>NC_081150.1:5968510-8368510 GCF_958295425.1 Solea solea
GATAGATGGATAGATGGATAGACTGACTTCCTTCCATCCTTCCTTCTTCGTGTGTGATGTGCTGCAGTACAGTTCACACCTGGTCTGTTTGGTGTTTAATTGTTAGTGGCTGCTCCCTGCCAGGCCTGGTACCTCCATGTCCATGATGTAATTGCGTATTTCCGCAGTGAAACATCCAAAGAGGCCTAAATGAGATTTCACTCAGCAGGACGGAGCCTGCGGTGGGGCACTGATGATGAATGTATTGTAAGATTGATTAGCGCCAGTAAGAAGTGTGGCGGATATGGCCACCAGAGGTCTGTGTGTGTGTGTGTGTGTGTGTGTGTGTGTGTGTGTGTGTGTGTGTGTGTGTGTGTGTGTGTGTGCTTAAGAATGTAAGAGGAAGACAAGATGTTGGTGGTGAAAGTGAAGACAAGTGAGAGAGTGTGTGTGTGTGTTTGTAAATGCACCATGTGAGACTGTGCTAATTTGTGATGTGTGTATGTGTTGGGATGGAGTGCAGAGTGCAGATCCAGGTGAGAAAGGAAACTTGGTGGGGAAAAAAAAACCGTGTTGAGTTGTTCAACAAATTAATTAAAAGAAAAAAAAACATATAACTACCACGTTTTATTCTTTCTTAAAGGGGTTCTTCTTCCTCTTTTGCCAAGTTCTATACTGTTGGTTATAACATATAGATCCAATCCAATCCAAATGTATTTATAATGCACATTTAAAAACAACAAAGTTTTTAAACACAAGAAAACACTAAGACCAACTTAAAACCAATAGGACATTAAACTAGGCGTTAAGACCAATAGGAAAGGAAAGATGGATTAAAATAGGCAACTCTCATGCCGAGCCAAAAGATAAAGAATAAAAGTAAGTAAGAGTAAGTCTTTACGAAATGTGGTTAAGAGGGAGAGCAAACAAAAAGATAGTCACTATGTCAAAACTAAAGTGATTAAAGTAAGATTTCAATACTGAGTATAAAATAAAAACAACTGGGATTGATTAGCACTGCATGTGCACGGTTAATTTGAACTGAAAGTCACTTTTTTATAGTGCTTGGCTTGCTTCTCCAAGCGCAAAGCTGATCACTGTCTAGTGTATTGCATGGTGCCCTCACTGTGCCAGTTTAATTAATGGAAATCATCATTTTAAACAGTCAGACTCAGCCCCACTTATCCCTCTGGCCTTTGTTTTATTGTGCTGTATTTTAGGTCAATATTTTTTCATGAGACTCTCTTTGTAGCCATTTCACTTGTGTCTCTTGTAAAAACGTAATCAAATATAATTGTTTGGTAACACTTTAGATTAGGGAACCCATATTCACCATTAACTAGGTGCTCACTACCATGCCTAAATAGCATACTAGCCCTTTATTAGTAATTATTAAGCACGTATTAACACCTTATTCTACATAACCTTAATCTACCTCTGTTTCGACATGAATTAAGATTTTTCCTGATTAAGGTGTTAATACGTGCTTAATAATTATTAATAAAGAGCTGGTATGCTACTTACTGTAGACAAAAGTGATCATGGACTAAATAAACTTCCAAATATGCTAGTGGTTGTAGTTAATAGCGCTGATTTTAAAAGCATAATAACAGCAGTGGTAATGATAGAGACAATAGTAGCAGAAGTTAGTATTGGAAATGATATACTAAAGCATCACAGTACAGATTTCCCAAGAAAAAAAAAAAAGCCTAACCATCAAACCAGAAGCTGTAATGTGAAATCCAAACCATGCTCATGCAGATGAAAGCAAATCTGTCAGTAGCTACGGTAACGCTGAGATGAATAAATTGATGAATACAAAGTGTGCAACAAAAATCAGATGGGATAGATAAAAAAGACATGGTAGCCAAACGATTCTTAAGCCCCTTCATTTTGTGTCACATTTAACACAAAACGCATGTTGTTCATACTCGTTCCACACATTTTCATTTACATGGCTGATTGTTATTGTGCACAAACACAGGGAGAAAAGGATGTGCTCTGAATACAAACGCTCTGTGGTTTTCAATTGTAGAGCACCTTTTTCTCACAGAACTAAAAGACCAGCACCTGCACTGATACTCATCCATGTCCATACAAACATCTGTAGACACTGGCAACAAAAAAAAACACACGTTCTGCAGAGCTTCATGTCTTTGTTGCCTTTACAAACCTGACAATTTGTTGTTGTTTAATAAAAGCAAATGAATCCTCAGATTTCATTTAACCGTGGCAGTGGCTTGGTAGGACACAGGCCTCTGGGCTTTGGCAAAGTATTACTGTACCTCTTTCATATGAGGGAAATGTCTGTGCATCCATTCACACTGGAATCCAGCCACCAAACACACAGCCAAAAATGCCACACGGACAATTCCCCCCACTCTGTTTTTAATGGTGGTACACAGAGGCAATAATCATAAAAAGCCAGGATCTCCTTCTGAATGGTAACTGACATTTGTCTCCTACAGTAACCGCAGTGCCGGTGCTGGGCAATTTCCCCTCAACATGCAAAACTGTGGGGACAAAATGTGGGACCTGCCATTCTCCATGCATATTAAAGACACTTGTCATCAAGACGTCACCCAGGAGCTATGAGAACAAGAGGTACAGTTCCTCCGAGACAGACTCACTCACCATCAAAACCATGAAATTAGACCCAGGAAAATATCCTTGTGATGGGAAAAATGCTACACTTTAGTGCATTTTGCATATAAAAAAAAGTGAAACGGATGCATGTAAATTGCCCGTGCCACAAAGACAAATTGGTAATTCAGGTTTGGAATGAAAATGACACTAAAGTGCAAAAAGGAAATGATGCAGCGTGAAAGGAATAAGGGTTGTTAAAATGTCACATTTGAGATTCTGTGCCTTTAGGAATCGAGATGTATTGTTAGAGGAAATGTGATAAACACAAACCAAATGTACGGGGAGCAAATAGAGCTCCATGTATACCACGTTGTCTTAGTCACCGTGCTCACAGCGACGCCCACAGAGCAGACGCAAACTGATGAATGTACATTTTGTAGTTACTTCCCCGCACCTTAGTCGCAGGAAGTCGTACATTTTCTCTATAATGACAAAAAAAGGCAACATGTACCCACACAATGACATTCAAAGTGTAATTCTCAGTAAATGAAAACCAAATGCTGATGTGTTCAAAGTGTTTACAGATCTGAGAAACACATGCTTATGTACTTTCACTGTGAGGTGGCATGCAGCCATTTTCAAATCCACATCAGAAATAAATATTTTTTTCATTTCTGACAGCGTGTCAACTACACGTGGATCATTTTTCAGCCACTCAAAAACACTTTTCCTACAATTAACTAGTGTCAGTGAAGAAAACAATATTCTTTAGTGTGTTTGTTGTGTGTTATTGCTTATTATAAATATATACACATATATACTGTATGAAATGCAGATCGCTTCCCCCCACATAGGTGCTGGTGACATAAGCCCCCCTCAGTTTGTCCCTGGGCTCCTCGGGGCCCAAGACCAGTGCCCTCCAGGATGACAAATGGCCTTAATGAAATTGGACAACTCAGCATACATGCATAAGAGGATGTTAAATATTGATAGTCAAGATCAACGTAGCGGTGCATATTCCACTCTTTAATATTTTAAGTGTCAGACAGGCCTATTGTCTATCTTTTGGGGGGGGTAAATCACTGTCTGCCCCCCTAGTTCTCTTTGAGGCTCATATGATGGCCAGGGCAGTGTTCACTCAGCTACGGATGAGAGAACCCACGGCCTGCGCTTTGCATATATGCTCACCAAAAGCTACTTGGGGTGGGGGTTGGGGGTGTGGGCAGCATCTTTACATAAATTTTCTTTGTGTTTATGCATTTGAGAACCTCATATTTAAGATAACACATGGAAAGCACATATTCATGTATAGTATAAACTGCAACTTTTCCACATGAGTAACAATAAGGGCATTCTCAAGTCTGGCCTTACCAATATATATAGGATTTTTATTACCAGATAAAGGATGAACCACACTATTTTGTTATGATCCATGTCTTTGCAGGATGCTTAAGCATCTACAGTCAGCACAGTTACATGACATCAAAAGAAATTATTATTGTGTTTGTCCAACCGAAACCAGACTTTTAAAATACATGAAAAACGTGTTAGTCTGACTAACCTGAATGTCAGACTAAGACACTCAGATGCCACAGTTCCCACTCCCTGCTTAAACCCAAAAATACACAAACAAATAAGATAACAGCCACAAGAACATGGCAAAATTGTGGCCTGGATATTTTGGGACTGATGAGGAGACTGACTGTCAGCTCAAAGGATCGAATATTTTCAAGTTCATAGACGGTAGGAACTCGGAATGGTGCTCAACATGCTAACGACTAGCCACAAGCTAAATTGGAAACCGCCTAAGACCAACAAACTGAAAGGCAAACATATCACTACCTAGCATAGCACAAGCAGAAACACCTGAGTCAACAAGCTGTTTCCCCGTATTGTTTGTATACAAGGACAAGAACATGAGAACAATTGCAAGTTTCACTGCATAGAAATGTACTAACTGAGAGAAAACTTAAAGGTCCAGTGTGTAACATCTATACAGGCTCAGTGGCAGAAATGTAATATATTACCTACTGTAAATGTGTGTTAAAGTGTGTAAATAAAAATTAGTTTTGGTAGCCTGAGAATAAGCCTGGTTGCCATTTTGCGCTGCTACAGCAGCCTGAATGGACAAACCAAGGGTTTTGCATTTTGAAGTAGATGTTTACAACACATGCAAAGTATGAAATCCTTTCTGCTACCGCAAAGATCGCTGTAGTTCCCAAACATGCTTGAGAAAGAAGGAAGACGGCCTTAAATCTCTCTTCACTCTCTGACTGACTGAGTTCACCATTTTTTTTTTTTAATTCCACTAACTGTTATCTTACTGCAACTTAGACATTTTGTATCCTCTAGAAATTCTGTTTGCAAATTAACTGAATTTTGTTTCATATTCTGCTACATGACTAACAGTGCATAAAACCATGTGCAATATTATTCTACAAGAGACGGAAGACAGAAATGTGTTACACAATGATGGTGCATCAAGTGTCTGAAGTGCAATGTGGATGCCAGACTGAGTTCAGATGTCCCCAGTGCAGAGTCGCGGCTGATCAGAGACCTACCATCAGTGCTGACTCAGGCAGGGGACACAATTCACACAAGCCCTCTGCTTGGCTGCATCTTGGTCCTCCACTTATTCTTTTTGTGTAGTCATACCTCAGAGACATGGCTGATGGTGTCTTATTCAAGGCTTGGGGCATCATCGGAGGGTGACTAACGCAGTGGAAGCCATATAGTCAAATTATGCAGTAGGTATGCGACCTCCTATGTTCTTTTTCTTTTCTTTTCTTTTCTTTTTTTTTTAAATCACCCAATCACTTACAGGCCTTTAGGCGTCAAGCCTGGGGTTCAGCCAGAGGAACATTAAACCCTAACAGCCTTTGCCTTTGGTGTTCACCAATTGTGAAGCTCATTAGAGGGCTTAGCACATACAGAATAGAAATAGTAGTTACTGGACATAACACAAGCTCTATAAGTACAGTACATGCACAGCCTTATAATTGCAGGCCCAGCTGACCAACTCTTTTTTATTATGTATGTGGCTGAGTTCCAGTAGTGTGTTGAAGTTTTATAGGTGCTACGCCCTGATTAGGCAATAAGTGCAATAAGCTGTCTCGATGCTGAGGTGGGGCCCTTTATGAAAGTTGAATTATGACCCATAACTATACAATTTTCTTTTACTTTAAAGGTTTGGTGTGTAGGAATGTGTGACATCTAATGCAGATTGTAAAAAACAGAGGAATCCCTCCTCTTCCCTCCCTAAATGCGTTAGGGAACTACAGTGGCCTTTACTTTCTTTGTTTGCATTATAAGCTTCAGTTTCAATGCACAAAACACACGCTGTGGCTGGTTTGTCAGTTCAGGCTGCTGATGAAACATTACCACACAAGATAGAGGCCTTCAGAGAGCAAGAGCCTTTTCTAAAGTACATTAAAAAAGTGTCATTCCAAACGATTTTCATTTTAAAACGATTATACAAACGTAATAATGGTAAGCATGATCAATTTCTGCCTAGAAACCCTCCTTAATGTTGCACACTGGACCTTTAAATACCAATAATTTAGGTTTTAGATATGCCAGATATGCATGCCAACACTTTGCAAAAATACAGTGTACTTATCACAGTGGCAGTGCTACACCTCGAGGGTGTGTTGTTGCGCAGCACAGTAGCAACAGCAAAGATCACATGAATAACCATTATTCAAATCGATTCAAATTACGGGGGCATTCAAAGTAATCGGCTAATATCCTACAAAAAATCAATTCCACTCCCATTTGGACACAATTGAATGCGTCTGAAGAGGGCAATTATTAAACACACAGATCAGATCCATAATTGGCAGTGGGGGGGTGGCATGCATTGTCATGAGGACTAATGCACTTCCACCGAGCCAAGAGCCACAGCGGGCACTTAGCACAGCCTAGGTTGCATAGTGGGGGCTGACAGTGCTGGCAGCAGATAGGCTGAAGAACTGCCAGGAGTTTTTGAGGGAGGGGTGAAGAGTGGTAGAAGTGGTGGGGTAGGAGGGCAACTGGGGACTTTGCTTAGCGGGGCCAATTCCCTTGCAACCTCACAAACCCACCCCTCCTCCCAATGTCTTCTACATCCCCTGGAGGCTTGCTTCACTATGGGTCCCTGACACACCGGAGGGATGACCCTGGGAATCTCATTATGCATACAACCAAAGTGTGCCCCCCCATCACCACCAGAACCACCACTGCCGCCACCCTCAACCTTACTGCCAGCCGCCCCCCACTAATGCATTTGCATACAGAAGACAGACCAAATAAGGTAATAAATCAGCGGCCTATATTCAAATGGTTTGCAGGGAGATTGAAACCCCTGCATGCACCACCTCGAGTAAATTCACCCACACGCCGTGGAGCAGATACCCATTCTCATCAGCGGACACAGGCGCTGCGTCCACCGGACACCTAGATATAAATATATATCCTGCTCCACTGCATCGCCGAAGGATGAACTACCTCAATATATCAATATACATATGCTTATATCTCATATGCCTTAGGCAAACTAACTGCCTTGGTTATAAGGCTTGGCTTTCATGGCACCCGAAGGTCACAGCTCATACTGAGAGAGGGGGGACAATTTGAATATTGCACTTAATGTAGGTCTTTGGACACCACCTCTACCAATTCACTTTGCCTCATCAATAATGAAATTGCCATGAACATGGAAATCAAAGTAATTTCCTTAAGGTGGAATTATGGAGGGTTTCAATCTTCTCACTCCAGGCCAACATGTATTCAAGCTGTGTTTTTGTGCCGGCATCAAAGTGATTCTCGGCTGTAAACTGATATAATTCACATACAACATGAAGGAAGCGCGTTACAGCGCTACACATGCTTGACATGGCTGATTATAAAAGTCTTGGAATAAATAAATAGGAATGTCTGGCTGTTGTGCATGCTTGAATAGGACACAGTGAGATGGAATAATAAAATCAAACTCTTAACAGAGTAAGATGTATTTGTGTGTGTGCATGTGCTGACTGGCACAATAAAGCCAGCCCACTATGATTGCATTATGATCTGGTGGAAAATGAATTCTGCTTAACAAGCCAACCCCCACGACCACCACCCCACCCCACACACAGACAGCTCCACCCTCTTATTCACTTTCATTCTTTTATTTTTAATAAAATTGTAGAAGAAAAAAAAAAGATGCATTTTAAGATACATGCAAATAGCTATCCATCAATCAATTTGTTGGTCCCAAAACTACCATCAAAGGGGCAGAGGCTGTGAAGTATGCAATTCCACATCAACAAATGGAGGATTGAAACTGAATCCTTCAAGCTTAATTAATGGGAAGCCTGCCACTATTACTTGGTTTGTTTAACGCGCCTCACACAGAGGGCAAGTTGTCCTTTTTTGACTCACTGCACCGAATTCCACTTGTTCAACATCACTGAACTGCTTTTCATGCAAAAAATACAATCCATCTCATTTTTAATCCCCTCCTCTCATGGGCCGACATGTCATTATTTTGATCCCTGCATACAATGGCTTCACACATTCATATCGCATCACTCGGAGAGTGTGTGTGTCAGTAATTATCACGAGGCAGAAATTTCTATTTGTAGAATAACTACCTACAGTTAGGCAGAGGCACTGATGCAGTAATTTCTGTTCCATCCCAAAGTTCAGCCCCACACCAAACACCTCTCGACTCCAGATAGCCAATTACATCTCGGTAAACAGTGACTGGAAGTCCTATTTTTACTCAAGTATCATCGCAAATCTATAATAAAAGCTAATAAGAAAAAACACAGAAGTTTGCTCAAAAATGTCAAGCTTGAACTTTCTGTAGGGAACCAAAATGGAAATGAGTCAATGTAAATAATGGTTTAATAAAATCCCCTCCCGTTGTACATCCAATGTGAAATTCACCAAAATAAAGGAAAACTTTTCACCCTCTTGAGCTAATAACTAGTGACAGGAAGAGGGCTTAAACAAAAGATCACTCAAGCTGATCTTCATTTGAATATTCAAATCCTTTTTAATAAAACGCAGCTTGATTCATTTCCCATAGATTTGCCAAAAACCCTCACTTTGCATCGCCGAGAACATCATTTGAATTTTAGCTGGGAAGAGAGTCAGAGAATGAGACGGTTTCTGCTGTTTTGGGGCATTTTCTCAAAGTATCTTCTGCAGACAGCAAATACTTGGCTTCTGGACACAAACATGGAACAAGTTTGCAGAAAAGCTCCCACAGTAAGGACAAATCACCGCTTGTTGTCGAGCAGCTGCATGAGAACACATTGTACCATGGATGCATTGCAACAAAGATATCAATGCACGGTTTAAGAGAAAAAGAAGAGATAAATATAGTAAATGACGGCAAACATGTAATTAAAAAATGGAAAAATGGACATGAGACAAACTGAGGCAGAATTAAAAGCAAGATTAAAGTTGTAGTCCAGGTATCGCTCACACATTAATGTCTTTCTAAAAGTCTCAATGTCAACTCATGCTCAGAGTTTTTGCATTTAAACTAGAGGAAGTAGGGTTTCAAAAACGTCGTATTACAAAGCCCACAGAGCAAGTAAAGTTGTAATACAACAACTAAAGACAATTGCATGAACTCCAAAAACCATCAGAACAAGATGTATTTTATTTTCTTGTTAATGACTTAGAATTTCACATTTCAACAGCTCTGTAACATCACTGTGGATTTTTTTTTTCTTCACATGGTGCGAATAGGTTTCTTTTCGACACTCCTGTTCTCAAGGCCTCAGCACTCATAAACAAAGTGATTTATTCAAACTTTCCATATCAGAATTCTGCTATCTAATTACTTCAGGGGGACAGCATATTCCACTCGCCTATGAGTTATGGAGAACCTTCTTTATGAGTGAAGTTGATGGAGGATCAGGCGAAGAGCTCATCATAAATCCTCAATAATGCAAACGTTTGAGGAATATCTCAAAATAAAAATGCAAATGTGATTAAGAATGGGTTATCCTGTGCTGATATGGCAGCTTGTATCATCTAAAGAGATGCAGAGCTCCTACAGAGGGAAAAGTGCCACACACTTAGGAGGTACTCAAAAAAATAAATAACATTCACCAACTGAGATGCTATGTAGTAATATCTCCTCTACGGAACACACAGATGCACATATGTCCTGCACATGCAGACGTGCAGAAACACACACACACACACACACACACTGGAAGCCCCACACATCCCAAAGCACACACATGTGGACTCAGTACACTTATGAAAATGAAAGTATGCCCAACATTTTAATCTCACACCTACGTGGCCCTAATGAGAAGGCATAAACTTTTAGGAGGCAGGATGAAGTGGAGGCTTGCAGATGCAAATGGGGGACGGGGGGGGGGGGGGGGGGGGGGAATGGCGGAAGTACAATGCAGAAGCTTGTTAGTGACTGAGAGGCGAACAGTGAGGACGATCGCGACACCTCGTCACTTGCCTTTTATCTCTCGTCACTGGCAGATGAAAAATCACTGTGAATCTGCCACATCCGTCTGCATTAACATAACAAAGCCTCTGAGGAGAGAGCAAGAGAGAAAGAGAAAGTAGAAAGAAAGAAAGAAAGAAAGAGAGAGAGGGAGAGTAAGAGAGAGGCCATAGTGACTGTCCAAAGTCCAATCCAAAATGCAGAACTGACACATTTTCTGTGCTTTCCTTCTTTCTTTCTTTCTTTCTTTCTTCCTCTCTGGCTTTTACACACATATTCACACAGGATACACAGAGTGAGAACAGATGTCGAGCTAAAGAAGATGCTCCCCAATCTTAGCATCATCTCACCACTCAGCCAGTCTTGTCAGCACAATAGACAGGACAGAATTATACACAGGCTTCTTTTCTTTTTTTCTTTCTTTCTTTCTTTCAAAAAAAGAGCTCACAAAAAAGGACACTCTTCACCTTTCTTCATTTCCATCTCGCCATTCCTCTCCACAACCGCCACCTCTTCCCCCCCTCGCTACATACAAAGCTCATTGGGTGGAAAGAGAGAAAGAGGAATGGGAAGAAGGGGGGGTTGAAAGACATTATGCATATGAAAATGTCCTGAAAGAGGTGTGATTTATGTATGCATTAGATGCAGATTCCATTACGGGCCAGTGGCTCAAGTGAGATCTTTCCAGGAACACTGAGGCGACCTGATCAAACTCAGTCTCATTACTGGCCATACGGGCAGCGGGGAAACTACTGACGGATGAGAGAAAGGGTGCAACAGAGTGAGAAAAGGGGGGGGAAAAAGATGGAGGAGGCATATTTACAACCTGGACACACACACCTCACCCACAGGGAGAGAGTAAATTGCAATCTGCCCTCCAAGACCGCGGTGGATCACAGACAGGCATTCACCTGAAAGACATGTGGGAGAGAAAGAGAGGCGCGGGGAGAAATGGATGGCAAGGAAAGTGTGAACATACAGTATGTGTGAATACTTTACATGTCACTTTTGACTTTCCTCCCATTTTCTTACTGTAATTTCTGTATGAGTTACAGTTAATCATGAAAAGGAATTCATTTACAGTTGAAACAGATCTGAGGGCATTTGCAGCTCGACCATACTTGTGGTCAGCTGTCTGTCACCATTCAGCCCCGTTGTTTTTCACCCCAAAACGGCCTCACACCTCGGCTGTGTACTGTATGTGTCCATGTGCATTCTTAAAAAAAAAAATATATATATATATGCAACTGCACGCCTGTAGGGAGGAGGAGGAGGAGGGTTGTTTGGATTGATAATCACGTGCCTGCTCGAGATAAGGAAAAAGTGTTTTGTGAAAAGAAAACATGGACGGCAGTCCTCCATCCTGGCTGACCCCACCGCTGTAGCCTCTGTGATTGGGGTCAGCCTGGAGATTCCTCTCTGGCCAGCTAATGTGATTGCATCGGAGCAATCCCCTTAAACGCCATCAGCTCTGATCTGCATAGTAATTGGCTTGACTCTCCTTGGACGTGACCTTGGGGAGGGGCGCTGTCACTCCTGCCGCTCTCTCCTGTACTGGCAATCATGTATACACACACATCAGAAAACTCACTCACACACACACACACACGTACCATGACCATGGAAGCAGGCATAGACAGAGGAGGTGAGGAGAAGATGCCCTACATGGTTCACTGCATTGTGAGGAAGAAATTCAGTTTGCAGGTGTTAATAAACTACCAGGAAATGGATGGTATCGCACAATCAACATGTATTACAAGATAATGGCAAACTAAGTTGCCCACAGGTGTTTCTCACTGTGGTGGGAGGCTGCATTTCACTGTGGGTTAGCAAAGGTACAAACTGAAGTCATCTGCTTTCTAACTTGAGAAGAGCTGCATATGCCCTCAAATCTGTTTCAAGTATAAATGAATTCCTTTTCATGATTAACAGTAATTCATACAGAAATTACAGTAAGAAAAGGGGAGGAAAGTCAAGCTGCCGCATTTCCATTTTTTCAAACACCCGGTAACCTTCTCTCTTTTTGTCCTTCTTGCATCAGCAGTATTTGTTGAAGATCTTAACGAAAGACAAAGAAGCAAATGTATATTTTATGAATGTGTGCCTCTGGTTTATCTTCCTTTGTGGGGCTTGTGTATACAATCAAAACCAGCTCTCCGAGAGAAAGCGTTTTTTCTTCTCCTGTCCCCCGATGTCAACGACAAGGTAAGTTGTGGCTTTGTCTGGGTTTTTGATATGCATTTCAAACGGGGGGGAAGAAACTTCACAACCATTGAGGCTAATTTGCAATGGAGATTCTCTTTTTTTTTTATTATTATTATTATCGTTCTCTGCTTCGGAAAGCAAAACAGTCAAGGGTGTCAAGCGAGTGACAAGTTTGTTTTCCTGTGATGATTTCCGCAAACTTGAGGTCTGTTCTGTTTTGTTCCTTAGACAGTTTGACCTAGTTGGAGTGTGAGCGCGTCCCCTCTCTCTTTCCCTCACTCATGCATTGTTAAAGCCGTGGGCCCGTATTAGGCACTCCCAAGTCATCACATGTCAGAAGAAGCTAATACTAACTGTGTGGGTGCATATGTGTGTGTGGGGTAACGGAAAATGTATTATTTTATTGACATTAAAGGAAAAAAAAAAAGTGCTTTTTGCCAAGTTTCAGCCAATAAATCATGAACTCACTTGGAAGCAGCTGAAGCAGGACGCCACCACTGTGCAGCTCACTACTATGAATTAAGTGACACTCCATGAGCTGCAAGTCGTGACATTAAACCGACAACTATCCCCACTCCCAAAGTAACCCTCTGCATGGCCGCAGAAGCACTGGATTATTCATTTAAAACATCAGCACTGAAACAGGCCCAATGTCTGCAAGAAAAAGTTTCTGAGGCATCCTCAAATGGTTGGGGGGAACGACTGGGGCCCAGAGGATTTGACTGGAGCGCACCCAGCTATACTCAAGGAGAAAAAAAAAGGAAAAAAAAAAAAGGAGTGCTTTGTTAGAAGAGCGAGAGGCATCCCTTGGGCTGTCTCTTTGAATGAGCTAGGAGTAAAGCATCCACCAGCACCACCAACCCCACCGCACACCCTCCTCCACTTCTCTCACTCACTCACTTCGACTCTGTACCCACCGTCTCCTCTGACACCACTCCCCCACCTCACCCCCCCCCCCCCCCCCCCCCCCCCACCCTCCTCCCTTCAGAGCGACAGAGGTATAATTGTGCCACAGGGTTTTAGGTGGTGTGACATATCTGTCACCTGCTGTATCATGCTCTCCAGAGAAGCCTTGCCTTCCTGTTGGGTATCATGGGGGAGAGAAGGGAGAGAGAGGGAGAAAGAGAGAGGGAGAGAGAGATGGCAGTTGGCTGTTTGTTGACTTTTGTCACCGCATTGATGATTTGTAAACTTTCCACCGCCCTCAAAGTTTTGCTGCCACGCTCAGGTACATGAGGTGGAACAGCGGCCACGTGTGCTCCATGGCTAAGGCACTTTCTGAGTGTCATTACATCTAATATATAACCAGTGGGAGCAAACAACACCTCTGTGTGCTTTCATAAACTCAGAGAATACCAGGTATTATTGCTGACACGTCATGCGACTCCACATATGCCAGACAATATGGCCCCGCTTGTTGTCCCTCCTAAGGGGATCATCCGACTTTAAATGAAAAAGTCTCCATTTTTTGCATAAATTATGAAATGTGCACGGTCCTCACTCAAACGGGCCTTCACTCTTTCTTTCGCCCTCTCACTTCACAGCCAAATCAAGAATTCCGTTGGCAGTGAAATACATTGAATTTGACAACTCCAAGAAAGACTTTCTGAAGGATAGTGTTTTATTTTGGGTGACCTAATTGCACGCTCCCCATGGCTGCTCCTTGTGCGGTATCTCACTCACTCCTGAAACAGCTTCATTTCTACATTCAAATTATTCATCATCGCCTGGATTTATTTCCTCCTTTCTTCACTTTTCATACCTTTGGTGTTCTCTGCAGGGATTTGAGATGAGGAGGGAGAGAAAAAAAAAAGTGATTCTTTGTTTTTTTTTTCGCGAGCTATTGTTGAAACACCTTAAGTCTCTGGTGTACGGTAGAAACTGAAGTGATAGACAGGGCTGCCCTATTTACAGCCAGATTAAAAAGAATCACACAGGAAGACAGTGTTAAATGATGATTGTCTATGACATTTAACAATTGATTAAAGAAAGATAAGTTTTAATAGGTGCCGGTGGTGGTGGTGATGTGGGTGTTGGGGGAAGGGAAAGACGGAGGTGTGCTTTTTCGGCTGCAGTATGTCTTTATGCATGCCATATTCTGCTGCTTGTAACGACGACACGATACATTTAACATAAAACATCTAAAGTGTATCAAACACGGTGGAAATATTAAAGAAAATGAGGATAAAGAAAACTTGTACAGACATTGTGGTACTTTTTCCTACATCCTGCACCCAGAGGAGCAGACATACACATTTTCTTATTAGAAAACTATATCGGATTTGTTGGAAATCTCTATTTTGGGGTTTTTGAGGACTTACAAAAGTCATTCAGTGTCCAACGTTCTACTTTTCGAATGTGTAAATATTTAATAATATACAGTACAATTTGCGCAATGTGTTGTTTTAGCGATGCCATAATGACTTTGCTTAATGGAACACATTCAGAAAATACAGCTCTTCTACAGACTTAAGTGTCAAGGATTTGCTGTGACCCTTACACTTCAACAATAGCAGGACCCTGGCTCTCTGAAAGCCTAATTAATGTTATTTGTAAAACCAGAGTTTGTATAAAATAAATCTTCTGTGAAACAGGTCTATTACCACCAGGTTTAATCGAGACATGCTTGAGCATCACATGCACGTTGTTGCATGAGTAATTGACAGCTTGCTAATATACAAGACCAACTTTCAGTCACATCATCCCAATCCAGATGCTAAAGATCACAGACTCTGAGAGACATAAAAGCAACAAAGCCGGCGGTGCCCCCAAGACGTTTGCACAGTACTGCATATCACATATGTGTATTTTAATTACAAATTAGGTTAATCTTTATTTATGTGATTAAAAAAAAAACACCACATTTGCTACAATTTCTCATTCACTGTAACTATTTTTACATTTTTCATTTTGTCCTAACTGTAACTGTGGCAAACATCATCAAGTTAAGTGTGAGCGCCTGTGTAACGTCTGCCAGTGTTGCCAAGCATCATGTCAGTGTGCGTCTCACAGCATGATCATAACATGTGCATCGGCCCCCGTGTTTGAAAAGGGGCAGATAACAGGAACACCTGACACGACCACAGATAGGAACGCTCTCAGACAAAGGAGTGAGTAAAAGACTCACGTTGGCAAGGTGGCAGTCGCACTGAAAAACCGACAGACGGAGGTGGTGGGGAAGTTACTCCACTAAGTGAAACTCCAGGGTTTTAGCAAACAATAGAGATAAACATGTGTGGGATATTTGTGTTTTCAGAACTGAAGTTTCTGCACAAGTCTGGGTCAGTTTGCTGCAAAGACAATATTTAATCAGTTGGTATAGGAGTGCAGATTATTTTTATTTAGAATATCTGTCTGACTCTGACAAACTTCCACTGCATCTGTGTGGCAGACTGAATAACACACTTGTCACACTAAGCAGTTGTCTAACATGATCAAAGTTTGATATGTAAGCCCACGCAGTAGCGTGCACAATTTTAAGCTGCAAGCAAACACCTCAAAATTATGTGCAGGAAGTTTTCAGTTTGTACGCGATCATAACATGTTCAGAAAGTCTAAATACTGACTGAAAGTATGTTAACACATGGGCTAAATTGATTCTTTCCCCTGCCTGGCAGCTAATTACATGTGCACCGAGTTATTTCCATCCAAAACATTTAAAAAACAAAAGTACAGACGTACAAATTTCACAGGAGTCGAGACCGACAAATACAACTTCATCTGTGAGTTTAATGACTTGAATTGTATTGTGCTGTAAATAGTTTCTCTCCGCAGGGCACTGCATTGGCCTGCGGACGATTCCTGGTATCTCTGTGAAGTGTGGCGATGCCCTGTGGGGACGGGAACACACACACACACACACATACATACACACCCACCGACACCAACCCCACCAGCATCCCCCCTCGCAACAGCTGCCGTGCTGCAGGAGGCAGCCATACCCCTCGCTGATCAAATCTTGTCCGTCACATTTCCCCTAATTAACGGGCATCTGCTTCCCCCATTTTCCCTACATGGCTACACACTTTCCCTCTGTAGTTCCAATCATCTGATCGTTATGACCTTTAAACCCTCCGAGCTCGTCTGGCTCAGAGCGTGCCTGTGTTTTCCCGCCTGCCCACCCTCCTTCCTGCTTACCTGCCTGCCACATACCAGCTGTGGAGACGTAAGGGCACGCAAACAACCACCGTGTTCATCTGGAAGACAGACGCTCACACCTCTGTCTTTTTATTCTACACCAATTTCCCGCAAATTTCAAAAAAAAAAAAAAAAAAGAAAGGAACAACTGGAATTTTTCCTTTAGTGTCTGCAGTAGATGAACACAAGAACTGAGACATGATGCTTAACTTTCAGAGTCCTTTTCAAATCCAGACAAACCAAACACTTAACTCATTTTCAAATCACATGTTTTCCTAAGAGATTTGGCCGGTGTTTGGGTGTTTGGGTGGTTTTCCTGGGGAGGCGACGGGTGAAAGGGACAGGTGTAACAGAAGTGACAACAACAATTTAGGTGATAGAACTATTTTTAAAATTGCCACAATGAAGTCGTAAATCAGTGAAATCTTTACACCTCACAAATATCACCATCTCAGATGTATCCTGCAAATAAACGCCCATGAATCCACTGTCAAACTACTGAAAAATAAGCTTCTCAGGTCTTACACTTTTCTTTTTTTTTGTAATGTTACTTCCGTCTCTAAGTAATACACTGACAGTCAGTGACATACAGCAATCAGAACTTGCTAATATTCGATGCAGCTTGCTTAATTTCCAGCAAAAATGTAAATAAGTTGCATTTGGATTGTGATCTCGAACTGTCAGGCAAATCTGGCAACCCTGGCTTTGGATCCTCTCTACTCTACAGAGAAATAACGCTCACCTCATCTCACTGTGGAAAACTTGTCTGAAGGATCTGTAATGATTATTTCCCTCTGCAACGAATGACCCCACAGCTTGTCACAGGGGTGAGGAAATCGCTTTTTATTGGAGCATTTTTGAGTCATGGCAAGGGCAGGGGATGATGATGATCATGATGATGATGATGGTGGTGGTGGTGTGTATTATGTACGTGTGTGTGTGTGTGTGTGTGTGCATTCCGTCATTCACAACACAGAAAAGCACCTGAGCAGGCACCAGCTGGCAATGTGAGAGGTGCGCTCTAATTTAAAATGCATCTCATTAGAAGCAGCAACCCATAGCCCGTCACTTTACTCTTTATAAAGACACAGCGTGGGAAAGAAAATCTAGAAATAGCTGTCGAAATGTTTCTCTGAGTAAATATAAGAAACATACTAAGAAAAAAAATAGTAAATCACTACTTTTTAATTCATTTTCAAATTTGTTTTGACCAGTAGTAGTCCTCTGGATTTTCCTGTTGAAGTTGACCTTGAATTAGCCCATGTGCATTTCTATTAAGCAGAGATTGAAGGCTTTTGTTTGTTTGTTGCTTTTGTTTAAAACCCATTTCCCATTTGCAGTAAGAAATATACTTAAGAGAAGTGTTTATTCATTTGTCGAGATGGCTCCACTGCCAAGGAGAGGAGACTTGATGGAAGCTCAGATTCATTAAAACTTAATTAATATGCATCATTATGTAAATGAGGCTGCAGTTAATGAGTTTTTAAAAGAAGCATTCCTTAATTAGTTCACTTTTAATGGCATCATCATTTATCTTTTTCTTCTTTGAAGCAGAATGATGCACTGGATGCAGGCAGTTCTAAAATGCTAATCTACGTTTTATCATCTTATTTTTCTGATTTCCATGTGATAGCGACGACATCTCGAATCTTGTCACTAATGAGGGACGTTTACACATTTTAATGTCAGTTATTTCAATTCAAGACACTGTAAAAATTTCTGAAAAAGGAGGATGAATTCCAAACAAACACAGAATGATTATCACTTATCCTGAGATGAAGAAGAAGAAAAAAGATAATTAAAAATGTATCGACCAGGAGAAGTTAAATCCAAACCCGTGGGCTACTCACAAATGCAGTCTTTTTTTCCCCCAGCTCACTTTAGAGAAGAAAAAATCTTAACAGTTCTATTTCCCAGAGAACAACACTGGCAGGGTGTCAGAAGACTTGACAAAACCTGGAGACTTCTGACGGTGTCACACTTCTGGATAATTGGTCCCCAGCACATCCTGTAAAAAGTGAGCAAACTTCCCCTTTACAGAGAGAGAGGTCCCAATAAAACTTTCTTGACAGTGTTGCACCTTAATCAAAACTGCATTTTCTCCATACATTGTTATGCATGCCACAATGCTGTTGAGACTACACCATAAACTGCACAGGAAGTGGGGGGTTTTTTGGTTGTTGTCTCAGTTATTATCAAATCCTGAGTGAGAACATGGTTCTGTGGTGAGACCTGAGAATCTCATTTTTGCACGGCATGTGTACAGTACCAATGAACTCATAATGCATAACGACTGAATATGTAATCACAAAAGTAAACAAGTAATGTTTAAGCAGTTACTTAAAATGTCGAAGCTTTTCTTGCAAACTGAAAATGTGGCGTGAGTGACCTGGGTCTGGTATCGTTCACACACACGCACACACGCACACAAACACACACACACACACACACACACACAAACACACCCTTCCACACATCTTCTCCTCTGATGAACATTTTGATTGTTCTGCCTCAGAAGGAATCAGTTGCATCATTTCTCTTAGGGCATCAGCACTGGGCGGTACAAGCCTTTTGCATTAACAATAAATTTATCATGCATGAGTATGCCCCTCTCCTGTGAATTGATAAGTGGATGTGAATAGGAAAACGCAGTATAGTGGCTGTCACAATGCGCCTCAAAGCCCAAATGTGGACACCAATTTTATGACCAAATTCACAAGAGACATTAAGACTTTTGGAATTGGAAGCATATACATTTTTATATAATTTCCCTCAGACTTCATAACCATGTGACATTGCAGGATTTACAGTACAGGGATTTTTTTAAACTTATTATGTTTGATAAAGTGGGGGGGAAAAAAATCCCGTTATTGTTATTATTATTAGTAGTAATAGTAGAAGTAGTAGTAGTAGTTGTAATAGTAGTAGTAGTAGAAGTTTTATTGCTCGTGTTGTTGAAAGGCCTTTGTTTTGCTATTATTATCTCCCTGCTTCCTCTTATAGATGAAATGCGGCAGTTTCTCTCATTATTTAGATGTGCATTCCCGTGGAATCAATTCTCATAGACACATATAAATTATTGTTTAACGAGAAGCTGTATCCTATAAATTATTCAAAGCACCTGGGATTACAATATGAGATCAAATGATAGGAAAGAAAGAGCACTCTGCTGGAGGCAGCCCGCACACGAGCCATCACATCCCCAGTTTGATGTTCCACACAATCTGCTTATGCAGGAATAATTGGAGAGTAACAGACACTATGTGTACAGATGCACTGGCCCCGCTTTTGTACGCCATATTTGGAAAGAGGTAATTGGGCCGCTGGACATGGTCAGCAATGTCACCCCAATTCGTGTACCTACACGTTTGTCCTCTGTGCAGGCAAAGTTACCAAGTGAGCGCCGGAATAACGAGAAAAAAAATAATCAGCTTGTTTATTCTCTCCTGCGGGGATTCTTACAAAACTTACAAAGCGTGAAAAAAAGAAGAGCGAAAGTTAGGGAGGAGCTACTTGTTTACAACTGTCACACAGAGATACAGAGGAGTGAACTGTAAAAAAATAAAAAAAATAAAAATTCATGGCCACTTTCTCCATCTGGGTGAATTTAAACAGCAGGTTTCAGTAGGTAAGAATACAGAAACAGTGGAATTTATTGGTGTGTTACGGTGCCCTGATGTGTTGTAAAAAGGACACTCCAGTAGATAAGGAGAAAGCCATTGTGTGGCGTGTGACTGATGGAGAAAGGGGATTCAAATTGAGTCCTCAGTCATAAAATAAATAATGTGTATGTCACCAAAGTGGGGAGAGGAAAGAAAGAGAAAAGAGAAAGATGACAACAATCCGATCTTACAGGAACCCAGGGCGTTGTAGGCTGCAGACGGCGGGGATTGTGGGACTGTAGGAAACATGAGAGATGCAGGTGCACTGAGGGATGAATGTGGTTTTCGGAGTGTGTGTGGCTGCACTAAGATGAGAGGGGGCACATAATTGCCCCGGCAGATGGGTGAAGTGGAAGGAGGCAAGAAGTGGGTGCAAAGAAGATGCAAGCGTGTGCCATGGGTGCATGAGTTACTACAGCGCATGTGAGTCTATTTTACTCTGCGGAAACCTCAAGCAAATCAGTTACGAGTAAATTCAAGGTGAAAGAGGAAACAAAAAAATAGTCTCAGGGAAACAATGAAACTTCAGCAAGTAGGGCCCAAAAAAAGTTGAGGCCAGAATTTGTAGTATGTGCACATGTGTCCAAAACAAGCATGGGGTATAAAAAGATGTGAAATCTTCTTTCAACAAAGTACAATAAGTTGAACAGGTGCTGCAATACCCACAGCAGGCCTACATTCTCTTTCCTCATGAATCTGAGCCATACCTCTCAAAATAATAATAATAAAATAAAAAAATAAAAAGACACAGAGACCAGAAACTCAAAGAGGAAGAGGGATTAAGATGAAGAAAGGACGGGCCGTGGGGAAGGAGAGAGTGAGGGAAAAACGGGATAGAGGGAACGAGAGAGTGGGAGGAAAACAGGAGGATGGAGATCATAGTGAGGGAAAAGACGAAGACCGAAAGATCATAAGAGATGCAGATGCATTTGCACACGAGCGAGAGAGAGAGAGAGAGAGAGAGAGAGAGAGAGACGGAGACGAGGGGGAGAGGGAGCAGGAGACCGTTGGGGACTGTCCCCATTCCTGCACCCCACGCTGAGAGCTCCTCTCCTCGACCGTGCCACTTCCGATCAGCCACGCACACGAGCCTCAGCCTCCACGACGGAGCTGCTGGGACTGTTGGTGCCAGCTAAAGGCTGGATCCCCACTGAATATACCGAGGAGAGAGCAAGAAGTTTGGCTTCTCAGTAGGCATGTTCCTCCCTCTCCTATTCATTTCAATTACAAGGGGCTTGTATTCCTGCAGGGCAAGGCCGTGTCGTGTGATCCACTGTAATTCAGCGAGGGCGACATGGAGACACGCTGATGCACCATTATCTGCATATTATATGGACCTGGTTACATTAGTGGCTACAGCGTGAGGGGAAATGGGCAGGGGATTTCTGCAGAGAGGTGACGGAAGTTGAAGTGACGTGAGCACATAAACACCAGATAAAAATGAATTTGTACAATACATCCTGAACACTGAAGAAAAGGCCTAATTTATGCTTTAATGCATTTGACACACCGGTTACAACCCTGCCTTGTCCACGTACTAAAAAAAAAAGCTTAATTTCTTTACATGTATGCATGAACTTACTCACACGAACACAGAGTGAAGCATTGTTGCTCTTCTATTGTTCACGCATGAAAGATAAACACAGAATCTGCACCTTTAACTAATCATATATCACATTGACTAATCACCAACTCAAGACACGCTCTGGTGGAGAAAAAATTATTTGGTGAGTCTTTCTACCTGAAGTCTTTCAATTTCACTGGAATATGGGTGTTTTGTAGTATGACTTCCTTTTCGGTAAAGGCTTTCTTTGTGCAGGCAGAGAATGTGTTTTATTTGTATTTATGCATATGAATAGCATACGCTGAATGCCAATGATTAGATGGCTTAAGTTCCCCTTCAGAGTTCATATCCTCCATAAAACTGTCCAATTATCTGTTCATGAGCTGAGAGGATATGTATGCGTGTGTCTGAAAGCATGCCCAACAGTGCCACCTAGCCCTTGAAGGCAGGGGGGGAACTGTTTTGTAAAATCTTCTCCCATTTTCTGCATTTTATATTTTATGATGCATAAGACGACTGCTGTGAAGGCGGCATTATTTTTGTACTTCTTTTTTTTACGCATTCCATGTTTTTGCCCATGTCTTACACCTGGTAATTGTTTATGGAAAAACAAAAATGTTTTTTTTCTTTCTCTTTTTTAATGATCGAGGCAATAGTAATAATTTCCTTTCCACACAAAACAGGAAACCACAACGTCCTATTGTTAAAATTCTAGTGAAATTCCAACACAGCATATAATATGCATACCTTGTCACTCGTGCAATATAATACCTCACTGTGAGCGAGTGAGTAATTTTTCGCTGTGTGAGTCTGAGTCTGAGCAGGGGAGTTATTCTCTGCCTGATAACTGCCAAAATAACAGCAGATAATTAGGCCCTTTAGAGCGCTGGGTGTCTCTTAACAAAGGCACCTGCGTTTCCTGTGGTGATTGCCGTGCACCCCGAGTGATTGTCATTTTTAATCTAGCACTCCCGCTGAGACTTCTCCGGCAGCAGCCTAGACTGTAGGGTGCCAAAGGTACCTGCATGGGAAGCGTGCGGGTGTTGTTGCTGTGCATGTGCATGTGTGTGCTACATGCTTGTGTGCTAATGTATCCGGTTACCAGCGCGGTTGTCGGTGCATGCACATGAAAGTCGACGTGTTAAAAAAAAACACCCTGATATAAGATGCCTTTACACTTTTTCGCGGAGGCACATGTGTTTTCATGTGTATAGGAGTCTTTATGGAAATGTGAATGCAGGCACTCTTCTCATAACTATATAATTGCCACGAGTGAAAGTGGTTGACATTAAAATTGACATCACGCGGGAGGTGAATGTTATCAGTCAGCCTCTGCAAAGGAAATTAGTCTCTTTACATTCAGGTCTGTGTAGTCACGAATGTGGCTTCTACTACTGGCAACCAGTAAATGTTTGCAAATGTACAGGAATGATTCTCAGTTCGTCTGAATGAAATAATTTGTTCTGAACATCCTCCCTCATCTGACTGCTTTGACAAGAAACAGACACCCTCCTCCTCTCCTCCTCTTCCCTCGTTTCTCTCCCTCTCTCTCCCTCTCTCTCTCTCTTCCCAATAAAGAAACAAACAGAGAGCCAAATAAACCCGTTGCAATTCCTCTCCAGTGCAGCCATCCACATCCTGGACTGTGCCAGGATGGGGAAATCATTGGAATTGTTTACCCCCCTCCCCGCCCAGCTACCCACCACCACCGCCTACACCACCACCCTCACTCCACCCCCAGTACCACCACCACCACCACCACCACACACATCCACACCTCCCATCTTCATCTTCCTAGCCCCCCTACCCCCCCCGTCCCCCACCCCACCCCACCCCCCTCCTTCTTCTTCTCCTCTACAAAATGAGATGCCCGCGTCTGATCGCCTGAGCCAATTTGCAGACCCATGTGGCACCCTTCCCTTCAGACCTGGGCATTGTGCCTCTCGCTCCCTGGCAAAGAGGCGAGGAATTATTTTTATCCCCCAAACACGCGGATATGCACCGATGATTTCAAATGCCTGCCTCGCACATTGTCAGGGATGATTTTGGCCAGGTGCCAAACCTATTATATTGATCTCTCTTTCTCTGTATTTCAATGGCCACAGACAATGCAGATTTACTGCAGAACATATTAGGGAAATAAAAATCAGTCTCAGGCACTAAACTCGCTGGAACTGATGGTATGCATATGAGCGTTTGTGTGTGTATCTGTGAGTAATTGTCCTGAAGGATTTTCTCTAAATTTTGTTAAACACAATATTCTCAGGTCTGCGTCTATCTCCATGGCAGCACGACATCCAGTGTTAAAATACGTTCGCTCGCTCCAATCAAATGTCTAATTATGTTCTGATATATTCTCATCATGTCACCGTGTATCAAAACATTTGAGCCATTATTTTTTTATACCTCAGTTTATTGCCTTGGCATCTAAATCTCTCTCCTTGGAGTGCGTTGCTGGCATGTCGACGCTGGCTTTGGTTGGAAACGATGAGACCTCCGATGTTTGCCGAGGTACACACGGGAATATTGAAATGTTGAAACTGGCAGGAAACAGTGCTGTCAGCTAATGAGCGTGTCTATGAGAAAATGATTTGGTTGTTTCCTGAGAGGGAAATCACAGAGAATGGCTAAATGGGAGCTCTCCGAAGAGACTCCACAGAGGCTTGGTGTACAGCGATGAGACCGTGTTGGGAGGCCGGCGTGTTGGATGAACGCTGTCTGTCTGCCTCTGTGCCAATGTCATTAGTGCTGAGGACTGAGAACGACCACAATGTCCCCTTTGATTGCCATTAGAGCCCAGAGCCAAACAAAGACCCAAACAAAAGGCCCTGGATAGACTTGAAGTGGAGGTCATGCCAGACAGTAAGAAACTTCAACAGTTTGGTGTCCTTTAGACCAGTCATTTCCAGCTAGTTTGGCAGAGTGGTTTACCTTAACAAGATCAAACATTATTGTATGAGTCATGCACAGTAAATAAACTGGTTACATATGTTTGATCATCTCATAATGCTTTATAGCTGCTAAACAAAGGTCTGTTTATTTCTTTATTTCAAACTGTTGTGGGGCAAAAATTGGAGTTGGTTGTGATAGATAGACAGATAGATAGACAGATAGACAGATAGAGAGATAGATAGATAGATAGATTTCACTTAATTTAAGTTGTAAATGCACTGGTACTGTAAACTGCATTGCAAAAACTCAACAGGCCACTAAAAGGTTCAGCACACTCTAATACAGTGGGAACAGTACTTCCCCTAAGCAATACTGTATAATTCATTATATAAATGAAAGCAGAGGATCTTGCAGTCCTGTTACACTCGCAAATGTTGCAACCTCTATTTCAAGTTGTTCACGTCTCTACAGTGTTAAGTTGATAAAACATGTCGTCTTACTTTATTGTTTCCTCACAAAAATGCCTTAAAGTACATTTCTCAAATAGTATGTATCAATATTCGATCATTCTTTCATTCTTTCTTTCTTTCTCACCATTTAATTATTTTGTGTGTGTGTGTGTGAGAGACAGATTTATTTTTGCAGCCTCTCTGTGATCCCAGCTACAGTTAGATTAGCAGGGTCATCTTCATCTTCGTTTTAAATGAAAAACATTTATGGCCAGGGAATAAAGAAACGGTTAATGAGGGTTTTCGCTGAACTCTGAGCATCTTTGACACGAGTAACACCTCATTGTTTGGCCTTGAGTTTTCACTTGCTTGTTTAGACAGGCATCCTCTTGTAATTGAGGTCAAAATGTCTCTGCAATGATAGACTTTGCACAATGCACTGATTTTGTGCTCATGTTTCCTTCTCCCTTTAAACGATGACCAGGTGCAATAAGAGTTTTAGACAGGGAGCGTAATCTGCAGAATGTTGTTTTTGCTTCTTCCCTGGCATTTGTTTGTGCAAAGTAGCTGCTGTAAATTGCTACACAGATTCAGCACAGCATCTAACAGAAGCTTTGTGAGATTGTGAGACTTTGAATAAGATGGGTTTTATTTCCATATTCATTTTTTTATTCCTTTATCATAAACGCCATTAAATACACACATCTATATCAACAAGGTCATAGTGACAGTAGTGGCACCATACAGAGCTACATGTCATTCAGAGGCATTTGTACAGTAGAGGATTACCATGTGATTTGATAAATGTGACGTGTTTATATATATATATATATATATATATATATATACATACATATATACACATATATATACATATATATGTATTGTTTTTGTAAAAAAAAAATATTTGTGTTTGTGCATATCTCATGCAGATCCCATAAGACTCCTCTGGCTGGTGTCCCGTCAGAACTCGTCTCTTGAATGAGAGATGACTCGATGGTGCTCAGATGGAGAGACTATTGTCGGAGGAGCGGCATTTGACTAATCAGCACTGGGCTCGACTCCCTGCTTCCCAAACCATATTCTGCTGATTCAAAAGATCACTGAGGCTTCGTCGTAATGGAAAGCTTGATGGGGCCATCAGAGGAAGGCAAGAAATACAGTGGTTATTGCTTTGGTTGATGTCCAACACAATATGCAGTAATGTATCAGCAGATGTGTTGAAAGGCATTAAGGTAGTGATTATATGATGTAGATAAACAACTGCTTGATTCACTCCGGTGTCAATAATCAGCAACAACAAAAAAAAGTCACCGTTATTCATATCTAACCAGCGCTTTTGCAATGCAGCTGCTTGTGCCTTCTACAATATGACACCCTGTTTCCCATTGTCTTTTTATCTCTTCCCTTCCTCTCTCTGGTCATTCTCCGCCTTTCTACGTGCCTCCACACATAAAATGGAGGGCATTGCTGAGGTTTCAATTCAGAACAAATTTGTGGTGCTGCCGGCCCCCTACCCGCTCAGCAGTTGCCGAGGGGACCCAGGGGAGCCCTATCACAGCTCTATATGCAAATGTCCTTGCACCTGGGCAACAGCGTGGGCATGCTGGGACCGGGAGCTTATTTATGCAAATCTGAGGGAGACAGTCACAGCACAACATAGAGCCGGCCACAGACACTGCTGGCCATATCACCACGCCAGCACAACTAGCTGGAAAGATTTGAAAAACATGAAAGATGTGGACCGAGTGGCAAAAGAGGGACCAAGGAGATTAGGCAAATGCGGTATTTATGGTAAATCAAATGTATTGGATGTTGCAGATGGTTGTACAGTATACTGGAACTTCATGGACATTCGGTATTAGAAGGCTGGATTGAAGGGACTGCACAGGTATGTGCAGTGCGACAATTAAAAAGTTAGCTAATTAATGATTAAAAGCTTGATCGTCTGTTGTATTGTCTGGTTAATGGAAACTGACAATACAATTGAACAAACATGTCTGTTTGCATAAAGCAAACAGATACGTATGAGAAAGCATGAAACATGCACACGTAAGCACAAAGTCACAAAGGTGTTTGTTTACTATCACAACACCACTGACAAGAGGCAATAACACTGAATGTGTTAAAGCGTACCGCGGCGAAAGGAGAACAAAACCAATCTTTGTGTCTCAGCTGGCCCTGCCTCCCGACTGGGCCGTACCACCGTGCAAGACATCACACAGGAAAACGCTACCTCTCCGCTCACAACAGGCCACATTAATGTGCAAATGTATGCAAGGAGATTTCAGAAAAGCCAGAATTACTGAGCCAAATGAGGTATGTGCGCTCAAATTGTCGGGATTATGAATAATAACTACACATTTCACTGGAACTTTTCCTCCATTTCCTAGAAACAATGACTTTCTTGGTTTAATTGAAGAAAAAACTACTTTGAGGTGAAGTGATTGTTTTCCAGTCACCGATGCCTATTTTCATACTTTGGGCTGAATTGGATTGCATTAGCAAACGGGAGACATTTGATTAAACACCTCATGTAGTGGATTACACTTTTTTACTTTACCCTAAGAATCACACACACCAGCCTGAGAAGTGACTGGCAGCTGTGATACTCTGATCACCAGAATGCTGCCTTTCACCATCGAGTTCAAAACCAGGAGAGTAGGGGGAAAAAAAGGAAGACGAGAGACAAGGTGGTTAAGAATGATGGCTTATGACTCTTTGTGGTTTGATTGAGAGCAGCAACAAACTTGTATATGACGTAAAGTGCTTTAAAAAATGTAGATGAGTCCATCATGAAAAGCAGATGAAAGGAGTCTTTGGTGATGTGGACCAGGAAAGAAAAATGTCGGAGAAGGAAATGACTTAAAGAAGGAGGTAGAAAAAGGGAGGGGTGGGGATGAAGGCAGGCTAGGATGGCTGTTGTTATTGTGTTTGATGTAGTGCTTGACAAGAGAGAGAGTTTAGAAATCCTTGTGTAGTACGAGGCAGAGGAAGAGAGGGTTCATTTAAATGCATGCTCACTCAGGGCCCATACGGAGTGGGTGTCTGCTGAGAATTCATCATGGCCTAGCTGATAAAGCCTCAGCCTCTTAGCGAGGGGAAAGGAGAGACAGATCACTCTCTTGAGGTGAGATTGCCTCGTGGACGGACACTTGTTATGTAGAAATACACAATACTGACGGATATTGCCATGGCACTTTCGGACCGGTTAGTCATCCCTCCATCCTCCATCCAACCATTCCACAATTTCCTCAGGTTGAAAGTGAAGTGCTCTCTGGGGAACATTAACTGCAGACTGCATCAGTGATTAGAGCTTCACAACAATTAGGAGGAAACTTTCCAAAGAAACAGATTCATCTTTTCTTTAAAAAACTATCCAAGTCGGGATTTTGTTAAAATACTAAAGATTCTGTGAAGACATGTTCAAAACATAGACATGGCGCATTCACTTCATATTAACCTGTCATCCCATGCTAAACTGTTGTATTTATAGTATGCTTCCAACATTCATGTTCAAGGATGTAAACTTACAACCGCTAACCTTAACATACATTTTAATGATCATTAAGCCATCTGGGAGCACCACAACATCAGCAAACACAACATTTGCATAACATTTTATTCCCTTACAGCATTAATATGGGTTAAAAGGAGTCAAAATAATATATCCATAAGCTCTATTTTTATCTTTATTTTTTATCTCTTTTTGGTTTCCTCCAAGCCCAAGGGGAAACATTGGTCTTTTTAGCTGCTTCATCAGCAATTGTCGTTTTTGTGCTGGACTGATCGTGTGTAAGGAGTTGAACAATAGCTGCTAAAACAGGATTGACATGAAGAGTGAATTTGTATCAAAACAGTAACATTTTGGGCTGTGACAACAAAAGATTGAGCTAAAAGATGCTAATTTGTTTCCTTAAAGGGGGAGAATGTGACAACGACTCTCTGTGGGTTGATCAATGTGTTAAATTGCACACAGTGATATCATTTCATAGCTAAAATAATACAAAAGTGAAAGCACCTTTAAACAAACTACAAGCGAGAAGACAGGCATAATTGATCAGTTTTAATTGGCATGAGGTTTTACAATGTGAGCTGACAGCTTTTGCGGTAAATCTGTTTTATTACTTAAACACTGAAAAGGAGATTGGTTTATGGCACAAAACAGATGTTTTCCAGCTCAGCTGGGGAAGCACATATAAAGCTCCTGGTAATATCACATTCAAATGAAAAAAAAGATTTCAACAGGTATATTTAGAGAACTTACTACATATAGTACAAACAGAATGATCTGTTCTTACTTTAGCCAAATTGGCATTAATGTGGCCAAACACCACAGAGCAACAGTCAAGGTGGTAAGTGCCGAATATATGTGTATTTATGTCTGTTGGTTTTTCATTTGTATGTTTTAAACAAGGCCGTTCAGCACACAAACATAGGTCCCTCTTTGATTTTAACCATCTGAAATTGGAATTTATTCGTTTTCACTGATAATGTCTCATTATTTAACCATACGTTATGCTAAATATGCTGAATGATTTATGTAGAAATTCAGGTTACAGCATCAGCCACAAAACGCTACACACCCATTATTTTTTTACCGCATGTACAAACAAAATTGAACTCAATTACACAATGTTATGTAATGTAATGTAAAGTAACACAATGTGAATTGAATTAACCTCTGCATGATTTTGGACATGTGTGAGGAAACCAGAGTGCCCAAAGAAAACCCCGAGCACACACAGGATGAACATGCAAACTCCGCACAGTGGAGTACAACCTGTTGTAAGCTCATTGTATGCACAATGCTTCAATCACTTCAAGATGGAGATGGATGGGATGACTTCACTAACACGGCCTGACACACAGCAAGCTCAACCACTCAGATACAGATGACAAGCAAACAATTTGCACTTACTAGTCCAATAATAACAGGAGCAGGTCACCCTTAGTCGAGTGTCCCTGTGGCATGGACCCGAAACCAGGAGGTTCATAGTGCCAATGCAGTTGATGTAGACCTGCTCAGGCTTTGACAGGGGAACCATTCACCCTAATCCTGGAGACTACATTGTGTTGCTTTCACAGGTGAGGTTGTATTCAAGCTAAAACAGCAAGTGTACTGTATTTCTTGTTTGCTTGCTCTGGCAATTAAGTATTCACATACTTGGCCAATAAAGCTGATTCTGATTCTGATTCTGATTCACCACGTCCTCAGGTACGACCTCCGCAGACGGCCCCTGCCTCTTAGAACAGGTTCATTTTCCCACCTAAACCAGTTTTGTCCCACCACACAGTCTTCCATCTTCTTCCACATGGTGTCTCTTAAAAAAGTTACTCATCTCTATGTTTATTTTCATCTCGAAAGTGACAGACGGGAAAACTTTTTTTTGGAGTGCAGGGGGTTTTGAGGGGGTGGCATGGCTGTGGTGGCGGCGGTGGTGGTGAAGTAGGTAGCAATTAGTGTGGCGCTAATGAACTCCCTCTCATTATTAGTGAATCAACAGGCCTCCGCTAATTACGGTTAGCAGGACAGACTCCTCTCTCCCACTGCGACGAGCTTCAAGGTCCCTCTGGAGCTGCAACACACGGGATGGTCTGCCAGCAGCCACAGGTGCAAACCACTCAATGCCAATGTTAAAAACAGAACATAACACATCCGTGTACACACCGACACACACAAACATGGGGCCTGGCAGACACATGCAGACATCATTACTCTCTCTGCCATGTTGTGGTCATCTCATGCAGATGGCCCCAACACAGCCTTTTCTGACATTTTGTCAGAAATTAAAGTGCTGTTAGCCCTTTATCATCAAATGGGGAACATATGAGATATGATGTGCAGGTTTGGATGGTGCTTTCACCTGTACTTTATTACATTCACATACTTTTTTCAGTACGAATCGTTATCTCAGTGCTGCAGTTTATCAACATGTTATTCCGACCACCAACTCAATTGTCTTTCCAGTGATATGCTAGGACTTGAGAGCATATAACGCAAGATCAGAGGTTTTCATATCATCACTGGATGAAATGATGTAATGTGTTCATGATGTCACAAGTACACGTTTTATTGCTTATGTTTAGCTTAACATAGGGTTAACATTACACCAAAATGAATGGGACAAGACAACGGGTCACTCGGAATTGTATGGACACCCCAGCAGCAAGCAGCAGACAGACAGCGTTAGTGACCACCAGAGCAAAACTGAAATATGTCACACTTTAAAGTAGTGGAATGTTTCTTTACATCTTCTCGCTCACTCACACTTTCATAAGGTAATGTCTGTAATTGTGTAATAGCATAAGTGTTGATCTCCAAGTAACAAAGCTGGTCAGAACTCCATACAGTATCACCCACACAGTCTATTGTGAACAGTTTACAGAACAAATGTTTATTTTTGACCTGTAAATGCTGAACAAGCACAAAGGTAGTCTCCTATGTAATGGCATTAAATGCCGACCTACTTTCAGTTTAACCACAAGTGAAAGGGGTTGAGATAATCCATCTTAAATGGCTTTACACTCATCCCCTTGTGTTTTGCGCATGGTTGTTGCCATGTTGGATAATCAGCAATTACTTGTGCATGTCCGGTGTGATCATAACCGATAGAAAATATGTCCAAAACTACACAGATGAGACTCGAGTTGTGATAAACCCATTGCACAACAGCCACCCAGCATTCCTCCACTCAGCAAACAAGTGTTTTACAAAAAGACACAGCAAGATCCTTTAATCAAGTCCCACTCGTGGCCCTCACTTATCAAACACTCTAAATACTTATTGGAAAACATACGTTCTAACTCCATTGATTAAGGAAGTAAATGTTTTTTTTCAGGGAGTCACTGAGGCGACCAAACACCAAAAAGATTCTCCATGTCAGCCCACAGCATGAGCCATAAGATGGGACCTGGGAATGTAACACAGCCCCCCCCCCCTTCCTCCCTTTCCATCCATAACTTAAGTAGAGATCAGTGGCTAACATTCTTAATCCCAAGGGGGTGCTTTCTGAGCTGTAATTTAAAAATAGCGTTTTAATAACACACCACTGCTACAGTACATTAATCTCAGAATTAATTATCTACCCCACCCCCAGCCTATTTGCTTGAAAGAGGCGCCTTGCTACATTTCTTGTGTTTTAGTTCTATTTATTCCATGAGTGAGCGGATAAAGAGATGCATGTGGAGTGTCCTATGTAGAGTGCAGTAATTACGCAGTTGCTAGTATATTACAAGTATGTATATGAAAACCAGCAAACGAATTAGAGCTGCGGGGTGTTATCGGCATAAGTGGTCAGTCAGGTGAGATATTCTTAAATGGCATGAGCAATCTCGCTCAGACTGCAATATAAACAAACAACAATTTAATTTAAAATTAGGAGTGCATTAAATACAAAATATCGCCGTAATGTAAAGATATTGTAGCAAACAGCTGCAATATGTCGAATAACTTCATTTTCGTTTGCATTTTTATGCAAGAAAATGTTTTTAATCAAATGTCACTCCCAGCAAGGGAGAATCAATTCCGAAGAGAAATTAAAGAGCAGAACGTAACTGGGAGCCAGGCCTAAAGGCAGCGCAAATATTCAAAAACAATATTAAACTGTGATAAATAAAATATGAACCTTCTTTGGTAATATAGCATTCAAGCGTCGAGGGACGTGGGCACTTAATGCAAGTTAATGAAACACAAGAATCATGTTTAAAGTCATGGCAATCACTGAGCATTTGTCGAAAGGTGATGATCGTGTTGCTCAGCCCTCTGGCAGAAGTTGCAGGCTGACAAGTGATCAAGTTGCTCACTGACAGTGATTATTAGTACATACTGTAAGATGGGGATGTTAATAATAAAAAAAAAACAGAATCCTTCTTGTTCCCTTTTCCCGTTGCTTCATCTCTTCCTGATTGACTGACTGACTGACCTCTATTGTCATAGCTTCACAGCTGACACTGATATCCACACATACATCACTCTGTATACGTTCCCAGCTGAACAACGGCAACGTGCGCGAACTCTGCATGAGGCAGGTGCCCCCGGGTCTGTGTATCACAGATAACCTTTATAAGGAGGTGTTGTTCCCGCCTCCCGGCCCCCGCACCTTCCCGCTATCACATCAAAGGATCTGGATGTGGTTAAATTCAGGCTGGGGAGACAGTCTGGGCTTGGCATGCATGACTGATGTCGAGTTTGTAACATTAGGTATCATAAGGTGTAATATAGGAGATAGCGTGAAGTGTAAGATTGCATTTGAGCACGTTGAGAGAAATAGGAAGCTGTTTGACAGCTCTTGGTACTTTATGGTTTCCTGCTGGTCCTTTTCTGCTCTGGGTATCTGACCATAGCTGTAAAAACAAAGATCTGCTATTCATTTGGGTTATGCAGAGTGTTGTGTTAAGTCAGTCCTCCTCTGTAGCTCTGCCTCACATTTTGTCTGCCTGTGTATTTTTGCCTTCCCTGCACTTAAATAAATCTCTCTCTCTCACACACACACACACACACACACAGCTATTCTTCTTAGGACACAGCATTGACTTCCATTCATTTGGACAACCTAAACAAAGTGTTATCCCTAACCTTAACCATAACCAGTTAATAGGTAACCCTAAACTTAACCAGTTTCTTTAAAAATAAGGTTGTGCCTCATTAGGACCAGGTTTTGGTGCCCTTGAGGAATACTGGTCCTGTCAAGCACAGTGTGTATTCTGATGCTGAAAAAGAAGAGGTAACAAAACAAGTACACATACACACATACACACACCCTTCAAGATTTTTATGTCTCAATTGAGGTTTGAAATATACAAGTCTTGGAACCAAACCATGAAAGAAATGACATACATTTTTGTTGTTTGTGACATGACACTACTCAAATGTGTCTGTCTCCTACATGACATCCTATTAATTCTGTTTATATCAAGGCAGGTGGTTGTCAGTGAAAGTCATTTCGTCAATCAATTTTTTTCGGACGGACTATTTTTCAAATGAAAAAAGAAGTTGCTAATTTTGTCAGTGCTCTTTCTAGACACTGCAGGTTTAATTGCTAATTGTTAACTGGGAATGAATGCATTTGCATATTAATTAGTTAGCCCATTTGCATTTTTAATTTGCTGCCTTCAAAGGGGGTGAGATAAAAGGTCGCACAATTCTGAATAATTTAAATAATTTATGCTCCATTGGTGAAAAGAAGCTGAACAGAAGTGTTCTGCGGATATTAACCCCTGAGAGCTTTTACCGAATAAAGCACTCCAAAAATTGTTTTAACAAATCTAATTAAACGGAAAAAGGTCTGAACACACAACCACCCAGAGCACTAGGAGCTAGAGTGTGTCCTCGGGAACAAAAAACGCTCAGGAGAGAGTGATGGAGGGTGCATGGATATGGAGGACGAGACTTCCAGTCCTCTATCCGGATATGAAGGCCTCTCATAGTCTTTTCATCATTCAGATTGATCAAATACCCCTACAGAAATGCTGATGGAGTCAGTGCTCGGTAATAGTAATTCTCTCTGAAGTTAAGCTGCTCTTTGCAATGTGTCCTACACCATAAGCAATCAAAGAGATGTATGCACCGTGGTGGATCCTTGAGAGTTAGCAGAGACTAATTTCAACTATGCCTCCAAGTTGTCATTTTAATGAATGGACATTAGCGGTACAAGTAAATTCTTCAGATCTTCACAGGGAAGTAACAATGAATAGAAGTTATTTGTAGCCATGTGTTCCTCATTTTAACTTTCTTCTCTTCTAACTACTCAAGTGTCCATTAAAAAAAAAGAAAAAAAAACTTTCCATTTTTGGGTACAATGAGCTGATATTTTTGCTCCCTCTTCTTCAACCAGGTCCTGACTGCTTTGTGAGACTGTCTTCTCTCCTTTGTCCCAGTGATCTTAATTACAGGCCCTGGGCCTTGAGCAGAGAAGCCCATTTAAATCAGAACGCATCCAGCTTCCATTATGGGCTTGGCATTTGGTCTTTGTGCCCATGCTCTTAAATTACATGCTGCCAATCCTAGTGGGCACAGGCAAGATGAGGAGAGGAGGATGGGTGAGAGATGAGGTGAAAGCAGGATGAGAGCGAGGAGAGGGGGCCGAAAGAAAGAGTGGAGGGGGCCACAGGCTGCACTTGTCGACGGAAAACACCCCCCCACACCCCACCCCGCGCTCTTCTTCTGCCCTCTTTATCACCAGATAACTTATGTAAAGTAGCAGATGAAACCCATTCCCATTCACGTCAGCCTGATTGTCAGAATAAGCTTGCATTCCTTTGAAAAGTGATTGACCGCCTGAAAGGGTACAAATTAGGGGCCTGTTCATCTTTTCTTCTCCGGTCGTGGGGTTTATTTGCAGCATATTCACCCAGGCCCAAAATTAAGTGAACTCAGGCAGGGATGAATGGGAGAGCTCTGATTGAATAATTGATTTCCTTTGTGCGGCCTGTGTTTAAGAGGGATAACTAGACATCCTTTGGAGTGTAATGATTGTAATTACTGCGATGACTGGTCATGTCAAATATGACACGGGAAAGGACTGTTATTAACCTTTATTCTCCACATCGAAAAAAATAACCCAATATCCTCTTTTCTCTGCCGTCTGCATATGGGTTTCACCTCTGGTGGAAGCATGGCTGCCGTAGGTTGAATGCATGGATGAACTCATTCCCTGTCTAGTACTCCTGGCCCATGAAAGGTAGATGGGTAATTGACTGTGCAGTCGGACTCACTGGTGTGCCAATGACTCACGCGGCTAGTGAGCCTTGGGGTAACTCTCAAAGTACAATGCATTATGGCTGCAGAATTGAAGTGTAAAAGATAGGAGTTATAGCCGTGTTCATGATATCTGTCAGATTCCCTTACGCCTTGACCTCTCAAGCAATGCAGCCAGAATTGGGCTTTAATACACTTGACGCATTGAGGGCCTCAGTGAAACAGACATTCATCACATAGTGATCAGACACAGTCTGCTGAAGTGAGTGGACACATGGTCCATGTGAATCACACATCAGACCTATAGTGACTTGTCCAAACTGTAAGGTCTAAGGTCCTGCACAAGAAAACGTGGTTATTCACAGGTCTAAGACAACTGACCCGTTAAATCTATTTCAATCAACATTGTAAATGGAGGTGATCTATTATTTAGTCTGACCACACTAGGTCATTTAAAACTGTTACATTGTAACAAATCTCACATTCAAACCATTATCGTACTCGTTAAATCAGCCCCAAACGACTCTCTTAGTTTGTCAGAATAGCAGCGTTTAGATCTCATTTTGCTCACCAACTGCATTGCACACAGGAAGTCATTTGCTTTATGCCAAGACAGACAGAGGTAACAGCAACACTGTGCAAGTGAGATGGCTGCAAACAGGTGGAAATATGACTTAAAACACAAATATGAACAGTTTCCGATGTGACTTCTCCTGAATGCTTTTTGCCCCCACCTGCCCCTGTACTGCTGCTGTATACAAACAAACACCCGGTCAGTCAGGCCTGATAGTATTGCTTGACAGAGCCCACTTTAGATGAAGGATGCAGCATACAAACGTTACACTGTTTCTGTTCGAGTGGACAAAAGAGAGGCAGATAATATCAACAAAAGAAATCACAAAAAGTTACGCACTGCAGCTTTGAAGCAGATGTGCATTTTGTAATCACATGGAGGCAGAGAGAGGAGCTATAAATACACAAATGACACCTCACAGTATATGTTGATATGTCTAATGTGTTACCTCCTCATTTACATGTAACAACAACACTGGAGTCAGCAACCAACAAATAGGCTACAAGTCAATCTCTGGGCGAGGACTCCTGTAGTCATTATCTACACTGACCCAAAACCCAAACATTGGGCTGGAAGACAAAAGTACTTCATAGTGCTGAGGAGGACTGCAGAGCTTGGTGTAATTATCAAGGAATTTATACATGTGACCTCTTTAACATATCAAATTTGATCCATTGTTAACATAATTTTGATTAGTTCAGCTTTAAACTGAGTTGATGCAAATGTTCTCCCCTGAACTCTTCACTCTAAAAGACTTTATATAAATTACATGCTCTACTTCAATTATCGAGGCCAGCTCAGGTTTAATTTGTAAATATAAACACTGCTGAACAGCAGAGAGCACAGGCTTGAGTGATGATGTCACACCAAAGCCAATTCTGGAGCTGTTCCATAGACTGTGAATAATTGAACAAGTGCAAGGCCAATGTGACAGCCCTCTGTGATTTCACTGGGATGGGTAGACTTTTTTTGATTCATGGTTTTAAGGCCTACAGTCAAATAAAAATCCAGTACTGCCAATGGATCAGAGGAGTATCATTTGTCTTGATATTCAGATTTCCACCTTTTCTTCTTCAACAAGCAACAACTATTTGTCCTGCCCATCACGCTATTGGTTGACCGCTTCATCTTCAGGCACAACATTTAGTAGTTTCCAAAAGTATCACTGTAAAGCACTGGCTTTTTTATTCACCCAGTTTAACCTCTGGAGTCAGTGCTGCAAAACTTGCCAGCTGTGGACAACAGAAAATCTTCATTGAGCACCAGACGGATGGCACCAGGGACAAAGAATAAATTTTCCACATGACCTAACTATATGGCAAGTCATAGCAATGTCTATTTATATTAAAGTCGTGAAAACATTAACTTTTAGGGAAGTCAAGGTGGACATCCATCAGTACAGGGCAGAGCTTTTTAAGTCACGAGGAACACTGCCAGCTCTGCAGTGCTCCTCATGGAGACAGGACAAGGAGGTAGGGACATGAAGCAAGGATCCTCACTGAGATGAAAGAGACAGACGCCTGCATGCTGCTGTTCTGAAAACAGTGGGAAGTCTGCTGATTTTGCAGTAGCAGCAGTGTGTCACACACAGCTCACCGAGGCAATTAAGGTACTTAAAGTGGCAAAATAAACCGACTTTTGAGAGCTAAAGCAGTACATCCTCAAACAGATCCACCAAAATGTCAGAAATATGATATCAGTCTGTTGCTTAGATTCAAGAGACGTGTCACTGTGGCCTCAGCGTGTGATTTGTTAAAAAGTGCCAACTAATGATAGCGTAGCATATGACCTGCACTTTAAGGGGAGACTGAACCACGGTGAGCGTGTACCTGTCGGTACAAAGGCCTCATACTGAAATGCACTATGAAAGCACAAGATGGAGGCCCATACAACTGTGTTTAACCTGTGTGTGTTGTGCATTTTAGCATCATCATTTGCTCTTATAGCTCAGCACACTGCTGTGCAGCTTTAACTTTGGTTTATACTCGTCGCAGCACATCCATCAGACGTCTCTTACTGCTTTAATGTAGCTTATTAGATGCACGGGGTGTGAAAACAAAACTAAAATATGTAAAATATTACACTGTCGTTCATCCGGACAATTTCCTTGTATGCGACCTAAAGGTTTGGGGGTATACTGACGACCATAAACACCTCTGTGGCTGCTCGTAGGGTGCACGCCATCTGCAGATGAAACTTTTCTTCACTCGCATCAAACTTAGCATGTCTGAATGCTATATGCTGTTTTTATACTGCAGATGAAAACTTCCCACTGGGACAATAAAGTCTATCCTATCCTGTAAAAACATTTTTTTGAACTGAGCACTAAACTACTAACTAATTTGATTTCAACTTTTTATATGATTATTTGCATCAATGAGAATCAACTCAAAGGTGAGTTTTAATGAAGGGAAATATAACCTCGACAAGACTAAATTACTGTAGAAATGTAAATATAATCAATAATGACCTTTTTCTCATAAAAGTTTAGTTTTTTTTCCCATGAGTCTATAAATGAAGACATAAATTAAGTCTGGGGTTGGTTGTGACTGTGCCATCCCACTATTTGTGTTCCTTAATGACTTTCTAATTCCTCATCAGTGGGTAGCTAGCCTCCACAGCAGGCAGACAGAGAGCAGTGGCAGGGTGCCATCCAGGAACAGGTGCTCTTCCATGTTGTGCTTATGGTGTCTGTAGGCCTCAATTACATCCTTTAGGTTGCTCTTAAGTTGGAAGTGCTTCAGCGGGTTCAGTGCTTTCTCCCCTCGCAAAACTTTTTCTGATTACATATTTGAGTGCAACGGCAGGTAAATAATCAATTGCTACGTTAATCTGGTAGCAATGCAAGGTGATTGCAATAAGAGTTAGCGGGGAAAAATAGTCCATATAATATTTAGACTGCTACCACTGTCATGTCACATTTGGACTTTTCAACTTGAGCTTCAGTACTTTTTGGATATTGTTTGTATTGCTTTGAAAATGTACATTTATTTTGATTTCTCTGTTGTTGAAAACATCCATCTGAACCAGTGACAGACTCACTTCATGTTGGCAAAATGATTTGTGGTGTGAGCTGTGGGAGAAAAAAAATAGCACTAAATTTTATGTAGGTTATTACAGGCCTTGTGTCAGGATTTTCCTCACATTGCTGGACATAACTACCTACTGTATGTTTTATGTGGAATCATCTCTGCAAGAAATAAAATGATGAATTATGGCAGGGGCACCAGTCATTCCAAAAGCATATTTACATGTGAAATAATGTAAAATAACTGTTACAGTGGAGGGGGAGTATGCAAAAGAAATGACATACAAAATATACTTGAATTGAGTCCTGCAGCTGAATGAATTTTAGTTAAATTTTTTAGTTAAAGTAAAAAAAACACAACACACTTGTTTGCCTCATATAAATAATATATAATAATATACAGTATAAATATTTGTTTACCTGGATACCACACTGCAGACATATGTGTGCATAGCTGCATATGCAGTATATATCTTTTTCATTTGGGTTACCACCATACTGACAATTGCATTGATACAAAAACAGCTCTGTTAATGAAGTGAATAGTTTACTTTTATTTCATTCACTTAAAAAGAAGTTTTTTTCTTCTTCTTTTCCTTTACCATTCATTTCCAGATCTATGCTTCTCTTTAATACCTTACATGTTTGGTCAAGACACTTTCCAGAACCACTTGTCAGCCACGCAATGTAATAGCTTATTATTTACAAGGCAGAGGCCATTATTACAACCTGTACTGCAGGTGACGTACTTGTCATGTTTGCATAAAAGATAAACGGGGGGAAATAAAAAACCTAGATCACATGAGGGAGAAGCAGTTTTAGGACAAACTACAATCAGATCTTGCTCCTCATCACCTTTGTCTTTTTGTATTTTATAATGCTTTGTTGTTTCCGTGATGTGTTTTTATGATGAATTTCATCAAAAGGCATATCACACCACTGCCTTAAAACAGCATGCAGAGGGAGAACAGGTACCACATGCTGTAGTCATTTCTAAACAAATGGATCAACACAAAAATGCCTGTTGCATTTTGTATTATTTGTATACACAAATGGACAAATATGAAGAATTCAAGTATGAACAAAAATCCTCAAGCCACACACACACACACACACAAATAAAAGCCTGTCCACCATAACACTTCTCCAACACAGTGGTCAGACCAATGAACAAAACATAACAGTACACATCTATAGGTCTCCTCTGATCTCACCCAGGAAGGAGACAACACTTCGCATCAATACCCTGTCATCTCACAATGTGGCATCTTCCCCTTTGAAGGTACAGTTGTATTGTTGCAGTTGCTCAGATGTGAAACTCTCGCTTTTATCATCCTGTTTTGGGCAAGGAGGAGAAGAGTGGGAGATGAAGGAAGCTATTTCTTTTTAACTTGGACCCACCAAAGTGAACAGAAACAGTGTGTTGACAGGTGTGTGAAAGGAGCACTGCTGGGGCAACTGGGGAACATCAGAGACCACTTTCGAAGGCTTCATGAAGTCTCTCCGAAGAGAAGCTGCAAAGAGTTCACTGGCAGCAAAGCAACAATAATTTCCTACATATCAGAAGTTAGCAGTGACGGCTTATTCTGGATTCCTGCACATGCTTTAACTGTAGATTATTGCTCTGTCCGATTAATGGCACACACATTTAGGCCTGCTAACATGCACTAGTGCCATCACTTCACCGAAGACTATTTACCCAAAAACCAGAGAGATTTGCTCCTTGTCCTGAATTACCAACCAGCTGTAAACTACAAGTCCCATTCCACAGCAGGAGAATCACTCCTCCCATTAGCCTTGGCATAGTGCCGACTACAAATGTGAGATCATTGGCCGTCAGGAGGCCCAGTTGGGACAAGACCCTCTGTCACTCATGGCGACACATGTCATAAACTCATTGTCTTGCCATCAATCTGGGGACCTAACCACCTCAAAAGCAGATGGAGACCCAGCAGGACAACAGGGGGCCATGCCCTGAGTCTGTGGCCCACACAGAGTGCACACGGCAGGAGTAAAAGGGGCCACAACTATACGCGATCCTCATACCCTAGACTGGACCTCCTGTGGATAAACCTCTGGATGAAGTCCTAATATTGTCCGTGATTAATTAGAAATAGATGTAAGTACCCCACTACTGCTGTGTAAGAAAATGAGCTTGCTTTTGATTTGGACATTTAACTAATTAGATTAATATTTAAAAGTTTATGTCTGCAGACTTTCACCTCTACATCACATAGCCTCAGTAGTGTATCAGCAATTCAACTCTGTGTTGTATCTCTGAGTATACAGTATATGCACGTCTACGACCACAATAAGAAGAAGCATCATTCCCAAGTTCAGGAGTGAAAATACTGATACATTTGGTCTCCAAGAGGTAAAAATGTCTTGCTGATATGTAATGATATTCATAAAGAGACCACCAACTGGGGGCACAGGAAAACCGTTTCTTAGCAACAACATACATGATCTTACAAGGTAAATCTACGGAAATTTTGACTGGGGTGAAAACAATACAGACCTTTAACTAAGCCATTTTGTGAGCCTCCCTATGGCTGATATCAGTGTGTCTTGTCTGGAACAAATCCCACCTACAAATAATGATACATACTGCATATCAGCAAACCCCATGAAGAGAATGCAAGTTTCAGTATATGCGGCTAACCCAAATGTCACACCATGTTAGTTCCTTTTAAAATGTAACATGTGTGATCTCACGTCATTAACATTCCAAACGTCATCAGCATTAATACCAATAATCACTTTGCCACAAACAATTACCTTATAGGCTACATAAAAAAAATCCACATGACAGTTGAGGACAAGTTGCTGCAAAGAGGGCAGTCTTGCTTTAAAGGTCATAAACTGGTCAAACCTGCTGTCAAATTCTTCTTCTCCCTTCAGCACTCGGAAACCATTTCACAGTATCAGTTGTTGAGAAAATTGTGATGGCTCAGGAGCTTTATGTCCATGCAGTGTAATCAACTGTGTCATGGGATTACCTATGATATACTTCCCGGTGTTATGTTATGTTACCCTCATCAAAAAATACAATTTACAATTTTAATAATGCGGAAAGTCATGATTTTCAGTTAATAAAAGACAGCACATGACGTCACCCTACGAGAGGTAACAGGGGCATATGTTTTGAGAAAAGTGCTTTGCGGAAAATTATCAACAACAACAATACAGAAGTACAGAGATCATGATGAAATTACATCCTCACAAATAAATCATAAAAAATTATCTATCAGGACCTCACTGCTATTATCTGGCCTCCAAATCAGTGGTGACAAATGCAGCCGTTCGAAATCCTCATTTTATTTCCCTTGAAGACCGAGACATTTGTAGCGATCACTGAAGGTAAAGAGATAACTGTAATCTGCAGCAGGAGGTTGTCACCGACTGACTGGTGTGTGAACAGTGTGTGAATGTACTCATGCCTTTGCTATGTCTGCAGGAAAAGGCCAGTAGAAAGGCTTCACTGCCCTCTTGTGTTGAAAAGATATGACATCCGTGCAACAGTATCAGTCAACACTGCAACAGGCCTTTCTATGTTTCTACCTAAACATGCTGTGCGTTCCCAGTGTTGTCATATACAGGACACGACAAGATAGGAGAGAGGAGACGGAGAGGCTTCTTTCACGTACCTGATCAGATGAAGCTTGATGGGATGTTTTACAGCGGTCACAAGCGTGGAGCGACTGGTCGGCAGGTCAGACAGCTCAACAGTGGGATGGCTCTGAGGAAGAACAAATTGTGTGGTAAGTCATAACATATGCATTACTTTATTAGTCTCTAGCTGACACTTTTCAATCTAACTGTGATTAGAATTTAAATAGTGTATGTTAACATGAGACCTCTGAGGATTAAGCAGCATACCAGGTCAGATTTTCACTTTCAGAGAATTTCTGAAACACACAGAAATACAGGACAATAATTCATCTTCCTCTAAAAGCAGGCTTTGATGTTTCTTCCAGGAAAGTAAGAGTAACTATAACAACAACAAAAATGTTTTAATGATTTTAAATGTAGCCATTAAATCACAGTCTTACTTGGTATTTACCCTCCTGGATTCAGGTGAAGATTGTCTATAAAATGAGCCACAGATGTCTGACTATTTCACTCCAGACTTCCCAATAGGTGTCTGATTTTAAACTCCACCAGGCTGACACTGATTAGAGGGAACAAGACATTTTCAGACAGAGGAAAGACACATACACTATGTCAATTCTAATCACAGTTAAATGAAAGTCTCACTTGTCGCTCAAAAAGAGGAAGAAGCATTTTTATTCACATACAGTACATAAGAATTATGCCAATGAAAATGTTTACATTCTCTCCATTTTTGGCTTCTCTCTGTTCTGGATACTCACCACTCAGGATGCTGCCTCTCTGCAGATGATGGTTGCAGGATAATGTAATGCCTGAAAAACACGAGAGCAAATAAATGTCACTAAATATGAATAATAATTTATACTTTACAAACCGAGGTATTTGCAAAAAATATACAAATAGGATAAAGAGGATGAATATCACTATAGTGATAATGATATAGTATAGCGTAGTAACATCACAATACAAAGATGAATCCTCTTCTATATTCTATCCATTATGACCTCTGAACATCACTAAAAGAAATTTTGTTTTTCAATTTTCTGTTTGTGTATTCATTGTTAAAACACTATAATGAATTAAATCATTAGCCGTTATTGGCTTATAACTGACCACTCTTTATATGTATCACATTTAACTGATCTTGTTTGTCGCCGATTCAGTCAGTAACTCTAACTGCAAAATGCAGTTGTGACCCCAGGGTAATAAAGTAGACGCACAAGACGGTCATGATTTTGTGTAATTGATGAGTACTATTTAAAATAGTTTTATTATTAATAATTTATTTTACATTCATCTTTGATTTCTGCACTTCTTTATTGACAAACAGTGCCATAAGAATGATGTTGTTCACCCCAATGGTGTAAAATTGTGTTTAAAATGAAAATACTGTTGTCTGTGTACATCTTGTGATAACACCAAATTCAGCATGATTAGAAAATGTGCATTTCCAGCAGAAAATGCTGTGTGAATGGTGTGTGAATGCACTTCCACTGTTGCCTCTGATGCGTATGTGAACTGCACAGATCAAAGGCAGATGAACCACAGGTGCCATGTGAAGGCAAATGAGGGCCCCGTCCATGTTCATTCATTGTCATTGGGGCAAATGGCAGGCAAAGCAGAATAATTCTAAAACTCAGGAATTTTAAAAAGCTGTATATGATGTGCTTGGATGGAAAACACAGAAGCAGAAAAGGAAGATGTAGAAGAAGGTAAGGTAAAGGCAGGCCAGGCTTACTTGGCCACCCGTTTAAGCTTTAATGCATGAATACAAAACAATAGAGACAAAATGAATGGATTACATGCAGGTGACTATTAGACTGTACTGGTGTACAGAAAACAGAATGGAGTAGATTTGAAAAATGGGAGTCTCAAACAGCTGTTTCTGCAGTATGTGCCACCTCCAGATGGTTTTGACTGAAAATCATTCATAAATGAATACAAAACACTATTTAGTGCTGCTGTGCTATGTTCACGTTAGGTAGATATCTCCAATTAATGTGTAATTAACTTTGAAAGAGTAGTACTGTGACGTTATTTAGCCTTTCTGCAGCTATTCTGCACTTAAAACGATTACTTGTATTTATTAATGAGTAAATATACCCCCTCACAATTATAAAAAAAAACATCAGTCACGTTTGTCAAGCCCTAACTAACTGTAGCTAACTAACTAGGGGAACGCAGTGCTCGTTTTTACAGAGAAACTTGAACGCAGCACTCAGAGCAAAGAACTGTGAGGTTGAGGAGGACGGTAAAAACAAAGATGGACATCGACCGAATATAACCGATACTGGTAATTAATTGTGTACAAGCGTTCGTGAAATGTAAATTGCACTGACCGTGACTCGAGGGTAAAAGGGGATGGAGTGACAGGTCGAGCAAAAGGGCTGCTAGTTCGGTAGCTAAGTTAGCCTGAGTAGCATATTAGACACGTACGCTAGCGTTACAAGGTGTGTGTAACCTGAAGGACAGAATACTTAGGCACCATTACTGACATAGCGCTAAATAATAACTAGCATTTTTGTCATAATTGGTATAAACAGAGTGTAGCGTTTGCAGCCGTCACTCCCCTTCCTCGATTTCTCGGTCAGCTGTTGTTGTTGCTCTGTTACTGAAAACCAGACAGCAGCCATTTACTACTTCATCACAAAAGACAGGGGCGCAAACGTATTCTCACACATGATTATGATGATCGGCTATGCATCAGTTCATCTACTATGTGGTACAATGAAAGCAGGGAGCTAGCAGGCAGAATTGGTATGCAAGTGTGTATAATATTGCTTATAATTACATTTTGCGTGTAGTCGTAACGGCCTCGGGGTGTCGCTGTTGAGTGTTGACTCGTAACTAAGCAAGTCGAAATATTATATCTGTAGCTGTAATAGCAATAATAATCTCGTATGTCCCCACACACATTAAGAAACACCATAATTGTTTCTAAGATAAATAAAACATATACATTTTAACAATAACAAAAACAAGACTAAGTAGTTGGTTGTGTCTGATCTTGTCACTTGAACTTATTTCATTACACTTGACAGCACAAACATATCTACACCTTTTATTCATTTTGCTCCATGTTCATTTATACAGGCTGCCAATGTGCCATCGGTGACCAAGACTCAACAAAGAACCCAGGGGGAGAGAGGTGAAAGAGGGTTTAACTCCTGGACCATGGAGGCTTATTTTGGTAATATTGTGTTTGGCTCCAAGTTTGACTCAGGGAACCTGGCTCGTGTGGAGAAGGTGGAGAAGGCTAGCTCAAGCCCTTCTTCCGACACAGCTTCCAGTGGGAGTGCTCCTTTAGTATCAAGCCTCTCCCCTGATTATGAGTTCAATGTGTGGACACAGCCGGACTGTGCTGGCACAGAACATGAGAATGGAAACAGGTTACAAATCTTCAGCTTTTGTTGCACATATTTGTACACAGCCACTGTGCTGCATTACATTCATTTTATTAAGTCACGTTTTTTGTGTTTCAGGTCATGGTTTTACTTCAGTGTACGGGGTGTAGCACCAGGGAAGATACTGAAGATCAATGTGATGAACATGAATAACCAGAGGAAGCTCTACAGCCAGGGCATGACTCCTCTTGTTCGCACTTTACCTGGCAAGAATCGGTGGGAAAGGATTAGAGACAGACCCACAACTGAGGTACACACTCATACACCCTTGGGACTATTAGGAAGAGCATGTGGGCAACAGGAGGCAGAGAGGCAATGGGCCATCAGTCTGGTTCCTGACAGCTATAATAATCTTTCTAATAATATCTCTCATCTTCCGTTCTTCTGTCACTTCCCAGATTAAAGATAACCAGTTCATTCTCTCATTCACTCACCGGCTGTCAGAGGTGCGAGGGGCAACCACCTACTTCTCCTTCTGCTATCCATTCTCTTATAGTGAGAGTCAGGAGATGCTGCAGCAGTTGGATGAGAGTTACCCCAGTGGTGCTCACCTCAGTCCAAGCAGGTAGAATACATACAGCTCACCTAAACACCTGACATTTGATACTACTTATTAAGTAAAATTACCTAAGAATTTGGCCGTTCATCATGTCTGTCTCACTCTCTTTTCTTTTACTCCTTGCAATATCTGTCCCATTCAGTGCTCCAGAAAGTGTGTATTATCACAGGGAGTTGCTATGCCACTCTCTGGATGGCAACAGAGTGGACCTGCTCACTGTGACCAACTGCAATGGGATGCAGGAGCAGAGAGAGCCCCATCTGCCTAAGTTATTTCCAGACACTAACACTCCAAGACCACATCGCTTCTGCAACAAAAGGGTATAACTCAGCTGTACATAAAGTCAACGATTTCGGCTGTAATCTGACACCTTAGATGACACGTAATGACTTAGTATAAAGCCTGCATATGATGTGAAATCACCTAAAATTGTCAAAGTGGTTATTACACTAACCCTTGACATTTGTGTGTTTGCAGGTGTTTTTCCTAAGCAGTCGGGTGCACCCAGGGGAAACTCCCGCATCCTTTGTGTTTAATGGTTTCCTGAATTTTATCTTAAGAAGAGACGACCCGCGAGCTCACACACTTCGAAACATGTTTGTGTTCAAACTCATTCCAATGCTTAACCCAGACGGGGTTGTCCGCGGACACTACAGGTAAGAATGTCATACTCACATACACGTACTGTACATGCACCCTCACAACATCGTACAACAAAGCGATTATCATTTGACACAATCTAGACTAGAAATTACTTTTGTCTCATGACGACATGCTCATTTGTGTCATCATCTGGAATCAAGTCTGGAACAATGTGAATCTAGCACAGTATGTGTGCCATCTGCTCTTTGAACAAACACTTTGTAACAAGTCTGTTATAATAAGTTCACTACAATTAGTCACTGATTATCAGGCACTATTACATAAGGAAAGTGTGTTGTGTGACTTCTATCCTATTGTTTTTGTTAATGGTGAGTGATCTGTGATTCTTCTACAGGACTGACTCCAGAGGAGTGAACTTGAACAGACAATATCTGAACCCCAGCCCTGAGCTGCACCCATCCATCTATGCAGCCAAAACTCTGTTGCTCTACCACCACACACACAATCGCTTGCACAATACACAGTCCAGTACACACTTAAACAACACTACAAACACACAGACTCCTTCCCCCATCAACATCAAACCCACCAGTCAGCACCAAGCTCCTCCCCGCGGAGTCAGCTCGAATCAACGAATTGCAGAGAAAGATGAAAATCCCACACAAACTGAAATTCCCATGGCGATGGAGGAAAATGTCTGGGTTATTACAGAGATGGGGAAAGAAGACAGCTCCTCGAGCTCCTCAGAGACTGTAGCCCCAGTTACTGTAGACGTCCCACAGGTGGAGGAACAGGAATCAATTCCACCTCAGGAGGGGGGTGTGGCTTATTATGTGGACTTACATGGCCATGCCTCCAAACGTGGTTGTTTCATGTATGGAAATAACCTTCCTGATGAGAGCCAGCAGGTCAAAGCATATTTATTCATACCAACCATTCTCAGATTGCTGTCAAACTGCAACACAGCTTCATTGCATTCTTTTTTCCTCTGTCTGCAGGTAGAGAACATGCTGTACCCAAGGCTGATCGCTGTGAACTCTGCCCACTTTGATTTCCCTGCCTGCAACTTTTCTGAGAAAAATATGTATGCACGGGACAAGAGAGATGGGCAGTCGAAGGAAGGCAGTGGTCGGGTGGCAATCCACAAGGCCATAGGGCTGCTGCACAGGTGAGAATTGAATAAATACACACTGCTTCAACAGTTTAAATAGCAAAAATCAACAATTAAAGGGAGATCAAAAATTCATTGCTGGGTAATTATCCCATTGTTAGTGATGTATCTTTTCATATGTTGTAATTAGATAACATCTATTTATTGGCTAAGTATTGAATATATTATTGCAGAATCAGCTGTTGCAACCATTAAGCCTTGTTTCCTTCAAGCGGTTTAGTACAGAACAGTACACCCTGCTCTGAGTTGCGTTTCCATTGCTGGATGTGTGGGCCAGATCTGTAAATTATGTAGCTGTTTACATAATGGGTCATCTATGTAAGTAGTTTAACGCCATACCAGCACGACACAGTGTAGCTCGCCAACTAATCTCTGTCGAAGAGGGCAATACAGTAAACAAATTACATACATAATACATACTCGTGCTAGTTTCCATTTGACAACGAGAACGCACATTATTGTGTACCCTACCACACTAAACAGGGCCCTAGTCACATATCTGTTATTGGTTTCCCAACAGCTACACTTTGGAGTGCAACTACAACACAGGTAAAACCATGAACACCATCCCACCTGCCTGTCATGACAACGGACGGGCGACCCCACCTCCACATTCATCATTCCCTCCAAAATACACTCCAGAGATATTTGAACAGGTAGGAGGACATAATCTTTTTTTGGGTGGGAAATTGATTTGCCTAGATTTTAGTTTTTCTGAGGTAACAAATTGCATCAGGGGTTTTACTACAGTGTGCTTTTAAGGTTTATGATATTTGTAAATAACACTTTATCTAATGTGCATCAGGTGGGGCGTGCTGTGGCCATCTCAGCTCTGGATATGCTGGAGTGTAACCCCTGGTCACGGCTGGTTCTGTCAGAGTACAGCTGCCTAACAAATCTTCGAGCCTGGATCCTCAAGCACGTCCGCAACACCAAAGGCCTGAATACAAACATGCATGCCCACCCTCCAACAAGACCACACCACAATGGCAGTAAGGCTTCACCACCAAAAGGTTTCAACAAGTGAGTTCAGACAAAGACACCAGGCAAAAATGTACACTGAAGTGTACATTTGTGCTATTTATGTAAAAGATGTTGTTTTTTTAATGTGATTTTCCTGGTAGCTTTCTGTCTGGCTCCACCTCTGAGAACACGCTCAACCGCGTTCGATGCAACAGCCACAGCAGCAGCAGCCAAACACCCTCTCCCAAGATGCACAGCTCTCCAAGCTTTACTTTTGGCTGCCCTCCACCCCGGACTCACTCGCAGCACAATAGCACACACACAAGAGGACGTGGCAGCAACAAGACACTCGTACCGGTCAGGGGTAAGCTGATCTCTCAACAATCTGCATGTCTTGCTGGTTAGTATTTTGTATCACCTCTGACGGTGTCAGTTGACTCTTCTCTTTAAATCTCAACATTGCATATTCTATCTGGAGTCTTGTTTTTTCTGCTGTCCTCTATTTTTTTTGTACCATTGTAGATGATTGGAGCTTGGGACACTTGTTTTTTTGAGAATTGAACAAATGGATTCCCATCCTGGATGTGTCTGCCCTGTAGTATCTGCATGACCCAAGCATGACACACACACCCCCCCCCACCTGCTACTTGTGCATGCATTTTGTGGCCTCGCTGACATTAGTTGTGCCCAGAGTGAGGATGAAACTACATTTTTCATCAGTTTTCATGAGCCTTGTTCTTAGGCACAACAATAAATTGTTTATGCAGTTGGAAACTGAAATATCTCTAAATAAATCAAAGTTTAATCAAAATTTAATTGAATTTTGAAAATTTAATAAAAACAGGACATTCTGAACTGGAGTCAGATTGGTTCAGGGAATCGGCAGCAATACCCAGCCCTACTTGTTTTCAGCTCAGACGACATATAGCATATGTTCCTACCTCACAATTTTATTCCATTCTATAATTCCAAATCACAACATACGTTATCTCAAGGCACTCAAAACACAAGGTTGATTCCTTACAATATTCTCAATGTATCCCGTTAGTTTCCAACATCTGTTGTGCCTCAGCCCATGGCTCTTGTAAATATTCATATTGCACACAATCGTTGCACGTCGTTGAGCTGGTGTGTGTGTGTCTTCCTCTCTGTAGACCCTAAGCCTCAAGAGAAGAGACGCCCCCCCCACCACCGCTCCGTCCTACAGTCTCCCAGCAACAGCCACACTCCCTCACGCCCCCCACTCTCACCCCCTTCCTCCTCCTCCTCCTCGTCTTCCTCAGTGTGTGCTGCAGGCTCCTGTCCCCTCCCGGCCTCCGTCAGTATGACAGGTCTGTACACACTCCAGCCCCCCAGCCTCTCCACTTTGCTCCCCTCCCTGCAGGCTCTGCCTCGACCCGGGCTTCTCTCCAAACTGAGCCCCCTGCTCCTTCAGAGCCTACCGCCAGCCAGTACCACTCCAACTGGGCCCACCCAGGACTGAAACAATCCTAACCTTTTACCGTTATGACCTCCGTGTGTGGGGGTGGGGGGGTGGGTAGTGGGAGTAGGCCAAGTGACCCTGTTTAGACCTGGTATTAACATTCCTTGAGTGATCCGAACACGGACAGATCGTGCTACCGCTACACACAGGTCTGAACACTACCAATCCCTTCAGAATGCGTCCTCAAATCAAAAAACACATTCAGACACATTCGTGAGCATGCATGAATCCATCCTCAGCCTGTATTAGAGAAAACTTATTTCATGTTACACACCACTGAATTCACCTTTTTATACCCAAATCAAGCATAACATTCAACCACTAAAACAAATGTTTCTGTTAAGGAAGGCAAACAAATGACTATGTTTTCACATCTTAATCAAGAAATAATAAGGTTGTTTACTATTTTTTCAGTTTTTTTGTAAAACAGTACATTTGAAAATTCATGGATAACAATAATAATTATATTTTAGCATTATGAATATCATTAACTGGTGTATTGACCATTACAGAAACATAAAAAATGACTCTGTTAAAACACTGTTAATGTAGGGCAGCTGTGTGGCTTTGGGTGGTGGTCTGTTTGTTAAGGACTGTATCTGTTTATTATGTTCAAACAGATATGATATCAGTGTAAATTTGAATGAAGGGACGGGGACACCAGATCCGATCACATGTGGTCACAGAAGACACATCCAGGACACATTTTAACGCCGGAGTGATCAGTCGTACTTAGGGCTGTCTGCGTGTAATTGGATTGCTGAGGATATCAATACCAGGTCTGAATGGGGCTTTGTAGGTTAAGAGCAGATCACTATCACATGCGTGTGTGACTGACTGAAACATTATTGGTGCTAGCTCTTGTAAAATTCTCCTCAAATATTCTGCACATATCTGCATAATTACATGTGTCTGCAGTATTAGCACCTTAGAATAAATAATACACTTGAGAGCGCCGAGAGCTCCTCTGGTATCGTCATGTTGAATGAAAAGTTTCAACATAAATAAATCAAACTTGTGTGACACACACACACACACACACACACACACGCACACGCACACGCACACACACACACACACACACACACACACACACACACAAAAAAAACCCTGGGACAGTGAGTCAGTGATATTACAGTGGGAATATGTAACAAAGAGACACAATTGCTTGGCTACATAATTTCCATTGTGCCCTACTACTTGCAGTATGTAAATATTATTAGTATGCATTGATATTTGAAATATTATACTAATGGAGTATATTACAATGAGTAAGTCTCTTTTTAAGTGTATATATACAACTAATAAGCTAAGAGGAATTACCACATTACTGTGCTGATATTTGGGAAATAGCCAGGGCTATCAATTTTTAAATGTTATCTTAAAATCACTGTCACTCTTACAAGTAGCTGTACTTTGAATTATTTTGCGTTGTTGCACTTATTTATTGGTTTTATTTATTTATTTATTTATTTATTTGGAGAAGAAAAAAAAAGCAACAGGTTTTGCTAAATTAGTGGTGGCTTCTGTTCTCTGATGTATTGTGTCTTTGTATTTCACTCTATAACTCTATAATGTGTGTACTGTACGTAAAACAGGTCACAGGCCGATCTCACCGTCCCTTTATGGTTACTTCTGTGCTCCAAATCGGTCGTGGCTCCTGTAATCTGCATTTAATGTCTTGTGGTATTTAAAAGGCCTGTTGTTTCATTTTTATATTTATATACAAGTATGCAGTTCCTCCTTTCTGTGATAATTATTTCAACCTCTTTACCATTCCAGTGTCAGTCCAGTCTTGGTCCTGACGCTAAGATATTCACAGTAGCCTACTGCCAGAAACCTCACGTGGACCATTGCTGGTTTTAAATCCTTATGGATGGTGGAACCACAGAATTGTCAAAATAAGAATTGTGTCATGGAGCTGTTTGCCAACAAGCAATATCATTTAATACTATTTGTTTGTCAGAAGAGTGTTGCAAAGTCCAGCAGGCAAGTGTCAATAATTTTTCTAATACCAAATCCAGTATTGGTTTTGGTGTAAATAAAGTGTATAGTTTTTAAATTTTAATACATGTTTCATCTAGCAGGTGAGACATTCACCATTATTTATTAAAACACATATGTGTGTGTGTGTTTGTTGTATAAATTGAATGTGGCAGGCGCGTAGTAGTAAAAAAAAGTTGATATATTTTGTGGTTAGCCGAGATGAGATATTATCTTGTTGTCCTTGGTGTTTTGTGTAAGCCTTGAGGATAATTTGTGGAATTATAGTTATTTGTCTGTAATTCATTTTTGTGTGCTGTCGTCAAAGAATTTGATGATGGTGTGTGTTGTAAGACCAGCCGTTTTAGATGCACTGAAGTTGCCGAGGTGGAACATTTGTGATCTGACATATGATTGATTGGATCAAAATAGCTTTCAGAACATTTGGCCTTGCCTTGCCGTAGCTATTGTCTGTCCCAGTGCTGTGCATCATCGTTGTCATGGTGTGCCTTCCTCTATTGTAAACAGTACGTCTAAAAAGGCTGCACTCATTCTTTTTTTTTTTTAACCAGAATTATATTGTTATTTAGAACCCCTGAAAGATGTAATATGTAAACAATGGAAGAATGTTCTCTATATTTTTGATGATTTTGAGTTTGCTGGCCAAAAATAATGAATGGTTTAAAAAAAAAAAAAAAAACATTACAACGGATTACAATAAGTTAAAGGGGCATATGTAGGACTTAGAGAAGGCAGCTAATTTGAGCAGAGGTCAAATAAGAACTGATGATTCTCTTGCACACTATCCTCTCATACAGTGATGTTTGATAGTTTTTCCAAACTAGAGCCCTGACATCTAAGCAGTTTGTGATCACATTCCTAATTTACTACGAGGAGTGAAAATGGGATTTCGGAGACAATGTTGTTTTTATACTCTTTTCATATATCACTTTAGTGGTTTTCATCCTGCATAGTGAAGACAATGGATAAGGAGCTTTCAGCTGAGAACAGTTTTGGAGCGATGCGGGGAAATGCACTGTAGTTGTATTCTGCTTCCTCACTGTGAACTTTGTCCTGCTGTTTCCCCACTGTTTCAAACTTAAATGTCCTCATCCTGAATAACAAAAAAAGCTGTGTGCATAGTCACATTCCCATTAAGTCTCCCTGCTTTATACTTTCCTTCACTGTGGTGCTAACCTTCTTTACCAGACTTGGGTTAAGTGTTTGTCTGTGTAACATCTTTAAGAGTATCACCTTCTTGAATGTGCTGCTGTCCTTTTGCTGCCTCTCTGTTTAACCTCTGGAATAAAATATATATATATATATATATATCCTTTTGTGAAGCAACTTCTCTGTGCGAGTGTTCTACTCTCTATTCATTCTTTTGACTCTAATCATGTAGAGCACAGGTCAAAGGTGAAAGTAAGACCTCAGGAAATTGATCATTGAAGTGTTGACATATATCAAATAGCATGTGTTACATTTCGTATTACTTGTTATTGTGCTATAAAATGATGTTAATTTCCCAATGTTGCAATGCTCAGATGCCACCCACCGTTTCTCCATTCCTGGTTTTCTTGTCTTCATTTTCATTCCCCGTCATGTGCTTAACAGGCATCATCTTTCCAGACTTTCAGGCAGGTGGAACCAGTTCAGAGCGTCCGTCCAAAATACCATTTCCCATGCGTCCTGGGCGTGTGGCGAAAGGCTGCCGGAGTCTATTGGTAGGCCGTCACTCCACAGAAGCCTGTATAGAGTTTAGCAGACTTGTGGCTCACATACACACACAATGCAAACTCTCCTCATTTTACCTAATTTTACCTCATTTGTGTTTAAATATGTATAGCTTATATAAATCTTTTGGTTTACACAGGTTGCTAAAGTCTCCGGGCCTGAACACATCCTTTCCTCCATCAAACTTACCAAGTGAGTTCAAGAAAACACAGATAAGATTACACATATGTGTTGTATACTACATGACCCTCTTTAATATATGCTATGACGACTTTTCCATTAGTGGTTAAAATATTAACCTCTTCACTACCTGCCCAGGTGTGACCTGCAACCGCACGTGAGCTGCATCACCATCCGGAAGCCGGGGTCAATGGACAGCCCATCCACACGTGGCAGTAAAACAAAACCGGTTGGCAATACTCATTCCTCATCTGGAGGAAAAGAGGAGTCGGCCGCCATCAAAGTCTGGAAGCTGCTTCGACCAGGTCTCCACCGACACCTGTCACTGTCAGGTACCTATATATACATGAAATGGTTTCCACTCTATTTGTCAACTGACTAAGGATTAGATGTTTTGCACTCGAACTTATTAGAAAGGATGGATTCAACATGACCTCAGCTGCATTACTAGAAAGTATATCACTTAATTGTATCCGCTCTAAAAGTTAAAGGGTTTCTTCTTGGTCCATATCTACCAAGTTTCAAGAGAATCAGCTCAGTAGCGTTATTTAATTTTGCCTCATTTGTGGAGCATTTTATTGTCTTTCAGGTCATTATATTGGTTGTATGCCTCTTAACTTGGAATCTCTAAACTGCTGATGCCCATTTTTATACTTATGTTGGGTATAAACTGCACGATACATATAAACAAATAAGATAATCGTTTGCGTTTCTCTGGTCAGGTGTATCAGGGAAAGACGGTGCCATACAGCTGGCCTCCAAAGCACTTCTGAAGGACACAGACAACCATCTACACTGCAAGGACTGTGCCATCATAAAGGCTGCACCAGAGACAGATGAGATACTGCAACAGGTGAAAACCAATATGCACACTTTGTGTCAAATATAATTTAACATGTGACCTCTGTCAAACTTGGGGCATATGATAACCTAAATGCCCAGAAATGTCATCCAAATTCCTCTTTGAGAGAAGCTGCTCACAGACAAACATACAGACAAATACAGTCAAAAACATCACCTGCTTGGTGGGCGTAATTAAAGTAAGACAAATGACTTTACCAGGCTGTGCCATGTTGTCTTTGAAGGTTGATGAAACTCCAGTGAGTCCGCTGCCGGAGCCTGTCGGTATGGGTGACACAGTGACCCTCTGTGGAGAAGCCTAGGAACTGCAGAGGAGGAAGAGGCACTTGTATACGACACCAATTTTTAAATCATAACCATTCAAAACAGGCATTATATCAGACTGACTAAACTGTGCAATATGTTTTTTTTATTATTATTTTATATATTCAGTTTCCTGAATATCGTTACCAGTACATAGTTAAAGGTTATAATTCCCTACAACTGTGCGGCTCAATACCTACAAACTGCTCAGTACATACCTTCCCTGAAGTCACAGGGGGTGAAGTGCCTTGCTCAATGACACCATAACGGTGAAGCACACATGTGAAATATCTCTTAACATTTCAGTTACTCTTAGTGTCCCTCATATTTGTGTTTTTTGCCACTTTACTATTTTCCTTCTGCTGCTCTCTCCCTCAAACGGATAGTGAACACAGTCTGACAAGTATTCCTATATACACTGATGAGTATACTGCATGCCACAGTCAGCCACTCGTTACATTAGAGGTTGACTTCTAGTCTCACTTAAGAGCACAATGGCACCTTGTACAGCTTCCTTTACGTCCTTTTTGTATTTTAAAACAATGTGAGAGCGAAGTGTGTATTGATTTCAAAAGTCCTTTGCGCTTTGTATGTTACTCATAAAAAGGTATTCACCATTCATTTTACCATACTGTTCACCAGAACCGAAACTGGAATGTCTAATTGTGGAGTCACAATTATCCAAAACGCAAAACAGTCAGTGAGCAAGTCTGTCATTCATTTGACACCACTGACACAAGTACAAAAAATTCCGAGTAGACAGTATGAGATTCGGGACAGATGTACATCTTACATGGGACCACCCTCAGTGTGTGCATGTGCACATGGCTCTCGTGAAGGAGGCCAACAAAAACAAACCCATCATGAACCCCTTTGTTGTTATCATGTAAAGAAACCTCTCCAGAGCAGGTCAAGGAGGCCTTGTGGAGCTGGAGGGTTAAAGAAAGGCAGCTAAACACAAAGAAATTCCAAAAGCAAATCCATGTGTCATCTACAAAAGAGCTATAAACCTTTACTTTCCAAAATTCCCAGGTTGATGTGGATGTAAAACAAATATATAGCTGTAGTTGTTCACATTCCCTCTTAGAACAGTGATTTGAAAAGAAGATCAATCATTTTGTTACTTAGAATTAACATGGTAAAATTTGACTTCAGATTTTTCCTTTTTTTGGAATTTTGTTGAAATTAAACCCAAGATGGGATTCTACTTTTATGGATATTGGACAATATTTCGTACATACTTGTATTACACCAGTGTTGTGTGTGTTTTGTTCACATGAGACAATCTGACTGAGATTATACTATGTTGGAACTTAAAAGAAATGTGATGTGTAAATAAATGATCTTTGAAAACACCAAGTGTGCATTTACTTTTGTGAGAACATCCATCTTCTACCACTTGAAGCTCCACCTGAGGGTCACGGGGGTGCTGTGCTAATCTCAGCTGACATAGGGCGTTAGGCGGGGTACACCCTGGACAGATCACCAGTCCATCACAGGGACACATATGGAGACAAACCACCATCCACTCTCACACCTATGGTCAATTTAGAGTGTCCAATTGACCTAATCCCCATTTGTGAGTACAATGAAGTGATAATGGAATTGTGTTATTTCAGTTTTACCTTGTAATACATTTGCAAAGATTTTTTTTAATTTATTTTCACATTGGCTTTATGAAACCGAGTGTACATTGTTGAGCAAAAGGCTGAAACGTAAAAGGGTCTGAATACACAGTACATATGGGTGACAGGAATTAACTGAAAATCAATGCAAATGTACTGCATGTGTTTTTATTACAAAAAGAACATACACCACTGTGCAACCATAGCAACATAGAAATTCATCTCTTGGAAAGAAGGATGGAAGTTGGGGAATGTTTCCAAGGTGGTGGCTTTGATTCCCATCTCATCTGTGGGGAGAAAAAGACATTCAAATGTGTCCGTGTGTCTAACCACATTATTACACTGATGTTCACAAAAGCTATATGGGCCATGTTGGCCTTTCAATTCTGGAACAATATGGAATAGTACTGACAAAAAAGTGACATGGTGAACCATCTTCAGCAAACAAAGATTGCACTCACCTCTCCGGTCATATTGGCGGACTCTACTCCTGCTTTTTGGGGTTATTGACAGCAACGTAGTGATACAACACAACTAACAGGAACAACGACACGCCAAGCATGTTGGCAAATATGGCCAGCTGCACGTCTGTCACCATTCTGCAGAGGATAAAGAAACTCAGTGGAGCAAGTGCAAGACTGCTATTTGTTTTTAAGTAGCTTTAGCAACTGGGTGAAGGAGGTATAGACGTTTTATATAATGCACTGACAGGTTTCTAAGTCTAGTTTGTGACATTTGAAAGTATTATAGGATATGGTTGACTTTATCACCCTCTTATTTTGGACAAAGTGGTGCTGGCAAACAGATCAATAGATAATATATCACAACTGAGAAATAGATAAGTAGTTAAAATGCACAGATAACAAAAATAGATATATGTGGATATATACAGAAGAATAAATGGGAAGAAAACAACTAATTGCCAACAACAAATTTACACATGGCTACATACTGTATTGTATAGTAAGACATACAATAATAAGTCGTTATAGGGACTTTTCTCTAAGTTAATGCAACATAGTAGGTCATACGATACCTCCGGTAAACATATACATTTTAAATGATAAAAAGAAAAGGACATGTCTCAGAACATTAGTAGATAACCGATCTGCTTAAATCAACGTTAAAGTCGATCACAAACTCGGGCTTGAATATTCCATATTTACATTCCGATCACGTCGACACACACGTAGATGATTATTTTAATTTTCATTATAAATGTGGGCACAATTGTAGATGTTTTTTGACAAACTAAAGGGTCAATTTGGTGAAAGAACAATCGTTTGTGTCAGGTTAGTTAGCTAGCTAGCTAACTAGCTAGCCGACTAACAGAACTCACACAGGTTAAACAAGCAAATACGACGTATAGTAGACGCGGAGCCTTACAAACAATAGCATGGAGAAACACACTGCAGTGCAGTTTCATTGATGTTATAACTCACGTTATTCCTTTATTGAGGATTGACTCTCGGCTGCACTGAAGCCCCAGTAGATCAGCAGCAGGAAAGAAGAAAAATCTTGTTTCCGGTTGACTGGGAAAGACACGTCACGTTATAGAGCGTCGTAGAAATAGGTTTTCTCTCATTGATAAACCACGATATGTGCATTTGGGGTAAAAAAAAATCGTCGTCTTTGATCTTCCCTCAGTAAATTGCATATAAAGCAGAAATACTGTAAATATATTTTGTGCAATATTTATCTTAACATGCAGTTTTTCTCCCACAGTAAATGCACTGAAAACAAATCAGAACATGTACAATGCAGAACAATAGCATTGGTGACAAAACAACAGTACAGTGAAAACGAACTGTATTCGGTATTATTAACTGCACATTCAGGAAATGTTTATGTATATACATATGTTATTATGTTTTAATATGTATATAGATGTATAACTCAAGTACGCTTAGTCCTCCCAGCCAGAGGCGGCGGTAGTGAGCTACAATTAGTGTGGCGTTTACACACCGTAGGAGTGGCCCCAGTGTTTCTCGACCTCACCGCACCCGGCCGGCGTGAACGACAGCAGCTAAGTTACATGGTTCTTGGACTCGCCAGTTAACGTTCGGGATTTGATATTCATTTATCTCCTCGTAGAGCCATATTGCACCACCATGGCTCTTTACGAATATGTCACCCAGGAGCAGCTTGCGGGCTTCGACAAATATAAGGTATGATTAAGGGACGTTAGCAGCTAGCATTAAAGCTGCCTGTGTGTGTTTCACAGCTAGCTGTCACGGTCTGCAGGGATAGAAGTGTGTGTAAAGGTAGAAATGGTTAGATAAAATTAAACCGGATGCTGATTAAAAAAACATTTTAAAAAGTAAAGAGGTAGATGCAGTTCCCTGTAGCCTGTTCTCGTGTTGGTGGCTTAGATATAACTATCCCTGTACTTGTTAAGGTTCATCTTCGTGCCACATGCTTTGTTATTTTCAATATCCATTGACATACAAATGTGTGGTCAGGCGTTAAAAAGTAAAGGGCCAGTCTGACAATGAGATGCATAAACACAAGCAACATGTACACACTTTTACATGTGGTGAATGTAACTGGTCTAACATTTCGATTTTTTGGAATTAATCCATATAGTGTGCGTCTGAGAAGTTTGAGCCACAAAATGTTCATGACTACATTTTATTTTGAAAGTGACGTCCGGAAGATTTTTTCGTTTACCATGCCGTGCTTGACATTGGCGCAGATGTGCTAATAGCTAACGTTTCTTTTCCTTTCTGTTCTTTCTTAATGGCTGCTTTGTACCTTCTGTTTTCACACATTTCATAGCTCCCCCCGCTCTTTTTCTTTCTGTATAAAATAATTGATATTAATATGTTATTGTTAAGATATAATTGAGTCCATAGTGGTGAAAGAAAAGCAGCTTGAACCAATACACTCACACTGACAAGATACTGACGTTTGAATTGTCTAGAGTAACCAAAGTATTTTTTTTTATTTTTTAAGGTTGTTATTCAGGGTTCGAATAGTACCACCTTTGTCTGTGCTTCACACAGATCTTTCAGGGCCCAATTAATAGCCATAAACAGGCATTGATGGGGTTTTATGATTGTTATGGACTGAAACTACCTAAAAAAGGAGTGGCAGATATTTGAAGGATGTCACAATAAGTGGTACTAATAGACAGAGCTGCTTTGTAGCCCTTCAGGCTATATTCTTATTTATTTCCCTGCTCATATGTTTTGTTCACCAAAGGATTCAGGCCACTGAGGCTCTCTGCAGTGTCTCCTCATCTGATTACTGATTTCCATCATGTGAGGCCTGTTTTGTCATTAATCCTTATGCCCAAAGTGTTAATCACTGGAAGAGATAGGAGGATGACAAATGAGCCAATTAAAGGATTGTGGCTCTTTTTAACGCAGCACTTGTTTTCCCAAAAGACGAACAAATGTAGTTGAATACAAGCGCATATGAGTGGAAAGCACACCATGTAGGATTGTCTCGCTCTGTTTGCATGCTGCCACCCATTTTTCTGCTTCACACATCCTTTGTCACACTCAGCACAAGCTACAGTGCTACCTTCCTTGCTTTAAAGGGTATCTTGTGTCCAAGCTTTATTTTTTTTTGGTGGTTAATCACATTGGCTACTTTTTCACCCTACATAACAAATGAACTGTATAAACTGTAGACTTTTAAATTGAAGTCCAAGAAACATTTAATAAGCATATTTTTTTTTTCTTGAGAATCTTTGCTGACATTTTACCAGTAATCTGTGATAATTAATTCTGAAAGTTAAATTAGGTAATTTTGCTGCAGGCCCATTACAGTCAGTCATTTCAGTGCCTGCAATAAATAGTGCTGTGTTAATCTCTGTCTATTTTTAGTATGAACTGTCTGCAATACTTCGTATCATAGGAAGCACATTTATTTTGAATGCTTAAGAGTTTAGTGCTCATGTGGAAAGAGAACATTTGAAGGGTCATTTATTAATTCTTTTGCAATCCAAATTTCAAAGTCCAGTCCAAATTTCCCCAATTAACAAGACATAGAAAATAGTTCTCCAATAACATTGACTTCAGAGAGGCAGCGTTCACTGTTTCAGCATTCACTCACATCTCAGAAGATACAAAAAACAGCCTTACACACCTCTGGAATTGTATGAACTCCAGGGACTGTAGTTCATGTTGTAGTGCTTACACTTATTTGTCATGCCTGGATAAAGTTACTAAGACTGGAATCAGGTTTTGTTTTGATCCACATTATGATATACTGTTGCATATAATGCAGCAAAGAAGTTAAACATGAAGCTAAGGCCATGTAGCCTAAGGCCTGGTTGACTTGCAGTTATAACAATCAAATAGATTCAAGTAGATGAACTCTGTGTACATGGTTAACACACCCTGATTATGTCTATGTGTGTCTTTACAGTACAGTGCAGTGGACTCAAATCCCCTGTCTGTCTACGTCATGCACCCATTCTGGAACTTTGTGGTAAAGGTGAGAAAGACCAGTTCAACCAGATCTGTGCGAGGACAAGCTGCATCTTTAATGAGTCTGTAACACCATTAACAACACAGCCTCTTTTTTGTCTCTGTGTCAGTTGTCCTATCAGTTCTGAAATTAGAAGATGGTGTATTATGTGCTGTACATGAAACATGCATGTGCTCTCTTAAATAATGTGCTAAAGAGCCTGGTGGAGCACTGACACAGTAATCAACTGATATCTATTAAGCCTTTATTTATACATTGATATCTGTTTGACTGGAACTTGACATTATTTATAAGAATTGTGTGTTCCTTTCCCCCGAAATTATCACTGTGTCTTAACAACACAACCTCTTCTTTGTCTCTGTGTCAGTCGTCCTATCAGTTCTGAAATGAGAAGATAGTGTATTATGTGCTGTACATGAAACTTGCATGTGCTCTCTTAAATAATGTGCTAAAAAGCCTGGTGGAGCACTGACACAGTAATCAACTGATATCTATTAAGCCTTTATTTATACATTGATATCTGTTTGACTGGAACTTGACATTATTTATAAGAATTGTGTGTTCCTTTCCTCCGAAATTATCACTGTGTCACTGTCCAGAATCTTAAGTAATGACTCAGTGACAGGAAGAACATGTTGATTAACTTTTTGTTTGTTTTCTACGCCCAACTCCTCCTCTCCAGTTTCTACCAACATGGCTTGCTCCAAACCTAATTACATTCACAGGCTTTATGTTCCTGGTGTTGAACTTCCTAATGTTGGCCTTCTACGATTTTGACTTCAGTGCTTCCAGTAAGTCATCTCCACTACTTGTCTCACTCATGCATGTGGTCATCGTCGTTGTTGTTAAAACTGGTTGAATCCTTTCTCAATAAGAGGTGTGGTAAAAGAACCAGATGGGTTTGTTTATGGGAGGCAAAGTCCATCACTGGATACACACCCATGACAACATACAAACCCATGCACAATAATCTGTCATACTAATTATGTACAACAACATTTCCAGGATATAGAAACACTGGCCATAATGACCTTTCAATAACATTTGTTGTCAGAAACCGATTCTTAAAAGAATAGTAAAATAAAAGCACATCTCCACAAGCACCTTGGTTAAAAACAACTCTGGCATGTTCCACATGTTTTTCAGCATTTTAGATGCTGCCTGTTAATGACCCCTAATATAACCCTAAAGTAGGCATGAAGATAAAACATGTAAATTATGACTTGCATGTCCCCCTGACTACTATCTGACAAAACCCTCATAGCTTAAAAGCAGAGCATCAAAAAATAGTTTTTAAATGTGGGTCCATTTCATTTAAGTTTGATTATTTAAACTTTTCAAATTGAAATAACTTTGTTGTAAAGACTGTATGTCTTATAGTTTTTCTTAACTGTGTTTCTGTGTGGCGTGATGTGTTTTTATGGTTTGTGTCATAGCTGCAGGACATGAACATGTGCCTAGTTGGGTCTGGGTTGCTGCAGGGATCTTCAACTTCTTGGCATATACACTTGGTGAGTTTGAACCCCCGTCACCCGCAATTTATTGCACCTCTCTCTTTGTTTTTCTCTCTCTCTGTCTGATTTAGTTAGAGGGTCAGGAGCATGCTTGTAGTGCAGTGCCTTAAGCAATGAGACTGCAAATATAAGTGGTAGTTAAGGGTTAGACTTTGACCAGTGATTAAGTTTTGCTTTAACTGTTAAAATGTGTTTAGTCATGTCATTCTTACACCCACTAAAATCATACAGTATCACCAGAATGTCACAGTGAAACACATACAGTTGATTGTCGACAACACAAAGTAACGATTGTACATGCTCGGCACGCCATTTGCAAGATACTGACGTGACTGTGCCACACTTGTTTCTTTACTCTCATATGTCACATACCAGTCAGCCATAGCCACCAGTTATGTCCATTTTAGAATCATTTTATTCACTGGATGTTTTACAGGCTGCCAGAGACAAAGCAAGGATTTTAAATCACATTAAAACAAATGAGATGATGTAAAATGTGGTTTCCATTAGTTTGTGTGTGGCATTGCATTTTCATAACACTTGACAGTAATGTGTATGTGTATGTAGACACATATTTCTATGTATGTGTCTTAAATACAGGTTGTCCTCAGATATTGTGGAACCTGTCCGTCAACCACAGTCATATAGACACAGTTTGTATGTTGGTTTGTGTTACATGTACAATATGAACTGAACTGAGGTCGGTTTAAAGTGTTGCTGACCACTGAGGATGTTAGTGCAGAATACTTCCATGTGTAGATGAAATGAGTGCAGAGGTTGTGACAGTGGGAAGCAGGAATGTGGCTGTTTTCACTCTATTGTGTGTGTGTGTGTGGGGGCAGCAGCTTTTGTGAGACATTGGGGGGGGGGGGGGAAATCTCTGTTGCTGTGCTCCTTAAAAAATGATGCAGTCTATGTAATGACGTGTACCTTTTTGTTGCGTACAGATGGCGTCGATGGTAAACAGGCGCGTCGCACCAGCTCCTCCACACCACTAGGGGAGCTTTTCGATCATGGCCTGGACAGCTGGGCCTGCATCTTCTTCGTGGCCACCGTGTACTCCATATTTGGGCGCGGTGAGAGTGGCGTGAGTGTGCTCACGCTGTACTACATCCTGTGGGTGGTGCTGTTTTCCTTCATCCTGTCTCACTGGGAGAAATATAACACGGGCATCTTGTTTCTGCCCTGGGGATACGACATCAGCCAAGTGGTAAAGACGACGCACTCACACCAGCACTCACGTTCATTCACACAAACATACCAGACTCCTGAAGACTCCATGTATGACGCCTCATCTCCTTCCAGACCATTTCCCTTGTTTACCTGGTCACTGCTGTGGTCGGCGTGGAAACGTGGTACCAGCCGATCCTGCTGCACTTTCTCTATCGAGACCTTTTCTCCTTCATGATCATTGGTGAGCTGTGATTGGTCACACGAATACGTTATTTAATTAGTTTTACTGAAGCAGCTGTAATAATATAATACATGTCTGTTGATTTTCAGCCTGTTCCTTCACTGTGACTTTACCCATGAGCCTCTACAATGTGCTGAAGTAAGCAACGTTTTCATTCGTTTTTTTTTCATATGTCGCTATATCATGTTCACCCAGTGCTCTGAACGTGTCACTTACGTGCTGTTGCAGGGGTTACCGCAGTAACAGTCTGAAGCACAGCAGCCTTTACGAAGCGTTCCTGCCCTTCCTGTCTCCCGTCCTTCTCTTCATCTTGTCCACCATTTGGGTGGTGTTCTCTCCATCCAACATCCTCGAGCTGCAGCCCAGGATCTTCTACCTCATGGTGGGAACCGCATTCGCTAACGTCACGGTAAGAGCCTGTGCATTTTTCACACCGGTGTGTGTTGTTGATGTTTTTTTTTGGTTCTGATGACTAAACCTGTTCCCATCTGCACACGCTCTGTGTTCGTGTTTGTCCTGCAGTGTAAGCTGATCGTGTGTCAGATGAGTAATACGCGCTGCCAGGCACTGACCTGGCTGTTGCTGCCCATGTCGGTGGTGGTGATGTTGGCAGTCACAGGGGTGGTCACCAACGAGACGCTGCTGCTGTATGTGTGGACAGCCGCTGTCATATTGGCACACATACATTACGGCGTATCAGTGGTAAGAGCGCACATGTGAATACGGCTTTCTGGACTTTTAAAGCTCATGTCCAGCAGCTTGTTTATGTCACTGCTGAGAAACTATCTCTGTATTTGATTCAATGCTCTGCTTGTTTAACAATCTATGGATGGAGCTCAATAATAAGTCAGCTTGAATAGACTAAGCTCTCTCTTGTGGCAAATGAGTTTAAACTTCAAATAAAAGCCACAATTCCTTGCTTGAGTAAATGAAGAAGTAAATGAGAATAAAATAATAATGATTTTGTCTTTTTTCCCCCCCATCCCCAGGTACAACAGCTCAGCAACCACTTTAACATATTCGCCTTCTCTCTGAAGAAACCCAACAGTGACTGACAGGAGGAGGAGCGAATCGGCTTGAAAGGAGCGGAGGTTTAAGCTCCTCCCCTCCACTACTCTACCGACACTTCACTCTCATCACCACGGAAACCACATCCCCTGCCCTCCGTCCATGAGGACGCTGCAAGTGGACTGGACTATAGCCCAATTTACCACCATCTCCAAAAACCCATTACAAATACAACACAACGCACACACATTCCTAACCAATCAAAACTGCGGCCGTTGCAGATGGGGGGCGGGTCCAGGGGCTGTGGCTTCCGTCACTGGTGATTGGCTAACTTGGTTGAGCCAATGAGGTACAATTGTTTCCTACGGAAATGTGCTTCGGTCATGAGGACAGGAGCCCAGACGAGCCACGCAAACACACACACACACACACAAACACATTCTGCTTTCATGCAGATGTTTTATAGCTTGTGGCAGGTGTTTCAATACAAAGCCACACATACACACACACACACACACAAACACACACTGTTGCGCTCACATAGTATTATGAATGTATAATATGCCTTGGGAAAACATCATTTCAGTTAATTTTATCAAAAAGAAAGTAGTGCTATTTCAAACCTGACCTCTTGACCTCTGGTCACATGTGGCTCATCCATCCACAGCCGTGTCCACAGTAAAAGGGTTCAGTCACCTGTTCATCACGAGAGGATTTTCAGGTGGAAATCTTTGTGCTATCTTGTAATAACTATATATATATATATATATATAATTTTATATAAATATATAGTGTGTGTTAAAGGTTTGGGGCATTTTATTTTCAATTAAATCTTTCAAAATTATGATTGATCCCGTATAATTTATAAAAAAATTACCTCTAATTAATTAAATTAATTAAAGTCATAAGTAACCAACCAGGGCAAATATTGACCAGGATAACCTCTGACCGTTTGACGTCTACTAATCTTTGACCTCTGTCTGAGCACTGGCCTCTTTGCTCTCCTGACTCTCTGAGGTGTCGTGGGTTCGCGCTGATTCGTGATTGTTTTTCAACTCCTTGATATTATTTGTCGGTCACATCGCCACGGCATTGGTGTGTGGTTAAGTTTCCCCCCCAGCGCTTGAATGAAGAGTGCCTCCAAAAGCCGGCAACGGAGCGGACTCACTCTGAGGGAACAAGCTGCTGCACAGGACACCGCAAACACCACAGAACACTGCCTGGTGTCACACTCTCTCACACACACACACACACACGTTCACACCCTTTATACTGTCTTAAGTGTAACTTGTGTAATGTTGCCTTTGTTTTGTTTTTTGGTTTTTCCGTCTGTTCAACACTGATCCTCAGTATGATTCTTACTTTGTTTAAGAAGATGGATGTTCAGTCGTGTCTACAGACTGGACTCAGCTTCTCATACTGTTGGGTTTTTTTTTTTTACTTCTAGGCCAAAGGAGACGAGACATTCTGTCATTGTTTTTCATGTCGTAACAATCAGTCTGTAGGTTGACAGAGTCGTTTATTTTTCTGGGTAAACCTCACCGTTTAGAATCCTGCCTGCTCAACAGTCATGTCCGCCTGAAAGGACATTTATGTAGAAAGGAACAAAAAAGTCTCATCACAATTTGGCCTGATTGAGTCCACGTCTTTGTTTAAACTTTCATACTCTAGTTCTCTACCAAAACTGGAAGAGGCTGGTGCGTCTACGGTTTACATGCCATGCTTCCCTGTCACCAGACAACAGGAACAGATGTGCTGCACTTTCACTTGTTTATGACGTTATACAGTTAAAATAAACCAGAACAATACCAGTGTGGGGGGGGGGAAATTATCTTACTTGCCGTGTGAATGTTATGTTTATTTGCGAGTTCGTGTACTTGTCTTTGATTTGACTGAAGTCCACAGTCGCACTCCTAATGTCTGCATGATGCAACAGAAACATCAGGTACACACATGTCGATCTTTTTAAACATTTTCGCCTCAGTGTCGACTCGTTCTGTCGCTCGTCTGTTTTGTACAACGGTAAACATGGAGGTACGAACCCTGTCGTGTCCCCGCAGTACCAGAGATCCAATCCTACTGCCGTAACATCCAGCAGAGCAGCTCGCGCTGAGAGCTCATATGCAGTTATAAAGCACATTGTAATCTTTTAAATTTGTTTTTTTTTTTTAATGAAGCCCCATATCTGTGACTGTGATGACCATAGATTGTAGTGATGTGAGAACAACTGATTGTGAGATTTTGCCACCAAAACCGCTTTTCTTTTTTTTTTTTTGTGGGTGCAAAGCACTGTCTGGGTATGTGCAGATCCATGTGTGCTGTTTATGTATGGATGTATACTCTGTATGTGTGAATATCTGTGTAAATACATACATAATGTCTTCAGTTTTGTTTTATTTTTTTGTTTTAAAACAGGATAAATGCTCAATTAGCTGATTTTTCTCTTCTTTTTATTCCCAAACCCTTCACAGCTGAACCTAGAGACCAGGAGCAGTTTCTCTATATCTTACTACAGTTTTTGAACAATTTCCATCTCTGCTGCTGCTGCTGCTGCTGCTGCTGCTCATGAGTTAGTTTTATAGCAAAAATGGCTATAAAAAAAAGTTCAATGCAAACAAGCATTTTATATATTTAAAAAAAAATAATCTAAATCAAACTTTCTTTGCTGCTTTAACTGGGGCAGATTTGCAGCGTGCACCTCAGCTTTACTCAACTCTTTCTCGGACAAACTGCCCTCTCGTCGAACCTCCTGGATTAATGACCCAAGCCTTTCAAATTGTGACTAATTTGTTGTATAATGCTGCTCTGACAAACACTTCAGGGCTTCAGTGTGGCTGCTTGTGATGTTGTATTTAACTAGTGAAAGAAAGGACTGTTGGGAAATAAATGTATTTGTTTTTCTTTAACCACGTCACTGTGTCTGGCACAAAGGTCTGTGGTAGTTTGTAGTTCCTTCAATATCAACACAGAACGGCAGCAAACAAAGAAATAGGGCTGAAACGATTCATCGATTACTAAATTAATCATCAACTATTTTGATTATTCGGTTTGAGTGTTTTCTAAAGAATTCAAACCAGTTTCTGTGATTTTTCATCTTCTTAAATGTTTATATTGTCTGGTTTCTTTGCTCCATAAAACTAACAAATCACTAAATCGGAATCATTTTGGTTTGTGGACAAAACAAGACATTTGAGAACATCATCATTTCCAGGTTTGACAAACACTGATCAATATTTTTCAACATTTTATGGACCAAACAATTACTCGATTAATTGAGAAAATTATCGTGAGTTGCAGTCTAACAAACAAAGCAGTGACCATGAATCCCAACACATAATATAATTCCTGAGTTCAAGTGATATTAGTGTTACTTTTAAAACACTCAGAGCAAGTCCTTTCCTCACCTAGAAATTAAAAATTGATGATCTGTCTGAATGTTCAACACAACACATTAAATTGCAACACAAAAACACTCTGGGATCAACTCTTACATATTATTTATTACACTAACCTGTGGCAAACTATTTAAAATCATCATAAATACGTTGTCATTATTTGAAGCCTAATTATAAAACAGAAAACCTTTGTATTGGTTTATTTGTATGACTTCTCTCGTCCTACAGTACTTTCACAGTCTGTTAGGGGGCATGGTCCACACTTCACTGGTCAAAGGTTAAATAAAGAGAATAAAAATAAAGTTTTATACAAAGTGACTTGAGCTGAAAGATAGAGTAAAATACCAATACTCACATTATGTTCCTTAAACGTCCAACACCAATAACTCAAGGCCATCTTTGGTTCTCTTTCTCACCTGTGAACACAGAAACATATTTGTTATGTTTTAAAAGGTGAGATCAACTGTTTCTTGCAAATAAAGGAGCATTACAGATCATTTGTTGCAAGCTTGTGGATCAAACAACACAAATAGCCTAGATCGAAATAACTGTGAAAGAAATATTTCTTGCTTAATTCATATCCTAGTAACATAACACAATTACTCAAAAAGTGGTATTGTTGTGGCGGATCATAAGGTTTCAATCTGTCCTGCTAACAATGTGTGAAAACAACAGCTTTTCTGATTTAGACATGTTCAGATGACGTCATGAGTGAAAAGTCCCCAAAATCCCATCTCCATGAACACTGAGGCTTTCACTCACTGGTATTAACATCACAGTATTACAGGGAAAGACTGGTAACAAATAATTAAACTCTACATGAATGGGGCACTTAAATATTGTAAATATTATTTTATTGTGCTGCAAATAAATAATGAATATTGTGCATGTTTTTGTGATTCTGCTGCATTTTTGTGGGGATGCAAAACTTGACAAAGGTCATTTGACCTTTTTAAATAAAGCACAAAATACACTTCATCTTCCTCCGCCACCCTTTGAATATGTAGGTTTCTATGCAACCAGGTACCTCAGTTGAGCATGTTAACTAAGAGTTGTTAAGTATTATTCATTCATTCATTCTCTACCACTTTATCCTCCACATGAGGGTCACGGGTCGCTGGAGCCAATCCCAACAAGCATTCACTCACATTCTCACCCATTTTGAATGAACTTCTGCAGGTTTGGGGCCTGTGTGAGGAAACCGGAGAACCTGGAGAAAACACATCCACACAGGAAGAACATTAAAAACTCCACTCAACTTTTTGCTGCAAGGCAACAGTGCAAGCCACAACCCCACCATGTGGTCCCATGTTACGTACTAAGATAAAAACAACTCAAAACCAAGTGATCTGTACTGACAGTTGTGATATTTGAATAAAGCCTCAAGGAACAATTAAGAAAACAATGAAGCACAAGCTGATGTTAGGGAGAAGTGACAGCTGTCACAGAAACACTTCCTGTTCACATCAGTATCCTCAAGCATTCAGTGTGTTCTCTACCTGCATACAGAGGAGAATAGTTTTGTTGACATTGGCAACACAACTCTGACCAAATCATTTCATATTCTTTACAAAAATGTTAGAATAAATAAACAATATTGAATCTACTGCCTCTCATCAACAATTATATGTTATCCACATGTGGAAAAGTGAGCTTAAAGTCCACATTATTCCACCACACCTCCCCCCTGAGTGTCCTGTGTGGTTACAGGTGTCAGGTGGCTGAGTGGAAGATGTAGAATCATTGAAGCATTAATGGGGAAGGAGCAGTGACAGTGACATCACAGTGACTGTTGTCTACAAGCTTGATAGCACTTTACAGCTGTGGGTGTTCACATGTCACAACACCAGCGTGGTGTGTTTGACACGATGCATGTTCTACACTGTAAACGCATTTTATACTAGAAACAAGAAGTTAAGAAAAAAAAACCTGCAAGCCCAGTAGCTGCAATTCACACTTCAACCACAGGAGGGCGTTAAAGACTTCAGCTAAATAACTTTCCTGAAACCTATGATTCATTCTGCTACTGAAATTGAGGAGTTCTTAATAATAAAACCTTACCTTCTGGATGATTGACTATATTAACAAAGGGAAAACTTAAATAAAATGAATAAATATTTAACATAAATCATGGTTAAAATAAAAAAGTTAATCCAAAAAAGGAACTGAAGCCACGGTTCGTTGTTATCAACAAACAAAACAAGAAGCTGAAGTTTAGCTGTGATGTGTAAACTGACTCCGAGCTCATAAAAATGAAAAACTGCATATGAGAATATTAAAGTGGGAGATTTTGCACGGTTGATTTGTGGTTTGTGTCACAGCCAGAGTTCAGTTCACTGAGCGATGGCAGAAAATCTGAGCTGCAGTCTTTACCGTTTCTTTCATAATAGTCTTTGTTTTGTTTCTTATTGTCTCAGAGTCCACAGCAATGGACAATCAAGAAAGCTACACATGAAGGAATGTAAGAAATCCAAACAGAGAATCATAGCTTTATGTTTAACTGTCTTTTTTAACAGTTTCACGACTTAAAGTTGTAGAAAAACTGTCTCTGCAGCCAGGAAACTTTTATTAGTTTCAATATTATTTGCCTTCTTTTAACTGCATGTGTGATCACGTGGCAGTCAGGGCTGTGATACCTAATCAACATGTTTTCCTTTCCTCTGACACAATATATAATAATATAACATAATGTGATGAATGATGTGATTGCATCTAATAAACTTTAAGTTTCCCTGGTGGTGTTCCTGAGAAATTCTACTTAATAAAAATGGAATTAGCTCCTCCTAAAGTCTTGAAACTTGAGATGTCGTCTTCACAAGAAAGGACCAGACAGATGGACGTATAAAAAGGACAACTAAAAAACTATTCAACTATTTTGAATGTATGAACATTTAACGCTTAGAACACAGAGCATTTCGGCTGCTTTTTTCCATAACTGTGTTTAAATGTACAGTATATAGAGAGGCTATAAGAAGTGCAATATAGAGTCTTATATAGTCTTATATCCTTTTTTTTCAGCACAGACTATATCTGACAAAAAACTATGTAAACACACCTAAGCAAAAAGTATTCAAGATGCTTAAAATCGGATTGAATTTGTGAAATTTGGAAATACGTGACAGTTCAAAGTTCTATTTTCTCGTTTTTATGAAATTTTTTTTTTTAATTGTGACGTCTGCACAATAATTGCTACTTTATTATCACTTATCACTAACATTTGATACAAAATGAATCATAACTTTGACTGAACAACACATAAGAAGACGAAAAAATATTTTTTTGGAAAGCATCAATATGTGACCTATCAACACACACCCCCAGGATGTCCATATAAGGAGTTGTGTATTATTCCCACATCAAATTGAAGTTAAAGATGCTTTACAATTGAGGACTAAATGAAACAAAAGTGTTTTTCTTTAACTCATCCAGACCAGATTATCTCTTCCACTCGATTACTCTCAAATACCTAATACTATGTTTCATCCATATGTCAATCTTACAATCATTTGAATACAAAACGTTTAAAACTGCTGAGTTTAGAGTAATGTGCCTAACGTGTGCATGGGAGAAAAGCTGCACTATTAAAATAACATGCAGTACCTAGAGTCTCCAGCAGATGGTGGTGTAGGTCAGTAAATGTTTAAGCTGCCATGCTTTCATCCCAGCAGAGGATTGCACAGAACACTATAAGATGTTTCTACACATCTTTCAAATAACCTTCACCAGTTAACACAAGATTTAGCGATTTTATAGTTTTTACAGTTTACAGCGTACAGTTTTTACAGTTTGAGCAGCACGTGTGCTGAACTTAACACCTCTGGACCATGTGGCTCTGCTCTCTGTTACAGACTTCATTAGTAATTGATTGTCTCCTCACCCCCACGTTTGTCTGGCAGAACGTTTGTTTTGAACATCCTTGTGGCGATCGGAGGACATCGGAGTGTTGACTCCAGAGCGAAATGAAAAGTTTCACACAGAGAGAAGCTGCCAGACAAATATCAAAGTGGAGGAACAGTGTGACACGTTTATCTTTAATACTGGCTCCTTGTGTATCATGAGTTAGTGTGTTTGGAAGTGGAGGCCCAGCATGTCTGGAGTGGACTGGGCTTCTTTATTGACTCTGTGGGTGCTGAGTTGTGCCTGTCAAAACAGTTGGCACCGCATCATGATGGTCGCTTATCTTGACAGGATCTTTTTCATCCTGAAATATGACTCGCATCGAGCAATGATTCATCCAAACCATGAGTTAGAAACAAGCCAGCGGATTGCTCAGCCATTAAATTTGTGATACACCACTTTGTCTGGGAAGAGGCTACAGCACCCGGGCGGGCAGGGGGGGGGGGGGGGGGCTGTTTTTAAATGTCCACTTGTAACAGTTAAGAGGCTTTATTAGCAGAAAGTGAATTTACTACTCATGACTGTGTTGATATACATGTATAATCACCTTAAAGCTGTAGTGTGTAACGTTTAAATATAAACATATACATCTTAACTATTGTCTAAACTATATTACACACAACTCTGTGATTGTCAGTATTGCAGTGTATTTTATGTCACAGTGCTGTAATGCAAGAAAGTACAAATACTTCAGTACAAAATTCATGTAGTATCTTTACTTTGTTATTTATATATATATTCTAGCCACTTTTACTTTTACTCCACCACATTTCCTCTAACTATTTTTGTTACTCGTTACAACCAAATAAAAGAGTTGTTAATACACATATAGACTAGCAGAGCCAGAAATTGAACCCACAACCTTCCAATTGAAAGACAGCTCACCCTACCACTGAGCCACCATGGCTCAATCCTAACTCCTCAATTTTTTTATACTTTTTATTCTAAAACTTAGGTAAATTTAATATCAGAAAATCACTTTTGATACTTCAGTACAGTAAATGTCATATACTGTACGACATTTACTTAAGTAATATTATATAAGTGACTTCAACTTCTACCAAAGTCATATTCTGGTAAGATACTAGTAATTTTACTCAAATATCTCTTGTATATAAGTTACTTATATACAAGACTGACGTCACAACTGAGCAGGCGGGAGGAAGCACACAGTTCCAGTAAAGCCAGACCGCTTTTGCACGTCCAGTAGGACGCGACAATCGCAATCGTAATCACGAACACGACTGTGATTGTCCAATATTGAAGAATGAACGCTCCGCCAACAGAACTCATAGCAAGCGAAGCACTCCATTAACAACAGCCTGCATGTGCCAAACACAACACGGCTGCTGCTGTTCACTGCACGGTGCAGCTCCAAGTTTCCTGGCTGCAGTCTGGACATGTAATACTACGTTTAAAGACAAATAAACAAACTAGAACTTAACAAAACACGGTAGAAAAACAAAATTTCATGTTTGGAAGAAGCCAAGAGCTCGATCTCGTTGTGAGAAGTCACACACTGGAGCTTTAAAAGCATTTTCTGGTTCAAAGACTCAGGAAGAAGCCACCATCTTGTGCCTTCATGTTTCTAGAGCAGCCCTGAACAAACTAGCCAGAGAATGCGTCTCAAGAAAATGAAGATATGTGTCAAATATTCTGGGATGGATGTTGATGGCATCGCGCACATTTACACAGTTTCGTTTTCTGCAAAACCTCACAAATAACCTCTGAGGTGATCGATTCGTTTTTATAATGACTAAGAGTTTCTGACAAAAGTCTCCTCTGATTGGCGCGGCGTCTTTTAGTGAATTAGTAGGTGTTGATCTTAAACTGACAGTTAATCAGAGGTGGCATCAATTAAACAGTGTTCAGCTCAGGTTGCTGTGATGCTGGACGTTTTGTGTGCTGCTGACCTTTGTGACTCTCACTCACACACACACACACACACACACTGTGATGACGAGCAGTCCGCAGACTATTTAACCACTGCTCCACCCTGGACTGTTCTCCCTGCGTGGTGACGCTCAATTATGGATGACCATCATTAGAAACGAGACACGCCGGAAAACACAGGCTTGCCCAGACTGACACACACCGTGATGGGCACAACAATTAATCTCTGAGACACCAAAGACTACTGAAGTGCTAATGGGGGGGTAACACCATCCTGTACAGTCCATAACCAGTACACCTGTAATCCATAATAATAATTCCACACCATTATCATTATTACAGCCAAAACTAATCACAGTTAAAGAGGAAAAATCTTGAGATGCGGGTAGTACAATAACAATATTATTCATTCAGTAACTTTACTGAATGTGGAAGTTAGTTAGTTCCTTGGTCTCTGCGATTGATCCATGAAAGATTGCATCCTGTTAAGTGCACATGTCCATGTTTAGGTCCCTGCTTTCATTGTGGAACGTGCCTATTTATCCTTTTCTTAATTTTAGTATTCCATGCTAAAATACATCTTAATCTTCATTGTCTGTGTAGGAGCCATTCTGATCATTTATCCTGATTATCAGGTCTTGTGTTTGATGACACTTTGATGGCTTGTTATGGTGACGATGCACAGAGAGGGGCTGAGTCTTTATAGCTGCACTGGGTTCACTGATCACGTATGGGTGACGGGGAGATTTTATGGTGATATAAGTTTACAAATACTTGCATCATCACCGGTTCATCCACCTTGTAACAAATTAATTTAAACACAGGGAATTCAACCCAAAGACCAAGTTTGCCTGGACATCCATTCATTGGCACACGGTAAAACGGGTCTGCACCCGGCGGAGTGGCTAAAACCAGGACTGATGAGTCACTACAGTCTGTATTTAATTTCTTTTTTGATAGAAGCATGACTCTGTGGCGAGTCGTTGTAGTCGTCCTGTTCAGAATGAAACGGGTCCTTCAAGTGTCCAGTACTGTCCAGTACAGTCCAGTATTTCATGAACTGTTAGCATGTACACAGCTCCCCCGTGTCCTCATGTGGAGAATAAAGTGGTAAAAGATGGATGGATTTGCATGACTAAGAAGTTGTATGTTGTGTATAGCAAATGTTCACATGTTAAAGTAAGACCATGGGTATGTTGGCACCGCCATAAAACCAGTGTCAGCGAAAGCTTGAACCACAACCATGGATACAGATGACTTCTTTTAAAAAGGGGGATTTCAAGAAAGCGGTGGTTGACATCATCGTGGATCGCCACTTATTGACTCAGACAGAGCATAAAGCACATTATAGCGATGGCACAATCACAAACAGTAAAGACAAAAGCTCAGTCACGGGGAGGCAGATTGATTTGATTTGCCTCTGCATGAGTTAAAAATATTTCAACTTTTGCTAAACATGTAGAAGATCAATAAAGAGAGAAATTAGTGGTGAGTAACACCGAGTTCACCGTTGGTAGCAAACAAGTCGATAAACGGAAATGAAAAAGTCCTTGCACTTATTCCGTTCTGGACTGAAGATAAATAAAGAACGACAAAAGATGATTTAGGGCCCGGTTTGCCTTGTGTCTAATATGTAACTAGTTCCCCATGTCAATACAAACCAAGAGACAAGCCTGGGCATGTTATATGTTCCACAGATGACTCCACAGAACCCCCAGTGACCACAACTGTCTCTGTCTCGTATGAATTAATGAGGCATCACAGAGGCTCTAACTTTTATACAACTTAACCAACATGTGCAGTAAACTAGAAACTGAAGCACAAGTCAAGAGTGAATGAATCAAATCTGAGTGTGTTGATGTCGACTGTGACACTCGACGTCTATTCAGTTCTTTAAGTCTTATATACGAGGTGAGATTAGGTTTGTTAAATGCACAGGCCTAACAATGAAATATTGAAATCAAGCAAGACAAAATAAATCAGTCCAGATCAAGACTTCAGTCTTACATGGTCAAGTCTCAAGTTCCTCCCTTTGTGACTTGAGTCTCAAACCTTCACCTCTGCGTGAACTCCTTTCTGACCTAACTGTGTCCATCGACCGCTCGCACTGTTGCAACATTGATGACCAGTCAAGGTCAAGATATGTTCTTTTTGCTCTTATGTCACGGCTGTCGTCGGTCAGGACACCTCTGGTCAGCGAATGCGTCACTGATAACCCGCGGTGATCGCTTGGAAACACACTTGACGATGCCATCGTTACAGGCACCTGCTTTTCACGCAGGTTCACTACAGACGGTGCGTTTAGACAACGCTCCACCGGTCACAAATACATCCCTCATATGCCCCCGTGCATTATTAATCTGTTTTCCATACCTTGTTTGTGCAGCTCTTACGTAAATGTACCAAGTCAGTTTCAGTCCAGTCGCGGAAAGCGGACTTTGCTACTGTTGTTTAGTGCATTGTGCATCGTGCAGTGCAAATGTGTGTGACTGACACAGTATCAGAACTTACTGGTTCATATCACTGTTAAGTAGCCAGAAAGGTAACTGGAGTGGGGGATGTATCCACCTCAGTGGGTTCAATCTGTCTTCACAGGGCACACACAGAATATCTACATATCACAAACACGCAAACACACATGGAGTATCGGGTAACGGCCGCTGAATTATTAAGCAGCCGCCAAGAGCGCCACGTAGCAGCAACCAGATTCTTCCACAGTCTTTGCAGCACACCTGAATATTAATGACACACAGTCGCAGGGACAGAAGGAGCACGAGGAAGACGACGTCTGTGAGAGATTTGAAAACAAGTTGGTGGAGGAACTTTGCATGATGAGAGAGTGTCACAACATGTGACACCCTCTCATCATGGACAGGCTTCAGACTCAGGGCACCAGTGTGTGCAGTGCTGACTCTGCGGTTGTTTGGATGAGATATTCATAAGATACACAAAAATAGACATTGACAAAAACAAACAGAAACACAAAGCTGCACGTACTGAAGGGGTACTGAACTGAAGTTGTGACTTTGTTTTTACTTTGACTCTTTGTTGGTACAAAATGTTGAAAACAATAAATACAAATATAACCACACTGTAAATCAATGTGCTTCCTGCATTTCACATTGCAATGGGTGGTGCAGACAAAATGGTTCAAATGTTAAATGTCATATTACTTGAATTGAGGAGTTGAATCAGAGTTTACACTTTTCTTTGGCACTGCATACTGTGTGGTGTCTTGTCTACACGTGACTGGAACAGTAAACATTGAGAATGACATGTTGTGCACAATCCTTTAAGTATTGTAGCTGCACTACTTATAATTTGCCTCTTCTGTTCACCTCTTTTTTCATATAAGCCGGCATTCATGAAATGGCTGCTACACTAACTTCTCTCTAACTCCTCCTCCCCCTTGTGAGATCAGTGCTCCTCTACTGTCTCTGTGTCAGTAGTCCATACTGTGTAACTGGCTCTTTTTGTCACCTTTCCCCTGCAGAGCTGCAGGTAACAGTGGCAGGTTCAGATCTGCCACCCGACGCTGGAGCGATGACCGTAACTGAACTGAGTTCCTCTTTGCTCCACTCATCACTCCTCCCGCTGTCACTCTCTCTCCTCCACCTCCACCTCCTGCTGTTGGCAGGTCTCTCCTCTTCCCTCTCTCCTGCTTGAGGCTCTTGATGACCAAAGTATGTTGTCTCTGTGAGGGGAAGGCGGGAGGTTTAGACCCATTGACCAGGAGTCCAGGGGGCCCAGGTCGGGTCAACCCCACCCACGTCATCTTCCTGCCTCTTCTGTCTTTATGCCCCACATTGCGTAGGCGTGGCAGTGGGGTAGTGGGTGACGTTTGGGTCGTTTCCATGGAACCCATTTGATCTCTGTCTGAGGAGTGGGAGGTGCGCGTGTCGGCCTCCAGCAGCATCCTGGGAGAGATACCGTTCTTCTCCGAGGAGTAGAACGTCTGCAGCTTCTCCAGTCGCTCGTCGATGCTCAGGTGGTGCGAGTGGTCGTCCTGGTGGCGGTTGTCATGGAAACAATCTGACCCGGGGTCTGCTGCCCCGTCAGACTGAGTAGTCCTGAGCGGGAGTGTGTGTTGTATCGGTCTCATGGGGCTGTTGCCTCTGATTGGCTCAACTGGAAGGGGGACATGGCAAGGGGCGGAGTCACAGAGTTGAGACGTAGAGCTTTTAGGCGGAGAAAGATGGACGAGTTCCCTGTCTCTAAACACAGACACTGAAAAAATAACGGTTGAATGTGTCACATATTGTAGTGTGGCTGTAAGTGTGTCGCTTTGCTTTTGCACACTAAATCTTTACCTTCTGGAAACAGAGTCTCTCTGGTGTCCAACGTCACGGCGATCTCGTCATCAGTAGCCCCTCCCACTGCTGACAGAGGGGCAGGGGAGGGTGATCGGAGGCGAGGGGGCATCGGGGGGGAGGCACAGTGAGGTAGCTGAGGCAGAGAAGGAGAAGGGGGACGGTTCTCATCGTCCTCTCTGTTGTCCTTTCTGTGAAAGTCCTCAGTCCTTCTCCTATTGCTCTGACAGTCAGTTGCCTGCTGAGCCCTCAGAGGTCGGCTGGGCTGCTTAGAGATTTTTTCACTGGTCGGTTCAATCTGAGAAAGCAATGATTGGACATATATATATATATATATATATATATATATATACATTTATTTATTTATTTATTTAATAAACTAGATATTTTGATCCAAACGGATGCTGTTCATTTTTCCACAGTGTCAATAAACTCCTGAATCAAATGATTTCTTCCTTGGGCCATAACCATAAACTGTACATAAATGGATGCAGCTCATGGACTCAAAATGCCAAAAAAGCACAACACCTGAGTGGACACAAGTGTAATTGACGGCTAATATTGTCCAGCAGATGCCTGGTTGCAGTTGCAGGTGAAATCTGTGAATTACGCAGTTCCAAAAACGTGCAAACAGAAGACTGCATACATTTACAATATTACATCTATCACTCTTTACCATTTAAATACTTTGTCACTGATGACGGCAGCGTTACCTGTTGCTGATTCTTTGATTCAGTGTTGCTCTTCTCTCTCCATGTATTCTTACTGGGAAGACTCCAATCATTGCTTTCCAGTTTCTGCCAAATTAATCATTATTAGCTGCTCAATAATTCTTTTAGGTCGCATTATACTGACGTGTGCATGTGTATGCGTGTGAAAATAAAGTGTGAACCTTGCTGGCCTTGGCTCCTCTCTGGCTCCTGTTGAGTTTGTTGAGCAGCAGGTGATAGGAGGCCATGATGGCAGAGGGTCGGTTGCTGGTGAGCACGTGAATGACTTCAGAGAGAGAGAAGCCCAGCGTCTCCGTCATGTAAGACAACACAGACGAGTTGAGTTCCTCCGCGCACAATCTGGGAAATAACAATGACAGAGAGGGAGGTTAAAAAAAAAAAGCCATGACAATGAATACGTGTGATAATGGGTTGTTCAGCATCTGTGGGTGTGAAATGACTGGTAACTAAAGGATTTTGGTGCAGAGGATTTTCAGGGCTGGAACAGCTCCGCTCTTATTTCATTCATGTGGATTTCAGAGGACACATTATTGCTGGGGGGGGGGGGGGGGGGGGGCACACATGATTGCATTTCCACTCTGCATAAAGTGATAAAAGTCTTTTAGTCATGCTATAATGTCGAGTTGTAACCCATCTGACCACCGAATTGCTCATTTTCTTAGAAAACATGCAGGGATTTTTCCTCCGCTCCGTTTTTTGCCCAGATTGTAACGTTTGTCGCAGAATTACCCCCGAGGCGTCGCTGTGTCTGATGGCACAAGGGGCTGCAAAGAGTGCTTTTTAATTTATTAAAAAGCAAGTGAGAATCTTTACATGTTTTTGCAGCACATACACCAGAATGTAATGTGACACACCACAACTTAAAGCCAATTTAGAAAATATATTACAGATCCTTTTACATTCTTTAGAATATAGGATTAAAAGTACAAGTGGTTACAGTATATTTCTGTAGCTTTTTGGTGCGTTTGCAGATGTCGTGTTACAGAACGTTCACACAGAAAAAGCTCTACCTGTTTTTATAGGCGAGTGTGTGCAGTGGTTTCTTTGCATGTCCTTCGTTGATCCAGCGTTCCTCCATCGCAGCTCTGACACTGGGTCTCTTTGCAGGATCTGGTTCCAGGAGAGACAACACAAATGCCACAGCACCTGCAACGGCAGCACAGATAAATCAGGGTATTATCATCCAAGGATAGAGTAGTCATGTTAGATACACTTTCCAAATTATCAGTCATCATCAAATTATTTGGTGTAAATGTCTTTAATAGACGTACAAGCAGATAAAATAAACTATATTCCCTTTCCAGTAAATTACATTTGGCATGTTCTAAATCTCTCAAGCATTTATGACTGATTAAGTAATACAGTAATGAAATAAATAAATTAAAGGCAGAAATGAATATGAAAGAATGACAAACTCTCTGCCCAAAAAAGACTTAAGCTCATTCATAGTCTGACTTTCCTGGAACACCTTTACAGCTACATTTAAAAAATTATAATTTATCAATACACAACTAAAATGTGGCAACATATAATATCCATATAATTATACATATGATCAAATGACCATGTCAAATAGTTTATCTGGTTGTCAGCTTTGTAGTTTTTATTAACCACTGTCACGATTGTCATCGCTCTGTTTTTGTCTGAACAAAAACCAAAAACCCAACACCAGTAAGCAGTTGAACAAGGTTAGTGATTATCTGGTGAACACGACGGAACATTTAGCAGCTAAACAGCCACATTCTGTATTTTCGTCTTTGAGAGCTGCCGGAGTGGAGACTGTCCTCCGGCCTCACCACCAACCACAAGACCAATGCTTAACATTCAACTTGATTTGCCTACACGAGCATCAGTCATGACCACACAGTCACAGATGGTTTTCTACATGCAACAACAAGCGAATGCTGGGCAATAACAAACACATTTGCTTGGTAGGTATTTTGGTAAATGAGCTGTAATTCAAAAAGGCCTCATATTCACACTCACACAGATACAAGTCTGCCATCAGCCGCCTTGTTTTTTGGAATAGTGTTGTGCTGAAGAGCGTTTAAAAGGGAGAGAAACACCGTTCATTTGAATGTCTCAGGTGCTCGTCTGTGGCAGTGATACAGCTGCTAATCTTGTGTTGTCACAGTTTCAGGGCATCACAGTGATACTGGTTTTCCCCTCAGTAACGGGAGCTGTGTTTGTTTGTGGTGACATGGCGCCATGACAGAAGCAATGGAGAGAGAAACAGACACACTAAGGCACTAAGTGGGTTTATTGGTACCCAATAAGTGGAAGAAATAAGTAAAACTTGTTCTTTTGTCTCAGCTCAAGTCTGCGGTCTGCAAAAAGATCCTGCGAGTCGTACGTGATGTTTGCTGGAATTATTTCTAAAACGGGCACAAAAGCTCCTTCAGGATTATTCAGGCAGTGACATCCACTTTAGATTTAACTTACCCAAGAGCTGACCTGCAACCAAGGAAAACTTTTGCAAATGGAAAAATATTAAATCATTATAGGAGAGGAATCACATAGTATGCATGTTGACATTTTATGGTTGACTTTTTTCTGTTGGCCATCATATTTTGGAGCTTGACAGCCAACCACTACAGCGTGTGCATTTGTTCTCTCCATATCACCTTGAAGACTAATGAAACTCGATCCAACTCCAGCACCGTGGCGGTAACTGACTCACTGGGCATGTGGTGAAATGTGGACTTACCTTTGCTGATGTCACCGGGGATGCTGCCGATCTCTCCGTTGACCATTTTCTGGTGGAGCTGTTTGATGTTGAACGGCTCGACGGTAAAGGGCAGCGTTCCTGTCAGCATGGCGAACATGCTGACACCTCTGTGTGAATGGACACAAACACTTTAGCGTTATCCAAACTTTATCCAAATGTCCTCTCTAAGCTAGGATGAGAGCGAGACATTATCACTTACATGGACCAGACGTCCACTTTGGGTCCATACTTCCTGTGAGCGAGCAGCTCAGGGGCTGCGTAGGCCGGGCTTCCACACTGAGTGCTGAGAAGATCCAGAGACAACGACTCTGCCTTCAGAGTGTTGCTCAGGCCAAAGTCTGCATGAGACATCATCAATGGATTCTCATCACTGCACATTTATAGAAGATATAGTTAAAGATATGAGTAGTTCTCTGAGTTTAAAAGTCAACATACCTACAATCTTTATGTTATTATGCTCATCCAGTAGGAAGTTTTCAATCTTCAGATCTCTGCAGGAAAAGGAAAAGACAGATATTTGGTCGATTAAAGTGTAGATCATTCTACTGTTTACATTTTGTTGAAAACCTATGCTTTTGAGGTTGTTTAGAGGGCAAACATTCGAATCAATGATGAAAAACTACTATCCACCACACTGCCTGCAGCTAAACCCATATTAAGTACAGCCTGTCAGCAATGCTCCTTTCATCTGCCTTCATCTAACCAGCAGATATTCAAGCTCCAAGAAACTGAGAGACGTTCGTTCACACAACCCACGACAAAGTTCAAAGAAAGTCGGGTCAAGAAAGAGCGAGAGCAGACTTTGTCACGAAGGAAAGAAAAATCATGAAATCATGTGGTAAACCTGCTGCACGTGGGTGGCAGGAGGTGCGTTAGAGTGCAAATTTTCCAGTTTGATCATTTATACGTGTTGTAGTGTGTGTGTGTGTGTGTGTGTGTGTGTGAGAGAGAGAGGTTGAGAGCGACATCGTTGAGGGACTTCATTAGAGAGGAAGTCCATGATGTTGTGATGATGTGTGAATCATGGCACTGGTGCAAGAGGGTGAGGTCATTGCCTGGTAATCACATCCCCTCCTTCAGAGGAGCCAGAGTCTTAAACCAAAGCCCAGAGCTGTGTATGATGTGTGAGGTTACAGCACAAGTGTATATGTATGTGGACGTGTGAGCGCGGGGGTCTCTAACACCTACACATAGTAAAAACGAATAAAATGGCCACTAGAATAATACACTGCACTGTGCCAGGCATGGCCTCTCTCGTCACATTTCCTCCGCTGTAAAACTACTAAGTACTGTCTACGCTGTGTTCTAATGCGTGAGTTTATATTTGTATCTTCAAGATGTAACCGTGCATGCAGCAAACAGCTACTGTTTGAGCTTTAGATGGACTTTTAATTATGTCTGTTCTGCCAAATCTCCAGCAGGGCCAAACTCAAGATCACATGCTCCTGATTGATTGTCCAGAAACCTACTGGTTAAAACTGCACAACCACATCTTAATATGAAAAGGATTTCCAGTGAACATATGTCATATATATATATGTATATATGTATATATATATATATATATATATATATATACACACAAGATGAACTATCCTTTAAATGATTCCCAGTGTCTAATATGGGTTTTCATAAAATACAACCAATCATCTTCATATAAAATACACAGAAATATGGAAAGCTAAATGTAAAGACTCAAAATGTCGTTACGAAGTTCTTCACCAGTTGTTAAATAAAAATAAAAAGTCTGCCACAGACTGAATGTGCTAAAGGTTTCACCTTGTGACTTCCCTCTTGTGTGTTTGAATTGCATGTTGAACCACGACTGGCTTCCAATCTAGTTGTGAAAGAAAATCCAGCAGGAATCTTAAAATCCGATGGTGAAACTTTTTCCTTTACGGCGGATCGTTGTCAAAACTTGGCGCATGCACGCGCTACATTATTCTGCGTAGCGACAGAATCACTTCAAGCAAAATTCCCAGTCATTTCCAAACCTTTTTGTCGAGGTGAGGGGACACAGGAAAACGCTATTACTCATTTTTCCGAGCTATGATATCTAAAAACAACTTACCTCAGTTTTAACTTGACGTCCAAATACCTTTTACGCCTGCAAATCACCCATATCAGTTTATATAGCACAATAGATGTTTGCTTCCAAGGTAACATTTGTATTATTAATTATAATAGAAAGACACAAGGTTACGTCATCTGAGAAGTTGTCTTTGGCATTATATTTGATCATTTATTGATGGTTGAATGGGAAATACAGATTATTATGGAGACTTGAAAATTAAATTCAGTAATTAAGAGGATCATTAGTGTGTTAATACTACACAAGTCTGTGGTAGACTGTGAGGAAAATGTCTTTGTGAGGATATTTTGGCTGGTCCTCACAACTTTGAAGCAGTTTTTTGAGGGTTCAGACTTGGGTTTGTATTAGGGTTAGGTTAAGGATTAGAGTTAGACATTGAGGGTATGATGGTTACAATTAGGGTAAGGGGACCAAAATGATGGCAGAATACTTGAGGAACTGGTTAAGTTTAAGGATAAGCTTTGATTTCAGGTAAGGTTATGATCAGGGTTAGGCATTACCTGGTTATGGTTAGAGTTAGGCATGTGTGTGTGTGGTCAGCCTCACCTGTGCACAATGCCATGTTTGTGCAGGTGCTCCACTGCAGAAAGGATCTGTCGGGTGTAGCGCCGCACCTCCCTCTCCTCCAGCCTCCTCCTCTCACAGATCCTGTCCATCAGGTCTCCTCCTGCACAGAGCTCCATGGCCATGTAGTAGCTGTTCTCTGTCTCCAGAGTCTGACACAGACATTCACATACAGTCTTGTAATTATGATTAAAACTTTATTGGGAATTTATGATGTTTTATGATGTTTTTAACTTCTCATTAATTGGTTTACATCAATATTTTTTACCTCGAACAGGACGACAATGTGAGGATGTCGGACCATCTGATGAATACGAGGTTCTCTCTTCATGTTCTTCAGTACGTACGAGTCCTGACGTGCTTTCTTCTTGTCAATCACTTTTATGGCAACCTACACCAACAAACACATGTACATGCACATGCACTGTAAAATAAAGTTGTTGTTTTTTTGTAGTTTTTACATTGATTTATCACAAGATTTACACTCGCACACTTTTTAAATAAACACATTTGGTTATTAACCAGCCAACAGAGCAAGATGTCAGTGATGAACCTGTGCCCACAGCTCTTTACTAATGAGCAATGTTTTCATTGCTTTCATCACTGCACCACTGCAGTTGCCAATGAATTATTGCTCAGTCATTTTATCCACCAACATATAGTTTGACCTCATTTGGAGATCAAGGCATTGGCATTCAGTTATAAACCCTTAGGTTTAACTCCTATCATTCATCAGCTGTGGTGTAAATTATAAATGTTAAATCCTCCAATGGACGCAATTAGAATTCCTAGTAAGTCATCTTTTGTTTTTCTCTAAGTTGCAAATATTCTGTTTTTATGTTCTTTTTTATTTTACCACAAGATAATAACAATGATTAATGCATAAAGTAATTGGTCTGCACAGGAAAAACAATCCCTGAAAGTGTTAGCTCATACAGATGACTGTTGTTTGTCTTAGGTCATGTATCAAGTAAACAGTGTGGTGTGAATGACAGCACATTGTTGATAGAATCTAAACAGGCCAGTTTAATTCCATTTTACATTCCATTAATAATGTGTACTAAATAGGTCACTTGATTACATATCCAGTTTTTTTATCCCATGTGTGTATACTTGAATTTGTTGCCTCTTTTAGGACCTTTTCTGGCATGAACACTGACCATGTCAGAACCAGTAGTCCTCATTGAGACCAAAACCTGGTCCGAATGAGGCAAAACATAATTTCCGACTGATGTGTGTGTGTGTGTAGATGTGACCTCCACAGGTCTTGTATCTACAGAGGGTAATGAGGGTTAAGGTGGGCAAACACAGCTCGGAGATGAGTTTGGTCACTGTCATGACAACCAGGTCAGGTAAACATGAGCCAGGGTCAGGGATGAAAAGAAAGTTACACATAAAGGAATGCACATGCTCACACACACACTCACACACTGCTATTCTTCTTCGGAAATGCATTGACTTCCATTCACTTGGACAGCCTAAACAAAGCGTTATCACTAACGTTAACCATAACCAGTTAATGCCTAACCCTAACCTTAACCTAACCACAATTCAAATCTTGGCCCGAAACATAACCAGCTCCACATATCTGAGGTCCTGCCTCATTAGAACCAGGTTTTGGTCTCCATAAGGGCTTCTGACAAGATCAGTGTTTATGTCAGTAAAGGTCCTTGAGCGGTAACAAATACAAGCTTACATAATGCAACACAACACACATACACACAGATTCAACGGGATCAGTTCAGGGCAACAGTGTGTTTACTACCTCAATGTGTTGTCATTTCTATTTGCCTCATACACAGTACATGACATAAATCATAACTGAAACTCATTTTTCTTGGATAATATTATAGTTTTTAAAGCAGTAAACATCCCCCCTCATCAAAAATACAGGTGGTTCCGATGAAGACTACAAGAATAATAACAGTCTTCCACAAATAATTATCATTTACATGTGTTGCCATGTAATCATGCGAGAGCTCTACATATGCCCTGTGCCAACCCTCCAGCTCAAGCCAAACCACGTCTCCTGGCTCTAATTCTCAGATTAAAGAGCAGGCACCGACCTTTTCCCCCGTGCCAATGTGCAGCCCCTCCATCACTTTGGCAAATGAGCCCTTGTTGATCATTTTCCCCACCAGGTAGGATCCCACGCGTTTGGAGTGTGGGAAGCTCCGCAGCAGCTCCCTGGGAACCTTCAGCGAGGGAAGAGTTGGCCTCTCCCGCTCCAGCATCGAGTTGTCCCACTGGGACACGCCGTCCCCCTCACCGTCCGCCACCATGTCCTCTGGACTGGGCTTCACTACAGCAGCTGGCATCCCCAACAGCGCCTGGGCCCCATGTGGCTGCCGCTTACACTCACAATCAAATCCAAAACCAGGACTGACCGTGTAGAGCACACATACTATCACACACAGATGTACATAAACATATCCAACGGTTTGTTTGAGTTCAAATGTTGCTTAAAATACAGCAGACCCAAATCCCCCTTCGGAAGCAAACGAGAGCCTTTGGCAACAGATTTGTGTTCCTTCCACTCTCAGATAAATAAATCCATTACTGCAGACAGTTGATAGATGACTCCTCTTTTCTTCTTGGTTTATTTTACCTTCTGACAAGTGCAGGTGCGAGGCAAGTGTCTCCCTTTGGATTCCAACTATGCAGTTTTTGACTGGTCTCTCTCTCCCCTTCCTTGCTTCTCTCACTCCGTCTCTGTCTGCTGGGTAGTGGATGATTAACCGTCCTGTTCTTAGGTCAGCTCCAGTGATGAGGACGACATTCTACACCGTAATTACCCCCACTGCACACACTCAGGTTCACACAGTTATAGAGTAACCACTCAAGCGTTCTTGCTTTATTAACTTGGCTTCCCTTTAGAAAGCTTTAGTTTGTTTCTTTCAGTTTTATTCTCTAAATGGAAGTAAAGTGTTCCTTTTTCCTCCGTTTTCTTTAGTGTCTGGTTGGTTCTAATGACACATAGCTGTGCACACGTAAGTCGATGAGAATAAGTGTCACAACCTTCATTCACCAACATCATCACTTGTGTATGAGACCACGCGTTCGACCTCTTTACCAAGTATATACAGTCAGTTTCACACAGTGTTTACATTCATCATTTTATTGTGAGTAGTAAATGTCCTTGTAAAACTACGATGTTTTTACACTTTGGTTTAAACCAACATTGGTGCTGGATATTATAATATTTGGACTGAACTATGGCAGCTTCCAGTCTTTATGAGTGCCTTAAAATAATAATTCTTTTTCAAGGGTACATTTATTGGCACAAATTACACCAAAAATAAAATGTATCAGCACATTCTTAAAGCCCTTATCAAAATTGTTATTTTATTTCGGTAAAACATCAAAGATTAATTTGAATCAGCTTCTTATGCAACTGTCTGTATTTTCATTACACATTTTACAAAATATTGAATTGGATTCATTGGATTAATGGGGTGAGAATGCACTGCTAAAACTTCCCCCATTTACAACTACAAACTTCATTATTGACCCCTTCAATGTAATTATCCTTTGTCAGGGTCAGAGGTCAAAGGTCAGGGTCAAGAACAGATGAGCAGGTCTGCAGCATGGTGGAGATTCAGTGTCTCCGTTAACAAACGCTCAGCAGGGCAGACCGTTGCCAGCTTCATACCCTGAGAGCCACAATTATGGTTTTCACATTTTTACTTTAAATAATGCGTTTACACTGTAACACTCATCATTTCAAAGTAAAACAAAAACCAAAGTGAAGATGGAGTGATATTGACTCAGGGATATAATACTGGCAGCAGGTACTGGAGCCACAGCAGCATGTGTTATGGCAGTGGTGACCAATGGAAAACAGAAGTGAGGTTTTGTACTGACGAGCGATGGCGAGCAATGAAGTGTGTCTGCTTTCCTGCTACTGTAAAGTGCGCGCGTGTGCGTGTGTGTACATCAGGGTCAGATTGCAAGTGTGTTTGTGCTCGATTCGTCCTCACTCAGTTGATGAAAGGAGGGATAGAGCCCAAGATCTGTCATGTAACTCAATAGGCACTCACACACGCACACACACACGCTCACTCAAACGTTACACAACCTTAAACTGAGCAACAGCAGTGGCCAAGTGAGGCTTCTTATGTTTTCATGTTTTCTTGTAACCATGCTGATTTTGTGTAATTTGACTGAGCATTCACAGAAAAGACATTTGCAGCAGCCATGACAGAGTATTTCCTCCACTTATAGCTCATTTCCATTAAAAAAAAAAGCTAAAAAAAACATTTAATTGCAGATTTACATTGATTTTGACCACTGGGATTTAAAAAAAAAAAAAAAAATCATCTTTCATTCCCAACTACGGACATGCAGTTTTTTTTTTTAGTTTTTTTTTTTATTATCAGATTAGGCTCTGACAAGTATGAGTTTGACCCAGGTGGACGTGCTAATTTCTTCTTTGTCTGCTTCATTTTTGGCAGCTATGCAATTTCCTGCATCATTTATGGCGCAACACTAAAACATGCATTCATCTTCTATCCGTTAGCATAGCAATTAGTGATGAATGGTTTTAGAGAACCTTACTTTTTACAACTTGGGACAGTGCTCAATGTATTATGAGCAACTTAACTCACCAAAGTAAATACTAACAACTGTAGCATTTTCACTGATTGTGTTGTTGTTGATTTCTTCTTCCTTTAACTTGTAAAGTTCCGGTGCATTTGTGACCATCAGGTTGGAGTAACGGGAATTTTGTAATGTGGGTTCACAAGGGTTAAGAAATCTTTTAAAAAATGTATAAATTTTTTTAAAAATATTCATGGTATGCAAACAGCAATATCATTCAACTCAGGTCCAAACTAGAACACATCCATTCCTTACACTGCTTCAACACTTTCCTGGTATATTCTGAAACATAATATCTACAATTTGTGGTTTCACATCAGTAGAACCCAAAACACTGTAAAAACACTGGCAAACCCCCCTCTAAGAAAACCATTACTTTTCCTAAACATGTCACATATCACATCTTAATCACTCTTCATGATGTGTATGTGTAGCCTTCAGTTCGTAAACAGGTCTTAAGACAATGGTGTGTGTGCGTTTGTGTGTGTGTGTGTGTGTGTGTGTGTGTGTGGAAGGAGGTGTTTAACACCCCCTCCCTAATGCCAGAGGGAGAGTCTGAAGCTGCATCTGGACAGATACAGGGGAGGACAGATGTTATGAAAGAGCGGAGGAAAGTGTGACTCCTGTAACGCTGTGATCACAGGAAGTGAGTGAAAAACAAACAGCTACACAGGGTGAGGGTGAGGGACAGAGAGAAAGAGAGTTTCATAACTGAACTAGTGTGAAATAAAATGACCTTATGCTTTTTATGAATATGCAGCACTGCCATGTTTAAATGTTTTGCAGTCCTTTCTCTCTCTCTCTCTCTGTGTGTGTGTGTGTGTGTGTGTGTGTGTGCCTCCTTCCACGGTTCAAAAAAGGTCATTCTCGCTGCCAAAAACCACAGTCTATTTGTGTGTGTTTATGCACACACACTTATTGTGAGGTGAGTATGTTTTTGAGATTACACATCTTTGCATCTACACATGTGAGCTTACGATGTGTGTGTGTGTGTGTGTGTGTGTGTGTGTGTGTCGCGTTGCGTTGGTGCAGTGGAATGCTGGCTCGCCTGTAGGACTTGGCGAGCTTCTCGGCGGTCACATTAAATGAGAAGAGAAACCCCCTTCTGCTTCCTGCCGGTAATAAATGGATCCCCAGCAACCATTAAGGCATATTTTAACACCAAATAACTCCTCAAAACCACACTAGAACAGACACTCAGTTGAACCCTCCCTCCCTGTTCTACCATCTCTCACTCTCTTCTCCTGATCTATTTATTTTTGATTCTCCCTTTTCTACCTCGCTTTTATACAAACTCTTCAAACAAATAATAGCTTATATACAGTGTCGGCTGCTGAGTGTTTAACGGTTGTCATACCTCTTGACAGTCTCAGTAAATGAGCAGCTTTCAACCTGTAGCATGTAAGTTACATGATGTTCTTGTATGTCTACAAACTATGGGCAGACTGCTTTAAATACAGACTGTGTTTGAGTCAGAAACAGAAAGAAAAGACGCTTTGAACCTCTCATTTACATTTAGAGTGAATATTACATGTGAACAACACGGCCAACTAGGAAGTGCTCACAGAGCATAATTTATTAAACCCCCAGTGTTAAAGGAAAAAACATAATCCCCCCCTTAATCAGATCCCTCCCAAAATCTTTCTTGAGTCCGACAGAAAATTTCCTGGAAATCGGTTCAGTAGTTTTTGAGTAATCCAGGAAAACAACCTGATGTAATCCTCTCAGTGCAGGTGATTAGAAATGATTGTGGGATTATGCAGTAGATATTTACAATATGGTTAAATACAGATTAGCCTTCCAGAAGGTTCCTGATTTTTATGAGATGCAAAGCACTTTGTGTGATTGATAGAAACTATAAACTATAAATATTCTTCTTCTTTTTGCATCACCGTTGAGGGATGGCCACAGCGGATCATCTGATATATCATATTATTTTATGATCCTATTATCATATCATGATATGACTTAAACATTTGAATATGCAATATGTAAAAAAGCAGCTGATTATTACTGTAGACAGTTATTTGGATAAACTGCCTCGGTATTGGAGCGACGACAGTAAGTTAATCAATTACAGGAAACTCAGAACAGACATTTTGTTAAATTATTATGTGCTCTTTAAATTATTCACATTTGTAAAACTTTAACTTGTATACATTTATATAAAATTGGCTCTCGTGTTCATGTAATTTTGACTTCTATATCCAGAATTGTTGAAGCTATGACTACGTTGAAAAACTTGCTTTACATGGTTGTAAAACAGTGAGCTGGTGTCAAAGCTACAGCCTTCCACTACAGTCTTATAAGGTTTTATAAATTGGCATGATATGATTTTTAGGCTGAGTAAACACTGGTGTTTACTGGCGTCCACTTGTGTTCAGGTTTCCAGTGCTGTTGTCCCTGTCTGCCCTCCAGTGGATATAACAGACTGATGCAAGGACACTACTTTTAAATAAATAGCTCAATTACAATAAATAAAGAAACATCTCAGCATCATTTGATCTCTTTTTCTCTGTTTGTCATTTATCCACTGCAAAATTAACTTATATCAGTCCCACAACAGGAAAACCGTCCTCCCTTAAGTGCTTAAATATATTCACTCATTTGTAGATCAACAGTGCAGCAAACAGCAATGACTGTGTATGTGAATGTGTAAACAGCATGAGAAAATACTGTGAGATTAATTAATGATATGTGCAATTTATGTGGGTTTCCTCCCACTGTCAAAAAACATGCAGATTTAGGGATTAGACAAATTGGACACTCTAAATTGACCATAGGTGTGAATGTGTCCCTGTGATGGACACACCTCATGTGGAGGACAAAGTGGTCGAAGATGAGTGTGTGTGTGAGTGTAACTCATGTGTGTTTAATTTACTAATATTAAAAATGATGTAACTGAATTGTCTTTCCTGTGATGATGTCATTATCTGCTTCAGTGGACAGGTGAGGGGCCGGTCGATCGTCAGTCACCGCTGACTTCACCCGTGGCCGCAGCCTTCTTAATTGTCATGTCATCATCTGTCAGTGAATCCGACCATCACTTCCCAGTGTCTTCATCAGTCAGTGCAGTGTAGTGTAGTATGCTGCTTAGCGTGTCATCATTCGGCGCCTGCATGATGCTGTGGTTAACTTTAAACCTCCCTCGGTGATGCTGATGAGACGCAGTTCTTCGTGGTTTCTAAACAGACAAACAACGACCAGCGCTCTGTCTTTGCGTTAAAGCTGCGCGTCTTCCACATCATATACTGTGAACGCAGCCTAAGGACCATAACATTGCTGCCCACAGAATCATTTCTGTGATATCAGGTTGCTTCTGCACTGACTGGAGCCAGAAATGGTGCAGAGTTACCTCTCCAAACAGGCAGGGGAAGTGCATTTTGTGAAAAGTGCACGTGCCAAGAAAAACTGAAATGAAGAGAGGGCAAAAAAGTTAAATAACACTGGTAGTGGCGCTTTGATTTGAGGCTGCCTCGAATTCTTAACTCAACAATGTGCAGATATTTAAATGTTAAAGCATCAGATTAACCTATCCGCAGCATGACACTTCCAATATTTCAAATGCAGAAGGGGTACAAGTGAAGCGTGCGATCCAAGAGACTGATGCATTTGATATTTTCTGGGACTGAAAAGTTTGATTTGCACCCCAAATCTTAACACTGTAATGACAAACTCTCCACCTCGTCTAACACTGTAGGTGTTGATTTCTTGAGTAGTTGCCTAAAGGCTCACTGCACACAGAGCACTGTAATTTAAACGCACACACACACACGTATGCATGGACACACACATAAAAATACATATCCATAAAAACGTCTCTCCCAGAGCCTCAGTCCATCACAATCTGCTATTCCCACACAATCCTGACCAAGCCTGAAATGGGAGTTTGTGTCACGGGTGGTTTAGAGGTTTTCTTCTGTCAACATAACACTGATGGGAGAGAGACAAAGAGAAAGTAAGAGAGAGAGAGAGAGAGAGAGAGGTCTGAGAAAAATACAGAAACAAAGGGATGAAAAAAGACCCCACCCATTTGAGCCGAGAGGCCAAAAAAATGAGTGCTACAGCAGCAGAAAGTGCACTCCCACTGTCACTAATGTGGACCGTGTGTGTCTGTGCCTGAGCACATGTGTGCAGATGTGCACTTACGCTCGGCTGTGCTCTCCTGTGGTGTGTGCGTGTGTGCGCGTTTGTGTGTGTGTGTGTGTGTGTGTGTGTGTGCTTTAGCTGCCTGCTGCGCCGCTGCCAAATTGAAATGTGAAAGAAACGTGTTGGAAGGTGATGACAAGAGTGAAGTGAACCAGTCGTTTCCTGAAGGCCCTGGCCAGATGTGTGGCACACAGAGCCTCAGAAATGTGCTGCACATTTCTCTTTAATAACCAGGATATTTAACCAGGGGAGGCGGGAATATGTGGGGCAGTGACTCTGGGTGTGCTTACCTGTGTGCATGTGCGATACATCTTTAGGTTTGCCGGGGAAACATATGTGAATGTATATGTGTGTGTGTGTGTGTGGGGGGGGGGGGGGGGGGGGGCTGGATGTGCCGTTTATGACTTTAATCTGGGTTTTTGAGACTGTGGTGTTGAGGAAAGTGAAGGAAGCACAGGAGGAGTAAGACGACAGAGAGAAAGAAGTCTGACACACTGATGGCCACACCTCCCGTCACCACTCAGGACACACAAACACACACATATGGCACACACACTGGGTCTTTTCCATACTGTACTCAACTACTGACCACAATGCCTGCCACTTCCTCCAGAAGCTAACCCTGGCGCCTAGAATGACAAAGAAAATATTCAGCTCTATAACGTCTGATGTCTTAATATTTCCAACCTTTCTCTTCTCATATATGCATGATTCATGGATCATAATTTAAAAATAAAATCAGATCCTTTTCCACCGGTTCCCCTGCCAGTTAAACGGAGCATTTTCAGGAGTCAGTGCAACGGGAAATAATGCAGAGGTGTTGCAGAGTTTCTTGCCGTACACTGGTCTTGTTGTACGTGGTGAAGCAAAGAGCCATATTTCTGCTAACCTGAGCCAATGCTTCAGCCAAAAAATGGTCCACATCCACTGGCAACGACGGTACACACAGATCAACAACAACAGTAAAACTGATTCGAAGGCTGTAGTTGATGTTTTATATGTATTGACTTGGTCAAGCCAGGAAAACAAAGAATTTAAGGTTCAAGTGACATTACTGATGGTTCAGGAAAAAGTTTTAATGTCGTCACATGAGGTGTTTTGGGCACTAGGGCCTCTGGAATATGACTTGTATGTACCATTTTCTAACCCGTTCCATCACCTGAATCAGCGGTGGAATAGGACATCGTGAAAGGCCATAGTGTGTGTGCTGGAGAAGAAGTGGTGCACTTTGTTTTCGGCAGAAAAAAAGCTGTTATTTACATAAAAGGTGTTGGACTAGCACACGTTTAACTGCCTTGGTGTGGAAGTCTGTGTGAGCGTGTAATATGAGAGCGTTTAGCTGTGGGTGTGTGTGTGTGTGTGTGTGTGAACATAATCGCCCATGATATACAACGTTTTGGCCATTTCTTAATAGCAGCGTTTTAAGAACGGCCATTAATGCAGCTTGTAAAATATTCCCAACACCACGCCAAACACTTCTATTTCACCTCCCTCCTTCTCCCGCGCTCTCTCCACTTCGCTAAAACCTCTCTTTCCTTCACCTCATTTGTGCGGGGAATTTATTTTAACTTGTTAAAAACAATTCTCTGAATATTCCCAGCTGAGCGACCAGGCTTCCGTATTTTTCACCCCCTCCCTCATTCTTCCTCTCCGTTCCCTCTTTCTGGCTTTGTTTTTTCCTCCCTTCCCTTAAACTAACCTGTATAATGTTGTCAGAAGTGCTCGAGAATGAAGTGCTAAGTGTTGCTTTTTATGGGGAGGAAACAGACTGGAACAGCGGGTGTGTGTTTTCTGATGCCTACTAGAAAGGCACACACACATACTGTATATACACATGGACTCAAACACACTTAGAAAACTTTAGAGTGACTACGTTATAAATTACAACCTGTTCACTGATGAGATAGCCCTGAAGCTTTTGCTTATAGTCGATCATTAGCAGTTGTGAGTGTGTCACAGTTGTGCGTGGTAGTGTGTCCTTGTGTGTGTGTTTTTCTTTAGGGTTGACTGTGTCATTAAGGCACCTTGGTGAAAATCTGTTCTCAATTGTTGTGGTGATTTCTGCTGTTTTAATTTGGACAGTAAAGCCGCTGCCAGCTCTCCCCGCCGCGATGCCGTGACCACTTTGCAATGTTAACACAATTCCCATGCAGTCAAACAACACGCACACACACATTTTTATGTATCATATCCATAAAAGCTCTGCTCAGAATTTATTTTCCAAAGCGGGAATGTGTCACAAGTGAGGAGTCTTTGTTTAAAGGGTGAGAATAATGTGCAGAAAATGACTCAAACTTGTATTTCAAAGCATTTCAAAGAGCTTCTCTAACATGGCTTCCTTCAACTGCACGTTTTAGATAAATATTAATATTTTGTATGGATAAATACTAGTTGATTAGTTCGTGTGAGCACAAGAGCAATTTAAATAAATCACCAGAGTTTTAATATCATATCTAGTGTAAGCCAGAGCTAAAATTGAAGCTTGTTATTTTCTCATGTTTCTGAGCTGAACTTAGAAAAACAGAATGTGAAAGAAGTTGATTCTGGAGTCGAAGACACCTGGAAACAAGCGCGTTTAGATATAACTCAACTTATAACGCAACTTAAAGCCTATAAATCAAATCAGAGGGGACTTTATGTTTTGTGAATTCATGCAATTACCACGTTTTCTGCACACATCCAGTGTGACGATCTGAGTCATAGGCACAACAGTTAATTTATATGGACTTGGAGTTGATGAGTGCTGTTCTAGTGTTACAACTTTGTCCATCCTCCCTCCAGACTCTCTGCTGTCCCAGCTGACAGCTGGCTACAAGCACCTCTGACTCTGCCTGAGGATGAGATAAGCTCAAACGTGATTGGGTAGAGCTAAAACAATTCCTAAAGGGAAAATGAAAGGTTGCATCAGACAAATAAAGAGAAAATGGATTAGCAAATATCAGGATTTGGTTAGAATAGAAGAAACAGATTAGATTTTTCAAAGCTGAAGCAAGATTTTGTCATCGATAATAAAGCTCACACAGTGCACTCATGATTTCCAGCTGTGGGTCAAGGATGCAGGATGTTTCCTCTCCTTTTTGCTTTCCTTTTAAATTGATTTCCATGGTCTAAAGAGCTGCTCAAGAATCATGTTGGAATATTAGTGGGGTGTAATGGGTGTAATGTTGATGCCGCTAGAACTGGTGGAGCAGTGAGGGGTCCACGGCCTGAAACAGAAACCAGATGGACGCTTGGATGGCACCAAATTCTTTCACCTCTACCCAGTGGAAATGGAATTAAGTGCAATTATCCACGGTGCTCCGAGCATCAAATAGCAGCTCGCACATCTATATCTATGATATCTTTGTTTTGACCTGTGAGAGAAAATGTGCATGTGTTTCTGTGTGAGTGTGATTAGGTATGTGGGGTGTTGGCCATTAAAGCGGGCTAATAAAGTCTGTTCCCTTTCATTAGTGAGTGCTAAAATGGCCTGGCAATGTGAGTTTGTGTGTGTGTGTTTAGGTGTAGGTGAGCTTGACTGTGTCTGTGTTAACTAGGTAACATTTTGTGCAGACAGACAGTGTACACTTGCCCATGTGTGTGTTTGTGTGCATTCATTAAGCATGTGTTATGTTGTTAATAGCACACCTCGTTGGCCAGGCAAGATGAGGTCATTAAAGTGGTGTACAACTGTGCTTGTGTACTCAGATTTAACAAAGGCAAGCCTATATTTGGGAGTCTCAGAGTTGTGTTTGTGTGTTTGAGTATTGCTTCACCTCCTCACAGCTGTTATAGCACATAAAAAAAAAAGCTAATGTGATATCCTGACAATTCTTTTGATGAGATTCTACCCCATGATCATAACCGTGGTTACAAATTCTGATCATCAAAGCTGTAGTGCGTGACTTTCAAACATAAACAAATGTATGTTACGTTCAATGAGTTCACACAATGCCGATGAATCAGTATTTCTCATTATATAGCAGTGTTTTGTTTGTGAGAGTGATGTGTTTTACAAGCGTAACAGCTATGCTAGTAAAACGAGCTAGTTGTAGTGATGCGAGTAGTCTTTTGGCGACAGTTTTCTGTAAGAATTCAGAGAGAGGCTTGAGTCACATTAGTTCTTTAGTAATGGTTTCAGACTCTTTAAGGGAAGACAACGTAGAATGCTGTAATTTATTACGGATTAAGGATTACACTGTGCTGCTGCGTCTTGGCTATCGACCAATTATAAAAGATTCTCTGAATTTGCTTTAAAAAAAAAAATCCCACAACATTTACCACAGTTTGATTTCCATCCATTCATCCTTACATCTGTATGTATCTATATGTCCATAACTGAATTTAATAAAACCATAACTGCCAGGTGACTCCTGAAGCAAACAGCGAACTCTTCGGCCACTAAACGTCGCCCCATATTTAACCGGCTAGTACCAAACGTTGTGCTGACATAACAGCTGCCCTGTGCATCTGGAAACAAGACTCATGAGAAAAGTGAGCGTGAACCAAAACAGTAAAGTTGTAGGCTGTAAAACAAAAACATGAGCTTAAAGACACCAACAGGGGGAAACAGCCCTGTGATGACTTTGATAATTCTCCTTTACTATCACACACACACTAAACTCGTTCACTGTTTTTTTAACTACCTGCGTCTGACATGTCCTAAACATGTGAAGGTGGGATGAGTTTCTGCCTATCACCAGGAGCACAGATGATGATGTGTTCACACAGCTGCAATCTCAGATGTGACTGTTTTAGCAGCTCCTAACTCCGCACCTCACAGCGGGACACACTTTATTGCAGCGTGCGCCCCTCCCAGTCATGCCTGGTTACTTTGTTTCTTATAGCTCAGGTTTGGAATCCTAAAAACTGAAGCATGAAGACAATCTATCCTGGATACCTCTGACTCTGTCCATCCTCTAGTCTATTCTATTGCAAGAACGTCTGCACCTACTGTATGTGATACTGCTGACAGAGTGACACACACTGGAGCTATAAACATGGGGGTATAGCTCATTGGTAGAGCATTTGACTGCAGATCAAGAGGTCCCCAGTTCAAATCTGGGTGCCCCCTTATCTCATATTCCCACCATGAAGCATTGTTGAACTCAATATAAAGGAATTCCAAGCTACAGTGTGTGCATTTTGTTGTCGTTAAGGTCATGTGATCTGTAAGTGGCTTTGGATAAAAGCATCTGCTAAATGCTTAAAAGTAAATGTAACATATTTTGTTGTTTCATTATAGAAGGGCTCTTGCCAGTTGCTTGTTGACAGCCAATAAAATAACCTAAGCAAGGTGTAAAGTGTGGTTTTGTGGGAGTAAAAAGTACACGTAGTATGCTGCACCAGGCCATCGAACACTACATGTTCACTTCACTTGTTATTTTGCACGGAACGTACGGTAGTTCATGGATTTGCAGAATTGTGAAATATCTACATTCTTATCTAGACCCGTTAATTCAGAAAATAAAAGGGTCGGATCATCATGTTTCTCAAAAATGTTCCCTTCTGTAAAAACAGTCATATTTTGGTAGGAAACGGTGTGCGATGAGGACAGGACATAGGATATTGTTTCTGGAAAGTGACACCTCTGCTAAGTTATTCTCATACTTTTTTTTTTTTTTTTTTTGTAATGTGCACCTCAAACCAATTCAAACGCCTTGATAGTATCAGGGCGGTGACAGATGTCCCGGTGGTGACATACAGAACGTTGAAGGATGCATTTTGAAAAGTCATTAGATCAGATCAACCTCATCTTAACCCGATACGTCAAAGGACATATTTCAGGATGTGTGCTTCATTGGGACGCTTGTGTAACGAGCACAAAATCTGCAATCGTGACTCAAACTTTTACCATCTGTTAATGAAGGCAGATGGAGGTTGCCTTTAATTTAGTGCAACTTTTATGTCCGCCTTTAATGAGTCGTACACCATGTGCACCAGTGTCATGTGTTAGCTTGGGTCTTTCCTGTGGTGCCTGCCTGCCCGTCTTCCAGTGCTAATGTGCTAATCTGCTGTTTAGTCCATCCAGATGGGTTTCTCCCCCCACACTTGGGGGGGCGGTAGGGAGAGGGGAGAGAGGAAGTTACCTGCAGAGATTTCCCCTCATTAAAAATCCCTCAGCCTAAATCACACACCCCACACTCAGCCCCTCCCTTCCTCGTCTCTCCTGCTTCCATCCTCCCTTCCCAGGATAAGGGAGCCAACTTTTATTAAGCACTGACAGGCTGAGACACCCAAACTCCCCTCCACTGCATCTCCCCTCCACTGTCTGTGCAGCACTTTACCTCTTCCTGGTTATTTATTTAAATCTAAGTTTGAAGGCAAGCCTGAATTGAGACGTCATAGTTTGGCATCGACATCACAGGCCCGTTGGCATGTGATGTGATTTCACATAAAACTAACACATTCCTTCGCCGTAGATGAGAATAAAGTGAGGCGCAGATGAAAGTGATGTGAGATCTGAGAGCGAGATATGATACGTGTGCGCGTGGAAACACAATATGCAAAAGAAAGAGGAGAAAAACACACAAAACCGAGTCACGGAGACCACACATACTCTATATGTCTGTCATTCACACACATGCATACATGCACATGCTAACAGCTCTCTTGCCGATACCTAAACCATCATGCATGAGAATATATTCAACAAGCAAAGGGAGGTGTAGAACTGTGGGCAGGAGGAAACAGGGATGGGGGGGGGGGCTTGAGAATGGTGTTAAAAACCTCTTTAGAGCGCAAATAAGAGAGGACTGTTTAAAAGCCTGATTAAAATTCTTATGCTTTATTACTCTGCTCTTTCAATGAGCTGCTGACAAAAAAGGGGTGAAGGGGGAGAGGAAGAAGGTGAAAGAGAGCCAATGTTAAAATAAAACTCATGTTTGTTGAGAAAAATCAGTGACAGGAAAAAAAGAGAGAGGGAGAAAAACCATCATATCAAATTTAAACTCATGGACAAACATGTGACCAAGGTTACCAGTGGCCACCTCATGCACACGCAGGCTCTGTCTTTCAGCACAAGACAATGATCTCTTTTCCTGGACTGTCTACACACTCACACACTCCAAACCAAAACCGCGGGACTAAAAATGGGTCCCTGTCATAGTCTATTAGGAGTAAATTTGCTGTGTCCACAGAGCTGTTGCTCTCTTGCCCGTGTAGGCCTTTTTCGCCGTGTTTTGAATGCTCACTGGATTTCAACCTCTCACCACCTCATCGTATTTGGGATTGGGCTGCTGCTGCCTGGCAGTTTGATCAGCAGATAGCATCAGGCCGGTTTTCTAAAGAAGATTTAGAAAAAAAAAAAATGCACGCCAACAATCCATCATCTCCTGTCAAACCATGTACATGTACATTTCTCCACTGTCTTCTTTGGATCCTGTTACTTAAAACTGGCCTAAAGCAAACATCTTGTGTGTGGACAGCAAATGTGTGGAGATTATCCAGTTTCAGTTCTTTATCAAAAAGGACAAAAGCTACTTACACTCGGTGTATTTTTCTTTGAAATCATACTGAGTATATCTGCGGAATAGCTCTAATTATTCTATTGAATTTTTTCCCGGTTTAATAATGGAGAGAAATGTGCTGCCTTATTGCCAGAGATAACGTTGACGTTGGATGATTATGGACAAACCCTTGATTGCTTTTCATGATAATAACAACACTTATAAAGGAGAACATTTTGGGGTAATAGAATAAAAACTGCAAGCAAAGGAAAAATAATATATAAAGTGTATATATATATGCACCATGTTTACAGTGTTGTCACCCCTATTTTCCAGGCACTGGGATTGACATGCGCTGCCAAATGACACTCATGTTACACCACTTGCAAATGCAATAAATCATTTTACACTTTGTTTTTTTTGTACTTTTTAAACAAAGCTACACAGTCTCTGTGCTAAAAAAACTCCGACAGACACTAATGTGCCAATGTTGTTACCTTAATTTCAGCCAAAATGTCAAACTATTGCCTTTACGGATTTGTTTTTTTAACTTCTGTATCGCCCTATGTCAGCTGAGATGGGTGTGGAGGATAAAGTGGAAGAAAATGGATGGATAAGTTGAAAAATATAGGGTCATGTTGTGGTTAAGATTAGACGACTAAATCACACAGCTTGACATGTTGATCAGTATGAAGTACTGATATCCTGTCAAAATAAAAACATGATGTTTTTCTCACTCAGTGGTTCAATCAATTTCAGTTTAATGTTTTTTTTTTGTGTTGGAGACCCAGTGGTCTCTCTGTTGCTAAGAGTTGGACTTGAGTGCACCATAAAGTCAAGGTTTCCAAAACATTTTCAAAGTCAGGACCTATAATAAAAAATGTGTTTCGGACCACTCAGCCAAGGCTGCATGATAAAAAAACTGAAAACATTAAAACAATTCACCAGAAAAAGAAGCAAAAGCCATTTAGGGTTGTAAATAACAGTTGAGAATCCATGGCCCCGACTTCAAAGTAAAAGTCTAATATAATGAATGACATCAACACAAAAATATTGTGTATCAGCTCTGCGTATCTGTCCATCTATACGCACTAATCCTTTCAGCCACATGAGGCACGAGTATTTAAGGGAATCCACAGCAGTCCTCCACACGCTTGATTTATGGGCAATTACACTATCTGTTTCCCTGCTGCTTATCTGTCAACACAGTTTGAAATACAGGCCGCAAGCCATTCAGGGACCACGGATAAATTAACAAAGCTGACCCTCAAGAAAACGTAGGAGAATACAAACAGACAGAAAGAGACAGACTGTATTAAGAGTGAGGAAAGAATATTTGGGTGAAAGTGCAGTGATTAAACTTGGTGAGTTTGTCACTAAAATACCAGTTATGTTGGAACACTTGTTTTTAGTTCTCAGGCAAAAGAACACGCATTCATCGCCGCGCACAGCCCAAGAGACTGCCTGTTGTAATTACCTCCTCTGCGCCGCACGTTATGAAAGAGAAACACACTGTCACATACACCATTAACTGCAACAGGAATACAGGGGTGTTTTTAATAAACCTATAAATGTTGTTTACATAGCCACCGAGTCAAAGGACATGGACACTGATCCTCCCTGACAGTAATGCATGCTGCTAATCTCTGTGTTTCTAACCAAAGGCCTTTTTCTTGGCTCAGTGGTGACAGTCAGCTCTGAAACGGGGCTTTCAGCACAACACAGTCAGGACAGATTTAGGCAAAGACTTTGTGATTCTGAGCCTTAATGCTGTGGCTTCCTGCAATGATTCATGTGTATGTGTGTGTGTGTGTGTGTGTGTTCAATAGTTTGACATGTATATTTTACATGCTATATATGGAATGCATTTTGAATGTACTGAAACACACACTGTGTGATGGTTTGAGTTTGAGTTTATTTATTCATTTTTATCACTTCGTTAAATCTGTGGTTCTCAAACTGTGGTACGTGTACCACCAGTGGTACGTGAGCTTCCTCTGGTGGTACTTGGAGGAAAATCAGACATATTGTATGACTGTATATACCAGGTTATGTGATCGGAGTGGAGCTGTGTATAAAAAGTTTTAATAACCACTGAGTCAAATCATTGGGGGGCAGACGAGTCTCTCTCTTGGTATTCAAGATGAATTAAGGTGGATTTAGTTTTTTGTTGGTTGGTTTCGCTTTAGCCATTTAGATCTAAAAAAAACTCTCACAAAAAGATACTTGATGAATATATATAATGTATAATTCTCATGACATGTGTAAGTTGTATTGTTGTAATTTAATTAGAGAGTGATCAGTTGTCAATCTGTGACAATTAGGTAATTGTCCATCTGTCATTTTGTGATTGGTTTAAAAAACTAAATGGAATCAAAAGCATCACATCTAATTCACAATTGGTATATTGTATTTTCGTAACAGCTTTTGACAACATGTTTTCAGTTCCCTTCTTAAGTTGCACACTGAAAATAATACGTATTCTGCAGCCATGTGCTAGTTTTTCATGTAGTATTGTTCTTAAATGATCACGATCAACAGTCCCCTGCTCCAAAGAGAGGTCAAAGGTGAAACCAGGTCAGGGCTCTTAGAGCTGGGAGACATCAGAAGTACACAAAGGATGACCCACTTATTAATGAACCCATATTGTTTCCATGTGATAAAAGTCTTCCTAACTGTTTCCAATAAATGAGACGGCATGCAAACAAACAAACAAGCGTCACCTTGGTGTGCTCAGCAGGTGTGATCAGTCCAGCTGCTGAGGGGGTGTGGCTTCTTCCTAACAGCCTCATTAACAAATCATAAAAACCTCACATGGTCATGAGCGTGTACATGTGTGTACTTGTATTTATGATCCTTTCTGGCATGAACACTGACCTTGTCAGGACCAATGGTCTTCATGGAGACCAAAACCTGGTCCTAGTGAGGCAGGGAGGGTTAAGTGTAAGATTTGAATTTTGGTTAGGGTTAACACTAGGGATAACAATTTGGTTAGGCTGTCCAAATGAATGGAAGTGTGTGCGTGCGTGTGTGTGTGTGTGTGTGTGTGTGTGTACTCAGACCATGTTCAGATAGTCAGTCCATGTGAAAGATCAAAGACCTGGCCAGCAGATGATGAGTACAGTTAAACACATGCACACTAACAGCTCAGCTGAGTCAGAATGTGTTGTTTCTGGAGCAATTAGAAGATCTGAGTGAAGGAGTGCCAGTGTGTCAGCTGGCTTAAATAAAATCAACAACTCTTCATTTTGCAGGATAAATAAATGATAAATGGATGCAAAGACAGGCTGGAGAGGCAAAAGCCAAAACAACGCCCTGCCTTTTCACTCCATTCTTCAATACTGCGCTGGTGTCGTATCGGCTAGAAATGGAATAATAATATCCCACTGTATAAACATCAGCCCAGACCACATTCATAGTAAATTGCTCAGCTTTAATCTCACATTTCTATTGGTATATCTGAACCATGTATTTGCCGCCTTCTCCATCCACAACCTGTTAGAAGTAGTCAACATCTCTGGAGTTTATTCAGAGCCACAATGACACGTGGCAGTTTTGTAGGGATGAAAAATATCCCCCCCCCCCCCCAGCCCTTAATATATGGAGAAACCCTATAGTTGTGAATTCAGCAAACGGCATAAAACGCATATACACATGTGCGTTTTGCGACAAGGCTATAATATGTTTGGACAGAGCAGGATGCCAGGCTGTGCCCGTTAAAGGCTCTAATGTGGCGGTGGTTTCATGGTGGTTGGCACGGATCAGCAGGAAGAGGGCAAAAAGAGGGATATAAAAAATGAGGGAGTGATGGGGTATGAGGGAAGGAGGGAGGGATGCCTGGAAAAAGAAAGAAAGGAGCAGGAGCAAGCTAAAGAAAGAGGACTATATTTACAGAGGCACACCACAGGCATCAAACAGTCATAGATATATGAATTCTCTTTCTTCTCACACTCTATGTCCTCACTTCATCCCTTTCCCCCCCCATTCTCTCACTCTGGGGGAAGGCCCCATTCACAGTATGGACCTATGGTGATCAGAGTGGAACCTGCCCTCTTCCTCTGTCTCTCTCCACTGTCCTCCCTTTCATCCAGTCTTTTCTTCTTATTTTGCCATGGAGAGAAGGATCAGTCATACTTGAGCTACATTTTCTCTTTATTAATCAGATCTCGGCATATATATATATACATATAAATATATATATATACATACATATATATATTTATATATATATGTATGTATATTTATACATATATATATACATATATGTTTACATACACATACATGTGTAACCCTATATATATATATATATATATATATATATATACATCTCTACTTATAAGGACTCTGCATTGACTTCCATTCATTTGGACAGCCTAACCAAAGCTTAATCCCTAACCTTAACCAAAACCAGTATATGTCTGACCCTAACCTTTACCTAACCACAGTTCAGATCTAACCCCTAAACTCAACCAGTTCCTCAGAAATGAGGTTCCGCCTCATTGGGACCAGGTTTTGCTCTCCATGAAGACTATATAGAAGTACAGTATATTAAAATGACTAAATAGGAGTAGAGACACAAGAACAAGCAACTGACCGCTGAAAAACTGCCTCTGGGTGTTTCATATTTCCTTTGCTGCAAAAACAAGCTGTCACAAAAAACACCAGTGACAGAACGTGGGAGGAAAAAAAAGATGACCTTCTCCCATTCATAAAGCTTCTCTAAGTATTTCTTCATACTCGTATCATTCTTACACACGTGTATGCACACACACACACACACACACACACACACAGAGAGGGAGAGACACTCACCAGCTCACAAGCAGAGCAGAGCGGATATTCTGGGTGGTGTTATTCCAGGTGTGGAGTCGTTGAGGTCTCCATGCTGTGACCCTGTTATCCTGGGAAGAAGGAGAGTATTAGAAGCATGCCGGGAGAGGAAGAGACTCTATATCAAAAACACATTTTAGCCTCAGGCTGTATCACTGCAGCTATAGATGTGTGTGTATGTGCGTGTGCGTGTGCATGTGTGTGTGTGTAAAGACTTTATCAATCAATAACAGGGAAATTGTGACCATTACATGAAGCTGAGGGCTGAATTTTTAAAACCAGAACACATTTCTTTCTGTGGCCCTGTGCACACTTTAGTTAAAAGGAAGAAGTACAGTGAGAAAATAAAAGTGAAAATCATTCTGTTCAGCTTGCAAACTCACAGCAATTACCTATAAATCAAGTCGCTTGTATGTTTAAAGTTTGCATGACCACTGGTTATAATTAAATCCCATACTGTAAAAATGCCTCATAAACATAAACAGACGAGAGCGTGTTTGTAAATCATTGCGTTAGTCATTATCAATAAGATTATCTAAATCGGATTTACTCTCTGCAGGATGTCACTTTTTTCTTTTTGCACATTCCTCAGCAGTGAAAACAGTTACGGTCTCTCTGTGCACTTGCTTTCTACGCTGCACAAAAAAAACAACATTTATTTAACATTTTTTCCTTTTTTCTATTTAAGCAAATTTGTTTTATGTCTACATCCATATCTATTTAATGTCATGTATAATGCTGATTATTTTAAATGTGAAATAAATGTGGTTTATTAAGTGATTTTGATTATTTAATGAATACACTGATGATGCAAAGAAAAGCCATGAAAATCCAAAAACAATGGCTTTGTGAAGTAACGAAGTGGCTGCAGCATCATTGTGTTCACGTGAGAGCATATTTGTTTGTGAGTTAGTGCATAATGGTTTCTTAAAGTTGTGCCGTCTTCAGTCTCATTTAGAGTTTGTTCTTTTTCTTCATTGTAAAAATGGTCATTACGACGTTTCGAGACGCAGAGTGGCTAAAATAGAATAGCAACTGGTTGTGGCAAGAAAACGCTGAAACACAAGGTCATAAAATATCACATATATTGTAGATATGCACGATTTGTGCCTTTTCGTTAACGCAGAGATTCCTTAAATGCAGTAATAAAACAGAATTCCTTAAATCTGCACTAAATGTTAGTTAGCATTACGGTCTGGACGTTGAATGCAGGCAGAACTGAGAGACGAGCTTCGCGGACGCCTTCACCGCCAAACTCTAATGACTTTGCTCTTTGATTAAAAAAAGAAAGACCTAAACGCTTCCAGTTGAGCCAAAGAAAAAGAAAAGGAATAAAACTCCAACATCTAAGAGATGAAAATAACCGTTGTTCTCCGGTTTTAAGAGGCACGTGTGCTGGGGTTGGCTCGAGACGTCAGTTACGAGCTGCAGATGTTTGTATGGCTTTTTTTATGATTGTTGTTATTTTCAAATTGCGGTGTTTCCGTGATGAGTTTGCACTCGTTAGGAGAGTGTGTGTGTCTGTGTGTGTCTGTGTGTGCATGAAAGAGACAGAAACATCCAAAGAAGAAAGAGACGAGAGAGTTTCATTCACCGTTGTTTAATCTGTGTGTGCTTTTTAGCAGCTCATCATGTAGTGTAATCACGGGGAAACGATGAAGGTTACACACAGTGATTGACTGCGCACTCACACATGCACACGCAGACACACAAACACAATAACACACAGCTAAGAATTGAAGAATTCCCTGGCACTGAACAAAAAGGGGTAATCAAACACTCGGCATACACAATCCTGCCTTCTAATGACCTTGTGCGCGCACGTGCACACACATACACACACACGCGCGCGCACACACACACACACACAGCTTTGATTCGTCTCTTCATGTGGTTTTAAGGGTTATGAGAGGAGAAAATGTTTTCACCTCTTCTTATACGAGATGAAGAACGCCATAAAAACAACACCTGCTTACTTGTTCTCAGCCCATCATGTCTGCCACTCCATTCTGTCCTTCTTTGAAGGCAATGAGGTCATGAGACTGGGGTTGTTTTGTTGCCGTGAAACAGAATTAAACACATCGCACTGGCCATTTAGCTCATTCTCACCCAAAGCATGTTAAAAGGGAGGTTTGGTGCCTTGCTAAAGGGCACAGGCTCAGGTGAATCCTGTCAAGCTAAAGCAGCTTTAATTGCATCTCATCACCTGGCAGGTGTAGACGATGAGGTGATGAAACGGAAACGAGCAGAAAGCTTTCTTGACAAAAACAAACTGGTTTTACAATCTGTTCAGTTCACTTCCACAAATCATGACTCGACTATGTAATTAATAAGAGTTGGGAGCAGACTGAGGTCTCCTGCTGACTCACTTAAATATGACTGCAGCCACTTCCACCTCTGCTGACACGATATATAAGTTTAGAAATGATTTATTTACAGCACTGCAGCATATGGAGTCGCCTTTAATTAGATACACAACAGTGCTGCTAAAATGGTTAAAACAATGGCAGAGTGGAGTTGTTTTCAGTCACTCTTGAAATCACACACTGCTGGGACTTTCTTGATCTGGGTAAAACACAACGCTAAAACAAAAAAGAGAAAGAAAAAAAAGAAAGAGAATAGGAGTGCTACTGTTTGACACTGAGTGGAAAAAAATATCTCAAACAATGTGCTCTTTGGTGCATGATGTGCACAGCAAAATATTTGAAAACCGAGGCACTCAGGGTTGTGGAAAAAAAAAAAAACACGAAAAAGAAAAACGTTATTGGTTTTCATGGTAAAATTTAAAAAGGAGCATCAATGCATTGTGGGAAACTCAGGGTGACAAACGGTAAGATTACACTCATCTTGTAATAAAGTATGAAATAGACAATAAAGCGCTTTTGCCCAAACAGTCTTTGTAGATAACACACAAGCACCTTTTAAAAATGCCATCTGATTTATCACCGTTGCGACACAGCAAAACACAGTGAAAAGTGAAACCTTTAAAATGTACATTTGCATCCGTACTGAATTAATAAATATGTACATTATTTAATTGACACCAGGCGAACACAACTACAAAAACATATGGTTTCAGCTGAAAAGAACAATTAAAAAAGGAATAAATGATGCCGAAAAGAATTTGCCCGTTCTTGTTCTGTTCAGTGTGATTATGCAATATTTATTAACAGTTAGTTAAAAAACAAAGAGTTTTTTATACCTAAAATGTCTCAAACACACAGAAAACCTCTCTCTCACACACACACACACATACACTCACAGCATCACTATCCATACACCGTGTGTGGAGGCCTTTCTCTGTCAGTAAAGCTCACGAGCTGAAAACCCCTCAAATCTCCCTTGTAATGCGTTAAAGCTGGGGTCTACAAGTCTGGAAAAGCCAGCAAAAGCACTTAAAAAATGGAACCAATGCATCCCAGGCCCTCGCACTGACGTTACACCCTCAAAATAATATGAAAGCATACCGTCAGTGACATCAAATACAACATGAGTCACTTGTGAGAAAACGCTAAATATGATGGTAATGAATTACAGGGAACACATTCACATACAGCGGTGAATTACTCTTTATTACAGTAAGAGGTCCAATAATTTAGATGAACAAAAGTGTTTCAGAAACAAATCCTGGACTCGCATCACTCAGTCAGTTAATAATGGAAAATACTGCAAATAAGAGACTGATAAACTCTATGACATGGAGAGGATTCCACAAAAATAAGAATGTTGCAGATCATATGTATAATAGTTTAATGCTTTTTTAAGCTTGTGATCAGTTAGTGTCTGCATCTGTGCATCGTTACTGCAGCTGCTACAAAAACACATCACATTAGCACACTCATGTGTGAAGTTTAAATAATGAGTAAATAAAAGTATTACAATGGGGCTGCAGGAAGACTAATTACAAATCACAAAAGGAACATCATGTTTGCTTGTTGGGTCGAAAGAAATGTCGTTAAATTGTTACATTTGTTTACATCAACAAGGACAAGGTTATTATCAATCACCCTGAATCTCTTTAAATGTGATCTGATTGCAATGCATTTGTGATTTATAAATACAAGGGGCATTTTTAGGCTGTAACTGAGACCTTCATCTGTGTGTCAGTCTCTCTGTGTGTGTGTGTGTGTGTGTGTGTGTGTGTGTGTGTGAGAAACAATGCATGGCAGCCAGAGCAGGAGTTCAACTTGAATAACATCCGAGACACACACAGAGGCCCTGAATAAACGGCGTCAGGACCGGAACCGGCTCGTAAAGAAATTCAATAAATGCCATATATCCATCAATTTCCATCAAGCGTGTCAGTAAAATACCAAGTTTCTCAATGGAAGGTTAACTTTATGAAAGGGAGCAGGGGTCACTTCACGCGGATGATGAGTGACTCTCAGCCAGCACAAGCAGGATATGCTCGTTTGCTTTGCGGCGCTGGCATGGCTGCAGATACATGCATGGAGTTAGGACTTTGCTTGTCTGGGATCAGCCCGTCTCCCAGCAAAAGCAGCAGGGGGGCGAATGAGCGGATCCTGATCCTGATCCTGCAGGCAGGCGGCAGGCACACGGATGAAAATGCATGCTGCATATTTTCCCCATCACTACATCCTCCTTTACTTTGACTACTTACTTTCCCCATGCATTCTAAGTTAAAAAAATGTCATGACATAAGGTATCACTCCCTCAACCTGTAACACTTACGAGTTTACTTTAACAGCATGGTAATAGTGTGTGATATTTTATTAATATTGAGGTAGCCTTATGCTAATAAAATTTTATTTCCAATGCAAGTTCCAGCTTGGTAATAAGGATTTAATATCACAGTAATTTCCAGAGTAATATCGCAGGTAATAGATTGGTAATGAAAATGACTGTAGGCTATCATCAGAGCATTTCCTTCACAGTAAAACACTAAATAACCATTGTGCTGTATCACTCTCTCTCTCTCTCTCACACACACACACACTCTCACACTCTCACTTACACACACCCTCATGCCACTTCCGTCATAAAAGCCCTGGCAGTGATCCACGTGCCCATTAGCGCGCGCTAAATAACTGTTAACAATGTATTACCCAGACTCCCCTGCTCCACCACATCTACCCATGGCCCCGCGTCCCCTTCAAAGCACACAGGTAATTATGTCAAAGTTTTTTTTTTTAATAAACAGCTCATTCTGTGTGCAGCACAGTTACGCCCACCGTCAACGTGACACAACAGATTTGTAAAAAAAAAAAAAAGGGCTGCTCTCTGATTGGCTCAACGACGACAAATCACCGCGTAAAAGCGCGCGCTGCACGTGACTGCGTCATTAACATTAATGCAGATTAATTCACCGTTTTAAAAAGTGCTTGACTAACTTTATAAAAAGGTAGATTTTATTATTAGGCCTACATAAATATTATTATATTCATAATTTTACAATTACATTTCAGTCACTTGATTAATTTACCATTTATGTTAAAGTGTTTTTAAACACTGCCAACCTATATCTACACTTGTTACACAAAACAGCATGTTTGTATTTTAATAAATACATGTGCGTCGACCTGCAGAATTCAAACAACAACAACAATAATAATAATAATAATAATAATGATAATAATAATAGTAATACAGAAAAATATGAAGCTCAAGGTGTAAAAAATGATTTCAGCTGAATAATAATAAAATCGACAGTGAACAGAATAAAAGAGGCCGAACACTCTGTCAGTGATGTGAGAGGCAGAGCATGTGCAGAGTTAGAGTCGTGACCAAAGAAAGAAAGAGAGAAAGAAAAACATGTTTGTTTTACAGGTGAACTCATTCACGCTGCTTCAAAAAACGCTCTGGGCGACGATGAAGTACTTGAGTTTTCTGATGTTAGAAAACGCCACGTCATAAATTATATGTTTACACAATAGAAGTTTGAGCGAGTCCGTTTTTTTTATTGTCTCTGTTGGCAGCTGTGCTGTGTTTATGTTAAGTATTATCAAGTTATGACTTATTAAAGAGTCGTGGACAAAATAGCAGATACAATGAACTCAGTGCACCTGCTCAAGAAAAACATAACAATCCACTGTGTCGTGAAATGGCTATTTTTTATTAATTCATTTTATTAAACACAAACAAAATGTCTTCATACACCTGTTTATGATATAATAAGTGGTGTAGACCTGTGCTGTTATCATTATCCAGTCTATAGAAATGTAAAAAAACCTGTAGTAATAATAATAATAATAATAACAATAATAATAATAATACATTTCGTTATATGTAAGTGTAATTGTTATCAGAAGATATCGTTTTCCTTTTTAAAGACGATGACATACTGAATTATTTCAATTTCACTTTTATTTTATTAAACAATGTTCAACACATGAATCGCTTGTTTTTAAACCAAAATTGATCAGGTCAAGTTTTCCCTCGGAGTTTTCCACATTTCGTGTGTTCAGGAAAATACAAGCTAATTTAACCAGGATATTAAATATGTTTTTTTGTTTGTTTGTGTAAGATAATTAATCATACTATCTTGACCAGGACTATAACTGACTAACTAACTAACTAACTAACTAAATAAATCAATAAATAAACACCGTGCCATCACTAAATTTCACATTTATCTATCTCTCCATTTGAGAGGCAAAAATGTCTTTGAAACATTTTTACTCTCGCGGGATTATTCAGAAATATGACGTGTCTAAAGGCCCACGGGAAAGTGAAACATGCTTTGGTTCACTTTCTGATCTGATCACCCACACAGCGTGACGTGACGTGACGTCCTATATCAAATACACCACGACGTATATGCCAATAATAAGCGACGGCGACGTGTTTTGTTTATTTAACCAACAAACCACGAGAGGCCTCGAGCTTAATTTAACACAGCGGTCCACATGAGGAGGAGGAGAAGGAGGAGGAGGTGGTCACCGTGGCAACAAGGAAGCTTCAGAGAAAGAGAGAGAAGCCTAATTAAAGTCAAACGTGGATAATCACACGGTGGTTGTAGCTAAGTAACAAATCAGGAGATTATTTCCACATCAATATGCAAATGTTACCATATGTACCCTATGTATATGATGCAAACCCTGGCCTGAAACGCACATAAGCACAAACATGATGTTTATTTATAGCCTGGTCCTCTCTCTCCCTCTCTCTCTCTCTCTCCTCCACACTCACCCACGGACACGCATTCCCCGAGTGGCCACATCCACGCTGCCGTCATAGTGCAGAGGATTATTGACAAACGAGCAAAGACAAGAGATAATCCAGCTGGTTTGTGATGGTGTTTTACATCACAGTCATGACGCTTTAACTGTCATGTTTTCAATGTTCTTGTTCAATCAGTTACATTTTTGAATTTTAAATTTCAATTTCACACCAATGCGACGCACATTAGTGCACCAAAGGCCTGTGAAAATTATTTATTATTATTCTAATATTATTATCTATTATTATTACATTACATATTAGATCAGTTTATAAGTAAACTAAGTTAAGCTACAGGTTTGTTTGAGTAGAAATCAGCAGTTTTCTGCAGAACGTTTGTTATTGCAGTGAAAACAAATGGAAATCAAACCAAATGAAATTAAGGATGTTATAAAATGTTATTGTTTAATTAAATATAACAAATGCAGAGTATTATGATAAACAACAGCTGAGCTTTTGCTGTGTTTATTTTATTTTGTGAAGACGCCCTGTTTAACAGGCTAATTTATGTTGTTATATCTTGTAAAATATATATTTTTTTTCTTTCTATTTAGGTCGGTGAACATACAGGGCATCATATTTATTTTGGCCATACATTACCACGTGCACAAACACATTTGGGTTTAAACATGAACATGTAGGTCAGGATGTGAGCAGTATCAGTGGACACAGTGCAGACTAAAGCATGTGGGACCGCTGCGTGAAAATGCGCGCGATGCCACGGCGAGAGATGCTCCGTGCGTCCCTGAGCCTGGAGACATGATTCATGAGCCAACTCCTCTGTTACCACATAAGGCGGCACGAGTGGGGCCCCACAGCAGGCGGGACCAGGGGGAAGTTCCGGAGGCTGTGACTACTCGTGATTGGCTGCTCTGCGCTGTGATTGACAGGTCGCTCCTCTAAGCTCCGAGTAGTTGACAGTGTCCAAAAGTGCGCACGGCTCTTACAGACAACGGAGACACTACATCTCCTCCCGGCTCCCTGTACTGACTCTGCTGTCCAGCCAGAGGACGGAGTGCCCCGTCTCGACCCACGGCACCAGGCTGTCATCGCGGATTGACATATTTCGAGACGAAACTTTTTTTTTTTGTTCGCTCCCCGCAAGCTCGTGACGCCGTCTCCTCCTGCCTTTCTCTCCCCTGTCCCGAGACACGCGAGAGAAATGGCAGAGAAGCGTCGCTCCCCGTGCGCGCTCAGTGTCAAGGCTCACGCGTTCTCCGTGGAAGCGCTGATCGGTGCGGAGAAGAGACGCAGGACGGACGGAGGAGAAGATGCTGTGTGTCCCGGCTACGAGGACGGAACCGACGTCTCTGATCTGACCGGGAGCCCGGTGCCGCGTGCGGACCGGGCTCGAGACCAGAGCAGCGAGGCTGAGTGTGCGAGCGAGGGATCCCGTAAGTAAACAACATTTAGAGAAATAATAATAATTAATATTGTTGCTAACATTATTATAAAACAAATTAAATTGCCACATTTTAAGTTAAATCATTACTGTATTTTTTTTATTAGAATACTGGAAATTATTTAACGTTTCATGCAGAAGTCTCAGGCTTTTATTGCATATTATTTTATGAAAACAAACATCAGACATGTCCTCTGCTCATAATTCTTTCATATAATGAGTCACAGCACAGTTTTAGTATCAGGACTGCATGTTCTTTCTCCTCTGCTTGTTGCACAAGAATCCTCAGTAAAGACACAAAAATATGTAGATGCTCAGGTAAAAATAACAATGCCAGTCTGTGGGTTCTGAGTTACGCAGTCGTGGGGGAATGTGATATCATATCACAGCCCTGGCCTTGTAAATATGAGTGTGACTAATGTGAGCCGCTTTATGAGTTGTGTTGCAATCATAAACACGCCAATTAGCAGCGCGTAAAGGCAGAGGGAGAGAGAGGGCCACGGCACGGATGCTGACAAGTCTGCAGTCAGAGCATAAACCGACTGGCCCGTGACAAATTAGGATTTAAATCCACTGTAATTTCAAAAAAAAAAAAAAGCTCCTTGGCTGAGCATTTGTCTTTGTGTGAGTTTAGCTTGTTAGGCCCATGTCTAATGTGCATAAATTCCCAGCACTTGGCGAGGCCTGCGTGGAATATAGCGCAAATAACAACAACAGTGAGACACATAAACACTGAAGTTTATACTCAAGGACTCTATTATGAAAGTCGTTATTGAAAAATGAAAGAAAGAAAGGAATCACTGGTGTAGCTATATTTCTCACTCAGGTCGTGCGTTCACTAATAAGTGTAGAGTGGCTCGGTTTAAAGAGACATATATTACACTCATTTTCATACAGATGCTGAGTTTTCAGTGCACCAGAACTCACCATGAACACATTTATACATCTAAAAAAAACACTTTACCTGCTTGAAATGACTGGAGTACATAAAAGTATACACACTGCAGAGCAGCACTACTTATATTTCCACATGCTGCTGAAAAGAGGCCTGTTGTGTGGCTGCAATAAATACATTTCATATTTTATACCAGACCCATGGTTTTTGAATCATACATTTAAAAATGTTCTGTACTATATTTGTCTTTTCTGAGACACATTTAAATGCGTTGTGCGTTATTATTATTATTATTATTATTATTATTATTATTATTATTAATAATAATAATAATATTAGTAGTTGTGTTATTACAAAGTGTCATGTGACTCTTTCCGATGCAGCGGAGAGCGAGGACGCGCTGCTGGAGAGCCCGCAGCCCGCTGTTCTGTGCACGGCGCCGGTCACCGGCACCGGAGAGGAGGCCCGCGTAGACCTGCAGGGGTCAGACCTGTGGAAACGGTTCCACGAGATTGGCACGGAAATGATCATCACCAAGGCTGGACGGTGAGACAGAGCTCTTGATAAAAAAAAAAAAATACAAATTCAAGAGTTTATTATAGTAAATTCTCAGACATTCTCAGACAATATTTATTGTTGGCTAAATAAACAAAGGTAATTTTAAAGGTGTATAATTAAAAATGTAACCTGTAAATTAAAAAAATACTTATTTAAAATAAGACATTATTAATATTATATTAGGATTATTATTATGCGGTGGCTCAGACGGGACTGTGTGTTTTAAATGCCACAACCTCCAGAGCGGATGATTTATTTGCTTTCCCTGTCAGGCGGATGTTCCCTGCGATGCGTGTGAAGATCACGGGCTTGGACCCACACCAGCAGTATTACATCGCCATGGACATCATCCCCGTGGACAACAAACGCTACAGGTGAGAATTAAACACGCACTCCGTGCGTAAAACGCATGACGTCCAAGCAACAACGTAACGCAGTGACCAATGTTAGGGTTTTCTTTTAATCTGACATTAAGGAAGCTTCCGATATATAAATCATACAAATGTTGCATCAATCATAATTTAGACTCACGAGGACAAACCTGCACACAACCAACCCCCCATTTTTTCAACTGTGTAACCCCGCAGCTCTCTCTCTCTCTCTCCCTCTCTCTCTCTGCACAAATGGCGCCTGGCACCAGTGTATGTTGTTGTCACGGTGGTTTTCTCGTCCCTTTTGGAAAAAAAAGCGCCTTTTGGATGCTTATAAAACATCTCCACCCTACAGAGAGTCAAACCGACAAATGTCGTTAGAAGGCACAAGCAAACTAATTAGATAGATTAGGTTTAGGCTATAAATCGCTTGACAGCACCTTGTAGTTTAACATCCTAATATAAAATGAAGAAAAGGTGAAAAAGGGTTACTCAGTGGTATTATTTCTTTGCTACGTTTTCCTCCCTAAATCATTGTAGTGTATTTATTTGTTTGTCTGTTCATTTAATGTACAATAAATCGCCTGTAGTCACGTGAGAGTTTTGGGATTGATATTTTGGCAGAATAAAATTTTATTGTTTATTAAATCCATTGACTGATGTTAAATATCAAATTGTTGCTGATGATGTTCATCACCACAGCCATTTTCTCTCCAATAAAAACAGTCTGTTCAACATTAAAACATTACTTTACTTTATTAAAACATTACTTTAACAGTAAATCACTCTGTATAAATAAACACTATATATAAATGTACAGAATATGATGTTGTCCTATAATGTGACTATCATTTTATTGTAAACTACTTTAATTTGACAGTTTCCCATTTACTGTAATTTGGCAGTACATTCATGCATCAGTATTAATGCATATGCACTTGATTTTAACAATATTAATTGTATTAATTTCATAATTAAACACAGAAAAACTGTACTATATTGTGAATTTTCACAATTTCACCCTGGCACATGATAATGATGTAATACATTTACAGTACAAGTGTTGATAAAATCTGTAAACTTGAGATATTGTGCTCATATACCAGCCTGTGTGTGTGTGTGTGTTTGATGCATGAAGGTACGTGTACCACAGCTCTAAGTGGATGGTAGCAGGGAACGCAGACTCTCCTGTGCCGCCCAGAGTGTACATCCACCCGGACTCCCCGGCCTCAGGGGAGACGTGGATGCGTCAGGTGATCAGCTTTGACAAACTTAAACTGACCAACAATGAGCTCGATGACCAGGGACACGTAAGTTACTTCACATATATGAATTATTCATTGGTTGTATATCTTTCGATGTTTATGTCAATAATACTTTTATGTATATTATACATATTAAGTGTGATATGATAAAAACATTTATCAAAAATGTGTACAAGACAATAGAAGTCTGCATCTGCATATTTGCTGCAATGTTTTAACAATTACACGACAATGTTTTATTTAAAAAAGTGGATCTTCTTGATAGCTGTTGTTAGTGTCATTAAAGACTGAAAGAGCATTTTTTTTTCTTCCCCGTTCAGATCATTTTGCACTCCATGCACAAGTACCAGCCCCGGGTCCATGTGATCCGTAAGGAGTGTGGAGAGGAGTTATCTCCAGTGAGAGCCATTCCCTCTGGAGAAGGCACGCACACATTCGCCTTCCCTGAGACGGTGTTCACTACCGTCACTGCATATCAGAATCAACAGGTAGCTCAACAGACTCCACCACTGCTGATATATATTGGCTTTGTTTTTCGTAGCTTTATATAAAATAAGAGAACAAAATACTTCAATGCATGTCTGTGTGTTTGTGTTAGAGAAAGCGAAAGCAAGGTCCTGCAGTTTTATCAGAGGACGTTTAAACATCTCTTCTGGACTTATTGAATTTATTTTCTATGATTTGAATTCAAATTCTTTTTTTAACAAACATTTGTTTGAACATTGCCATTTTTTTTTTTTTGGATTTCTTTAAAGCAGAGGTTAGCCGGGATTATATGACCCACAGTGTATGATGGCTGAAGTCAGAACATGGTGGCAATGCCTATAAAAATCCTTTTGGATGTGGGTCACAGAGCAAGGCCTTAAACACCACCCACAGCCTGAGAACAGACATCTACTCACACGCTCAATAATGCATTCCTGCAAAGCTTTTCCATTCTACTTACTATCACTACCTTCTCCATTGTATAAAGTAAACTTACAACTGAAATATTTGGATATAATTAAGAGTTTCTTTTTTCTGCCTTTCAGATTACACGGCTGAAAATTGACAGAAACCCATTTGCCAAAGGCTTCCGAGACTCTGGCAGAAACCGGTGAGTTCATTTTCACATTATTTTGTGCATTAGCTGTAATGTGGGACCCATGGCTGCATTATATTCTGCCTTGGTTGTGGTTTTTGTCACGGCTATTTCAGTCTCATTTAATGAGGAGCAAAGCACTTTTTTTTTTCCTTTCCTTTTTTTTTGCTAAAGGAAAATGTGCAACAGCCTCCCATTTACTCTTTGCTAAATGGCAGAAGAGAACTGGCAAAACTGTGCATATGTGGCACGTATTATGATGGTTTCATCATATTAATTGGTGATGCATTTTCATTTAAACGTGCTAACTTTAAAGCCACATTATTCCCTACAATTGCATAGTTACAGGCACATGCTTTGGGGGGGGGGGGGGGGATCTAACCTCAACTGCAAATGGAGCGTCAGATTCCAGCCAGCCTTGTAACATAAACATCAACAGCAAAATAATAAAAGTCGAGAGTGTCCTGAAGAAAATCTGTATAAACACATTTTCTAAACATATATAAACACGGCATTAAAACAACACAGCAGTAAAACCCTAACAGTCCAAACAGCCACTCCCCTGAGGCCTCATAGAAATCATTAGAGGAGGGGCGGGTGAGGGGGAGAGAGGGAGGAAAGAGAGGAGAGGAGAGAGAGGGAATGTGCGAGACAGAACATTTCAGAGCTAGTAAGTTTGAGAATGGCAAACTGGATAACGCAGGGATCATGACAGCTGACCCTATAAAGTGAAACTCAGGAAGGCTGACAAAACTTCCCCTTAAATATTACAGGAAGAGTTAAGCAGTTAGCTAAATAAACTTCTGCTCTGATAGGCTGCTTCGGTGCACGCAGAGTCGCTCCGGGCAGCTTGTCTAAATTATCACCGTGGCTACAACCCTGCAGGAGGGAGGACTTTTATCCTCACGCTAACGAGGGCTAACAGATCACTTGCAGCAACCTTGTGCCCCACCTAGAGGAGGAGGGAGGGATGCAGGTTTTTTTTTTTGGGGGGGCGAGGGGGAGTCCCACCTCATAAATCCTTGCAGCGGCTTCCTGCGCCTTCGTCCTGATTCGCCCATAAAAGCCGTGTGAAAGCAATTACCTAAGAGCACCCGGCTGGCGGCAGCCAATCGCAACGCGGCGTTTATGCCCCTCGTTACCTGCCGTCTCCATGGAGATTGAGATGGCCCCACAGGCGACTAAAATGGCCGCCAGGTGGTTGGCGTAATGTACAACGCAGAAGGCATGCTGGGAATAAGCAGCTGCAGCTGCATCGACGGCTACGGAATGTGCAGGAATGTATGCTCCAAATGATTTTGTGATGATTTGTGTGTAACGCTGATGAACGTGTGTTCCGCAGGATGGGTCTGGAGGCTTTGGTCGAGTCGTACGCATTCTGGCGTCCGTCTCTACGGACACTCACGTTTGAAGATATCCCCGGCATGCACAAACAAGGTAAGGTACAAGCAAATGTTGAGAAAATGGGATTCAGTTCCACCTTTTTATTACTCTTTTCTGATCTGCCACCAAGGTCTGAGGTCTAGGTACAAAGATCATTCAGTAAAGGTTGAGGAAACATTGTAGTCCTATTACAAAAAACGGATGGCTGTTGGTAGGAAATGTTACGCAATGGGTGGTTTCCTTTGTCAAAATCAATCTTCACATGCTCAGATATCCACCCTCAGAAGTTCAACTCTTGTAATACTTCATTTATTTCTTTTCCTGAGAGACTGCTCAGCAATAAACCAATGTCTGGTAAATATTTATATAATACAAAAAAACACAGTTTCACAGGAATGGAGTTATTTCCTTCTGCACTAAAATGAAATGAAATGATGGCACACGGGAAGTAACACACATTGCTCATTACATGTCATGACTAACAGGCGTCCTGATGACAGTCAGTCAGTGTGCTTTGTTTACGAGGACAAACTCACAGTGATGAAGATTAACAAAGAGCAGCAGCTTCACAACTAAACACCAATCAGGTTCAAGGATCTACATCTATATTGTTTCATGCTCTGTTTCAGAACTCTTGTGTTGTTTCTGTGTCTGCAGGAATGGTAGGAGCTCATGGAGGGGTCGGAGCGTCCTCTCACTTGCTCTCCACATCGCCATGCTCCTCACCTTTCCAGGTGTGCCCTCTCAGCCCACCAGACTACGCCTGCAGTCGACCCACACACCCCCTCCATCGCTTCAGCAGCCCCCCAGATTCGTTCCCCTCTCCCAGAGGCCCGTCGGCATACGAAAGTGAAGGATTCTGTTCCCTGCCCCTCCCTGCATCTCAACTTGGCTATCTATCCAACCCCACTCCACAGGGCTACGCTGGTCTTCGCCTCCACACGCCGCCCTACAGCCTGTATGGTTACACATTCCCTCCGTCACCGCGCCTCGCAGCCAGCCCTGATAAAATGGCCGCCGCTGCCACTGCCAATCATCAGAGTCCCTTCCTTGGCTCGTCTCCTAGCGGGACTCTAACGGACAGTCTGGGTGTGCTGAGTGCAGGACAGCAAGGCTTTTTGTTTGACTCTCGGACTTTAGGACTGGCAGGTACCCAACCAAGAGGAGGGGCCTCACAGGTCACTGCCCACATCGGCTGAATTTGATCCCGGGCATTTAGGGTTGTCAGGAAAACAAAAACGGCACCCTGGAATGGGTGGAAGTTGCTTAATCATACATGTGCTAAACAGGCATTTGAGCTGAACTGTGGACAAAGAGCGACAGATCAAGCCATTGCTTCTGTGATCACACGTTAAAAAGCTCCTCTAAGTCAAGGAAACGTTTCTTAACTCTGTTTCGCTGCATTGGTCGCTAAAGGAACACATGTCCAGCAGCTTTCATTAAGGAGTCCAAGCAACACTGAACTGGAACTGAATATGGACTGGGCAGACACAGAGCGACTGGCCCAGCCACTCCGAGCAAGCACTTCAAACTCTGGCAGGAGGCCCTGAAGCAGTGACTATCATGCTCTCACAGCATTCTGCACGGCCTCTGTGATCTCGCCTACTACGAAATGGAGTTACTGAACACTACTTTTAAACTTTATTTTAAGGGACACGTTGACTAAATTACATCTTGACTGAACTTTGGTCAGTTCAACTCTCTGTTGGTGTTACCATTCAATGCGTTTGTGCATTAGAGAACATGCAGTTAAGTATAATATGCACTACAGACAGGCTCACAAAACAAACACACAAAAGACTTTAACACACAACACCACATATTCATACCGAGGAGGTTAAAGCTGCAGGAGAATAATGGATGAAGGACATATCTATATATTCTATGTCTGATTTTGTTTGGAAGATGGTGAAGCTGCTTGAATGGCAGAGAGAACAATGTTTTTCCTTTGTGTGATGCAGACGTAAATGCACATGATGGCTCTGTATATAAAGGGAGGGCGGGAGGAGACATAATGTATATAAAGGTGGCCGTGTGTTCGCACTTAGAAACCCTAACGCACCTGCTTCTGCTCTTTAGACTGGGTCAGGTACACGGACAGGCGGCCCTGAACTTGACTGAAAAGCTTTCCGCTATAACGTGATCTATTTTGTGATCTGTTTGAGCCAAATAAAATATATCTATTCATGACACAATGTATTTATTTGGTCGAATCAATGTCTTTCCTGTGTAAACCAGTGTGTAGTAATGTATTTATGAATGCGTGTCATTTTTCTTCAAACGTAATTGTATGAGTGAGAGAGTAAAACTATAGCTTAAGGACAGGGCTTTGTTAGGTTGTCCACATGAACATTAGTCAATGCAGTGTCCTAACAACAATATGTGTATTTCTCTCTCTCTCTCTCACTCAGAGTGTGTGTGTGTGTGTGTTTGTGCGTGTGTGTGGCGACAGGTGGTTGAGTTGTCAGCGCGTGTGTGACCTCACGCTCTCAAAGTTCATGTCGATGCCTGAGAATTGACCCCCCCGCCCTCCTCACTTCAAAGTCATCCCTCTCTGCTGAGAGCACAAGCCAAGACTTCTGCTCTCCGAGCTCTGCCACTCAACCTTTGTAATTTTAGCCCGTTTTAACGCCTGAAACAGCAAGTCTCCAAAATAAAACCAAGACAAAAGCCAGAGAAACCTCTCAGCTGTCCTCTGTGCCATGTCCCCAAAATCAGTTTTGAAAAGAATAATGAGCGCATAATTACATATATGAGAGATGAAGTAGTTTTTATCAGTAGTAACACTATAAAAGCTACAAAGACAAGAAACAAATATCACAAATGACAACTGAAACGAGGAACCTGGATCCTGATTTCATGCATGCACACAAATGTTTGTCAAAATGACAACAGGACAGATTAAAAACACAGTTGGTACACAGCAGTAGTACAATATATCTAAAAGAGATACCCAATATGACCCATTCATCTAAATCATTTATTTTAAATGGTATAAAGCACAATAACAGCAACTTTAAGTATGAAAAAGTCCATTTTCTGTGGGTATTTTGCAATTGAAGTTTTCACAGTTGCACGACATGGACCTTAGTACAACATGGTACAGCTGCACTTGTTCTTAGATTGTAAAGCAGATACGCTGATCGACTGATGTTTGCTAACTGATTCCTCAGGAGCTGATTTTTTCGCCCTCCCCCCCAAATGTACATTTTGAAGTTTGCTGACTCTGTTCTGCTGTTGTCCATTTCCTCTGCAGCTCCTCTGTCCTTCACCCATCAGGTGTCTCCTGAGCAGAGGGTCACATGTGAGGGGGCAGAGGAGGAGAGGGCGGACGGAAGCGGGGGGAGGAGAGCTTATTTTAGAACCCAGGAATGATTGGCTTGCTGTCTCTGAGTGACAAGGGACGGGACCCCTGCCTGCTGCATCCATACCACACACACACACACACACACACATATACGGCACGGCAAGACACATTTATACAGAAATGGTCGCTCAGGCTCCTCCCTCGGTTATTCTCTTACTGTTACTTCCTTAAAAAAGATTGTTTTGATAGAAGGTTTGACTTTGAGCAGGACAGAGCTTAAAGTCATCACTCGTATATTCACAAAGACGCACCCCGGCATGGTGTCAGTGTTCCAGTGATTCTCGGCTGTGGTGAGGATCATTAACACTTGTGCATGACCAGGTGCCGACGTGACAGAGCTGTCACGCCATCCTCCTGCAGTGGGAGGAGGGGGAAGGGGTTAAGGGAGTCAGCAGAGAACAGGAGCAGCATGTGTGTGTGTGTGTGTGTGTGTGTGTTGATGTTTTGCTCACTTTCAGAGGACCTCAAGACTTTTATAGGACACTGTGGTAGGCAATTAATCAGGAAATGAAATGTGCATTCAGGAGTCACTGCTGGGTAATATTTCACCGACTTTCACGTCAACTCTGATTTTGAAATGTATGTACACATGGTGTGAAGGTGGTGAAAGAGTAAAGGTCAGTAAAGGTCAGCAGATCAGCACAGTCGGTAGAGTTCATTCTCTGGGGAGGGGAAAGGAAAGATACTCGAAATGTTTCAAGTCAACCCTGCGATGACACCCATATACTACATAATATCTTCTGAATTAAGCTGTCAAATGTGTAGGGCTACAACCACTAAAAGAAGGAGAGGTAAAAACAAGTGTTATTACTACACATTTTTAAAAGGTATATTCCTTTTGTAAACAAGTGTGTTACGGAACTGAATCCTCTTTTTTAAAATAACAAACAGCAAACATTGCAGCATCTCCAAAGCATCTGTCCCAACTCTGTTTTCTGCATATTGCTTCTGACGTGACCTGCCATGACCTGCTGCACATGCATGTCATATTGAGATTAATCCTCTGTGGACATAAAACAAGTAGTAATTCAGAAAATACTTTGCTCAGTAATGGTACTAAGCGTTTTGTAATTCCTTAGCCACTGGGTAAAGAAAAAAATACTACAGTAACATATTACTGAATCACACATTCCTGACAAGATATAAATAAATAAAAATAATCTTCCTGCAGCAAAATGTAAATCACAAGTGTCAATAGGTGAAACCAGATTTAATTCCACTTAAATACTGTTTGATTTTTAATGAACATATTAAACACAGTATTTATATTCAAATTAAATCCCTGTCATTTTTTTTTTATCTTCATACATCCTCTCATGACAACTCAAGTGTTATTATGATGAGCTGCAGCTTAGGACCTGAGTTAAGTTTAGAGACATACAAGCGACCTGGCAACAGTTTTAATGTTTTATGATGATTTATGAAACGTTTTATGGATGTTTATGCTTATGCAACCAAAAGACTTGTTTTAGTTATCAGGATTAAATCGATCTTCCAAGACTGTTTTCTCATTCACCTGAACAGACAAGAGAGCCGAGTTTGGCTGGAAACCTAAAAGTCGTAGTGTTTTCTGACTGGTATTTTAATGTGTCATGACAATCAGTGTCACAGTAATACGAAACACACTGTTTAATGCATCGTCTTCCCTTGTAACATCTATTATTATCTAAAGTGGGCTATGTTGATTTACTGTTAACATTAGCCACGTATAAATACACATTTAGCAGCGCTGCCAGGGCATCTCATCGTGACACTGAATATTCCCAAAGCTCTGAGGTGTCAAATCAAAGCTGAGAGATATGGAGAGTGTGTTTGCGTGTGTGTGTGTTCTTGCCAGCGCAGGCTTACAAATATAGACTCCACTATCCAAGAGGAACATGAATGAGTAAGACAGAGCAAGTAGAAGAAAAAGTTCTGAGTGTATGTACACACACATGTATTGTCTGCTTGCTGCTGCTGTTTTCCATGTTCCACTTGTTGCTCAATGTCCCAAACAGGAGCCACAGTGTTTACACACGTTTGCACATTAACACATTGAACTCATCCCTGTTTAAGACGATAATACTGTACAAACAAGACCAGTTTAAATGACTGTGTATTTCATTTCATATGAGCTCTGTGGAATGAAAGCACAGGGATTATGCTGCTAGGTTTGGGGGGGAAAACTGCTTATTTGCATAGCCTTAAAAAGTTTCCCATATACTGTGATGATGGTCTGTGGCATTCTCCAACAGTGAGTCTTGGCAAATGTGGAAGAAACCTATTTACCATTTCTTTCCTCTACACCCATTCCCTTCCTTCCCCTGGGGACAGGCAACCCTGAGCACTCATCACAGAAGTTAGCATTTGCATAGAGGCCAGTTATGTGGTTTTAGAGTCCTATGTGATTGAATGCGGCATTAACATAAGGGCTGACGGCAGGACCACGTGGTCGAGCGTGCTCAGACCGGAGTTATGGCCTGCTGTACGTGACCAAGCATAAGAAGTGGGGAGTACACAGGTGAGGTCATACTGGGTATAGTGACAAGAAAGTTCCCCTGAGCACAGCAAAACGTTTCAGCAAAGAAAAGAGGGCAAACATGTATCTAGAATTACACATTAAGACAAACCTCTCCTGAAATAAGGTTTCTGACAGAAAAGGGACGTCCAGTGATAAAGTACTGAACAGGTGTGACATTTTTCACACATTAAGGAGTCAGCTATTCCGTGGGGATTAAATATTGGGAGAGTGCTGCTCGGCTGCTCTTCCAGGAAGTGCACCTGTGCCGCTGTGGGGCTTCAGCTGGTGGGGGTGCTGATGATGTTGCAGGCTCAGCTCAGCTCCGCCTGCGTGACCTGTTAATGGCCTAGCGGGTATTTGATGACAGTTGCAAGAATCTGAGGCTCAGGGTGTCCTTTACAGCTGTTAAATCTTTGTCATCAAATCTGCCTGCGCTAAGTTGATTTATGCACTGCTCCGCAGGGCATGTTTCTCGGTACCCCCCCTGTTAGAAAACCCTGTGAACTCTGATCTAAGATGGGGGTGTTGAGAAATAATTATGACACAATATATTCCTGTAATCCCTCCATGTCAACAATGAGAACACAATTGCCTCAAATGAATGTCTTGCTCTGCGGCGATGCAAACACACAAGAAACACGCGTGTGCCAAAACATGTGGACTTCATAGTTAGCAGTCCGTGTCATTCTGTGTGCGTATGTCAGAAAGTGAGAAGGTCCCATAGACTGAGTGTCGAGCCAAAAAGAAAGGAGAGGCTCTGCGGCGTCTTGTAAATGTCCGTCAGTTCTTTAACCATGTGATCTGTTGCTTTGCCCCTTATAAGCCCTCTGGCAAACACGTAGCAAAATGCACGACAGTTATTCACAGCTGCCTTAGGCAAAAGGTTTTAAGGGCTGAAGAACTTTTGGAAACTTTAATTTACACTTGACCCAAGCACCTGCTAACCACTTCCACTAAAGAAAAGATGAACAAAATGAATGTAATTTAGCCACATCACTTAACATAACACATCACTATGTGTTATGTTTGCTTTTTAGGGAATATAACAAATGTAATATTAGTCATAAAACCCCAGCGTCATTGAATGTTATGCAGGGTATCTACTGATATGGTTGACAAAAATGGACATTGAAAGAACATCTTAGGACTGAATCCATCAAATACTATATCTATATCATTTAGTGAACATTCTGCATGTGTGCACAAACATCACCAATCAACTCAAGTTTTGATTGTTCCAAAGCCAAAAAACAAACCTGATGTTTGTTTATAGGTCTAAGTCAAGTTAACATATTCTGCTAGTGTATGTTTTGTTAAAATAAATGTTCCCCAAAGGTTTTTGGTGACTGAAACCTTTTAAAGACAACAAACCATCACACCTCCATTCACAATATAAATCATGACAAGTGGAAATCTGTGCATAACATTTCAGATCATTTTAACTGCAATTTCTGTGATGAAAGCTCCAGTGCGGAACCTCTATTGCCCCCAGTGGACTTGTGAGTAATTACAAAAACACTGCAGTCTATGTGACCTAGTTTGATCTCTCACTGCTATGCTTCACAATATGCTTCACACAAACACAGAGAGAGAGACACACAACTTGTGCTTTGCAAGACATAGAGACTTTTTTTCTATAATACTTCGGTAAGTTATGTGTTGTTTATCTGTGTGAAAAGCTAAAACTGTCGCTGTGATAAAAAACACAATTGTGAACATCCCGCTTTACTTTTATCAGCAGCATTCCCGTCTTAAACTTTTTATGGGTGCAACTGTCATGCTTTACTTGTGCCGTGTGCTTCTTCCACCTCACCTGCTCAGTCATGATGTAAAATGTGTGTGCAGTGCAGTGACGTTGCCATAGACAAACGCAAAACAGAGAGAGAGAGCATCACACAGAGAGAGTTATGTGGAGTTGGTAAGCTGAATCAGCACTGTGTGAACTATGGTATGAATGTAACAGAAGTTACACACTACAGCTTTAATACCAGCTACTATTTTTGAATGGGTAAAACAGCCATCTACAAGATTTGTGTATGCTATTTTAAATGTAAACACATAACTCTTAAGTAAAAGGCTGGGAAAAAAAATATCTGCAAATCTATTCGGTGACCAAAATAAAATCTCCCACGACCAACTGGGAATAAATTGTTTAAACTACATTTAAAAACAGTCTGATAATCTTTCTATAATAAAGTGCACCATAGGTTCTGGTCAGCAGTGTGTTATTACTGATCCACAACAGATGCTGCTGGAGGTGACTAACAGGGTCATGTGTCTGTGTGTGTTTGTATGTTTATCTCTTTTGTATGTGTGTATGCTTACATGTAACACAAATACTGCCCCTTACTGCAGGGGCCTGGTTCCCACATGCAGCTGCTAATAGGAAAGGTGCAAATGTGTGTGTGTCTTGCCTGACCATGGCCCAGTCCAAGTCTTAGCATGCTCATTTATAGCCAAGCAGCCCATCAATCTTAATAGAGGAGAGAAGTGCAAAGAGCCGATGAAACGCCAGACATGATCACTATTCATTCATTGGGGCGAGGAGAGAGGGAGGTGTGAGAGCAAGGAGTCGCAGGGAAAGATGAGAGGAGGGGAGACGGTGGAGCAGGCAGGGTGAGGGTGCACAGAGGGAGTGAAAGTGAGCAGGGTGGGAGGGAAGAAAGATGTGGTGAGAAAGAGAGAGGCAGCAAGTTGTTTATCCCTGTAGGTGATAATAATGATCTGATCCTCTGTCTCGCTGTTTGAGTGATTGCTGGCAGAGCCATGTGAAAACTGCTGAGCCGGCCAAAGTGAGGGGCACACCAGATCATATTGTCACTTAGTATGTGTGTGTGTCTCTCACACTGTCTTACACACTCTCTCTGTCTCCCTCTCTCTCTCTCGTTGTCTTCTTTGGGATTTCTCTGGAGTGAACAGTTAAAGGACATTTTGGTGGTTGGGTTATGTGACTGGCACATCGTGTATCTCAGATGGTGGTGGACAGGTCACATGCCTAGCATTAGATCACACTGTGCTCTCTGTTTATGTGGCATGTCTGTACTGAAACCTGGTATGGAATGGGCCTGCGTGTGTGTGTGTGTGTGTGTGTGTGTTTGAGGCAATAGAAGGTCTGCTGAGAGGTTGGGAATGGTGAGATGATATTTGGCAACGTGCTGCGACACTGCGCTGACACAGGACACTGCGTCTTCATACAACAGAGCTCTCACGCTTACAGGCAGGTGTTTCCTGATAAATATTGACTCAGTGAGGCAGTATTTGCGTTTTGACACTGGTCCATGTTTACTTGTTTACACTGTAACAAAAGAAAGGAAATGCAACGATCGATGGTCCAAGAAACAGCTCCAACAGTCGGCCACCAGGCTGTCAATGATCGTCCCCAATCCTCGTCAATGCAGTGTGTGCAGCAACCATGTCAGCTTAGTAACGTCTAATTCATCAAGACTTAGTGTCATTTAATGTCACTGAGAGAGATCCCTGTGATTGGCTCAAACCAAAAAGCCAATCACAGGACATCACCGTCTGTCAGTGAGAGTCTGTTTGGTTCCAGCCAATCAGAAGATAGGAAAAGGCCCAACAATTATGAATAATATAACCTTAAGCAGCTGTGTGATGACGAAGTAACAAGACAAACAATGCTGCAGTGTATATGTGCCGCCACCAAATAGCTCTTCTCTTTTTTCAATGACAAATACAGACAACTGCCCCCTGCTGGTAAGGAAAGTCATTTCCTGGCATGCAGGCACAGAATTTTCATGCTGGGCGGTGTAGGCGAGCACTAGTGTCAGATATTGACTGGTGAACAGCCTGATGCACTAATTGGTAGATTCTGCATTTTGTTACTGGCCTACAGAGCCTACATGCAGCTGCAGGTGGTTTAACCTCTGATAAAAAATGATTGGTAAAGAGGGCACAACCTTTAATATTTTTTTTTCATTAAACAAGATGTCATGACATCAGTTTCCTGTTTCAAAGTAAAAGCACTCAAGCCTTTCAGTTCCGTGATTCCATTGAAGTTTTATTGTGAAATATGTGCAGCAACAACAGGTCCATGGCATCATACTGAGAAGTAACTATGTTACAGCAGTTCTTAATTTTAATATTTTGAGTCCCGCCCTTTTATTTGCATACTGGCATACTGTGCACTATGTGACATTCACCAATTCTCAGAGTCTACTCTTTGTTTCTAGTGTCTAGTTTTTATTGTTAAACAACAACAATATCAAATGTTTCTAAAGTTAAAATTAACTAAAATTAAGTTAAAATTATTGTTGGTAATGTACACTAAATGTGATGGTTATTTTAATAAGGACTAAATATCTAAATAAATAGATCGATCTTTGGGAATCTTTAATTTACTGCCATTTATGTTTGCTACACCTCATATAGATATGTTCTCACTTCACACATTGCAGACCACACACAAATCTAGTGTGAAACCTGATTTGAGATGAAGCTCCACAAGCATGCGTGCATAAATATCATCTCCATTAATAGACTGCAAACATGACACCTGACCCTTTATCATTCGTGATGAAACATGTACGCAGTAACACTACAGATTTGCTTTAATTAAGAATTATTAAATATTTCACGCAGCCAAAAGATTGCTTACATTGTTTAGTTTATTTTTGCATTCACTTCTTGAAATAATTGGCAAGATAAATCCAGTGCACATCAAAGCACTTCAAATATTTAAAACCTTATTCATGTTCTGTATATTTTGTCTGCAGGTCTGAAAGCCAGGACCACAGAGGGCAGGGTGGTGAGGTGAACCCAAGAAAGCCTGCAACAGCTGTGAGAAACCATCAGATCTGCCATTCCTCACACTTCAACAGCCAACAAGACGGCGATTTATGACGACCAGAGAGGGAGAGAAAGAGACAGAGAGAGAGAAGGACGGAGGAAAAAGATCAAGCGGTGGAGAGGGAGACATAAACAAAGAGAAAAGGGGAAAAGAATGATATAAACAGTGAAAGGGAATAAAATTGAAAGGAGATGTGATAAGCGGGTAAATTGACAGCAATAAAATAAGATAAATATACAGAGAAAAGGGTGACGCAACAAGACACAAGAAGAAGGAAACACATTTGTAGTTGCCAGAAAACGAGTAGAGCTTTGAAGATTAGAAAAGGACTGAATTTATTGAATAATATTGTACAATTACACATGTTGGTGGAGTGACTGCAGTGAGGGCGAAACATGAGCGATGTGAAAACACACATCAACTGCAAGGTCATCTTACAGAGAGTGAGCTGAGAAGTTTGGGCCTGCTGAGGGAAATCAAAGGCGTGGCAGGACATGCAGCCTAACCTTAGATTGTCTTATAATTAAAGCTAGAGTGCGTAACTTTTGTTGTTGACGTTGTTATTCTGCCTTTGTTTGGACGTCATGAACAGAAACAATGTATCAGCATCTGTATGTTGCTGTGTCCTTCACCTGAAAACAGGCTCTGTCAAGCAATACTATCAGACCTATCTGACTGAGGGAGCATTTGTGTGTATGCAGCATCAGAGCAACGGTATTATATAAGCATTTAACCCCTTAAAGTTCAGAACGACCACATCTTGTGTGCAGTGTGGGAATGTCGCCGGGGCAATATTGAGGAATACTATACTGAGGAATACAATAAAAGATGAATCTGCACTGTGTCAACTCATTTTGCCTGGTTGCTTGTTTCAAAGTTACACACTACAGCTTTAATATGACAAGAATGACCAATTAATATGAGTATGATTTAAAAATGCTTTCATAAAACGGTCAAATCTCCTGTCTTATGGCAAACATAGCAACCTGCTGCCAGGAGAAATGAAAGATCTCCCAGTTCCCCCACCTCCACCCTTCCTCCCGTCGTGTTCTCGTTCTCTGTCTACTTGTCTTGTCTGCGGTGGGTTGCCGGTGCAGAAAGCTTAGTTTATTTGTTTTTTTAATACAAGCTGACCCCTGTCCCCTGCTGTGCATGTGTGTGTGTGTGTGTGCGCGTGCGTATGAACAGTGAGCACTCTCCCATGACAACCACGTCAGCGACCCAGAGACGGTGTCGAAAGAAGACCACACCGCACGGGGGGAACACACATTTACACACATGCATACGCACATGCACAAAAATAAACTTAAACACATATACACTCGTATATCTAAGAAAGCAGCATGGCACGTAGAAGAATATATGTGTGTGTGTGTGTGTGTTTATGTGTGTTTTGGTCCCGAGGAAATCTTCAGCATGTGTTAGATGAATCCCCGGGGCTCTCACTTGCCTATGATTGGCTACTCAGCTGGCTGTGTTTGTTTCCACAGCGACAGAGCTGTCACTGCCTCCTACCACCCAGGTAGAGATGTCAATCACGCTGGCTCGCAGCCAACCACACACAGGCCACACTGCAACCAGCCCCAGCATAGAACCCGTAGTTAATGATTTACCAATCGACCAATTAGAATTAGGATAATCTTGATCTGGAACATCCAGTGTATTTATACAGAACTTGGCTTTTTAATGCATTTAATGCATGTCTAAGTATTTATTTGAGCTCAGGTACAACATAACATTTATGAATTACTCAGTAATGTTATTAATAATTACATGAATAATGTTCTTAGTTGCACCTTTACGGCTTCTGCAATGACATCTGTGTGCCATTGGGAACAATGCAAATGCTACTTGTAGCACAAATGTGATAATTAAAGCGTACTTTACTACTCCGTCTGACAGCGGCCTTTCTATTCAGGGAATTGGGGCAAATATGTGCAACACAGTGTCTTGCACCACAGCGTCACAGTCATGTGTTCACAAAAAAAGACGAGCATACACAGGATGAAGATTGACTAATGTCACTAATGCAAAAAGCCTTAATAGATAATACAAAATGGTCACTTGTTAAGCATTCTGTGTTATTGTGATACAGGCAAATTGTGAATGATCAAATTATTACAGATTTTTGGTACATTTTACATCTTTGGTAGACATATTCCTTTATCTTCAGGCAACTCAACAACATTTAATCCCCAACATCCTGCTCACACAAACAGACCAAAACATCACACAGGATGGTCCACAAGGCTGAGAACACATGGTCTGCTCTGCTTATAAAGACCACTTGGTATTAGTAGTGCTGTGTGTGTGTTTGTGTGTCGGTGTGTCAGAGCTTAAACTGCTTGTAGCGTTGCTTGACTACAGAAACAGAGGAATATGTCCTTTTAAATGAACCAAAGCCCTTTAACAATTTACCTCCCTGTGGAAAGTGTAGGGTTCAGCGGACAAGCAGGAGGAGCCGAAGAACAAACCCCCCAACTCGGTGATCATTGCGCATTCGTCTCTGCTTGTGAAAATGTCACATACTTCCAGTCGGATTTGCATCACCAAACTAAGGATTTCTATATTTAGTCACTCCAAGAGACTCCTGCTCTACCAGCTGAGCGGTATCAATGCCCTCAGTATGTCAATGAGATGAAATAGAGTATCACTAATCTAACCAGTAGTGTCTGTCCTTCCCCTGACCATCACATATCTGCTGTTGTGTAAGGCATTGTTAAAGTGGCTTTAACAAACAAAACAACATTCCCAAGTGCAGTCCCAGAACCCTCATCACACGACTGCACAGCATTTAACGGCCGATGTGTGTTTCTGGTTACCAATGCATCTTTGTTAATGTGTTTGCTTTAAATGCCTGTGTGTCGTTAATCCCCGTCCTTGCCCAACAGTCACACACACTGCTGTACGTACACATGGCACTTGGTCCCTTGTGGGCAACAGTAGCTCCTTCAGTGTTCTCCTGCCTCTGCTCGGCTGAATACAGTAAAGCCTCTTCACTGTAATCACTGATCAATAATACTGATCACAGGTCAGTCATCAATACTGCGCCATCTGCTGCCATTTCTCTTGAGCAAATAACACACAGAGGCTTGACATTAGACAGAGTACATTTACATGACATTAGAAACAAATGTAAATAACTGTGTCAGTCTGACTAAAGCTGCACTTTTAAAATACTTGTACATGTATTATAACACAGCTATAGTAGATAATGCAATTTGGACTCAGATTACTACTGCAATGTATACCCACATATGGGCTCAGACTGGCCCCAACACCAGTGGCCAAGAGGAAATGAATTGGGCTTGTAACTGAAGGGTTGCCAGTTCAAACCCCAGGGTGGGTCAAGGGGTGCTGAGCAAGGATCTGCTAACAACTAACTGCATTCTTAACTAGAAACCACATAATACAAGCAGAGCAAAGCTGTTTGTATACTTGGAAATGGCAGTTGAAAGTGCAATTGAAAGATTTAGGGGGTATTTTGTTGGCAGAAAGTAAATATACTACCCAGGAGTATGTTTGTATGTAATCACTTGAAAATAAAAATTGTTTGGGTTTTGTGGCTTTAGAATACACCTGAAAAGACTAAGCGTCCAGAACAATGAACAATGACATCCTTTACGCAGTCACTTTGTTTGTGTACCTTTAATTGCACTTCATGAGTATTTTAAGATACAAAACTAGGAACAAAAAAGGAAAACCTTATCAATACCAATACTTAACACACACACACACACACACAGACATAATCCCCTCCATCCCTCCAACCCACACACACACACGGGTCTACAGTATGAACTCATCATTAATGCGTTGAGCCGGATGTTGCTGTGACCTTTTTCTTTTTAGGCCTGACCCCGGCAGACGACCCTAGAGAGGGATTAGTCCCACATACGTCTAATTAACCCCACAGCATACAGCTCAGACTGGACCAGCACAAACTCATCCACACAACAACACCCTGCCCACGCTTTATTTATACTTTCTTTCAATCCTTATTTCATTTCATCCAAATTTTCCTTTCAAATAGAAAATGGCTTAACAAGGGAGCACATGTTTTAAGGCTACAAGAACGTGTCCCCAACCTGCAGAGTCCATCAAACAACTTTACTTAAGCATCAGCCTATATCTCGCATCTTAACTCCCAGACACCCCTCCACCTTGACCCACCCACTAACACTCCTCGGGACCAAGCTAACCTCTGTGTAATCCCCTTTGAAGCCTAAACAAGTGTATTTTGACTGTGGTGGTTTGCAGAAAGGAAGCAGAGGTGGGATTTCCACAAGAGTTTCTCGGCCTACAAAAGCATCAACACTGAAATCTTGCGGAAATGAGCCAACTAACATAACACACCAGACATGTGGCAGGAAAAAAGGTGCGACCTATCAGCTTACGCTTTATACCCATTGCTGGAGAATGACTTCTCAAATGAGTCATTTAAAGATATATCTAAAATCTTTGCATTACAATATCTAAAACTGAGAAGATGATCCATAATCTGTATTTCTATTCAAAGTACGGGACTCATTTGCCGTTTGCTGCATGTTCTGTCCACAGTAAACAAAACAACAATTCCCATGATCCCACACTGCTTCCTTCACATGTCCCTTACTTGTAATTTATACAATTAAATACATGGTGATTTGGTTTAAAGGAGCAAAGTACATTAAAGTTTCACCCACTCAAACAGAGTTGTTCTGGAACGCTGACACAACAAACGTTTTCAAATGTAATCTGAACAATCCACCGAAAGATGTCGTCTTTGTTCGACTTAATATGTGACACACACACACACACACACACACACACACAGCTAAAATGTACACACAGCTGTTTAAAATCCTGGCTGCTCACACACACCCAAACACGAGCACACAGCACAGTATGCAAAGTATCCTGGGTTGGGTTCAGATGATGCAACACAACACCCAGCTACTAAACAGTTGTACAGAACTGGACACTTTATTTAGGGAGGTTACCAAGCAACCCCTCCCCTTTGATTTTTAATAGTCTGTGGAAAAATAGCTCTGATATTTAGATTTCCTGTTTAGTTGGCTGAAGTTGCTGTCACACTATGAATAGATGAATGTGATGTATACAGTTTACCAACTCGTGTGCTGCTCACACCTCACACAGGCTTATAGATCAAACAGCAGTTACAATATGTGTGTGTGTACTTGCATGTGTTACCTCTTTCGGACCAATGGTCACTGGTGGGCACGTAAACCAAAAAAGAATGAAGATATTTCTCGACTTAGGGGAAACTGAGGTTGGGAAGCACAATTTTTCAAAAATACTACCCCTATTCTAGTAACACAAAGCTAAATGCAAATCGGTATTCCTTTAAGTTCAGGGCTAACATTTGAATTGTGGTCAAGTTAAGTTTAGGCTGTCCAAATAAATATAATGTCCTAAGAAGAATAGCTATGCAAACCTTTGTGTGCATGAGTGTGTGTATTCAAACCTATCTTTGAGGGGACATTTTGACCTTGTGTGGACATATTGTCTGGGCCCCACACATTTTACAGGATTTTTTTCAGGGTTAAGACCTGGTTTTAGGGTGTGAATTGGGTTTAGGTTAGGGTAAGGGGCTAGAGAATGCATGATGTTGATCCATGTCCGCATTAGGATATAAAAACATTTGTGTGTGTGTGTGTGTGTGTGTGCGTCATGAATGGGTTCCTCCCTGCAGCTGCAGCTTTTCCCAGCTGTGTCACTTTGATAACTGTGTGGTTACAAATGCCTGTCTTTGTTCCCATTAACTTGCGGCGCAGCAGACCATCTACACAGAGGAGAGTCTGTCACACAGGTGTGAAGGTGTGAAGGATATGAAATAAACTGTTCCCGAATGCTCCGCTTTGTGCGAGACTTTATATACTGTACCTGTGAAAGTTGGTGTGTGTGTGCACGTGTTAAGAGGAAAACAAACAAGTACATTTCTATGTGAGTAAGAGTCTGATATTGAACCTCTTACACTTTAATCCTCGACACATGCCTCGACAGTTTAGTGTTAAAATGGATGAACACACTGAACATCGCTTGTCAATCAAACATATCTTTCTGGGAATTTATGTGCAGATGAAATTTGAGTTGGTTTAAGTGAGGAACTTTTCTCCTGGAGGATCACTAATGTGAGGGCACAGGCAGAGGATCGGATGTGGGGGAGGGCAGAGGGAGCAGATGGGGGTAACTGGTTATTACAAGCATCCAGAGAGCAGGACAGATGGTTAGACACTGGTCAGGGTTATACAGCAAATGGTTGTAAAACAGATATGGGAAAACCATGTGTGTGTCACTCAAGAATGGATACATACTCTTACACAAACACTTGTGTAACTGTCATTTATTCTACACTAATAGGGTGAGGTGAATGTAACTATTATTATATGGTTGGAAAAACACCCAGAATGCATTATTTCTAACATGTTTGCATCAGTAAAATCTCTTTACTGATTTAATTATCCCCATCAAGGTTATTTATTTGTTAGTTTGTATATTTTTGAGCAGTATAACTCAAAAAGAGTATTTAGGTTATAGACAAAGGACAAAGTTACTTGTTTTTGGCGGTGACGTGGAGATGGATCCCAATTTAGGATTATTTTTCAAGCAATAATTAATCCTGCGAGACGGGGCAATTGATCAACACTGGGAAACTAAGAGGCCTTGGTGGATGTTTGTGCTCTCTGAGTGCTTTATTTATGTCCAATTTTCAGTAGAGGCTTTATTGTTTTTTGTTTTTGTTTTTCGAAAAGTGACTTTTATATTCACATCGTTATCATCTCTAAAATACTTCTCAGGCATCTCCTCAGTGGTCTCTGGGTAATTCCTGTCAAATATATCAGTTAAGTCTCCTGTGAGTTGGAGGTGTGTCACAGAGTGACATGGATGAGGAAGAACTGCACTTTTTGAATTCTAAAATTAAATAGCTAAAAAAAAAACACAATAAAATACAGAAGTTGGATCACTGCTCGCTGTCTTTCTGCTGAAATTGTAAAACACATAGGGATGATGGGAGCTGTCATGCTGTCGTGCTGTGCTCCAATCATATTAAATGTGTGAGGTTATAGAAGTGTAACCGGAGACAAAACTGGAAGGAGGGACTGGTTTAAGACAGTGTCCAGGCCTTGTGAAATAGCCCGTTTGTGAAAGTGTTTTGTAGAGGAAAGAAGAGCCAGTATATGAGATGCTGGTGCAGTAGAGAAAACACTCTCTGGCTAATTATGATTTGCTGTCTTCTTGAGAGGAATAAAATCATACCCTTTTGCATCACATATAATCACACTGTATTAAATAGGAGACAACTTTCATTGAGTATTCAAAATCACAGTACAAACATCACGTGACAAACACTGGCCATGTCCCAACAGAGTTTAAAACTAAAAAGTGGCTGCATAAAGACGCGAAGAGGACGGCTGCACTTTGTCTCCTTGTTCCAGTGAGGACAAAAAACACAGACAAAGCTTCCCAGATCACAACAACAGCTAAATAACTTCAAGTAGCATCAACAACCTCTTTCCTCCAGCTCTGCTGTCATCACCCTCAGGATCCGGGTGACACATCAGTTCACTGGAACCACAGACAGGCGCCAAGGGCGAGTCTAATCTGCTCTCTCTCTCTGGATTCCCTTCAGTCACACTCTAGCTTACACTTACACCTGCAGTGAGGCGAGACTATCCCACTCGGGATCTTCACAGAGGCAGGGAGATAGAGGAGAGCGGCGGGGAGAGCCAGCTCCATGCGTTTCATCTGTAACCACTGGTCACCGTTTGCTTCTGGTTGTCCTCTGTTTAGACATGTATGCAGCCTGTGTTTGTGTGTGTGTGTGTTTGTTTTCGGTCGTGGCTGTCTGCGTGATACCAGTTGTGTTAACATCAGGGCATATTAAACTGATGGTGACAAAAACTTAACACTCTGATAAAATAAGGGTTGTGTGTAATCTGGGCAGCAGAGGTAACTGCCAGGTCAGGATAAGTCAGCTTTTTTATGTGACTCCTTTATTATGCATTATAAAAATTAAAATACTATGTTTTATAATAAGGAAAGCTGTGAAGGGAGAGAAAATACACTTTATTGTGTTGTTCTGGGGGTGCTGATAAGAATGATGTTAAGATAAATGGCTTCATTTCAGACATCTTTCATGTCGTTCCTATTCACCGTCACACTTTTTCTTCTGAGCCAGTCAGTACGTTTACATGACATTAAAAAAAATGGAATAATTGCATTGGTCAGAGTATAACAGGACTTTAAAAATACTTGGAAACATGTTGTAACCTGAAATAGTAGCTATGAAACACATCCATATAATGAGGTTGGGAGATGCATTATTATTATTATTGCATGTACAGTGCATGTTCAACTGGACCTAAATTGCATGGTCTAGTATCAGAAGAGCTATTTTTGACACATCACCACTCAAATATAATTAATCTGGAGCCACAAAACCTATTTGACCCTTAAAATGAAGAGAATATCATGTATAAAGTTTTTCTTATACATAAGAACTACATTTTATTGGATTTATGAAATTTAAGAACTACAAAAAGAAAACTTTTGACATTTAATTGCCTCTTGTTAAGTGGAGAAAAAATAACTACTTTCAAATTAAATCAAACAATATTTGGATTTTTATGTAATTCATGCTTGAGAAAACCTGCCTGGCATAAGTACGTGGATCCAAAGACAGACAGGGCTAAAAATGTGTACTTCTTCATGTACACATTACTTCAAGTGTCGGGGATGGCTTTCGGGGAGGTTTTTAACTTAGGATGTGACGCACAAAATATAACACGTTTATTTACACATTCATCTCTACAAAAAGGGTAAAAAACATGGAAATTAAATAAAAATAAACACCCCGTAGGTGCTCCACACATGGCTTTAAATTGGATGTAATAGAGGAAACTAGCACACAGAAGAAAAGGACAAGAGCAAAACAAACATAATAAGCACCCATGTGTGGAAATGATAGAACCACACTTTTCCTTTCATTGTTTTGAACATCTAGTATCTCTTGTATTTCTTATCCAAACAACGTTAAAGAAACCCGTTTCCCGTTATGTGAGGAACAGTCAGACAGACAGATTTTCCTTGCATTTATGTGATGTAATGCAGCTCCTTTGTGTTGTAAATTTATTTTTAATTTTTCTGTAGAAATGTTGTTCTGATGTCTGAGACCGAACTTACAGGGGATCCACGGTTAAGCCAAAAAGTTGTCTCTTTCCACTTTAAGTATGTGTCATTTGTTGCTATCATTCAAATCCCATCGTTTGGTCTCATCTGATAATCGGTGTGATAAAACATGTCATAAATGACTCCTTTCCTCTTCCAGCTGGCAAACAAGAAGTCAACATGAGATAGGGCGGGAGCAGAAAAGAATGATATGAGTCTAGACAGGCCTTGTTGGGTTCAATCTCCTGTCAACACCATGCCTGTCTGCTGCTTTGTGCGAGTGTGCTCCGTTCCCACGATCAACCCACTACAGGAGACGCCGCTGGGAAGGACACGGCATTCGGACGCTAATGTAGCATGAGCGTCTCTCCCAGTAAGACCATGCTACTGATGGTCACCATGCATATGTGTGTATATTCATGATATCATCTCCCAGTGCTGCAATTACACACACCTTTCCATCCGGTTTAGACCCATGACCAAACAAACACACACACACACAAATATATTTGTAGCTACTAAGGCTTGTGTCTGTAATTGAAATAAAATGGAGTGTGAGCAGAGGTTATGACCTGGAGGTTTTGGTGATGCATTATTAACTCTGCTCACCCAAAAAAGATACAGTCTCTCTCTAGAAAACACACACCCACACATCCTGTCATAGATGACTTCACATCTCTGACTTCTCCTCACCGTATATTTAACATGTTATGAAAATACATGTCTTTCCTGTCTGGATTGTTGCTGGATTTCTTATGAACCCTAAACTTCACTCTTTTTCACTTGCTGCACTTGTGGCTGGAGCGTGACAATAGCATGTGAGAGTCAAAACAATAGAAAGGTTGAGGGGAAAGGCTTACGTCACACTGTAGAGCGATTGTTCAAGTTTAAGCAATGTTCCACTGTGTCTTTCTTTTTCAGACCCGCTTGATAAAACATCATTTGCAGGAATATCAATGCAGCTAAACCTACAGTAAGAAAAACCTCCTCACAACCAGTGTAGTAATGCACAAAGTACAAATACTTCTGTACTGTACAAAATTCACGTATTTGTACTTTGCTATTCACATTTCCTCCAACTATCTTTGTTACTCGTTACTACCAAATAAAATCAGAAGAAGAAGAGTTGGTAATGGTCTGTATTTATATAGAGCTTTTCTAATATTGATGAGCTGCTTTACACACTTCAACATGGGGTTAAGTGTCTTGCTCAAGGACACATATAGACTAGCAGAGCCAGGAATTGAACCAACGACCATCCAGCTGAAAGTCAACTCGCCCAACCACTGAGCCACTTTTAATACTTTAACTTCTACTTCAAAAACGTAAGTACCTTTTACATCAGCAAATGACTTTTGACACTTAAGTACAGTAAATGTCATATACTTTAAGACTTTTACTTAAGTAATATTATAAAAAAGTGACTACAACTTCTACCAAAGTCATTTTCTGGTAAGATACTTGTGCTTTTACTCAAGTATACTTTATACACGATTTCTCACGGCCCTAACAGAGGACTTATTTAGATTTAGAAACTGAGAATAAATAATTAAATAAATCAAATGCATTGCTTTATTTCTCACTAGCTGTCATGCAGCAATCTGCATCATTTTGTTTCATGAAATCTTTAAACAGTTGTTTTCGGAATGAATCATCAAGAGAAAATCCTGCCGTATACACACTTTTTCAGCGCAATAGTCCGTCAACCACTACTTCAGTCCAAACCTTCACTTCACCTTGATATAACATCTATTTCTACAGAACAGACCTCCCCAAGTTGTTTTCTCTCACTGCTAATTTAAATTCCTCGTGAACACCTTCCATCACATGCCCGATGATCCGTGCCGAGCGCCCTCCCTGAGACCCTTTTATCACTCCCCCAATTCACACAGATAGTCACACACAATACACACTGTATGCTGTTCCTGGCCTTGACCTGTGACCTAATCTCCCATGATTCTCCTGTTTTTGGATCCCACACAGTCCTGAGGTCGCTGAGCACAAACAGATGAATCCAGTGGACGCTCACCAACACAAACATGATGTACAAATACACACGTCGTGCATGTGTATCGAGGTCTTTCTGCTTGACTATCCATCCCAATCTTGTGTGTTCAGACAGTATATTGTACTTAGAGTACACTACATGTGTAAAAGTGTGTCTTTTGATGGTCGGAGCCTTGTTAGCACACTGTCGGTGTGTGTGGTCATGAGTGTTGTCCACTCTGAGACTTAGTATTTCATTTAGAAGCAGTGCAACGACTCCCTTGACTGCTATAGACGTCACGCACTGTAACACCACTGGGGCCTAAGAAAAAGGAGCGAGAAGAAGCTGGAACTGAAGTTAGAATAAAAAAAACTGAAGTGAAAGCAGCATAGCTTTTAGGCCTTGTTTAGACTGTAGCCCAAATCGGATTTTTAAGCATATCCAGATTGTATATGGCTTGATTTTTTTGGCAGTCTAGACAGTTAAAAAACTCATGAGATCGGATTTTTCCAAAGCTGATTCAGAACACATACCGAGGTGGTTTCAAATGCAATTCTGAAAATCAGAAACTCAGAAAATCTCGGTCACTCAGACAGGATTTCAGTGTCTTCTGCATCACTATAGAAATACATGTGAAAGACTAGACTAGACTAAATATGGACATACACAGATCTGATCTGGTCACTTGCAATATATAATGTGAACAGTTGGTCAGGAAGATCAGATTCTGTTCGGATATGTTTACAAATCCGATTTGGGCTGCAGTCTAAACAAAGTCTTTAGACGCAACTTCATTGTGAAGTCAAGTTACGCTAGAATTAAGTTAATAAAGAAATGTATATATAGTGGTTTCAGATTCAGCGGCCCATCTCTTTTCCTTACGTGACCTGTGGGAGCAACAGGATCCATTTATGCTCTTCGTCTTGTGGCAAAACCTACTATTCATTGTTGTGGAGAATGATGGTCTTTACATTATACGGTCAGAAATCTAAAATTATGCACCAATTTATTCTGAAATGTAAGTATCCAGGCCGCAGACACGCCGATGACTGGGTTAATGTCCTCACGTTCCCTTCTGAGGACATGCACTGCCTTACCTCAACTCCAATTATGACAACAGAAATGGGCACTTGGTGTTTGTTGCATGCATGTGGGCTGGATGCATGGATATGCACTACGAGAATGTGTATGTCTATGTGCCCTATATGAGCACAGCATGTCTAAACAGGGAGGTGTTTAAGCCTTATAAACACTAAACATAGTGGGCTGTGACCAGCATGCTGCTTATGATTAGCAGGTTACAGCAGAGTGATCAGAGGGAGCCGGGCGAGCGGAAACCAGAGAATGAGTTTTATGTGGAACTTAATTTAGCATATATTCCTAGAATTAGCTCCACTGTGGCAGGGCTAATTTCAGACGCACAGATGTAAAGGCTAAATATAACACGGCAAAACATCCGACAACACATGCGAAGACAGAAACTAATAAACTGCATGCAACTTCTTTGCTGCACTATCACACACACATACATTGCTGTGGTGCACAGATTTCCACCCAAAATGCACATGGAGCAGCATGTGGGTATAGCTGAGCTATAAGGGTTGCCTATAAAGAGCTGCCTTTCTTTGACAAGAAACTCCTAAAAAGATAAGCATCATAAACAAAAACAAGCCACTCAAAATGCAGGCACGCGTAGAAAGTGTGGACAGGTTTATTTGTGTCTGTGCGACAGCGCAAGCTGCAAAACATTTCTGACCAAAGGTCCAAGGTGCCTCATTATCAAGTTCAGAAAGCAGATGTCTTCATGCACAACACTTCCTAGCCGAGGTGCTGTGGAGGAATCAAACGAGACCTGGTTTTGAGCAGCTCATTACCGCCATAAACAACCACGAGACCTCAAGCCCCCACTCAACCTGAGGTCTTTATGCTCACACGGCCCTGTCGTCCGTGTCTGTCAGCAACTCCAACACACGCAGTCAAAATAAGGTTATCTCCAGGTAAATATCCACAAGCCGACAATCCTTAACATCTGCATTTGAAACAGAAAGAAACTCACGTTGATACAAGTGAAAATCAACATATTCCACCATATTCCATCATGTTGTACTGTAGTGTGTGTGTGTGTGTGTGTTTGACGCTGAGCAGAGGTAACGCCGCACAATCTGGATCGCTGATCTAAACACACAAACACGACAAGGACAATCAGATTTTACAAAGACTCGTGTGTGCCTGTTTTGTATAAAGCCATCAGACACTGTGGCAGGAAAGAGCAAATCACTTACATATTTTAAAGACAGTGAGTGAGGGAAAGGAAGGGGGGAGAAAAAAGAGGAAATGAGTGGTAGGGTCTAACAAGAGCTGTGTGTCAGGTTGCGAGCGTGTTGGGGTGACAGCATTTTGGCGACACCTCCACAATTAACACCTTATTACTCACACATACATCAACGTGCCTTTTTGTGTGTGCATGGAAGCATGTGGGCCTGTTTTAGAGGCCGCAGTATGAGACAGACAGAGCAGTGAGTGTGTGAGTGTCAGTGTATCTCAGGCACTACTGGGGAAATGTGGGCAATTATTTTTCATGCATCCTTTGTACATATATCTAATAACCTAATTATAATCAGTATTGATTTCACTGTAAAACAAGGATGCCTGTGTTTTTCATCAAGGAGAGAGAAGCCACCCCAGCTAATTTAAGCTGGTGCGGATTAAATAACTTGCAAGTCTATTCATCTGTATGCACATGAAAGAGCATAAGTTACAACTCAACTGGGACCCAACAGGTAACAGACAGAAGTAACGTCTCAGGTCGATTGATATGTATCATGTTGTGATGAAATCATTGTTTTCTATTTACCTATAAAAATGTTTTCCCCAAAACCAAATCAATCATCTTGAAAGGTTTAGAACAACAAACACCTCATGACAGAAGTTGTTGGGTGTTTTTTTTTCTGCTAAAGAAAAAAGTACTTTCTTAGTGTTTCAATATGTTTTACTTATACAAACAGCACATGAGAAAGGCTCAGCTACATGTGACGCTTTGTTTGCGCCCTACGATCCGTCCTAAATATGCATAACATTCCACATGATGTTCGACCATTACGGTGAGATTTACGACGCGTGGCATTCAAAAACATAGGAATCACACGTAATTTAATAAAAACCCTTCTGTCGTTGCATGAGGGGGGCGCAGGAGAAGGGCTAATGTATTCTTTATGGGGCACAGCGACTCTGCATGGTTAGTGACCAGACCAGGAAACTGGAGGTGGACCGTGGACTTGCAGTTCACCCAAAAACTTCCTCTGTAAGTAGACCTCATCATCACCCACACACCTCTCTCAGAGTGTGAGCTGGTCACATGAACAGACCAAACACGGGACACTGTTCTGGGAAACATTACGCTTCAATGACTTAGCTCTTTGAGGTGAATGTAACATACAAAGTAACATACAAACAAATCAATATTCTAGCTACAAAAATAAACGCACGGGATGTAATTTCTGCCACTAGGGGTCTCTCAATCAAAACAATAACAAAAGACGTAGTTTGATTATATGGAATTACTCCATAAGTGATAAATACACACAATAAAAACAAAAGACAACACACAAACCAAGTAGTACAAAATATTTACTTCACTCCGATGTTTCAAAACAAATTTGCCTCTTATGTTATGGCAGGTTACGCAGATGACACCATAACTTAGGTTTTAAAAGTGTCACAATGTGTAAAATATGTAACACTGATCCCGTCTTTTTAGGGCGTTTCATTGCAGAAAAGTTAAACTTTACATATTTAATCCAATCTCATTTAAAGGTTTAAAGAACAATGCTCTGAAACAAATGCTCCCACTAAGCGAGGAAGACACAAATTCATGATTTCATTAATTATCATAGTGATAAATATCAGAGGAGTTGAAAACAGTCTGCACACTGGGATCAGAGGTTATGATGCTGACCTCCTGCCACTTCCTCTCACCCTGAAAGTCATTCATAACAGCAACTCAACAGTTCCCTCACAGTCTGAATCCACTCCTCCCCCTCATCTCCCACACTCCCCTCTTCCGTACCTCCTTCCTCCTATCTGCGTCTTCGGCTGCACCTCCCTATCACCTCACCCTGCTCCTCCTGATTCTACAAAAGCGTGTGTGTGTGTGTGTGTGTGTATATCGCTTCAACCTTCATATGCAGAGACGATAAGTGATAAGTGTGCCCCGTGTATGTGTGCGTTTGTGTGTGTGTGTGTGTGTAAATAATGAGCTTGCGGGGGTGAGGACATTCCATCAGACAGACGTCTCCATGAGCAATCAGTCATTTCATTCGAAACTAACCAGATTTTCACTGAAACATCATACACATAAGTTTGTCCAGAGGAAGACAAGCTGCCACCCTCCTTGCTGCCATATTTATCGTATCTCTGACCTTTTAATTACACACAAATTACAAAGACAAATACACACATTTATCTCGCTCATGGCTCTCCTCTCTCTCTCTGATATCACAAAGTGAATCCTGAGTCCACGGTTGTTACACACATAACTTCTGGGATTGCTCTCTCTCTCTCCTTCTCTCTTTGTAGTCGATTGGCTCGGTCCAGTCGCTGTCTGGTGGCGAGGCCGAGGTTATTTATCACCCGACGGTGAAACAGAGGGGGGCTTGCCAGGCGCCCGGACCTTATTAGTGAGATTTACAGTGTGCAGGAAAATCTCTCAGGGGGGAAAAATGCTGCTATAAGCACCATCAGTTGTTCATCAGATAACACCCGCACGTCTACAAGACGACACGGTCACCAGGTAAAGCAGAAACATGCCCCATTCACAACAGGTTAAAAACATGAGCCAGAGTGACCTTTAACCTTCTGACGTAAGGCCACAAAATGAATTGATTTCGAAATGATTAATCAGTTTGAGTTTTTTTTTTTTTTTTTAACATGTGGTTTCAGCTTCTTAAATCTGAATATGTTCTGTTTTTTCTCTCTACATGAATTGGGTTTTGGACAAAACGAGACATTTGATGTCATATAACTGTGAAGTGATTAAGTTATTATTGTAAGCTTTTTGTCATTCGTCATTTTGGGGGACAATACATAGACTTGCCCTAGACCAGGGGTTTCAAACTCAAATGACTGTCTCGTCTGGTCAGTCGGGGGTTAGTCAAGTAAAAAAAAAGAAGCCCAACTTTTTTGGGAAAAGCAACAGTTGCGGTGAGCTCAAGATTACATATCAATATGCCATATTAATTCCTTTTTTTATATGTACTCGTCTCGCCACGTGTGAGCTTTTCCGTCTTTTACTACTTCTGTCTTTTATACATTATTCTGTACATTCTGTGTTTGTTTTAAAGCGCTTTACAAATAAAGTGTAATTGGATTGGATACTTTCAAAATATAAGTGCTTGTTTTAATATGCAACAATAAAAAAACATTAATCTATTCATTTAAAAATAAAAACATATAGAAATGACTCGTTACAACTTGATATTGTTTGGAAGGCCACATGTGGCCCCCAGGCCGCAACTTTGAGACTTAAACATTAACACTACTTGCCTTAAAACAAAGTTCAGATTATCATCAACTCTGTCCCCAAAAGCAGACTAGGACACACAGCCTAAGAATAGAGCACTTTATATGGACTACTGTAAAAGTTTCCATATTTTATTCCTTCGTTGGACACTTGCCTTTTTCCAGAGATTCCAAAATCTACCCTCACTTCCACGCACACAGAATGTGCCGGAGTTGACACGGTCACACCTGCCGTGCCTCGACACAGCTTTGCACAGTGTCAGTGCGAGTGTTAAAGGTGATTGTGTGCTCGTCGTGTAGCGTGCCACTAAGCGGTAGGGCCTGCATCCTCTTATCGAGCTCTAAGTGCTGGAGAGGGTGAGAAAAGATGAACCGCCACCTCTGTGGTGTGTCTCTGTCGCGGCCTCGGGCTTCAGGATCTGCTCCGATAGCAGCCGGCAGTATCAACACTGCACTTACTGGGCGCACAAGTGTTGTTGGACACACAGATAGTCACACATTTGTGCCCTAGTGTTTATAGTTTACCCGCACACATGATATTACTGCCACTGCCATTTCCTCTGACTGATTCCCAGAACCTCCGCAGATGTCGTGTAAATCATCAACACGTACTAACATTTTGAGTGTAATCACAGCATTAATTTGCTGGAAGAACTTGGCCAAAGGGAGTAAACTGTCGTGAATGCGGTCGTTCTATAATGTCATCCAGAGTTTTACAGTCTTATCTGGCAAAATATATTTCCTTGGCAAAAATGTGTCTGATTGAAATACTGCAGCTGAGGCACAGTGAGCATGGGAGCGAGCCTCGAGCCTCGAGCCTTGACATCCAGTCAAGTCTACAGCTGCGATGTTATATGCATGAGGCCACTAAACATATCTTGTGGAACACTTTCACTATCATCCATATGCAGAAGCTTCTTCCTTCCTCCCAGGCAGTGGCGGTTGTGGGCTGCACGCTCCTGCCGAACGCTCTTCTCAGAAGCCAGAGAAAGTTGTTTTCTTGGCCTCTGCCACGGGTACAACAAAAGTCTTTGTATTTTCATTTGTGCGACTGCGCGTGTGTGTGTGTGTGGATCTGATAACTCAGAAGGAGGTTATTTTAGACTTAGTTCCTCTGCTCCTCAGATGCTGTCAAAGAGACAGAGGCAGGATGAAAGATCACAGAGGGAAAACCACAGAGGAAGAGTGCATGTGTGTGTGTGTGTGTGTGTGTGTGTGTCTCTATGGCCAAATTTACATGGCAAAAGTTCATTTTCTGCACTTTGAAGTGGGGAGTATCAGTGTCTCAAGAAAACACAGTGAGAAAAGGGCACTGACTGTGTGTTTGTGGGTGTGAGGGAGAGGAAAACAGAGCATGAGAACGAGATGAAACCATTACTACCTTCTTTATCATCCTCCCTCCATCCTTGCCTCTCGCAATCACCGGCATTTCTTTCACTACTTGTCTCATAGCAGCAGAATGATGAGACCCGGTGACTCCAGCACTCATAAATTTGATAATGAGTCTCTTCATTAATGTGATGCCGACTCCTCCATACACAAGGAGATGTCCTTGTGTATGTGTGTGTGTGTGTCTGGTTCCCTCTGTCTTCACTCTTATCTGTTACGGAGATGAAAAGTGCTCAGATCCCCCCCCCCCACCCCCCAAAAAAGGAACATATTACATATATAAAAACAGAGAAAAGAACAGAAGATAAATGAGAGGACGATGAAAACAAACCGTGGGATAGTTAAAATACAGTCTGTGTAGGATCATGTCACACTGAATCAAACATAATTAAATGGGGGAAAACATGCTGAAAAGAGATTGATAGTAAAATTTGATTAATTACCATCAACCAATCAATTAATCGTTGACAAAAGTTCCTAAATGCACAAAAAATTATTTTTTCATCCAAAAATGTATCAAAGTTTAATGTTTCGATTACTCATGTCATATATTTAATATTTACTTTAATACTATAAAGTTACATATGGTCATATGGTTATTCTCATAAAGAAATAGATCAAAATCATAAAGATTTTTTAAAAATTTGTAGTCTGACAACAAATAAAACATTTCCTCATCTGAATAATTACATTTTGTTAGTCATTGAATTCCTCCAGCACTGCATCATTTTATAATAATGCTGATTTGACACATGTTGTCTTTATCAAATAATTGCAGTGACTTTATTTGGATAGTAATTAATTGTGCAGCCCTATAGGTCGTACGCAGATATTATTATATTGTGCGATTTACCATTTCCCTATTGTACTGTATTATGTTGATAGCATAATAATAATAAAATAATAATATATTTTATTGACAAAGCACTTTTTAAGGGTGGTAAAAAAAAAAAGATCACACTTTAACATCATTTAGTATAACTTCTGCACTGAGTGAGTGTTGAAGTGTTTCAATTTGTCACACTTGCCAACATCTGTAGGTTCATCCCGCATATGTTCATAAAGGCTTCTGACCAAATACTCATCTGTCCATCCCACCGACGACCCTTCACCCTTTACCCCATGGCCTTCACGTCATCCACCAAGATTGTCAGTAAAAAAAACTTTAACAGGCAGCATGTGTGCCCTAAGACGCCGTTACCCTATAGGATCACATTTTCTTACCTTTATCCATTAATAGACACAAAGACACACTCCAGGTACAACATGTGCGCACAGGTTTTTACTCACTTTAAAGACGTCTCGTAATAGTTTTTATTGAAAGTGAGAGGGGAACAAGGAAAAGCGGGTGAGATAGAGTCCGAGGGAGAGGGACAGATGGAGACGGAGAAGTGGGGAGCTCGCTCCATCGCTGCCATGTCTAAAGGAGCTGGTATCTCCAGATAAAATAATCTGGTTATTCTCAGCAGCCCTGGGAGGAGACGTGCCTTTTTACACGGCACGGCTGTGTGAGATTACATGTGTTTTAATTACATCCACAGGAGAAAGATAAAGAACATTATGACACATTAACATTATTATTTACATACTAAAAAATGTCAAGCCATTAGAATGAGCAAAGACATTTGACGGCAGGTATGACTTATTAACTGAGGAGACTTGATAGCATGTCAATCTGTGCTTTACATGCATGCAACACATTTAATCTGGCAATCTGAATAAAATGAAATTAATAAAATGCTAATCAAACATTAATAATGAACATCATTCTGTCCTTTCGAGTAATTAAAACCATCATTCCATTACTTTTAAAAGCAAGAATAATGCTGTAACTACACTTACAGTATGCCAATTTCGCCGGTTTATTCTTTAAAAAATGTCTGGCTTTATAATGATAACTAGGGGATACTGTATATGTCTATTATTTGACCATTTCGGTTGAAAACAACATTAAAATACTAGTTTACCCAAACACACACATGTACAGAGAGAAACTGTGGTGTGTCAGCATTGGCTGATTCTTTTAACAGTGAGTGCACGGTGGTCACCAGACCTCCCCGACACTCGTGTGTCATTCCCTTCACTTCTGCTCAAATATCTGACCAATCACACATTTTCACGACTTGCAGACTCTCGTCAACAACATTCAGATGACATAAAGACTCAATTTCAAGGTTTCTCTCAGCTCAGCACCTCAATGAGGCCTTGGCTGTCACATGGAGACCAACAGCAAAAAAGAAAAAAGGCCTGCAACTGATTTTGGGTTCTGACCTCCAGCTTCAAGATGCAATGAGTCTATTTCTAACTGAACAGTTCTAGTGACTCAGTTTTCACTGGCCCATTACAAATAGATTGTGGGGTTAAGTCCAGGAAAATAGTCATAGTTTTAAGTTGCATCCAACTGTTTTAGAGTGTAGAACTTTTGAGAGGGTCAAACTCTTCAGTGTGCTTCTTCTGTTCACATAAATTATGAACTGAAGGGCTTTTGTTTCTATTTCAGTAAACATGGCCGAGTGTTATGGATCATTATAAAACGTCCATGCAATTACACAGGCTACATGTCTTTATGTAGATGCAAACACTGCCACTAATGAGACCTTTTTCTGCATCAAGTCACTTGCCAGCTCCACAGTGCTCTCATGTAACCCTTTCTGGGCAAAGATGGAGACGGAGCAAGTAAAATACTACATGAAATCATGTGACGCATGAGATACATAAATAGAGATAAAGAGTTTTGCTTCTTTTCATCGGGGACCAATAAGATTAACTCAACAAGCCCAAAACCCTGTGGGTCTGTAGGGGATCTATACGATGTTTTGCCCCTTCGCCATTTGTCTGTATGTGAAAAAGATGAAGCGTGCGTCTGCAAATGTGTATAAGGGGGGAATGTAGGACTGGTTTTATCATCAGATCTCCCTCATCATAGCCAAACACTAAAGAAAAGTCATCATCATCTGGTCAATCACAACTTACCACCAGCTATCACCATCATAATCATCATCTTATGTCGTCAGCATCGATCTGGAACCCTCCGTCCGTTGACCGGTTATTTGAGGTTACAGGGGGAAAGGATGAATTACAGAAGAAGACCACAGTTTTACATGCAAAGCTATATGCAACTTAGCAAACGGCTGCTTCTGGTGCCACTGGGAGTTTTTGACAACGGTGGTGTCAGCTGAAACACAGCAGAGTGCTGTTAAGTAACTAGATAACTGGATATTATCATCAAATACCTTTGAAAAGCACGTCATAGCTCGGGTCCCGAGCCTATATTATCAAACTGATAGGTAGCACTGACCACGACAGCGTATATACATCCATCAAGTATCCACAAGCAACACAACAGAGGGCTGTTCACTCCCTGAAGTTGAATATCGATAAGATCGTGCACTACATTGTGACAGACATTAGCGATTAAAAGAGGGGAGGAAAGTGATAGAAGGAATGAAGAAGAGAATTTATCAACGGCCTTAGTGTCCACTGTTATACCTGCTGAGATGTGTCAGGGTGAATTACATATGGAGAACTCTTTCACATTCTTTCCATTAGTGACTGTTAAGTCATGTCATGAAACTACATCGGGGTTAAGTGCTCTTGCACTGATAGTAAATTGTAACAAGTGCTGTACATGTGCCATCTGTCACACTATGTGTAAAAATACACATATATCTTATTATCAACAGAATCATAGAACATAAAACCTGAATAAAACTGAAGGTGAAGATTCCATTTTTATTTTTTTTTCTTCCCCCGACGTGGAGTTAGTCCTGGTTTTTCCATTACAATGCTGATCAGAACTGGCACACGCAAATACAGCGCTGGCCTCCTTTTGTTCCCTCGCATACACACACATGCAAACCACAGGCACTCACAAACTTATAAGTGCTTGTCCTTAAGCATTAAAACACACAGAGGCCCCAGGGACGGACAGAGGAGGGAGAAATGACACGTCGGTCAGCTCACTTCCAAAATATGACAGAAGGCCGGAGAGAAGATTTTAAAGCTGTATTCTTACTGCAACCATAACCACTAACGTCATGTACTGCAAGCGCTTAGCAGTACTTTCCAGGTATTTATAATGCAGACATTAGAAACAATTTTACAATCAATGTGCTTGTAATATTCATCCTGTCGACTATTGCTTTTTACGTGTATTGTTACTGTGATTCTTAAATTGTCTTGAGCATTGCAACGTGTGTATGTCAAGCCAATAAAGCATTTTGACCTTAAGAATTTGAAAACTGATTATTAATGTTACTAGGAATGGGAATCGGTCCAATAGTCATAGTTTTATGTTGCCTCCGATATTTGTTACACAGTTGGAAAATGATGTCTTTGAAATTACTTAACGCAAATGTGTTGTTAACAGCTTTATAAATGGTCTAAAATGACTAATCGGACTAATATCGGTATCGGTAGATATACGAGTTTTTGATATCGCAATCAGTATCGGACACAAAAAAGTGTAATTGGGACATCCCTAAATGTTACACACAGAAAGAGGTCAGGAATAATCTTTTTAACAAAAGAAAGGAAGAGGAGGGCTTAAAAGTAGATAAAAACTAACACTGCATAACATAAGATAAACAGTAAATAACCGTCGTTAGGCTTTAGGTTAAGGCCAATACAAGAGCCACTTACTGAAAACATCAGTCAAATATCTGGGTAGTGACTGCAAACATCTTATCACAGTGATATTTCCATGTTTGGGCCCCATTGTCTAATCTTTGTCACATTCAAACTTGAGCTCACTTATCAGCTCATCAATCAGCTCCACATGTTTCTCAATAAAGCGGCGTTAACAATCTCTTCTGGCGGTGCACAAACACAACAGCAATCAGCAAAAAGGTACAAACTGCAGCTCCAAATAAAGATGATATGTTATGTATTGACTCACATTTATGGATACACATATAGCCAGGCTAAACACACACTTTAGTTACATCCTAAATACACAGATATCACGGTGGTATCAATGTTCTCATCGAACTCTAAACCTTTAACTTTGTGAGAGATGAAATGTATTTGCCTTAATTCAAGGTGGTGATGCATGCAGAGGAATGCACACAAGAGATTGTGGTTTAATTATTGGGGAACAGAGTCCACAAAATAAACTGACTCGAAGGCGACACAACAGCAAAGTGGAAATCATCACATTGACTGAGCCACATGAAACAATAACTATTAAGTCATTCTTCTGCCCTCTTAAAATCCATAATATGTAGAGAGTCTGTTAATCGTTTCCTCGCTGAGGAGAGACGTGTTGAAATGTGCTGACAATCAAAATAACTTTTGGTTTATTTTCTCTCCTCATGGTTACCCCTGCATACATAAAACATTAAATGCAACTCATTGCTCTGGCCTCAGCACACTGCCAAGCAACGACTCTGTGTCCTGACTGTGTGTGTGTGTGTGTGTGTGCGTGCGCCTTGGGTTCAGATTTATCTTGATTGTTTCCTTCCACGTCTCTTTTCAGTTTTCATGTTTCTCGAGGGTGAAACTTTATGTCGACTGTGGTCTCTGGGTTTGGTTATTTTTGAAAGCAAACGCGGAGGAAATATCCCAAACATTTTAACGGCCTTTCTTCAAAGGACGTTTACTCTCTGTTGAATTTAATTAAGAGACATAATTGAGATTGGCCTTAAATAGCTGGGTTTTTTTACTGAGCTTTTTCATAAGTTAAACACAAAACCACATTTAGCAGTCATCAAAAACGATGAATCACCACCCTGGTTTATTTAAGTACAAAATTAGGTAAAAATGGGGGGAAATCTTAATAAACATAGCAGGACATTTCTGGTATAAGCTTGACTTGACTGTAGGAATTCACAACCTAGATGCTGCCTGCAGTCTTTAACAGCTTATATTACAAAGATAAATGTTCATTACACAGATGTACAACAACACTCTAACGCAACGTTACTTTGAGCACAACACAAGAAACCTTGTAAAGCCATTTTAGATTTAGTTTGATAGACAGTGTGGAGAGAGGAAAATGGGCATGACATGCAGAATCGCTCCTTGGCTGGATGTGAATTGGGGACATTGTAATTACATTGTGGCCTAAATCCCTGGTATACCAGTGTGCCCCATATTAAAAAGATACTTTTTTATATACAGTGCTTTACTATAAAGCTTTATTGTACACAAATGTATTACACTGTTTTCATCCTGTAAAAACCCAAATGTCGAGTTTTATGAGCTGCAAAAACAACGTTTTTATCTGAGTCTCAAAAGGGGGTGGAGAGCAAATAATGTTCACTGTATTTTTTTTATATATATATTTCATTGTGTATAATCTCTTAGTATATACGTGTATAAAGATAAGGCGAAGCTTGTGCAGATGCTTTATTGTTCAATATGGGAAAGTGGTCCCTCTTGAGGCCAGATCCATTACTGCAGATAAATTCCCATGGGTCAAAAAGTAATGAAGGATAAAGGAAAGAAACGACTCAGATTTGTCATAGAAGAATAAAGCAGGTAAAATGACAGCACTTGTCTCTCTGTGTGTGTGTGTGTGTGTGTGTGTGTGTGTGTGTGTGTGTGTGTGTGTGTGTGTGTGTGTGTGTGTGATGTCTTCATTGGCCCAGTGCAGCAAAGATCAAGTGCTTGTGTGTGTGTGTGTACACAGCGTCTTCAGCGTCTTCCAGCCCCAATGGGCTGTGGATTTTAACAGAGCATGGATCACAATTACTGTTCCTCTGAGGGGGAACAGCAGAAAGAGATCTGAAAGCTTGTGCACACACACACACACACACACACACACACACTTTATTCCTTTGCCCCAGCAGCTGAAATTCCCATCAGAACTTTTACATCGTAAAGCCCCATCATCATAATGATTGCAGCCTCTTTGGTTTTCTCCTTTGTTCTTCTGTCTTTCCCTTCATTCCTTCATCCATAGGTCACACACTATTCTCTTACAATATGTATTAAACAGAACAAAATAGCATCCACTTTCATTTTAAAAAATGAAAACTATGGGGCCGGCCCTCTGCAGCAAAAAAAGGTCCATGACAACAGTTTTGTGCATGTGTGTGTCAGCAGGCCTCAGCTAGTTTGAAGTTTGTCTCCTCGTGAGGCTCCATACATGAACAAAGGCAGTAAAAATGTTTTATTCTTCAACACATAAGGCTCACTAAAAAGACTAAAACTAATCTAGAGTACGTGTAAGTGTATGTTATTGCAACTATCACAAAAGACAATATCTTTCTAGTGCAGAGCCTCGGAAGAATTTGTGCACATGGATCGTACGACACAAGTACGACAGCGCTGATGACTAAAGCAGAAGTCACATTAGTTACTGACACAAGGACACACACACACACACACACACACACAAAATGAGCCACCTCTAAAACAACAGCTTGCCAGCTCATTACATTCACTTGGACACTGGCCTTTAACACACAATACCACCAAAAGAGAGACATTCAGCCCCCCCACACTGCAAACGCCACCTCATGTACCAGATCAGCAGCAGCAGAGCCTCTGGTAACTAAAATCCAAAAACAACACATAAAAATGTGAATAATAAGGAAGAGACGCAGTTAAAATGATGATGGACTTAATGTCTATGACCACAATGTAGTATATCATTTTAAACATCAGATTTTTAAAGCTGCAGTGTGTAGTTTTTGGCGAGTTGGGTTTGTTGTTGATGTTATTATTCTACCTCCGTTTGGTCTCTGTAAAAAGAAGAATGTAACTTTATTTATGGGCGGTGTCATCTGATGTCAAGCAAAACTATCAGAGCATGTGTCAATTAAACATTCATAAATGTCGTTCCCATTTTAAGGAAAATAGCAGAGTGATTGACAGCTGATGTGGTCCAATATGAGTGACACCTTTGTCATATGATCAGTGACGTCATGACCGGTTACCAAGATCTAAACGCCACTTAATCAGCATTGTGTGAACTCAGTGGCGTGTGGTTTGAATGTATTCATGTCTTCCTTACATCCAATGGAACACCTTCTAAATATAGTTCAAAGCGAGGACATGCTCTCAACAGGTTCACTCGTTAATGGCTTTGTTCTTTTTTAAAAGTCAAACCGTTTATTGCCTCCAACTAAAATAAGATGAAGCCATCATCTGAAGGTCTTGTGCAAAACTCAGTTATCTCTGTAACATGCCGCTGTCTTGAGTGAAAGGTCAAAGGTCAGAAGGTCAGGGTTAGGGCCTGCTGACATGCTGCCGACTGCTCCTTCAGCCAATCATCGGTTTTCGTCGTCAGGCCGCGGAACTGCAGCAATCGGCTCTGTCAGCAGCTGGTCAAGAGGCAAAAGGGAGCACTGTGTGTGTGTGTGTGTGTGTGTGTGTGTGTGTGTGTGTGTGTGTGTGTGTACATGTGTCGCCGTGCACATTCCAGCTCCTGAAGTGGCACGAGGGTCAGAGGTGAGCCGCATGTATTCCCTCATCAGCTCTACTTGTGGGGCTGCTCACACACACTTGACGACCACTTACTCTATTTAAGTGACACATGTGAGTACAAGGACGGAGTGATGGTAACAGCCCAACGATCCACACAGGAACGTACTGAAACATAAGAGTTGTCTTCCCCTGCAGTTTGATGGAGCAGCCTGTGGTGACAGCGCTCAGCCTTTCGTTCAAGAGTAGATACATTTCATATACTATGTAAAGCTGTTCAAAAATAATGTTATATATATATTTAGTTCAACAAACACAACTTTGCTCACAAAGAAAAAAGGTAAGGGTTCACCAATAAAGATTTTCTTTTTTGTTTCTGCAGCAATGGAAGTAAATTGAGACTTTAACCCTTTAACACCGAGCGTATCGCAGACGACACTATAATTGCACGACAAATTGTACTATCGGCAAAAATCCAACTGTTTCTGAAAGCTGAGAAGTTGCCTGTCAAAGCCATCATGTGGTTGTTACAGTAATTTCACTTGCACTGTTGCAAGAAGCCGGCGAAACAGCGTCACCAGAGTAGAGAGTTGGAAAAGCGCCTGTAGGCCTACATAGTTTCCATTTTTTGGCCTTTTTTTGGACACTTAAACAAAGACTCAAACAAATGTTATTTTAAATGGTTTATGTTGTGTGTTCATGTAAAACTACAGTGTTTTTTTCTAAATAAAACCTTTTTTCTTCATTTTAAATTGTTAATGCACTGTTTTAACATGCAGTAAATTGTAAATAACTTCCAGATATTGAAAGTTAATCTGGGGGAAAAAATGGACAAAAGCGCTTACTCACAGGACATTTTCTGGCCCTTTAATGGTAATGTTGGAAATTATACAATTTCTTCTTATGCAATATTTGGATATGATGAGGCAAAAATGTAGACATTAAATTTCCATAGACAAAACACCATATACACAACTGCAACAACTGGAAACATTATCAAATCTAGATTCAATCCTTATTTTAATTATTTTATTCAACAGACAACACTGAAGTGTATTGTCTCCTGAAGTTTGAGTAGAAGAGTGTGTCAGTGTGTGCTTTTAGCAAAAACAATATTTCCATGTGGATGCCCTGCAGTGAAATGTCCACCTGCATCTTTTTGCAAAAACCTTTGCTCATGTTCCCTCCTTTCATCCTGTATTCGGCTGAATTCTCTCTCTCTCTCTCTCGCTGTGTATCTTTTACACACACACACACACACAGAGACAGAACATGCCCACATATAGGTTCCTGGCTCCCCTCCGCTCTGCTTTAAAGCGCTGCCTATCCAAACAGGAAAGTGGCCTCTGCCCCGGCAGCAGTTGAGGGCACAGCAGTGGAGATTTCATTAGTCACAGCTAACAGGCTAATTATCCGCTTCAGCGCACCTGTAAAACTTTACTGTGTGTCAATCTCGCACAATCACAGACACTGCACATAGGTAGGTGTGTGTGTGTGTGTGTGTGTTAGTTTGTGGACATGTGGGTCTGTGGGTGGGTGTGCAACAAACCTGTCTGTTTCTGTGTTAATATGTGAACCGTGTGTCAATCAGGCCTCTGTGGGCATGTGAGCATTTTATGTGCAACAGCATGACTGGCGATCAAAAGCCAAAAGCTATTTATTTTAAAAGGTGCAGGAAACTCAGAATGAAATGAATAAAGTATGTGGTCTTGCCATCAGCTCCCACAAATGTCATCAGGTGCTATTAAACTGCTCTCGTGCTGTTTTTTGGACTTCAATTCTTCCGTCTTTATTTGGTATTATGACAGTTTCAAACAAGTGGCCAGTCTTTTTACACCAAGAAAACATTCCAAAAGAAAGAAAAATGATATTCATATGCTGTGCAATTTTAGCACCGTTAAAGTCACAGGTTAATAACTTAATATAGGATGTGGAGCAGTAGCTCATAGTTGGGACTGCAAACTTTTGCAGTCACATGACGTGTAGTACTGTGCAATGAAGCAATGCAAGCAATCTTGAAAAATAAAAACTTTGTTTTACAATGTACTGCTGCACAAAACTATTCCTTATACTGGCTTAGATCATTTATCAGGGTAACTTCCAACAAGGTCCTTAGTTAATAACAATCTTTGGGATCCGACAAGATTTCAATTGGGTTTCCTTGCAAGGTTAAAACAAGCAAGGTATTGCTCTGCAATACTTTCAGTTTAGTCACAAAGGCATATTTAAAAGTGTAGTTTGTTCATTCTAAGGTTTGTGACCTCACAATGCACATTGCAACGGCAACTTAAACCACTAGGGATTGTCATCTTCGTTTGATTTGACCATCCTGGGATCGTTTAATGTTCGCTCATGTACATGCAAAATAGATCATTTTCAAATCAAAGTAATTATATTTATTTTACGTTCCCAACCACAGTTTGGCTAAATGCCCGTTGACACGACTTTGCTTGGAAAAGAAGAAATAAAGAGTGAAAGAAATGAAGACGCAGATTGCAATAATCAAATAAATGCCCCCTTTTCCCCCTGTTAGAGGGTTTCTGGGTTTAAAATAGCTTCAAATGGAGACATGAAGGAAAACAGGGGCCACTGAACTAAAGTCTTTGAGGTTGAGGGAATTTCTCACCATTTTACTGCAAGTGCCAAAAACCCGCATCCTGCCCCATGAACAGAGCTAGAGACACACACAGACACACACACTCAGAGTCTTACACACACACATACAGCAGAACCCCCTACCTGGCAGCCTCTTTGTAGCCATGTTGTGATTGTATCGGATATAGAGCGATAGAGGTTAGGACTATGGGGGTGTCAGTAGGGGGATGTGTGAATTTGTAATGTGCTTATGCTGGAACCGCAAAGACAGGAGATACGGGCTCTGAAGCGATATTACACTCCCACACACTCGCTCAAACAGACACACACACACACACTCACACACTGTAGGGAGTGCAACTCTAGCTCCCTGAACTCCTTTCATCCTCCTGAAGGTGGAAGTGAGTGCAGGGTTTCCTGGAGTCACAGTGAGATTCAGCACTCTCTATATCCTCTGCAAAACGATTGCCTGCTGCCGGTGTGTGTGTGTCTTTACAGTTCAAAGACTCAGGGTGCATACTGTTGAGGTCAGCTATCACTGTGTGGTCTCCGAATCTGTATGTCAAGTTGGAATTATTGCATTAGCACATACTGCAGAGCATGTATAATAAAGTAGTTGTAAGATTGAAGGAAGAGAAGTGGCAGATTCGTATGATTTACTTTGATTTGACTGTACACGTGCTGCTGATTTCAAGTCACAATTTTTGAGTAATTTTAGATGATGACGTTGTTCCGCTGAACATCACGTGCACCGTCTTTTAAGATGACATTGTTACGCCTCCGTGTGTGGTGGCTAAAGTTCTAAAAGGTCACTTGAAGCGAAGGAATGAGCAGCAAATAGTGTAGCCTCCCCCCCCACCCCCCGATGCCAGGTTAGAGGTCAAAGGGAAGCCACACTGGAGTGATACTGTGACAGCATACCTACAGCAGACTGCAGTGGTACACATGAAGATTGTCACACTCGGCCTTATTACCTTTATAATCCTTTATTTCATGTTTTTAACTTGATTATGGTTGATTTTTATTGTTTCAGTATCAGCTGACACGTCCTGTTATTTAAACTCATCCAACTCTTCATACTGTAACTCTTCCCTCACCTTTACCCCCCCCCCCCCCCCCCCCCCCCCCGCCTCCCAGGCTTCTACAGAACATACATTAGCAAACACCATTAAAAATGAAAAACTATGTCTTTTACTTACCAAAGGGTTTCTTTTATTCCCTAAACTCACCACATCTGAAGCTCGACAGGCTCACTTGTAGACTGTGGCGATTTTGTGAATGCAGTGGACCATGACACGCCCTGAGACATACATTCTGTATACACTTAACGTGTGGGTAGTGCCTCTAAAGCTGGGGAAACGCAAAAAAACAACAACCTCTTCTTTGTTCATAATTTAAACAGCATTTACTGTTGTTTCCCACAGGTCGTAAACTCATAATGTGGCACAAACAAAGCTACACATTATATAAATCACTTGTAATTTTACCATCGGCCTTCTCCGTGCACCCAAATTGACATTGTTTGTCCACATGTCTCTCTGCACAAACAATCAGTGGGTGCTCCACTGAGGGCAGATGCAGGCTTTAGTGCCACAAATCACACATTTGACTTCATTTTTGGACATTGTGGGCTTTAAAAAAAACACCATAGTAACTACAGTCACAAGTTTCTATGAGAGAATGAAATATGTCTTTGAGTTTTGCTTTGATATACAGGGCTTAACACATTTATTTGACCACCTGTCATAAAAAAAAAAGATAAAATAAACATTTTAGAAATCTTTCAAAAACTTGTTAAAAAAAAAAAAGGTATTATTATTTATTTGGCAAATAAACTGAATTCACGTTCTTGTATCCAAATTTGAGTCGACTGAGTCGGACTTCATCTCTGAATCAAGCATAACATTCAACCACTAAAACTAATCTTTCTGTTCAGGAATGCATGTAAATAACTATAATTTGACATCTTAATCAAGAAATAATAATGTGCTTTACCATTTTTTCTGGGGTTTTTTTGGAAAACAGCACAATTGAAAATTCATTGATAACAATAATAAATAGGTCCTCGCACACTGTGTGAGTGCTCGGTCCCTAATTATATTTTAGCATTTTGGTTAAATAGCTTCTATCTACTGGTGTATTAACCATTACAGAAACATAAAAAAAATATTTTCTATAATTATCAATGCTGTAAATTTGGGGCAGCTGTGTCATAAACCTTAGATTGGGTGGTGGTATAATAAATGTGTTAAGCACAGTAGATCTACATATACGGGTTACATATATAGGTTTATACATGTATGGGTAACATATGGGTCATTTGTGACACTTTATTTAATTGAGTTTTCTTATACTGTGTCTACTACAAAATTCAGTAGTCCCAGTGTCATTGCACTTTTTTATTATACACTACTGCCACCAATTCCTGGAGTAGCGGTCTCATGGCATGCCTAGCACAAACACACTGAGTTCCAATGAGGTCCTGTTGGACCTGTGCACACACACACACACACACACACACACACATTTTTGTACAGCATTCTTAGCGTGGACAGTCACAGACATAATGCATTCCTATAGCCTTGTACCCTAACCTTTACCATCACAACTGAATGTCTAAACCTAACCTTAAGCCAAGTCTAACCCTGAACCTAAAACCATGTCCTCACAAAGATAGGTTTGGATCTAAAGTTGTCCTCAGAGCCTTCTACAGATATGTACAAACACACACACACACACACACACCACTGCCAGATCTGTCTCCCATCCTCCATTTCTTCTACATATAATATATCAAAGCACCTTTGGGTGTCTATGGATCTCAGAAAATCCACCCTCACTTCCTCAGCTGACATTCTCTCTCTCCCTCCCTACACACACACACACACACACACACACCATGTGTGGTGATGAAGGATGGTACCTCTTTTCTCTCCGGTCTCCAGCTGATGTACATACATTATTCCTGACAAAACACCTGGAATAACACCACAAACACATGTACACACAGGCGCGCGCACACACACACACACAGACACACACACACAGTGGCTGAGTCTCTTCACTGCTGCTTTGCCAAGACAACCAAAGACACACACCGAAACAAAAAAAAATCACAACTGAACTGCTGTGTTACAAATGACTGTGGTATCATAATGCTTAATGAAAAAAACATCGGTACATGCTCCAGTGAAACACTATTTATTGTATGACACTTCAAACAAGGACCAAGAAAGTCAATCATCAAAATCTCATCTGACCTTAGTTTAACTTGCTGGACTTGCCCTTCTCTCTGCCAAAAGGCCGACACGGTGCTCAGAGGGCAAGACCGAGGTGGAGACAAAATGGCCTGAAACATCAAAATATAGAGGGGGAAAAAAGAAAACAGAAGTCAAGAGACAAAGAGAAATAAACAGTGTGGGTGTTTAAGGTCATGCACAAGTGCGTCTCCGGCAAGACGTACAAAAAGCACATCTATATGTAAATGTTTGCTATCTGTGTGTCTGTGTACACTGAAGCAGGAGTGTGAGTGAGTAGACTGTACAGTCCGTCTCAGTTCATTTCCTGGTCAGGAAGAGGAGGCGAAGGAGGAATAAATAAGATAAGAGAAACACAGTGGAGCCATTCATGAAGCATGTTCCTATAGGGAATATGGCTCTTTGTCCAGAAAGGAACAGAGTGTCCATCTAAGAACGAGAGCGAGAGGAAAATAAATAATCCCAATAGCTACAAGAATCAAATGTGTCAAAAAAAAGTGATACTACTTGATGTAAAGATATGTAGAGTATAAACTGTGGTATGCGTGTGGTCCCGACTTCTCATCCGGTTGAAGAAGGCGAGGGACCCCCTGTTTCCTTTGGCTCCGAACGCTCTGTTGTGACTATATTACCGCCCCTCCATTTCCACACCCAACTACATATGTCTCCCATACTATAGCAAGGGTTTATACACTGCGTATAAATGCTAGGTTTGGACAGACCCAGAATGGCTGGATTACACTGTGAGATTACACTGTTTAACAGACATCTGTGTAGCTTTTAATCAATTAAATAACGGTTTTGGTCTTCCTACAGCTTTATACCAGTCGGGTGATTGTACATGGAAGGTTAGGGAAACTTGAAGCGCCTGTCAGTTCATTAGCATGGTTTATAAATGCTGTAAGTTTATGGGATGCAACAATTAATCTATTTTTAATAATGGATAAACCATTTGTTGAGTGTGTTTTTATTCAATAGAAAGTAGACTAGTAACTAGAGCCTCTTACATGTAAATATGTTGCCATTTCTTTGGTCCTTTAACTGAAACAGCAGTTAACTGAATATCTTTGTGGACAAAACAATAGTTGATGCCGTCAACATTTAAAAAGGTTTTAGAAACCCAAGTCGCCATTTTCCATTTTTCAGATATTCTATGGACCTAATAACTATTCGAAAATAACATGGTAGCCTCACTTGCGTGACACAATCATGTCCAAATAATGTGATACGAGGCATTAAGAGAAAAGGGAGAAACCTGGAGCAAATTTCTTAATGTTTATTCAAAATATACAGAGCCCAGTGTCCTCTCTTCTCATCTCAGCACTGACAAATCCGCCGGCCGCTTATCAAATTAAACCCCCATTAGCAGCAAAAGCACACTCACCCAAACAACCTATTACCAACACAAATATGCCGGAGCCCCACACATGTTCTGCTACCATTCCCGCTCTGAGTAGGTCACAGGCTCTTTCCATTAACCTGAAAACAAATCTACTTGTCTCTACAAGAGGAGCTGAAGAGCACATGTGCTCACTGCTCCTGACCTGTGACGTCAATTGTCAGCGCCTGTCACTCTGCGTGTCCAGAAAAATGTGCAGCTCTAGCCCCATAACGTCACACCTGATGAGACGGCATCCACTCCACAGAGCAATTCTTTCCATCCGTGCTTGTAGGGTTTTATTTGCAGCCACACCATAAAAAGAAAAGCAGTGTACGCAGGTAACTCGGCCTTATGGATCTTCCTTCTGTGTGGCAGCTGCTAAAAGGATTTACCCCAAAATGTGGTCATGTATAACCTAAAAGTGAGACATTGCTATAAAAAGGACAATTTCATCCGTCTTCCTTCCTCTTCCTGTGTGGACCCAGGGGACGCCCTGGCCAGTGGTGGACAGAGACATTCTGGAAGACTTAATATGCACTCCATCAGCATAAAGCAATCATCAGATGAGTCAGGTAGATGTTTAGATGAACATGGCTGGGTGCGTTTATGGGCCGTGTCCTATAGTAACATACAAGGATAAAAACCCAGGAGGAAGCCGAGGTGTCTCAGTGACTGCAGCCAAAAGCTAAACCAAGGAGGACGTAATACAAGAAACATCGATTCGAGTGAATGAACTGACACGGTTAACTCAACCTGCAGCTCTTAACCTTAAATTACACAGATATGAAATTACGGACTCAAACATTATAAGCACACCAGGAATATGTTTTCCACACTTCCCTCTTATTAAACTAATGCAAGGCATGAGGGCCATGTCTCCAGGTCTTAGTAAAAGTACGACCACTGTGCCAGAACTTCTTTCACACATCGTCAGGGGTACGAGTGACTTTCGAAAGCCTGCTGAAACCGAGGTAACTCATACGACCGCTTCACTCTTTGGTCTTGTTTGTTAGAAGTTTATAGTCATTTGGTGAACATGCTGAGGAGCCATTCTGCTGCTGGTGAAGTGATTTCTGAAAGCAGAGCCCCATATTTGGATTACATTCACTATTCTAAGTGAAATTTCATTTCTCAACATCTTTTATAGCCTGGAGCCTTTCCAGTCTTACCACTGTAAAAAGCATCTAATCACCTCTATTTCAATGCGTTTGCTCATAAAAAGTGGATCAAGAATCTTTTTCTTTTTTTTGTTGTTTGTGTGTTTTGTTGAGATGTAGCCTCAGGCTTTTAGATGTCCTGAAATTAATCCAAACAGAAACTCTGTAGTTCAGCCTCTTTTCTTTCCTCCTCCTCCTCTTCTTCCTCCTCTCTGGAATTCTACTCTCTTGCTTTTTTTTTTCTTTTTCTAATAAATCTGAATGGGGCCTTTTCCACTTTTACAGGAACAGCAACTCATTAAATGGTTGATTTCAGATGGCAGAGTGTGAATGTTTTGAGTTAACTTTATTGATCTGAGTGGGTCTGCGGGCCTGAGAGCAGCGGACATGCCCTTCAGCACATGGGTAGTAGATTTACACCCGGGTCATTTAAAGACACCTCTAAGCCCAGATGGCCACTGGCCGACATTCTCTCCTGTGCTGTACCTGGAATAGACACTGCGGTCATCTCTCCTGCGCACATGTTCACATAAACTTGGCAAAAACACCTCAGATAAGATTTTATTCACCTACCTGCATGAATGCACTCTTCTCCTCCAAGAACGGCAGTGATGCGTAGTTGTCTGATAGTTCATGCCTGGTTTACATCCTTGGAGTCCGTAGAGCTTCACCTCTGGCTGCCTGCAGCACATACAGAGGTTTTTCAAATGAATAAATAAATATTTCCATTTTTAAATGATTGTTTATGGGGCGTTTCTGTTTTTATTATTACACACTATAAAACAAGGACAAAGATTGAGCAATTGCAGGATGATTGCGAGACAAGGAGGTTTGACAAATACCACAGAACAAATATGAGTGTATAACACAGAATTAATGGCACGCAACTTAATTCAATGAACCATAAGAATGAAGGCAAAGGTTTTTTCATTTTAAAAATATAGCAGCGCCTTCACCGAGTTCTTTGAGCATGAACTCACGTTAACAACTCATGGGAATATTGAAGGGCTGAGAGAAATCGCAGTTCAGCTTAGTTAAGGAGGTTTTGGTGTTTTTGATATTTGCCCTCCCTTTACCATATCAGCGAGGGAGAGCTCGGTCTGTCTCCTATGTATGACATCACTCCCCATGCATGAGCCATTTCCCATAAACCTCTGCGGTCCCCAGGGTTTCCCACCCATGACATCAGTGAATAGGCAGGATGGTTATGGAGACCACCTTTCACAAGGAACTTCATTTTTAATCGCGTAAAATACCTCTATAATGGAATCAAACAGGGAGGAAATGTCATTCTGCTCCCCAGTCTCACTCTCTCTCTCTCTGTGTGTTTGTCTCACTCTCCGCCTCAGGGCTGGGTGCTGTGAGGCTGTAAGGTCCCTCTCTTCCCACAACTGCTCTCAATCGCCCCTGTGACTACTCTGCTGTCAATCACTCCCAACATCAGCCCTACGCTGAACAGATCGAGCCTGTTGGCACAGACGCGCACACGCACACACATATTTATATACTGCACAAAGAAAACAAGGTTTATAGTGGGAGCGGAGATGAAGGGGGTCCTGTCAGCACCTGCTGGGCCTCACCAGAGAATCTGTGGAGACACAGATACACACACACACACACACACACACAGACACACCACAGGGCACTAGTTGTGAAGGTACCACTTTAATTTCCCACATATTTACTCAGCCTCCCTCTACGTTGCCTCCGGCCATGCCGTCCCGCAGGGTCAGTGTGAAGCTGCTCTGCCCTCTCACAGAAGGAAGCACCGGGCAGCTGAGAACCACATCGCCAAACGCACACGCACACAAATTACAAGTGTACGAGAATAAAGGGGGGGGGGGGGGGGGGGAGTCTGAGGTCATACGGCTTGTCAAATGTTAATGTAAAGGCACGCCGACATTTCAACACACACCTTAAGTCAGGTACTTCATACATGCAACACAATCTCGCAGAAACACACAGACTCAATTGTCGAGCTCCTCTCGTACGAAAGCAAACGTCTATTAATTTCATCTGTTTCTGTCCGAAACTGCGCACACATGCAGATGTAACGCACACAAACATACACACAGAGTCCATTAGGCTCATGTGTTGGGCCTAACCCATGGCCCAGAGTGCTCTTTCATGGCTCCATCATTACATCAATAAGTCTTCACATTAATCTCAGCGCAGCAAGAGCACACAGGCTATTACCAGACCGGCCCTGCACCACAGAGGCTCACTCCCAAGCAGAATAGAAGTCAAATATATTCTGGATAGTTGAAAAACACACAAGTGGTGCTTGCTTTGCAAGTGATGTGTCCATTTTTGAGGCTGGTTAGAGGATAAATTACAAATACCTTGAGTAGTTCAAATGCATGAAAGCATATCTAGATATACAGTATTTGGCCACGTGTGCTCTGAAAGGCCATCAAACGGACTTTTTTTTTGTAGACTGCTGATTTAATACAGAGCGCAAAATTATTTTAGAGGAGCTGGTTTCAATAGTGACTAAGATTAATCCTTGGCCAAAGCCTTTTCAAATCTGTGTAACATAAGTATCATGCCCCCTTTAATGAAGCTCTTGAGAGCCGTCTGAGAAAAACATGGTAACTTTTCTGAGATTAACTTACTCCATCGCATTATTAAATCAGCCTTTGCTCTGCATTTAAAAGCTCCTGTGAGGAAAAGGCGGCTTGGTTAATAATCACGAGGATGAGCTAAGGCAATAGGCCGAGGCTACCATTACAAACACGGCATCAATCACAATCAAAAACACACACACACACAAAGAAAAAGTAACTGCAGTGCAATGAATTTCAAACTCAAATAGAAGCCAAACAAGAAAATGGCATAAAGAGAAAGAAATGTTGGGAAAGTGAAAGGAGGGGCGTTTGGCCCTCGTCTGTCTGGACAGGAAATGGGGTTCTTTAACCCTTGACCCTGGTCCACCATGTCACCGAGAGCGCGTACGTGTGTTTATATGCCTTAGAACAGGTTCTTTCAGACACGGGTTTGATGGACACATGGTCCTTGTTGTCATGGTAGCCCATGCAGGTGCGCAAGTATGGGGTTTCCTGCCCCTAGGTGCAGGATGGTGGTGGGTTGGGGTGTTTATTATCCGCAGTGCCAACAGGCAGCAGACTCCTGCCGCTCCCCAGAGGTAAGAAGAATGAAGGAGGGGAAGGAAAAGAGGGGGAGACCGAGACACGGTATGAATGGAGAAAGGAAAGGAGTGAGAGTGGTAAGTTGTTAAAGTATGAGCATCCATTTTTATCGCTCTGGATCTGTTCTTGGATAAAACTTTTTCTTTTCTTTTTTTTATAAAAAAGAAGCTGTGAAGTATGTTTTTCACTCTTCTGAATCACTGCCATAACAAAAAAGTAAAAGATTATTGCCTCAGAAACCTCTGCCGTTCCGGGAATGGTAGCCGCCGCTAAGATGACCTCAGACATTGTTCCGTTGTATTCTTTTTATTCTCCTTTCAACATTTCGGACCACAAATGGGAGACGGGAGAAGGTAGTGGGGGGGGCAGCAGTGTGGAGGGAGTCAAGCGGTGGGGCCAAAGGTCACTGCTGAAGATTCGCCCCTGAAGGCAACTCCACTGCAAATGGGCTAATAATAAACATTTGGTGTTTTGAGTTTCTAAAACTTTCTGTCCCGACTCCACTGGCTTCAGGTTCTGGACCAAAAACACATTTATCAAATGTTAAAGGCTTGTGTTTTTTAAAAAACACAATAAAAATATTCATTAAAAGGTATTTGTAGCATAATAATCTATATTTAGGAGTGGAGTCTAAATGTATATATAAAAAAAAAAGCAGGGGGTTTTTCCACCTTTAACTCCTGAGTAAATTACAGGATTATGGTTATAAGTAAATGTCTCATTTGGGATATTCTACAACAGCTGTATGTGGGCACATTTTATATATTTTAACTAAATAATACTTCTTTAAAATTAGTTAATAATAGACAGAAAAAACTTGCCTTTAAAGATATAACAATCATGATTTGTAAAGTGCAGCATAGATAATCTGTATTCTGAATGTCATTTACCCGTTAAAATGAGACATTAAATTAAATCAAAAAGTATAAAATAGAAAATTAAGAAATAAAGAAACACAGTAGATTTCCTGAAGATAACAAAGCTCCAACCATTAAAAAAAAAATCTCAGAATAGAGAGAGGGAGAGAGAATTTAGAATGGGCAAATATGTCTCTACCACCAGTCTAATCCCAGGCCTCACTGTCTGCGGTGTTTGTTTTTGTGTTTACTCTGGAATGTCAGACATCCGAGGACACGGCGGAGAGGAAGGTCAAACCCAGCAGAACTCCAAAGACTAAACAAACATTATTAAATTCTAATTTGTTGCTAAATGTTTGTGGAAAGTAGTGTTGTGAAATCATTAACGATTTCGTTCTGGTTATTTACTCGTCTGTAATGCGCCGTGAGAGCACGTCCACTTTAAAAAGGTAAATTACACACAGCACTTGACAACTGCGACATGCACGGAGAAATAGCAGCTCAGCATATCGCGTATAATCTCAAGCAGACAGAATATCCTGTGAGGAAACTTGATTACAGGAAGAAATACAGCACCATAAAAAGTGGGACATGAAACTGAGACATAACTGAGGAAGTGAGGGCTTAAAAGTATAAAAGAGTTTTAGTGAGACTGTCGTACTGCGACAACGTGTGACTGGACCATGCAAGAGAAAAGCATTGCTCTCGGACGGAGACGGCGATAATGACAAAACCACATTAATTGACCGAGTCAGATCTTAAGAGTTTTGATTGTTTGCATCTTGATATTAAATGTGTTTGGACATAAACAGAAAAATCGGGAAAGCATTTTCTCACGAAACGGAGCTCTGGCCATATCTGATGTTAATGATGGTATGAAATCACACATCTGTCAGTGTGATGTGTTGTTTGGAGGAGAGGAGCAGGAGAAGTGGACAGACGGAACAAACAGGGACAGGGCGCTGAAAGGGTTGTTAAGTCTGTGATCGATCTTTGGCACTCAAACGGACACGATTTCTACGGACTCTGTGGGGAACAGCGTTGTTTAGCCTTCATGAGGGGAACATGTGTTGTGTGTATTTTACTTTGCTGTGTGTGTGTGAGTTGTGCACTCATTAGTGAAAAGCCTCAGTGCAGACTAGCTCCAGTTACAGTAGTAAACGCTGCCTTTGAACTTTTAATGGAGTCCTGAAACTCAACTAGGCCTTAAAAAGCACAAATCTTTAAGAGAGGACAAAATGGAGAGAAAGGGGTATGGAAAGCAGTCAATATAAAGCTTTACAAAATGTACATTTAATTAAAAAAAAAAAAAAAAAAGGAAGAATAAGAGCTGTGTTCAGATCAAATCTTGTTTGAATCTTATAAATAAAAGATCAAGTTCAACAATCCTAATGAAGCACAACATGTATAAAATGACACCTGTTGACCTGATTAAAGCGAGGTTAAAGCATCAAGGATCTCGGTGTGTTTCCTTTCTCCAACACACACCTCATTATCATATATATATATATATATATATGGGGCAGTGCCTATATAGTGTCGGCACCTGTGAGTGCACACAGTAATTAAAGCATGCAGACCTTTCTATGTGTTTAAGTGGGTGGGTATTTATCTGGGTGGGTGTCTGAGCTGCACGGTCCTCTCTGGTGTGCATTGCAATAAACAGATGTTGGGTCTTTATGAGGTCTTTACAACAGGTTCGGCCCCAAGTGTGTTTGTGTACCGCGTGTGTGTCTTAATGCATATGTAAGCTATATATATAAATATATACTGTACGTGTCGACCAAACATAGAAACCTGTCATCAGAGAATCTTAAAGGAGACCACAAGATGGATACAAACAGGAAAGGTGCGGCATTCATCCCAAGTGTTGAGATATGTAATCACTTCATTAATGCTGCCATAATGTCACAGTATACTTTGTAACATGACAAACTATCGGCTGGTACAGACTTTTCACTGATGGGAGAAGAGAGGATTTGGGGACATGACTGTTTATTTGGCTCTGAGCTGTTTACAGAGATGGACACTGTGGAGCTGAATGACAGCATGAGAAAATACCTCCGATAATATACCGACATGCAGAGAACTCCGCAGTGAACTGGCCTCGTTCTTCCTCTCTCAGGACCTATGAGCATCACTCTCACAGTCGCCGCAATGTCTCTGCTTTCAACGGCACGTATTTATGAGGAGTTAGGATTTTGTTAAGCATCTTTGCTTTTATTAGCAGTTTAAATTGTTTTTTTCCTTGTACATTTATTGGAGGGATCATGTGATTACTGTATACATTTATTTAATAATATTTAAAAAGGCACAGAGCATATTAATGTACATTAGTGTACAATATAGATGTAAATGTGCCACTGTACGTTGGTAGGTGACAGACAATACAACATAAAACACAACTATTCAGATGGCTTAAAAATGTAGTAATTGTGCAAGAGTAACCTGTTTATCTAAAGTGCTTTTTAGATATATTTGGTGAAATCCATGCACTATGATATATTAAAAAATGTAAATAAAAGCTACAAAACACCATTTTGTCCTTCACGTTGGGATATATAGAGAAATAAAACCAGAGTTATGTGAATACGTAAAATATGAAACATCTAATGAACTGTTTTCTTGGAGCATTGGGAAGTTGGTCTTTCAAATTCCAGAATGTCAATACGCTGTCACAAGGACTCGTTCACTGATACAATCCATGCTTTCTTCCTGTACATTCTAAGTACACATGAAATGTTTCTATAATTAAAATTTTACATACTAGACAGCCTCTGTGCAGGGCCTCATTCTATCATATTTTCACAGCTGAAAACCCATACATGAAACACACTTTGCATTAGCTCAATGTAAAGATCATCTCGACAATGACGTTCCAGCTCGAGTTGTGATGTGGACTGTGAGCTCATAAGTTCACAGAACCTCCTGCTGATGAAACAATGATCACCACCTGAGCTTATTGTTCAACACAGCTGAATACTGTTGGTTTTATAACCAATAAAAGTGGAGTCTGGAGACGTAAACAATGACATCTACGTTCATTGTTGTTTTTTTTCTCTCTCTCTCATTCTATCAGCATCTGTTTTTAAACAAAGAGGGAGATTTGTGCAGGAAATAAAAAATGAAACTCGACTTTTTTTTTCTCCCCCTTTTACAATAAAGTCGGAGACAGATGACAGCTGTGGACACACAGAGTGCATGCTGCATGTTTTATCGCCTCCACTCATAAATAAAAAAACGCAGAGTGGAAGAAATACAGTCAAAATATAGGATTTATGGCAACGGGCACAGGAGGGAGTCTGGAGATTTCTTGGACAATATGAAAATAAAACTGCAATAAAACTGAACGGGCCTTGATTGTGGTCTATGGAGAGACATGGAGGGCCTCCAACACGGCTAACTTTATTACTTCATCTGAGAGAGAGGGGGAGACACATCAACAGATTCGGAGACCATTACAGTCAAATCTTTTTTCCCTAAGTGGCCACAGTCTCCATCTGAGGACCCCCAGACCCTTTTCACCCAACAACCAGGGACAAAATGGAGGCCAAAAACCTCCTCGATTCAGTTTGCCCATCTTTTTATTTACACAAGCACAATCGTTTTTTGGGGTTTTCATAAATCTTTGTAACATTTCATAGCACACATCAGAGTGTTCTGTTAAACTGGTGGTAGTTATAAAAACACTGGGTAAACAAAGGAATTTATGCATTAAGAGTAAAATGGATTCTTGTTTATGTAAGTGGCCACAAACCTTATGATGATCACCAACTGAACAAATAATTCACCGTCAATTTCATTTACCACACTATGTTTCTCTTAACATTAAACATTATTTGGAGTGAACTGGGTGAGAGGTGTGGAGGGACTCTAGACAGTGTTTTTGAAGAGATTAGAACAACAGATGGACCGGATGGTGGATGAAAATGTCCTGATGGTTTGTAGGCCACTGAAGGAAAATGGTCAGGACTTTGACTGTGATTTAAAAGTAAAGGTCTCCTTATCTTCCCCATTCTCTCACATATGAAAATAGCCTATTGTTGGCTGCGGCATCTTTCTCGGCCAAAGCCGCGCATCAGATCTTGGGTTTCACAGAGCATACTGGGGGACCAGAGAAACCAGAGACAACAACAACAAATATGGCCTTGTATTTTTAGGTTGTGATTATAAAGTCCATTTCACAGTTTAATACTCCAGGGAGACCAAACAAACTTTGCTGTTTGAAGAAACCAGAATTGGATCAAATCTCTGCAGCTCCCCACTGTCCTCAAAAAAATGAAAGAGGGCAGCAAATCAAAGGTCCACAGTGCATGGAGAGACTGTGGCTTTACAAATACCTTGTTGCTTTCATATGAGATGCACACTTTTGCATTTCCCTTCACTACACAGGGGGGAATAAATAAGATACTATACTTTTTCCAGAAGGCTAATTTCATTAAACAATAGTTGCACTATTTGTTTTACAATTATTCAACTGCATAGGAGGCAAAAACTAGACAGCTAATGTATGTTAGCCTCTATTTTTGCTGCAAGAATGTGTTTTTTGTTAAATACAATTAAATGACAAAGTAAGAATTCACAAAACTAACATTAAACACATCAAACTTCTTACCAAAGGCTCTGTACGGTCTCTAAAGGCCTGATCTCTCTTGCTGCATCACTTACAGCATGTGCCAGTGAAACATTTACCACCACCACCATTAGACTTTGTTGCCACCTGCTGACCAAACATGGCTACTGACCAACTTAAATGGTGAATGTGAGCTGAAATGGAGCTTAATGCTACTCAATATGAAACAGAAAGCTATACTTTATAATAAATATAGAGACAAAATCTTGATGTATACATGTGGAGTTCCCATCTCATTAAAAGCAATTTTATGTGATGCACAGCATGAGAACGTATTAGTCTGAATTGCACGTTGATCTTCACCATCTCAACTACCTTCTCAAGAGTTTATGTCTAGATGTGCAAAACCACACAAATGGGGGCTGAGTGGATTTCTGCTATAGATGTGAAAGTGGTAAAATGCAGAAGTTTAATTAAATTAACATTATTATACATTGTCTGGATTCTACAGAGTGTTATGTGGGGAAATTAATTAATTTGTGGCCACACACTATTTTGTTGCTTGTGCATGTTACACATTTAATATAATGTAAAAATAAATATTCTCATTTACAGCTGCACATGGAGTAGTAGTGCCACTGTGCACTAAAGACCAAACCACAAAAGACAATTGAAGGTTTGACATGTTTGTATTACTAACTAGTGCACTCAAAGCCAGTGTGGACAGACAGACACAGCATGTTGACTTGCAGAGCTATCAATGAGTAAACATCACCTTCAAAATGCTACTGAAATGTTTGTTTGTTTGTTTGTTTGTTGCACCTGTGTGATTGAACGAGTGCGTGTGCTTGGAGCAATTGTTTGCAGCTTGTTGTCCCCAACACTTCATTTAGAGAAAAGGCTCAAACTGAGACATTTATGTTAAACAGTTCAGTCTAAATCATTATTCAAACAGAAAAGTGACAGTTTACCTGATGTTTCATCTTTAAAGTCGGAGAGCAACGGTGAAAAGCCTCTTCTTCTTTCTCTTTTTTTGAGTTTTAATGGCGGTTGGCAAACAACGATTTGGCGCATTACCGCCACCATCTGGTACGGAGTGTGCGTCAAAAATGTGGATCTAAATGTACTGCAAAGTAAATAAATGCATAATAATCATATATATATACATATGCATATATACACATACACACACATACACAAACAGTAAAAAATATATAAGTTAAATAACTTAGATTCCAACCGATATCCTGTCAAACAAGGTGAAAAGCCTCAATTATATGTAATTAGTGTAATGTGACAGTGTAATCTGTCACATTGTGTGACGCTAACCACGTGACTATTATGACTGTGTGTGTGTGTGTGTTACCTCTTCAGGATATTTTCTGGCATAGCCACTGATCTAGTCACGTTATCATTGATACCTCATGATTAAAGTTTGCTTCATTTATCAAATGTAATGCACTAGTCACACAAGGACACAACCAGCACATCCTGCTTGTTTAGTGACACTCCCTATTTGTCTGTTTGAAAGTTGATCAACAGAAGCAGTCTGTCCACGTGTGAGGAGAGTTTTAAGTTAACTGTTCAGAGTCCTGTGTAGATTTGTTGTCCGTGTGTTTCCAGACATAAAACCACCTTAGGTGGAGAAAACGCTTTGGGAGCACCTACTCCCACCAAGGCACAATCAAAAGCTGGTAAAGGTATCACAACATTTTCAGTTGAGTTTTCAATTTTATTAAAATTGGTCACACAACACAAGACCAACTAATGAACTAATGAACACAAATTGGGTTATACTAATGAAACACATTCTTTTTATTATTACTACTACTACTACCACTGCTACTACTACTAATAATAATAATAATAATGTCCCAATCACCAAAAAACAACTTTTCTTATGCTGCACAGTCTCCCTTCAAAAGACATTTTATTAGAAAGCCATATTCTAATTTTAGCTAGCTGTCAGTTATATTTACTTGTTTATTATTGTCATTATTATATTATTATTATTATTCATAATAATAGTAGTAGTATTTTTGTTTGTTTTATTGAATACAATTTTGTTTTTTATTCAAAGTTACCGTTTTTGCTTTGTTATATGACTTTGAACTGCTCTACAAATAAAGATTGAAGAAGAAGAACCATATTTGGTTGGAATTTCCTACAGGTCCCGACATGCACCTCGTCCATTACCATAGCAGCGGGAAGTTAGTTTCCACCATGGACGGCCCGAGCAGAGTGTTTACTGCTATACTACCGGCTGCGGGGCTCGAGTTTGCCGGTAACGTAAAGGAGCAGGGGCTGGAAGTACGGACAGTTAACCGGCAGAGTCCCAGTAACCGTGTGAGGGAGGTCCAGGTGACGGGGACAGCGGAGGTTTGTTGTCCGGCGGACCGAGTCTCTGTCCGGGTCAGTGTGAGCAACAGTAAAGAGTCAGTGAACGAGGTCACAAACAGCGTTTCCCGACGACTCGAGTACATCGTGCAGACTGTCAGGTGAATAAAACAAACATACACTACATACACATATTGAGAGTGGGTCAGCAACATTAGCTTAGCATTAGCTGCTACGTGGTTCTATCTGCATAGGAGTAAGTTTGACTTCTTCAAATGTGCTAAAAGTATTCTCTCCCACTGACATTAACACTAATTACTTGTAATATTCTTCTCAGTCTCTGATATCTACTAGTGTACTGGATATCCGACATTTTTACTGTACAATTTAAGAGAAATTTTAAGTTGAAAGTCCCATATTCGCACCTTTTAATCGAACAATTATCAACTTTGAAATATAATAAAAGCAATGACCAGGACTGAGTAGGTTGTGTTGAGGACATATGTTTACTATTTTTGTCTAATTTACAGTACGGTAGTAGTCATGTATGTGCTGAAGACAACCTCGTCAGTCCTTTCGTCAGGATTTATGGAGTGTAACTTATTATTTTTTATTACATCTCAAAGTTGATCATTTCTTTGATTTAAAGAGTGTGAATATGGGACTTTCTACTTGAAATTCCTTTAAAACTGTATAGTTTTAAATATCTGATATCCAGTACACTAGTAGATATCATGTTTACAGCATGTGCTAAGTGAATCATTTAGGTTAAATTTACAGAACTCTGTCTGTGTAAGGATCCCATACAGGTAAACAGAGTATAATCTGCTTTTGTGCAATACATTTTTAATTTTTGGTGTTCATTTTTTGAAAATTATTGTTAAATGTTTTAGTTTGATGTTTATTACTTGAATCATTTTAACACTTGCATCATTAAGGCACCTTGTAGCCGTTTTGAAAAGTAAGTAAAGGTATTCTAAATAGTATTACTGTATTTAGTGTCTACAAATCATATTGTATTTTAACTTTTATCTTCCTCTATATATTTAGTGGTTATTCTGACCAGTATCTGCCTGATACTAACACCAAGTTGGCCCATCCCTGACACCATTTCTGACTTTTTATAAACCAAATAACTCTCAATTAGTTGAGAAAATAATGAGCAGTGAGTTTGCAGTAGTCATGTGTTTACATTCATTCATTCAATGTGCTTAGACAACATGGCGTGAGTGACACAGACACCACAGTGAGGAGGTTTCTTCACAGAGAAGCAGACCTGTTCCACATGGATGCAGAGGTATTCGGATACTAACAGACAAACATATAGAGTTTTTCTGCGGAGTTGTGTTTGACAGTGTAAGAAAATGGCTCCCCCAGGTGGTGGTGACTTTTTTGGATTTTGAGAAGATGGAGCGAGTTTGTAGTGTCTTGCTGGAGAAGCTGGACAAGAGTGTCTGTGTGGGATCGCCACAGTTTTACCACAGTGAAGACTGCCTGAGTCACCTGAGGTAGGAACACACAAAGCACACCTCTCTACAGCACTGTGGATAGAGTACCAATAAGATTTTCTGGATGCAGCACTTCAGTAATCAGTGTGCTTTTGTCTGTTTTAGAAAGCAAGCTTGTGTATCTGCAGTTGAAAATGCTCAGCAGAAGGCCAACGAAGTCAGTCAGCTCCTGGGACAAAGTCTGGGACACCCCCTACTCATCAGAGAGGAAGAGACGAGGGAGTGGAGGAACGAGGACGAGGACTATGGGAGCAGAGAGCAGGGAGCTGCACCCGTTTCTCATCTTCCTCATGCACCCACAATCACTGCCTCCTCGCGGGTGACTGTCTGCTTCAGCCTCAGAGATAGGAAAAAACTCTAAAGACATTTGCCATTGGCAAAACCAAACCCCTGTTTGCCACAGTTTAAAACACTTTATTGCACAATTGCAGCTCATCCAAAGCGTAGACAGTCAAGGTTATTTTTAGACTTTCGCAAACACTGTCATGTAAATTTAAATTTACAGAAAATCAACAAATTTCAAGCATTGATAATTATGCCAAACACTCATATGTTGTCTTTTAAAAAGACATGAAAACCTCATCAAACTTTTGACAAGGTCAATAACTGACCACAGAGGGAGAAAATGGAATTATCAGATGGATGAATGTTTTTAAGACAGATTCTTCAGGTGTCCATGACCTCATCTTCAGGAAACAGCTCTCTGAGCCAGGGCTGCATGATGAACCGCTCGCCGTCAAAATGTGTGAAGTAATTCTCCAAGGTGGGAATGTTTGGCTACAGAAACATCCAACAGTGAGTCCAAGGCCATCATGTGTTTGTGTATTTGAGTGTGCTGTGATTTCCACGTCTTACCCTCATCCCGGTGATGCGCTCCAGTTGCGTCTGAGGCAAATATGCAACCATCAGAGAGGAACCTGCAGGTCCGCCGAACAGAACTTTGTAGTGAGGTGTCCTCTCTGCAGCGGCGCCCTACACATACAGACACACACAGTCACAGAGGTCATGAACTTGTTTCCAACATTTGAACACATTACATTTCCTATAATGTGGGTCACTTGCAGTTCTGAAGCACTAGTGTGAAATCTATTTACTGAATGAGGTGTGTCCAACCCCTTTATGTAGTATTGTTAGTATTAGGCATTTTCCAGTTAAGCTGACGGAGCGTAAAAAAACTCTAGAGATGATTGTTGGGTCAGGTTCGGCACATCAATTGCCTGGTAATTCCAAATTCTAAGTGAAAGTAAAATATAGGGTTGAAGAATTAATCAAAATGTTATCAAAATCACAATACAGCCTAATCAGAATATTTCTTGAAGCCAAAATGTGTGGGAAAATGACCATTTTAGATGAAATATTGTCCACGCCTGTTCACATCATATTCTACAGACTGACGTGTATCTTTGTTGCTCACAGTTCTGCACAAATATCACAGTCATCATTTTAAATATGTATTTTAACTGAAATTTTGGAAAATTATGTAAAAAAAAATACCAATCTCTATCATATCACAAAATCATACCGCAATCGCACTTTCAGTCAACTGCTAACTAAAGCGGTTATGGTCAATTACATATATCTTCAAAATTGTTCAGCCCCAGTAAAAAAAGGCCAGTTTTAGTTCAGTAGCTCCACTTTCACTTACGTTATGTGGGAGTGTCCAACACATGTCTTTTAAAAGTCTGGTTTTAGTCGGACTAACACAATTACTCAATTTCTTCAATGGATAAAAAAATATTTGTGGATGCTAACCTCAAAACTGGAATATATCTTGTTAATCCACTCTGAAGGGGCTCGCATCTCCGGGTCCCAGCTCACCACCACTCCGACCATGTTACCCTTCCTCTCCCTCACCACCTCGCCGACTCGTAGGAACACAAATGGAGGACGAGGGCTGCGCACGGTCGAGGACGCTGCAGGAGAAACGATGAAGGAAATAAGACAAATTGTCACTTTGAATAGTAGATTTTCTTTAAAATGGTCAGATTAACACTCTTTGTTATGAAATGCTCTTTTTGATAAAAGAGGAAGAAATAACCGAAATACAAAATGTAGTTTCACACAAGATTAAAAAAGGGGATATTTTTATTCATTCATTTGCTGATGTGTTTTTTGTTTTGTTTTTTAAAATCACTGGATCCACATAGCAACAATGCCTGTCTAGGCTACAAGTCAAAGCCAATTAATCCTAGATTATTTCCAAAAATGTCCAGTGATGTCACACAGTATATAAATATACATATACACACAGACACAAACCTCCAAAGAAGCCCTTGTCATTGTCAAAAAGCATTGCTTCAACGGGAGGCGAGTCCATTTTCACTTCCTGCTGCATGCCAACCATAGACCTTCAGTGTCAAGTGAAAACGAGGTCATTGGGAGTTGAAATGATAATGATTCTTATAGTAGAGGAGCAGCAACAGTTGTTATTGGCTCTACAAACACTCCGGTGCACTTACATAACATCGGACATCTGCTGATCTGCCCAGTCCATCCATGCTGTAGCATTCAGGTAAGACTTTCTCCAGTCTCTCCAAATTCTTATCAACCTGAAACACCAAGGTCACCTGATGAACAGCAGAATTACTCAAAGTGCATCATCCTAATAGAATATCAATAATGGTGACTCAGAGAATACAATGCAGTGTGTAGTCCTAAATCTGATGAGGAATCAATGGATTGTCATGAAATAAAAGACACAAAAGGGCAGTTCCTTAAATATTTGATTGCAAATGTTACAGATTATTTTACAGCTTGGTTTTTGCTCACAGGCCTAGTTAATATCTGCTTTAGCAAAGGTTAGAAAACATTACTAAAAAGCACATCCTTAATGTCATCATTAATAGGACAACACACTAAGATATGAACTTCATTCTCAATGTCTCTGTGTTGGTTTGCAGTGACATTAAAATGAAACCTGCGAGTCTCAAGGAACAAGTTCCTGAACAGTTCACACATGGATCTTTATCCTCTGTTCAAATTATATTTTACACAAGATTCTACTGGATTAGAGGTCGACCAGTAATGGGGTTTTCTTTGATTATTACACACCAGGGCAGCCAATAAACAATAACTGATATAAATGTGTTTGTCCCATTTACTTAGCTTAGATTTGTTTTCCTCCATTTGATAAAATACAACTCTTTAATGATAATATCAAAAGTTGCATACACATCTACAGTTCATGTCTGCACTGCAGCGCAATCATTTACAGTATTTTCCTTTAAAAGAATAATGTATACACTACATATTAAATACATAAAACAGGTCATCAAAATATGAATTTTTTTTTAGTTTTACTGACTTTTACAAACATCCATCAAGTTCTAAAACAACGTCACACCGACACGGATGTGTCTTTGTTTACATGTATGGTAACACCTCACGTAACACCTCCCTAAAACACTTTAAAAAAAAAAAACACTTTCAAACTTAATGATAATGTGGTCACACGCACACAGACAAATGCATTTACATACGTCATAAAGAAATGACAGGTCCCTCACTCACTCCCACTTACCGCGTGGTCTTGTGGTAGCGCTGCGCGGCGTTGGTTCCGGTCCACTGGGAGATTAAGTACTGCGCGGGCACAGCGGACAGAATGAGCGCGAGCTGCAGCGCCACGGCTACGGGGACCTGAGGCATGACCGCTGCTACTGCTGCTGCTGATGATGATGATGATGTCACCTGCTGGACGGAGTTTGGTCACATATCAAAGACAAGAAAAACAGACAGAAGGCAGTGACGCAACACTGTGGCAGCCGTAAAAACGTGAAAGAATAAAAATGACGGCGGGAGCGCGTGACAGGTGGATGTGGATGTGGCAGCAGGTGCGCAACCGGAAACTTAAGAGCAGAGTTTGTTTTTTATTATTATGTCGTAAAGTGACATTTTAGATGTCTCAACCTTAATTTACCAGAAAGGAAAGCTCTACAGAAACAGTCAACAGCAAACTTTTACCATTAAATGATCAACTTGTGAGTCCTTACCTTATGTTAGAGTCCACAGTTTTTCCTGCGACTCTCTGCCAAACATCATGAGTGCGTCTGCGAACCAGAACAGTGACACGCTTTCACTCCTGTTTTATTTACATAAACCACGCGCCACCGCCACCTGTTTATCCCCATTATTGTCGAAACTTTTAAACTCGTAGTAGTTTACCCAATAGCAGGAGCCCACGGGTGAAGTGACGAACCTTTAGCTGCTCGCCACGTCAGGACAACGCGGCGGGGCGTGAAGTGACGCACTTACACTCTGTGGACACCAGGTGTCACTGTTGCTTTACTCGGCCCTGGTGTTTTTGTTTTCATATTATTACATACAAAACAAGTGACATTCACAGTTTAATATTCTTTATTTCTTTAAGATATGGAATAGTCTGTTAGTTAATAAAAAAAGAGTCTTCACAGTAGTTTAATAGCGCTCTGAACTATTTTCCCGTTATTATTTGTAATACGTTTTATGGTCTCTTGTGTATAAATTGTAATGTTTTATGCTGTAAAATTGCATTAACTTAAAGATGACAGTCTAATTTTGGTGTGCGACTGTGCCTGATTAATTTTTTTAAGAATACTATGATAGGTTTGTGTGTTAGTGTTGTTTTTGTGTAAAAGGTTACCATTTCCTGTAATATGCTCACACAATACAGATTTTCACACCCTCTGAAGGCAATTCTCCCTCATATTATCATGGTGGTTATAATGGCTCTATTAATTTGTTTTTATGTTAACATAAATACAAATACTAAGTGCTTTTATCTTAATAAAAATCCATATTTTAACTATCACTTTGTGAAAAATAAGTTAGACCTTCGCTATGATAGAAAACATGTATTTAAGTCAACAAAAATAAATAAACCAGAAGTAAAAGTGTATATGGAAACACAACTGTTTATTTACTTAAAATATTGGTATGAACTAACAGGACAGCAGTACTCCCCTACACATACATTCTAGCTTTATGCTTCTTTTTTTGCATTAATTATTTTATATATAAAAAGTATCCAAACTAACAAAGACGTCCTCGCTTAGTTCACATAAATCAGCTTTCCCTTTCCCTTCCCCTGCTTCATTCGCTCCTATTCCACATCCAATTGCAACTTAAAAACAGCCCCAAAATGTTTCCCAGTGGCTCAAATGCAGCCACTTCACACACACACACACACACACACACGCGTCCATACTCTCACACACACAGTGACCATTCAACTTCTGACCCAACACTATGATGCGTGGTCAGAAAACCATGCGACCAGCCAAACTCTGCCACACGTGATAAATGAACGCAAATGTTCAGCGAGGGTCTAAAAAAAGAGCGAGAGCTGAGTGAAGTGAAGTGCTGACACCAAAAACCTCAATGAGGTCAAGTCAGTGCAGAAAACCAGACAAGACGGACGTGACTGGTCTGAAAAGATAAGAATCAATTAATTACACCCATTTGACTAGTTTTAAGGCCCCTTTTTCATGATTAGAGGTTGTGTATTGTCACAGACATGGTTAAGGTTAACCAGCAACACTAAGTCAGCTCTTTTACTTTGACAGATTCAAAAGTATAAAGAAAAGTGGGTGATATGATTGAGAGACTGCAATACACAACCTTTTTTATTAACATGGGGAACAATGGCTTCTACGTAGCAGGCCCGTGTAAACATTACGTTTAAAACTGACGTCCTATTTAAGATTTGAGAGGAAGTTTGTTTCTGGAAACATTGAAATCATGATCATCTGTGCGTAAAGGTAAATGTTAATTGTGACTGAGAAAGAAAAACCCTTTATGTGCCTATGTCGAGTATAATAAATCCATTTTATGAATGAGCATCATTAGCGAGCCACCTAAAACAAACAACACTGCTGCCCGCAAAATATGGATTTGTTTAGGGCAAAGAATAATTTGCTTCCTACTTTGATAAAAGAAAAAAAACATTTACTTTGATGTCAACAGGAAGATGGCTGTCACTGTTCTCAGCCATCTTCATATGCAATAAAGCTCTTTATATACACAATATAAACAAAGCATTGGTAAGTAAGGAAGTGTGTCCTCGGATAAGTGTGGCAGAGTATAAAACACCATTCCAGCAATACAACTCCACAGATCGAGCGGCTGAGACATTGTCCAAAATGGCAGGGACACAGACAGAAAACATTTGACACGTCGTAAAAAGTCGCGAAAAGAAGCGCGACACACTCACTGCGGAGACAGTAAAACTAAACAAACAAGAAAAGAAAAACACATTCAAAAGCCATGTTCTAAAATCTCAGTGCCCAAACACAAACATTTGGCATCAACTTATCCATGACAACAAAACAACAATGATAAACAGATCAGATATATGTTGAATAATATGTGACAAGGAAGATCAGTGAAATCAATGCAAACATCCAGGTCTCTCCGGCACTTTGCCCCACAAGTGTCACATTTTGGCCTTCACTTGCCAAACTCGGAGGCCGCCATCTCTGTAAATTCGGTCCATTCAGTGTACAGAGCAAGAGAATGACTGTTCATTTCATTTTTCCGTCTTTTCTCAGCCTTCAGTACAAGCCTGTCAAGATCAGTCCTGGCCCCAGAGTCCAGAACCCCCCTGTCCCGTCCCCCCCCCCACCACCACCCCGTCAAATACAAGAACCAAAGGGGAAAAACTTATATCATGCCAGAGTAGCGAAGGCACACAGTCAGAAAGATGTAGAAATCGTCTTTCTCTTTCTCGGCTTTTTGTCCAAAACTCAGTCCGAACCAGTTTGATCTGCCTCTGTCCTGTTTCTTCAGACGTGAGAAAGTGTCGGAACGAGTGAGACAGAGTTGTGTGTGTGTCTGTGAGTGTTTGTGATCAAATAGAAACAATATCAACATTTCAAAAGTCCATTTGTCTATGTTAACAGTTGTAAAACACACAGGGTTACTCCCTATGACTGCATTGATAACTGGTCTGTGGTAAGTGCATTTCAAAGCCCAGCGCTCCACTCGCTGTACCTTAGGTATAAACTGACGATAGGTTGGTTATAGGACCATATATTTGACATGAATAATGGTATGTTCACAATAACAGTTCAGTCTTTTTTTTCCCCCTTCTTTTCAAACTGCTATAAATACATTTCTTTGAGAGGTTTTACAACGATCAAACCGTATGCCACTGTCTGTACGCTGAAAGTGAATGACACACTCAGTTGCGGTGTTAAAAAACCCCACGCGCGCGCACGCTCCTTCAGTTTCACACACGCCTGCAGAATCGTGACACAAGTTCATACGCACACAGGCACATGTACCTTGCAGGGCAGAGGCCAAACACACACACGCACGCACGCACGCACACACACACACACACCGGAGACATAAAGGCACAAGGTATTGCTAATGTTGAGGACACATTGACACATGAATGATCTAAACATACAAATGAATCCTTTCATCCACTCACTCACAATAAAAACAGTGTCTATTAAAAAAAAGATTCTTCATCTTTCAAACATGCAAAAAAAAAGAAGAAAGGAAAACACCCACACGCCCAAGCACGTCAATAGTAAACAAAACCTACTAATCTGCGGTACCTGCAAAGGTACAACATTTGGTATATTAGCTCAGACAGACACACTCATGTCAGCCAACGTGTAAGACTTCCAAAACAGAGAGCCCATCATTACGTACAAATCTTAGAAAAAGCTAATTGTGGGTTGTATATATGTATGTATATATATATATATATATATATACATATACATATATATATATACACATATATATATACATATATATATATATATATATATATATACATATATATATAAAAAAAGTAGAGGAACGATGATGACGCGGATGAAAGATGTTATCAGGCCAGCGGTTGTTCTACAATTCTAGCTCAGCGGAGCAGGTTTGACCGACCCCGCAGACACTGGACCAGTTCTCTGAAATTGTAAGACGGAGATGAGCTACGTCCATCTGTCCTCATGACATCTTCAAGTACTAAAACTCTGTTCAGCTACTGTCTTGTCAAGTCAGACAAGGGTGAGGGGTGGTTCACCAGACAGGAGCCAATCACAAGACCACCAACACGGGAGTCGGCAAACATCTATCAGATCCAACATGGACCAATAATGTAAGAGGAGCTTGAACATATGTTGTCTGAAATCCACTGGTTGCCATAGCAATGTGCTTTCTGGGCCGAAAGAGGGAGGACTAGACAGGCCACTGCACTGCTGTGTCTCTCCAGAGCCTCGGCTTCCAACAGCAGCAGATGAAGCAGCAGCTACCCAGAGGCACATACACATACATGCACACAAATAAGCATGACTTCCACAACGTGGCCCTTTGCTCCTCTGATGCACAAATAAAGAGATTGTGATCTCTTAAAATCTCTGTCACATCCTGTTTATCTCCAAAGTTACCAGCCTATCAGGTTGGCTTTGGCCTTTTCTGTTAGCTTACGGACACGCCCCTTAGAGGAGGTGCCAAAGGTGATAGACGAGTCCTCAAACAGCAGTTGCCTCTGCTCCTCCTCAGAGTCCTCCTCCATGTACCAGGCCGACCTTCGCCCCTGGTTACGTGTGCGCATGGACCCACTTGCTTCGTCCCCCTCTTCCTCCTGTGGAGACTCCCTGCGATTGGACCGTTGAGGGACAGTCTGCGGAGGAGGGGTGACCTCCTCGTTTCCCCTCCTGCTGCTCCTCCTCAGCGGCTCAAGCTCAGGCGACTCTGTGGGTGGAGTGGATTCCTCAGTTCTTATTGTTCGGGGCCGACCGCGCCGCCTAGGTGTCGACGGTGCACCAGAGTCCGACAGCACAGATGTCTCCTGCGCTGAAGATGTCCCTCCTTCATCGCCAGTGGACTGGTCGAGCTCATCGTCCGGGGTGGAGCTCCTGTGGTTCCCGCTCCTCCTCATCTCTTCCAGCTCCTGCTTGCTCTTCCTGCCTCTCTTCTTGCCTGGAGGGCGACCTCGGGGTCTGGAAGGGCTTGCTGGAGTCGTGACCTCTGGAGGACTCAGCGGCTGTTCCGTTCTGGACTTCCGCCCCTTCTTCCCAACGCCCATCGTCATAGGACTGCTATGACCATTCAGGTGGACTGTGGTCTGGACTGAAGGGCTGGCGGGAGAAACTGTGCAAGAAAAGACATTAAATCAAAGGGAGTAAAACATCAATAACAGAAAGTGACATTAAACACTTATAATAATTATATATTATTAAAGGTTATATGTAAAAATATATTCTATTAAGTCCTAAAATTTAATAAGATTAAGGAAACACAGGTTAACTTGAAATAATGTCTTCAGTATATTCACAACTGAAACCTTAATTTGCATGTTGCAAACTATGTTTTGGTTTGGTGTTTTTCTGTTTCACCGCCCAGTGCCACCCACCAAATAACGCCTCAAACTATAGTGCTTTGACACACAGAATGCCAGCAGAGTTACTTCAACACAGTGGGCTGCAGCTACGGCTCGGAAATGCTGAACATTACCAAACCTAAAAAAAAAAAAGCCTCACTACCCCTCTCAAAACATCTCAACCAGAGGAGAAGTAAAATGAGGATCTGCAGTGGAGATGCATTAAAATATCTGACATCTGAAAGTGGAAAAGAAGTGAAAGACATTACCTGTGGCGAATATTTAATCATCTATGTGAATATTTAACATTTATAAAGTTTTTAAAGTCAGTTATTGTCACCTTGTCGTTTCCTCTCACCATGTGTTATTTCTCGGCTGCTCTAAAGCAGACACACTTTCACTTTCGATCTCTGACTCAAACAGGTTCAATGTTTATAAAAATAAAACTGACAGTGGGACAGTTATGTACATGTTTGATTGTGCACATTTACACAGATTAATGTCAGGTATAAATGCAGCTCCATTTTGAACTGGGATTGCAGTGACAAATTTTACATGTATACACTTTAAGCATCATCTCTTACCAGGTGTGAGTCGTACAGGCGTCCGGAGTTTCCGCCGGGTGCTTCCTCCACCGCTACTCTCTGGGGCCGGAGAGGAAGTCACCTTTTCAGGAACCGGTGGCGTTGAGGCTAAAACAGAGTTATGAGCCCTAAGTGAACGAGTCGACTCTGAAAAAGGCAAAGAGAAATAACTAAAGTTAACTGCTCCGCACATTTAAAGCGAGACACTTTGCTCTTTTACAACAACGGTATTTCCTGAATGTACTGCACAATATAAGCGAGCTCACCTGCTGTACTCTGTGTGTTGCTTGTGGCGTTTTGCGAGGAGGACGGTGCAGGTGGGGAGTGTGCAGAATGGCGCGCTGCACTTCGCGTTCGCCCCGCAGCCGGTGTATCCGCCTTCCCGTTGACCAGCTGTTGAGGCTGTTTCAGGGGGGTGCTCTGTCTCAGGGAGGAAGGCCGCGAAGGAGGTGGCGATGGCTCCTTTTTTGCGGTCACCCTGGATGACACGCGTCTCTTCCTCTCTGGGCTTGAAGCAAGAAAGAAGGAAATAATTCAAAAGACTAAATAATATTCTATCGAATGAGCCACAAAATTGAAAATAAAACGTCCTTCCTTCTACCTGGATGCAGTGCTGCTTGTTGGAGACTCGCTCCTCCTCCTCCTCCTCTTCATTGAGTGCCGTGTCTGTCTGTCTGTAGTGTGTCGTGTCTGCCTGTCCGCGCCCTGTCGGGTCAGTTTATCTGTCAGGCCGTGGATGGCCTTGTAGTCAGCCAGGATGGAGCTGACGTGCTCCTCAAACAACGCAGAAAGCCTCAGACTCATACTGTAGATCTGGAGACACAATAAATGATGCACTGGATCAACTGCTGTACTTAATGTGTGTGTGTGTGTGTGTGTGTGTGTGTGTGTGTGTGTGTGTGTGCGCGCATGTCTTACCCGAGACTTCTTACTCGGCGTGTAAGCTTTGGAATTGCTGAAAATGAGCCGGACATCTTTGCAGAGGTCAATGGGAGACTGGTACTTTCCTTCTGTCAGTGTGGAGAGAACGGTTCCAAAGTCCATTGGAGAGTCAACTATTTGCAGGTAGTCCTGGGTGAAGGCGATGTAAACAGAATAAGGATTAGATGAGAGCAAGAATTAGGAGACAGGGTTATTATCAAGAGTTTACCCCTAACACTTCCCTTTTTAAAGTGTATCTAGTGGAAATTCACACCCAAAATAGTTTGCCAGGTTTCTGAGTTTGCAAGTTTGTGTGCACCACCGTTAATTAAGAGAGAAGAGCAGCTGTTGAATAAGTACCGGGTACTCCTGGAGGTCCACAGGTTCCCTGAAGGGCTCGGAGTCTTCACACTGAAATATCAGGTCCAGCAACTCCTTACAGCGCCCCCTCCACGCTTGAGGGTCGTACGACGGAGGTCGCGTTCGCCGCTGACGCTGCATCGGCCGACGTCCCTACATTACAAAGTTTCATGTGAAGAATGAAGAGTTCATGGTGTGTTTTCACTCTTGTGGACGCTGCAGTCAGGAATCTACACAGTGAGATGTGTTACCTTGTGGTTTCGAGTGGATGTTCCAGGTCTATTAGTATCTTCATCTTCCTCCTCCTCATCCTATATAAGACAAGGGGGGGAATGATTGTGATGGTGAGTATTGTACTGTACTCATTTCTTTATATTTAACAATAATATAATACAGTATTGTATATGTTTAAAAATACCAGCTGCCTTACATGTATAATTTTAGGTTCCATGAATTAAAAGAGAATTTTGAAATTGTGATTGCTACCCTGATCTACAAAAAACAAAAGAAATACATATTTGATATGTTACTGTGTAAACATGTTTACAAACACACCTCATCTTCGGAATCAGAGAAGGTTGCCTTCTTCATAGTTTTGTAGAGGGGCATGATGTCAGTCAGACTTTGGTCCCTGAAGAAGAATAAAAAAGTAGTTAACAGTTTAAATGTTGTGAAACTTAATGTAACATAGCTAAAACTAAGTACCTAACGCTTAATACGTAAAACCCTATTTAACACACTCACTTAATAAACTGCAGCATGAGGTCAGAGACAAACTTGGCAGTAGTGACGATGAAAGATCCCGGTTCGTTGAACGTTTGGGCGTTGTGTTCAATATAACGAACCTCCCACATCAGAGAGGACAGTCGTCTGAAAGGGAAACAAACAATCACAGACTGTGTTTGAATTCTATCTCTTCCATATACTGTATACTGTACGCTTTCAGTATCTTCTGCCGTCTCTTCTGAGCTGATGCCAGTTACCTGTAGAAGCGGTTCACCAGCCTTTGGCGAATCGTGCTGAGGTCAGTGACGTAGGCCACGACTGTGCAGTACGTGGGATAAGCCTGTAGGTCCACTGGAAAGGCAAATGGCGCTGCCACATCTGCGGGTGTTGAGTTCAATAGGGGGATGGAAGACAAAGATGAAGAGAGGATTAGTGCTGCGGCACAACAGATTTGACGTACAAGCATTTTGTATAACTCGGAACCAAAACAGTTTCAAGAAACGGTCACGTTGTGAGTGTGTGTTTAGTCAACACATTTTCACGATCAGTTACATCAAGCTAAAATAAGGGAGGTGAAGGTAACAAAAATGGAAACATCTCTTAACCTCTCTTAACCTATGTATTGTGAGACATTGATAAAGCGATCTGAAATCACCTTAATCTAATTATTGATCCCCAAATCTCAGCATAAATCTCACAGCTAATGAGGAGATATCTAGATAACTGTCTGAACTGTGCAGGGTGTAAACCGGCTATCACACTATGTCAGCTGAGATTGGCACAGCACCCCCCGCGACCCCCATGTGGAGGATAAAGCGGTAGAAAATGGATGGATGGATGGATGTTGACACGCTATGTGTGCATGTTTTTCCACAAACTGTCTCTAGAGGGAGCCCTCTAACCAGTGTACTTCCACCATGATTGCAGTAATACAAAGTCTCTAATGTGACATTACATCACTTTCCAGGAATACAAGCAAGCACCTCAATATCTGACTCAACGTGTCAGCAGCTTATTCTTTTAAACATATGACACTTGGTCCTGCTGATGAGCTCAGAGCAGTGACTCACGCTGTGCAAAGTCATGCTTTACGCAGCCTCTGTAGCCTAATGTCACATCCCTGCTTACATGACATAAGCAGGCTGTTATTAATATTATTATAAAAGGTCTGACAACATCATACCGAGGGTGCAGAGCTGGTCGATGGCCTTGATGATGCGTTCACACTCCTCCGCACGTGTGCGGCAGCCCCATTCCCCGTCCAGAGGGACGTACAGCAGCTCCTTCTGCTCCTCTTCTACGAGTGGGACGCTCAAGCCCAGCTCGTCAGGGAACGTGGCTACAAAATGAGAATTTTCGGGGGCTTTAAAGCCACTTGAACTTAACTTTATTGAGAAAGAAACTGCGTGCATGTCTTAGTGTGTGTCCACAAGCGTGTGGGTGTGTATTAGATAACTCACCATCATCAGGAATAGGCTCCATATCCCACGGACTCATCTTCTCCGTGTCTCCATTGTCCCAGCTGGATTGGAAATAGTGTTGTGATGTGGATCATTGACATTCAACAAATTGCTAGTACTTTCTTTTTTACTTGACATAGGTGACAAGCAGTGTCGTGAGCAGTGACGCTGCTTTGCCACAACCTACATCTGAAGAAAACATTTTTAAAATGATCTGTAACCATAAATGTCTCAGCGTGGAGAGGGAAAAGAACGAAACACAATCAGAGAACATAAATATCAATCGTTTGAAATGTCACGGTTAGTGAAAGAAAAACAATGCAACATAAAGAGCAGCGTCAGCCGGAATCATTGTAAATATCAAATTCCCAATTCAAACTTTGCCAGGATATTTTCCACAGAGTTTGTGGATTTAATGAGTGTTACACGCAGCTATTTGTTTCCATCTGAGTGGGTTTCTCCATGCAGACAGACTTGTTTTTATTTGTAAACCATTTTAATCAAGCTGTTTCAGATGTCTTTTCCCATTTGTGTTGGTGTCTGCCAAGTCAAGAAATCATTAAATCCTAAAAGTAACTACATTTCTGCCGAAATTTCACTGGACTTAAAATCACAAGACCTTTTTGTGATGTTTTTCCCTTTTATTGGAGAAATGTATTGCTGCATGAGAGAGCATAAAACAAGATAAGGGATTGTCTTACCAATTTGTCTTTGGTCAAATTACACTTTATTGTCTCGTTTCAAGGGGCTGAATTTTACTTTAAGTGCTATTGATATGGTCCAAAATGATCTATATGGCATATAGAGATGAAATATAAGGTACATAACCCCTTAAGTGAAAGCTACTGCAGCCTCTTTGTCCGTGTGATGACAGATTATATGTATATGATATTTGGCTTTGATAGGAGCGGCAGTTTTATGGCACTTTTTCATTATACAGTTCTAACACTACTCTGCTCTACTCAGTTTGGTATCAGGTATAAACGCGGCTGTAAAGGTTATGATTGGGCTCACGATCGCCAGCGCTCGGCAGTGCTGTCGCTAAATACACCCGACTCCTCTGTTAAATATTGAGATTTTAGAAATGTCCGTGCCAAATGTTGGAGATTAACGCATGTTTGCAGGATCTTTGAGTCTTTTTAACTGATCTACAGTCCGGGATTACTCGGTTTGATTCTCGTGTCGAACGTTGCACTCCTCCTGTGACTCCTTCAGTCACATTTTTGAATCGGCTCAGGTCACTTGGAACGTCGTCAGAACAAATAAGCACCAGATTAAAAAGAAATTGTACAATGAAATGTATAACTACAGGTCAAGTGAATCCAGAATGTGTTCATACCAAACATTGTAGCACTGGAACAGACTGTCAGGATACTGCGTCTGGTACGGCTCCTGGCTCTCAATGGTCCCGAACCACCAGGCATCATCAATCACTGACCGAAACCTGTCACCTACACAGACATCACACAACTATTTAGACATTTGCAAAAAAAAATGAAGTAGAAAATGTGTATATTTTAGATTTGCTTAAAAATCCTATGCATGTTTTTAGTTATTCTAGCTTTGGCTGACCTATCCTCCACTGCCTGTCTCTGGCATTGTCAAACTGCTGCCGCAACACCAGGAAGTCAATTACATCAGCCATGTCGTGGTACCTACAAGAGAAGAATAGTGTTTACAAATTACTACAAGGAAGTGATGAAACATCTGAAAATATAACCGCAACAGTAACAATGTGAAATAAATCAGAGTTTGTAGGACAGTTCATTACTCTTAAACACTGTAAATCAGTGGATTAAATGGGTTTATGGAACTTGACTTGTGTCAAGATGAGAATTTATTGAAAAAATGTGCTGTATTTAAATGTAATGATTTACTTAATCTGCATATTGTTGGAGGAAAAGTGGAAATGAATGTAAGAAATGTAAAGTTTACATGAACATATGACACAGTGATACCACTTCCTGATAAATGGCTGTTTCACATGTGTAACAAGCACTCGCTATAAAAACAACAGTGGGTGGATGCTTACTTCATAGAGAAGGATCCTCCGGTCAGTTTGCCGGTGTCAGGGTCCAGGAAAGACAGCTTCAGGCAGCACAGCGTGGGCAAACCCACCTCGTACTTGATGCCAACTATCTTCATCAACTCCTGCTCCTGAACATTACAAGTAAAAGAACATATAACGCAAATTAACAAACACTGTCAGTGGAATTATTTATTCAATGCACTGTTTTTTTTCATTTGTTTGGACAAATATGACCCGTGTCATGTTTACAACCATATACTGTATATGTACTACATAAGCATGCTGATGTCTTTACACTGTGTGTGCTTGTATATAGAAAAAAAAAGCAGTAACCATGGTAACAGTTGCATGTCAAGGACAAGCTACTGAAACTAAGTGCAGCTTAGCACTGCTATACTAAGTTATTTCCAGCAGGGAAAACATGATACTGAAGTCATTCCTGGTTGTTAGAACTACAAACGGAGAGAGAGAGACTGCATGTGCATATTTGCTTGTATTTCTGCCTTTATTTGAGAGTTAAGGTTAACTTGTGGTGAGGGTTGAGGTAAGGAATTTAGTTGTGATTGTTATGGGTAAGATAATCAGCGAAAGAATTCCCTTTATCAATCGTTATTTTCTTATAAAAAAAACAAAAAAACAGGCACGTGTGACCTACTTTGTCAATAACAATGAAAAACCAATGAATGCTAACATTTATTGAGTTTCCATTTCAAGTGCTCTGCTCTGTTAGGCCGTAAGAACTTCAGCACCTTTGTCGAATAGATGTCACAGAAAATATAACACAAACACAAAGTCCCATGATTAGATTACAAAAACAGAATCCAACATGTCAATGTCTGCCATATTTATTGCTCAAAGACTTTGAGGTGCCATGAGCAGCTTTACCATTTGTAACAGTGAAGTTTACGTTTATGTTCTTAATGAAAGACATTATTATACGCTTTACTGTCCAAGAACTGTTCCTCTGTGTGAAGCTTGTATTGATTTTGCGACATGGCTCTACTGTGATCTTTATTATGGGCCTCTCCTCAGTGGTTGTGGGTAAAGAGACAATATAAATCTACAGATACATTGGTAGCAAGAGCAATGTCTCTCTTCAGAGAGTCCTAAATCCATCTTTGTCAGACTGTTCCTTACCCGTAGCTCCATCTTGTGCCAGGGCTGCTTCTTGGGATTGATGCTGTAAATCTTTTTCTGTTTGGCCATCTCCACATAGGCTTCATGTCCCTGTCTGAAGTAATACAACTGCACATACACACATACAGTACATGTGAGCTACAACGTTACTTACTGGAACATTACAACATTACTTGACTAGTAGGGTATTGTCACTTTCCTCCAACATTATCTCCTGTGGCAACATATTTGGATGTAAGCATCTAATCATGTTAATATATAAGCCTGGCTTTTTGATGTGTGCAAACATGTGGTGCACATGTGGTGGGAACACTGTAACAGAGACAGGCTGCATGTACCTCATCTCCCATCTGGGGTATGTAAGGACATCTGCGCGGGACTGTGTCTGTGATCCAAGCAGAAGGAAGCCACTCCTCCAGAGTTAGGCCTTGCTCCTGAAACTCTGTCCTCTGAAAGACATACAACACAATAGATGCTGTCACAGCTCAGGCAAGGATTTGCATTCATCTCAGAGTTACTTAACCACTTTTACAACAAATTAGCAAATCAAATTTAGTGCAAAATCGCACCATGTCAAGGCATTTTACCTTATATGACAGATAACTTACAATATAGAGAGAGAAGTTCACACAATGACCAAGCACTTGATGATGGAGAGGAAAAAAAACCCTTTGAAGGGGAAGAAATCTCTGGCAGAACCAGACTCAAATATGTGCAGATTTCTGCCTGGGCCAGGTGCATTCTAGGCCTAGATTCTTGTGATTAATCTTAGTTTGGTCCCTTACTTGTGCAAGTAGCTGATTGGTAATAATACCAAGGAAAATAAAGGTTTTAATCTAACCTTTCTTTTCTCCTTTGGCTGCTTCTTCTTTGGTGAGGTGCCATCTTTGTCTGGTTTGTCTTTCTTCTGTTCTTTCTTGCCTTCCCTCTTCTTCTCCCCATCCTCCTCAGAGCTGCTGCCCTTCTTTTTCACTTTAACACTCTTCTTGGGCGGTTCAAGGTTGATTCCTGCGTCTGCTGTCCAGTCAGAGTAGTCGCTGGAGTAGTCGCTGCACGGAGATCAAATGCATCCCTGTATCAGCTTGTGTTTACAATAATGATTTGCATACGGCCCGTGTATGTGTGTAGGAGATAGTTGATATGATTAATGTGTGTGATAAACTGCGTCTATCTCACCTTGAACTGCTGTGGTCATCTGGCCACGGCTCTTTTTCCTCCTCCTCCCCCTTCTCTTCCTCTGAGGAATGCCCGTTAATCTGACGCACCTCCACCTCTCCCTAGAAACAGACACACAGAGGCAATTAAACACAATGAATGCCACTAACAATTATTGTCATAAAGATTCATCTCTTGATTATTTTCTTGATTTGTCAGTTTGTTGTGGTCCATGATGACTCTCAGAAATGATAAGTTCAGAAATATCTTGTTTTGACCACAAACCAAAATTATTCAGGTCTAATGATTTCTTTGTTATATGAGGCAAAGAAACTAGGGCTGCAACTAACGATTATTTTCATAATTAATTAAACTGTTGATTATTTTCTCCATTAATCGAGGTGCCCGTTAGGTCCGTAAAATGTCTGACCAGTGTTTTTCAAAGTGTCTTCTTTCATCTACAAATCATTATTATTCAGTCTTAATGATTTTGTTGTTGTATGAAGCAAATAAACCAGAACAATTTGCAAAAAAATCAGTGAACTTGTTCGTATTATAAATAAAACATTCAAACCGATAAATTGATTATAAAATTAGATGATGATTAATTCAGTTATTGATTGATTGATTAATTGATATCAGCCCTAAAGGAAACCAGAACATTCAAATCTAAGAACAAAGATGAAACAAAGATTAACTGATTATCATAATAATAGTTGGTGATTAATTGTTGCAGCCCAAAATTAAACATCATATTATTATTGGAAAACAACTTTAGCAGAGCTCTTTGAAAATAATGAAATGCAGATCAAATTTTGAGGATAAATTACTAACTCATTTTAGCTAATACACTAGTTGGAATTGAATAAAGTATAAAACCAAATCTACAACACGGCAGTAGCTGTTGTGTTGTCTACCTCTGAAGTGCTGTCATCCTCGTCTGCAGCCTCAGCACTCTGGCGACTATTCTCCTCCATGGCAGCCCGAGTCTGATAACCATGGTTACCCAGGCTCCTCCTGCCCTCATCAGCTACACCCTCTGATGTGGGATGAACCTGCAACATGAAGAATAGAAAGAGAAAGACAGAAAACAAAGGTAAGATGGTAACATTGTGGCTGATGGAATATTCATGAAGTTGCTGATCATCCAGTACTGACGCTGTGAGGGAGAGTCGTGACTGAGCTTGACTTAACTGAAGTTCTGAGACATGAAAGCATCAATAAAATGTCTTAAGAAGAAAAATGAATACTATTTCTGAAGTGTTGTAAAAAAATAATGTCTGTTGAGTGTGTTCATTCACTTACCCTGCTCTCCTTGGGGAGAGAGTGGATGGTACGTCTCCTCCTTTCTGACTGATAAATATTGATTTCTTCCTCCCCTTTAGCCTCGCGCCAGTTCACCTGCCTCCTGCACGAAACAAACAAACACACAGGGTCATGATGTGCACCCAAAAGATACCACCTCCAAGGCAGAGAAATCATATAATATTTGACCTTCCAACCTCTCTCTGTTTGTTTGTATGTATGTGTGAGCACAAGTGTTTAACCTGACAGAGGCGTCCTCCAGCTCCGGGACCAGCACCCTGCGGCTCCAGGCCACCAGGTCGCCCTCTGTGGCCATCTGGCTGCGTGGAGCGTTGCTGTGCATCTGGCGGACTCCCTCGATCTGACCGCTACGGCGCAGGCCTACATTGGGTGGGGAGTGCACTTCTATTGGCGATCCCACCGATCCTAAGATTGAGACATCAAATTAAAGAGAAAAACACAAGTGCTTTGTGTCAAACTGTGAAAAGAGACGTGTCATTTTCTATCGTTTATTGTCTGTGAAATATCAGAAAACAAGTTACAATTATTTCAAAGCATCAAATTCTCACATTTGAGAAACTGGAACCAGGAAAGACATTTCAGGTTTTAACAAAATTCGAGTTACATTATCTATAACTTGTATTTTGTTTGAAATACTAACAATATTTAATTAATTATAAAAAAAAGGGAGTAGGAAACCACTTCTCATTTACGCATATACTAAATAGGTAGATGATATGTTTTGTTTTGTGTAATATTCACTATTCATTTTACAAATTAACCTGAACCAGAGTTTATCACAGTAAATGTGTGTCAAATAGCGATAATAGTTTGCAGCATATAAGTGACAGCATTTGAATATTTTTAACTCAATCAAGATAATAAATTGAAAACTATTAAGTCATGAGATTTGCTCCTACCTCTGCTGGCCCTGGTGTTTACATTAGCAGCCGCAGTAGTAGTGGAACCAGGAGCAGCAGCAGCAGGGCCATCATTTGACCCCAGTCTTTGGTCTTGTTCCTGCTGCAGCCTCTGAATGAAGGAGTCCAGAGGACTGGGACCGTCCACAGCCTGCTCACTCACCACTTGGTTCAGGCCTGATAGAAACATGAAAGAAGCAAAACAAAAAATCATCTTAAAAAGGTATATAGAGAACCTGGTGAAATGTAATTAGTTTGAATTCCAACAGGGATTACTGCCATAAAGATTGCTACTGCCAGATAAAATGTAAGCTCAGCCATCAAACGAATGACGATGATTTCATCTTTTTTGGTGTCGGCCAACAAAGAAAACATTATTTCTCAAGATTAGTACTGCACAATTCCACCAAAATGCTATTGTCACACATTTTATCCTAATTAAATAATGACAGTGTCTTTTCAGTTTGTTTATTGCACCTGGTCATAGAGCAATTAGACTAAACTTTACTGATCCTTCACTGGGGAAATTCACTTCTCACAGCAGCAAAACAGACAGAGGTAGACAAGACAAGATACTTATATATATTATATATATATTAATATATTTTATATATATTAGATATACTGACTAGAATAAGCAATCGAAAAGATAAAAAAAATAACAAATACAAGTAAATAGAATTGATTAGGTTTAGATTATTTTCCAACTAATTAACTAAATGCCACTTTTTTTCTTTTACATTTAAGATTGTGAGCTGCCTTATTAATTCTGTTTTAATTACTGACGCTAGTGCACTTAAGATGCCTTTCACTAAGGAAAGATAACACAGTCGTCAAAAAATGAGGTACAAGAGCAATGTGATCAGCTTGACAACAGAGTCTTTGATCAGCTGATCAGCCTCAATACCTGAGGAAGTGACGCCCATCTGTGGAATCAGCTGCTCGTCCCGGCAGCCCTCTCTGCCAGGTACCAGCCGCTGGTACCTGGGAGGGTGGGGGTTACCGTCCACGTCCACCAGGAAGGGAGGGGGCATTAGGTGTGGCGCCTGCTGGGTCTGCTCATCCAGCACATAATTGTTGGCGTCCCGGATCAGCGGCCGATAGTCTGTGTGGAAGAACATCTGGTCCGCTATCTGAAACAAGAGGCGGAGAGGAGCAAGTTCATTTCACAGCACATTAAAGACGCCTGATCATTCGTCCCTGCTGATGTCATCAGTTGCTCACATCAACATTATACGTCAAGTTGTACAAGTATGTGATCCTGTCACTTCACCTTGTCGTACTTGCTGCTGGAGCCAAAGCCAAAGATGAGCAGGTGTCCGTGGGAGTCGGTGGCTGCGAAATGCTGCCCATCTGGACTGCATTTGCAGTCAAACAACGCTCCGTGTCCTTGACCCTCAATCTATCCACAGAGACACGGAGGAAGGGAGATCATAGCATTACACTACCTGGTGGAATTGCATGCAACTGTAGCACTTTGAATGACATGGATACAGTCAATTCCACATGGCTGGTACACAAGTGTGCAAACGCTATTTAATGAGCCACATGAGGCACATGGAGGTTGTTCAAGATGATGCATTTATGTTTATGGAAAAATGTAATTGACCAACTGTATTTAATATTTCCATCAACAAAACAGAACATCTGTGGAGGTAGCTTTCCTGCCTGTTGCTTTTTGTGTTTTGTGTTTCCTTGACTTTTTCAATAATCAAATAAAATACGTGATAAAAACATGTTTTGAATTTTTCAATGTTCATTAATTAAAGGTACTGAACCCTACTCTGCTTGAGCCTAGAGGACGTCTTGTATACAAGGTGTGAGTGAGTGGATTTGAAGTGCAATTCAAGTTGAAATGGGCACAATATGCTTCAATAAAAGGAATAGTTTTTATTTTTTTTTATTTCTTGGTGAGCGTTAGAAAGGTACAGTAGACTGATACAACTCTTACAACTCTACACTGTATGTCTGTCTCACTATATATGATCACAGGCAGCTGCTCGTGAGCTAAGTCTCACTCAGACAGAAGACAAGGGAAGCAGCAAGTCTGGATTTGTCTAGAAGAAAAAACCTGTCCATCAACACCTCTAATGCTCAAACAGTTTTGTACAAAATGCCACTAGTAAAAATTCACAATTTTTACAGCTGCACAGTTCAAGTACGTGCAGGTATAACTGTTTCCACCCGTTTCCTTTCTTCAATTTAACGGCAAAACTCTTTATTCTCATCTGTCAACAAGAAAGTAATAGGTTTATTTCCAAGATGCTGCACTATCCCTTTAAGTTTCATACTGAGAGTTGTGCCTTTTTTTACACAATTTGGGTAAAGACTAAGGCCGTTTGCTGTCTGTGATCTACACCAAGTTTCAGGCAACTGACCAGCTCACTGAGTGACTCACTGCGATGAATGCTGTCCTTGGTTACCATAGAGACACAAGCAGGAAATACAACAGTGTCTTTAATGATTATCACGCTGGGTGAATATGTACAGCAGCATATGCAGCACAAGTGTGGACGACATGCCTATGGACACACTTAATAATATACACAATAATACAATACGTGGAGGGGATAAAGTGAGGCAGCAAAGGGAGAAAGTGAAAGCACCGGGGGAGGTGGGGGGGGGCTGTGGGTGAGAGGGGAAGAATGCGAGACAAAGAGTGACACTGGGAAAGGAAAGCGAAGGAATGTGTGGTGGGAACGAAGCAAATAAAAAAAAAACACTGTATCCCTGTAGTCCACATCACACAACGCTAACTAATTCACTGACTTCACATCCAAACATGACAACACATGTCAAAGAGAGGAAAAATATACTCGTACATGGACTTGAACACATGACAGAACACTCACTAATGTCTCGTCTTCAGTGGGAAAAATTCCATTTGGAATCCATTTGCCGAGGTTAAGACTCACAGTTATTTATCTGTTCAAGCTCAGATTGGAGCACTGACCAGCAAAGTGATTTTGTTATTTGGTATGAAACAAGTGAAAAAGTAGTCATTAATACATGATTACCACCCTCCACGCTGCTTTCAACTCACACCAAAAAAAACTGAAAAGAAAACAAATTAAAAGCAGTGGAAAGTAGTCAATAATTTTCTTTTGGAGGTTTAATATGATTTTTTTTTTAAATTATATTTGCAGTCATTGTGGTGTAAAAATAGTTTTCCAGCTTCAGCATGACTGTTTGCAAAAAAACAGCTCAGAAATCCAGTGACAGTGAGAATCTTACCATGTTGAAATAGGAGCGGATCTTGACCCCTCTGGCCAGGTCCCAGACAATACAGTTCCCATCATGCCCCGCTGAGAAGAGGATTCTCGGATCAAAGGGGTGTGGCTCCAAAACAAACACCTCATCCTCGTGACCCTGTCATTAAACGACACAAACGTCGAGAATAAGTCACTCATGAGAAATAAATGAAGACATCGGGAAAAATCAATGGCCGTTTGTAACTGTGAATTAAACTGATTTCAGCTCATTAGCATTCAAGCAACTATTACGCAGACGGAGCTGCCTCTGCCTGTTTATTTACGTGAACTTTAAACATTTCACAGTCAGCGGTTTAACGCAAGCAACATAATCAATTAACAATTATCTTTTTTAACAACCTTTTTTTGTTTTTCTTCAGGGATAATGTGGTAAGGTTTTGCATCCAACACTTCTACATCCATGAATGCAACACCGTAGAGTTTCCAGCAGAAAATGTAATGTTAGGGGTGCATTTTATGTATCAAGGTAAGACAGCCACTGAAAAATCCATAGCTTTTTTAGTAAGCAAGCAAGCACGCAAGGTTGAGATGTTTGGTCACGTGTAGAGGAGGGATACGCTGCGGCGACCCCTAAAGAGACACCTTTAACTCTTTTAAAATTTTCTTTCCACTTGTGTGTCTGTGTTAATGTGTTTTTCCACTTCATACCATCAGCACATGGACGAGGTTTCCGGTCGTGGAGTTCCACACCTTCAGCGTCAGGTTGTTGGCTGCCGTGATCACCGTGCCGTCGTGGCGATCCCACGCTACCATGGTAACCTTCAGCTTGGTCACCTTGTCTTCCAGTGGCGGAGGGTTGTACTTCCTGGAGGGAAGATGTTGATGTCATGTTTACACATTTATTTATTTTAATATTTAAATACATGCACAGTATATACACGGAGAAATGCGGCATAGATGTTTTCTCATCTTTTCCAGACATTTCCAGGTCAGACGGTGCATAAATATTCTTGCGCTTATGCACTGGAGATAAAATACTTTCACATACTTTTATGTTTTACACTATCTATTAAATTATCTAGGAGTTTGAGTGCAAGCGAAGCACAGATTAAATAACTGTGTTGTGGGCATTTATTGCCATTCTTGCATATTCCTTGAGTTCATTGTGTTCAGGCAATATAGATTTGAAATGGCAGTCAGTGTCATCTCCATTCATCAGTTGTCTGTGATTCCCACAGTAAATCGATATTCTGTCTGCAAGCAATCAGGTAATCAATCACTGTTAAATTCAACCATCATGCCACAGGTGTGAAAGTCTAGTTTAAGTTGATCATTTATTGTAAGTACACTATAAATCCCCTTGTGTAGCTGTGAATAAATAAATGCTGATGGTGTTACAGAGGGATTTTAATCACTTCAAACTCCATTTAAATGAATGTTGGTGTTTGGGGGCGGGGTTTGTTGCTTCAGACCAGTGCACAGGTTTCAGCAGGGATCCCTCATATACTCATATAAAGCAGGTCTGGGACGGTTTGATTGATTTGTATGAAATAAATCTTGACATTATAACCCACAGGACCTTCCAAGCCCAAGGCTCTGAGCTCTGAACACAGCAGTGCTGGTGGAGAAAGCACACTTTGACAGCTGTGCACACACTTACCCGGGTAATTTGGTCTGCATGTCCAGCAGAATGCTTCTCCAGCCCTGAGGCTGCAGCTGCCAGATTCGTGCTGTACCATCCCTGCTGCCGCTCACAAACCTACAGCACACGGACACATAATAATGCAGCGGCTAAACTGTAAAGATGGCACATGGTTCTATTTCAGCGTTCTGCTGTACAATGGCTGCTTTCATCTACACACATCAGTATAAACTAATAGTGTGTATCTTCCGCTCCACCCCTCCCGTTTGCATTGACAGTCTACCGCGCGCACTGCTGCGATTACAGCAGCCCAGGAGAATTAAAGCTGAGCTTGTTTTTCTGCACATTCAACACAGGCACACATAAATTTACACTCAGTGAGTTCATGAGATACACAAGCATGTGTGTGTGTGTGTGTCTGTGCGTGTAAGAGAGAGGGGGGGAGGGGGGGAGAAAACGCGTATCAGGGCATGTATCAGAAAGTAACAGTGGGGTTTTTGCTGACACTAACAAGTCACATTACAACACCCTGCGGTTCCATAAGCACAAACAGTGATGCACACACAAAAATTAAATGCACCTAACTACAGTATGTGGCTCACACAAACACACAAACTGTGCAAGCTCACCTGTCACTGCAGTGTGAAAATTGGATGCTGTCAACTTTGTCCTAGGTGAGAAAAAACAACAGGAAAAAAGTCATAAAAGCACATCTTACAAAACTCTTTTATCGTGAATAACAATTAAAGGTCTCTAATTTTAGCAAGACCTTTGCAGAGCTTTTACACCACCTCGCTGTCTTCCTCGGTTAGATGGGAGTTTGCTAATTTGTCATGGATAATGGTGAAAACTATTCTTACTTGACAACAATAAAACAAATCCCAACCTTCCAGCGGCGGCGGAAGACCATGAGATGCACTTAAAAGCTTTGAATAAAAAGCAAGAGTAAGTGGGCATTTGTTTTGTTTGTGTTGTTTGTCTTTAAGAACAAACTTGCACCGTTTAAATGTATAATGTGTTTGCACAAACCGCTTTTAGCATTTTTGTACATCAGTTTTGAAGCAGGGCATGTACAAGACAAACAGATACACCAAAACCTAAAAAAATAGATCCATACATTTTAATAATAGTCATAACAAATAAAAACAACAATAATTGTCTTAGTTGACTCACTGTATGGGACTCAAGTTCAGAGATCTTCTCTGGTTGGCCTGAACCAAAGTAGTAGACCCTGATAATATGGTCTGTGCTTCCTGTGGCAAGAAACATCCCACCTGAAAACACACAGCGAATTAAAAGGATTTCTATTATGATACGGGACACATGCATTCATTTACAGTTAATTAAAATTTAACATTATTCATTATTCATTCCTCACGCCACAGTAGCGTAACAAAATCCACATATTCCAGTATTTAAATGACTGATTTTCCATTAATAATAAAACACATAGAGCAAATCTTAACTTCAATGATCAATAACAGGAATTCATCATTTTTTGAGTCCATTTTCTCAGTAGCAGTGGACGACCTGAGTGTGGCCGTGGCTACTCTGCACACTCGTCAGATAATCTGGGCTAATTGGGCTAACTTTTGTTTTAGCTCTGTTTCCACGTCTGGTGGTGAGGAACATGTGTGATAAAGGTTTGTGGTGTTAACCTGCGCTGAAGGAGGAGCAGATCATCTGGACGCCAGGCCTGGAACGCTCTGTGAATTTACTGGGCCTCTGACTGAAAAATGCACGTAAGAACAGTAAAGTACATATTAAATACGGTGAACAACCATTCTCGTCTGAATATACTGATACTGTGGATGCTTTAAAGAGAGTGGGTTTGACAGGCAGGTGTGCCGATTTAACATCATCTTTACACAGTGTATTATGTAAATAAATATATACAGTACAAGTTATGCTTAAGCATCAATGCACTATAAACATAACGATGAAAGTGACAGTAGTCGTGAAGAAGAGTGTCAGTGAATTGTAAGTGAAGTGTAGATCAAAACAGGCCAATAATATACTGCATAATATATTTCTCTGTATTAAAAATACATTTTCACTGACTAACAAACACATCTTTTGCTCGACAAAAATATGTCAGTTCAGAAGATGTGAACAGCAGTCGTGCAGCTGAGACACTGGGAGCTACGTTCGTGTTTCTCACCCAAACTTGAGCGTGCGTGCATCCCACTGCCAGAAGCAGATGGTTCCGTCAGCTCCGGTGGACGACAGGTAGCGCTTTGAACCACAACAGAGAGGAGAGAACTGCAAACACAACCAGGGAGAGGTTACAACAAATCAATGTCAACACTCAAATCATATTCCAAAAAAAAACATGTGAGACCTAAAGACAGACAGACAGAGAGCGAGAGCACAGAGAGGGCACCATAACCCTTTAACACCTAAGCCTCAAAATGTCTGTCTTTTACTTTCTTGCTTATTTTAACCATATAAAGGACCAGAAAATGTTTTTTCCAGAATAACTTTCAATATTTGGCAGTTATTAACAATTAACTGCATGTTAAAATAGTGTAATAACAATTTAAAATGAAGAAAAACAAAAAGGTTTATTTAGAAATAACACTGTAGCTGCACATGAACACCAGATTTTGCGTGTTAAATTTGAACAGTACAAAACATAATTTAAGATAACATGTAACTATGTACAAGTGTTCGTCCCACTCTCTTCTCTCTGGTGATAAAGATGCTGATTCTCCGGCTTCTTGCAACAGCACGAGAGAAATTACCATAATAACCATGTGTTGGCTTTGACATGCAACTTCTCAGCTTTCACAAACCGTTGGAATTTATCCAATAGCACAAACTGACGCATAATTACGGTAATGCAAAGTGTCGTCTTTGTGTTCAAGGGTTAAACTCTGTTGGTGATATAACGTATATACAGTATAAAGACCATAACGATCAATAAATTATTCATACAGAACAGTACTGTCTTGTAAAGGCCAACATAGATTTCTCTAACCCTGTTGTTCAAAATCTAACTTACTACTGTTGATTAAATGGCTTGAAACAGCACCCAACTAATACACTATTTTCTCTCGTTTAAATAACATCTGCTAAAAAATTCAGTGACAACATATTTCATATTTACTTTGCCTTTCCAATGGGGATTTTAACAATAAAACCACATTAAGTGCCTCACTATTGAGGAAAGAGGCGCTCTTTTAACTGATTGTAAAAATGAGTCTGCTCACAGAAACAATACGGAACTGTTAATCCGTCAATCGACCACATGTTGGAGGATAAATGGAGAGTTTAAGTGGCTCTCCATTAAATTAGCAACATAAGCTTAAAATTGCATCACGATACATTCATCCATCCGCCTATCTTCTACCGCATTATCCTGCACATGAGGGTCGTGGGAGTAATAACATGCATGATGACGTTCAAAATAAAAGCATTTGATTTGATATGTGGAGCTCACAGGCTTAACCGGCATTGTGTGACCTCATTTGACAACGGTTTAAATGTAATGGCTATTTGTTTAAATTTTAAAGTGATGCACTACAAAAAACATCTACACATGGACAACTGTAATTAAAACACATTAAACAAGTTTATATACAGTACATAATGTGATGTCTAACCCCAGCTGTGATTGGCACAGCACCCCCTGTGTGACCCTCATGTGGAGGATAAAGCAGTAGAAGACAGATGGATGGATACCGGAAAGCAGAGAAATAGACTTCTCCAATCACAGACAAGATTCACCAGCACGTCACACGTTTGTGACGTCAGGTTATTCTTAAACGACTGAATAACTGCCAGATATCTAAAGTGAAAGTTATCTTGGAAAAAGGAGCAGAAAAGGAGGCAGAAGCACTCACTCATTGAACATTTTTTTGACCATACCACAGCCATAAAATCAATATAAATCCAGGCAGCCCCATTATCTTGATCCTCATAAGTGGGTTAACGTAATATGTTATATGTAATAAATATAAATTAATGTAATTTAATTAAGCATTTATTGCAGTTACTTTCACTACATCGGTCTCTGCTTCACTCCAAGTGTGACGTAGCGCTCACATGAGATAGAGCAGACTGATGAAGGGAAGGGGAGCAGGAGACTGCAGTGACATAAGTGACATAAAGAACTGCCAGCCTAGGTGAATGAAGGGGAAACACTGCGTCATCACGCATCTCAATTATATCCTCCGAATGATACAAATATAGATACAAGTGTCTGAAGGGGTGAAGTTTTGATAGACCAAGAAACAAACGTTGGGGTAAGGATTAAAAAGGATTAAAACGGTGGGGTAAGGATTTGTTTTTGGTCAAAACAAATCAAGACACACATGTAAATCCACATTCCCTAAAATCTTCCTACCTGTAGTGAGGTGATGGAGGCTGCGTGTCCCTCCAGTACAGCCAGAGGTGCACACGTCTGTAAGCACCACACTCTGATGGTTTTGTCACAAGAACCAGCAGCAATCATGGTGTTCTCATAGCTGACGGCCATGTCTGAGATCTCGGCAGCGTGGCCGCGCAGCGTGGCCAGCAGGCGTCCATCGTCTGTTCCCCAGATTTTCACAAGACAGTCGTCTGAGCCCTTTTGAAAGACAGACAACACAACAGTCCCCATGGCTATCACATGTGAATCAGGACTAGTATTTTGGAGAAGTGGCCTGAAGCACACGTCCAGTAAAACAGATGAAATAATTAAGACTTTTCTGTCCGAGCATGCAGCTGCTCAGGGCTACAAATCTGCAAACGTGGAAGACAAACAGCCTTCTAATACATGATCGTACATATAATTAGATGTGATCAATCTATAGTGTGACAAGAAAACAAAGTGGACTACTGAATGTACCAGATTATCAATCTATCTGGTTTGTGAGATTATTATCAGTAAAGATAAATCTTCATCTGTCTTGTAAACACTTTCCATATATTAGCCTGGGCGACATAAAGCATTTTCACTCACTACTTCTGTGTCTTAAACTAAGATTAGCTCACTTTAACTTACTTAAATTACAAGTGCATTTGTGTATATACTGTATGTTTGTTCTTCTTTTCCTCAGACCAAATGACAACATATTTGTACATTATTTAAAACACTGTACGCGTCTGAATTATTGAGGGAAATCAGATTCTTGAGACTGTGTTAATGTTTCATCGGGCTCCAACCTTCATTTGGCTTTTCACAATGACAGGGCTACAGTGTGCAGGTAAGTATACTGTACACAGTAGAAACAAGTCCACTGTATCACCACCCAGGACTGATATTTTTCACACTCCTGTGAGACAGGCTGGTCCGTACTAAGAGGAAACCCAGCTCCCACTGAAATAAAGTAGAGCTACACAGAGGTAGATAAGAGCAATCTCAAAGTGTAGAGAAAAAAATAAGGTGTATCAGCCGAGGCTTCAGTGAGACTTCATGGGATGTCTCATTTTGACAAAAGCTACTCTGGGTTTAAAAAAAAGGGGGAGGACATTTTCAGAGGGAGAATCCTGTTTGTAAAATACTTTATTTAGCCTTAAAGGCAAGGCATGAAAATAATAGAGAACAGAGTTCAAGAAAAGAAGGACCACAAATCAATAAGGTTGGGGAAAAGAGTCATAAAACGATATATTCATTGTGGGGGGTTTTGTGCCCCAGAATCGTGATACGTTCATGTTTCATTAAAGGAAACTCAGCTGAAAATGTCTGCTGTCATCCACCTGATCAGAGGTTAAACATTTTCCATTTGTGCTTTGACTAATAAACCAATCAATATATCTAACACCTGGGTTAATTATATAATTGTGTTCATATAATTACACCTAACCAGCATCACAAGTGGTGGTGACACAGTGTGACATATTCACAGCATACTACATCCTTCCAAACTCCTCTGAACCCCCACAATAATACCATATTTAAACAAAATACCAGCACAAGTCCTGCAAGTATGGTTACAAATAAAGGTAATCAATGAACTAAAATGCCCTCTGTGAATGTCAAACTACTAGATTAATAGTTACATGATACAGTTGCAACTAATAATTATTTACATTATGTATAAATAATGTACTATCATTTTTTTATTGCCATCAAGTTAGTAAGTAATTACAGTTCAAAAGTTCACCTTCTTCCCCAGTGGGAGACATCAGACACATACTTTGATCTGCATCGAGGGACAGTGTGTTCCAAGACGAGACAATCCCATGTTCAATTTAGAATATCCAAAGTCACTCGTAAACCACAGTAAACCTAGAATCAAGACTAGAATATACACTAAAAGACTAGAATAGTGACTAAATATTGCATTTAGTGGGGGCAGCCCATGGCCAAGTGGAAAGGGAACTTGGCTTGTAACCGGAGGGTTGCCGGTCACCAGGTCAAAGGGCTCCCCAGGCGCTGCTGAGTGGCTGCCCACTGCTCCTTCTAGGAAGCTTCTTAGGAGAGGATTTAGTTGAATGCAGAGAAAGAATTACCCCTAGGGGATTAATAAAGTGTATATACAGTATATATAATTTCAAGAGTCTAGTTTTTGCAATTTATTAGGGACAGAAATACATAGGGGCCCTCAGACAAACAATTCTATATTTGAAAAGAGTAAATGTTATCATTTATTTTACTTTCTTCTACTTATTTAGTAGTTTTGAAAATTGACATTAACAAAATTAAAATTGAATAGTGACACATAATAAATGGTGGGACAAATAAAACACAAATAAAAAAAAGCTCACAATAAAAAGAAAAAAATTGTAAATCTATACTGTATTCACTTATCTGTATATGAATGTACTGTCTATATATATATTAGAAATGAAAGCTTGATTAGGCACACATAACAAAGATAAGGGAGGAGAGACCTAAAGCTCTGATCAACATGAATTGAGCTTTTAATTAAAATCTATGTCTGACAAATAAGTCAGGCTCCCACATCAGATTATAAAGTTGTTTCTTGTTTGAACCCATACACCAAAACATTGTAAAAGAAAGGCCAGGCAATTAGATTGAAGAGAAACATGAGCTGAAAACACCAACTCCCCCACCCGCTTTGAATAAATCTTAATCACTTTCTCCATCACCACCAGTCGAGCAGAGTGTGACTCCAGACACAGTTTTTTCCCGTGGACTGACTGAACTACAAGTGGTCCCATGGCAATGTAAACACCCCCCAAGGTGACATGACGAACAGAAAATGGACGAGATCAAATGAGGGCCGGGATTAAAAAGGTGCTGGACATGAAACATATGCAGCACAACCTTGGTATAGATGTCAAGTTACAGTATATTACGGCCAGTTGAGTTAGCTACAGTTACTGAGACAAACAATCCATAGCAGCTAGTATAATTTGTCCTTGTGGCCATGATAATGAGCCCCGAGCCTCTTCCAAAGCTATATTACTCAAATCAATATGGCCGTTTGCCAATGAACTGTTTAGCCAAACCTTTATGCACACGCCCATTGATCACACGCGACTTCAGTGAATGTTTAGGCTAAACTATTTAATCAATTATCCATGCTGCCACTGCAGCAAAGCCAGGGAAATAAAACACAAACACACACACACACACACACACACACACACACAACTGATCTAAAAATAAGAAAATATTTAAATAAAAATGATATTGCAATGAAAGGAGACAGCAAGAAAAAAAAAGGGAGAGGGGAAAAAAAGGGAGATGGAGAAAGTGAGGGAGACTAAGAACGAATTTTAATTCTGGCACTTAGCCAATGCCTCAGAGGAAACATTTTCTCCTGTTATGATGAGAAATAGCAAGGAGAAGAGAGGGGGGGGGGTGAAAGGAACAAAGGAGAGGCAGTGTAGGATAAGGGACGAGGGGAGAGGAAAAAAAGAAAGAGAGATAACGTGAAGAGAGAGACAGAGAGTCAATCGAAAAGCCCTCCCCCTCCTCCCCCCGCTCCCTCTCAGCAGACAGCCATTTTTAGAGATTTAAGAAGTGAAAGCTGAAAATGGTGTATAGCAGCAGGCAGAAAGCAAAACGAGGGACGGCAACATTAAATCAATATTATCTCCGTGTTGATTTAATATTCAACGCATAGCTCGCACTGTATCACCAACACGTCTGCACTAAAGCTAACACACTATGTACAGGCAGCGACATCCACCTTTTCATGAACATGCCTTCTTTCCCTTTTTTTAAAACATGATCGCTGTCAAAAAGTTGTGTGGATTTTTCCTTTTTCTTTTCTTTTTTTTCTTTTGCTGCAAGGTGAATTCAGTTACAGCTGTGAGTCACTGAGTGAAAGATTCTCCACCCCAGTGAGGTAAACATTAATTACATCCCGCCACAACTGTTACTGTTAGATAGCACAAACAGATACTGGGTCATCCTAGTAAGCCAAAGACACCCTGTAACAATCAAACATGACCACAACCGACAAGGAGTGAACCCTCAACAAACAGCATGCCGCTGGTGAAACTTTTGAAAAGACTTGGAGCACACACTTACTGACTGGTTTCAACAGACTTTTTTGTGGCGACAGCGCCTGACGACGGATCACAGGCGACATTGATTTGACAAACCAACTGAACGCATCAAAACTCCAACCGTGTCTATAGGAGCAACAGTTTAAAGCATAAACAAACATCGCCATCATTGTTTTGATCCCCGCTTCTGACACTATTTCCTGTTTCCCCTACTCTTTCATTGGCTGCTGGCAGCACGTGTTTGCAGTTGGGTCAGTAATCAGCACACACTACCCGATTGCGTCCAGAGTCGGCTCAAAAAATTCAAACATGTTCGATTGACTGTGACTGAGGTCGTGTCTGTTACCCTCACACACTTGCTGATTCAAGTCTTTCCCGCTCACACACTGACAGATTTCTGTGCCAACCAGCCATGCCAACTGTCCCCAACTAGTGCTGACTGGTGCAGACTCTGCCCAACTGCGAATAATGGGAAAATAAGGCAAAAAATCTTGTAGTGTGTCCCCAGCTTTATGCTACACACAAACGGAGGCATCACACTAAAGCTGGACAATTATTAGTTTTCAAACACAATTCCCAAATCACCAAATCAAATCACAAATTCTGCTATTTAATAATACAATGAATTCATCTGTTGTTTGCTGATGATGATGATGATAACTTCACTGATGATGAACTTTGTTAAGCGTAATGCTTCCATGTGGAAACGAACCTCAGCAATGTTGGTTTAAGTTATGGTTATAGTAATATGTGGTTATGTGAGTTTGCTTATTGTGTTGTTGTTTTTAACCCTTATTATTATTCTCTAGCTTATTAAAAATACTGTTTTATCTGTTTTACAGTAGCATGTACAAATGCTGTTGTATAGAAATAAAGGAATAGGTAGTATTAACATAGCACTTTTCTAGTCTTGATGACCACTCAAAGCTGCTTTACACTACAGTTTCGCCATTCACCCATTCTCTCACACTTTCACATAGCGCATCTATGTGCAGCACATTTTCTATCACTCATTCACACGCTGCCGGCACAGCTGTCAGGAGCAACGTGGGGGTTATGTGTCTTGCCCAAGGACACATCGGCATGTAGACTAGCGTTACCTCAGTTCTGTCCCAGTATATTTAATTATTTTTAATTTAATTAGATGGAATTTGTGTTCATATAACAATTTCATTTGAATAATAATATGAAATTGTGTTCATATTTTACCCATAGTCTTAAAAACTTAGATAATATGTGTCGTCAGTGTTTTTCTTTTTTCAATGCTGCTCCATCATGTTTTATATCTATTACACAGAGGAATTTGAACCGAAACTTGACTTAAAACCACATTGATCGTAGTTACAATATCTGTCAGAAACATAGCAATGACATATCTTCCCCCCCAAATCATTCAGCACCTACATCACACCACCACCACAAGCAAAAAAAAAACACGCTGCCTTACCGTGAAGATGCGTCGTCCCGTCCTGTCAAAGGTGACGCAGTAAACGGACGACAGATGTCCCAGGATCCTCTTATGCATCTTCATGTGCTGGTACACAGCGGTGGGCACCAGCTGCCGCAGGCGGTAGGAGCCGATCAGTCGACGGCCGGAGCTCGTCTCCACTGTACGTCAAGAAAATATTCACACATCAGGAAGGGCAAAATGATGCCTGGAGTCAGGTGATGCGATGCATAGATATGACATATTGTGAAATTGCAATACATTCAGATACTGTAAGCAAGGTACTAACTTGTAATTTTTCCCTAAAAAATGATGTACTATGTAAAAACTTCAAGTAAAATAACAAATGTTATATACAAAATCAATATATCAGGGGTTATTTTGGCTAGAGAGAGGATGAAATATGACAATATTTGAGTGTATCTATATTTTTCTTACACTCTAAGCACCAAGAAGACAGTATCCAATGAAACGGGTTTATTTCACAAAAACATGCAAATACACTGCAAACACACTTTTGAAGGAACTCAAATGCTGCTGGCACGAGACACTTCAGCAAACACACTCAACGCGAGACACACGTGTTTAAAGAGTAAAACTGGAAGAGTGTCACTAATTTATTTTATTGATTATTATTTATTTTTATTACTTACCAATATTAGGTGGGCTCCCATAGATAACTGGTGGCTCCGGTGGTCGTCCACAGTGAAGTGCAGCCAGTGCTGAGCCCTTCCACACCACATGCTTGCAACCTAAATAAAGAAAGAAATCAGATACATGTTACTGTACAGATACTGTCAGATACTGTACATACATAACAGATAATGTAATTACTATATGATTTGTGGCGTTAAGTTTTATTTAAGTCAAGCATTAGTTCAATTGTCACAGTGTAACAGATTTAAAACATGATGGAGCATTTACAACTTGAGATAAGATCAATACATATATATATATATATATATATATATATATATATATATATATATATATATATATATGCCGCTCTGTATTCTAATTCAAAAGAATAAAAATGAGAAGCTGTAACTGTGTTTAATAAAGTAATTATACACAATAAAATATTTTTCTAATAGAATGTGATACATTATTACAGTATTATAACAATCCCAGACACTGAAATAGGTGGATGAAAACCAGTTACCATGAAGAACAGCCCCTGGGTCTGACTTATATTCTTGAATACAGCCTTTGTGATTCACTACATCATTTTGAAAATGATTAAATGTTCAACCCTAAAATCAAACATTACACAACTGTACATTAGACCTACACTGACATAATATATTACTATAAGCTTTAGTCTACTACTAGAGCTGAAACAATTACTCATGACATTTGAGATTATCATCATTTCCAGGTTTGACAAACACTGATGAAACATTTCTTAAGGTTTCTGACATTTTATGGAACAAACTAATATAATAAATAACCATTAGTTGCAGCTCTACGTGTGTATACATCACATCGGCAAACGCATTCAAATGCACTCACTCTTGCTGGTGCGGAGGAGATTCTGCCTGCCGGCCCCCAACAGACTGATGAGCCCCGGCACGCTGGCGGGAACTTCTGTCTCGAGCAGTGGACAAACTCTGGAGCAGACCTGCAGCAGGTGGTCTGGACTGATGTGCCGGTTGAGCTTCACCTGAGCAAAGAAACATCACACACCCGTATTTATCTCATTTTGCAATCCAACGGATACAACACCACATCAGGAGCAGCAGAAAGAGATGTGTGTGAGCTTTTGCCAAATGCTGATGCATCGAAACACCAAACATCAACAGCTCAGTGACCCTCCTTTAAAAAAAGAAGCACCCAAGGAGAAAAACAAATGTAGTATAGTTGTTAACTTAAAACATTTAAACCGATTATTTAAAGGTTTATAAGCAAACAAAAAATAGTTTTAAATGATAGATCGCTATTTTTTTCTCAGCAATATTAAGTGACACAAAACACAAGGTCACAGCTTCTTTTCAACAAACTCAATAAGGATAATTTGGAGAAAAAAAATTAAACAACTAAAATATTACTTTTTAATTGAATTGAGAGGATTAACTGACATGTGCAACCAAATGAATGCTGCTGCAACCAGTTTGTTTTTTAAACAACAGTGCAGTTCAACAGCAGTAGAGGGGGCGTGGCATGCAACATAAGCATGAAGCCGAATGAAAGGCACACTCTTATAAACACAGTGTGTCTCTGACACATGGGGACACTCCTGCATGGCCTACTTCTGAAGACACACACACACACACACACAAAGCTGAGTAAAGAGCAGGATGAGAGAGAGACAAACACAGTGAGACGTGCAGCGCTGTGTTTATGACAGCACTATTTCAGGAATGTTCATTTAGATGAGATATGTGGAGATCAGCTTTGTTTCAGACACATCTGATTTAAATATGTGAACTGGGTCAAATAACCCTGAAATTAAACAATTACTGCTCGCTCGCTCTCCCTCTCCCTCTCTCTCTCTCACACACACACACACATAAATAACTCCTTTATTCCTTTATCTGAGCACCAACACACACACACACACACACACACACAGACACACAATTAATGACCCCTTAATTGCTTTCAACATCCTTGCTGGTTCAGAGACATGATCAGTAATTCTGAACACATCCAAGCACACACACACACACACACCTCAGGTACAAGCACAGCCAGGACCCACACGAGCAGGTACACACTCACACACACAAGCACATTACCTGAGTGATGTGTAAAAACAATTTGCACCATTTTACTTCCTTCTGATGGGTAATGGATAACAACCACCGCCTCCCCACACCACCACACGCCTACAGCAGCAGCACCAGAAAGCACACACGTGGTCCTACACACGTCTGCAGGTTCCCTCTGTGTGAATCACCACCTTTAATTTCCACGCACTGTTTTATAAACACATAAATATCTATGGCACCTAAACTCACATTCCCTTTAATCCGGATCACACATTAAAAACCAGCAAAATGTTGAAACATCATTCAAAAAAAATAAAATTAAAATATAAATTAATAATTGCACATATTTATGATTATCATTATGATCATATAATATTTTTAATTCTTTTAGTCGGTCTATATATGTGTGTGTTCCACGTTCCTGGTTGGCTTCATATGCAAATTTGAAATTAATAATAATAATTATTATTATACATCTAATTAACCCACCTTAATTAATTAGCCACAACTAACAATGTTAATTATTACAATATCGCAGAGGTGTGCAGTTGATACCTCATGGCTGCCCAACCCTCTGACTGTGCGTCAGCCCAGGCATCAACCTCACACTACTGACAAGAAACCGCCTCTATACTCACTCCCTTTACATTTGTCCTGATAATTAAACACTATCCGCAGTATTTTTCCTTTTAATAGAGGGAATTATGCACAACAGACAGGAGGCAGGCTGAGAGGCTGAGCATGGGAGGAGGAGGAGGAGGAGGAGGAAAGGAGAGCTGAGTGAGCCAAGCAGGAAGACAGACAAAAAACACACACACGCACACGGGCAGCAACACACTGTCGATAATTCCTAAAAAACGTAAAGATCTGCATCCACTTCAAGCCACACGACATGCGATCACACCATGTCTGCCTTTTTGGACCCAAGAGGAAAAAACCATGACAAGCCAAATCTTCGTGGATTCAATAAGCCAAGGGTGATTATTATAATATATTAAGAAAAATAAAAAAATAACTTGTAAAACAGCAACAAAAATCAGCGATCGTGATGTGTACTGTGGGCAGACTGGCTAAGAAATAAATATGTAAGCAATGATTAATTCTCTCCACGCCCCCATGCGTAAAAGCCGCTTTCAGGCGAGCCCCTGTTTGTTTACATGACAATTAGCACGTCAGTTAATAGCGCGATTAAAAACGCTCCAGCTCAAACGTTACCTCTCATCTTCACATCAACGATCTGCCTCCTCTCTTCAACCCGGAGCTGAGATCACAAACCCCCGAACAACAAACTCAACAAGACTCCGACACAGACAGCAGCTGCCTCACACACGAGCTGCAGCCCCGGCTTTACTCTCTATATTGTTTATATTCTCCTCCCAAAAAAAAAAAGTCCTGTTTTCAAACTCTTGCCCCCTTGAGTGTTTTTCAGCCCATGCACAAAATTATGCTTCTTGCAGGACAAGAGCGCCTCCATCTCTCTCTGGCTTGTGGCGCAGGGAGTCCCTCCTCCGGATCCTGGCGCTCCTACACCACAACACTCATGACGTATCAACATTTCACACACATTTTCACAACAACTATTAAAACCTTTAGGACGTGCATGGCAACAAACCCGCACACCACGGTGCACACCAGGCTGGGACCGACACCCACGGTGCCCCAAAACGACCCCCAAGCTGCAGCCAACTCGCCCAGCAGAGCCCCTTTTCCACTTTTGACTTCACCACCTGATTTAAAAATTGCGGGAAATTCAATTTTTATTTTGCTCTCTAAAAACTTTTTCCTCCGTTATAGAGCACCCTTACCAAATTTTCGTACGTCCCGGGGTGTTCCTGTCCTGTCCAGTCCAACCTTTGTGGCAGCAGCTGAGGTGGAAAAACAGTGTCGACTGTGATCACCCAGTTCATAAATATATGAAGTGGTGTTTTTAAACAGTAAATGACAAATCAGAGTGAAAGCAACATGACAAAGTACAGTGCAGAGACAAGCATCTCTCTCCCACTGCTGACTGCTTACCTCCTTCTCCTCCACCTCCCTTATCAGAGTCTGAAAATAGGAAACAAATACAAAATTACGCCCCGTGACCATTTCGGACATATTCTAAATTATCCTAAAATGCAAGTACACTAACCTGGGCAGCTTTTTGACACGGTCCAGCTTCTAGAAATCGGGCTATTAGGAAGTACAGTTCTGGTATGGTTGGAGGGAGAGAAGAGGACGGGGAAGCTGCGTTAGAAGAGGGCAGCGAGGAAACTGGGGGGATATTAAAACAACCATGACACATTTTTACGAGCTGCTTTACTCACCAGAAGTCAACTGCGCGATGTGTGTACTGTCTGAAGCCATTTTGGTGTTGTTTGCCAGGGCAGCGCCAGAGCCTGTGTGCTGGGTCTAGGTGGCTGCCCTGTAGCTGTCACTGTTTATCCACCAGGAAGAGGCTGCCTCCATTCAGCTCTGCTCACACAAAGTCCCGCCTGCGTCGAGTATTTCTCCGCGAACGACAACTAGGGCGCGCCGCGCGACTTCGCTCGCAAAACACCCGCTTTCACGCGAAAATACCCAACCGCCTTAACGTGCCTGCTCTGTCTAACCCGCGGGGTGAATTTTAGTGCCAGTCGCTTTGTTGTGGGCTCAAGTTTGTTTACACCCCCTCCCCCTCAAAGGAAAAAAGCGCAAGCCCCCTGCGGAAGGACACACGCGGTGTGTAACACGCACTCCACTGTAGAGGGGAGGTAGAAATGGTAGCCTGCTAAAGGAGCGGACACACTGCTGCAGAATGTCTCTTATTCCGTAGTTAGGTGACATTTATCGTGTTTAATAATACATTTTTTTTAGCTTACATACATTTTAATTTGCTTGTGGAATCATCAAAGCGCACATTTGGTCACATTTCCTGTATTTTCTTTAAAGGCGGATGTAAAACATGGCTCCCGTGGTGTTTTGAGGTGGATTCGTAACAGATCTCATCGTTTCGGCGAGGTTTCACCAAATCATACACGTTGCTGTGATGTGTCTGCGGTGTTTGTTACGGCCTCGTTTGTTCTTACTCTGTCGTTATTGTGTAACAAGATGTCTCGCTAACACACCCACTCGCTCTGGGAGCCGTTTGGTGGGGAAGTCGTCCATTTCTCCTCCAAATACTGCCAGGCAGTAAAATGGGGGAAGGGTTGGAGAAGAAGGGGAATGCAGCTTAATGAATGAAACCTCGTGAGTTAAAGGGATTTAATGGCAGTGAGACATGTATGCAAGATACAACTAACTAGGAACATTAATAAGGGGATAGTTACATGGCAGCAGTGACACACTTCCTCTGAGGTTAACACAACGTCTGCGAATTAATATGACTAACACTAAGCTGTTGTATTAATTTATGCTATTTAAAAAAAATATGTTTTTACCAAAGCAGCAATTACATTTTAAAGATGCATTTATTTACTAATATAATACTTGTACAATCCCCCTCATTCAGTGGGATCTGTAAAACAAGTTATCGCCTCTGTTTTCCATGTGTGATTTATTTACTTACCACAGGAACCACATTATATATTTCAAGCAAATTGCAGGTGTTCAATGACCTTATTTTTTTAAAATCAATTTTATTCCCACATTTCTTAATATAAACCATGTGAGCAGGATATGAGCAGCTGCTTATATTGTGTAATTTACCCGAACAAATATTTATTCCCATCTTTTTATACAATGTATGAATAAATGAGCCTACAGCACCACTTACTGCAAAGGTCAAACATTTTCATCTTAAACACAATCAAGCCCTGTTTTCTGTTTCTCCAGAACAAGACTTAAGGCCTCGTAGTTAGGAAAACATTTAGCAAAGTCTCTTCTCTCACAAGACTTTTTTTGTTTGTTTAATCCTGATCCATGTCTGCATCACAGGAAAATTGAATCATTTATTCCTTAAGCTTTAACCCACATTCCCAGAAAACTATTCAAAGCTCCTCCAAAAACACAACCTCTTACCTGGACGAGTAAGACTAATAAATGACAGGTTACAATTTCAAATACAAACTCTTGGTAGTGGTAAATAAGTATTTTGATTCTATAAATACAATATATGTTATTATTTTATGCCATAAATGTTTACTTTTCCCATCATCAACCAGTTAGGACTTTTAAAAAGGTATGTGGGTCAAGGTGTATTCTGACTTTGAATTTGACCTATATTAATTTCTATCCATCTTCTTCCACTTTATCCTCCACATGAGAGTTGCAGTGGGCGCTGGTGCCAATCCTACCTGACATAGGACGAAAAGTGGGGAACATTTAATCAATTAAATTGGAGTATAAACTGTAAAGATGCTTCTCTACAATGTCTAAAATCTGGTGTTCTTGCTCATTTTGTTTAGGAATTGGAAAATAATTGTTTATCACAACTGCTATGTCATCTTGACATGAAAGAAAACTGAATCATCAGCAGCAAATAAAATGGCTAAAATATGTGTAGTTTACTGATAAAAAAAAAATTAGTGCAATAAAATTGAAAATAGGAAGGCCCTTGTACCCATGGCTCAGCCATTCTGCGATCCTTGACTATGAATGAGTTCCATTTAGATCAGTCATCTGCCTAAAGATGTACTGATATAAAATTAACCCTTGAGCTCTCTGCAAAATGCAGTACGGCATTACCACTTCATGTTTAAGTGGAAATAGTTTTTTAAAATATGATTACAATGCATGTACAGTAAAATATGACTTCATGTAAAATACAAACAGAGTAGTTTATTTCAGTTTGTGTAAGAGGTGACATGACTTTTACTCATCAAATTGATATTTATTCCACCTAATGGAGCCATATTATGTCTGATGGTATACTATATCTGTCCATGCGCTGTGTGTGTGTGTGTGAACATAATCTTTGCACTTGTTAGGCTTGTTATATGCTTTGCATTTATGAATTTGTTTCAAGATACAACATCAGGCGAGCAGGAATCCTCCAGATAATCTGATCAGTGGCTACAATAACATTCTCTGCTTATTCTCTTACTTGTGCACACACTGGATGCTCTCATATGAAGTTGGGCTGAGTTTGACACTTTCTGTAGCAAAGATGAGCAAAGGGCAACTTTTCATGACAGAAATGCAAAAAACTCAGGTTTCATTGTTTATAATAAGAGATTATTTTGGACCTTGGGAGAGTAATAAAGTGATCTTCTTTGTTTTTCTCTTTCTTCTTCTGATCATTGCTATTCTGCTGCCCCTATTGGTATATAACTCATTGTGGAAGTTCATCATCTTCACAGAAATCCCACAGTTATTGGGAAATTAGGACTACCCTTTTAAGTGCCTGCCACTTGATGGATGGTCCTCTAAACCTCCAGTCCATCTTGCAAACTCTAATACATATTTCACTGGTTTTATGACTCAAGTCTAAACACTGTTGGGTGGAACAGGGCCAGGTCTGAATTTTTAGTGCCAGGTCAATCTCTTCCATTTTACCCTTCAACCTTAACCGTCAAGTGTATAGTTATTATTGTGCTGACTGACATGGCCACAAGGAGGCAATCTCTGTCAGTTACACACAGTTGGGCAGGGGGCATCCATGTGTCAAAGGTTATGGAGGAGGGTAATCAATTACACAGGTCCTCTTCTGGTAACATGTATAGACATTTGCTTAATATTTGCCTAAACTTTTACTCATGATAATTAACACATTAACATGCATGTATACTACTTGGAGACGGCTGGTGTTAGCTGTTTCCCAGACCTTTTATATGGGGACCACATGGTCCAGAGGGTGATTAGGAATTCTAACCACCCATTTGTTTTTTTAACAGCCACCAGATAACCTCTTATTTTGAAAGTCTTAGCACTAAATAGGCATTGAACCTTCACCCCTTTTGCCAAACTGTGCCCTGTATCTTTTAAACCACCTGCACATACACAAAGATAAATGCTCGAAGCTGAGATTTGTTTAGATACTGTGTCTCCTACTTCCTGGGTCAGAGAGTCACTGAAATACCCCAAGAACAAAACAGCATTACTCAAAGAGACGGATATTTTCATCATCCTCTTCTTAGCCTCAGGTCTGCTCATGTAAAGATCTGAACAGTCAATATTGTACCTGTCAATTACCTTCAGTGGTGTAGTGGATGAGTTATAAGGTAAGATCATTCTAGTATGGAATTTTTCACTTGGTTTCAATTTTTTTTTTATACATTTGATTAAGTCTCCTGAGAGTAGATTTTAATTGGACTTGGTATTTGTGTTATACAAGCATCACATCTCCACATGTTAAAAGGAGGAAGTTGTCATTGGCGTGTGACTGAGTGACAGAAAGGACTGTCTTTCACTGAGTCCCACCACTCTTTGCAACCGCTGACCTTTCACGTTCTGACACAGCAGTTGTATTTAACACAGCAATGTGCCCCAGTCGACCTCACGCACACACACAAAGACACACAGCTTTGGCTTTGTGTGGGTTAAAAACCCATTTCTGAACATGAACGTGTTGAAAAGGAACTCAAAGAGGACACACGCTGAGAGCTTCGCACAGACTACCTGAGTTTTACAAACTACAAAAAGCAGCACGAGTCAAGGTTTTACAAGCACAAGTGGTTAGAATGAAAACATGGCATCGCTGTCAAACCAGACACACGGGACTAAAGGAAAAAAAACTTCAGGGTGACATCAACTTTTTCTTTTATTTCAAAATATTTTCCCAACAGAATGAAACTAGAGGGTCCAAAACCAATAGAGCTGTCTAGAACAGAAGCACCACTCGTTATTGCTATATCACTCTGCTGCAGGACAAGGCCTTCGGGGTGGGGTAACGCGAGGGAGCAAAGTGAACAAAGTCAAGCACTGACCCACAGACAAATTCACACGTGCACACACACATTGTTGTACAGCATTCTTTGTGAGGACACTCATAGACATAATGCCTTCCCTCACCCCTTACCCTAACCTTAAATCACAACTAATGCCTGACCCCAACCCTTAACTCTAAAATCAAGTCTTAACCCCTAATCAGTCCTTTTAAGGTGTGACAGAGTGTGAGGACCAGCCAAATTGTCTTCACTTTCACAGTTTACTAACCTTCCTGTGGTTTTTTTGGTCCTCACAAAGACATATGTACAAGTACACACACACATACAAAAGGAGCTATGTGGTGGTGGTGATTTTTTTAAAACTAAGAGTTCTGTTTTTTTTTCTTAAAAAAGAAAAAGCTGCAATTGTACTATATGGTGGTGACAAATTACAACACATCCTCAACTTAAAAAAGGTGGGGGGACTGAAGCATCCCCTAATTTGCCAGAGTGCCCGGTAATAATGATCATCGTTTGTGGAGAAGATTCACGACAGATAGGCAGAGCTGGTTTAAAGATCATAACAGTCTTGTTTTAGGCCCACCTTTAGGCAAAATGAGAAACATTTGCAGCCGCCTCATAAAACCAATTCATTAGAGAGGCGTAATGTATAGCAATAAAGAACGGTGGGAGGAAGAGAATTGAGGAAAAACATACTGAGAATGAACAAACTGTATGGGGATTGGGCTGCTGGTTGTCCGTCTTTACTATCACAAGTCTAAAATAAATTCTGCATGGTACAAAAATTGTCAGTAAAAAAAAAGATGCTGCCATGGAGTCAGAAGGGACGAGTCAGTGGACACGTCCATATCTTCACGCCTTCTCATCCTCCGCCTCCTCCTCCTCCTCCTCCTCCTCCTCCTCCTCCTCTGCTGCCTCAGTTACCTAAAAAAAAGAAGAAAGTAAGATAAGGTAAAGGTAAGGTATGGTTGTCTGCTTTGGTTTGCCAAAACTCATCGGGCAAGTCTGCAGCAGTTGAAGACGGAATTCTCCATGTAACTACATCAGCCGTGAACCAGGTACAGGATTAAAGATGATCTAAGTAATCTGGAAACAATCAGCACTTTGGTCACTGAAGATTCTGAAGCATATTTAGTAGAACAGAGAGGTGCATTTGTTAATTTTTCTTGCTGAGCGCAAGGTCAATACTACTCTAATGTATGTGAAACAAATGTGAATCCAGAGTGACACGTGTTATGACATTTGCATGTTAGCTTAGTCATACTGGTGATGGACGGGTGGAACCAGTATCCTGGCTATGTCCAAAATAAACAAGATCTAAATAAAAACGTTATGCTAAGCTAAGGTAAATCTTGACAACCTCAAATGTTATTATTCTACCTCTGTTTGGTCTCTGTTGTGTCTCCTTCATCTGAAAACTGGCTCTGTCAAGCAATACTATCAGACGTGACCGAGGGAGTGTTTGTGTGTATACAGCAGCAGCGTATGGCCAAAAAGCTTTTTATCCTGTCAAGCCACTGAACGATGCTTTGTTTGTGTTTTCAGTCATACTCTGACCTGTCAGTTTACCAGCACTGAGATCTGAACACTGCTATACTGAGAAACACAGAGAGAGTCGTGTGGCGCTAATAGGCTTTATCAGCTTTGGGTAAACTTATTTGACAATAGCTTGCATGTAGCAGGCATTTGTTTATATTTAAAAGTTACACATAGGGGAAAAACAAAAACAATCATATAGCTATATATCACGATATATGTCTAACTGATCATTTGAGCAGCGCCACCGTGAGGAGACATGAAGTAGTGACGTCTGGAGACTGAAACTGACAGGAAGGGACCGTTTACTTTAGAGTGCCTTCTGTATTTGCCCGGGCGTATTGATTCTCGTATTGTACAAGGAAGGACGATACATTAGGATTATCATTACTGTCTGCAACCTTGTTTCTGCAGATAAATGCAGGTTTTTGAGAGTGTTTTTTTTATCAATGGATAAAGCACTGAAGACTTCCATTCATGCTCAAGGTTTTATGTAATACCTCAAAACCTGAGCAAATACAATCCAAAGCTACATGAGTACAAATGACTAAAAACATGTTTGTAAATGAGTCAAAAAAGAGTGACAGCAGCTTCAAGCTGCTGGTTAAAATGATCCTTTATGTATGTTTTTCAGACTAAAATAAGTTCACAAATTTGTTTTGCACAGGAAATAAGTGCACGCTCTTATTATTGCTATAAAAAGCCACTCACTGAATCCCATAACTCCTCTGTTATCATCGGAAATCCAAAGTATTTTCAAGAAGAGAATCAAAATCTTGTGATTGTGCATGTGAGTTTGCATGATCTCCCTCGAGTGGACCCCTCCTGTCTGTTTTCTCTGGCTGGCCACTGGTGGAGCCAGTTGTCTGTGAACCCACGTGAGCCAATCATCTTCCACATCACAATACTGTGAACAGCACTAAACCGTCCTGCTCATGTGTACAAAGTTGTCCTTGGCCCACTTCACTGCACACAGCAAGGAAAACACCCGACATACTCCCTTCTTCTTCTCTCTCTCTCTCTAGCAAATACACACAGCACTGCAAAACACACTGGGTAAACTGCATTATTGTAAAATTGAATATATGTTAGTGTCCAACACACACCAAGAATGGATTAGAAACACTTCACCGTACCCTTGACTCTGACTGTATCACTCTGCCCTCTCACTGACATCAAGGAGGGAGCTGTGGTTCTGACGGACGACACACTGACAGACGGACGAGACACATAGATCTGTGTGTGTGTGTGTGTGTGTCAGTATTCATTAGTGTAAGTGAAGTGAGATGTGATTATTAGTGATAAGAAATAGATATGAAGGGGGTAATGAAGGAATATAGGTGCGTGTGTACATGTGTTCACGTTGATACACACATTGACAAAAGAAGGGAAGACAGGTTGTTATTGTCTTCTTCTCTGACTGAGTGTGAATTGTTTTCCCCTTTGAGGACGTTTTCAGTTTTTCCCTCCATGTACCTCATTGTTCTTGGTCTCTCCATTCTGGGTGTGGCCATCTTCCTTCTTACCCTTCGCACTGCCTTTCTTTGCCTTCGCCCCCTTCTCTTCAGCCACCTTCTGCGTGGAAGCAATCAGAAGAACATACACAGCGTATTCACTGGATGTTGGCGGTCATCACCACTCACCTACATCCAAAAAAATCAATTTTTTTCCATACACTGGCACTGTCAAATGTGATTTAATCCCATTTGATTTAAGTATAAAAATATATTTTTCTCCTACTTGTTGCAGAATACCGTAATATTTAAATTACCAGTGAAATATCATATTATTTTAGGGCAAATAAATCCCTTCAGTCCAAAAGACACTGTTGTCCATCTGCATATGAGGACTCCTGAGTGAGTTTTAGTTTTCCACACATCCTCCACCTTGCTTATTATGCATATAAATCAGTAGTGAGAGATTTGCAGCCGTCTGCCTCTGACGGTTGCAAATTTATGGTCTGTGTGTGTGTGTGTGTGAGTGAGTGCTTTACCTTGACGATGGCCTTCTTGGGCTTGACCTCAGCCTTAGATGGAATAGGTTTCTACAAATTATAAGAAAAGTAAACTCACTTAATTAAAGTGAAAAGCACTTGGACAGACATTACTTCTTGTCTACAATTGTAGGGCTACTTGCGTGCTGTTTGTTCTGCTCCATCAGTATTTTTTTTTAGCTACAATAGATTATTTGGATGAGCATATAGATTATTGGATCCCACTGCAAATGTTAATAATGATGGAGTATTTCTAAGCAGTGGAATCAAACAGTATTCCTGGACGAAGCAGTTTTAAATATCTGCCACATCTAAAAGTGAACTGACCTCAGACCACTGTGCAATGACTACATCATTGAGTTTAAATTCTGGCCAGTCAGTGCGAGCAAATTGGCTGCAGAGCTTTTTCCAAGATGCTGAGTGCGGACCATGTTACCCTGAGGCACGAGCTAACACTAAAACTAGTGTGACAAAATTAAATAATGTGATTTGCTCTCAAAATATCTGTTTTTCTTAAAAATCATTGACACGATAGATAGACGAAACAATAAAAACATTGGGGCTTTGCATTTACTGTAACTCTTCAAAGACTACATTTGTGTCCTCCAGTCGCGATAGTAGCTTATGAAAAACATAGGGAACATGCAAAGATGAATGGATTCAAAGTGTGAAGAGTAAAACAAGTAGATTAACATTTTGGGAGAATACATTCAATTTCTTTCTGTCTTTCACCATTCCTGTGTCTATATATATATATATATATATATACACATATATATATATATATATTCATTTATAAATACCTAGAAACTGTCCAACAGTGACCTGTTGCTAAGGTCCCCACCTTAATCCTTATGCTAAACTAAGCTAACTGGCTGCTAGCTGCATGGTAGAAAGAATAATTGCATTTCCCAAAATGCCAAACTACTCCTCCAAATTGATCATACATAAATATACTGTGCAAACACATGCAAATACTGCACACTGGTAAGTTCAACATATAAAGAACAACACAGATAAAAACACATGGTCTGTGTGGCAGAGCTGCATGCACACATGAATGTTTTTTGGTGGTCAATATGTCAATATATAGTTTTCATTATAATTTTAAACATGTAGGGCCGCAGGACATCGACTCTATACCCCTTGTATAGAGGTAAAATGAGCTTAATTCTCACTTGATTTATAATTTATAAGATTTACATTTTCTTGAGGCGTCAATGTTCTCAATCGCTAGTTTCAGGTCTGATTCAACAGAACATGATGTCAGTTTTGTAAATTAAACTCTCATTTAGAGGACAATAAACGATAAAGTAGGGAACATACAGTACACAGCTGTGGGACTAACAGCTGTGTAGTGTATGTCAAATCGGAGCCTGGTTGCCGGGGAAATATATTTGAATTTCCGTTTGGAAAATGTCAACATGGCACACGAGATTAGAACACCAAAGCAATATGGGCAATATGAGAATATTACCATTTTAATCATGCAGCCTTGCACACACGGTGTCAACAAGGTGTCGCAACAAGACCACGTAGAGAGTGGACAAAGACAACAGAGAAAAGACATGCATACCAACAATGATGCAAGGAGGGAGGATGTTTATGGAATTAGTGAACTGCACTGTTAAAATCCCTACATTGTGTTTTCGTTATACGTCTGTTATTGCCCCACAGGACTGTGTGGAAGGAAGGAGAGGACAGTGACAGAGGTGAGGACAGAGCAAAACTTACCGCTGACAATCTCTCTGACCTTCTGGTGGGCTACCGGAGCGAGGGATGATCAAAAAGAAGAGAGAGACAGAGAGAGACAGAAAGACAAGGAGAAATCAGTTGTACCTTTACAAGCTGACGTGCTTGGTGACTGCGCCAAGAGTGCTAAACATTAACATGTCATGTGTCTATAGTCTCACTCACTCACTCACTCACTCAAACTGTAAGTTAAAAAAACCACAGCACACAAACACACGTCTACACACACACACACACACACTGCAAATAAACAACATTTACCTCTTGTTTTGTGACTTTGGAGGACTCCTTGCCCTCAGAACCCTCTGGAGACTGGAGTTAAAAATGAGACAAAAATAACATATATACATTACACTCAGTGATATTACCCCTACCTTTACTGTGGAGAATGGGTCATAAAGGAAACTTGATTCACGTGTTCGTTGAATGAATGAATGAATTCATTAATTTAATAAAAAGAAATAAAATAAGAAAACAATAGCGACAAAAAATAATTAGTTTGAAGTAAAACGTACATGATTTTTTTCTCGCGTTGCTGTTAAACACAAAAATTAAATATACACGCTACTTAACTAAAACCGAGTCCGGCTCACTGGCACACATAATATCTTATCATTTCTGTGAAGAGCTACAGTGAAGCAGGAGGAATCATAAATAATACAAATCACTCAGCAGTGCAGCTGTGGGAAAGGTCAAATGTTTCAGAAGTGATAAAAAAAGGAGACGCTTGTGTTTTTAGAGCAAGGTTTTATCTTCCGAACAGAAATATCACTTACTAATGGCGACATAACTGATGTGTGACTATCATTATCAACACAAAATGAACCAGCAACTGCATCTCAGAGACTGTTTTCTGAGATTTAAGAGTCTCATTGACTAACTGATTGAGAAAGACATTTATTTACACTTATCTTATCATTTTTTTAATTTAAAAAAAATCCTGTGTGTGCAATTAAATCATCAATGAGCAAGTAACTGTACAGCAAACAAAATGAGCGTCTTTTCTTCTGGTGACATTCTGATCATTTATTTGTATACTGTCAGGTGGCCTATGGATTAATTGTACTATAAAGAACTTTTGCAATTGTGTATAATATAGAGTTTCTAATCTTTCAGGCAGAGTTTGATCAATTAATCACCCGACTGAGTAAAAGGGCTGATTTTCCCATTTGCTCATAAGCAGCAGTGGGTGATTTTGTTCTTGGAAAATCAATGAATGCATCAAAGTGCAGTTAAACTTTATTTTTAGTTGAATTTATTTGGTAGTTTAGCAATATTGTGTATCACTTGTTATTGTTATATTCTATTGTTATATAGATAGATAGATAGATAGATAGATGATTTTTCATTTGTTTTCATTTTCATTTAATATATATATATACATATACATATATATATATATATATGTATATATATACATATACATATATATACACATATACATATACATATATATAATTAACCGAGAACACAGGCAGGTAAGTGAGGTGCACAGAGCCTTATCCCTAACCACAATTCAAATCTTAATCAGCTCCTGAGAAATGAGGTTCTGCCTCATTAGGACCAGGTTTTGGTCTCAGTGAGGACAACTGGTCCTGACAAGGTCAATATATATGCCAGAAAAAAAAGGTCCTAAAGAGATAACACACACAAAGAGAGAGAATGTCAGTCCAGCCCGCAGGTTGCCAATCCAAATAATGCCCACATGCGACCTCCGCCCCTAGAGGCCCCCATTCTCTGTCCTCAAAAGCGAGTGTGCGCAGACAATGGCAGTTTTTAGGTGATAGAAAAGCTCGTGTCCATGTTTGCGCTGATACAAAGCACCGGAGACCGTCGTGCCTGTGCCTCTGATCCCCTCTTTCTTCATTCATTTCTATTCATCCTCTGGTTTTGTTCGATCGGCTAAAATTCATCTCCACTGGATAATAAAATAATAAGAGGATGTGCTTTCTCTGAGTTTTCACATGATTCACAACCTGCGGGGAGTCTATATTTATGCCTGAATGCGCGCACAAGAATGACCATCACGCACATCTCACACGGCTTTTACGCATCCGTCCATCCATCCACTCATCCATCCAACCATCCGGCGGGTCGGCGTGACTTTCACCAGTGCGCACAGTGGACACGGTGACAGATGAGAACGACCACAGGCACGGCCATTGAGATAATCACGGGGGCGTTTCACGACACAAAAACAGACGGAAATGTTGTTGATCGAACACCTCACACACAAACAACGACGCTGTAACCACCGCGGACGCCGTGGAACACAACACGCGCCCTCAAACTTTGGCATCATCTCACCTGCCTCGACGTCGCCACACACACACACACACACACACAAACACACTCAAAAATCGCGCACCGCAATTTTCTTCAAACGCAAGAGCAGTGAAAACTACAGTGAAGTGAGCGGCATGGAACAGACCACACTCACCTTTCTCTTCGGCATTTTACGCGTGAAATATTCTCCACAGAACGCGGGTGGGGAGCAAAAAAATAAGGTAGAGCCCAAACGTGCAAGAGAGGTGAATTTGAACTACCTCGAAATACAGGATCAATATCTAAGCACCTTCGATAATATGTTGATTATATGCTCTCCCCAAAACTCTATACTTCCGCCAGCCATTGGTTAGATGAGTCGAAATCCTCGACTGTGCTGACTCCTGATTGGCTCCTCCCGCCTCTATGTAAATAATACTTTATCAGTCATTGGCTGAGGTTTATCAGAGGCCGCCTGTGATTGGCTCCGCGCTCTTTGTGCGCAGATCCCACCAGAGCGCGATGGCTGAGAGGGAAAGTGGAGACAGGCCAATACAAGCAGAGACGACTCTCGGTGGATCTGGGTAATGTAGGACGAGTGGAGCGACACAGAGGGAGAGAACGACTATGTTGTAAATAAAACACAAAGGACCAGAGAGAAGCGGACACAATGACGGTGTCATAGAGAGCAGCTCCAGAAAAGCTTTGTGTCTTTGGGGATTGTCTTTTTTTAAAAAAAAAAAAGAACTGGACTAATGACGCAGAGGCACCAGAATAATAAACAATACAATGAATACATTAGACAATTTGACTAACACTACCTTCTGGATAGTTTCTGGATGATTTTAAGAACCACAACTGAATGTAACATCATTTACAATCTACAATACACCTATCTTTTCATTTTCAAATTTAAAACTTGTACACCTCATTTTTAAATTAACATCAGGCCCCTAGAGATGTTGTGGCATCAAAGGAAACACTTTTTAATCATAAAATAAAAAACTAAACTAAAGCACATGTTAATGTAGATTCACTTTATTTTAATAGTCCATACTGCACCCACTGTGAGTACCAGATCCATGATCTCACAGTGACAGTACAAAAGAGAGGTTTCCAGGACACATATGCAGATATAAATCCTTTAATAATTCATAATTAGAGTTAAAATGTTAGAGTTAAAAATGCGTCTTTAACTACCACCTCTCCATTTTTCACTCAGATGAAGGATTTGTTTATGTTTTGTGCCTCTGATGCTTTTCTTTTAGACAGCCACTTATACTTAATGAACTTTCTCCCAAGAGTGAAAGTTGAATAGATCTGTGATGTCTTTAAAACCAGAACTTGATTAATTGTCCCCTGAGGTCACAGGCTGTTTGACCTCATGATTGGTCCATTGTGTGTGTGTGTCCCCCACCCACACCCACAAACACACACATCAACAAGTGTCTCCGTGGACATCCAGAGAAGACGTAGCTTGTCTGGACAGCTTGTGTTGTTGGTCAGTGTCCTGCAGGTCAGTGCTTACTGTGATGACACAACAACAACTTTGACCTCTGATTGACCTCAGAGAGTCACAAAATCCTCAATATCTTTTCCCCTCAGCCCAAGTTACTGATCCTGTCACTCTGACTTTAGAGATACATTAATCCTAAATTCTAACTCTGTATTCTTCCTCTTCACAATACTGTATTCCTCTCTCCTCTCCCAATACTCTGTGATCTAGTTTCCCCAGTTCAGGGGATGGTTTAAAACATAGAGTAGAACACCTTTCATGTAAATGCCATTGTTTGTGCTCTATAGTATTGAACAACTGCATTAACTTGAGCTGTCTTAGATAAGTGCTGTTACAATAAACGTTGTAAAGGATACTCAGTCACTCACAGCCTGACACAGCAGCCGCTCTGTTTTTAGGAAAATTCACTACTCCCACCTGTACAGTCAAACACATTTTGCTACAAAAAAACATTTAGTGTTTTTTTGTTTGTTTGTTTGTTTTATTTAACAAATGTATCACACCTTTTCAAACATAACACTGTCTGGATGGTTGTTTGTCTCTATATGTGGCCCTGTGATGGACTGGTACCCTGCCTTTCACCCTATGTTGGTAGAAGATGAATGGATGAGTGAGGACTGTGTGTCCTATTTGTTCTATTCTACACAGAAACAGAAGCAACCACAACATTCTTGAACAACATATCATATAAGAGATAGTCGCATGCGTGCACACACACACACACACACACATACACACACACACACACACACTCATAAGCTCACAAATCTCACAAAAGACAGAGAGACAAACAGAAAAAAACAACAACTGAAGTTATAGCCTGGAACACACAGGAGCAGGTAACTTGATGCTCCACTGTTCCCACACACAAATTTGACACTGTCAGCTAAAAGGGAAGCTAAAGCACAATGACAACAACATGACAACATAAAGAAAGGCACAAAAGAAATGAACAATGAAAAGAAATAATAAGCCCCAAATGATTTCTGAAACATTTCAAACAATTTTAAACAAACATTATTGATTTTTACTCATCACGGCTCTGTATGTGGTCTACATTTTCTCTTGTTTGTCAGATATAATACACTTATATGTGCATGACATATCTGTTTTTCAAGATAAAACACCCTGGAAGCATGTTAAATGTTACTCCTTTAGTTTTAAACTAACATTAAACAAGTTACATTTAACACAATTACAATAAAGACAGATTATCTGACCTCCCATCTGGGTACAAACTATCCTCAGCAGAGTGGACAGCATGACCACACACAGGACAACAGCAGATAAAACAAGTGCAACATAAAGACAGTTGTACAATGTACAATATAAAATATACTGTAGTTACTTAAATGCTTGTCAGGGTACATTTTATTTGTATTGTTCCAAGTCTCAACATACATTAGATTCAAACATGTGTGGCCATCTGCCTCGACCGGTTGGGGTGAAAGGAAAAATGGGGGACAGAGGAGAGGTGGGGGACAGAAAGGGAAGGGAGAAAATGAAAGAGGGAGGTGAGGTAAAGACAGAAGAGAGAGATAACACTTGTCTCAAGTTATAGGTTAAGACAGGGTATTAGGCATGTTTATAGTACTGCAATGTCATTTATACTTGTACTATTAATACTAAATTTGTTTTTACCATCTGTTTTTAATGCTAAGTGTCTGTAATGCTTTTATTTTGTAAAGCACTTTGGTCACCTGTTGTAAAGGGCTATAGAAATAATGACATTGTATTGTACAGGCAGCAGCAGAGATTGTTGATGAAAAAAAAGTATACCGATATCAACTTTATTACATCATAATAATGACAATTATACGACTGCTAATGATAATAATAACAGCCTAGGAACTGGATTATATATTCTGTTTCTTCCTGCCTGCACAAGAATTCCAAGGTACTTGTGCTGTAAATATCTACTCATGGCAAATAAAATCTTAGAAATCTTGAATCATAAAATTGCCTCCTTCACTGTTACTTTAAAACTGCAAATTTGACGGTGTGCCATTTCTTTAACACCTAATATTATTTTCAATAGTGTTTGACTAACCCTATGCCTATTATTTAAAAGATACAGAAAAGACTAGGAAAACATTCTGCAAAAATCTATCTGGTGAACTATTTGCCCTCCAAAAAAATCCCCCACCACCCATTTGTGAGTGTGATTTAGTCTCTTGACTAATTCAATTAAGTCTCCTGTTCTGTTAAAATCCCTGATAGAATACAGACAACGATGGAGTGGAGCTGTTGAAAGTGCCATGCGCTCATGGATCGGCATCTCAGTTGGGATTGAATTTATATTGTCGAGGGACGTGTTTCTATGGTAATGTGCACTTCTCATATCTGGTTGATATCACAGATATAATTGTGCTTCAAGCATGTCATGCTATTTAACAAAAAAAAAATCCACACACACTTTCCAGATCATATGGGAGTTTAAGTAATGACAGCGTTCACATTTTATTGGCCAAATGCCTGGTTAATTCAAATTATGAGCGGCTGAATGAGTCAGGTCTTTGAACTGGGGCCTCATGTTTCAGGAGATTTGCTTTCGTTTAATTAATTCTGCAAGCCCACTTTAATCCTAATTATGAGTGTGTGTATTAATGTGTTAAGAAGATGCTACTCAATGTAACAGCATATATGATATGATTATATATGGGGTGTCAACCATACCACATGATCTCCATCAGCAGGTGGAGTTGCACGGTTGTAGTGCAAAAGATTTATTATAATACATTTCCCTTTTCTCCCTTAATATTTTGAATGTTCTGTTTGTGTTAGTGTAAATAAAACAAAGCAATCTCACCTCAGCGTCAACTTATTGTGGATTTTTTCACAACCATGAGTCAAGGTCAAACAAATAATTTTGCCTAAATAGAAAATACGCTGAATCAATCAAGCTCAGGTTGATAAGAGTGTGCAATAATAAGCTTCAGTAAACTGATCTGTGTCTCTGCAGAGGGAGAGGGATCACAGGGTCAGAAATAGGCTCAGTGTGACCACGCGGGGACATTACTGAGATGCCAGCTTTCATTTATTTCACAGCTCAGATCTGGTGTGAGCCGTAAACACACGCAAACAACACTTGGCTGACACCTAGTGGACAAATGTTGTACTGTCACTGTTGCAGGCAGGCTTCATGGTATGTCCTGTAAAACAATAATAATGTAAATCAATGATCACATCTGTAAATACAACTATTTTCTTCTTCTTCTTATTATTATTATTATTATGGTTATTATTATTATTATTATTATTATTATTATTATTATTATTATTATTATTATTATGATTATTATTATCATTATTATTATTATGATTATGGTTATTATTTGTTTAATATTGTTTATTTTTATGAGTAGAGCCAGTGTACATGACTGCACATCCACATGTAAAAGTGCCATATTAAAGGCTGATTTACATATTTTGTAAAATATTCTTGGGGCTTTTTTTGCCTTCAAAGATCAGCATGAAAGGAGGGAGACACCGAACCTGAGTTGTTGCGGGGGGGGGGGGGTCTTGCAAATAAAACATTATATTGACCAGATTAGATTAGATTATAAAAAATTTAAAAACTAGAAACGCACATTGCCCTATAGTGCAGTGCGAATTGCATTGTCTTTTATAGCATCCTTTCTTACATATTGCATATACAAAAGGTATATATTATATATAAAGTATTTGTATATATGTATATTGCAGATCTACTACTACTACTACTAATAACATAATAACAATAACTAAAGCGGAAATGACACCGTTATGTCTTATTCTTCCTGCTCCTGGCTCCTCCTCCTTCCTCCCTCCCTCTCCTCTTCCTCACCCTACATTACGTCACCGGGACCTTTGCGCTTGTCGATCGCAGTGTATTATGGTGATGCAGCTCTTCAGGAACTGAAGAATGCACTTGCAGGACGCAGCGGCCAGACGACTGCTTTGCTTTAACATCTGCAACTAAGACAGTAAAGGTAAAAAAAAAATTAAAATAAATAATAAACAAACAAACAAACACTCACACCCAGAGGAGGAAGAGAACAGGCCTGGCTGACTGTTTATCTGTGCGTGCAGAGCAGCAGGGGCGAGCCGGTGCAGGATCAGATAACGAGGTGAGCTTGTTGACATGCAGTGCAGTGCAGCGTTTTGCCTGTTTCTTGGATTCATGCGTATTTTTTATTCTTCGTGCTGCTTCAATGTCGCGTCAACTGGTGTGACAAGCGCTATTGTGTGTGCGTGTTTATACCTGCAGCACAAAAGCCTGCTTCCTCTTAAATGTGAGCATTATTATGTGGGTGTGGAGAAGCTGTGTGCTGTCGCTGTGTCTCCTGGCTGCTACACGACTTGTTATATCATGTCTTTCGTGCCTTTAGTCGTAGAAACTGATCACTTTCTCCAGTCTGCACTGATGGTTATATAAAGCAGACTCTAAGTACAGTGTTTTAAGAAAGGTTACTAGATACTGTCTCTGAACTCACTTCATGACTCCTTGCTCATCATTTTGGCTACAAAGGGGTGATTACAAGAATTATTAATCTGTTGCTGTTTATTCCCTGATGAACTGATTAATATTAAAACCTAGAAGCATGGTTCTCAAACTGTGGTACGTGTACCACCAGTGGTACGCAAGCTTCCTCTGGTGGTCCTCTGGTGGTGCTTGGAGTAAAAGCACATATTCAATGCTATGTGTTGGTTTTTATCTGCTTGCCAAGCAACGGAATTTCGTTGCCAGTTTTCACTGCTGTGTTTTCTGTGCAAGGACAATAAAAGGAAGTCTAAGTCTAAGTCTAACAAATACTGTTCTACTGTATATACCAGGGTATGTGATCTGATGAATTTTGAATGGAGTGCATAGGAAATTAAACAAATAACCCAATAAAAATAATAACACATTAAATAATGTTAATTATAGTCACCTTATCTCTCGCTCCATTTTAATCTAATTTCAATGTACCAGTGTGTGAAGTGTATGTGAGGAATAGGAGGATGACGAGAGAGTAAATGATCTTATTTGGAAAAAAATCTGCGTCCTGCCAATATTTTCTCAGGTCAGAAAATAGCTTTTATAAGTGTGACACAAGCTAACTAAAATTAAATTATGTAATAACACTGGAAACAGGCTGGTTGTGTTAGATAAATGACTAAAGTTTATCCAAATAGTCGTGTATTAACCAAAGTTAGTTTTTTCTAGATACACACTGTTGTTGCCAAGTGTTGACAAGACACATGATTGATGATTGTCTAATGTTAATTACTTAAAAATGTTTGCTTTGCTCATTGTTGAATAATGTAGAATGACTTATCTCAGAATAAAAGGCCACACATGTACGTGGACTGGTCTGTGCACATACATTTGTGTGTATTAAGAGGTTCATTACTTTGCCATAAGCAGTTTTGTTTTGCATGTGTTTTCTAGGCGTCATCACACACACAACACGATGCTGGGCTGCTCGCTGCGAGGAGGCTGCAGTCCTCTGGTCTTCCTCTGGACCCTGCTGCTGCTCCCGCCTCTGGTTTCCCCTCATAGCTTGAATGAGCAGCATGGGAGCAGAAGCCACAATGTGAAGGACAAGCCCAAGCTGCTTCTTGTGTCCTTCGACGGCTTTCGCTGGGACTATATCGATCGCGTCCCGACGCCTAACTTCCGCCTCCTCATGGATGAAGGGGTGATGGTGGAGCAGGTGGAGAACATTTACATCACCAAAACGTTCCCCAACCACTACACCCTGGTGACAGGCCTGTACGCCGAGACGCACGGCATCGTGGCCAATGAGATGTACGATCCCACCCTCAACCACTCTTTCTCCATTGAGACGGAGAGCATTTATGATCCGCGGTGGTGGGAGGAGGCGGTGCCTCTCTGGGTGACCATCCAGAAATCTGGAGGCCGGAGTGGGGCTGCAATGTGGCCTGGGTCTGATGTGAAGATCCATGGCATGTTACCCTCCCAGTTCCTCCACTACAACTCCTCAGTCTCCTTTGAAACCCGAGTGGGGCGGATTATTGACTGGTTCTCTGCACCTAAAGAGGACGCGGTGGATTTTGGAGTCCTGTATTGGGAGGAGCCCGATGAAAGCGGCCACCTCCTGGGCCCTCAGAGTTCCCTCATGGATGCAGTCATCGCTGGGATCGACGAGAAGCTCGGCTTCCTCATAAATGAGCTAAAGAAAGCCGGGTTGTTTGAGAAGGTGAACCTGATAGTGACCAGCGACCATGGGATGACGCAGCTTTTCGCTGATAACATCATAGAACTGGATGAGTATGTCAGCAGGGACCTGTACACTTTGGTGGATAGGAGTCCGGTGGTGGGGATTCTGCCCAAAGAAGGTCCAGTATCACTTCCAAACAATCAATATAGCGTCACTTGAGAAAAGCACTTGCTTTCTTCCTGAACATTACAAGAGAATAATGATGGAAAATCACAAATCTGCCTGTATAACAAGGATTCTAAAATTCACTTATTAAAAAACTGAATAATGTGGCTATTATGTGATCATAAGCTTTATATGTACCATTTGGTGTTTTACTGGGAATATGTTTAAAAAAGTCCCTTTTCTGTATAATTTTTGTAATGTTTAATCAAATTTAATGATTTTACTTACATTTTGCTATTATTTTGCAATGTATACAAATTTCAGCAATATGGCCCTTTTTTTTGGTCATAAATGAACATTTGTAAGCTCTCTGAAATGTTTTTCTCATAAAATCTGCATCTTCGTCTCTCCTCCAGGGAAGCTCAACGAGGTGTACGACAAGCTGGTGGACGCAAACCCCAACATGATGGTGTACAAGAAGGAGGAAATCCCCACGCGCTTCCACTATCAGCACAGCGTCCGCATCATGCCCATCGTCTTAGAGGCCAAGGAGGGCTGGACCATCATGCAGAACAGGAGCGGGCCCTTCATGTGTACGTTTTGAAACAGTGTGAACATTCTGGTTTCTGTGGATTTACACTTTAAACAGGGTTTTAGTTGTTCGTATAAACACAAGTGTCTCTTTTAAAGTCAGCTCATGATATATGAGCTATTTTTGTTTTCCCTTTGAAACAGTAGGACTGTTTGAATGTTATTTTTGTGCTGCTTTGGTTTTTTTTTCAGTCCATTTCAGATCAAACGGATTTCTTTTTTTTCTTTTTTTTAAACACCTTTTGGGAGTAGGGATCAGAGATGTTGAATTTTTAATGCCGACGACAGCAGCTAATTTTACTGCTTCTCTCCTCTCTGGCGGGGGATTGGTTAAAATTACCTGGTGGCAGGAAGGAAAAACCTGCTGACACTAAGTTCTCAGTGATGTGATGAGAATAAGCCACTATAGCTCAGCGTTATATGATTCTGTGGAACATATGAACCCGCCCAGATACGAACTGTAAAACCACCAAGATACCTCTACTCTGTGAATGTCGTGATGCCAGTTTTGAATATTTGAAACCCTGCGTTGTTCGCAACCATGTTTATTTACTAGTATTCACTGTGTTAGTTTGTGTAATGCCAGTTATTTTCATTACACAGTCCATAGATTGGTAGAATACCCAGAAACACTTGCATCCATATTAATACAAACACAATGTAAAAATCTTTAAAGCATTTCCTCCATCATGTTACTACTGGTCAGAGACTCCACCAGAGTCACTGTATCTGATTGGGTGGTTGCTGCCATCACTGATTAACTGTATTGATTTGACTCACAGAGAAGCCTTTCAGCGAGGTAATAGTGCTGATAAATGTCGGGAGCAACAGTTAGACAGTCCAAGCTTCCGTCGGGACTTTATGCTTGTGTCTCTTGATTTAATCTCCGTTTCTGCGTGTGTGTTGTGTCTGTGATTGATGCAGCAGTAAGCGGCTGGCTGGATGGTGGAGGCAGTGGTGGCTGTAAATCTTGATCGAGAGCGGTTGAATCTGATCCCATAAATCTGTGGACGAAAAGTGCTGCGTGGGAATCCACGCGATGTGGAATCTCAAGATTCAAGAAGTATAATCAACACTAAAGCGTCGCACCTCCTCATGCAAATGTGTTTCTTGTCTCTTTTTTGTCTCCAGTGGGAAACCACGGCTATGACAACACCCTGCGCAGCATGCAGCCTGTGTTTGTGGCCCGTGGACCAGCCTTTCGCCAGGATTATGTGAAAACCACCATGCGCTCAGTCGATCTTTACCCTCTCATGTGCCACATCCTGTCTATCCGGCCTCTGCCGAACAACGGCTCCCTTGCAAACGTTCAGGACCTGCTGTCCCCGGACTCGGCTCCACCTGCTCCCAGCGCGCCTCCCAGGGTCGATGAGTACTCCTACGCCCCCGTCGTGGGCTCTTTCCTGAGCGTGGTGATGGTGCTGGGCTTTTTGGTTGTCTACGTCCGAGAAGTGACGCTCAAACAGCTGCCCTCACTAAAGCACAGACGCAGGGAGATGTCGCAGCCTTTACTGCAAGAGGACTTGCACCTGTAGCTGGAGACAGGAAGGATAGCCCACATAAAAGAAGAGGAGGTAATGCTCCCCAAGGTAGCCCGCTCTGTCCAGAAGCATCCCTGAAATGCCTCCTTCACACCGCTGTTTGTCACTGTGCTGCTCTGTTCTGAGCTTGTCTCCATGTACAGAGTTTTGCCTTTAAGTGTGAAGGAAATGTGCAGGGTTTGCTTCTGGATCAGGCTTGATCAAGATATTAAACCTGTTACATGGGCTTCTAGTGGCTTTGCTTTGATTGTGAATTTCACCTGATTTCATCTCATCATTTTCATCGTTGCTCACAATGCAAAAGATTTAAAGCAAAGAGTGGACGTAGAACATGTGATTCTGATCCTTTGGTGGCTAAAACTGTGACGGGGATAAAGGGTTTAATGTGAAGTAGCTGTGAGGACATTTCATAAAAAGGGTAGGATGCAATAATTCTTTTTAAAGGTGCGCACACTTTAGACAATCTTTCTCGAAGGCATTCATGGTGTTGCATTCATTTGTGTGTAGGAAACGTGTGGAAAAAAATTCAACTGAGAAGAAAAGAGTTGAAATTCTACCTAAGGTATCAGTCAGTTCCTCCACTCGAGCACTGAATTAACCTGTGATCAAGCTTAAGTATTTAAAACTCACCTCACTTTTTCTTGGAATTAGATGTTACAGTTAAGGCTACTCCTCATATGTATCCATGAGCCAGTCACTCCTCTGCCATGCTCTTTACTAGTCCGTTACCATTTGCCTTTTACCTTAAAATGGAGAACAGCTCTCCAAAGTGTGAAATCATGTGTGTGTCAGTCCATTTTTCTGTGAAGATGACCGTGTGCTAAGCTCATCCTCATGTGTTGACTGTCATATCCATGGTCATTTGTTGGTGAACATGTGAAGTGCAGTTGCTATTGGTCAGTATTCTGTCGTTAGGATTTTAAGGGTTTTCGTTGTTGTTTGGTTAAGTCGACTATTTCAGCCTGACTTGCAAGAACTGCTCCTCTGATTTGCACTACAGGACAGAAATGAAACAGTATGAAAGAGGCGGTGGTAGAACGTGTTTTAGGTCATGTATTATTTGCACTTCTTATTCGTAGTTGCTATTTGACACATTGAAAATGTTAGGTGCCTCTTGCCAAAAAGCTTTTGGATCAACATAATCGCAGACAGTCTAGTAGAATCCAGATCACCCGGTCAATTATTCTGCTTTTGTTTTTCAGCATATTTTAATTCTGCTGTTAGATGCATCAACTAAAACCTGTGCCCAAAAATGACAGACATCACTGTGACTAATTCCTTTTTACAAATTCATAAATTGAAAGTATTTTATGGAAAAGGTTCATTTTCTGATAACTGTCTTGTTTTTGGAAAGAAAAGTGTTGTCTGATCATTTTTTACCCCTCTAATTGTCGAAAGAGAAATTCAATCTATCCATACTATATTTAAATAACGTACTTGAAATAGTTAGAAAACATTAACTATCAGGTCTTTATAACCATTTATGATGACTTTGGGTTTGAAATATGGATACTGATATTATTTAGAGATTAACTATGTTTGCCATGTTGATCATGTTGATGCAATTAAAGATCATGTTGAGAAAATAAAGGGACTAAAGAGAAGCTAAATGCAGTGTATTTGTTTCATTTTTTTTCCCTACGCATGAAGTTCCAGGTTTAACACACTGTGAGTCTTTGATTTTCTGATAAGAGAAGGAGTTCCAGAGTCTAACAGCTGAAAAATCCATAATAAACACCAACTTGCTTTATTTGTGAAACGACAACAAAAACAACTCTGTTCTGATGTGTGCATTACACTATTTTAACAAGGCAGAAATAAACTTAATATGTTAATAAATCTTCACAACTTTAGCAAACAGAGAAACAAGTTAACTTGTGAAAAAAAATTACAGGTACAGCACACGTCATTAAACAATAATAATAAATGCATCCCACCATAAACTGCTCCTACTGGGTTTATATACTCACAATTGTCATATTGATTATCAACGTTTACATCAGAGATGTCAAACTGGAGGACCGCTGCCCTCATGTGGTCCCCCAATCGACTACATGCGGCCAACAACTTAATATCATAATGAAAACATGGCTGCAACCTCCTTTAAACACAGCAGACACAGGTGATAAATATACTCTATTTGCTAGCGATAAATAAGACATTCGGTTGTAATGATCACATGATTAGATGCGTTACATCCAATATTAAATTACAAAAAAGATTGCTTGGTGTCCACATTGTTTACTTAACAACAATGAAACAATGATTTATTTCTCTGAATAGATTTTTTGTTTTTTACTGTGAAGTATACATCATATTATCCATATCAAAAACAAGCACTGTTACTTTAAAACTGTGTAAAATCATCATGAATATCTTTATTGCAATATCACGATGTGATATGTGTTAGAAAGGTAAGCTTACAGTGACCTGAACAGTTGTTTTTTTCCCTACACTTGTTTTCCTCTAGGCCGGCCTACTTTTGACCAAACTAGATATTCATTGGTCCCCAGCTCATTTGACTTTGACACCCCTGATTTCAATTAAAAGTCGAAGAAACCCTTTAATCTTCAGCTAGATTTGGTCACAAAGTAAGAATCTAAGTGGACAGATGTGTAAACAAAATCAAAAGCAAGATTTAAGAGATAAATGACGTTTCTTCCACTATTTTTCAAACTTCAGACTTCAAACTAAAGTCACAGTCAGGTGGCCTCGAAGGCACAGTCTTCAGCTTTTGCATTAATCACTTGTTAACTCGCAGGACCAAAGGTCTTTTTTTGTGTTACTGCTGGAATTTGCCCAGCAGGCGCTCAAACAGTCAGTCAGTCAGAGGCAGGCGGACTGTGCCACCACTCCAGCCCCTTTTTCCTCCACTTTAAACCTCAGCTCTTGTCCAAAAGAAACCCCATCAGAACAAAACTAACCATGAACAACACAGTCAGCGACACAGTCGATGAGGGAATTGTGAGTGAATTGCGCCGCGATGGAGCAGACAGTCCTGACGCAGAGCGCACAGGTGAGGCGAAGGCGCAGCTGCAAAGCGAGGCGCAGGTCCACGTTGCTGCCGAATACATGGAAATCAAGGACGGGGACAGAAAAAGCTCCTCGTCCTCTTCATCCAGTGACGATGACGACGATGAGGTTAAACGTAAAGGAGCAGCTGTGGATCCAACTGTAGAGGTACTGGTGGACCTAGAACCTGTGGTATTGGTTGATCCATTACCAGAGCCTGTGTTACTGGTGGATCCATTGCCAGAGCCTATGTTACTGGTGGATCCATTGCCAGAGCCTATGTTACTGGTGGATCCATTGCCAGAGCCTATGTTACTGGTGGATCCATTACCAGAGCCTATGTTACTGGTGGATCCTTTGCCAGAGCGTGTGTTACTGGTGGATCCATTGCCAGAGGTTTTGGAACCAGTGCCTTTGGTAGAGGTGAAAGCAGAGGCGCAGGACGGATCCAGGCGGTCATCGACCTCTTCTTCATCCTCTTCCTCCTTTGGTGATCCATGCGACGACCCGCCGATCCAGCCGAGGATCCAGGAGGTGGAGGAGGATAAAACCGAGCACAAAACTGCTGACATCGAGCCGGTGGAGTGTGTCGACTACACCCTGACAACTCTGGAGGCCGTCACTCTGGAGGAGAGCAGCGCTGCACCTGAACCTGCTGAAGCCACCGGTCACCCCGACATCGCTCTGTTCGTCAAGGTGAGACACACACTGACACAGACAGTGGTCAGCACAGAAGAGGAAAGGACAGGACAGGACAGGACAGGACAGACACAGACACAGGGCAGAAAGACCAAGACACAGGAGTCAGGTCAATCTCCAGGTGCAGGTTTCTGTGCAACAGCTGCACTGAAAGTGCTTTTTACACTTCTGTCACTGTTTGACTTTAGATTATAAGTATAGGACTTTTTATACATGTAAATAAGCAAAAAAAAAAAAAAACAACAGAATATACAAGAGGTTTTTTCCTTTTGTAAAACAACTGTCATGTCTGCTGTTTGGCTGTTTTGCTGTTGGATGGAACACCAACACTGCAGGGTGTGGCCTTAGATTAGTCGAATGAAGTGATCAACCAACTGGCTCAGTCTGCAAGGACAATAATTGTTATTTTTTCAGACAGTAAAACATTGATACTCATTAAATTCTATACATGTGTGAGGCTGTTTTTGATTCCCACCGATGAGTAATGTGTTCATTTACACATATACATGTATAACATATTTAGTGACTTAGCTAATTCATATCCACTTACATTAGCCCCAGAGGTCATGATGTAAAAGTAATAATCATAACATAACAGCCATCATTGAATTTAGGGCATTTCACTGTCATGGTGCAAGTCTGAATACATTTATTTCCTTTGCAAATTAGCACAATTAAGATATGATGATTCCTTAAAGGCCTTACTACAACTATTTAAAACCCAATACTAAATGTATTTTTGCTCATTAAGAAATGAAAACATAAAGCTGCATGGGAAGCGATAAAAAAACAACCCATTTCTTACGACTTGGTAAACTCAAGGTCAAGGTCAAGGTCACGTTTATTTATATTGCACATTTAAAAACAACCCCGTTGCCAGAAAATGTAAAAGGAAACAATAAAACACAATAAAGAAAGTCACCAAATAAAACACAGCAATGGAAACAACAGAAATAGAATAACAATTGCACCCATTAAAATAAGAATTTAAAACAAGAATAAACTAATTAATTAATTAAAGACTCAGCTGGTATTAAAAGCCAAAGCAAATAACTAGGTTTGAAGTCTGGAGCTATGTCCAGGACATTGACATTGTTGACCTCAGTGCTCTGAGTGGAGTGTGATGTAGCTGTTATTTTACAAGGATTTAAAAACAGGTAATACAATTTTAAACTGGATCCTGTAGGTGACAGGAAGCTAGTATTATGAAACTAGAACAGAGATGATGTGATCACATCGTCTCTTCCTCGTCAGCATATACGTGCATTTTGGACCAGCTGAAGACGGTGAAGAGATAATATTCCACAAAGCCCACAGGACAATGTTACTAGGCACCTTGTCAAAAATTTATGACAAAAAGATAAATAATTAGTGATTAAAAAAGTTGCTATTTATAACACTTTGCTTTATAAAGCAGGTGAACGTCACTGTTCATCAAAGTTTGTACAGAATATATATGTAAAAAACAAACCTTTTGTTTCACAAGTATGGAGTGACATTTTCACTATTTTGGTTACAGTTTATCAACATACTGTAAACAAACACAAAGAAAAAAGGAACATATAGACTTGATCACCATAAATCACCACATTGTAGATACATTACTATAGGTCCAGCAAAATATTAAGGTTGTTAATAAAGTGAACATTTTGGAATTATGGTGCAAATGTCTTATTCCAAATATCTTTAGTAATAAACAGAAATACGTAACAAAACTGTTGATTTCAGTCAGAAATGTCAGTGACCTGTGTGTGTGTGTGTGTCGGGACCATCATCAGTGACTTTGCAGACCGATGTAATAATTAACTTGTGGTCTGTTGGGCCATATAAAGCAGGGGTGAACGCCATGGCTGAGCAAATCTGACTGTGTGTTTTGTTGCTTTTCTGATAGAGCTGCTCTGTGAGGTGAACTATCAGCACACGCAGGGGTCACTTTGCCGATTGAGTCATTGGCCTGGAATGAAGGCCCTCACAAAAGCCCTCGTAAAGAGGAATGACAGCAGTGATTTATGTGGAAATTTAAAAGTGCCCTGGTCTTTGAACAGAATCAGCAAAAGCCGTGCCTTTGTAAAAATTAGTGTCATCCTAAAAAGCGTTAGAATCTGATATATGGTGATTTTGTGATGTTAAACTGTCACAGGAAGATAATTAGCTTCATAAACAGTGCATGATCACCAAAATATTCATTATTATTTGAGGTAAAATTCTCAGTAAACCTAATTAGTAAAAGGAACATAAATAAGTATTTCTGTAGAATATTACATAACATCAGCATTAGTACACATTAAGAGGACAATTCTGACCCATACAGGTGCTATCTTGATGTTGTTATATCACAATTATGATAAAGACGGTAGTTCACCAGTGATGTGACAACATACTTGGCCCCTACTCCACAAAGCTGGCCTTCCTATCTGATCGAGTCCATGTGGTGAGTGCATTTCCCAACAGTTTAATCTTCAACAGTTGCCATAAACCAAAGCGGAGGGACTATAAAATTAGGTGTATAGGAGAGTTACGAGGTCAACTATCTGCGCTCAAGGTTGATGCGACCCCGCTCTCGCGTCCTTTGATAAAGCCGACCACAGCAGAATAAACTAAACTATCAATACAAACAATAATCTGTCTTAATCTCATACTGAACAACAACACGTTCTACTTAAAATAAAAGCAGCCATTTAGCATGTGGCTAAAATGATACATGTGTTTGGAACCACCTTTAACTCTGGTGATGTACAAATTGTTCAAGTGAATTATTAACCCAACAATAAGTCAGTGATTTTAGCTTCCTTTTGTCTCAAGGGAGCAGGAAAAAACCCACTAATGTTATTTTATAACCGTCAAAGATTTATAAATCCTCGCAGGAATGTGGAGAGCTGTGGGAGAATGTGAGTATGCACTGGTTTGCTAAAATGTAAATGGATAAAAAGTAATGAAGAAATAAAAAGGCTATAGTCCAAAGATGAGAAGGTAAAACCACAGCCTGGTTCTGTTTAAACAGTGAAGAAACTCACCTAACACCATTTCCTAAGTGCAGTCATCAACAAATGTTTAATGAATGAAGGACTTTCAAAATAAAGGTAAGGAAAAGTGGAATGTTGCTTGAGGATGTCAATGTTAAAAAGGCTATAGTTTTATGTTTGTTATAAATACAAAGTTGTGTTAAAACAAAAGCTGCCTACTCTACAGCTGATTAACATGTTGTAATGTATTTGTTCAAATTGTTCCAAAGCTAAGTTTAATAAAAACAACATCACCAACAACACATGTAATACCAAGACAGTACGTGATAGTACGTTTAGACCGTTTTTCCTTTATATTTCATTATTTTTGCTGTCATATTTGGTTCATGAAATAATAAGACTAAAACAACTCAGACTGGAGTGAGAGTGTAATTAATGAGTGTTTAATTAATGCTCACACCTAATGAGACTCAGTGGCCCAGCAAGTGGTTTATGCTGCATGTTGCTGTTTCTGCCAGGAGATGGAGCTGCTCTATAAATACAGACAAAAAAACCTCTCATTTCTCTCTATGTATTTGACATAATAAGCCATAATTCCCTCACTGTGTTGTAATGATTACAGTCAGGCCTGCTTTTATTTGTGTTGCCCTACATAGCACTAGTCTGTAAATGTATGCCAGTTCCTGCCCTAAAACCAAGGCCAAGCATTAATAATTCAAAGAGGAATCTTCTGCAGGTCTTCTACTGGTGATCAAATATAACCCGCGCTATCCTGTCTCTGTGTGTGTGTGTGAATGCACATTAAATATGAACGACGCCGTTATATAAGGACGGAGACATGAACACAGAAAGAAAAAGTGACACAAAAACATCACAGTTTTTGAGACACATCATGGGATGTGGTAATAGTGTTGATTTAGTTTAAAGATTTGTATGAAAAGCTTTCTTCAATTTGGCAAAAAAGAAGAGAATAGACCATGAAAAATAATACTGTGAGGTGACTAGTTAAGGAAATCAATGCAAGAGATAAGAGAGAGTGGTGCTGATGATGTGTGTTAAAATTGGTTGCAGTGTTAAGAGAGAGAGATGGGGCTCCACCCCCTGGTGCAGACTATAGACTGACACCTGTTGCCCACTCTGTGTCAGTGAGAGGGAGCTCTGCTGTGCATCTGTGTCTAAATCAGGGCACGGGCTGTACCTGCCACCTGGACCCACTCTCAGCCTCACCTGCACGCTAAAAACAAGGGAGGAGAAAAACGCCCTTTTACGGGACTGAAGAGAAAAAAAGCGCTTGACATTTTCAGGAACCTTAAGTGTGAGGACTCAGAGGAGAGGATCACACAGAGAGGATAACAAGGCTTTCTCTCATTTCATTGAGGATGTAGACCACAAGGGAGAATTTAAAAGAACAATAGGTCAAACAACCGATTCTGAAGAAACAGCCCGGTCACAGCCCGAGTCAAGCATCATGTCCACAAACGGTGCAGACAGGGAACCAGATATCGAACTGTTTGTCAAGGTAAGACAGACACAAATCTATGATTTCACAATGTTCTCTAGTTTTTAACAGAGGGTGGATGCAGTGAATCAGGAGATTTTCTTTATACTGCAGCATCAGTGTGTGTGTGTGTGTGTGTGTGTGTGTGTTGGAAAGCTGGTGTAACTTAATAACACAGGTTGAGTTACAGCGGCACACAGCGCTCCATGCTGACCTGGGGTTGTTGTGACACTGATATTGAAGCTGCATGTTGATGGTGGGAAGCTCTAACAATGTTGGGTACCGTTATTATAGTGGCATTTTCATCAGGAGGATTGTTACCATAAACTGGGATTGGGTTTGTACGTTTGTGTGGTGAGCTAATGCTGTGGTAGGAAATAAAAGAAGTGCATTTATTTCTCACAGCCCATTCAATTCAATTCAATTTCATTTGTACAGCGCCAATTCATAGACAAACCCAACAGGAACACAATGAGCAGGCACGAGGCAACGTAACAGGAAAAAATCTCTGACAGACCCAGACTCAGAGGGTGCAAACATCTGCCACAACCGGTTGGGGTAGGAGAGAGGAGAGAAAGGAGGGAGAAGGCAAGGGGGTTAGTGAAGGAGAGGTGTGTGAAAAGAAGAATGGAGAGGAAAGAAGAATATAGAGGAGAGAGAGAGATTGGTTCGATCCAGCTCCTCATGTGACCCTCAGAAAAGGACAAGTCATAGATGAAGGGAGGATGAGAATAATATTAACGTTAGCAGCGATGAGTATATGATATATAGTAATAGATAAAGTCGTGGTGAATCTACTGCTTTAACCAAAATGTGTCATCCTTCACATTATTTTGCGATAGATTGTCCCCTGAAATAGAGCTAAAACAGATAAAAGTACCAGTTGGCAATGGTGGGAGCAGTTTAGATGCACGTGAGGCCCATCTGAGGAACATTAGAGGCAGATGAACATGCAGTACCTGAGGCAGGTGAACTGGAAGCAGATGGAAAACGCTGATGTGGTGCTTGGATGCACTGACCCAATTAGCTGCAGTGAGGGTTCCTCTCAGCTAATTCACCTCCCAGGAAACCAAAGTTCACACACAGCTCAGCTTGCATCTGTCTTTAGCCTCAGCATTCATTTATTTACCATGGCTGTAGCTATACTGCAGTTTGCGATATGTCTCATATTGGGTTTCAAAGCTGCAACTCTTGAATTAGACATTGTTTTTAATGAAAATAAATTGACTGGACTGTGTCAACACAACTTAGACAAACCCTGTATACTGTAATCTTTCACTGTAGCTGCAACACTGACGTTGCAAGGTGATAGACGTGGAGTCTAATACTGTTTACTGGGCAGTGGGTTAAAAAGTGATTTGTTGCATTATGGGAAGTGTATGATGGATCATGTTTCAGGCTTGGCCAATAGATGAGTAAAAGTCTGGATATTCTGGCCTATTAGATACAGTCATACTGTACATACTGTACCTTTTGTGGAAAATCTTAAGTGTTTTAGAAAACAAATACTGGAGTTGAAACTGAATCATACAATATATTTACTGTGGAACTAACTGTAACTAAGAACTTAGTTTGTACTTGTCAATAATGATCACAAGCAGTAGCTTTGATTACACTCATTAAAATGATAACAATCAATGAAACTAACCCCCAGATAGAGTGTAATATACATGAATATGTATGTGACGGATCATATGAATTGACTCTGCCTCCACTGGACCCCACACATCCCATCACTCACTGGCTCCACACACACACTCACTTTCTTCATACCTAAAGGGATTAGATGTGTGTGTGTGTGTGTGTGTGTGTGTGTGTGTGTGACAGCTTTTGTCCTGCATGTTCTAGAAGTTGATTGGCTTTTATCAGTGACTGTGTATTGTGTTACCACTGTGCTACTGAGCATAGCCATAACAATGCACACACACACACACACACACACACAGAGGAATCCCATGCACCCACAGGCAGCATGACAGCAGCGTGAATACAGTCAGCTCAGCTACTTTTAGACTGACAGCGTGTGTTTTTTTCTGGTCTTTGCTTGGAGCTGCTCCTCCTCTGGGAACATACACCCCTTTTAGTACATGCAGTTTCTTTCTTATATTCATGTTAACCAGTATGTCAAAGTTTTATTTTTTGGCTTTTTTTTCTCCCCTTTTTCTGGTAAAATATAACAGGTCAATAATAACACCTTACACAGACTTACAACACTGAAGTCTGAGTGCTGTTAGCTGCCTTTCTCAAATTTCTGATAACAAAATAAAGTCCAAACTTATATAACTAAATAATAGTCTGATTCAAACAGCCACACCAAGTGATTTAAGTGTAAGAGTTTGCTTACTAAATCCTTAATGAGTTCATGAAATGAAAGAGAACAACTCCACTTGTCAAATCTCACCCTTCCCTCTGCTGACCTCGAGGTCAGTGCTCTTACTTTGACACGGCTTGTGGATTCTCACCACGTGACCTGCAGGCCCTGCACTCTGTGCTCCGGCGGCCACTGAACCAGGTGATGGAATCACTATGTATAATTCAGCAGGGCACAGTGGATCGGGTGTCAGTGTTTGTGCTCTGCCGTGGATCTATACACGATGACACGTGATGTCACCACGCGTCGACGATAGCTTATTACTGATGAGGAAGAAGTGATTCTGTTAGTGGCACCACCGTAAAAAGGAAAACCCTCGTCTGTATTCTATCCTCATTTGAGTAATATGAGGTGATTAAAATGCTATGGAGTAACCGATGAATTCATTTCAAAGCCATTTGGATAAATGCAGAGCTATTTGTAAAAAAAAAACTTTTATTTTGGCATTTGACCAAACGCTTTTACTGCACAAAACTACTGAGTTGTTAACTTGTGTATTTCCTGCTCAACCAGTTATAATAATAAAATACACATTAATGCACCAGTGTAATCTGCAATATAATATATATCCACAGAGGTTTCTTTTTTTCCAAATAGTCATTACTTTTAATGCTTTGAATGAAAACATTCTCTTAAAATACTGTTACTAAAGTGACATTTAGGTAATGTTGTATTAAACTAGTGAAGTGTTTTGCTGCCAGGTTTGAATATGTGGGAACTTTTCCCAGAAGGTACTTTCAGTTTGACTCTGCCCTTATGTGATTTATGTGTTTGCACAGTGTTATTTTCATGCAAACAATGAAACTTCTCTTACTACTCAAATATCAAGATAACAGCCAACATTCATTGTAAAAGTCATGTAACACAAATAAGCGTTTAAATGTTAGCATCAAGGTCACAACCTTGTTAGTAAAGTGCACGGAATTAAGTGTATTTTTTTATTTGGGATGAGTCCTTCATATCATAGCAGTGCAATCACTGGCAAAGAGGTATTGAGACAAAGTGACAGCAACAGAAAACTATGAAATCCTATGGATTTAAATGTAGCTCTTGTTTTACATGGCTATGTTTCAACATGTAGTTGTTTCAGTTGTGGGAATGGCTTGTACTACACTATGAGCCATTCACCCACTGTGAGTGTGTCTGCATGTATGCACCATAATCCAGTATTTGTGTTGTATTTCACTCTGACTTATTTCCTGTCATGCTGTGTGTGTGTGTGTGTGTGTGTGTGTGTGTGTGTGTGTGTGTGTGCAGGCTGGCAGTGATGGAGAGAGCATCGGCAACTGTCCCTTCTCTCAGCGTCTCTTCATGATCCTGTGGCTCAAAGGAGTCGTGTTCAACGTCACCACCGTCGACCTCAAGAGGTGAGTGACGTGGCGACGGCAGACTCCCCGACACGAACACACGCGAGCACACCCACGGCTTTGGACTGAAACGCTCCTGTCACTGTGTGTCCCCTGTGTAGAAAACCAGCAGATTTGCACAACCTGGCCCCGGGGACGCACCCGCCCTTCCTCACCTTCAACGGAGAGGTCAAGACTGACATCAACAAGATTGAGGAGTTCCTTGAGGAAGTGCTCTGTCCTCCAAAGTAATTTCACTGGAAGGTTTTATGACATGTAGTTTACAGTATCAGATTATATTACTCACACACACACACACACACACACATGGCATTTAAGATGATTTATTTCACTTCAGAAACACTGTTGAAAGGACAGGAAACATGTTAGTCTTGTAAAGAGTGTTGTTTTTGATGAGGGCCGATGTTAACTGATATGGCTGCTTGTTGTTTATGACTGTTGTAAACGTTTGTTTGAATGTACGCCTTTGAACATTCGGCTCTTTCAAACAACAACAACAAAAAACTGGACTAATCTGAACCTAACTAGTCCCCAAATTCATATATGCATGTGTGTGTTATTTAAAGTGTATGTGTAATTTTAGCATTAATGAAGACACATTTGTCATTTAAAGAAGTCAGAGTCAGTGTGGGGGAGAAACATGTCAGATTAACTAAATCTTTCTTTTATTGCCCGTAAAGTTTTTTACATTACAAATGGACCTTACTGTGAGAGAGCTTACGGGGCAGGCGGCCAACTTGGTTTCAGTGTGTAACACATTTTTAGTCTGAGCTGAGCCCCAGTCCAGGTGTTAATGTCCTCCAGATGCTTTGGTCTGACTGTGTCTCCTGCCTCCGTCCCCCTGCATCCCCCCCCCCGTACGTCTGCTCTGCTCAGGTATCCCAAACTGGCCGCCAAGCAGAGAGAGTCCAACACAGCTGGAAATGACATCTTCGCCAAGTTCTCAGCCTACATCAAGAACACCAAACCAGAGGCCAATGCTGGTGGGCTGCTCATTTACACACTGAACATGAGTGTGTGTGTGTGTGTGGGGGGGGGGCAATGTCACAGTCATGATTTTATTCCACCACTAGGTCGTAGCAGAGTCCAGTGTTTGTGGCTCACAGTCACTGCTGTGCTGCCACCTAGTGAGATTATCACTCAACTTTTTGAATTCATTCTAATGTGATGTGACGTGTGTGTGTGTGTGTGTGTGTGTGTGATCAGTCCTAGAGAAAGGTTTAACCAAAGCCCTGAAGAAGCTGGATGAGTACCTGAACAGCCCGCTGCCAGATGAGATTGATGCAGACAGCATGGAAGAGGAGAAGAGCTCCATCCGGTGCTTTCTGGACGGGAATGAGCTCACTCTCTCTGACTGCAACCTGCTGCCTAAACTGCACATAGTCAAGGTAAACAAGGAGTGTTTCTGAAGACAACATGACATGTGTCAGGGTCTAAATAGAAGTGAAACACAAGTGGGTCAAAACCAAACAAGTACCTGACTAAAAGATAACTAGTAAAAATAAATAAAATCAAAATAAAAGCAATACAAATAGATTGAATAAGAACGACATGGATGCAAATCAGATATTGCCAAAAGCCTGGATTAAGAAACATGGTTTTAAGACGTGATTTAAAAGAAGTTAAGGATAGTTGATCTCAGTGGTTATGTGGATGTATACCAGCTTAACAGATCTGAAATATAAATAGGGACAAGACCATTTAAAGCTTAAAAGGTGCGTACAATTGTTTTTTAAATCAATACTGAAGCTGACAACTAACTGTTCAGTAGAAAAGTAAATTCAGTCAGCTTAAAGGCAGTACACAAAAAAGCAGTCCAGAGCAAACAAAAATCACTCCATGATAATTATAATCTTTATTTAACCAGGAAGATCTCATTCAGATTACAATGATCTTTTACAAGAGGGCCCATGGCCAAGACAGGCAGCAGCACATCATTAACCTGATTACAGACCACCGACAAACTAACAAATAACAGATACAAGATGTACTGTAGACTGTAATATCCCCATCCAACATAACATGAAATACAGAATTATTAAGATTAAAGGCTGAGTCAGTGCTGAGACTGAACACACACACACACATACAAGGGCTCAAGATGAACTGGCAGTGAAGTGAGGGAACACACAGATTAAATACCCAGCAGAGGCTAATAAGGATAATGAAACACAGGTGAAACACGTCAGACAATCACAGAAGCGAGAACTCAGACAAAAGGAGGGAGTAAATAGAGAAGCACCTACAAAGTAAAACATGCACGGACAGAAACAATAATACAAATTTAAACCAACATATATAACAAAAGGTCAAAGTCTGGTTTTACAGGGACACATCACAGCCGTTTTGTGTTAATAGAGAAGAAATAAATGGATATTCCATTTCCTGTGTATTTTTACCTCACATCTCAGTGTATGTGTCTATTTGAGGTTATTTTAATTGTTTTACACAAGTCACAAGTTTCAGTTTATCCATGTATAACATCATTAGATCAGTAGATATACATTGATTCTAATTCACAGATTACTAAAACCCAGGGAATAAACACCCACAAATTCAAACTTTTGATGGAAACAACATCCTCTATATTTTATTATCAGGAGGTTTATTTTAAACTGTTAAAAAAAACATCAAATTACCTTATCCTCCTTTCAAGATTATGGTTATTATTGAGCTAAAATGTCCACAAGGTTGCAGTTTGAGTATAAATGTGACCAGTGAAGACCAGGTTTTAGTCTTTTAATCTCAGAGAACAGGATTCATTCTCAGGTCATAGTGAAAAAAAAAAAAAAAGACTGATAGTACAGTACTTATTGCTGTACAACTGCTTTTCATTTAATTATGTTGTTTAGCAGCACGGCTCCGTGGAAGGCAATGTCACTTTTTCGAACTATTTCACAGGCTGCAGTAGACATTCATGGTTGTTATGTGATTTAACAGCAGTCATTCTGGGGACTTTTCATCTTGCACCAGTGGAGGACAGTTAAACTTTCGAGTTATCCAATACCTTGGACCAAACACCTGCAAATCTTATGGTATTTCAGCTGATGTGGGCGTATAAGTGCACTACAGCCCCACTGAGCTTAGACTTTGAGACATTTCATCTCATACATATATATGTATCATTTTTAAGTATTTTTGAATAAGTGCAGCAACTCATAACGTTTTTCTTCTCCTCCTCTCACATTTCCATTCCTTTTCTCTGAAAGAAGCCATCACTCTTTTGCTAGTGCTCTCTGACTTGGCCATATGAAAACACCGGGTGGTTGTTTCAAGTCATTTATTCTTGCATTTATTAAGTGAAGAAGCAGGAAATGAGGGCAGTTTAAGCACTGAACTTGACAAATTGATGATAGAGGTCGACCGTTGACTCCTACATGAGCCCAGTTTTTTTTTTTTTTTAAAGGTTTCAAGTTTCGTTTAATCCACGTTCAAGTTTACAGCGCGGCCTTCTCTCCCTCCGCAGGTTGTCGCTAAGAAGTACCGCAACTACGACATCCCGTCGGACATGACGGGCGTGTGGCGGTATCTGAAGAGCGCCTACAAACGTGACGAGTTCACCAACACCTGTGCTGCTGACTCTGAGATAGAGACCGCCTACAAGGACGTGGCAAAGAGACTGGCCAAGTAACTCGCCAAGCAAGAGTGAAAAATGAAAAGTGAAAACTAGCAGCACAAGACGAGAGAAAACACCACTGTCACACATTACGTACACATGAATTTCCTTTTAGAGTCTCTTTCAGTGACGCTGTCTGTCGTCGGGTGTCTCATGCAGCTCTGTACCACCGCGTGCATTATGGATATATACATAACACTGGAAATACAGAAACAGACACGTCAAGCAGAGTATAAATCAATCCCCGAAAACTTCATTCGCGACTTTTTAAACCCGATGTTGCTGCCGTGAAACTTCTGACATAACCATTTCCACTCGAACGCGATTGTGTCTGTCTGTGTTCATTTCTCACAACACAAGGCTCTCTTTCATACGTACTCCACTGGCCCGCACGGCCAAACATTTTACTAGTTGCTGATGTCAGGGTTGTTCACTTTATTTATTCCAAAGCCGACAGAAGTCTAGTCTGACTGCAGTGTTTATTGTCATGCTCTGGCTCCTGGGGGAGACACCTTTGATTCACATGTGATTGATGCTTCTGATTGTTTGCTGAATATGACTTTTGCAGATCCATCCTGACTGTCACTCATCACTATGGGGTTGTGTTGTTAGGCTTTCCTTATAAATGCACTCCTGCTTCTAAAGAGGTTGTTTTTTTTAAGAAGGGCTGATTTGAGAAAATGAGATGATCTGGTTAATGACTCTGGAGTGAGGATTAGCGGCTCTGTCTGCTTGCATGCACAAATCTGTTTTAAATTCTAATATTCAAACGTGATCTTGTTATGATATGAAAACTCCTCGATGAATGTGTGCCTTAATTTGAAAGTATCCAAAGTCCATGCCAATGTCAATGATGGACTCATTCTAAAAAATGTATCGCAGCCAGAGCTGAGATGTTTGTTTTGCCTCCAGCTATTAGTGTTCACTCTAGCTATTGATTTCGTCTCAAGTTTCAGATGATATTATGAATGGCGAGAGTATTTATTTTGCAGTCCCAATCAGGCCTGATTAGCTGGAGAGCCATTAGCGCTGCGATGAAAAGCATCTCCCAGGCCGGGTCCAGAACGGTCAGGAGCCCTGCCCTCCAGCTCTTCATCAGAGAGACATTTCCGCTGCACCGAGGAGTCCATCAACTTCCACAGCCTAAAAAAGTTTAAGTTCAAAAGTTTCATTAGGAGGAGGATGGAGTGTCAGAGGACAAGGGAAATTTGTTTTGGGAGCTTATCGTCTTTGGCTTGGTGTCAGGCTGCAACTACAGCGAGACTTCCTTGAAGAACCATAAGGCTCTTGTGTGGTTTGGACAAACGTATGAAATGAAATTGGAGCATGATGACTGAGGGGCTTGCTCATTGCAAAGCTCTACAAATAAAATAATATTTTCACAGATCTGCTTCTGCCTTTTCTTTTCTTTCCCAGCTAGGTGATCAATCAACACTGATACTTGTAGGCTGTCATGGAGGGAGGGCTGGGCGCTGTGTGTCTCACTGATAAGCAAAGGTGCTGGTGTCCTGCCGTCCTGCCGTCCTGAAAAGGGTTAAGTGTATCTGACTGAGTTGATCAAATCCAGCGGTGCAAGTCTGTTTCTCCATCCATGACAGAGAGAGGGAGAGGGAGAAGGAGAGAGAGTTAGAGTGATGACCGTTGACAGGCTTAAATAGAGGCTTCCATGCCAGGGATCAAACGCCATCCCTCTTCTCCACTCTCTCATTAAGACGGAAAACCCGAGCACCGCCATCCGATCTGTCTCCATTTTTCCTCAAAGGAGTCTAACTTGAAAGATCTGCGCCTGTCGGATTTACAATGGTGGGCGAGTGGTGTTTACTGAGACGCAGCCTTGCCAGAAACAACAGTCAAAGAAAATAAATGGAGCCTGCCTAGTGTTTCCACAGGAGTAAGGAAATATGGAGCGAGACTTGTGCCTTGCTGTTTGGTAATTAGTACCTAAACATCCCTGTCCTTGGATCCCATCGCTCACATCCAACATTTCTGCACGCTGGATAATATACAGTGGAGCATTAACGTCAAACATGTCTGGTCATGGGGCCTGGCACGGCACATTAATCTGTTATTACACTCCCAGTGGATCTACCAGTCCCTGGCCTTGGCTTGGCCACCATCGCACAGAGAGTCTGTATATCGGCTGACAGGGACTCACACATGGCGTACTTTTATAGCCACGTTTAGTAAACCTTTTCAGCTCAGGCATAAATTGTGTAAATTGAGTCCTGCTTTGAGACCTGAGCTGATTAAAACAAACTGGTGTGTTTGACGTGTGAGGACCTACCAGAAACAGACCTGTGATCCAATTAAGGGCCAGACCCATAGTTTAAGAAATACTGCCTCAGCCCCCCGTCCCCCCCTCACAAGAACAAGTCAAATTTAGCTGCTGCTTACCATAGATATTGTTCCCAGGAGACAGACAAATATGTTTCAGCCTGAGGTGAAGTTTGCTTTTCCCCTCTCCTGTCATTGTGTTTTAGTAGAAACTTTGTTTTATTCATGTCTTATAGCGCCGGTCTTAGTAGAAAAGGCTTCGTTGGTTGTTCAGTCTGGAACAAGTCCTCTGCTTTTCACCTCACATTCAAAAACGTGACCTCAGTCTGTGCCTCTCATGCATTATTTCACGGGTTTCCATGCAAAATAAATGATTAATTAATTCATTTAGAATTAATTGGATTGTAAAGTGAGCAAGATTCTGGGTTAAAAAAAACACACATTCTTCAGGTGATTAGAGCCAGGGCCCGTGTGTAAAAAATAGTGACATCTAAAGGTGAAGCGTAGGACTCCTCCACTCAACCCTCCCGTTACCAAACTTGTCAGGGAAACTACGGTGGCCTTCACGTACCAGAAAGAAGGTTACTCTTGTGTTTGTAGCAAGCTTCCACTTCATAATGCAAGCTCTGGCTGGTTTGTCTATTCAGGCTGCTGGTACAAGATGGCAGCCTCTGTAAAGCAAGGCATTTGCTTATTCTAAGGCTATTGAAACCATTTTTATTTCAAAGTAATTGTACATGTCTACAAAGATACTTATGGGTCGTATATCTGCCGGTAAATCCTCCTAAATGTTACATCCTGGACCTTCAGGGACCTGCAGTTTGTCCAACGTCACCAGCAACAAATGATTTATGCAGAAGTTCAGTGCTTTAAATCCGCCCCTCCATCCACGTAAGTGTAGTGAAGCTAAACGTATAATGACTGACACGTGACATTAACATCAAAAGGTGACAGCTGAGGTCCAACAGGCCTGAGAGGGAAGCGTCTAATCACAACACAGGAACCATGTCATAACAGGAGATCGGGTTTAAAGCACAGACAGAGCCGCAGCAGAAGAGTCTTAGCTTCTTCCACTCTGAGACGGAGAGCATCTCAGAGAGTATCAGATTCTCTGCAGCCCCCCCTCCCCCCCCACCTCCCCCCCAACTCCGCAATCCTCCTCCACTCGCCTGCCCTTGGAGGTTTGAGTGACTTGTGGTGAAGCGTGATGTGGATTATTGATCTGCCTGGCGCACGCCTGCGGTTTCGGCGCAAGACTGACGACCTCACCAGAGAGAGTTCTTGGCACACACTGACCCCTGTGTCTCAGACAAGTGGAGGAGGCGAGCGGTGGCCGGGACAGACCTGAAGCGTGCAGGCCGACAGTTTGAGCTTGGAGCCATTTGATCAAGACATTTTGACTGTGTATTTAAATAATCAGGCCCACATTTAGGCAGAAGATAACAATAAACATATCTGATTGGCTTTTTGGAGAGGAGTCGCTGAAATGAATAACCATGTCTGCAGACAGCAAAGCCCCGGGGTTTTTATGCCCTTGGTTAAATTTACTGGCTGTAGTTTCAGTTCCAGTTGTGAACCACATGAAATAATCCACGGTCACTGGAGAAGGATGTGGACACTGTGCTAATTATGTGAGATGATGATGTCAGGTATTGATACCGACGAGGGAGCCAAAACTTTTCCTCTCTGTGCTTGTGTTCCAATGTATATAACCGCACTGTGCGACCACACTCACATCCACATGTCGGACATGTCTGGATCCTCAGCAGCCCTCACACTGTCAGCCGGGCCCTCACTTTATCATTCATGGTTGTAAATCATCGCTTTGCCTGCAGGAAACACACAGCATTTTTATTTTCCAGTCATAAACCATAAAACCTGCCTCTAACACGAGTTATGATCCTTGGAGACAGAGAGGATGAATGTATAAAGCAGAACCAGACACGATGGCGGGCATCCTTCATCCCCCTCTTTGCCTGGCATCCCCACGTGGCCATGGTCGCGTGGTGGATTTTCCAAACAGCTCCAACATGATCTAAATGTCACCAGGGTTGTATGTCATTCAGCCGTGAACTGGATCTGTGTGACTGCTCTGAATTACCAGTCCATTAGTTCTCCATTAACACTCGCCTGATTAAGTTTTCACAGGCCTTCATCTCACAGGAAGAGCACATAGAGCTCCTTCATGCTTGGTTTCAGATAAAGATGGGGCCCCTGCTGAAATTTTTCAAATTCTACTGCCTGGCTGAAACGTATGGAAAAGGCCTGTTTTGCGTGAAGATCTGGCACCGAGCTGAGGTTTATCCTGTTTTATGTTCCGTGCACTCGCAGTGCTGCAACAGTTTTGCCATTTTTGACAGTCGAGATGGTGTATAATTTGAAACACTGACATCAAGCAAAGGCCTCGGACAAAGAGGCCTTTTGTTTGCAAAACCCTGTTTGCATGTTTGGTCGCTGTCCATGGTCCTGACACTTGAATTTTTACAGTAATTCCCATTTTTGGTGCTCAGGCGATGTGGTCCCGTATCACATTGCATAATCTGAACTGGCAGAAGTCATTAAATGTGGGCATTTTTAAGGTTGCATAAGTGCACTTTTCTGTCTCTGCGCTGGGTTCACTTTGCAGCAAATGGTTTCACGGAGTCAAATGTTTCCAAAGCAGGCTGAAGACACAGGCACGCATTAATCTGGTGATGAATGGATTCTGCTACAGGACGTCAGGCAGCCTTACAACCTACCATGTCTGTGAAGTTCTGGGCCGCTGCCTGGACGCAGCTCGCCTGCCAATTGATCATTTCTTTTATTACAGGTCAAGAGACAAGTCATCGTTTACAACCCTGCGCTCTGTGAGAGTGAGGAACTTTTCATATCTGGTGTTCATTTTGTGTGTAAAAGCCATAAAGCAGGCGGCAGAGACAACATGGGGGGTGCTGGAACTTTCGCAGGAGTACCGCTAACATAAAATCTGCTAGTTTGGCTACATTCAGTCTGCGTCTGGCTGTATGGAACACCATATGGGTGGGCCCCCTCACACAGTCCCTTAGGTTAAATAAAAAAGCCACTAGAGTGCGCCAAAGTACACATTTATTGTTGACTCAGTTTGAAGTTCGCTCAGACGATGAGGGCAGTTGCTCAATTACAATCAAATCAAATTAGGTTCAGGTTTGTGTACTTTATGGTGGGCATGGACTGATCTCAGCGACGGTTTTCCTGTGATATTTAAGTGGCCTGTCACCATTTGTTAAGATCGGAGGACAGCAGATTAGAGAAGTTCAAGGAGGGCAAGACATCCCACTGATCCAGAAGCAGGCGCACACTACTGAGAGCCCCGGGCTTATCACTGGCTTAAATGAGAAATCAAGATGCATGGGTTCCCTGTCTGAGTACACAAAACACACACACACACACACATACACACACATTCAGTCCTGTTAGTGTAGACAGAATCATACACAGAGATATACAGCTCTGTGAGTGGTATGGGACCCTTGAGGATCACTTCCCGCCTGAGCTGCTCCTCTGAAACGTTTGTAGAGGTCAAGTAAACAGTTTGTGTTGGGCTGACAACTGTGTGTGTGTGAGTGTGTGTGTGTTAGTCTCCTGTCTAAATCGTGTTTGTATGCCTCTCTGCTGATTGCATAATATAAGGGAGAAAGTGGCGTCTCCTTTGTGCTGCTGCAAAACTACTTATAATCTGGTATAAAAATCAAGTGTACACATCATCACTGGCATAATGTTCAACCATCAAATTTACCAGGGACGAAAAAAAAACAACCCACCCCTCCATGCTGGTGTCTCTGCCGTGTGTGCAGGACATTATGCTAATTTCTCCTGGTGTCTGGGTCCTGTTGCTCCTCCAGAGTTCATTATTATAATTGCGAGACACGCGGCTGAGAACGCTAAGAATGTGAACCTGAAACCAGTCGAAGCTTTTTCCACTCAATCTATATTCAGGGAAATCCCGAGAATGTTCCCAATCTGAAAAAAAAAAAAAAATCCAACACATGGGATGGTGCAGCTCGCCCTCACTCTCTCTCTCTGTTTCAACATGTGTACGTACGTGTGTGCGCACATTTAGACTGGCTCTATTATGTCTTGGAATAATGTAAAACAGCTTCCCTGGTTCTCTCTGTCTCTGTTCCTGTCTCCATCTCTCTGGTTTCTCAGTGTAGCTTTGAAATGAAGCCACGGCAGTGGCAGTGGCAGTGGTAGTCTGGCTGAGCGTGCCGGGGGCCCCAGCCTGCGTTACAGTCTCCGTCCAAAGACAATGTTGGTGCAGACGAACCGGCAGACAAGAGATGACACCACAAAATGTGCCTCATACGCACAACATGCTCACAGATTTGCATGTCAACTGTTTCATAAAATATCAAATGAGAGGTGACACGACTAAATGTTCATGGAGAATTAAAAGTGCACTCTGTGGTGGCCCTTCCTATTAAAATGGAAATTTAGCAGATGGGAAAATCTAAGCCACATATGCAGACAATGTGGTGGATACAAATACTTAAAGCACAGTTCACTGTCTCTGCTATAGAATTAATTAATGAAAATACAGTACAAATAACTATAACTATAAAATAGTTTCAGTCAGGTTTCCTCATAGTGATCTCACAAAATTATACATTTAAGTCTTAAACAGGTTGAACATTTGGGAAAGGAAACAAACCCCAGAAAACGATGAAATGATTCCTTTACACGTTGAACCACAGATGACATGAAGAGGGAAAATTAAGTTACAAAATTCCTATTTTATTCTTAAAATAAACAAAATGTACAATCAAAATGCCAATTTCACTCACTGTTGTCAGGTGTTTGTCCCTTAAAAAAAAAAAAAAAAAAAAAAAAAAAGACCACTCGATGATGTTTCTGAAACGTACCAGCAAAATCTAATGGCGTCTCCATTAGGTTCAGTTTCCTGACAAGTGTTCATGAGAGAAGAAGCATAACAATAAGGACACATAACAAGAAAACTTTACATAAGAGCAGGGTAAAAGTAAAGTATGCTTCCTGGATATCATACATGTTAATTATTAAATAATACAAGGTCTCAGATGTATGCAACATTAAACCAAAGGAAAGAAAAGGATGATCCGAAAAATGAGAAGAAAAGAGAAAAAAAAACAACAAAGACAAAAAGCACATGAGGACAGAATGGGATGTCAGTGCTGCATCGACATGTAAACAGTTTTTAAAGAAGAAATAAATGGTTACTGTGGAGATTTTGTGTTTGGAAAGACGCTATAAAATCACAACAATCTAAAAGGATTTGAACTGCTTTCTGGTGTTACACTGTAACAGCAAAAAGACTTTGCGTTTGGGCTGAAGCAGTTGGGGAAATGTAGTGTGACATGTTCAATTCCATTAAGTGAGTTCAGAACATCCTCTGCAGAGACTGAAAAAGACACGCTGCGTGCAAACCTCCAATGAAAAGCTTGAAGTCTGATCTTTGGACAGGACCATGTTTTTCTCAGCTTTTTCAAATTGGGTTATTATATTACCTATATGCACTGAATATCATATTGCATGAAAGGGGTTGGGAAAAAAAAGTTTTTTTTCTTTTCAAACAAATACCAACTGCCTTGTGAGATCAGGTTCAGCTCCAATGTAAATGGCTTGTTTGGCCAAGTGTTATCCATTCTCTGTGTGTGTGTGTGTGTGTGTGTGAGTGTGAGTGTGAGTATGTGTGCGACTCCAGTGGCGTTATATCGGCAGTGAGGACCAAAACCACGAGCCCTGCTGGCAGCCAGCCACAAGTGCTGCTAGAAATAAAACAAGAAATAAGTGCTTTATGAAACAAACATACACAAGTCTCCCATATTTTTTGGTTACCAGTTTGCTGCCAGCAGCTGCATCCAATCACCTCGGTTTTTGCACTTTTTCCCTTTACTCCAACACTAAAAAAAAACCAAACAAACAAAAAAAACCTCTCACATACTAATTTCAGATTGGAAAATATCAGACCTCCCACTCATCCTGGTGCCACAGACAGATTTTAGATTGTGACACTGCTTAGTGAGTACTGTATGCATACATTTGGTAAATCGTGTCAACAAAAGCAAAAAAAAAAAGAAAAAACAGAAATTGGAATAAATAAACATCTGCAGGAATGTCACAGTCTCCTTTTGTTTTTGTCTTTAACTGTGATATCGCCCCTTTTCAACCTTAAAGACCGAAAAGAAGAGAGAAGTACCCATGTGTCACACACTAAGACAAACTTTTTCAAAGCTATCTTTTGCACATAACGTAAAAGCAACAACAGACTTGGCGTGTTTCCCCTGCGATCTCGACAGAGCACATACAGCAAATGTGAGGGGATTACTCCAGTCCTGAGCCGTTCATGTATCACAAACTGAACTGAACCTGCAAGTCTGACCACCACCAGGCGTGGCACCGCAATCATCATCTTTGGACTCCGTGTCAATTCGTGCATAAATGTACCATTTCGTATTTGGATAAGAAAATGCATATGTATCTGTGTGCATGTCAGACCAGACAAACTGGAGAAATCAAGCAGACTTTCCCCCAATGGGTAATTATTTTCCCCCATTGAAGCTCTCTTACGTGGTATGTTGCCAAGAGGCACAATGCGAGTTATTGCTCAATAAATACTGAAGGTTTAATTCCAAGCCAAATGTGTGTCAACGCCTAGCGAGGATGTCAGGCTCTTAATGTGTGGAGCAGTTAAACTGAAAGTTACACCAGAAGAAACATGTTGCAATACTCTTTGGAAATTACATTTCATATTTGAAACAATTTAAATCTTTGGGTGCTACAAAAAAAAAAGGAAAAAGATTAAACCTCTCGCTCTCTTAAATTACCTATCAAAATAAAGGAAGAAAGAAAAGAAAATAATTTTAACTTACTCATAGATGCATCAAAAATATTCAGATTACACTTCTTTGACTCAAGTTTCAAATACAATACATAATTTATGGCTTTATAAGTTAAAACTAAGAAGAAAAAAAAACAAAAAACGCCTTAATCTACATCATTTCACCCACAATATACAAGTTAAATTAATTGTTTTAAAGCAAATTTACTGTCCATACCACTTAAGGTAACATATGCGTTACGCTCATCACTTGCTACTCAGTGCTTAACTTGCATCTTGATATTGTCATAGTACAAAAACATGCTCTGCAAAAAGCCTTACTGAAATACAAACACTATACAAAAAGAGGCAGTCTTCTACAAATATTGTTGAAGCATCCCTTAGCTTGTGGATTATAATAAAACTGAAATAATGTCTCATCCACATAGGCCGAGTAAAATCAAAATTGTCTTTCTCATTATTGCTGTGAGAACGACTCCCTTTGTAGTGCCTTGGTCAAAACACATTCCAGGAAGACAAGTCCGTACAAGTCTGGTCTTTCATTTATCTCAACCTTAATCTCCAAGCAAAAGGTAGAGATAGCTGATGAGAGCTCAAAAATCCCCCCCTTTTTTTTTAAATTTAAAAAAAAAAAAAGGTTTTGTGCTTTCAAACCATGACCTCAGCTGACTTCCAATCTCCACACCCCTGCTTTTCTTCAATATGGCCTCCAGACGGCTTCATCCATGCGGCCCCCGGGGTTGAGAACTGTCGGGGAGTTACTGTGGCTCCCGTCGCCGTCCACCCCGCCCTCCGTCTGGCTGGGCAGGTTGGGGTTCACCAGGGTGGTGCCCGTGGAGGCGCTAGTGCAAGGCGGGATCATCCGGGAGGGTGAGCGATCGCCACCGGGGACCATGGAGAACTGGTACGAGCCGGACGAAGCTCCGTAATAGAGATAGGGCGTGCTGCTGGTCTGGAAGGGTCCACTCTGGGTCTGAGTGGAACCCGGGTAAGGCGGGGGAAGGTAGGTGTGGTAGTGGGTGCTGCCCAGTGACATGGCGGAGGTGACGGGCGGGGTGTAGGTGAAGGTGGCTGGGTAGTGCATCCGAGGACCAGAGAAACGAGTGTCTGTGAGGGAGGAGAGGCCCGGGAACTGACGCTCGAACTGACCGGGGAATGGGCTCAGGTCGGAGGAACCTGAAGAGACACACAAGCAAACGCAAACAAATAAACACATGCGGTAATTGCTTTAGCATTCTCTGACATCTTATTATGAAAGCCTGAAGAACAGCACGCCTTCACAACAGCGTGTCAGTTTTGATTATTGATTATGTGAAATGTGGCTTTGGCCTGTAATAGCATTTTTGCACTTTGTCTTGTCGAGTAATTGAATTTAACAGATAAGTCCCTCGAGAAACGGAGCGTTAGTAAACTAAATTGTACGTAATCAGATACTTCAGGCCAGATAAGTGTATTAACCAATTTGGATTGTTTAATGGGTTTTGCGGGCACAGTTATGAAATAGCATTTAGCCATAAATATTGTTACATCCATCAACTTCTGTGCTGTCGTTCACTTCAACTCCCAAGTGTTGATAAAGTTACCAAACATCAGCAAAGTCCCACGCATGCATTTGCCATAATATGTTTATGCCGCTGCATATTTATGTGTGTGTGTGTGCGTTGGCGCATGTTTATATGTATGTGTATGACTGTTTATGCATGCAAACACACACTTGGTCGTGCAATAGGAGTGTGGGTGGGGGTGTGTGTGTGTGTGTGTGTGTGTGTGTGTGTGTGTGGGTGGGTGGGGGGTGTATGTGTGTGAATACTGTATGCACATAAAAAAGCAGTTGGGATGAATCAGGAGCTGCACATGTGGAAACACTTTGAGCAGAAACAGTTTCCATGAGATCCATAATGAGGCAGGGCTGAGCTCTGATGTGGCTCCTCTCCTCGCCTCCCATCGGCTCCACTGTGTGTGTGTACGTGTGTGTCCGTGCGTGCGCGAGCGCACAGGCGAGAGACGACTGAGAGGGAGCTGCTCCATCTCACCCTTCGTTCCTCTCTTCACTTCATCCCTTAAAAAATACCCAAAAACCACTAACTGGCTGTGGCGAGCTTCGCGCTGGGCTCGGAGTTTAAGGAGAATAGAAGGTCCTCCCGCTCTCCCACTCCCTCCCTCCCTCCCTCCCTCACTCTGTCTCCTCTTGGTGGTTAAGTCCAGCCATGGCGCTCTTATCATAAATCACTAGGCGTCTTCCGTGTCACCATGTCTGCTGTGAGAGGACAGGGGGCGGCAGGGGACGCGGGGAAGAGTGTTTATGTGCAAGGAGAAATTGTGAAGCCCAGTTTGTCGCTAGCATCAGATAGCACATGCTGCCAATTAAGGCCTTAAAACTTCCTCTTTCCACAAGATCCGTTTAATTCTAATAGAAATAGTAGGTGATTGTCTCTGCTGTAGAGGAGCAGAGTGATCTCAGACGTGACCAGCAACATTTTGACTTTAAAAGAAATCCGAGTAGATCTAAATATTTTGGAAGGATTCAACAAAGTTTGGAGCAGCGCTGCCAACATTAGGTGTCTGACTTGATTGAACAGCTACTAAGCAAATGTATTGTTTCCTCAGCAGAACCGGATTGTGTGTGGGAGTGTGGATACCTGACCCGAGTCCGTCGGGTCTGGGTTTGGACCAAAATCAAGAAATGATTGTTGGGCTCGGGCCAGGTATCAATCAGGTCAGTTGGCATGGTTATCTCAAGTTCTTTTAGTGAAACATAGAGTAAAAATATTGCCCTTTATTGAAGATACACTGAAAACGTTTAATATATCGAAGTATAATGTATAAAAAAAGTGATAATTAGTAGAGACTGATCAGTGATTGATCTTGTGTTTCTATTTAAAACACAGGGTTTCCTCTTTATGCACACACACACATACTATCCTGTTATTAACAGGATAGTATCGGAACAACTTATTATATTGATAAGTGCTCCAGACAACTCATCCGGTGTGTGACTTCTGTGTGTGTATGCGTGCATTTGTGTGTGTGTGTGTGTGTGTGTTCATGGGGCAACAATAACATGTGCTGTTTGCCATAACAATGAATAAAGGCTACAACTGCCTGTGTGACAGTCAGAGTGTGCTTTAGCTTAATCTGACTGTGCCAGGTTCTGGTCGGGCTCAGGCAAAAAAATAAATAAAAATACAGGTGGACCTTTTGTGCCATAAACACTGACTTTGTCAGGACCAGTAATAGTCCTCATGGAGGCCAACACCTGGTCCTCAGGAACCAAAACTTAATTTCTAAGGTACTGGTAAAATTTAGGGTTAAGATTTATATTGTGGTTAGGTTGAGGTTAGGGATAAGGCTGTCCAAATGAATGCAAGTGTCCCTAAAAGGATAGCTGTGCAAACGTGTGTGTTGAGGGGGGCAGGATGGTGCAGTGTTTGCAGTGGAGCATCCATATCACCCCTCAGCTTGTACTTGTCGGTATGTTCTGTGGATGGATACTGTTACAGTGCAGCCTGGCAAGGTGTCAACATGATCTCCAGAGATCTGAGAGTCTTAGTCACATCACTTAGGAGGCATTAAGCGCTCGAGGTGTGCGAGTGGGTAAAGGCGGTAGGCGAGGATTTTGGCCTGTGTTTATGCGTGTGCACATTCTTGCCTGAGCACGCGTGTCACTTTGAGAACAAAGCCTAGTGCTGGAGAGATGAAAGCTGAAGGGGAGGACCGCACTAATCAAAGCTGACAAGGCAGCTGGCTGAATTTTAAACCCTTTCTAATGCACAGTCACATGGCCGCATCGCATAATCACTCACCCTCGCTCAGGGCACACACACACGCACAGGAGGGTGAAGTATGTTAGCATGAGGAAACGGAGGGAGAAAATAGCGAAGAAGGAAAAAAAACAAAACACGGACATGGCAGCGAGTCAAACAGGTGTACGGGGGGGAGAAACTTGTCTGGCGGCATGTAAGGATTGTAGAGGAGCTTTCACATTGGGGAGAAAAACAGAGACAAATTGGAACACAGATGCTGCTGTTATGGCAAACAGACTGGCTAATGTAATTACCCAGAATGCCCTGTGAGAGTGGCGTATCGCTACGACACTTTATTTGTCAGTCAAGAGCCTGTCATTATCCCTGGGCCTGTTATTACCCATACTCCTCTAGGATCAAAGGCTTGGAGCAGGAAAAAAAGGAAACAGTCGTTCTTTTCTCCACTGTTGAAAAAATTGGCATGTAAACTTTTCTCTCTTTTTTCGCTTCATCCCTCATATTCATTTGAGTTTCTTGTAACAAGTAGTGCATAATTTGTTTGCAGTCCACTAAACAAATCTTTGTTTATGTTTCTGCTTTAGTTTGAGTGTGAAAAATGTGTGTGTGTGTGTGTGTGTGTGAGCATCTGTCTTCCCCCTCCCTCCCTCCCCCCTTCTATTGCTCCAGAGAACGTCAGGATTCTTTGTGGCAGATGAGGCAGTCATGACAGGACAAGGTGTCGGGTAGCTTCACATAGTGGCAGAGAAGTTGTTCTACCTGGCAATCGTCTAGGCACGTCACTGATGGCAGGCAGGCCCGTGCCTCGGCTGGAGGAGAGGGGGGTGGTGGAGTGGACTGAGGGGGACGCCATGGGACTCAGGTAGGATGGGTACGTCTGTTCATATGACCAGGGAGGAGAGGACTGGGACTGACGAGGGTCTGATGGGGAAAAAATTGAGCGAAGGAAGAAAGGGAGGGAGGAGGAAAACAGCCCAGAAAGAAAAAGAGAAAAGGGAAAGCATGATTACCAGTGGCCCATTGTCTCATTCATTTGCTCTATTTGCTGCACTATGGAGCAAATTGACAATACACACAACTGCAGACATTATTAGTGCCCCTGTTTCCCCCCGTGTTTGTGTTTTGGGGTAAGTATCAGTTGGGCGTGTTATGCAACATCCTCTCTAATGACACATAATGTTTACTTTTGAAGAGAAGATCTTCCTGTTTGCCTTATAAAACATTGTGCTAGCAGCTGAGGCACAGAGAGCCTCGCTGGCACACACCCAGGGTGTAAACACACCGGCAGACAACCATGAAAATAACCATTGCACACGCTTCAACAATGTGTCTGACGTGCAACACACATGAAGACTAATTGACATCGCCTTATTTGTAAGCTGTTTTTTTACGTTACAGCGAGAGAATCGTGGTGGGATTACTGCCCTCTGCCAGAGCTGAAGCCTGGTGAGCATGAGAAGTTGAAATGATGAATTCAAGTTTCTAATTGAAGTTGAAAAGTAGTGCAATATGAGGAACTGAAAGTAGGAAATATAGCCAAAATCCATTAGTGCTTTTGAGATTAAAACATTAAATAGTGTGATATGAACAAGACTATCTCAGATGAAGACGATACAGCACAAACATACAAGATGTCACCTCAGATTACGAAGCAGAAACTGCGACAAAGTATTACTTCTGCTCTCTACCACAACTCGACTGACTTTTACTTTTGGGACGATCAATCTGCGAGGCATGCACTGGTTTTGTTGAATTCATCGCAGCACTCAACCGCGTCACACTTTTATTACGTACGGTCGGGACACTTAAGTCCGTAAAGTTAAACACACTTGTGAAAGTGAACGACACATTCCTTAAAGCCGCTGTTACACAATCACACTGAAGGAGAAGATATTAGACACTCACTGAAATAAATCTCCGTCTTAAGTGAGCTGAATATTCGCTGTCACTGTGTGTGCAGTCTAATCTGCTGATCTGATCCAGCTGTGGCGCACCTGCAGTTAGTGGTTGCTATAGTGATGGCAAGAGATAGAGCAGGTCCATTAAAAATACACAGAGAGCACCACTGATGCACCCTCTGAGCTAGTTACCATAGTCGCTATTGCTATAATGTCTTCACAGTGATTGTCACATGACTTGGCCAGAGCCTGTGTGAAAAGTGAAATTTGTGAACTGGAGAGCGAGTTGAAGAGAATGTTTTTAAAAAGTTCAACAACCTCGCTCCACTCCAAGGGTGTGATGTCATGCACTCCACGAGTGAACCCCTCTACCTTGTAAAATTCTGGAATCGGCTAAAAAATGAAATTTGAACAGTAACCGTGAACAATCTGTGAAAGTCATGAGAGAGCTGAATTGACGGATGAAGTTTCTCAGTTTAAGTACGTGGAACCAGTAAGTGGTAGAAAATGAGTGCGTCTGACCCTCGTTTCGATTAACTTGAAAGTGATACTGTCTTCAAAAAAGTTGATTGTTTTGGAAAGTATGTAATATTAATATTAATATAAATTCTCAAAGGACTGAATAATGCCCTGATTGAGCCAAAAATTATGAAGCTTGAACAAAGCTGAAAATGTCTGTGTTTTAAAGGGCAATCATGTCCTAATTAAGCTGAACAACATATAGTGTGATTGTTTGCAGCAATCCTATCACACATTTGTTGTGATTTTGAGTCCTAAATTCAAAAGTCTGACTCAGCAGTTTTACACTGTGGGTTTGAACCTGCCACTGAATGCTATTATCAGGCAGCATTAACACTTAACACCTTAACACTTCCAGCTTGTTATATTTCCCCTTTGCTGCTATACAATCTTGTGACCTACACAGCATTTGCAAGTTTTGACTATTTGGATCACGCCTTTTACTGTTTTTGTAGCATCCTCTTTCCAGGGCATGGTTTCAATGGGGTGCTGATCACTGAAAAATGTCTCGCACTCTGGCTCTTAGATGTTGAAATTGGAGATTGATTGCTACACTCTTATTTTCCTCCTCTCAATACCAACACAAACTACTTTCACATCCATTCCAGATGATGGGTACCCATAAAAGGGATTGTTTCCTTTGACACTAAATAAGTAATTTCTTTCTCACCTGTCCTTGTGGTAAATCATATCTGGGTCAAAACTCTTACTGCAGAACAGAATAAAGTATAAGGATTTAGAGCCTTTCTGATCCACCATTTAAAAAAATGGTGATTTGTCTACCTTTCATGTACAATATTGTGTCTACAGTGTATTATATTTAAATAAAGTTATTTATATAAAGTTAGTTATGTTAATTAGTCGCTGTGTCTATATAAAAGCAATGTGTACTTCAATTCCCATTGTTGCAATGTGTTGCGGTTGTGTTATTGTGGGTATTTTTGAATGGCTGTATGTTTTTACAGCTAATCTGTTGTCTCACAGCTGATGAACTCTCTGCTGTCACACTTGCAGAAAGACTTGATTGTCGGATCACTACCACGAGTCTAGACAGGAGATGATGCTTTCGTCTGAAGACGATGTGAGTCCGGGAGGAGGCCTTAGGGCCAAAAATGTCCCCTAAAATTACAAGATAGTTACTCATCTGTGAAGGCTCTCAGTCTACAAGTTCTCAATAACTAATGAACCAACCCCCCCCTCCCACCCACAACAGAAGGATAATGGGTGCAGCCAAACCACTCTTCAGTACTGACAAAGCACTACAGAGAATGGTCTGGCCATGTCAGACTGGTGATTTAATGATTCAGGGCTACTTGTTCTCCCTGAACTGGTTACACAACCAATATAATAACATAACAAATAAAAAGTAAATTTATACATGACATAGGTGTCTAATGGATAAATGGATAAATGGATAAAGAGCTAATGGAACATATTTTAAATAGCTGAAAGTAATGACTTATGGATAGAGTGACTAAAATCGATAACTTGAAACAGCAACACATAATGATACACTGTTGAAATAGTGAGCTGGGAATGGATAAAATGCAGACAATGGTTGAAATAAACAGCTGAATAAAGTGTAAAAAGAAAACAAGACGTGGAAATCTGGGTTCTGCCACTCCAATAAATCCATGCTCGGATCTCAAACTCAAGATTCCCTCAAAATATTGACACCTGAAAACCAGTTTGCTCACAAAAAAACTAATGTCCAATCCAGGGCATAAATCTCAACACTCATCACTGCTTAACTAAGCTGCTTAACCATCCCGCAAATGATCCACTAAGTAACACGACAAAAGCCATGCCAGAGAGTAACTAAGAGCTAAATGACGACCTGTGATGAGCCTGCAGAAGTGTGAGTGATCGGGTAGCAGCCATCCTCAGCCGTGACAGATGGTGTTACCTTCTAGGATGTAACTGATAGAGTGAAGGAGCAGAGAAAGACAGATGATCTTAGAGGCAGCGTAACACCCTGCACTGGGCATAAACCGCTGGATGTGCCCATGGCTCCAGTGAAGGTTTGATATTTCACCTCCCATACAGTGAAGACCTCTCTGTTTGTGACTCAGCCTGTTTGCTAATTTCGTGATCCCCCAATGACACCTTTTATAAAAGTTTGATGTAAACTGTAAACTGGTCCCTCTGCTCATTTGTTTCCTCAACAAAGTGTTAGTTTTTTTTCGGTTTGAAACACGAGATGTGAGACATGCACAATCCTAATGTCGAATCATAACTCCCTGCAAAGGTTGTGCAGATAAAAGATTTTGCATTTTAAATTAAATTTTGAACTCACAGCAGTGTCCGGTGACCCACGTGAAGCACGTAGGCATCAGAGGTCAAGATCAGCAACCTAATAGGAAGCCTATAGCTTAGCTCAGCTGTGCATCTGGAGTCTGGTTGCTTGAACTCAGTGCTCACTGGGTGTAAGGTTAGAGTTGATGTTGGTGTTGCTCACCTGTGATCTGTGTCTGACCCTGTGGGTTGAAGGAGTTGGCCGCTGTATTGAGAGTTGGTCGGGGGCCTTGAGTTGGGACACTGACCCTCACCCTCATTCTCTCCAGCTCACTGAGGCGGTCTGAGAAGAGACCGGTCTTCGGAGGGTCTTCAAGCTTTTGACGATGCCCTGCAGACACATAATTATTTTACTGAATTTAGAGCTGTACCTGCCAAAAAGGGGATCCAGGCTATGATATTATAAGATATGAATGTTTATTGTAATTACTGCTGTGCTGACACTCTCAACTTGTTTGCTGATGTCTTGGCACTCAGTTTTGTCAGTTATTCCTACTTATGTACAATAACTGACTCCTTTCTTCCATGTGTCATGCCTCACTTGGTAAATATAGATAACGCAATGCAAAGAAAACCCGTTTGCTACAGAGGTTTTTGGAATGGGATGCTACATCCTGTTAATTAAAAAAAAGAAAATTATTATCTTTTGTCTTTTATGTATGAGAGAAAAAGAGAGAGTTCAGAAAGGGACAGAGAAGAGATCCCAGTACAAAACAGTTGCATGTACGTTGAGTTTTAACCTGAGGCTTCCTTCTTAGGTAAACACGGGCTCTCACGCCATTACCATTATCCCCACAGGATTCATTACCTATGCCAAATCTAATACACCTTCTTTTCCACCCTTTATATTCCTGTTGCTATTCTATTTTCAGATCCCTGTACATACAACGTGCAGTCCTGTCCACCCTATGGTTGCAAAGATCTGTCCCTGAGCTCAGGGTATTGATCACAGGTTTTCAAATGTGGGATAAAAACAGAGCCATGTGCGCACACACACACACTCGGGTTTTCTTTTTTACACTGACAGAACTGTGTCAGTGCGTCTGTCTGGTCTTGCACTAGTTCCTCTGAAAAAAGGTGGTAAAATAAATATCAAACGGGCTGCTGTGCTTGGCAGAGCTCCAGCTGGCTCAAGCAGAAACAACGAGCTTCATCAGAATCCTGTTCAACCTGTCTGGGCTGGGAACAAAGGCCTCGCACTACACCTTCAGTGCAGGTTGGTTCTTAAGAAGGGGAGTGGGTGAGGAGAATAATCTGCCTGTTCAGACCTGGTGTTAACATCTGTTCTGAGTGATCTAATCACAAATGGACAGTAAGGCTGTTTACACATAAACTAATCTAACTAATCTCAAACAGTTTTTTTCTTCTACATTGCAATGAATTGCAGAAGTTCAACAGTTAATCACTATTGATTGCATTTTTATAACAAAAGTCTATCACATTATAAAGTTAATTTGCTTGAATTTAAGATCCATTTGATTATTTCATATCTAAAGAATGTAATAAGCCTGATGTAACACAGTGTTTGCACTTTGCAGGAGTTCTAGATGTCTCTGTTTCATGCACGGCTATGATTTGGGGTTGAACAATGTGCTGAAGGACATCATGATGTAGGGTCGTCCATCGTGATGACACACTCCTCTCCCTCCCTCAGACACCCTATAAAATGTATAATAGTTGCTCACTGTCTATCAGTCCCCTCCCCTTAGTACAGCATTAACATGTGCAAACAGTGTAAAAGGATGCAGACAGTGCGACTGTACGAACCAAACAACCAGCAGTATTACTCCTCACTGTATCGCATACGTCGCACAACAATCATTGCCTGTTTTTTAAACGTGTGACACGGACGCTGACGTCATGTCTGTCTGCAAGAACACAATGAGTCTGACTGTACAGATGTGTCCATTGTCATTGTGTTTGTGTAGTGGTGCACGCGTGAGTCTGTGTTTATATTATGACACGAGTGACAGTGACAGAGAGTGGTAAAAAAAAACAAAAGAGTAGGTACAAGCCGAGGTAATCGACGCTCTACTCAGGCTAAATAAATAAGATTTGAAACATTAGGGAAATAAGAAATCATGTGACAACCAGAGTGAATATTGTGGTGGCAGACCACAAATAAGTTATTGTTACTGCTGCCATTCAGAGGATGTCAGCTGAGGAGGTGGTTTCTAATCCGACACAAGAATGCTTTGCCACATTCATCGCCAAACCACCTTCAAATGTGTTTTTAGTGACGATGCATTCAACCACATCAGGTGCGTTCAGACCCGTCTTTAGCACCGTCCACGTGTGATCAGGTCACACAGGATAGATGTTAATACCGGGTCTGAACACGGCCGTCAACATGTTACTAAAGCCTCATTTGTGGGAAAAACATGAAAGAGTTAAGTTGCATGTCGTGTTTCTGCCAAATGTTTGTTGGAGACAAATTCCTGTAAAAACCTCTTCCTTTTTAGCGGATCATTCTCCCACAAATGCAGCCTGAGAAAGACTTTCATAAACCATCTCACTCTTCACAGCAAAACGACTTTATTCTGGACCAAATGATTGGAATTTTAATACCACATGCTGCTGCTATGAAATAAGTTTGAGAATGGTGGCGGTGAAAAAACAGACAGTGACGGACCATGAGTTTTATTACAATGACGTTACTGGGTTGGCATCATCCAATTCAAAGTCTCCTCTTCTAGTTCCTGACATAGTTGCTTTGGAACGTAGGGACGATATCGGCTACTCGAAACTCAAGACTTTATAATTAATGTCTATATTTCATTAATAATATTTCCCATCATTCATGCATATAATTTGTGTCTCGCGCTGGCATTCCTGGTCTCTCTGTGCATGCTGTGACCAGTCAATCATAGTGTTTCCATTTTCAACAGACCAAATTTCTATTCTAAAAAAGCCTCAGAACACAGTGCGGGCTTTGTGCACAGTCTGTGTTTAAGAGATGGGAATAAATGGCAAAGGGAGACGAGGGGAGACAGACACGAGAGGGGAAGAGGCACATGGGGAGGAAGAAACCCTGATGACCGGTAAATTAAAAACTCTGGATGGGTCAGGAGACGTAAGCTCTGAGCAATGGTGAGACAGTCAGAGAAGGTTTAGGGTTTTGCCGTGTTAGCCAAAGATCCCAAAACACTTTATGTGTGTTTGTTAAAATGAGATCATTCTTTGTCTCCGGTAACTTCAATTTCCCCTCACAATTTCAGTGACTTTAGGCCTCGTCATTCTGAGAAAATAACTAAGGATGCAACTCCATTTATAAGGAATGAAACGTCATTTTCTTTTATCGTATTGCGGCATGTCAACCACCATATTAAGGTCCACTTTACACTCCATACAGCTAGATCTTAAGTCCATTAGTTTGGCAGGCCCTGACAGTAAATACAGTTTTTCAAGACTTAATTACACCTTTTAAATGACAACTGTTGCCAAACACAAGACGTCTCAGCTGTTTTATCGGAACCCAAGCAGGGAGGAGGAAAGAGCCCAGGGTATTTAAAGGAGCGGGAAAGGCGGATGATTTCACTGCCGTAGGGAAAGTCCCTGAGATTCCCATCATCCCTGTGAAAACAGCGGAGATTTTTGATAGCGCCTGCCACTTCCCTGCCCAGCCAGCGGCCGGAAACAAGGACAGATTCAGTCCAGATGTGAGCAACTTGCGCGCACTCTCTCTTCCTCTCTCTCTCTCTCTCACACACACACACACATAGAATTACATATAGAAACATGCACATTCAAGACAGGATGCAAACAAAAGTCTGCACACCTTTACACACACTGGACATGCACATACGCTTGCACATGCCCCGAGATTTAGACACACACACAAAAGATTAAGAATGATTAGATAACACCTCTGTAGATGGTATCACTAATCACACAATTGCACACTGATCCTAGAAAAGTATTATTTCAGCCGTCCAAGAGACATAAGTCTGGATTCAACTCACTCCTGCTGATCTGATAACAGTGAGTAGAAGCAAGTAGGCAAACACAGTAGAAGTCGCCTGTAATTAATGGCAGCATTAGATTGGATCTGAGCCCGAGCGCAGACTTCGTTGATGGGTGTTTAGCTGTTCCCTCATATGTCCTGGCTCAAAGAAATACTCAAATGAATTAGGTCCTTAAGCTATGGAACAGCTTGTGTTGGGCTTTTTACATGACATGGGTGACTGGTTCCAAGGGCTAAAAAAGTTTAAAGGAATTGTTTGACAATGTGTGAAATATGCAAATTCCCTTTCTTGCCAAGTGCTAGACGGGAAAATTAGAAAAATATGAAGCTGCATAGGGAAACAGCTAGCCTAGCACTGCCTAAAGCGAATGATATTCATTTTTTTTGTGCAGATTAAACAAACACTTCCACATTGTCAACCTACCTCTTTATTGTACCGCACCCCCCACCCAACCAACACATGCTGACACATCATTAGGAAATTCTCCTGCCTGCTGCCTGACTAAGAAACACATGAGGAAAATGTTGAGCGGCAGAAACTCCTGAATAAATGGGATAATTTATAAATTTGGTGACGCGTCATGCCCTCTGAGCCCTTCAGGCTGGTTTATGATCACTGGTTGAGCTCAAATGAATGTATCTTTGGGGCTGATTCAAAAAAAAACATGCACATGGAGCCCGAGTTGAATCAGCCAGTCTGTGTTTGTATGTGTATGCATGTGGCTGTCAGTCATCTAACGGTGGAACAACCAGTAAAGTCAGTGAATGAATGCACTGGGTCCATATTTCACTTTTTTATTTGGGAGCCCTCACAGTGGTCATGTTGTTTTTGTGAACGGTCAGAAACAATGAATTATTTCAAGTGGCAATCTGAGGTTGGCAGAGCTTAGCTCAGGAGGAAAAAGGCCTCAGTGGGCGAGAGCCAGACGCCCGTCTACCTTGGGGGTCTGGCACAGAAGGAGAAGGGAGCAGAGAAGAGAGGAGAAAAAGAGGAGGCTGGATAACAGAAACAGCACTGGAAAAAAAGAAGAAAAAAAAAAGGGGGAAAAAAACGTGAAAATGTGAAGAGATGAGAGGGGAGGTTTGGGAGATGAGGCAGCAAGCGAAGGAGAGAAGGAGAAACTGGGAGCCAGGCTGTCGTGGAGCGCTGCCAGCCGTCTGTGTGGTCCATGCGTTCCAGGCTGGAGGAAGCAAGCCAGGCAAGGGAAGGGCACACACACACACACACACACACACATGCGCTCGTGCACACACACACGCACACACACACAGTACAATTCTCAAAGGTGATACATTTATTGAAAGCAAAAACACTTTTTCAGCACATACACACTTGTGTAAAGAGCACTTACACACACACACACGCACACTCACAGTATTGTGTGTGTGTGTGTGTGTGGTTTTCAGACAGTCTCCCCCTGCACCTCTCTGCTCGCATTAAAGTGTTTTGATTCAGAACACGGGAGAACAAATCCCTCACAGTGGTTTTTGTTGTAGCTCAGATCCAAAACAAGACCCCTCTTTCTTAATATTTATCTCTTTTATTATGTACATTGTACATTATATTCTTTTCTGCCTCATTTTCTCTCTCTTCATTCATCCGCCTTTCTCTCCGTCGCTCCCTCCCACTGAGTGATTTTGTGTTTTGCATTTTCGAAGCCTTGGCGCCTCTTCAAGGAACTTCATGAGACATTCAACTGACTGACTGCCTCTGGAAAAGCCTGAAGACTTTTTTTTTTCTCCTCACTTTTTCCCCCCCTCTCTCCCTCTTTCTTTCTCTCTTCTCATTCTTGTTCTTCCTGATGTTTGGGTGATTCTTATATTAGTCCTGATCCCATTGTTAAAAGAAAGCTGCTCTGGCGGAGGGAACAGCAGATAGGTGGGTGTGTGCCTATGTGTACGAACAGTGTGCGTCTGTGACAAAAGGTGACTGACTAAAACCCTTTTTAATGACCTGGATGCTGTTCAGTACATTCTATTTCACAGACAAGCTGCTTGAAGTCGTCACTCCTCAGTCATTACCATACACAATTCAAGGAAATTAAATGATAGTGGACTGACATCTTCTTAATAATGTTGTACATTATAATTAGCATAAGCATTAAAAAGGTAAAAGTATGTGCCATGTCCTTTGTATGCTATGACAATGTTCTGAAGCCTTTTTGTGTCGTCATGTTAATGGAAGAATCTCACTGACTCATATTGATTCCAACCTCCGATTACCAGAGATGTCAGACTTATTTCAGGAGTTTGGGATGCAGCCTAGCAACCACTCCAATAAGGTTATTTAGACGTGTGGGTGTTTGTCTGGGTGCATGTGATGGAAACATGCATCATCCTCTTCTGTCCATCTAACTTGTGGTGTGCCACAGGGCTCAGTTTTAGACTCACTGTTGTTTTCTATGGAATATTTCTTTTTTTGGGGACATAATTGTTAAATATAACATTTGACTCATCCATGGACTTTTTATGGAGTAAGTGTGTTTATGTAAAAACAAACAAACACAAAAACTACTTTTTTTTCCACGACACTGAACTTACTGACACTTTTTTTTCCTAAGTAAAATCCAGTTTTCACTCACATCATCCTTTATAACATTGACTAGAAATCTGAGAGTCCTCGTTTGTGATGCTATTGAGATTGTATTGTTTTTCTTTCTACACTTAAAGATCATATCCAAAAATCTGATTTTCTTATCTACTTATCTATCCTTCCATTACAACTAGTGGAACGCAGTTGTCTCTCAATTGCAGCCAGTCCAGAAATTTAGGGAAATATGATCATATCATCCCTGTCTCTTTTCATGACCAGTTTAAGTTCAAAATGTACTCATTAATGTAACAGTTATATCAAATCTAGGCATCTGGCAAATCCTGACCATGTGTAAGGTTGACCATATCCTGAAGTTCTCAGATAAATGTCTCTCAGGAGGTATTAAATACTTTCCTGTGTAAGCTTTTAAGGTCTTTATGTGACTGACTTGCTATCTGTGTATAGTCCCTTTTCATTCATTTTCATGGTGCAATTTCCAGCCTGCTATAAGATACCGTGTTTTGTGGTATGCTTTTAAAAATTCCCTTTTTGTCTTTATATTTATGCACTTATAGCACAATCACAGTGAGCATTATTATTTTTGCTGGTATAATGTATATACATGTGTATAATTTGTGCGTCACAGGAAGAGTTTGGTTTGGCAGACATGTCTCCTCAACCACTAATATTGTCTGCAGACCTGGAAGTAACCAGGACCTCTTCACCAGAATTGTTAACACCCTGACCAAAACAGAACCAAAACACGACCCTGTTCCCAACTCTAGAACCCCCCCCCCCCCCCCCCCCCCACCAGACCTAGTGTCTACAAACACTAGAGAGCAGAGTCATGCCTGACCACTAACCTCCACCGCTGAGACACAACACACGCGTCACACACACACACAGTTATGCACAATAACCACTGCAATATGCTAAAGCAAGACACAGTACGTGATGCCATAATGGTTTTCGTCACCTCCAATGTTTGTCTGTGTGCAATTAAGTATAATGAGAACAGTGGGTTTGGACAGAAAGCCTTGTATGTTGTGTTATTATGGCTCAGCCATTATCACTCAGGAAGTTTGTCTCAGCTGGCTGCAGCCACCGTCAGGAGCAGCTGAAAGGAGACAGAACCACCTATAAAAGCATATTGGTTTAAGCAACCACTCCCTGTCTATTAGCTCAAAATGACATTTAATGAGGCCTATTTGCTGCGCTCCAAATCAGCACTGTGGCTACACTAGACACTAGACTAATGACACCAATAACACTCTCTTTCTCTCTCTCTCTCTCTCTCCCTCTCTAAAATATTGTGTGGGTCAGCACATGTAGACACAGGCCTTTGGGGGCAGAAAAACACATGCATCAGCATCCGTATCTCCATGAGCATACAGACATGCACATGCCTACACACATGAACGCACAAGCATGTACAAACACACTTGTTGAATTGTTGGTACAGTGGCAAACCACAGGGTAACCAAGAGCTGTCAAGCGATTAAGCACAATACGAGCCACAGAAACCAAATTAGCCTCCTGCTAATAACATAGTGGCCAGAGGGACCTGGCTAACCACTCGCCATACACACACACACACATGCACCCACTATAAAAGTCTGAGGAAAATTTCTTTATACTAGGCCTCACTGATACTCGTCACTCTAACCACCCAATTAATTAGTTAAAGCTCAATGCCACAGTTCAGAGATATGAGCCCCCTTCATTCATGTGTGGTCCAACTTAACTACCTCCATTATATTACATGAGGAACCTCCGGGGGAAATGACATCCGTCAGCAAAGGTCATATGGCTGCCATAAGGCTTATCGAACACATTGACGCAGAATGTCTTTACTGAATGGAGACACCAGCAACCAGGCGAGTGGTTAACAAGGAGCAAAAACTGTCAAAAAACTCAACAAAAGCATAGAAGACTCTGATTCGTTCTAGCTGCTCAGACCGGCCTTTCGCCCTTGTTGATATCGAGTGCTATTGTCAGCTTATTTTCCACAAACAACACAACGTTTTGACAGATCAGGTCCACAGAGTGCCAGTGTATGTCACCTTTAAGACAGCCTACTGTTCTTTCTCTGCATGGACCGCTCCCTTAGGGGCCCAGTGTACCACAGGCCTCCTAATTACCCACTCGTTTAACACAAAATAGAGCTGTAATGGCCGACAAAGCCCCCCATGCGTCAATGAAGCGTTCACAGATTGAATCAGTGCTTTGGAGACAGCCGGTGCTCTCAGCTCTGAGCCTCTCCGTGCTGAAACTCTGAGGAGGGCTTGAGAGGGCACATGTGTGTTTTGCCACCCTCTGAACTCAGCTTAATGACCCCTGATTGGGAGACGTGTTCTGGCTGTAGTTTCTGGGTAAATTACACCAGCGCTGCAATTCTGACCACTTAACAGCAAAGTAAAGAAGTTCAGGGGTTACACACGATGACATAGTCTTTATTGCTTAAATTACTATCTTGAGACTTAAGTTAAAACATACAAACTCTGACTTTAAAGTTTTCGCCCAGACCACAAATTGAGAGAAATAAAAGGGAAGAACAATGGGTGAAAGTGCAAAGTCTCTTCCCCTCACCTGACATCATCAGGTAGTGCTGCTTTAGTTCACTTCAGTCACTGTGTTACCATGCACAGTTAAGTCTTGACCATTTAACTGGAATAATATCACGTTTACTGATAAAGTATGTTCACCTCCACGCCACTGGGTGGAAACAAGCCTTCTTTTAGCTTGTTAGTATTTGGGGGTTTATGTTTTTAGCAGGTGGCTAGTTGTTAGCATGTTAAATGCCATACCATGCCATCCATGGACTTTGCAAACGTAAATTCTTTGAGCTGACAGACTCCTCGTCAATCCAGAACATGCACCGGTCTGAATTTGGCTGTGTTTGTCTAGGTGTTGTCTTTGTGTACCAAAGTCAAAGCTGGGTGAGCGGGAACTGTGGAGCATGTGCACAGCAGCACCCAGGCCAGGTAGAGTCCGATTAAACGTATTTATTTGACTTCCAGTCGTATTATCTGAATGTGTTTGACTATATTTAGTGCAATTTAATTCAGAATGACATGTTTACATGTATTTTATTTTATTTAAGTCTGGTTTCCGTCGGAGTAGCACAATAATTATTTACTTTCCTAACGCCGTGTAAACATACCGGATGTCTCAATCTCACCCCGCGTACTATACGTCCGCGTCTCCCTTACGGCTGTTTAGACTCGCAGTTTTGTTGAGACCAAACTCTGACTTTCCCAAACAAAGTCTCATCTGCTCGCCACCAAATAACAGGACTTATCCAAGAGTTCATCTGACGAGGGATGCAGATGCGCAGGAAATGCTTTTGATCAAACAAGATGGCTCGAGAGCGATGAGCGATGGAGGGGGGGAAAGTGGGTGTGATTGTGAGTACATGTGCATTTGAGGACAAGCATGTGCCTTTGTTTCAGGGTGCGTGTTGATGAACACTGAATGTCGATTGTGTGAGGCGTTTCTTGGCACCATGGGGCAGATTTCCTACAACAGAGACTGATGGTGGTGGTACTAATCCTACTGTCTCTCGGCTCCTCTGTGTCTCTGTGCGTCCTGGTGCCATATGTGATGGGGCCGAGGGCGGGTATGATGAATATGTTTTTTTTTTTTTATGAATAGGGAGGAGGATTGGGGAAACAGCTGCATGCCAGACCAGTTGGCACTGACGGCTATAGTAAAGTTTTTTTTTCCTCCTCAGTTGTTTTTATATGGCCCATTAAAATAAGCTGATGCTAGCACTCTGCTACCCAGTGTACCCTCTCAGGAGTAATCTGCCTCACTTTTTACTTCTCTTCTTTCTCCCAAACCGTCACATGGGAAGCTGAGCTGCTTTCTCACATGTCAACTTAATTAAAAGTCAACTGATTACTAATTAAAACAGTCACAACTATTTACAGAAACTGTTATTTTTTTGTTTGTTAATTAACTTCTTTTATTACATTGCATTTGCTACCACTGGCTCACTGCACAGTCAGCCACACCCACAGTTTAGTTACAGGGACATATTTAGTAAAACTGAGTCTGTGCTGTGTCTTCTATGGCTCTCTCTTTATAAGCTTCTTATAATGAGAAATTCATTACGCTGATTATGTTGTTAGGGCTGTCTCCGCTTGGGCCTGAGACTTACAATTTGAGCCTACATAATCTGAAGGTGTGAGGTTTAATTGAAGTAGTTTGGAAGAAAGGTGTGTGTCCAGATGTTACCTGGCTGGTGATTAAAAAGACATTTGCCGGAACTTTAATTTGCTAAGCAAATGTGTCTCATCTTCTGCTTAGTTGAAGTGGACAATTCTGAGGCAAAGGGTGTCAAATGAAAGATGAGACAGTGGTGCATTGTGGGAAATGTAGGTTCAAACCTTCCACTCTCTCTCGCATCCCCAAACCTGATGTAAAATCACTGGTATGACCCTTTGAAGGCAAGTAAAAAGAATCAACATGGTGCATGCATTTGTACTCACTCCTGGGCTCACGTGGTCCGTCTACGGTGACCTTTATGGCTCGATGGTAAGTGGCCACTTGTGGTGGGTTGGTGAATACTGTGATTGTCAGCGTGAAGCTCTTGCCTGTGGTGACATCAAACAACATCAAATGACATACCATCTGTAGAGACAATGACCTGCATTCATAGCTAAACCATCCCTAAGTCACAAGTGTGGTTGTGATCACATAATAGCCAAACCAAACTGGGGGAAAAAAATCGACTTTATGAGGATTAACGACAGACAATATTGGCTGTTTGAGAGGGTCTATTAAGGTTTTTTGGCAGAGCCTGAATAGGATATTGACCGGAGGAGCCAGCATATTGTTGTCCAGACTCTCTCCGTGTCTAAAGCAGTGAGAGTGGGCGAGAGGCATTTTAATAGTCACTTCCTTTCTCGATAATCCCCAGCAGTTGCTGCCCTGGGGTTGAGTGTGTGTCTGTGCAAGTGTGTATGTTCCTATGAGTATGCATGAGGAATGCTATGATTCAGAGCGCAACAGCCCAGTCAGCAGCGGCATCAACGAATGAGGTATGCAGACGCGTCGAGTAACCATGGCTACACGCAGCAAACAGGAAGTGGGGGGCAGGTAGCTGCGGCGACTCATGGAAGCAGCTGTCCATTCATTCGCAGCCATCTACCCATGTGTGCGCTCCCCTCTTCCGTTCCACGCTGCAGCTTACTATAAACACGCCTGAGAGATCGGTGATAAGACAAGCCGCGGAGATAGCAGATCACAGATGCAACAGGTGTTCCACATACCTGGTCTGAGGCACATGTGGGTGAAGCAGAGCTAGTGATCTATGATAAAGACGGGACGCCCAGCACGTCACCTCCCTGTGCCCCCTGCCATCATTGCTACTGTCATCTGCTCTCCACAATCTAATTTAAGCTTGGTGTCAAGCAGGCCGGTACACTACCACACTATTAAGTCTAATGATGATATCAACAGTATCAGATTTCACTTTGTTATCTGTCCTATCCATCCATGCTGTCATCATATGGTGGCTATTTCAGGCCTGTCACTATCATTTCACATCCATCTATGTTTGCTCTCCCCACCTTTTTATGCACAACTTTTAGCTATCTAACATCCTATCAGCACACGCTGCTTGTACTTATCTCTGTCACTGGCGGGTATTCATTTCAGACACCTTGTAGTTTGATCTGCCCCGGCTCATTTGTCACTTCCTGTGACTAGATTCTGTGTCACTGCAAAGGGACACACGCAAGGTCTCCGTGGCAACACATCCAGCCACCAGGCCTACTGTCTTTTGTCTCAGCCGCCACCATCCCTCCTGACTGCCAGCACTTCTTGCTTTATTGACGGCTACAGTGGAGATGCTAAGCTAAGCTGCTGACAGCTCTAATCATCACTGACTTGTCGTAGGTGACGGCGTTCTATGAGACGTGGAGAAAAAAACACTAATCGACGGAAATATTTCTAGAAAGTTGGGGGAAAAGGTGTAAAAGAGAGTGAAAGTGTGTTCTCTGTGCTGCAATTACAAATCATGAAAAAAAAAAAAGATTTAGTAACAAGACGGTTAACAATGCAATGAGCCGCTTTGATGATGCCAAATATTCAGGGAATGCCATTTGAGTAAAGAGAAGTGTGCCTCTGCTGTGCTGAGGAGCCTCAGGATATGTGCAGAGAGTGATTAGCTGAAGGGCTGCAGCACCACCCAACATGTTTATAAGCCTGGCCTGGGTCACGCCAGGTGAACATTTTATAGAAGGATGAATAAAAGCCTTGTTATCAGAGCAACATGTGTAGCTGATACTGGCCTGACGAGTTCAATCTTTATTTAACTAAAGATACCGGGTAAGACACGACGGTTTATACAAAGCTTTTCTGACTCATCTTGGATAAGAAATAAAAAAAATCCTTATTTTAAAGTAAGAAGAGTGGCAGAAATATGATTCACCACTCAGACTTTAGGAGACGGGCGGTGGGATTTGAGCCCGTACTTAGAGAGATCATTATGTGGTTGCCACGTAGGGAATGTGACCACTAATCCACACCACTGAATCTAATAGCTCCCACTGACGAATAGTATAGTGTGCAGACGAGTGAGGAGTGTTTCAGGCCTCACCTCGGCCACTGCGGCCCACGAAGCGAAGGTCGTTGAAACGCGCTACCTGGTTCTTCATCACACCTGAGGCATTCCGCAGCTCGGCAGAGTAGTTCTCATCGTTCCCCGCCATCACTGTGACTACAGTCCCGTCAGGGATGTCTCCTAGAGCAACCACCTGTCAGGAGGGCAGGAACGAGGAAGGGTAGAAATTTAGCATGATGCACTCCTGTTCTGTGGCCCAAAACAGCTCAAATACAACCTTATTATCCACTGTATGCACAGTAATTATCTTCTGCTTAGTTGTATGCACAGAGTCTCTCCCTCTGTTCATGTTCAATGACAATTAGAAAAAAGAGGGATTTAATAACACAGTTGTGTCAGTTAAGAGCCAAAAGCTGAGTGAAACCAAACATAAGCTTCATACTCAGTTTCATCTCAGCTAATGTGACAGACTTGTTTTACATCACACCATGCCTCACCAAATCAGGTTGATAAAACGGATTCAATTTCACTCTGCCGACGCAGTTTGATACCATAATAAATGTGATTATATGTGAATCACTCCTCAGATGCTTGTGTTAAAAACTAAAGCAGCAAAGCCTTGTGTTATCATTTAGACGCCTGGATGCAGATTAAAGAGCCTGAGCAGGCCTGAGCAGCAATAATTACAGAGCCTCGCCGATGAGAATGGTTAAATAACACATATATTCTCAAAAGTGTCACATTTGATTTGGAGCCAGTGCTACAGCTACAAATTTCCACTGTGGTGTGTCTTTGATCTGTCCTTTAAAAAATATCTGTCATGTAATTAATAAGGGCCTTTCCTATCATAACAGCCCACAGAGGCCTAAAATATATAAACAATTACTCTTTACTGCATCTTAAGACACTTCTCAGTAAATGTTCAGTAAAAGTCAACATGTAATGGGTAATTATAATAATTTCGTATAAGCATTATATATCGTAAAATATTTGTTTTTAACATTTCTGGCATAAAGAATTATGCAGAATAATTGTCTGATTCAGAAAATGGTGGGTTATTATCATTACAAAGACAGCTTTAATATTACTTCATATTAGTGCCATAACAAATGAATAGTCAAGATTATTGACAGTAAATTAAATGTAGGTTATTATGCACACAACATGTGAAAAGAAAACAACACAAGCAAGTGATTTTCTTCTTTTACAAATAGAAACATTTAGCCAAAATATTTCCAGGTGCTATTTTAAGCAGCTTAATCTTTCCTGTTTTTATTTATTTATTTAATTTTCAGAATAAAAGCTCCTAAATCACAAATTCACTATTCAGCATTTGCAATAAAAGCAGACAGAAAAACGTCACTGAGATAAATAACTTGATTGAGCACATTTAAACCACTTCAAAATTAAATGGAATCAAATTAGAAAAGAAAAGAAATTAGAATAGTTACAATATTTTTTTTTTTTTTTTAAACACCAATATCTTTGATTAAATCCTACTACAGTTTACCCTTTAAATTTAGCCTCAGACAACGGAGTCGGGACTCACCTTGAAGGCGACAGGCAGCGTCTTGTTGCACCGCCAGTGGGAGGGCAGCACCGAGCACAGAAAGTTGGGGCTGTCGGTCCGGACCAGCTCGGCCGGGTGGTCGGCGATGATCTCGGCCATGCTGCGGTTTTCGTGGGGGCGCAGTCTTGGCACCGTCGCCGCCGCGTCCGGCTGCCCGGCTGGGGAGTTTACATCGTTCATCTTCCCTGGGACCGGCTGGAGGCTATTGGACGGCGGACTGAACCTCCGACTGGCGCTGGGATCTACGGGAATTCGCATCACAACAGCGTGGATTATCAGAAAAGGCACTAAAGTCTCTGCAGCTCTCCTTTTTCTTCCTTGTCTGTCTCTCTCTCGTGCGCACTCGAAGCAGAAACTCGGAGTGTGTGCGCCGCTGTTTGCTGAACCTCAGCGCGTCTGCCAATGGAAAATGGGACTTGGTGAGCGAACACCGCGTCTCAAAACCCTTTCCACTACAAACTTTAGTGGGCGCCTTCAAAAGACATATAATACACTTCTCCGAAAAAGGAAAACAATCCTTGAAAACTTGATGATGTATAAATTACAAGTTCTTTTTTTTCTCAAACTTCACAGAGGAAGCGTCCGTGCGCCATAACGCAGGCGTAGTTGCTCAGTGTGAATATAAATAACATCAAATACATGTCCAAGCGCGTAATAGGCTATAGAGTTACAAAAAGAGGCAGGTTTAAAAAAGAACAGCCGACCCAGATGCTCAAAAAAAGTTTTTGTCTCTCTTCCTTGAGTGAAAAGTCAAAGCGCTGCTCCAGGTGCGTCTTTGTGCCAAACTGAAAGACTCGCTGAAAGCCCGCAGGCTATGTACACACACACACACACACACACTCATTCACACACACATACACACACGCGCGCACAAAACGTTTTCAAGTCAAATGGATAAACTTTGACAATACATTTCAGCTATTTAAAACCATGCGACGCCAGGAAATCGTTCTTATTTTTCTGTATCGTCTCAGTGCGGAGCCGCAGGGTCTTTGTTTATAGGGTTAAAAAAAGTTGACGAATCAGGGGTGAAAAAAATAATCGCCGTTGAGATGAAGGAGGCGGAAAAACGAATCCCGATTTTGTAGCCGTAAATGTGGTTAGTGTTTGGAGGCCGGGGTTTCCCGTGCTCAGGCTTTTTGTGGTTTATATAGCTCGAGCGCACAGCAATTACTGCACTGATGCGACTCCAACACGTGGTGTCTGGAGTCAGATCCATTCCCTCCGCCATAATCTATCACGCCTATATAGACGAGCGGACAGGTCTCCACACCTTCATTACACACATGAGGGAAAACGTTTCAACCCATTTTTTTAATCTCCGTCATTACGCGCGCGCGCGCAAACACACACACACACACACACCGCTGTACATACCGACATGTTACCGCTCTCCTGGACCATCACCATCCCCGCGCACTAGAAGTGGTCATTTCCAGTCAGCGCACGCAAACCAGTGCGTGTTGTGTTACCACCATATCCCGACAGCAGCACGCGGCTCACAGGAGCGTTCAGAGAGCCGAGCACGGCAGAGAAGTGAGTCACACTCACTCCATAAGGTAGGAGTGAGTGAGTCAGAGAGCGGCGAGTCTGTCAGGTAGAGGCGCAGGAGTAGAGTTTCACCCGGTCGCAGGGGAGAGCTGTTGTGCAGGTGTACAGGTATTCTACTTAAAGTCATCCTCGTCCGCCCATCGCGCAGTTTATTGTTAATCCACTGCTTTCTGTGAGTATGTAAAACCCCGTTTATCATACAAACGATCACAGTGCTACAAATGAACGGCATGTGGAATAGATGTAACGGCGCCAGATGACCATGGTGACCATCTGGATCGTTTCGAACGTGCGCAATTACGCACGACCTTTAATGCGCATATTTCAAAAGGCAGCAGGATGTAACTAAAGCACATTTAGTCAGGTCATGCATTTACTTAACTTCAACATGGGTATTTGAATTTATTGTTATTTATTTAATTGTACTGTCTAGTCCTGAAGGAAATAAATGCATTGTTTTTTTTAACCTCCTTTACTTACATGATTTATAAAAAATAAAGCATATATAGACTTGAAATAGAAATATAAAGCATTATTTTGCATTGAACATTAAAAAATGTTAAAATAAGTTGCATCACCAGCAATACAATGTTCCTGTCACCTTTAATATGCACCAATAATCCAGTTAATCCAACCAATAAATATTAACATGTTTTATGGCAAAAAGAAAAACAGGTATGAGGGAACATGTGGAGGACCTTTGTTAATTATATAAATGATATAAAAGATATTTTCTTCTTCCCTTTAAATGTGTTATATCTTGTAACATTAAGCACATTTATAGATTATCAGATGTTTAAGCAAGAAAAACATTGTTTTTTGTTAGTTTGTTTTGTTGTTGTTTGTTCGTTAGTGTACGTGTTTACAGCTCTGAGTGATGGATGATCTTGCAGCACAAGAACGTCAAACTAAATTTAAAAACACTGTGGCAAATCAATAAATCTAAAAATAAATAAATAAATAACACAGTCGATTATTAATGTGTGGCATCATTTTATGACTCCTTTTAATTTCTACACACAAGTAGAATTTGCATTTCAAATGCAGGGCTTTTATTTTATTTTAATTGTCTGCAAGTTTGGTTGAAATTGTTTTTTTTGTTTTTTTAAAAAAAAAAGCATAAATGGCAATGGCAAGTTTCAACCTTGAATTAAAAATGATATTGAATAAAATAATGAAAAATACTGAATGCTTTGAACCGAGTGCTAAAACGTCTAATCCTCAGAGGGGATGCTGCTGTGAGGGCAGTCAGTGAGCCTGTGGGCCTGCTTCTCCTGCCCCTCCACTGTCTACTGTAGAGGGCATCATCTACCCTCTGTGAGCTCCGAGAGACTCCAGTATCTGAGCACAACTCCCATCACGCACTCCACCCTCCATCCTGATTATCCATCAGTTTCCCGATGAGTGTTTCTGAGTGCCACATCACACAGCAACATGTGTATTGCTACTCTGTGTTCCTTTTCCATTGCTCTTAAACAGGCTTTTATGGCAGACTCTTTAAGACAAAGGCCTTTGATACTGTGGGGCCTGACTCAGAAATAAAAGGGACTACTGGGAGGCACAGCTGCTGTTGTTGAGATCCTGACACGGCTTTTGCGTCTTATTTTAAATTCTTTACCTCGACTTGTAGCTTCATACATTTTGAGACTAGATTTCTGTGTCGACAAAAAGAGGTTGAGTCGAGCCAGAGCATATGGAATACCTCCACTTCTTATGTTTCACAACTCTGTATGTATGTGGGTGTGCACATTCATACATGTCTGTTAGCATATATGTGTGTGTGTAAGGATGTGGGAGGGATATATATCTATATATATATATATATATATATAGATATATATATATACACATACATATAAAGTCTGAAAGCACTGACACGCATCTGGCACCTTGTCATATGGACAGGGAGGAGGGGAGGAGAAAAAAAAAGAGTGATTGAGTTACACTTCCCCTCCATGTGCCCCAAACACCAGAAATATGGTTCACATTGTCCAACATTCTCAAAGATCAACTAACAACTCATGGATGAATACATGTGAATAGTAGTAATTAAATCTGTAATAGTGATAAACATGGCCTTGCAAGAACCGTGAAGCCAGTTATTCCAGCAGGGTTAAGTTTCAGCTCCGATAATATCATTTCTCTCTCTCTCTCTTTTTTTTTTTCAGCACTGAATACATTTGCAGTAATGTGGAAAACATGCTTAATGTTGTAGTGACATCTAATTTAGGAAACGTTAGGGATGAAATAATAATACCTAACGTGGAGTCACGTTCGTACAATCAAGTTAGTGAGCCTAATTATTTTAAATGTGGGCACGTTTTGACTGACTAAAAGATGGAAATTTCTTATCCTCAGTCACACTTCTATGTCCAACTTTTCACCATGTAATTGTCGTATCAGACACAGCAGCAGGAAGAACCTCTGGATTTTTTCCCCCTGTCCTATCCAAGGCTCCGAAACATCAGCCCCACCCAACGTAGTTTTGACAAAACCGACTCTTAAAAAAAAGTGTTTGTCCGATCTGACTCCGCTTTGCCTTCCCACTGTACACCGACCATCTGCCTTCCAGCTCCCTCCAGGATATAGCCCGCTGTGGACTGTGATCTGGCTCGATGTCACCCAGAGGTGTGGGGGTGACCTCTGACTTTAAAACCCACCTTCTGATTTCCCATAGATGTGAGGGGTAACAGCGGAGAAGGCGCTAATGTGCCTGAATTCACAGTTTAGGCAGAAAATACCACACAGATCAACTTTAAAATAAAATACAATGTTGTGAATTTTACTCAGTATTATAATTTTAGCACATTTAACTGATTCTGTTCAGTATTAACAGGCTTAATATGATGTGGTAATGAATCTTGGGTAAAGCTGCTCATTCACTGTGGCTGCTGCTTGCCTGGTGCACAGCTGGATCGTCTCTCTCGGCTCTGGTACCATTCATCTACTGTGTTACACTGGCTTGGAGTCATTGCACAGTAGGAGAAGTCACTAACAGTGAGGAACCACAATATACCACATTGAGCATGATGTGCATTTTATGATTTATGGTAATATTGTATTTCTGCCTCTCAGTTTCAATTATTTGTTTTCAATAAAAGCCAAACTCAGCTGACACTCTGACTAATTTTCCTGTCGAGATATCAAGCGTGCAATAAAAGTTTCTGTTCTCATTCCCACTTGGAATGACAAAAACTGTGTGAACCGCTAATATGAGCACACACACGCACACAATCAGTCTATAATCTTTCTTTGTCGACGTTTTCACATCTGCTGCACTTTGATGTTGACAAAAACACACACTTAGAGGCCTGTTTATATTCAGTATTAGCAACTCATCCATAAAGATTAAAGGGGTTTTGATGCAATAAAAGTACAACACCCTAATGCAACAATTTAAGCAGGACACACCCAAGCGCACGGGCTCACGCACAAACTGAGCGCACTTCAACTTTTATAGAAAAATAAGGAAAACACTGGTGAGAAACACCACTGTCTCTTCATACGACTCTTGTCTTCTTCACAAACACATACTCTCATCACTCAGCAGGAAAAGTACAGCCACTTAAGACGAAGGATTAAGGCTCCATTTCACAGTGGTGCATTTTTCAAGACACTTAATTATAGCTTTCTAGAGGAGGGCTGTGACGAGGCCCAGGCTTTTTCAGCTTTAACGGGATGTTTCCATGTTTGGCAGGCCAACAGCCAACCGGCTTGCCAGCTTACCAATCAGCGAGCCCACCAGACTCGGCAGCAAACCCTTCAAACGTCCAGTCTACCAGCCAATCGACCAAATATATCAAGAGAACAGACACACGGCTGCAAATGTAGCCTACCGGTCAGTTGCTTATAGACTCTGGTTGGTGCGGGCGGCCAACGTAGGCATATCAATTAGTGAACCGACGAGCCAGTAAAGGATGACGACAGGCAGAAACTTTACTCCTCGTGACCTCATCGACACAACCTCACCGACTCACATTCATGCACTGATCCCAGATCACAGCTAAGCCCTTAATGACCGTTTGTCACTGAGCCCGTGACATCACTCTGAACTTTTAGGATGAGGACGGCACGTCCTGTGGTGTGTGTGTGTGTGTGTGTGTGTCCCAGAGCAACCATTTTCACTGAGTCTCGTCCAAGTTTTGTGTTAAGACTTTTTGACTCTGGATCTCAGAGCGGCTGTTACTATAGAGTTTAACACATTTAAATTGCAAAATAGAGAAACGCAGAAAGCGTTTGTCTGATATTTCACGCTTTTATTCAAACAGCAGCGAGCGGAATGGAAAAAGATGGAGACACAGAGGGGGCGGCTGCTCCCTGCTTGTGGCAGAAGGGTAGTGAGGGAGTGAGGGAGTGAGGGAGGAGGGGTATAAAGACAATTTCCTCTCTGCTCTTATTGCTCTGACTGTCTGCCGCCTACTGCCTTCATGGAGGTCCCTAATTGAGATCACTTGTACTTAAAAATAGGAACAAAAAGGAACTTCTGTGGGCTGGGAGAAGGAGAGGAGAAAATAAAGCAGTAATATGTGACGAAGGCTGCCATTAAAGAGTACCAATGATAGATCTGAGCGAGTGGGGCAAAGAGCTGAGAACGCTTTCTGTGCCTGCCAGGGAACCTTCAGATGTTGATGTGTCACACACCACCTGCTGTCAAAGCGCTAAAACTGTACATGCATAAGAAACGTATTTGTAGGTTTGTGTGTGTGGTGGCTCTTTGATGAGGGAGGGTGACAGTGCCCGGGGCTAAGGCCAGAAAAGTGCCAAAAGGGGGGAGTTTGGTTTTTCCACTTTTGTATGCAACTGTGTGTATATTACAGTATTTTACTTTTTTTTTTTTTTACCCTGAAGCAACAAAATCTCTATGCTGTCAGACATATGTGGCCGCCCCACTCTATGCAGCTTTTGTGTCATTAGCTGTGCTTCTTTTAGTCCTTCACTTTAATTCAAGTGTTCCACCAATCACGGTGTCCCCTGAGCAGCTTTTCCCAGACTTGGTCCCCGAGTGTCCCCAAGGCGTGCTGGTTTTCTCTCCAAAACATCTATCACTCAATCAGCTCCGATCATGCCATTAATCAAACAAAGAACTCTCCTCCTTGGAGACTAGTTTGAAGGATTGGTTTGAAGGAAACGCAGCGTATCCAGGAGTGGTACCGCACCACGGCTGGGAACAGGAACCCTGTAAAGAGCGTTTTTCTTGGACTGAGACCCTCTGTAGGTGCTAAAGACAATACAGACACTCGGGCTAGGCCAACATTCCACTTTACACTTTTCCCTTCCTCTGTGTATTTCACTGGTCTACTTCCCCTCTGCAAACTAGCCGGCTAGTATCAAAATATTTATAGTACATCTGCAAGACATGCTGTTCTCATGTATCCAGGACCGTTAAGCCCTGTGTTCATTATGCGAGGTAAAACTAATACCAGATTTATAGAGGGAGATTTCTCTCTGTTCTGCCTGTCCGTGCAGTGCGATTGAGGATGATTTATGTGAGGTAAGGAGGCTCAGGCGAAATAGATAGTGTGACTACACAGCGAGAGGCAGTGGCCCAGACTAGCACTCACAGGGGGGCTATCGGCTGTCACTTAACCGTTTCAACTGCTCCTGTTTTGAGACTGAAAGAAGGTAAGGAAGGACAGCGAGGGAATGGAAGGAGGAAGAAGGCGAGATTATACCGTATGTTTGTGTATCATGCATGGAGACAGGGGTGGAGGAATGCCCAGGTGCACTCGGTCCAAATCAATGTGAGGGGCTGTAGAAGAGAGCCAGATGGAGGGAAAAAAAGTCTGTCATGGATGCTCAATTGCACACAGACATAAACATTTAACCAAAGACAGAGTAAACCCACGCCTGGAAATATACCATATACATTTTTTTTTTACTTGGAGCATTTAAATGTATTAAATATACTACAGTATGTGCTTTTCTTGGCCGTCAGCGTGGAATGGGTATCCTGAATGGTTTTAACTGCAAGTGAAAACAAATTTTTCGTTATGTCTCCGTTTCTGGGGAGTAATCAACATCAATACTGTCAGTCAGTCAAGTGAATGTGTCCAGCATTGAGACAACAGCCAATCAGATAAACAGGAAATAAAGAAAACAGTGCTGGGCAGGCATCGCAAGAAGCCACAGAACTGGGCGTGCTTCAAGAAACAGCACTCCACTTCCGAGTGTTTGGACCTTGCTCTGTTCTTTCTTTTTTTCTGATCTCTCGCTGGTCGCGCTCCAAAACACTGAGACTGAACCCTACAACCTGGAGCCGTGTACACACTAGACTGAATTCCAAACCATTCAGATGTCAAAATTGCCTCAAGAAACTTCAACTTCTGAGAGGCTTCACATGTAGCAGCTGATGCACGGTGTCATGAAAGAGTTAAAGAACTAAGTTCAGAGCGTGTCATGGCTGATGCAGCTCACTCAGCGATGGCCCTTTGCCTAAAACCTTTTGCCTGAAGCCTATAATTACATAGTGCCTACAAGGCTACTGGTCAGAAATGAGTCACAACAATGTGGGGGTGTAGAGGAGAGAAAAGAGATGGATGGATGGAGCTCACTTTCATAGGTTCCAGCCTAAGATGTCCACAGACAAAATCACTTCTAGTCATCTTAGGAAGACGCTTTAATGGAAAAAAACATGGACATTTAGGGGACAATATACAAACATAAAGATAAATGATTACAGACCTATGACCCTGCATTTTCCACACACTCACTATTTGCTGGTTATTCCAGGACAGGAGAGGACTGTTTCATACTGTGTACTCTCAGTCCCTAGCCGAGACCTGGATGACGCCAGCTTGACAGCGCCTCTTAACCAGTCAGGAAGACTCCTCGTGCTGGGTCCCATGGGGAACATCAATTCTGTTGTGAAACACTGTCCCTCAAATACAATCTAATCTGTGGTGTTGCATTATAGCAAAGTAGAGAATTTGAACGTCATACACATAAAAAAAATCCTCTCTGGCAACAGGGTTGTTGGGATGTGGTCTCGAGCTGACAATTAAATTGTCCGCCTGGAATATAGTGTCACTCTGGAAGCACGAGATTTATAGCAAATAATTTCACGAGAACTGATCATCTTAAATGTTTTAACTGGGTTTTATGGCACCATAGATCACTCTAATATGTTCTGGTGTCCCCCAGGAGACTGAAAACTGTTCCCAGTAGTTGCAGAACTCATTTACAGGCAATTAAAAAAGCTCTAAACAATCCAACCTCCCTCTCACTGAACTAATGTTAAAAAATACTTGCACTAATTAGCCTCTTTTCTGCAAATGAAGAGAGAATCTGACCTCTGGACGAGCCACTGAGCATCACACTTCTTCTGTAAAAGCTTCCAATCATAAAACAGGTACACATGGGTTAAAAGCTATAAACATTAAACTTGTGTTTACATCGCGAGGCATTCTTTTTCATCAGTAATCACCTCACACTGTGAGCCTGATGATTGGGTAATATTTATGATGGGCCCTCGGGGTGTGCTTCCCTCGCAGTCTCTCTCTCTTCTGTCTATAAAATCTTTTACCCTTTGCTCAACTGCAGTGCAGACAAGGTCCCATTAGGAGCTGATTGTATATGTGCTTTTTAACTGCGCCTCTATAGCAGCTTTAATGTGCACAGGTCATGTGCATATGTGCGCCTATGCATGTGATGTGGGTGTGTACGTACAGTACGTATGCCAATGTGTGTGTGCAGCAGTAAAGGAGCTGGCTCTCAGACTTTGGTTAACCAGACTATAATTTGGAGGCCCGGTGAAGACTCCCAACAGCCTCTCACTGTTTGTTTACCAGAGAGACCAACTCTACTGTTTCTGCTGCATCTGCAGCTCCCGCTAGGAAAAGGGTGTGTGCATCTGTCTGGTCGAGTGTGTATGAGCGCGTATGACTATATAATGTATGTGTAGGTGTAATCATGTCAGTAATGCACTGTGTAAATTTGACATTTTGTACCGTTTCCATGATACATTTCTATCATTAAGCACGTGCACAGTCTCATTAGCTTTTTAAGGAAGCGGTGCAAAAAAAAAGAATCCGACAACCCTCGCTCTTTTATTTTGCTCATGCATCTTTAAACAACAGCAAATCAAGCCTATAATATAAACACACCGCTCTTCCGATGCTGGAATGGTAGCTTTGTCATAAATAAAAAAACAGAAAGAGCCCAACTTCACAGAGACACCCTAACATTTGTGTTTGTCAGCAAAAATGTTTTGTTTGTGCCAAGTGTAATTCTCCCGAGACTAAACTGCACGCTTTCCGTCCCAACTGAGCTTTTTTTTCTTTCTTCACCAGTTCTCCTCCCAAGCAGGAATTAGAAGAAAACAATGCAATTCAAAAGACCAGAGCTCGCAGCCTGTCATTTAGCCGTAACTTTGAATTGCCTCTGCTCTGCGTGAGCTGTTTTTCTTCACACACACACACACAGAATTGTTGCAGCATCCTAAAATTCCACCATGAAAGAGGAAGAAAGACAGAGGAGGAGGAGAGGAAATTTCAAAATGACTCTAATAAAATATTCCTGCTCCTCTGGGATCCTCCTTTGCTCATTCAGCATCAGGAGATGTGAAGCGGAAAAGGCCTGTTATTGGTCCCCATCCAAAAAGGCAGACAAGAGAGAAAAGAGGAAGAGAGAGAGAGAGAGGGAGAGATAGACCTATTTCCTTTGGGGAAAAACAGAAAATAGAATGAAGAGCGCAACAGTTGACAGAAAACTTTTGACTGCGACAACACAATGAACTACAGATGACTGTAAGGGGGCAGCTGTCTGGATGAGTGACAGGATTCAGCTCCAGACTGGAAGCCTGCTCCACTGACGATCAGACACTATGTATATGTGTAGACTTTGATCAATGCAGCGCTCCCTGTCAGAGCAGTGTAACTCAACTCAACTCTGTGTGTTTGTGTGTGTGTGTGTGTGTGTGTGTGTAAACTGGAACATTTTTGGGGACGAACATAAAACGCAAGGGCGACAACTTCTCAAACGATGTGTGCCACAGTCACAGGAGTGAGCTTTAAAACAAACTCAAATGTAATGCTGGTGTTTTCTATACTTTTCAATACTAAAGTATTTGTCTGTTTTTCTAAAACAGCACAAGCAGGCAAGTATAACTTTATATTAACCCTTTGTTTAAACTATATAAACCAATGAGTGGGATTTAACGTAGAAGTTGAGATGTACAGACATTTTTATGTACTTGTCAACACCTATTACTCTACTTGCACATCATTATTTATTGCTAGTAAAATAATTAACAATAGGAATGAAATCCTTATTAGAATAAAATATTTAGTTATTTCTATGGTAAACAAATTAATCTTAATCCTCTGTGCATAGTTTAATGGCTTTGTGGTACTTCCTCAACTTCAGTTTAACCAGATTATAATTGTTGTAAGTAATCCATACATTTACAGATGGTCTCCTCTTGTCTGGTCGTGTATACATATGAGCAGGTTATAACTGTTTACATGCTGCCCATTCATGCTAAGTGTGGGGTTAAAGTCAAGATATATGACATAACTTCAATTTGTTTTGTTCTTAATCCCAATTTTCTGCATCTTTTCTTCTTTCTTTCTTTCTGTCCCCCCCTCTCTCTCTCTCTTTCTCTCTCTCTCTCTCTCTCTCTCTCTCTCTCTCTCTCTCTCTCTCTCTCTCTCTCTCTCTCTCTCTCTCTCTCTCTCTCTCTCGAGGCCACTTTATAAATGAGAGCTACCATTTCAAGCTCCCCAGAGACTTGTCAATACCAGCTACACACACTATTCAAAGTTCAAAGACTAGCAACCCCCTGCACACACCTACACACACACTCTGCTGGCCCCCTTTGTACCTCTGGGGCATATTTAATTTCAGTTGTATGTGCACTGTATGCATGCATGTGCGTGTGTGACGCAGGTGGTACTGCCCCGGAGACTTTGATTATTGCTGTGACCAAAGCATTGCCGCCTCGTCACATTTGTCATCACCCTTTTCCTGAAAGCGTGGGTGGGTTGGGAAGGATGAAGGGAGGACAAAAAGGGAAGGAGAAGGCAGAAGGAAAGGGAAGAAGAGGAAAGAGGAGTGCAGATGAAGGTAAATGGCCACCCCCGCGGTGCCATATGGGAGGTGGCCTGCCGGAGTCAGTCTTGTGTTGCGATCACTGGATGCGTCACACACGCAAACCGATCCTACCATCTGTATCATATCTCTTCCTCTTTTTCACTTGCACTTTACCCTTTTTCTCGCGTACAGTGTTTCTTTGCGCTCTCTAATTTTCTAACATTCTATTCCTCGCGCTCACATGAAAGAGTAAACGCGCAGCCTCTTTCTTCCACACATGCTCGCAGGCTTCCAAACTTGTCAGACCACCATAAAAGGCTTGAGTGGGCGTAGTCTCAAGTGGGTGGGCACTTTGATTTTCAGGTGTATTTGATCTGTTGTGTTCACACCTCGGTGCTGGCAGGGGGCCCACTGCGTGGGCAGGTAATTTGAGCAAATTAGGAGATGGGGCCTGCGTGTTATTAATGACACCCCATACCCTTCAGTGCACGTCCACCCTATTGTTCCCTCCTCTGCACACACCTTTCTTTTCTTCCGCTCAGAGTCCCCCAATCCCATCTGCACCTCCTGCTCAACACCCACCCTCAGCGCCTCTGAAGGCGATGTGTATGGAATGCATACATACACAGATACACACGCAGTGCACATGGGACGGACGCAGCAGGAGGAGGGGGGATTGGTTCCAGGTGCCTGTTTGAGTGAGAGCATAAATCAAGCAGACAGATCTTTTTGTCACAGACACCTTTAACACACACACACACACACACACAGTACTGTAATTGCGTTTGCATAGTAGTAACTGCAAATCTCACTGTCACCTTTCCATTATATAGCCGAATACCAAACTGCCATTTAAAAATACAAAGTTACAACACAAGTGTTTTTTTTTTTAAATGTGCGCTGACTGATGAGTGATTACAACTTCAGAGAAAGTGAGCACTGATACCAACGTCTGCAGACACGTTGTAACAAAGTGTACTTATCTGCGCAGGCAGCGCCACTGATCTGTTGCCAAGCTATTGATCACAGCCGGAGCTGTGAGTAACTCTTTGTGAGGCACCTTTACTCATCCCAGTTTACTGTCTCCTTGAAAATGAAGCACGAATCTAAACATTCCATGTTTGCTCTGAGACACGTTCTGTGTTATTATCGTCGTATTAATGATCAGTATTGCTTCAAAAATACGGCTAACGCGAGCTGCTCTTTTCATGACCTGCTGCTAAGTCGGTTTATGTACTCAGGAGTCCCTGCCTAAGTCAGAAGGGATACTGCATTCCTCTAAGATTAAACTAACAAGGGGAAAAACCTTCCTTTTTCTCCATCAAGGGACAGAACAGGTAAGGCCTTGTGCAGATGCTGTGGCCGCGCTCTCACTCACATCGTTACAGGCCTGAATGCAAACATCCAGGAGGCTCAACACTCCATATTTCCCCCATATAGAAACATGGCTTTGACTGTTTCACAGGTAAACAATGCTGCCCACGTTCCCCCTGGTCTCAGCTTTGCTTAAAGTCATCGCCCAACTTAAATAAAAGTCAAATCTGAATACTCGAGTGGAAGAGAGAAACGACAATGAGAGCGGAGTGAAAGATGAATATGAATACCGGGGTTCTGTTTCATTAGGGCGAACAATTTTCAAAGTGTTAGGTAGTTACTTCCTCTCCGAGGACTTACATCGGATAACGGTAATTCACACAGCATGACGCAACTGAAATGCATGAAGGGCCACAAGATCTTGTTAAATGTGGAAATAGCAAGCTTCACTGGCTATTGCAATGGCATTGAGCTACCTAGTAATTATGGTGCATTCAAAAATCACAGCTATGCAAGGCACGAGTTTGAAGAGCTAAGAAGAATGCACTTATTTTACTCGGACCCCAAAAAAACACTGCAACGCTATCAGACATTTGCATTTAGAGAAAAAGTTTGGTCAAAAGGCACAAATAGGTTTTATTGCACTCCTGAGAAGATTGTATTTGAGTGTTTTATCAACACTTTATACAGGCAGAAACCTAGAGTAAGCACAGTCAGCTGGCAGGTTGCCTTTTCATAACAATGTAATTAGCCCCACAGCTACTGAATATGAGGATAAAGCCAGCGATAATACACAGTGTCAGTGAGTATTTACACTCAACTCTGCGTTTGTTGTTGCAGTCTCCGTATCACAGGAGTCAGTCTCTCCTGGCATGTTTCAATAAGTCCTCGCGGCTTCATTTGGAAGGAGAAGCAGATATTGTCAGTCGTAGAGAGGCAATGAGGTTTGCCAGTTGATACTAGATTAAAATAATAATAAAAATCAGACAGTCAGGGTTAAATCTCTGAACAATGCCACATTACTGATGGGATATTTTAATCCCCTTCTTTGATATATAACGCTTCAAAACGTGCACATGTCCATGTAAAAAAAAAAAACTCACGTAACTTTCTACACAACTTTCACATCCTCAGCAGTGGGAAAACGTATTTCAGGCCGTTAAACTCACAGGTTCTAGTTTTCTCACGACACTCTCATTTAGACCTTAATAGCTACCTCCAGCCTATTTAGGGCCATAATCAACCCACCATTCACTCTCACCACACTTTGAGTGAAAATACAGAGCAATTAATCTATCTTTGATTAAACACTGATCATATTAACCCTCTGTGCCTCCCTGATTACTCCAAGGAATTATGTGGACTAATGTGCACTAATAAGTCCTAATAGCTGGTGCGGCTCGCAAAAACACACAGCGCCATTTTACTCCATCAGTACGACCCTGCTGGGATTAAATAACATGTTTGCCTCAGAGGTACAATTAAGCATCGCTAAATAGAGTTCCTTTGAGCCCGGAGTTAAGGGAAGAGTCTTCTCAGCACAGTAGCAGCCAGTGAAGCACTACGATTTTTTCCCCCCTGGCTTTTTCAAATTACCTATTGATGAGTGGGCTTCACGTCTCTCCCCTGGCTGTGGGGGGAGAAGGGGAGGATGTCTGGTTCACTTTTAAGATGTCTCCAAGAAGCAGGCCTGTGGTTAGATCTAAGGCAACACTTATGCAACAGAAGCTGCCTTTCTCAAATACATATACGGTTTCCCTGCAAATTATCGGAGATTTTCTTTGGGGAAAGTTTTCCGCCCCGGGTTTCTAGATATTTACCCACATCAACCCGCTATCCTTTTGATCGTGTTGATTTGGGTCCGTCTGTGTAAGCACTTTTTTTTTTTTTTTTTTTTACTCTACTACTACACAACTTTACTGAACGATAATTGCTCCCATGACTTAATTGTCTATATGTAATTAAGTTTGTAATAGAGAAAAGAGGCACTTAAAAGTTCCCCAGAGAGCCATGGTGGTTGAGTGGGTGCCACACATGTTGGAGATTATTTCTCTCTCCACAGCTGATGTGCCAGTATGAGCAGTTATAAAAATGGATTTGAGGTAGTTAAATGAAAATTGCTTGATGTAAATGCCAAGGCAAATTTTAATGAGAGCCCTTTGGAATATTTGCCCGCTCCCTCAAGTCAGCTCATCGTTGGTAATGTGCACTCAGCCCTAAATTAAAAATGTCCTTCAGAAGGCAAATGAGTAATGTGTATGTAACTAACAAAACAATCTTTTGTAACCCGTGTCCTCACTTAACTAGCCGATGCCAGACAAACAGATCCAGAACAAACATTAGGAAATATTGTATAAAAAGTGTCTCATGGTTTTTTTTTTTGTTTTTTTTAGAGTAAACGTTGTAATTAAAAGTCTGTGTTACAATATTTCACTTTAATGACCACTCAAACTCAGCTTCTGAAATTCACACCCCTGTTTGTCTGATCAAATAAATGACAATTTTATTTCTAATTTCTACTCGTCTTCACGCAGTGCAGCACGCTACATTTATTTATTTTAAATTAGAAATTCAACAGAAAGCGCTGGAGGTCTTGCAAAGTCGCATCACGGAGTTGAGGGGACTTTTTGTGGTTTACACTGACAGATTTATTACACGAGCGGGGGCAGCATCAGTGGGCCGCACCTCACTATCAATCAACAATATTTAATATGAGACTTGATCAGTGATGATCATCCTCTAATGCCTTTCCACCTGAACATGTGCACACATCTGCTCCTCTCTCTCTCTCTCTGCCACTACTACAGTATATGCTTTCAATTTCCTGCTGCGCTGCTCCTGTCCTCTCCTGCGCTCCGACCCCGGAGACACAGCGAGGGGTCAGGGGGTTAACATGGTAATAGGTGGTGGTGATTGGTAGAAGACGCTCACTCTCTCCCAGCTTTCAGAGCGCATTAAGAGCCACCCTGCTTCTGTGTGGAGCAGGAGACCCAGCACAGCTGTGTCTGACCACGGAGTGACTTCTTAAAAACATCTTTTATAAATCTGAATTGGACAGTGAAGTGGGAGTCTGTGGACCGGAGCGAAGGAAGAGAGACAGAGGGGGGGAGAGAAGGAGGGGTGGAGGTCTACTGAACCCAGCCTGACTATTCCTTGTGTCGCACCGCGATGAAAATGTTTGTTTAAATTTGACTATTCTGGCAAACTTGAAACATCATTGATTTAACTCATTAAATTAGACAGTGTGAAGAAGCTGGCACAGTAAAAAGAAAAGACAACAAAAAACCTGCGTCCCAAAGTTTGCAAATCAGTCTTCAAGGGTAATTAAAAATTTAAGTTGATGAATGCCACTTGAATTTTTTTTGACTTGCTTCCTTACTTGAATTTAAGACTGAGCAAATTAGGTATGAATAAATATTAAGAATAAATCATCTGAGCAGCATACTTGTGTAATTCTTGTGTAATATGAAGATTTTCAATTGAAAGAAAATGTGCTAAGGATGAATTTTTTAAGCATGTATATACAAATCAGAAAAAATAATTATTCTTTCTTACTTAAGTAATTTGCAGAAAGCAGTAAATAGGGATAACGTGGGGGGTTACGAGTTCAAATTAATTACTACAGTGCCAGAATTATGAATTCATGATATGGAAGTTGACATGGAGCAACTTCTTGTTCAAATTTATGTCTGTTGAGTAAAAGCTCCCCGGAGGCTGCGGAAATTGATGCTGATTAATTAATGACAGCAGTACGACTACACAATTTCAGGAAGCCATTACAGACCTTTCTTGGCAAACTAATCAATATGTCTTCCCTACACATTACAGAGACACCCAACACACACGATACAGTAATCCCCACATCTTGTTTCAATGCTCAACTGTAAACCCTCTTGTGCAACGTCTGTTTACGTTTGTCAAAAATATCATCCGTGCTTTTGTTTTTGGTTCTGCAATGGCACTGCTTTGTAAATCTAAGGGTATTTTGCACAAACATGTCATCTCCCTCTTTCAGAAATATTTATAAACATTACATTGAGTAAATACTGGAATATCTAAATGCGGAGAGAGAGGGTGTTTGTGCACCACAAAAAACTGTGATGGTAGCTGGGTCTTTCCTCTACCACAAAAGCCGGGACCCTGAGAGCACGGGTCTTCGTTCCCCTTCACTCATGTGGACCCAAAATCCTTCAATCAGATCCAACAACCTTACCCACAAATACTCAACCCTCTATGCAGACCTCAACGCCTGACCCCAAGTCCTCCCCATGACCCAAGCCCTTAACCCAAATCCAGACCCAGCAGAGTCCAGTGAAGCAGTACTCACCCCAGAAGAAGTTTTGTTGACATGGTGTCACTGTGCTGAAAAGGCTGTTAGATGCCATAGCTGCCTCTGGTTGCAGCAAGCCCCACTTTTGTTCCTCTGTGGTTTCCGTGACCCTTGACACGTCCTAAACCAAGAGCACGAAGCATGTCATGAAGAAAAAAATGGAAAAGCCATCCACAAGACATGCTTTTACATATCAACTATTTGGATGACCACAAGTAACAACCAGGTCTGGTTTTATAGAGAAAAAAAATGTGCAGAGGCAAATATCGCCTTTGTGGATAGATCAGATGGTGTCGGACTTGCTTGCTTGGCGAGTGTGGTTGGAACGTACTTACTCGCTTAGCGCCGTCCTTGTGACTGGTGCTGGCCTGCGACGATTAACCATTTACACTCCAGGTCGCCCTCAAACACCAACCCCGAGCCGCACGTCTGTGGTTCTGTGGTTGTTTGGGAGGCGAGCAGAGCCCTCACACAACCCAAAAGGCACCAGCTTTAAAACTCGTCTCTTTCCTGCCCTCCATGTGCCGTCACTGGAGAGCCTGGGTCACATGCCCTCTGACGTCATCACGGCTCAGCAGTTGAGTGGGACAGCCTACCGCTGTGGCTTTCTTCCGTCTCCTCTCGTCTCTGTGGATTTTTTTTCTCTCTCTGGCTCCCCTCCTTCTCTGTTGCGCGTGGATCGGCAGCGTTTCCAAGCTCTCTGGGGGATCAGGGTCTGACGCTCCCATGAGTCAGGAGGCTTCAGTGGGGGCAGCTTGTTCAACCGCCCATGCCTCCTCAGCATATGGGCAACAGCGCTCTCTCTCTTCACTCTTTCATCCCCCTCCCTTTTCCTCTGTCAATGGCTGTCTCTCTGACTCTGCTGCTCCTTCCCTCAACTCCTATAACAGGCTGCTGTGCTGCTTCTGTCTGCCTCTGAGCAGGGAGAGCCGAGCTTGGTAAGATTTGAGGGTGTGAGTGAGGAACGAGTGGCTGGCTGGCTGGCGGTGTGAGACTGGGTGTGTACATGTGTATGAATGTGTGCAGCAGAGAGAATGGGGGAAGAGAGACAGAGCGGCGTGTGTGTGTGTGTGTTTATGTGTGTGTGTGCGTGAGTGTGAAGAGACAGCGGAGGTGGTGTGAAAGCAGCTTATTTACAGAAGGGTGTCTCTAGAGAGTCGCTGTCACCTTTTGCAGCCTGAACGTGTTCCCTTTCTGTCGTCTCACACCCTTTAACCTGTTGTGTCACAGACAGTATAGTGTTATTACCTTGTCTGTGCTTGTGCATGTATGCATGCAAGCTCGTACCACGCTCGATATGTTTCTCATCTATGTGGGAGATTCCTGCAGGAGACCGTAAATCAAGGTCACCTGTTGCCTCGGTGGAAAAAAGAAAAAAGACGCCTCCTCATGTCTCGCACGGGGAAACACACACCGTTGAGCAGACGCCCCGGCAAGAATGGCCCGTCAACATGTTGAGTAGCGCAGACAACACACAATAACGATGAATCATCACAAAAACAACGATTCCCACGCTTGCCCTGTGGGTGCACGGCTTTAAGTCCCAGCACAATGTCACGCCTCGTCTTTGATCAGTGATCACAGGTCTGTGCTGCAGCAGATCCAGAGGCAGATTAGCACCGAAGAAGAAGGAGAAGACAGCGAGGATTGCAGCTGTAGTTACACGGGCTCACAAGTATTCAAATACATACATTTGATTGGTATCATCTTGATACCAGTCAGAGGGAAAGCATGATGAAGTTGATGATGAAGAGCAGTAGTGCCTCAGAATCGTGTTGTTGCCAGAAACTGACTCTGAATCAGTAACTTGCATAAATCTATTACTATTTTATAAAGCTATTACTATTTCACCTGCACATCATGGCATTTAGACATAAAGGTATAGTGTTGCTTTCATTGCTTTTGTGATTTGACCAAAATTCCAGAATTTCTGTTGTTTTTTCTCTCGCAGATGTGAAAATTACACATTTCGGCAGCACATTTTTCTTGGAGGAGATTTCTCCAATCACTTTGGATAACACACACACACACACACACACACACACACGCACAGTTTGTTACTGTGAAAAGTTGAAAAACGTCTAACTGAAAACTGTTGTGAACACCACAAAACAATTTACTATCACCTGTGTTGTATTAGACGAGTGCAGATATCTGGGAGACACACACACGTTTGTTGAAACATGGTCAAATAAAAGCGAAAGCCTTTTGGCAGGTTTAAATCCCTGAAGAGTTAAGTGAAGAAAAAACGTTTTGTGTAATTTGATGCAGTTGTGAAAGGGATCAATAATAAAAGTAGGACACTGGGACTATTTTAGACATAAAGTCAATGTAACGATTCAGAATTTATAGTTTTCTTATTGTAACCCTCAAGTTCAAGAGAAATCTGTCTACAATAATGATGCAAATTCTACTCTTAGGCTGAATTAAATGAAATATTAATAATAATCAAGAAAGCACAAACAAGCTAAAACTGCTGCTGTGTTAATCTGTGTTAATCCTAAAATTAAAGTAATCTCTGTCTTGTGTATTTTAAATCTTGATAAACTTAATATAGCATCAGGAAAAACAGTTCACAACAATCCCATATTCGCCTGCACAACAGCATTTCCACCAGTCTTCTCCACCTCCCATATTTTTGTGCAGTGAAACATTTTCCTTGGCCCGGTGCTTTGTAAATATTTGCTGTCTAAAACAAGAACATGCCTCTTGAGTTGCTGCACATGTTACAGAATCCTTAGGGAAGGGCGATTTAAGATCCCGTACACACACACTCTGAATATTGCACAAGGTACACACAACCTGATTTCTTTCAGACATTTAACCAGTCACAGCACCCATGCAGTTTACCCGCATAAAATTACACATTTAAAACTATATTCGGCAGTAATCTTTCTTTAATAATTTTTTAGATTTAAATGTTTTGGATTATCAGACCGATGGCAAAGTCATACTGTACATAGGGATTAGTCTGGGACTTGGTACTAAGTCTTTTCAAAATAACTTTTAAAGTTATGTATAAACATTGGTAAGTTTAATGCAGATGGATGTTTCCCTGTCAGAAGAATTAAACTTCAGGAAAGAGTGTAGCACCGCAGTGAGTTCTGCTGAGCCACAGTGAATTACATGCAGTATGATGGGAGTTTAATTTGCACATCGTGATTGAATCTGATACACGGAATGAGAAATAAAACATAAATGTCAGACCCGAATCCTATGGCAGGAAACATCACTTCTTGGGTGGCATGGCATTTGATAAACAAAAATCTCAACTATGATGATGTTGTAGTCTCCGATATCTCTGCTCGAGTTCTTTAAGAGCTGCAAAGATTTTAACTGTACAAGGAATGAGTGATGTTTTCCCCTGATACAGGAACAAAGTTTAGTTAAAGTTGGCCAAATATTGTTTTATTTGCACGACTGTTGGCAGGTCAGCAGTTCACCCACCTTAAGAAAACCATAACAAACCTTTCCCGTCACTGAAACTGTGACCACAACCTCCAATCCTGTCTATACGCAAGTCTAAATACCCCAGATCTAATCCATAAAACATGTAAATTTAAGGTTTGGATTTTGCTTCCAAAAGTGTAGAGTTTTTGAGATATTTAGCAAAGGGAAAAAAAACATCAGTTCAAACTGCTGTTTATCATGTTTAGCGTAGCATGATCGGAAAGATTTTAGTAATTGTAAGAGGATGAAATTACGATGCTGCAGAGATTTGAATCTGAACGGTAACTGGCGAGCTGTCCTGGCTGTAGGTCATCCTTGTAACAAAAAGATTTTTAACTCAGGGGACTTCCTGGTTAGACGAAGGTTAAGTCAATAATAAAAAAGAAAACATTATTTTCTGCCGAAGACGAGGAACAACTCACTGCAATTTACAATCTATCATTAGCAATAACTCAATAATCTTTAAAAAAAAAAAAAATTAAAAATCTGGGGGTTCAATAAAGTGTTGTGACTGAATTAAAAAAATCAAACAAAGGTTATTAGAGTGGGGTACAGTGATCGAGCAGTGGTGCAAGTTCTATACAACATTTCATGAACAGAAAAAGAAAAATCACTTGAGGAGGGAGTGGGTACCGCCGGCTTAGAGCGGCCTTAATTTTGCTGTAGAGACAATTTTGTAATATATGTAGTCTTCACTGTCAAAAAAAAGTTTTTATGTGAAGGTAATGATGTTAAAAGCTGGAATATGATGTGGAATATAATATTTCATTCATTACAGCCGCTCCACCGGTGGCCATATACTTGCTCTATAGTTATGTGTGCGTTTGTGTGTCGGTGAGTGTGTGAGTGTGTGAGTGTGAGTGTGTGGAGCTGAAGAGCTTGGCCGTACTGAGCTCTGGCCAAGGTCTGCCCTGAGGACTGTGGTCGATCGCCCACCCTGCCAGACACTTTCTCTCTCTCTACCACTCAGGACCACACACCTTCAAATGGACTCACTTTGTTATCACAAGCTCTTAGACAAACATAATAGAGGTATCATGTGTTGGAACACGCTTAGAATTATACATGCTATTAACACAGTGTGCACGTGCGTGCGTGCGTGTGTGTGTGTGATACAGTGCGGCTGGATACAACACGCCGATTCCTCGCTTTGTCACAGTAGATGAAGTTTTGCTGGGGACTGTTTTCACAGAAAGTTATTTATTGCAACAGAATATTTCTGGGAAAATATTGGGGGGGGACAGTGATACCTAAGATGAGTTAAAATTAACTCAGACTGAGGCTGTGAGGCTGTGTGTATTCGTCTCCGGGCGCAAGCTAAAAATGACGTGACATAATTAGACCAGCGCAGACATTACACACGTGGAGGTATTACAGTATTAGAAAAGGAAGGGCTTATTAATAGCCTTTTTGGCTCATGCTGTGTACTCTTTCTGGCGAGGCATCAGAACAGTCCCGCCAGGCAAACAGGCAGGTACAGTGATTCACTTTAACAGGCGACATCTGTGAAACGCCAAGGTAGTTTACACTGCGGCCGAGCCCGAATTAACGTGCTTTCATTGGAAACAAACACCACCCGCAATCAGCTTCTGTGAGCCGCTGTGCTGCTCGTGTGAGCGTTAATATCTCCTTGCTGAGGTGGGACAGTGACCCGCAGCCAGGCAATGGAGCAAAAGTCACCGAGACGTTTGTTTCTACGCGGTCCAAAACTCATGGAAGTGCAGAAACTTAATCCACAATGTCAAGCGGCCAAGAGGATGTTGATGTTCTACGTGAATTGTTTGGTAAAGTACGATATGGTATAATCGTAATGAAAAGTAGATATTTTTCTTCTGCAGTCCAGCAGTGGGATCTACATCTTCCATTGACTTAAGGCCCTTTCTTGTGGTGTCTGGACAGCTGTTTTTGGAGTCACAGCTTTGAGGGAAAATAAAGACGGCCTTTAAGTAATAAGGGGAAATGTTTAATATCGAATGGCGCACGCACAACCTAAACACACATTAAAAATAGCTCGCGGAGTTGTGATTACATAAAATTGCAAAAGGGGGGAAAGTCACATCATTGGTGGAGGCTGAGATGAGGAGGCTGTGGCTGACCACTGAGAGACTGAGACATTTCTTTTTTCCCCCATTCCTCATTTTAATCAAGGGCCCGGTCCAGCATAAACAGTGCCTACCTACACTGCAGTTCAAACAGCGAGGCCCGCTGAGACCCAAGCGATGATTTCTAAATGTTCACCGACAAGCTGGTTTAATTTGTGTGCTAAGTAGATGGAGGTGGACTTATATATATCTTTCCTTCTTGGCATACAGTACATACCACTCGCCCGCTTTTTCTACACCTCTGTGAAACATTATGGCACGTCTCTGTATAAAAACTGGTTCGCCACAACTCCTGGCTGTCTGGTTTATATACGCCATGCTGCGTTAAAGGTGAGGACAGGTCCAGCCACTGAGGCCTGAGCACAGACTTCATAAAGGCGCCTTCATACAGAAGACTCTGCAACCATGACTGAGCAGCTCAATGAAGTCCCTGCTTCTACTGCTATCTCAAATCTGACTCCCTCTCGTCATCCACAGCCTGTGTCCAGAGAGGTTGGTACAGTATAGTTGTGGCCACTGGAAACCCTGTTATTGTGTGGTCAGTTGTCAACAGCTGAGCCTTCACAACAGCTGCCCGGCCGAGGTCAAAGGAGTTCAAGTCGCCGAACTGCTTAGTCAGCATTATAATTACAACGCCACTACGAGGCCGAGAGTCACGTGATGCGCCTGGTCACATGATGCCGTCACTCTGAGCAAATGTCAAAAACAGAAATGACAGTGTGTCATGCACACAGCGAGGGTGAGGAGGAGTACGTTAACAGACGCAGTTCATGACTCAGATCCCGGGGTCATGACAGCCAATCGCAACCTGAATGAGCTTTTACATACGCGGCCCATTATGTGTCTCCGAAACTCAGTTTACTTGCTGTCGAGAACAAAGTGTGACTGATAAAGGCAGACGGCTCACTGGAGAAACAAGCCATTATGAGGAGGAGTTCGGCACTGTGTCGCTGACAATGGGGCAAACAAAAGCCTCTGTTGTCTTCTCCAGCCGGTGGGTTATTTTTTTTTCTGTGGGGCCTTTGTGATGGATAATTGCCCTCCTCACATGATTTCATAATGCTATGACTCCTCTTTCAGTCCCTGTGTAACACAATAACAAGATAAAAAAAAAAGGGGGGGGGGGGGGTATCTAAATCTGAATTTTTGACATTGTTTAGAAGTGGCCGCTTTTCTTCATTGTGGTGTATAATTTTAGAAAGATGTATGAGCAGGACGCTGACTTGAACCAGTCATAATACAGCCTGAAGCAGAGGCAGACAGGCCAGCTCCTCCAGTTCACTGGCTGTATTGTCTTTGGATAATCATTTAAAAGTGCTCTCACAACTGCACCATAGTTTTATGGCTTTATATCTTATTGCTGTCTGAATATCAAATACAAATCAGATGGGTATACTTCAAGTAAACCCAGACTTACACAGAAAAAAATGGTATTTTGGCATGGTTTAAAAAATAAAAAATAAAAATCATACTACAACTACATTACATCCAACATTTATAGTGAGCGCCTTTAATTGTACAGGTAATATTCATAATTAACAAAAATACAGCACAGAGCGCTCTGCTGGAACACTGTACAGATCAGTCTGTGTTGCCACCCCAAGGACTGGGTGGAACTGTAAACATATTGTTCCCCACACAAAGTCGTCTGCACATGTACTGTTAACCCCGGGGGCATTGTCTATGAGATGCTCGGTAGGTATGCAATCTTTCCCCTGAGTCAGCAGAGATCAATCCAGGACAAGTCAGCCGAGGAATGTATTTACTCCTCATGGAGAAAACACTTAACTTGAAAAGAAGGGCACCTATCATCTTATAATGTATGCTGGAATTCATCTAATCTGCCGGCATATTGCCACCTAGGAATGTGTATATTACAGATGAACTGGGAGAGGTGGCACCTGTGAAGGTTTTCAAAGAGAACCTGCATTCCTCTATGTGCCGTTAAAGCTTGCATGTAGATTAAATATGCTCATAAAAATATTAGAGGCTCTCTGTGCTTTGGAGAGTACTTTTAGTGAAGTGAAAGCAGGACACTCAGAAAAGCCCAGTTTCCAGTGGTGGTGGGTGTTCCGTGTTGTTGCACTGGAAATAAAAAAAACCCTTCAATTTGCATGTATATCTGAAATAAATTTAATTAAAGCTTGTGGTTTTTCTGATCTGTAGTTTCTTCAAAAGTGGAAGAAGTGGAGCCTCCCGTTAAATTAAAATCTAATATAAAAATGTCTTGTTAAAAGTAAAAGTCATACATTAAAAATGACAGCGGAATAAAAGTATTGAGGTATTAAAAGCAAATGACAAGTATTGACTTCAACACTGGCATTTTTTTTTTTTAAATTGTTCCTGCTAAATCTTTAAAACTGCACTAAGAATAGCACAGCACCGTCACAAAATAGGTAAGAATGCCTGACACAATCCTCCAGATTTAGTTACTATTAGTGACTAAATGTTATATTTTTTTAATATTTTTACATCATTAAATCCATTGATACCATTTAAACTTAACTAGCTGGCTGGACAATTCTAAAACTTAAAAGTTAAACTCTTAGAAATGTATTCATTAATATAGCTAATATAAACAACTCATATTGTTGATTATAATCTTTTATATTGTATTAATTTGTAGAGTTGTAAGTATTTACAAGGGGTCTTTGGAGTTCCAGCAAAAACATTTATATTAAACCAGGGAAACTCATTTATGAAAGCTAAGACATCAGTAGCCATGAAAACTCCACTATAGTCACTTATCTGTTTGCAGTATGACTGTGTTTCACAACAGTGTACAGAATAAGAAACCTTTAGGTACTGTTTTATTGCAAAATATCTTAACTTCTCCAGAAAAATGAAAGGCGTACAGCAGCCATTAAATGAGGCTTTTAATGTCTCTGTCTTTGAACAGTACACTCACATATTGTTGCCTGCAACACTATTTCACAGATGGTGGTTTTGGGATGTGTATTTGTGAATTACAATGACTCCCTTTTTTGCTCTAAAAACATTCCAGCAGCCTGCAAGATGAAATGCTGGAATCTGAGGCATGATGCTAATTTGAAGACAGAATAAATCTATAAATCTGACTTACTCTTTTGCCCGGGGATATACAGCCATGATAATTACAGGTTGACTTTACAGACATGCAGACATCTCTCATCTGTATTGCTAATGGTATAACCAGCAGGCTGCTACGTGCTTACTCAGTGTCTAGCAGAAGGGGTGAGCAGAGGTAAACTGTAACAATGATATCGTTATAAAGTAAAAATAAGTAGTCTCAAATTGCATGTTGTTATGACAAAGATTTACTTCAGTTTGAAAAAAAAGAAAAAAGGATCTGTTTGTGGTAACACTGCACATCAGTTGTAGGACCATCCATTAATTAGCCTATCATTCATAAATGGTCCTGTAATCAGAAATGGTAATGGCATTTGAAGAAATGCAAAGCCAGATGTTGAGTATGTGTCATGGCGTTAGCTGGCAGCCAAAATTAAAACGTATTACTGAATAGTCTGCAACACTTTGATTGTTCTTGACAAACAAACAGGCATCCCCCTGCACTGGCAGCGTGACGATCTGAGAAAGATCTGACACAAAACATAACGGATGATCTGGGAGGACAGTGCTGCATCTGGTTGTAGTTACAGCCTTGTTTTGCTGTGTCCTTCAGACTTGGTGCCATAGGCCCTACTGCTCAAGCAAGTAGAGTTCATATGGACACAAAACCAACATGTGGTGCCTGGAAGACTCCCCACAGAGGTCAGCTTCAGGACTCACTGGCCCAGGAGACAATGGATTGGGGCACGGTGAATCGTATCCCTGGTGCAGGCCGTGAACTGAATACTACTAACAACTCAAGACATTAAATTGTCCGTCAGCAAAGTGGGAAACTTTACTGAGCTAGAATTGGAGAGAAAAGTCCAAATGTAGTCCTGCTCAAATTCAATCTGCACTGTGAACAAAATGTTTTTGTTCCTCATGTCTTGTTTTATTTCGCCATGAAGTTCTGTTTTTTCAGCTGACTGGGTGGGCTGGACACGTTCCATATAGGTGTCCAATCAGAGCAGGTGAGCATTCCGTCCAAATCAATCAAACCCACTTGTTCTCCAAAACGTGACGAATTTCTACGCGCAACGCTAACATGCTGTCTCCGCTGACGATAGTTGCACCCTGGACCGGTCGGCCTTTCTGCCTCTCCTCCTGCATTCATGGGAGTTCATCAGAGGTACTTATATTATTTTTGCGTGGTCAGAGTTTTCCGGGTATTTTTGCGGCCTCCTGTTTGCACACCTGCCGGAATTGTGAAGTTTGTCTTGGGTCATGTGTGTTTACACACCCCAGGCCCCAAAGGTGACCCCATCACGCCACCGCCAGGGAGGCCAGCACTTGTGTGTGGCGATTTCCAAAGCGGACAGGCTTGGATAAGGGCCACACTGCCTGTGCTGCCTTTCTGCAGTCTGGCCCCACTCTGGCTGCGCTGGGAGGAGAAAGTTTGGGGTGGGGGGGACTTGTTGGCAGGGCCCAGCAATGTTTTGAGAAGCACAGCCTTCTGGCAGCATCGCTCAATATGATGGAGAAAAATGTCTTCTGCTAATGAAAGCCAGCAGTGTCTCTCCAATTGGACTACAACCCAAAAGGCATTATGTAACTGAGATACCATAAACATTTCAAATTTGTCTCTCAACAAATTATCAGTGTTTATTTTTTCCACATTAGATCTGATATTTTTGCAACAGTTTGAAATTGAGGGAACTTCTCTGAATTGAAGCTACAATTCTTTTGAAACCAGCAGCATTTTGTCTGCAATTTCAAGAGGGTACCAGGTCCAGTTTGTTGAGATTCATTTTTTTTTTTCCTCAACCATATCAATAAATAGTTAAATAAAAATGATTTAGTTTAAGGTTTCAGGTCAAGGTTAGATGTTTTGTTTGGTAGGACAAAAATCAAGATCCTGGGCTTATCAGAGATGTGCAAATACTGCAACTGCAATAATCAGCGAGTGCTGAATGCCCCTCTTTCACTCCTGTTTTGATAGTGGTGTGTTTGGCCTGAGCCCAAAGCTGCACTACAGTATGTATTAGACAAATATTTATCTTGTTCAAAAATACATGGCTATACTGAGATGGGAATAGGGTAAAATGATTTAATGGTCACACCAGAGAGCCTCCTTAGGTGCCAAAGTTTTGCAGTTTTGGTGGTCTTCTCTCAAAGATCAGACACCCAAAGGGTCGTTGAGGAGACCACGAGATGCCATGATTCAAGACTCACTGAGGGGACATGAAAGTGTATGTAAGATGGAGGGCCTGGATGGCAATTACTGCTCATCAAGGAAAATTTCAAAGGGTGACTAAATTGTTGAAAGTCTTGCATATGAAAGATTTACAGTTTTTCCTCACAGTGTCTTCCCTAAAGAGTCTGGGTAGTGGAAGCAACATTTTTATGTTCACACCGACATCATCAGTGCATAATAAACTATAAGTTCTTCATCGCTGGAGAATATTTTTTTTTTCATACCCTTCTGGGGTTGATTGAAACTTACATTTGAAATGCAGACACATTCAAGCCTGTCCAACATACATATTTGCTGCCGTGTTTACCAAGTGCTGCTCAAGCAAAGTATAGAATACCCATGTGATCTCTGTGAAAAAACAGAAGCAAGACATTAAAGACAAAATCTGTCTCCATCTTTATTTGGAATTCTAAATCTTCCTGCCACCGACTTTTATGCTGCAGACCAGCAAAGAAAATGTGATTTTCCAGTATATTTAATGAACCAACTTCCACTCAAAATAGATTGAAGGAACATTTCATCCCTAAAGCCGCTTCCTCTGTAAGATTCCTTGCCATATTTGAGAAATGAAGAAATGTCTTGCTCACACATTTCACTCCATTTATCACTGTTAATGTTAACTGTCATAAAGGTAAAAATAATATTTGTCTAGTAGTATTTTTCTCCATGTCATGATATTTGATGAAATGTTCTAAAGTGTCTTTTGTGTTGTTCTTTGAAAAACCAGCCACAGGAACAGATATTTCCAGAAGTCGCGACTTAAGTTACAGCATGAGGGGAATTAATCAATACAACCGAGTTCTGTTTTTTCAATTGAAAATGTATTACCACATTACCACTATACGATTCTTGGTATTAAAGCATTTTAAGTACTTGTAAATGCTATTCATTAACAAATAATGGAAAGTATATCTGTGGTTAATTCGCAGCCAGACAAATGTTTGCACTCCTAAAAATACTCAACACATACATGCACTGTACTTTTTTTTTTTTCTTTTTAGGAACTTTCAGCTTGTTATTTTTTGAACACAAGTTGTGCAAACAGAAACGATGGAGCTGTAATATTGTCATTATTGTACATTATAAGTCAAATATAAATACAGGAAGTGTGTCAGTCATTATTTATACTCAGTTTGCTCTGCAGTATTTGAGACAGGATTATCTGGAAAAGGGGGTGAATGGGCTAGTAAATTATTTTGTAGGGGATCATATTTCAGGAGACAATGAGTAATCATGTTAGAACTGTATATTGTACTTGTTCAGTGGATGAATTTGCTCTGTGGTATGGATTTTGACCAATAATAGTCCTTATACATGTAAGGACACCAGTGGCAATGCATGAAAATGGCACAAAACTGAAACTGAAAACAACTCACAAGAGAGTTTCGACACAAACTCAATTACCCCCATCTTGATTCCCATTAAAACTGTAGCGCGCAAATAGGCAACTCTCTGTTACATTTCAAACCACCAAATGAGTTCACACATAATGCTGATTAAGCTCCACCCAACTCTCTGTGTTTCTCAGTATAACAGTGTTGCGATCTCCTATTACCCACACTGCACAGCAACGCTGCACTAGTAAAGTGAGATGGCTGTAAAAAAGGCTGGCGTATGACTGAAAACACAGAGAAGCACCCAGAAAAACATTCAGAAGGGAATTCTAGTCTTGCATAATTTTGAAAAAGAATGCTTGTTACACCCACCCGTCCCTGCACTGCTGCTGTAAACAACCTGACTCTCCCTCAGTCAGGTCTGATAGTATTGCTTCACAGAGCCTGTTTCAGGAGAATGACACAGCCTACAAATGATGTTACATGTCTAGCTGGTCATTTTACTGAATGACAAGCAACAACAATAACAAAAAATATCTTGCACACTGTCCAATTTACATTGACAAATTGATTGGAACATTTTGGTACTAGTTGAAAACTATAAACTATATTACTTCTTTGTTTTCGAGTGTAGGATGTCAAAGGGTTTGGATTATGAGGAGGATCCTGTTTGTTTGTTAACAATCCCAGCTGTTAGCAGCAATAATAAAACAAAGTGAAACGCTCGTAGGAAAGCTGCATTGACTGGATGCAGTTTAGAAACATATTGAATAAACTGCAGAAAATTTAATCAGTAGGCTTCACAATTATCAACATATAGATTATATATATTGCCAAAGTACATCTGTGTATGGAGCCTATGATTGCAGTTCTGATACGTTATTCAGGGACTGAGGGATTGCCATGGTTTGTATGGACAAAACTTGCCTTTACTTTGCTCGTAATAGGAAGTATTACTAGCCAGTTAAGCAAACCTGTTGATTACTTTTAATGCATTCCCCAAAGCCAATGCTTTTGTTGAAGAAAAGAAATTGCGTAACATTTTGATTATCTGCTAACCTTCCTTAAGGGTTCATAACAGGGAGGAAACTTGGGTGGCCTTGATAAATGACATTTGACATTTAGAACTGCTTGCATTCATAACAGTCATTACATCAGTGTTCCCAAATGGTGGTTCTTATTTTAATGGGCAGGATTATATGGAAGGCCATGACGTTTATATTGAATCTGTTGCAGCTAATTAGAGTGGAATGGTGGGAAGGAAGGGTCTGCTTATTCACAGGCACAATCTACTCCTCTATATTCCCAAACGTCCTTTTCACTAATGCAACCGCAGTACACTCATGTTGTTTCAGGTACAGTTACTCCTCATTTCATTATATTCGTCAAAACCTCAAAATTAATTACGATTAACTGTACATGTCATATCATTCAAGCATAGTCAAATTTGGAAAGACATCATTTATTTTCACTCTTGATGCTTTAGTTTTCCACAATGCAGCAACTCTCTGGGAGTTCAGGTTTCACAGTATCAAGGCTCCAAAAAGTGACATTAACTTTTGTTGTGAGAGCTAAAAACGCCACAGGGGAGCCATCTGAGGCCCAGTGAGAGCTGCTACTATACAGTCTCTAAGCAGCAGCAGTTATCTGTGCTGACCTTCTCTGATGACAGGGACCTACTATTCCCTACAGTATCTCTGCAATAGGCAAGTTAATATACCGGATATTCAAACATGACCTCAGTGCAAAATGGTTCTATCAATTCACAGGAGCAAATGTCCCCCCTGTCATTAGAGCAGCTACATCAAACAGACAATATATAAACCATAACTACTGCTTCACAAAGCACAGTTCCATGACATAGCTCACACTTCATGCAAAAACAGGCCTGAAGGGAATTGACTTAATGGTCCCACCCACTCATTTTCTCAGCTGGGGAGAACAGACACAGAGACGCAGATGCTGTGTGTGTGTGTAATAGAACTGCATGAATGTGTGCGTGATATATAAGTGACTCATCCCTTTCTAACAAATGCCTTCATTTTAATTTCAATTTACTGTCATGACAGTTGCGAGATAAAATTTCACCAGTGCACATATCACCGCTCACAGAGACACATCAGAAGACACGATGACTACCCACCTATTGAAGGCATGACTGAATCTCAGAGATGCTGCCAAGGGAGGGAGATCCCCCACTAAACAATATGATATCACATAATCCCGCTCCTATTCCCTGAGCAGCCAAGCCCACATAGGCTTTCCACTCAATAGTGACGACCGGGCGCTCTGCTGATGAAAGAGAGCAGAGGCCCATTAAACCTCATCGACTCACTTGAGTAATGTGGAACAGGCACACAGCTGGGGAGTTGGTGAAGGAGACAGATAGACAGATGATAGTCAAACAACTGACAATCAGTTTTTTTGCATATACACTATATCCTTGGTGTTTGATTTGACATAATAGTATGAGGGGTGGAGTTGTTTAGAGTGTGTGACCACCTTACGGATGTAAGTTATCTGACTGGTACACTATTAGATCAACTTGTGATCAACTTTGTTAAGTCTGCTGCTCTGTCTGTTGGTATGAAACTAGGCCAAAACAGGTGTTACTAGCTGAGAGGCCTCTTGCGGGCCTTTGTGGTCTTACGAGAGACTTTTAAGGAAGTGTTATCTTATTGTTCATCACGCTCACAACACAGCTCTTACACAAATGTGGTGGAGGCCTCAACTGAAACGCTTCTCATTCACTTGACTGGAACAGCATCAAGTGGGGCAGCCAAACTGCATTGTGGGTCTGTTGCTTTGCTTTGCTGTTGAAGAAGTTGAGAAATGTCCCGTTATGCAATCACCAATGGACCCAACAATGGCAGACATCACATCACCATCACTTTAACAACATTTAACAACTACTGATATGGACTTAAACATGACAGACACTTCTTTGCTAAGCCTCCCAGAGCTTCCTACAGCACCAAGTGTTGGACCTGCCCACTGCTTAGCGTTAAAAGCAATATTTATTATTATTATAGTCCATTAAGGTTCTGTATAACAGATTCATGGACTGAACCTGTCATGTATTGAGAACAACTGTATGTAAAGACAAACCATGCCTGAACACTTTTACCCATAAACCAGAAATGAAGCCAAAAGTCCCCAAATATGGGGACTGATATCTTATGATGTCGATGTCATTTGGTGCCAGAATGTGCACACTTTAGTGACGGGGGCCAATGACATTGGGCTGCTATAAATACACCAGGCTCACCCTCTTTTGTAGCATCTTGTAAATAATTAAACAAACTCAAAAGAAAAAATAAATATGCTTTTCGATGACATAAGAAATAGTGACAGACACCATCTTTGTAAAAATGTATTTGCTGACGGTGCGTTCACTTCCCAACAGAGTTGCTGAAGCAATGGCAACGTAGCGTCCACTGTGTCCACTGTTCTTGGGCACACTCGGACTGACAAATACACTGGCAACAGGAAGAACCGCATCGTCCAAGAACTGCATTTAGATGGTGTGGTGTTTGAGCTTAAACTCATAAACATGATTTGATTGGCGTCTATTCCAGAGTATTTGCATAATATGATTTGATTGGCTGGTGCTCGCGCTGCCTCTTGGAAAGCACAACATTTCTCAACTTCTGCCGCAAGCAAAGAGATTATCGTGGACCGATTGGCCCCAAAAAGCAGATGAAAAAGAATAGAGATGGGAAGCCTGCTGCGTGCTATTCGTGCAAACATACTTTTGGCCACTGCCATGGTTGCCACAGCAACCCGCATACAGATCAAATGGAGGTGAGGGTGCCGTTAGATCAAAGGAAAGTGAAGGCGGTGTCTGTCTGGGCGGAAGCCTGCTGGGTTTGACAGTTTAACTGTAAGGACTACGTGGGATTGCACAAACATACCACTAATCATCTGTTATTTCTCATTGGTAAAGGCAAATAAGAGCCCGCTTTATTTGAGGGGCCACAAACATGATGAAGTCAAGAAAAAGTTCATCTGGATTACAACATTTGGGATTCAGCAGATTTGTTTTCATCAAGTCAAGTCATGATGATTCCAATATTGTATTAATTAATGCCATGTGCCTTCACGAAGTCAGGCATGAAATACCATTATTATATTTGAATTACTACCATAAACTGTTACCTCCACACATATAACATAATGCAGCCAGCCACCAGGGGGCAATCAAGATGTTTTGGCACTTTGGGGGGGCTGTCATACATTTCATCTTTAGATGTTGTTATTTGGTCCAATCAATGAGTGGAAAAGAACTGACTTAAACGAGCTTGGCTCGGTCGGAAATTGCAGATGGGTCACGAGAGATACTTTTGGGTTGCCAAATAAATTTGCTAAATATTTGACAGCTTTTTGCTTATGATTAATTAAACAACACACATAACACGAAGCAGTACTTCAGAAAAAATAGTCAGAAATGCTACATTACGTAACATTACGTTTTACACAATGGACACAGCTAAGTTACTGGTGAATGTTGTGAAGGGTGTCTAGACAAAGTCATGTGAATGTTCTTGTATCAGTGTTTGTGCTATATAAAGCTATCATCACACACAACAGAAGCAACATCTGCTTTTAAAGCTTGAGTCTCTGGTCTCATAAAATCGGAAGCTAATAGCATTGATGCTTTTTCTACAAATAATAATAGTATAAAGTCATATTATGTGCTAATTATGAAATAGTCTAAATATGTCTCAATGTTCATTTGTCTCCAACTTTGTTGAAATGCCATTTCTCATTAAGGAATTTGCTCCTTCATCCATTTCCTCTCCTATGTCTACTATAAACAGAAAATAAAGACACGAGATGCAAAAAATAATACATAGAGTTAAACGACAAACTTTTTACAACCCCCGCTCTCTAACAAAACTTGAGAAATTACACTAGTTCACCTTTCACTTGTATCAGCTTTATTACAATTCCAAATGTGCAGTACAGAACATCTACTGTGGCTCATTTAAAAGTTGAAAGACTTGTTTCTGCCTGCAGTTTCTCCAACTTCCGGACTATATAGGTCAGGGAAACCTGCCAAAAAGGCTTCCTGCATATTGGGCACACGTGTTATGCCACACATCACTGACTGACATTTGATGTTTTCTGCCTCTCTACTTCCACTCCTCTCATCCCTCCCCCGCATGTTTGGGCTCCTCTCACCTCGCTGCTTTGTGCCTCCCCTTCTTGTCTTCGTATCCTCTTCCCTCAGCTAGTGATTGTGATGGAGAGGTTAATCCGGCCTGCATATGGTTGCCATCCGTGGCAGATCTCTCCATAATGGTGGATGGACAGTGTAGGCTAATCACAATCTTTGATCTTCTATGAAACCCTCAACTTGCGTGGCTCTGATTTCCCTGCATCGCTGCCACGCTAAAATGAGGAGGCCCTGTTGCTCTGGAAGTCATTTCAGGCTTATTACTTAAGCCTCAACGTATCCCCATTGTCTTTGCGAGCATTGGGAATGACTAGAGGCTGTGCTTCTGTGCAGTCAGCGGTGCGGGTATTTCCTCCAACTGTGCTGAGTTGTAGGCCAACTTTGTGCCTTCTCGCCCTCTTTTCAAGGCGGCCAACTTTTGATGAGAGCTTTAATTTGATGTTGTTAAGGTTGTATGGTTTCAACTTTGCCATTTCTTTGGCTTATAATAGTCGAGGTTTTTTCCCATGTGAACCCAAAGCCTGTTGGGCGAAGTCCTAAAATGGCCTCCAGATTTATTGGTGAGTTTTTTTTTCTTTTTTTCTATCTGAGCCAAGAAAGAACATTACTCAGCAGCAATTACTACAGCAGTTGACAGGGTTGCCACTCGCCACGACCTACGCACATCAGAACGTCAAGATGTGCAGTGATTGAGCTGTACAGTAGTTTTGAAAATGCTCAATTACAGCTTACAGCCTTGGGTTTTGTAACAGTGTCATCTTGGCACAGTTGAAACAGCACACCAGCTGAGCTCAGGTTTGTCACCAGGGCAATCACAGACACCTCAGCAGTAATTGGAGTAAGACTTAGAGAGGGCATCAGTCATGTCCATGTTTCAGTGACTCATGACCCTCTTAGCAGAGCCTGTGCTCACGCGCACACACACACACACACACACACAAAACCACACACATGCACACACCTCAGTGCCGCCTGTGCACACATGGAACCAGTCAGTGGACACTGAGCCTGGGCTGGTCTTAAGTAAAATGTAGAGCCTTTGAATGGATGATCTGTTTACAGGGAGAAGAAAGGCAGGCTATCAGATTGCCAGATCTGGAACACATTGATGTTGATGCTGCTCCCATTGTCAGATGAAATTGTTGATCTGTTTGATATACAACAGACGATATACAGGATATTTAAGTACTTTGACAGACTACAGGCAGATTCAGACATGTAAGAATGTACTGTATCTACGCGAAATAAGCGCCTGCATCCCCATGCTCGATTGCAGGGCTTTAATAGCTGTTTATTTCAAACCAGCACAGCTAATTAAAAGATCCATTGCGAGTCAACATTCAGACCAGAAATACTGCAACAGATAAAATAGAAACAAATATAAATAGAAGCCCAACAATCTTAGAGCTTTATTTGTAGGATGTGAAGTTTTTCATCATGATTGACGAAAAACCTTTGGCAGGTTTGGTCCAAGTCAGTTCTCTTTTTCATCTAAAATACTCCCCAAAGGTCAACAAGTACTGGCAGAAACACTTACCCCAGAGAACTAGAAACAGGAGGGATATTTGACGCAGCCAGTGTGTCGGCGTGTGTCAGCTTTTCTATTTGAGCTGGTGTGAGACACACCTTTGTGTGTTGCTGTGAAGCAAATGGATATTTTCCTCAAGGATTTCTCACAGCACAGTTTGTGTGTTCATCAGTCGTTTTCAGTGCGTGGTTGGAAGACAGACTACACTGCAGACAGATCTCTGGTTTAGCTCTGGCTTTGCCTTCTCCCCCTGCTCCTGGCCAAAACTATGCAGATGAAAGTTCAGAGTGTAACAAAGTGATTATCAGCGGTACAGCATGAATGGCTGAGGTTTGCCGTATTTTCCCTGCTGGGTGGTAACTTAATGGCCATATTAACATTAATTTGATGTTCTTCCATCCTGTCTCTTCAGACTAGCGCTTCATTATAGCAGGGACATTCCTGGCTTTTACAACACAGACGAGAGCTAGTTAGAGGAGAAAACATTTGAAAACACAACAGCGACACGGCAAAGTTTCCCAGGAAATGGGTGGCTGCTCTGTGACTCTTTGTCTTTTCTTTTTTTTTAATCAAACAGAAGCTGTGTTTTATTTTAAAGGGCTGTTTGTGCACATTTTCAACATGAGAAATGCAGACCATATCCTGTTATTGAAGACCCGGGTGTCTTTATTGCCTGGTGAGGCGACAGCAGCACCAGCAGCAGCAGCAGCAGCAGCAGCAGCAGCACCAGCACACTGCAGTGTCCTTTCGCTGCATGTCATGGTAGCTTGGTGAAGGGGCAGCATGTTTAGTCATACATTAGGGTGAAGGACATTTAAGTGCTACCTGATGTTAGCAGGAGTGCATGTGGACACAGTGGGGTTTTTTAGGCGTGCCTCAGAATGTATGCACAATAATTTTGCCATTTACTGCGGTCTTGTGATGGTGCACTGCCGCTGTTATATTGGTTTGGAATGTACCATTCTATTTTGGAGCGAGCCCACTCAGTGGGTTGTGGGCCACTATGGCCACTGCCCCACTCATGACTTTAACAACAAAGGCCGATGATCAGGCCTAAACCAGCAGATGAAGCTGCCTCTTTGACGCAGGACATTTTTGAGGTGATTGTGTCAACATTTCAACACTGCTACATCCTTTATAAAGAAATGGGACTGACAGAGTGGACACTAAATTTCACCACTGTGTTTTCCCCAGTTCCGTCCAACAAATCACCCTGTTGGGATTTCCAAGGTTTTGTAGTTCGATCCTTAAAAAGCAAGCAACGATGCAAATATGATGACTAATATGATTTTCCCCCCGAACGCATTTGGACCGCAATTTGTTATAAATTAAAGGAATACGTACATCTCAAGAACAATCCTTGTTCTGTGGCTCTCTGTCCCATTCATCTGAGTGAACGGAGCTTGTAATTACAGCGCACAGCAGTTGTGTTTAAATGGCAATACAGTTCGCAGTTTTTCACATAAACTGTCAGACGCTTGAATCTGAAATGAAGTAAAATAAGCAATATTTCTGTGGAGAGTCCCTGCCAATAGTGTGAACAAAATAACAAGTCCCCATCCAGGCCAACTGCTGTGGCTGCTCTGTTTATTTTTCTGGACAGAGTTCATCGATGGAATTTCAGAATTAACTGACAGACTTAGAAATATTTATTGAAAGGGCACCATAGCAAAAGTGAACATCAGAAAAAAGAGTCAAAAAGCATCCATCATCGCTGGGGAGTCTACAGTCGTGGTGCAGCTGTCATTTCATTTCCACTCGCGCTAGATTAAATAAAGCACAGGCCTGGAAAAAAAATTGCTCTGAACTCCAGGGTTTCAAGCCCTCTGGCACTCCATTTGACTGACCACTTGTCAAACTGAGAATGAAAAAAAGGTACACTGCAATTACGACTCGCCACAAAACTGAGCAGTTAATAAGGAAAATAAAAAATACATTAGCCATGTTTCATCTAACTGGAGCCCATTTAGCATGGAAACTCAAAACATAGTGTTCAATATTCAAGTTATTAGGCGCCACAGGACGAATACGTCTCTAATTCGATGCATTTGGATTAATGGTTTAATATTGATCCATCATGAGGCATCGGTAATAGTAGCTGCAGTAGTTGCACTAGTGGTATAGTTAAAGTTTAAAACCTCAAAAGCATTTCATATGTGAGCTGGCTTTGATTTGGCACTTGAATGGGGGAATAATGGGAGGCAGACGAGCTGTGGAGTGCAGCCACACAAAGGCACAGTGCCTCTGTTAGGGGTCTGGCAGCCTGGCGGTTTCAGGGCCCTGGGCTTAAGTTGAGACTGAGGGTGAAGCTATGAGACTGGGGTTTCACAGAAGATCGAGAGCTGCATGGGGGTTAGTAATAAGAGGACTGGATGGATGAGGAGAGTCAGAGGCATGTCATCCTCTCCTACAGCCTGATGACCCTCACCTCATAGATTAGTTCATAGCAGAGGAGGCTTGAGTGGGTGGCTTGAGCAGTGACTGAGGTACTGCGGGGATGGGCAGTGGTGAGATGGGACACGGATGGGGTGGGGCGACTTAGAGTTGTGGTGGCTCCTTTCTAAACAGTGCTACTAAAAATAGATCCTTCCACTATTTAAGCCTTCAGTCATGAAAGGATGAAAGGGTTTTCTTTTTAAATCAACCCAAGCAAAGCAAATCTTGAATTTTATGCAAGATTTAAGTCTGCTGAATGTATAAAAAGTGGAATCAGGGAATTTTCCACTTCCTCTGCAACAACATAACATTACTAGGAACTAGCTGCTGTGCCTTTAGCATGCTTGAATAGTCAAACAGGAGTTCTAATAAAGAAATAAAAGAATATCTGCAGGGGTTTGAGTGGAATGACGCCGCCTAATACAGCTGCAATAAAGTCAGAATGTCAACTATGGCTGATTTATTTGAAGTGGAATGGAAGTGTTTAATATGAGACACATGGTTTCAATAGATAGCTTACGTTTCAAGCCATGAATTGCAGAAAGATGTAAAATGGCCTGTGCAAGAATTGGTCAGTGATAAGTAGATGATATAACACAGTCACAGAGTGATGCCACGAAAGCTCACTTTAGTTTAAGTTCAGCAAAATCTGAAGCAAGTTAGATCTATTAAAGCTCTGTTCATTTTACACGGAGAATGTTTAAGACAGAAAAGTCACTTTGCTTAACTAAACCAAAGGACCTTAAATCTTGCCCTTGCATCTCTCTTTGTTACATCTAAAGAGCGAGACAGGTGCAAACAAATACACAGTGCAGTGCGCTCCAGTGCCTCTACTCTATACAAGCGGGGATGTCCAAATATACCAAGTACCACACCAAATCTACTTATACAGTCTTTGTTCAGTGTCTTGCACTAACACTTGGTGTCTGCACTGCCAAAGAAAAATAAACACAATCATTCAAGACTGGGACCTAAATCTAAAATGCAGTCTGTTACAGAGCGGCGATGCCAAAGTGCAAATCCAAACATTTTAGAGAAAAGTACAAAGTATTGTGGTGATTAAATGTGCACTTTTAAGGGATTATTTTTGCCCCTTTTATTTTGATTAAATTTGACAAAAACTCAAACCACTTCTTCATTGCAGTACCTGTAATTTGTTTATGTTCTTAGGCTGCACAATTTTCTTCATTCATATTTGACTTTATGTGTTGCAGCTTTCATAATTATATACAGATAAGTATACTTATATTTTCATGAAACATTTTTTTTTACCTATATATCATTGTTTCATTGATAAAAATTAAGTGTTTCTAGCTAAAGTAAACATCCCACGCTCTTTTTTTTAGCAACACCCTGCTTCGCATTTACACCTGGTCGCTGCATAAATATCGAAAATCATCAACTACTGACTATAAACCTGCTCCACTGGAGCGGATGACAGGCTGAGGGTTGAATACTGTGTGCAAGGCAGCCTAACGGCACTTCCAGCCTTTGAGCAACTCTCTGGTCACAAATCAGCGTCTCTAACGTCTTCTTCTCACAGTTTAAATGACCAGCTCGACACTAAATCAAACACTTTTTTCTTGCTGCTCAGCATTATGTCGTGGCGCTAAGGCCTCAATTCACAGACTTTTAATGGATGTTTTTTTTGCTGCTTGTTTATGGGCATGGGTGTGTTGTTTTTTGTTTTTTTTTGTGAGTTGTGACAGAAGGATCCAAGACGGGGACGGGGAGAGACGGAGAGCTGTGTGAGAGGGTGGGAGTCCTCAGAAGAAACCATTAAACGCTGACATGGACTTTCCTTAAGGTGCAGAAACGGCCCGTGAGTTTGGAGGCGTTGTTGAGACTACAGAAAAATGCTTTCCTCATTTTTGCTCCGGAGGAACTGACTGATCACCGGCCAGTCTGCTTGCTTTCGAAAGGCCGTTGTCTCTGTAGTTTCCTGATCCGGACCAAAGCCCTTTGTGACTAAACAAATGGAATAAATTACCCAACTGGAATGAATTATAGATTTTCCCCCTAGAAGTTGCTGGCATTTATTATATTACAAATGCCTTTATGTTAGGAACAGAAATTAAATGGGGAAGTCGTAAAACTGCACTCCCAGACTTATGGCAACAGCCTCCATTATTCTGTTAAACAGAAAAGCTCCTCTGGAGGGGTCAAACAATTATCCTCCTGTATATGTTTATATCATTTTGAAGATCTCAGTTATTAGTTCAACCTCATAACCTCACATACGCTTTGCCTTCTGTCAGAGACGACATTTCCTACAGTGTCAGATGGGCTCCAGGCCTAAGCCTTTGAGCTTGGCTACGCTACATCTGCTCTACATATTCATCCCTGGGCCTCTTTAATTCCTGCCCTGCGCCCACACACACACTCTCGCGCACACACACAAACAGAAAACACATACACCTACCTACAAGCACTGTACATGCACACACTTAAGATTGACCACACTTATAAACATTTACTAAGGAAGTGCAAAAAAGTGTTTTTTTACTATGTCAACACTGAGCAAGAATAAGGGTTAGAAATCTTCATGCAAGCGGCTGCTAATAAGCTCTGACAAGCTTGGTTTGGAGCATTTCAAACAGCGTTCACGTCGAAGTTTACTCACAGAATGACAAAAGAACTTAAAATGTGAAAATTCACAGGAAAAGTGAGTCCATTCAGGGAGCCCCTACAGGCATCTAGGCGTAATTGACATTATTGCTGTCGTAAATGGGGTTGAGCCTCACCATGCAACAAGCTGAGACACTCCGATAGATAGATAGATAGATAGATAGATAGATAGATAGATAGAAAATCAGTCATGTTTCCTCCAGCTATTAAAACCCAGTCAAATATTCACTCGTGTGTGGCTTCTGTCTCGGTCACTCTCAGTTTTACTCTTCTTCAAATCCTCCATCCCTGTCCTGTGTGGTTTCCTGGCTGATGCCTGTGCTCCTGATCTTGTCAGTGTGCAATGTGCTGTCAAGCAGCAGTTAGTGTGTGTGTGTTCCTGCATGATACAACAGAGTTGTATGCAGGCATTCAGGTGTGGCAGCCAGCGACACACACACACACCCATTTATGAGCTTGTTTATTATCATCAAAACAATTTTGAAGCATTGTTTCAAGTTAAGGGTAATAAATTATGGTCAGTTCAGCCAAAAATAATATCAGACCTGAATTATGATTCATCAAATTCATTTGACTCATTACACCCTCAGAGTAACACCCTACCCTGACTGAGAACAGATATGTATTGCTTGAAGGAGACACACATTTATGATGTGTTGATGAACACAGCAAATGACTTAACGGCATGGACACAAAGATTGCAGTCGAGTCAGAGACATAATAAGAAAGAGATAAACAACTTGAGAATTCTGATGGATCAGTAGTGCCAAGACTGGTGGTTGAAGGACACATTTCCTGCTTTTTCCCTCATTAAGTTAATTGCCTGATTTATGAAAACCAACTGGAGACCATATTAAACCATCTGAGTTGTTGCTCAGCCTTCCATGTGAAAAAACTTTTAAACCTTATTCTGGGGCAAAGTCACAAACTTTATCAGATTTGACTGATGATTCTTTGGATTTTTTATTTTCCAGTGCATAAAACTCCATTTATTTAAATAAGAACGTAAAATAACGACCGTACACAGACAGTCGTACTGTAGTAGCCGCAGAGGGAGGAGATATGCCTGTAAGTACTTTGGCAAGGTATACTACAGCAACATCATAATCAAAGAACAGATAAATGTGTCACAGGCAGTTTAGACTGTGGAATATTTAAGAGAAGTCTCCAATAGGTCTATTATTTTGACAGTATCTGTTCTCCATATGCAAGCTATACCTCAACTCTTTTCGAAAAATTAAAACTAACTAACTATGAGGAGAAGTGAGTCGCTGCACTGTCTTACTGCAATGAGTCTTAAACATATTTAACAAGTAGAGCATAGTGTTTGAGTTATCAGCCTCAACAAGTTCACAGGTTTCAGTCCATTAGGTGTCAAGAAAAGCCCCATAATTAAAATAAGCTGTAGAGGCTTCAGGAACAAAATGCCTTGATCACACTGCCACTTCAAAATCACTTTTTTGGCACCTTCAGATTGTGTCCACATTTTCAACCTGGATAAAAAAAAAAAGAAAAGAAATGCAATTACAGCAAACTGCCTCCAAAACCACATTTGGAGGTGATTTGAAATGTGATTCCAATCGGATCTTTAAACTATTTCTCTGTTGGGACGGCCTGGCCTCGGATTTCTTAAGGTTTGACACATAGGGGTGTGAAATCTAGAGTGAAAGTAGCGACGCAGTTACTGAAGCCTACCACGGAAAACTATGCACTTACAAGTTCATGGAATCAGAAAGAACAACACAGATTCTCTCTCCTGAGCTTATTTGAGAAAGCGATTTGCCTCGAGTCTGAGCAAAGTCTACGAAGACTCAACAGAAGCTCGGTTGACTTTTAAAAGTCAGTGTCCTCTCGTGATTTTTATGCACTATATCATTTTGCTGTATTGTCAGCAGAGCGCCGCAGGCTGCAGTGAGGAAGTTTTGTTTTTCCTGCGATGGAAAGATAAAGTGCTGTTGGCAATGCCTGGTTCTCATGGTTTGTTAACACGCTTCTAACCACATGCTTAGAAGTTAATTAGCCAAATTTCCTCCGTGTTGTTGTTTTAATTTTTAAGAATTTCTGGATAAAAAGGTATAACTTATTCCATATTTGGGTCTAAGAAAATCCAGCAAACTGTGAGAAACTAATATTAAAAAATCAGTGTCTCCTTCAAATCACGTCTCCTTCTCTCTAAGGTGTCTGACGACTAATCTTTTTTTCTCCCTTGTCTGCTAATCTAGTCTCTGCTACACCCCAATGTTCCCACTGAGTCATATTATTTCCATATTTATGTCAACAGCAGCCCCTCTCTTTGATCTGCTGCCTTGTTCTGAGGCTGATCTTGTTATGGCTTGTTTCTGTAAATACTTTGAACTACTCCGGGATTAGAAGATTGTGGATGCAATGAAAATACAAACAGCTCTTTACACAGATTCATTTATAAGGCCCTTTAAAAGACACACAAAAAAATCATTTGGTAACACTAGATGGAAGTTTACTCTGTAATTGCTGGTAATTGTGGAGCCACTGTTTATGAGTTCTGCAAAGTAAAATTCTCGGTGATTGAATTTGGAGTGTATTTCTGCCACACACAACATTTAGCCTTTGAAATGTGACAGCAATTGGGGTTTGAACTCTAACCATATCTTTTTGTTGATCAATGTTGGTTAAGTGAACAGGATAACACTGATGATCTGAGTGGAACAATGACAATACGGGTTAAAGTCAGACGTTTCCAGGAGCCGCTACATTCGCATCTTAGTTTTGCATTTTCCCTTGCCAACACATGTGAACAAAAATTAAAACAGAGTAGCCTGTAGCTGACGCTGAATGAGAAGTCTTAGTTGTTTGGCTATAAACTTAATGAGAGATACACCAGACACACACAGACAAAAAAAATTTAAATACTGATGTTCCAAGGAAAAACAGTGGACATTCCACTATACTAGTCTTGACCTCTAAAAATTTACGGGCAAGCCTGACCCTCAACTTCAATCAAAACAACAGAAAACATGACAAACACAATAATGCAACGGAGCTGATGGATCCTCAAAGAGTTCCAGCTGAGTGGCGGCTATCTACAAAACACACTACACCACACACACCACATCAAAAGTACACATTAAAATACAAATACTCAAAAAGTATGTCTAACATCAAAGGTTGTGCAACTATTTCAATGTCTGCGTCTATAAACTGATAGACTGCAAATGTATACAATGTGCTTCAAATAAGAGGACGGGTAGAACAGTGTTTCACAAGGTTTTTATACGGGGCCCCACTTTTAAAAGACGACAAACTATAGCGACCCAAATCAAATCACACGTCTGTGCATCACCCTTCGGACTTCGGAGTAGTAAAAGGGAAGGAAGGAAAAGGAAGGAAAAACAACCAATCCTTTAATGTTAAAGAAAGCAACACACCTCCAATCAGGATACCGATATCTCCTATCAATGATTTTGGTTATTCAGTATCAGTGTCGTATCAGCTCATCCCTAAGACAGACACACAGATGGCAACAAAAAACATATCCTCCATGGTGAAGGTTAAGACATTCACTCAAACCCAAAACGAGAAGAACACAATCAGGAAACTCATAAGGGTTTATCATCGGATAATTTTTGGGGCTGACAAATCTGCTGATGCTTAGATATTTAAGGGGACAAGAAAACTCCTAAGGCTGCTTTCAGAACTCTGGAGATTCTCCTGCCAGCTCCCTCGTATAATCTCAGGTTTATATGAAAACACAGTGCGAGAAACTTCAGAGGATCCAAAGCGATGAAGGGAGACTAGTGTCCTCCTTCCTTCATCCTTAAGGCCATGTGTCGCCACCTTACCTGGATCCTCAAGAGATTCTCCTGCTATTGTGAGTCAATGTGTTTAAATGACTAAAATGATGAGGGGGGAGAAATGTGCAGACAACATTGAGTGGTACTTTATCTAATAGTTGTATAAACGTGACACTAAAAAGTAAAAAAAAGTAAATCTGTGGCTATAAAATAAGTCAGTCATTGGGAATTTTCAGGAATTTCTGTATCAAATTTTAAGATAATGAATCCGATATTTCAGTCTGGACCAAAGAAGATTCAAACACATTCTTGTGTTTACAAGGTGGGTACATCCTGTTTTGTTTGTTTTTTTGCCATGATAGTCTTACATTTTTGGTCTTGAGTGATTGCAGCTGCCGATCGTAGCCGGCTAAATCGTCCACACGACCGACAGAACAAAGACACCCTGATCCTTTTAAATCACAGGCGAAAATAAGATCTGAAAGCCATTTTTTATATATATAAAAAAAAAGGGGGGAATGCCTCGTAATGATGGCTGCTTCATATCCTCTTGTAGTTGCTTAGATATGTAAAAGCGTTTCTTCTCTTCTCTCTTTTATGAAAGCCTGTTAACTATTGCACAAGTAGTGACCTCAGCTGTTTCGTGACATTTATTTTCTTGTCGTTTTTTCCCCGACATTCTCTAATTGGCTTCTGTTTGCGTCCTGCTCTCATGTGGTCTCTCTACACTCGGCTTAAATTAATGTACACTCATTTCCTTCTGAGGAAAAAAAAAAAAGAAGAAGAAGAAAAAACAAGAATCGTGTCAGTTTTTCATCATTGCAAGGTCGCGCAAATTATTATCTTTAATTCTAAGGCTGCCATCTTTTGATTTTGGTTACAGAATGTGGGTGACCTCATCTACTTCATAGCATATTTCATCAGATATTTCCTGTCCTTTTGCCACTTGGTCTGTGGTCTCTTGCCCTTCATCATGTGGTCTCCTGAATTTGACCAAATCACCAAGCTGTGTAAATTGCACATTGGGACAGACAAAAAAGAGTAGGGTATCATTTTGACTACTGTATGCCGTAGCGCAGTACTGAATGGATTAAGTGTATTTAACCATAATAAGGCGAACACACACGCTGCCTGTTCAGTTTGCATGTTTAATCTCCCTCTGAAGTGCCTCCAGTGCTTTGATATTCTAGAGTGTGTATTTTTTTTTCGTCATGACAGCCTGTCAAAACTGCGTCTTCGTTGCTGCTCTTAAAATGAATAATCTTTGAAAATTAACCCTCTTACTCCCGGATAACCTCAGCTTTCTCCAAGTGTCAAAAGTTAAAAGAAATACAAATATTATTTGTTTATTTTCAATGCAGGAAACCCGTTTCGTCGTAAAACAAGCCCAGAGAACACAATGGTGGGCTGAATGCAGAAGCAAACGCTGTAGATGTTTACCACAACAGGCCACAGAAACTAACCATTTTATAGTATGTGGATGTGAATAAGCCAGATTAACGGATAACTCATAGCCCCAGAGGTTACGCATACATAAGTGTAACCAGCGAACCTTATTGTGTTCTTTAGACATGTGTGACTTTACATTCCAGCGCACTACCCGAGGCTTGTAAAGATAGTATAACGACAAACACAGACAGCAACTGGAATAAAAACAAGCCTCCTTAAAAACACGCACGCACACACAAACACACATTTACTGGAAGAGTGACAGAGCATTGCGTCGGGAGAAACAACATAGAGAAAAACAAGTGGGCAAAACCACTTGGGGAAAAAACACCCTATATTATCAGGGGTGGAGATCTGCCACAAACACATTCCTGATTGAATAGTCACTTCATCCAAAGCTATTTCAATATTGGTAAATACTGTAGTATATCCACAGGCTGGGACTGCACTGAACAACACCTCCAGGGCGAGACACTGGGGTTGGACTGTGAGACAGGAGCTGATAGTAAGATAATTGCTGTAGTAGCGTTTGAATTATCTGTCTGTCTGTCGCACTGACTTGCACAAACTGAAATAAAAAAAGATTTATGCATGACTGAGAGAAACCTGTAACTGTCAGCATAAAAAATAATTTAAGATGTTGGAGTTAGAGAACAAGATTAGATCCACCCGCATATTGTCACGGTAAATTTAAGTGTAGGAAGTTTTGGCCAAGGCCATAAACCACTGTAAACCACTGTAAACCACTTGGTTTTTATTTACTACAGATTAATAATTAAACTAATTTACTTAACCAGACAAAAAGCATGAATTAAGATACAGACCTGAGAGTTACTTCTCATATTTTATAACTTTTATTGGTTACCATGATACTGGCCTAATAACAGTACCACAAAAGACAGATAGCAAAGCAAACAGGGTGGGTCAGGTGGTTAAAATTCAAAGTTCTGAGGAGCAAAACATTAAGCAATGCATAACCCATGACGTGTGTGTCTAAGCGTTGTGTATTTGCAAAAAAGAGCAGTAATTTTGTCAGGCCGAAGAATGCGGCTCTGGAAGTGTGCCTGGCCAAAATAGGAGCTGCATGCATTTTTGATTTCACTGAAAAAACACGCTCATTTGAAATAGCAAATTAAAGCATCTGTGACCACACAGTCCATCGTCTCACAGGCAGCAAGACAGAGCATCATTAAGTGGTGATGAGGAGGAGAGAGGATGTGTGCACGGGGGTTAAACGTGGAAAAGAAAAGCATCAGGGAACGAGCGATAGTACGGGTGAAAAGGAAAGGGAGGAAAAGCACAGAGAGAACACGGTGAGGGGGTGAAAGGTCACGACCCTGACACGTGTAGCTAGTTGAACCTTTAACTTTTAGCAGAGGTCACTGCTACAAGGCTTAGAGGGGAGGCTCTTTATTGTTCTAGGTTACGAGCTCTTCGCCTGCGCTGTTAGAAGCTCCTAAATCACACATGCATGCACACATGCACAGAAACACACACATACACACACACACACACACACACACACACACAAACAGAGCAGGTCATTCAGGGCTGCTTGAGGCCAGATATTGGCTGCCTGGCCTGAGCAGATTTTTCCCCTGGTAAAGTCTTTAGACGCCTCAACAGTCTATTCCTAGAAGCTGCTGAAATGGAAAAGCCGAAAGCGGGGTTTTATTTCAGCTCATTTTACGATACAAACTAATGTATATGAAAATACCACCTCATAAACCAATAGAGTTACACTGCTCATGCAACTCCTAAATGCATGAGAGCTGCAAAATGCATTTAAATCATACAGAAAAACATAACTGAATGTAGTTTCTGTGATTATTATGAAGCTCAACTGATTCAAAAATGTTCCGGTTCCTTTACTCAAAAACAAGCCTTTGAATATACGTACATGTGAGTGATTCTCATACTGGTAGTAGTGAAAATGTGAAACTGTTTTCTGGTATTTTATAGAATAAATAATTGATTTATTCTGAACAATATGCACAGTGACTCCATAACAAATAACATTATTACAGACAGTTATAATTTAGAATTAGAATTTCAGAAGAGGGAAGTAACTACATGTACTAACATGGTACTTACACTTCAGACACTTGACATTTTATTTTCTTATAAAAGATTTTACATTAAAAAATGTGCAGTGAGATAAAAAATATTAAGTCACCTACTTTAATATTTTAAAGTATGTTTAAGATCACGTTATGTTAGAATACCTTTGTGATGATTTTAATTCCTGTAATATTTATATTCTGAGACTGGGGTTTTAAATCTCCTATCATTGCATTATGCTGTGCATAAGGAAGCTTTAATTTTCTGCAAATGTACTTAATATTTGAATTGAGTTGTTCATAATTGAACTACACGCAGATACTTCAAAACAACTCACTTGACCTTGAGCTCAAAAAAACCTCATAAGCAATGTGATGTTCTTGCAGTGTGTGTCATATTCATACCCTTAAAACCAGATTCAAATCTAATTTGGCCATAATCTGGGTCCGAACAGTAGGTGTTCCTCACTGATTTATTCTAACCTCTGGTAAGTGTCAGTGGGAGAGGTAGCAGAGAGGAGTGTGATGATGATAACCTCAAATGAATTCTCCTCTCTCCACCCTCCTCCACAGTTTATTAGTTTAGGCCAGAGGCCACTTGTAGCCTTGCAGAGTGGACGGTAATTGTGTGCGTGCTCCTTAAGCACCAACCGCAGCAATAATAGACTGAATTATACAATAAATTCCCTCCAGATGTGCTCCCTCCACTCCCACTCACCCACCCACTCCAGTTTGACAGTTTGCACACCCACAATCTGCGCAAGGAGGCCTCCATCCACGCGCGCACATAACGCGCACTCGTCCAGCCATACACACGCTTACAAATGTACATACACACACACGTGGAGGCTTAGTTGCGGTGTTTGCATTGTCAGATTGTTTCCATACTGGTGTTAGCTTGCTGCGTTTCCTCAGCGCTGGTGTAATTACTGGTCGTATTAGCTGATAGTGTTTTCCTAACCTCCTAATAGATGTCCTCCTGCCTCGGAAACCTCACAGAGACTCCATTCAATAATAAGCCGCCGTTCTAATACACATGACCATTAGACGCACAACCAACCACACACGGGCTTAAGGTTAGTCACACACACACATCCTATTTGTTCAGAGCAGGGAAGATGCACAGCTCTATATATGATGTGGAATTTTCTATAAATGTTTGATTAGAATTATAAATGCAGCGCTTGAAGAAACTGCAGTGAAAGTACATCCTGGGTAAAAACCAGAGCCACCCTCTTTGGGAATCTAACCATCTATTTCTGTCTTATAGGGGAGGCAGTAGAAGAGGAGAATAAGGACAAGAGGAAGAGAGAGGAGGAAACGAGTGGTCAGACTAATTATTATGTACATTTCTGCTAAAATGTGGGTAAGGTTTTCTTGGGGGGGGATATTTCTTCCAAAATATTTTCATTTCAGATCTTTGTGTACTTCGGCCCACTGTCATAGAAACAGGGTTTCATGTTTTCTTATGGCTAAATATTGCCCAACTTTCAGCCAACATTGTGCTGATGCAGGAAGATGGCGAAGAGAGGGAAAGACACAGAGGACCACCAGTTAGACTGCTAACTGCTTCACTTTCTTCTCCCTCCTCAAGGTTTGCTGATTTGCTTTGCTGCTAAGCCATCAGCATCAGCCTACACAGTGCCACCCAGTGTTCAACTATGGGGCTTTATTTGATGCACAGAGGATTAAATACATGAAAGGAATTGTGTATTGTCATAACTACAGGCGTAACACATAGAAGTAGTCATAACAATCAATTACAGGTCAGAATAATACATTCAGCAAGTATTACTCATGCACTAATAAGAAAGTCAATATGGGCAAAAGCCCCAGTGACTAATCCATTCATTTATTAGTGGGTCATTATAATTGATCCATAACATATACGGAAAAGAAGTTGCTGGGCATAATTGAACTTAGAGTAATATAACTTGTATTAAGTGATCCTATGATGTGTTTGTAGAGTTCTGATTTATTAAGTATTGACAGTTGCTGCAACTACAAATGTAAAAAAACAAAAACATAATTGGCTCCCTGCATATTTTGATACTCTACTGGATTTACAGATGGATTTTCCTACTATTTGTTCTGCACAAAGAGGGGAGAGACTAAAAGAAAAAGGCAGTAATATATAGTACATTTATTTGAGTTCATATGAACAATATTATAATAATTTATTAATTAAATAGGAGTTGCCCAACCCAAAATTAAATCACTCCAAATCAATTACGACAAGAAAGAAAATAGATGTAAAAGTTTCCTGAAGTTGTTAAATTTTTTCTACGCTGGTGTTATATCCTTATATTATAAAATTGTAATACCTATAGGCAGCATTTAATTTTTGTTCATGTTAATTGTTTTTGATTGACGTTTATATAATTCAGTTTACTTACTGCACATCACTATACAAACTACAGCCACTATTAATAATCAGAATGTGGCCAAATAACAAGCATGTTTCATTTATTTTAACTGACAGTGTTACCTGTATTACACTGTCACATGGCGATATTGTGTTTGCCAGGAGAGAAACTGGCTGCACTAATGAATAAAGGCAGAGTAATTTGCCTGCAGACATGTTCCAGAGCAAAGCTCCTGTGGTGCTTTGCTCAACCTGCTGTCCCAGGTGGCTTCAATGCTTGAATGCCTCTTTTACCTGCTCCAAACTGCATGGTCTGGAGAAGAAGAAAAAAAGGAAAGGAAAAAAAAAAGAATAATTAAAAGAAAAAAGGAGGAAAAAAAACGTCATAACAGGAAACAGGAACAGGAAAGAGACTTGGCGGACTCTGCAGAGACCAGGTGCAGACCCCCCCCCTGCTCTCTGCCTGGTGCAGGCAGGAGGGTGGCTACTGGTAGCAGAGGTCTTTTCATCACCAAGCTTCTTTATCAAACCCCTGGGTCTAGTTTGTTCTCCTGTTGCTGCTGCTTAGTGGGTTGCCGTTATAAATTAGACTGCAGGAGATGTGGGGAGCTCCCTGGTGAATCCCTGCCAGACGAATGTTCACACAGAAGGTCAAGTGAAATATCAGCTACGCTGTTCCTATTTTTTTTTTTTTAAATTACAAGAGGCCGGCTCGTAAAAACAGCCCCTTGAGCCAGGGTGGTACAATTTTCTCTTTTTGTTTTTCTTGTTTTCTCCACATCTTACCTCCCTTGCTATTCGCGTGTATGTCTTACCCATGTTTCTTTACTCAGGGATCTTTAAACATAGTGTTGAAGGAAAAAGATGGCCTGTGTGACAGCTACTTCGATTTCTTTAACACCTTCAAAGGAGATGTACTTGTCACTTGTAAGATAAATTTCCTTCATTCTTTCTGAGCTTACCCACGGAAATTTACTGCTTAAGTTCACTGTCTGTGCAGCAAAAAGGGAACAAATTAATTTACGGTCATGCCGAGTAGTTTAGAACATGATGACGTTTAGGGGAAAGAATTACTTTCAGCTTGTCCCTGAAAGCCACACTGTAAAACAGTGTGAAAGGAATGAAATGAGATACTAAAATTGCAAATTCCGAAATTGCCAACAAGAATATTAGCTCTAAAAAAATATGCACAATCAATTATTTGCATAGCCAGCAAGATGGTGTTGTTTTTTGTATTTTAGTTCGAGTGGTTGTCGGCTAAGTTCGTCATTCAGAGTCCTTGTGGCCTCCTGGGTGGTCGCGACTTGTGCCAAAGATGCCCCTGCCATGTTTAATCACTGACATTTATTTGTTTGTTTTGTGAATGAATATGCAAGCTGGAAAAGACCTATTAGTTCGAGTGTGTCCTCATTACAGGGGGCTGTTCATCCTGCTAGACTGCGGTTGGTCAGGTCAGACCAATGTCCAGACACCACCTGGCAAAACTGTCTGTAGTCCATGTCCATTCACTTCACACTACCAACCAGTGTCCAGATAGTGTCCAGATAGTATCCAGCAGCGACAACTGTCGGCACACTGGTACTTGGCTTAAAGCCGTGCCAGCATCACAACAGCAAATGAAGCCTAGAATTAAGTTTAGGTTTGTATCAACAGTTAGAAAAGACCATAAACTTAAACTCTCAATGAACCATCTCCAAAAGAAGTCGGCTGTGGTGCTTCTAAATATTGACTTTTTTTATTTGCACATTTGTTGTTGTCTTTCATAACAGTTCCAGGGGCTGTGTGCTTGTTTGGATATGCACGCGCGTGTGTGTGTGTGTGTACTTTTTTAGTTCCTCCTCTGTAGCATCCACTTGGCTTCTAAACTGGCCTCACCTCATCTGGCAGCCATTACCTGCACACATGCTCCTGTCTGAAGGTTGATCTGCCGGGTTAAACAAATCCAGGCGGCACAGTGCGGCCCGCCAGGAATCAGCTCCATACATCAGCTGTGGAACAGCCAACATGACAGGGTTAGAGCTGGCTACCGTTAGCCGCTCACTATCACTGATCTCCCAACGCCAAATATGCTTGAAAACGACAAACTCACTTTGGTTCAGGTGCTGGATGTGGCAATCAAATCTGGTGAGATATAAGGCTTCTGCTGAGGAGGAAAGGCTCCCGAGTTTCCCTCTGGAAAGATGTGACACGGATCATTTCTTATGTATGAAGCTCCAAACTAAACAGTAACAGACATATAGTCTCAGTATTGAATGTGGAATTCAGTAATTATCTGCCGCGTTATGCTTTATCCAGCATTTTGGTGTGAGACGGGGCATAAATGCATAACTGTCTCTCAGCAGGGATGGCACGGAATTGACAATTTGACCAAGTTTGCGGAGTCTGATTCGATTCCGCTCCCAATCAAAAGCGCTCGAGATTCCATTTATGTTTATTACATTTCCTGTTTCTCACTTCATCACATCGGAATTGAAACTGACAGGGTAATTATCATTTCATCCTAAATTGATCCCAAGCCATGTGGGCTGGCTCCAAACACAGAGACACGAGAGGAGGAAAAAGAGAGATGGAGGAGGAAAAAAAAGCATTTTGGGAGCATTTGGCGATGGTTCAGTCGTCTGTAAGACGTATCGCTTGAAGGGTGGGGAGGGATGGAGAGAGAGAAGCCGAGAGGGAGAAAAAGGAAGGGGAGACTTTTGGAGATTGCATTGCGGGTGTTCCCTTGATGTCCCCCTGACAGGAACCAGATTGGGAGCCGCGCGGCGTCGGCGCTTTGGCTTTTTATTCGTCTGGCTCCGCCGGGTTTTTCCTGGCCTGAGCAGGCCCGGTTCTGAGACGCTGTGGCCCACTCGTGGAGCCAGCCTGTAGTTTAAGTGAGAATAACAAATGCTAGAAAAATAATGGGCCTACAAAAAGAAAAAGAGAGGAACAGCACAATCCTACTATTGTTCATGGTAGCTAGGCAGAAAGTACAGTCAAGCCACGTCTTTGGGACATTTACTGGCTCCAATAAAGAGTGTGTGGTCCCTGTTTTGGAGAGCGCTGCCAGACTGACAGATATGCTCTACAGTAGTATTGGAAGGTTCCGTATCATGTATTTTGAGTTGTGTAACTTGGCACAGCTCAGACAAGACCTGACATTCATCATGCTTTTGCCGAGCTGAACAGTGGTCCGAGTTGCTGACGATGGCATAGTAATATGTTGAGAAAGTAGACATAAAGAAAAAAAAAACAGAATTAAACTCCATCTCTACAATCTCACACATTAAATTACAAAATCTTCCAATCTGACTGACATGTTTACACTTAAAACAATGGCATATGGACATAAAAATATTTAAGCATGTCAGAGAGAAATAAAGTTCTTTAAAGTAGAATCACAACGGGTGACTGAATAAAAAAAATGATGTGTAGTGAACGTCAACGTGAGGTTATAAATTTATTCCAGAGAAAGACGGAAGAAACATTTGAGTCTGTAACGACACAACCGGGACAAAAATAAGTGAAAAGTCTTTATAAACAGATACATTTCCTATGTCAGAGTGAATCAAGCGCTGCTAAAATTTCATTTGAGATTATTCTCCATTCTTCACCATGTTTGATGTATAATAATATTCAGCCTTGATTCCTACGCACACACTCATATCCTTGGCTTCTCCTGTGTGGGGCACAGAAACACAGTTTGGTCTGTGCTTAATCAGTTCTGTTTTTAAGTGTTCGCTGCTTGGTTTTCCAGCACAGCCTTATGAAAGAAAAACGTCTGGTCGTGGGTGGCTTCACTGGGTCACTGAGCCTACAGAGTAGAGCATTTCATAAGAAAGAGCCCACTTAATTCTGAACCATACATCGCATTTGCTGATTTACATGTGGACAGCTATCATTTTGTGAGGAGTGTGACATTGATAAATGAGGTGTTTTACCTAATAGGTAATAAAAACAAATTACAGGTCTTAAGAGAAAGGATGTTCTTCATTTGGCTCTGTTTTCTGTCTCTTCGAGGGCAAGGGCCAGATTGTTTCCATATGATTGTAGCGTTCATTTGTTAAGACTACAGACAGAGATTAATAACAGCATTTTCCGATGACTGATCCATACTTCACCTTGGGGTTATTTCAAAGAAGAAAAAAAATAGTAGAAAGAGTAACACATGGAGGTTAAGTCGCTGTTTTTATCCACATAGAGAATATTTGTGAGTCGACTATTAATAGCAAGATTGTATTTTAATGTCATCTAGTGTTATTTCACTCGCATTTTACATTGTTTGTACAAATTAAACATTATTAATCACAGGAAACCTAAATCTCTTACTACCACTATAAAATGTGAAATGAACACATTACTAATATTTATATCCTCCCAGCTGTATGCCGAGAGCAGTAAAAAAAAAAATCTGATTAGCAGGACACAAATAATAGCATGGTTAAAAAACTGTGATGTTTTCACTGTAAGACTGTTAATTATTGAGGGTATAAATGCCTCACTGCAGTGATTATGTGGCTGCTGCCCTCATCCATGATCCATCAAATACCCTAAAATCAAATTAGTAAAACCATAAACAATCTACTTATGGTCAGGAGGGATTCACAGGATTTTCTCAGAGGGTGAAACGCTGACATACATTGTAAAATGACAAATGAACGTCCAGAGACGGGAACAAATCAGTGCTCTGACCAGAGGGCTTTTTTTTCTAGAGAGAAAATATTAGGCCAAATGGTACTTAGTAGGTGAGGGTGTGTTATTCTTAACCGGCTTGAATCACTACTGGACTCTGCGAGTCCCACAGAGCTCGTATATAAGCTCTCTCAAGTTTCTTCAGCTAGGCGTGAAAAGGCTTCCCTTCTGGTGTAATGCAAGCCTGACAGAGGACAAGTCTGCCTCTATTCCCCATCTCAGGGCAGTCAAACACAAGCTGAATGGATGAAGCCGCCCCATCCACAGTCGCACAGGCCATAACTTTCCACAACCTGAAAGATCCTAACATTGTGAAAGCTGTTCAGTCAGGTGTGATTCCCCACTGACAGGTGGCAATAAATCAGCATACTGCACTCAAATGAAATTAAATATATTTGAATCTTTTAAAAGTCTTTTCAAAAGTCCCATTCAAGTTCATGTACAAGTACATTATGTTATGTTAACAAATACACTGTCTGCCATACTCTCAAATGGAAAGTCCATGTGTGTATTTTGAGTTTAAGAGGCCGGAGACGTTGCTTTTTAACCCTGAAATTAGAGAGTTATGTTTTGTCAAAATCCTGCAATCATCATATAGAGAAACAAAGACGATACTTTCCCTGTGAATTGAATTTTGCCGTTCCGGCTTGCTTGTAAATGATGCAGGCGTATGTAATGACTGTGTAGTCAGGCCGAGGTAATTTTAGGTGCCACATCCAATCAGTACTATCACCACAAAGCATCACAGCCTGGAGCTCAGTCATTCTCTTGTAGGGCCCTCAACTGAGGTGATACCCAACCACTGAAACACAGTAAAAGTTACCGATACATAGCAAAAATAAAGGGTGAGGAGAGAGAGACGGGGGCAAGATGGATCAGGGGTGGAGGGGAGTCTTGGATCCTGTGGTAAGTGCCAGAGGGACACATTTTGTTGGAACACAGGGTGTGCTGAGTGATGGGAGAACGGCTTCAGCAGTGTTTAGAAACACCAGTCGGCCAGTCTATTGCCTAGGAGCCTGGGTGTCTGCACTGAGCTCTCCCCCCCACCGCTCTAAGTAGGATGGTACATGCAGCCTCACTGCATACCGCTCCTGCACGCCGCTAAAATTAGCCCCCCTGGAACCAGATGGAATTCTAAACAGAATAAACTTTTCTTGACTTGATTATATTGAGCCTTTCCAAGCTCCGACATTAAAAAGAAAGAGAGAAGGCAAAGAACGAGGGGGAACCTTAGAAGCTAATTGCCGTGGGTCTGGCGTGCACATTGGGCATTGTGTTGAGTCGAGACACTGTAGTAATGCCAGAGCCTTTCCCCGGGCTGTGTCTCCCAAAGGGGGAACTGTCACATCTTCCATGCGTTTGCGGTGGGTGCGCAGTTCCACACGGACTGCATGTGAAGCCGCTAATTAAAAGCAAGCGATCCGAAACTGTCTGGCTCACGAGCCCGTGCTCATCCATGTGGCCCCCTCAGGCGTTCTTAGACCCCCTGGCCCCTGACGGTGGCTGTTGGGCCACTGCGTGGGAGTGATTTTTAGAGAACAAAATACACAACTACCTTATAAAGCAACACTGGTAGTTTTACAGTGTAGAAAAAGTGTGCGGTTGAATTAGTAGCATTTTCAATCACAGATTTCACCAACGTTGGTGTACAAATGATCATTATGAGCAAAATAAGAAACATTAACACTCATAAATATGATATATGATATTTTACAGGTTTATTTCCACATTGTAATCCTTTAGATTTGTAACTTGTAACTGTGGTGACATTTAGTACAACTTTGTCAGACATACAACAGAAAGGGCACCTGGTGTATTTATTTTAAGTGCTACTAAAACGTCAGTCAATAACCAGTGCACAGTAGGTTTGTGCAGCTCTTTCAGCTCAATCTGGCCATTGACAATAAATGTCAAAAATGATTATGTCTTGTTGTGATGTTCACTTGCGGCCAGTGTCAAGCGTTGTGACAAATGCATCGTGTTTCCTGTCACTGCATCACCATAAAAGCCACCAGCTGAACATTTTGTGACAGTGACGGGTTTGCATTAACGCTACCTAAATACAACATGGATGCAGCTGTAGGAAAGTGGACACTGCTCAGACAGGCAGATGTTAACTGCATACAATTAAAAACATTGATGCTGAATGACATGCCTACACTGTTTCCTGTAAAATCATTGGATGTGTGAAGGCAGTAGGAATAGAGAGCAGGAATGGCGGGCAATAGTTACTCAGTATGGTAAAACAGGCAATTCTTGGGAGTTTTCAGGGGCATCTCACAAAAAATCAATAAAAAGCTATTTTATGGCCAGCAATAGTTATGGTGTAACATATGCATAAACAAAGGAACCTATATAAGCACTTAGAATACAATAAAAATTCCTCTTGTTGACAAGACGAAATGGTACTTTGATTTGCTCCAAACAGCGTCTTTGATTACTAAGATTTGTTTGTTTGCACAAAATGACAGCTAAAACCCCAAGTCCTCGTCTAAACCAAAGTCTCACTACACTCCAAACTCGACCCAGTGGTTGGCCACCTACAGAACAGTGAAAAAAACAAAAGGCGAGGGAAAAACCCATTTGTATCAAAGGCTATCTTCTGGTGACTCCCTGGCTCGTGTTTATCGAATGCTGATTTTAATGCTCCATTTTTATCATGGCGATTAGCATTGTTTAGTAATCCGTCAAACCGAGACTTCTCCTTGTCCGTGCGAGTGTAAACACTTGTCTTCTCAAAACAGCTTCATTTGGATAAAGAAAGGACAGAAATGTCTCTGTGAATGTGATGGTATGTTTTTTTGTTTTGTTCACTAAAGCATAAGCACATGATGCAATGCTACAATGTTTACAAGGGAAAAGGCAGTAATTGTAGTATCAGTCACATGTGAGCCATGGCACATACAGTCCATGACCACCATGAATCGGCCTTTTCTCTCTGAAATCCGTCCCATCGCAGTTTTTCCACCACTCTCTGGCTTAGCTCTCCGCCGCAAATTTTATACAACCCCCCCCTCTCCTCAATAATCTCAGTTTGATTTGTCTACTTGAATCACCTTTGAATCATTTGTGGTAGCTCACTCAGGCCCTGCTTGGTGGCATGTGACTGAGGTGAGACACTGAGCGTTGATGCAACAGCTCATTTTAGAGTTTCCTCGACAGTCGGAAGGAAAACCTTTTTCTGGAGGGGTCGGTGTGGGGGTGGCGGTGGGGGTGTTGGGGGGAGTGGGATGAAGCGAGAGTGAGGGAACGACCCAGACGGTGATTTGGCGGGGGTCAGGTGTAAACACATGCACAGCTGGTAGACAGATGTGCTCCAACAAGAGCCAGTGACCATGTCTATGCATGTCTTTGGTTCCTTCCTCTTTATTCACCTGATGTTGAGTTACTTATAAATAATAAATAAATAAGAAGAAGAGGAATAGCACATACATACACAAAAGGAGGTACTGCAATGCACATCATAAGGGAGACAAAAAAAATCAAAACCTAATTACAGAAGTGACCACTGCTCCCCTGTTACTTGCAAGTGTGTGGTCGATGAGAGAGAAAGTATAACATTTCCCATTTTCTACATTACTGGAGTGGGTCTGGGAGACTCATCGGATGGGATTTTAAAAAGATCTCTCCGCACACTGACGTCCATGAAAGCACCATGATTACATTCCTTTCACCCAGCGCTTGCCTTTTTTTTTCAATTCTCTATTCAGCGTGTGCCAGGCCAAAAAGGACAGACAATTTTATGCATTTTTGTGGATTTTCTGAGATCTCTAATCAAACTTTCAAACAAATGACCTCATGATGTAATGGGCTGGGGAGATGCAGGCAACAGCAAAACAAACTCTCCGCTGCTGCTAATGCAGTAACCAAACGTTTACACCCCGGCAAACACTTTAAATATTTACCAGCCTTAGTAAAACAGTCTGGGATAATCCTGTATTGTTTTAACAGATCCTTATACTTTCCATATTTTCGACTGATTCCAAAGGGCTGAAAACGAGGCGGGGGATCAGATTGAAATCTCTTTGTACATAAACTACCCATTGACTCACTGTCTTCCTGTCGGAAGGAGCAATTAGCTCTGTGAGACAAAGATCTCAGACATGTTAAATGGCTGAAAATAAATAAATGTGGGTATTTCTGTTAGACTTTAGACCCTGTTTCAATTAGACCAGTGGCCATGGTCTGTGTCTCTCACTCTGCTGCTGACTCCTTCAAGCTCTGCTTCTATGGGGACTTTTAATTGCTATGACTTCGCAGAGAGGGAAACAGAGAGGGGAAATGTACTGTATTCATCTTGGCCTCCCACTATGCTTCACTCATGAAGGCCCGGGGTGATTTGTCTCTTTAACGCGGAACGCTGTACAGTGAAGTACAGTGCTGCTCAGACAATGCATTCATTCTTCCCATCATGAATGGAGATTTTCTTCCACAGGTCTTTTTTTTCTTCTTTTCAGCGGATTGATTTATGTGACATAATTTATTATAACCAGCTACCCGAGCTCCTTCAATTTCAGGGGGTAAAATGATCTAGAGATTTGCTAAAATCACAACACCTTCAATATAAAAGCTTTTGACAAAGTCTGCACTTGATATTCATCATTAGATTAGTGGTTGGCATCTGTTAAGCCTTATATAACTGATAAAAGTAGTCTGTGGCTCTTATTTAAGGATTGCATTCCTTTTCAAACATTCCACACAATCTGCTGAAGTTGGTTGTACTTTCGATGGAGCGTACAATTTCAAACTCCCTTCGTCTTTTTTTTTTTTTTTTTTTGCTTTTTCCATATCCAGCTGATGGCAGCCATGTCAACTATCAAAAAGCAAAGTCTGCTTCCTGAGATGACTGATGAGAGATGGTAGCCAGATCTGTGCCTATGTGCTCTCCTCCCCAGCATCCAGACATGTGGGTCAGGGAGACAGACCAGATACACACCTCCCGATCTCTCTACTGTCAGATCAACAATTTCTGTCAGCATCTTTCCCTCTCGTTCTCTCTCTGTGCCGCCCTCGCACTCTCTATCTATCCTGTCTATTCACTATCCTCAGGGCATCCCATCAATCATCCTCATTCTGTGCTGCACAACTGCAGAATTCTCCTCATGTCTCTGATAATGTTTAAAGGTCTCTTTGTCCCTTTTGGAGCGTCAGCGACACAAATTTCCCTTTCAGATGCGATAATATGATGACGGTTTTGTTATTTTCATGGACGCTGCACTCTCTTTGTGTCTCTCAACACCCATAATAAGCAGCGTGTGCCTTGCGCACAAACGGTTGTACCTTTCACCCTTCCCTCTCTCTGCACATTGCGTGATTACACGCCGACAGATGGTTTGAGTTTGAGCCCAGCCGCCACGCGCTAATATCAGACATGCTTCGAATTTATCTCACATCTTAATGGACGGCCGTGTAGACAGGGCAGTTTGCAGACAGCAGAACCATTTCTTCTCACCCTCTGTTTATTACCCTATTTATTTGACTGGATCCAATGAATGAGAGAAATTGGCCCCTGTGATAAAGAGAGAGAGAAAATATGCCGGGTAAATGCTCCACAATGAATAGTTGTGTATTTAACTGTTGTGGTCATGAGAGCTGTCTAATGCTTGTCTGTCTAATAATAAACCTCATGATGGAATGATGCCAAACAATCATACCATTCTCCTCCATGTCCTCTTGGACACCACATGCCTCTCCCTCAGGTACTGACATCTCTTCCTGCCTCTGGCAATTTTGGATGAAAGCATTTTCACGTGTGCATCCACACAAATAAGGCGATTAATGATTTTCACCAGCGAAGAGCTTCTCTCAAAGAGCATCTCCACATATTGTGTCGAGTCCTGAGGCCGCAGGAATACACTGAGATAGCTGTGGTCATTTTTATTTTTATGTAAAGCCTCTGCAGTAGTTGCAGGATCACATTTCACTACAGTGGCCCACTCACTTACTGAAAGATAAACTCTTTTTGTTGATCTAAAGTGGTTTGCTTACGCTTCATCAACTGGTCGGTCGGTCGGTCAAGCAGCAGTTCTGGGAGGAGAGGCGAGGGCAAACAGCTCAGCAGAAGTGGCAGGGGGAACAAAGACTGGTTTATGGCGTGTGGCCATCAGACAGGCTACATCAACACTGTTCGTCAGGGCCCAAGAATAGTGTGGAGGGCTGAGTCAGCCTAGCAGCAGCAACCCGCAGCAACGGGAAGAGAGGGAGAAATGTGTGTAAACTTGCGAAATGGCCAGATGCAAAGGGAACAGAGAGGAAAAAGGGGGAGAATGAAAACAACCCAAGGTTCTTGTTAAAACTAGATTGTTAAGGATTCCTGCTGTGGGATTGACTTTTTTGCCATTCACAATTTGACTCCATGACTCCACTCTTGACCTCATAGCACACAAACACAAACGGGGAACTTGGCCTCCATAATGGCCCTGTTTACTGGAAATGCTGCTCACCAGGGACAATAAAGACCTATGATGCATACGAGGCTCTCCGACCATTGCTGTTGTGGCCAAACGCAACTCTTATACACACACACACATGCACACATGCTGTGTATGGTACACACACTGCAAAACAACATAATGTAAACAACATACATATGTTCCGAAGTAGTAAGAGAGGGTAAGGTAAACCATGGATCAAGACACAAAAGGGCTCAATAAAACCCAACAAAAACATTATATAACTATATTTTTTTTATATAAAACATGAAAATATTAGGTGTGCTCATATAGAATGAGCTATAGCACCAACATACAAACACATGATTTGTGGAGCCACTGTTTATAGCAACAGGACCCATGCAGTGTTGTCATCGACCTAACACTTTGGGTGTTGTGTGGTGGACGGACGAGCTGTTTATTTTGTTTATCACTTTACTCTATCGCCTGCATATGGAGTGTGTGTGTGTGTGTGTCTGTGTGTGTGTGTGTACACACATTTTCATTTGGAAGTGATCTTGTGTGTTTTTCCTGTTGCAGAGCACAGAAGCGTGTGGTGTGGAAGCTCAAAGCTCTTGCCCACATCAAGAGAAACCATCCGTCCTTACAGCCACAAGCCCTCCCTCTCCTCCCCCCCTCTCAGCCGTAATAACAGAGCCATCAAATAGCCATATTTATAATCTCTGAACGGGCCAATTTTAAAGTGGTCAACTCCAGAGGTATAGGAATTGTTGGGAGCAATTTGCGGTTTTCATTCTTAAAGAGGCACCATCCCAGTGGCAAATGAAATAAAGTCAGCTTCCTTTTTTCCCCCATTTGTCAATATGAAAGCTGGGTTCAATTACATCTTTGGCTTTATTTAGATATTGCTTCAAAATGATTCATTTAATTTGGGTTGGGAAAAATTATTAAAAAATTCTGCTCCATGTTTACTTGACACAGAAATTGGGGGCACTGATCAATTTCATAAATGTAATGATGAGACTGTACGCACCTAATGCAGCATACACTGCATGAGAGTCACACCCAAGCACTTACTGTGCACTAGCATTATTTCTCTTACTGGAAAGATTAACTCACCTACACAAAGTGTAATGTTTATCAGTGCTGAAACAAAGGTTTTCGGGGGGTGCAGAGGGGAAGTTAAAAGCAAGCGGACAGCATCTGGTTTAGCAGAACCAGCAGCGGATCAGCATACATGAATACATTTTCATCTAGTCATTATTGTGCACTTATGGAGCCAAGCGCTCCTGCCAGTTTCCAGGTTCCTGTCACTTGCTGGTATCTGACACTGATGAAAAACGCAGCATGTTTTTACCACCACAACATTACCATTCTGTTTTCTCTATATTCTGAGATCAAATGAGAACAAATGACCCAAGTGTTGATGTAGTATGATAAATGTAATGCGGTGTAACATAACCTTTTTGTCTTTATTGCTAATTTAGCTAAAGTTTTGACAATACATGTTTTAGCCAGAATAAGCCACTCAGAAGGCCCAGGGTCAAAGTTAGCAGTTGGGTCTCTTCATTAGTTTGAGTTTGTTTATGATATATGATGAGTATAATTATATTATAAACAGATGAATTCCAGGTTATGAACAATAATTGAAATACAATGCAGCATACCTAGAAAGTATGAAGATCAAGAAAATCACTGTAAAAGATTTATGTATTATTGTTTTGTGTATGCTACCGATACATTTTAACTTCCCATCCTATTTTCTATGGAAATGTTCATTCCCACAGAAATGAGCGACGCCATGGTGCAATTTATAGCAAAAGGTAGGAGTGGTAAACATAGAAGCATAAACAAAAATAAAGAAACTAGTTACACCAAATGGCTATACCCTAAATAAAAATATGATAAATGATACATTTGGATGAGTAGCACCACTGCACAGCAAAGGCTGCACAATCAATCGCAATATGACCAAACGCAATATCCAAATTGTAAGACACTGCAATTATTCATGAATTCCCTTGTTTTTTGTTTTGTTTTTTTAATATTATGGTGAAATCATGCAGTGGTGCAGAAATTCTGGATATATTTTTCTTGAAAAATAATGACAATATATATGTATTTTTCTTTCACCATATCGTGCAGCACCACACAGCAGCGCTAACCACATAACCACAAAATCCATGGTTATGTCTTTGGTGGTGACCTGAGCTGCAGTTCATGCTTGTGTCTATTTTCATTTATTCTCGTCGGATTCATCAACAACTGACTGGCAATGAAAAAAACCTTGAATATCTGTGTCCTATTCAGAACTGAGATGTATGGCCCTAATGGATGTGGAGTACAGACAAGACATACAAATATATGAAATGTTCTTAGGAACTCAAAAGTTGCCTACGCTGAGTATTTCATATGACAATGTTTTGGAAAATAACAGAGCCAGTCAGCCAGTGAAACACAGACAGTTAGTTTCAAACAACATCCAAATTTAAAAGCTCAAATCCACATAAAAGGGAAACATTTGCAGTTGACCTGAGGGTCAATTATTCAGCGATTTTGTGCCGACTTGAAAATAACAGAACTACTGAATATTGAAAACCATCTGAAATCGCATTGTTTACTGATGCTGAATCCTTCCAGACCCCTGTTGGTCTTGACTGTGTGATATGCGATGTCAGACTCACGGCCATTACCTCAAATTTCCTTTCATCTTTCTGCGCTTTCTTTTTCTCTCCCTCTCTGTCCCTGAAGGGATGTGCTCATGCATGCCACCCTCATAATCAGCCATTCTGATATTCAAATCACTGTGGAAAAGCATCATTTTCGCACATGTGCAGTCGATGACCAGAATACATCAAGGGACAGCTGGCATGAGAATGGCCTCTAATTTTTCTTTTTTTTTGTAAAAGTGAAGATTATAATGGCTTCATGTGCAGCTTAAGGAAAAAAAAAATATTGGGGGGAGCACATAAAGGGAACTATGGAGCTGCAGCCAAATTACAGCACTGTCTGAGCAGGAAGGAAACTGGGCTCCTCAATAACTTCCTGTTAAACATCCGCATATCACAAAGTCACACAAGGATCGAAAAGAGAGAATACAAGAGACCTAGTGTCATCTAAACACTGGCTGTGTATTTATGTGACTCCACTTGTAGGAGGATGACTGCCGGCTCCGTCAGGTTGTGAGTTGGGATGGGATGTGTGCATTATGTGGAGAAGGATGTTATCAGCATGGCAGTGATGAGAGATGAATGGCGTCCCATGAGGCCAGCTTAAGCCCCTGCACATGTGCACAGCTCTATTTAAAATATGACCCCTGGATACTTTTCCGACTTCAGGCCCTGTTCATAAATCAGCAGCCGGACAGAGGGGCTTGGACTTGGCAGAGTATCAGACGTGCCTCCTGCGACTAGGCCTGTCCGTCATCCTGCCGCTGTGGCCCGGAGCTGCTTAATTAATGTGGCAATTGAACACTGCATATCATAATGAACACACAGCTCCTCTATCTGAGCCGTCCTGGGCTTGTTATTCTTGGTACAAGTTAAGGATACGTCCCCGTGTATGTTCAGATATTTATAGGTAATGGAGCTATTAAAATGCATGAGAGTGAATTAAAAAACAAATAAATGCAAAGGTGCTCAAACGAGCTTGGAATGTTTGGAAAAGGGATTTTGTGTATGATGTGTTTTCACAGCGTAGCTGTCGAATTTATCACTTTCACTTTTGTTGGTGTTACTCAGTCGCCTCGTTTTCATCATTGAGAACACACAGACCGTTTCTGCTCCAGGGAATTTCTTATTTTCATGAGGATTCCTATTCAGTGCACTGTAAAATATGCTTAGGAAGCAAACATAAAAGAGTAAAGTAACTTTGTCCAAAAGCCCTTTTCAAGGAGAAGAAATACAAGGTTCACTTTCTCCAACCAAGTGATGACAGAGAAGCACATGTGGGTCTTTTTTCCACTGTTGACTTGACAGAGCATCTGATATTTCTGCAGGCATTGCTCAGGCTCAGATTTCACCAAGTAAGAGGGAAACAAAAGTATCTGCCTCAGTAGATATCAATAGTTACCGTTTTATCAGTACATTTCAATTAATTATTTGACTATGGAGGAAAGAATGCACAAAACATGCTTGTGATTTAGCTCCTCACAGACTGATGTGTCAATGAGCCAGTCATGCAGCACAGCTGGGGGGGTTTTCATGCAACCTTGAAACTTTGGGACTTTCAGTTTCTTCCACAGAATTCATTTACTTTACAGAAGTAGCAGCAAGAGTCAAACTGTGCTGTAATTGACACTGCTCACAGATCTACAATAGCACAGTTTGAAATCTTACATTATCATGAGGACACATTATCATTTTCATGATGTTTGTGGGTTATTGTGAAAGAGTGGTGGGAAAAATTACCCTATGAGAAGCCTCCACAGTCTAGATAATTCATGGGAGACACTAAGAAATAGGAGCTTTTCCTGGTAACCACTCGAAAACACTAATTCAGTTTTGCCATTCAACCACTCACACCCATTTACACACACTATAATGCAGCACTTTCTCTGTCACACATCATTCACACTCATTCACACACCGGCACAGGTTTAGGGTTAAGTGTCTTGTCTAGGGACACATTGGCATGAAGACTACAAAAGCCGAAGATCAAATCAATGACTTTCCAGTCGGAAGATGACCTATTGATGTATGGTGACCATCACTGACGCATGTCCCCATTGATTTATCTCTCAGGCAGCATAAAGTAAATTGTGTACGTTTCTATTTGTAACGATTTACTGTGCATAATGCTTCCTCGCTAGACTTCATAAATCACACGAGTCAATCCTCTGCTATTCTCAGACTTACAACAAGCTTGTTTATAGCTATGGCCTCTCGCCGATTTCTCATCCTTTATCCTCCTTTCTCGACACTGAAGATGGTATTCCCTTAGCTCTCTTTTACACTATTCCTTTTCCAGGTGTCTGGACTCTGACTTAGCACCACAGCTAACCATCACACACACACGCGCACACGCAAAGAGGAAAAGCATCTGCTTTCACAGAGGGCTAATAGGATGTGACTGGCTGAGGGGCTGCCTGGGGAAATGTGTGGCATGTCAGCTCTCTAAAGTATGTTTCTCAGTGAAGTTTTTTCCAACCTACCTGTAGCGACTATAAGCCGAAATGAAAACCCCGCTAAGTAATCTTGAAGTCCATTTAAGTTCATGCAATTTATTAAACAAAAACTAAGATCTATAACGAATATTTATAGTGTATTAATAGGGTGAGCCAAACTCACCCTCATTGTCTAAAACTACCATGTGCACGTGAACAGGTGAATTTATCAATGAAACCACACCCGATGCTGGAAGTGACATCAAATCAAAAATCAGAAATATAAATTAGACAAAGGTTTTAGCTCCCACACTACCATACTGCACTTTTTAACAGAGATAAACAGGGTGTCACACAGGACCTGAAAGCATCTCTGCCTAGCTGTTGACAGTAATTATAAGGGACACATTTTGATAAATTAGACCCTGCCATAAACTGGGGATGCAGGCTTGCTCATAGATTTTGCCACATTCCCAAATAGCTGCACGCACATGATGATCTGTAAACCTGAAGTACCTACAGAGATTATAGACCTCTCACACATTTGAAACCTCTTCCTTTTTAGAGATTTCTACTCAACTAAGCCGTTTTAAACTGTATGTTTTCTTGTCTCCAGACCATATGAGATTTCTCAAGCTTCATGGTTCTTGTTGTACTGGGATGACCTTCAGTGAGTCGACTTTGAACCCCAATCCAATTTCTCCATGCAACTCAATACCATAAAGAGGAGATTTTGGGGAGCCTTTGTTTTGGTCATTGAAGAAAGGAAACAGTCTTTCTTGGATATGTTTGTACTCAAAATAGTGGACCCTTTGTTTTTAAAAGGCTTTCATTTGTTATGGCTTCATGTCTCTATTTCTGCTATGGAGTTGGGTAAAATTAAGTCTCAGTTAGCCCTTGACTGTGCGTGCAAGAGTGTGTTTCTTTGTACGCTGCACGTCACTTTGAACAAAGCTACAAGCTGAATCCTTTTGTAGTCTTTGGTACTGAAGAGAGGAGAGGTCAAACCCAATAATCGTGTTTGACATTTGGGAGCAGTGGCTGCTCAGCAATGGTGTCCCAACGCAAGTGTAAAAACAAACACCATGTGCAAAAAGGGATGGGAGGTGGCGTTTCCCACATGCTGAATCAAAGTATGTATACACAAAAACACTATAATGTACACAGACAATATGTGTTAGACTTAAATCCTGTCCATTTCACACCCACATGTATTTTGACAAGCACAACCTCTCTTTGTCCAAGTGTCTCTGTTGTTGTTTCACAGCATGCTGAGAGGTTTTAATCCTGTTACGACCTGTCAGGTCTAATACAACGAAAGGTCAAACCACCACTGCTTCCCCTCTGCTGCCACCCCGAGCTCAGGGCTGTTGATAGAGGAGAAAAGAGTGACTGTGTGAAATATCACAGATCACTACTGAATAAACTGTATGAGGAGTGAAGGAACACAGTATAGCACCAGGATCCTCAGTTGTTCTGTATCCAGACAGCACAGACTGAACCAGAAAACCATTTTAAGTCTAAGTTTAGGGCTGCAAACAAAGGTTATTAAGATTGTTTAAATCTCTACATAAAAATATGACTGAGGTAACGTTCTCAAACCTTCACACTTACACTTTCCTATGTGTTTCTATGATTATCAACCGGGAAAGAAAGAATTGTCCACATTGATTGTGTGTATTGACGCTAGGTGTGAGTGTGCGAGCAGTGAATTAAAATGTATTTTCAAATGATGAGTCTCCTCTGCACAACACATTAAAAATGAAGACACGTTTCCTCTTTGATTTCACACTTCCCTCTCTAATGCTCAGCTTAGTGGTCAAACTTCACCGCAGTGTGCAGCAGTGGTCCTGTTTGGCCCCGCTTAACAAAACTCATTATTAGACAAGGGAATATCTTTATGACATCTACTTTTAACTAATGGCTCTTTCTTTAGACTGGCTGGACACATAATGCTTTCAGCAGCAGTGAGTGGCCACTGCTCAGCCTTAAGCTTGTGAGCTGTTGAGCAGACACAGCTCACACAATATGAGTTCATATATACGTGTGTGGTCATGTACTGTACAAGGGTCTGCTCTGCCGTTACTGGATCTGCAGGACACCGTATGTTGACCCATGGGACGGGGGTAGTTCACACCATTGCACACGCTACGCCACACAAACACACGCTGTGGTTTCTCCTGCGGCCGCACAGCTCATTCGGACTCTGACCACCATTAGCAGCCCCCCTACTCCACGGGTTCCCCATCCCCGGGGATCACACAGCGTCGCTGGGCACTCACATCCTCGACTGTGGGCAGACAGCCAGCAGCTGGGGCTGATGCAGGGGGACACGCAAGGGGCAGAGGGAGAAATCTCAGTGAAGATTTATTAAGGAGGAAAGAAAGAAGGTGGATGTGAGGAGGCAAGGAAAAAAGGAAAAGTTAGAATGGAAGGTCGGTGGGGGTTACATATCACATAGTTTATCATATACAAAAGTCCTAAATGTGCCTGTCATTGTTGAGACTGAGGTGGGGCTGAGAACTGAGGAGTAAATGTCTGTGTGCTGATGGAGATGAGGCGATAATGACATAGGCTGCATTATGGCCAATGTATGAATGCTTTAGTAGAGTTTTCCTACATTTATGAGGATCTGTATATTGAACAAGATGTAAAATGTATTACAAAAAAAAAAATCAACCTTTTGTTTTGTGCACACTGACTTATTTTAGCCACCACAAAATGTGTTTGTTTTCAAATTTGTTCTTTGAAAGCGATTACATTGGCAAAAAATGTCTGTGATTCAGCTTTGTCCACTATTGTTCTGGGCTCTCATCAAGGAAAAGAAAAAAAAGCTGTGTCATCACGGGAGAAGTAGTGGAGGGAAGGGGAGGTTTTAAAGAGGGAAATTTGGCCAGTTCCCAGGCTTGCCCTCTAGGCCTGCTAATGCCTTCTTTTCCTGGACACACATCAGCACAACTTGGGTGTGAGAACTGAGGGAAAGGAGGAGGCAAAGAGGGACACAGGGAGACATTGACAGAGTAAAGAGATGGAAAGATAGCAAGAAAAGCAGCCTGTAAGGAGATCAGAGGAAGGAGAAGCTTTGCTCAGCAACATGTCTGACTTCCCCAGCATCCTTTCCTCAGTGTGAGACCATGCCAACCCCACATAAACGCAGTGAACCTGTGGAAAGTTTCACTCTTCTCTGGTGGGTCCCCCTCTCTGCTTGCTCATTTTATTTTTGTCTATCTGGCCCTGAACTTTCTTTCTTGTTTTAGGAAAATTCCGCTGGTGGTAATGGTGTGCACTTCTGTAGCCTCAAGTCTTCCATGTGACCATCACGGAGGCAAAGTTCCAGTTTGTATTTATTTAACACAAAAAAGATCAGTTGCCACTTCATCCATCTACTTAACCTCTCGCTACCAGACACTTTGCGTGAGCGTATGCACTCCAAAGAGTTGGCCACACCTCAGCCTGAAAATCCCCACCCCCACTTTTCCTGAGCTGTACTTTATTTTCAACATAATGTCACAAACTGTTTGTTATCAAGCCCGAGGCCAAGAGGAAAAGGGAGATGGAGACAGGGAGAGATATTTGCATAGGCTTGTTAAAGGTCACTAATTAGGTAAAAGCCCTGACACACAGTGGCTTGGATTATGCCAGAGTACAATCTCAAATCAGGACAACATCGCCATCTGCAGGAGGACAGCAGGATTGAAAGCTATGAAGAAGTCTGTTGTGTGTCATTGCTACTCAAATAATACAATGGCTACAAAATGTGGAGCATCATTTTTTTTAAAAACCTGTTGTCTCTACTTTTGCCATTATATTACAGTAAAAAGACAGGTCAAAATAAATGTCCTGCTACATGGCCTCCTCTGCTGCAGATGGCGCTCTGAGTCCATTCTCTGTTCATGACTGTGGTAGGAGCTGGATCATGGCCTTGTTTGTTTAGCAAAAGTGTTGACGCCCACCCACAGGTGCCAAAGGTACAGTGAGAACCATGCCAGCTGTTTGCAAGCCACAGCAGCCCCTGCACTGCTTGGCTTCACCCTGCCTGACTGGCTGATCTCACAGGAAGGGAGGAAGTGGTTGAGTTACCCAGCAGCAAATTTGAGGTTTATAAAGCGAGAAAGCCATAAAAAAAATCCACCAAGTGCAGTTTCCTTTAACTCAGCAGCTAGTCACAGTGGAGCGCTCCATCGTAATGTGCAATTCTTTCATTGTCATTAGTCAGTATTAGGATTGCTCTCAACACACAGTCAGAGATAGCACAGAAGAACATGAAACTAGTGTATTTAGTGTTATGATTGAGTAGCATACTTAAATAGAGACAAAATGCAGGTGTTTCAATTTCCTGGAGGCTTGATTTCCTTGCAAAGGCAAGACTATTAGACTATTAATCTGTTTTTAACCTGTGACACAACAGAGAACCACCCACAGTGACCACAAACAGGCATCACATGCATACTGTGAGACCAGTAATCAAGACATCAGTCAATGTTCTGGAAAGCTAGAAAACATAACACACACAGTTTAACTCCGGGGAAGCTGCCTTTGCATTTCTCATGACAGCATAATACTGTATTTTACTCGAGGTGTGAAATCAGTTTGGCATGCCTAGCATTTTGGATTTACCGTAGTATGGACCTGCCTTTTGCCAAGAGGTAATGCGAACAGGGGGTAAGGTTCACATGGGAGCTTTGACGTGGTTATTATTGTCAATACTATGAGGCTCATTTCACACTCAGCTGAGGCATATTTGCAAAACTACAAGCAAAGCAGCAAAAAGAAAAATACTTTTAAAAATCAGTTTCACTCACCAGCAAATTAGAACCGTGCATTTTTCTGCATTTTTAATTTTCTCTCTCCACACAATGTTGTCCCTTGACATCCAAGCCAAACACAGGCCACTGCAGGCTGCTCTGCAGGACAAACTGTCCTCTCATGCAGTCATTACCTGTCACGAGCACAAGGGTGTGACTGACAAAATGCCTTTCCGTGATGTAGAGCTGAGAGGTGTGTTAGGTAGAGGCAACAACATGTGAATGGAACAATTTGAGATCAAACTACTAACTCAATAAAGATTGAATCTACAAGAGCTTAATGTTCCAGTGTGAATCAACATGTAATGGCAGAAAGCAAGGCCCCCGCTAAAGTGATTGTACACTTATACAAACATATTTAGAGGATGTATATTCAATATCTGCCAATAAACAACAGTCCTTTAGATGCTCAGATCTTGACTGGTTCAAGGCTCATCCCCTATAGAAGTCATTGGCAGTCGAATGAGACTCCGAATTCAAGCACACACGCGCACTTCTGCCATGTAAAATGTTGAGTTTTTGAACTTTGCATAGCAATATTTCATGGCAATAATACTGCAATTACATGCTAAGAAGAGAATGTGCATAACCAAACATGCTTAGTGCATGCCCCAGGAAACTATCTAAGCTCCTCCAACCACTACAAAGAGACTGAAATAACATTAAGAGCCAGTTACTATAATAGCAAAGCCTCATTTGTTAGCATTACATATCTAAATACCATCTGAAAACCATGGCTCATTCAGATTAAACAGCGTCTTGGAACAGTAACATTTGAAACAGTTGTATATCCACCTTAGGGTATAGGCCACATCATTGTATAGGCTGTGTTTTTTTTTTTAAATGCAACCCAGCAACCCTACAGTCTGGAGTTAAGTTTCATGCTGCACTGAGCAGATGTGTTATCATGTCGACAAAGAGTTTGTTCCACTTCATCTGAACCTTAAAAGCTGAATGTCTGGGGTTGTCAAATTAGCATTGTGCAGAAGAAATACCATCTAAGTGTGCATCTAGTGTATCTGCTTTTGTCATCAGGCCTGAAAACTGTGGGACTGTTTGACAAAGATGTCGAACAGGTTTCAAACATGAAAGGGGATATGATCTCAATTAGTTCACCAGACTAACGATAGCCAAGCTTCTGCTAATTCAGCTGTTTCTGTGCCACACAAGGCGACAGGATAAAGCACCTGGCTTTTGCTTAGACAGCCCTCGCATGTCTATGTAATCCAGAAAGACAGCAAGGGCAGAGCTCAAACTTCTCTTTAGATTTAGCCCAGAACACAACAACATAATCATGTCATTGCCCTTGGGCCAGTCTGCCACATTGTTGTTGTGGGTGGGAGACACTGGATTTGATTTCAGCAGACTTAGCTGACCTCTGCTTCATGGCCCACCAGAACAGGGGAATTACAGCAGGCTGTCCTCCACACTGGCGCTCAGCCTAACCAAACATTTTAACCTTCATGGACAAAAACAAAACTGTTTCGCCCCCATTTCATCCAGTTCTCAAATGTTCAGGGGTTTTTCATAATGAGTGGACATGTTTCTACTAACTTTTCGGTCTCGCGATTTTGTGATGCTGATGCAAAATTCTGCCAAATACTTCTCCCCACATCCCCCTCCATCTTTCTGCTCCAGTGTTGATTATTTTGCTTTTTGTCTTTTTTCTTTCCTCCCAAATGTGTTATTCATCCTGTTCTGTGTGTCTCCATGCACACTTCAGAACTGGATATAAAATAAACAGTCAAGTTTTCGCCCGCTGTCACAAGGCCTTGACTGCATATACCTGTAACAATAAACAGCTGGGATTCTGGGCTTGTTTATACTCATCTCTGGCCGTCTGTGGACAGAAGCACAACAGGAACTAGACTGTGTGGATGAATTTGCTCAGCAGACGCCCACTACAAAGCATTGGGTTGGTGGATGCTACTAGACCATGATAGAGCAGAGGCTGCTGGCAGGTAGTGTGCACTGTGTCTGGCAGAGCTGAGGTTTATCTTGGAGTGACACCAAACTTCTGCATGCTATAAGGACTAAATTGCCAACTTTATGACCAGCAGGCGAGACAAAACTGTAACACACACACAAAAGTGCGTTTGTGTGGCTTAGTGCAGATGTGTTGGACTGGGCGATATGGACAAAAAGATCATATCCTGGTATATTTTCTCTGAAAGGCGATATACCTTTTATATCTCGTATTTCAGCAATTATTTAAAAAATATTAAAATATATATAATACATCATAAGGACAACACTTCCACTTTGGGCTACGAGAGCTCAGCTCTGCTCTCTTCTCCTCTGAAGAGATGCAAACGCAAACACGACTTTACATTAATGGTATAAACTGTACGGTGTAAATCTATGCTGCTTTGGAAACAATACTGTATAATTTAAAAACTCAGTGTACCGCCCAGCCCTATCATATTATAATAACAATACATTTTATTTATATAGCACTTTTAAAGCTCTCAAAGAAGCTTTACAATTTAAACCAATATGTTTATATATGGCCTTATGAGAACCATGCCGACACAGAATGCTGAGTCAGAGAATAGATTCAATTTATATTGATAACAGATCAGGTTTTATTCAAGCTCTAAGAAGCATTTATGGCTCATTTATGCGGCCTTTTAATTTTAAAATAGATACATCCACTTCAAACTATATAATCATCACTGCTCACATACAATGCATCATGGATCCTATATGTTGGCATGGTTGTTAAGCAATATGTACAGTAGAGGGCAGTGTAGAGTCACAGGTTCAAGAAGGTACTGTAGATGTAGAAGTGCTTTTTTGGAAAATCCTACAGTTGTCCTATGCTTGTCTGATCTGTTTCATCTGTTTCATTCATATCCATTGTGCTATTGGTTATTTGGCCTCAGTCTGCTATTGTGGAAAACCCTGTTTTAGTTTATTTCAGTTGATTTTTTTAGTTTGACAGACCAACTTCTCATAATCACATATTTGACTCTAATAAGACTCATTTCTAGTTTTCAACAAAATTGCTCTGCTAAATGTTGTATGATTCAGATCTAAAAACAAGACGTACGGGACAAGCTGGAGTAAGACATTGAGCATTAAGCAGCTTAATAGCCAAGGGTTGTTAACAACCATCAAAGATGAATTAAAAAAAATGTATACAAATACAAATTAATGTAAGTGGATGCTGGTTGTGTAAATACATCCACATCCACAAAACACAGACTATTGTGCCCCCCATAATGCCATATAAATGCAGGAGAAAGTTCCAATTATCTTACCTCTGCAAATAAAAGTATTTTCAACAATGCAGACATGATGATCTGTCAACACTACGAGTTTGTCTCTTATAGCAATATCTGCAGAACAGTGGTGGATGAAAACACACACAAAAATTGTGCATTTGTAGTATAAGCATTAAAATAATACACTGTGAAATAATACACTTTCCACAAGGCATTTTTCCTATTCTGCAACAAGGCAACACAAAATATGTCAAACTATGATAAACTTAAAAATGAAAGTCTATTGCAGACATCTATTATCAGGAGGACTCCGATTAGACACTTACATTGACAATAAAAATGAAGCATTATGTCTCCTTCTTCTCTGTAAAATCAGTCAAAGTCAAAAAGTGCATTGTGGACATTCACATGACACGGGACCACCAATGAGTATCTTTAGTGGGCAATGAAAAGTACACTCACAAGCCGACAAAGGAAGGTCGCAATGAGGTAACCATGAGAATTGGGAGTTTATGCAGTAAAGTGTCTAGCAGTAGAAAATTCACTAAATCTAGTTGGGATTATGGGTTGGCCCACACACAACCATCATGGTTGAGTCGAGTATGCAGTGAAAGTTTCATAAATTATCCTCCCAGCGTCTCAAAACACAACATGCCAAACTGACGCCTTCACTTCAGCTGACAAGAAAATTAAAAGCCCTCATTTCCTTAAAAGTCATCCAGGGGAGACAAACTTTTACAACTCAGACAATCACAGTATGCATGTCGTTTGGCCAATTCCCTGCCAGCCCTGGAACGCTGATTGGTTTTCCAGAAGGATGTGGAACTCACAAATGTGGCAGCTGCTTAAAATAAAGTGACAATTTTTAATGGGGTTTCAAACCTCAGCGAGTCCCTACATCCTGCCAAGCCCAGAGTGATGGCTTTCGTCCAAACCCTGGTTTTATCTAACAGGACACGGAGGAGTGAGCCTGTTCTCTCAGCTCAGCACCATGAGGCGGCCTGGATGCAGTCAACCATTTTCAAGTCGCCCTTGTCTCATCAGCAGGAGCTTTTTATATGTGCCATGTGTGCACATGTGCTTTTCAATCCAATGTTCTTGGGATGTTCTTTTGACAGATAATGGTATCAAAGCAGAATTAAACCTATCAATTCATAAGCTATGACAAAAGCTGTTTCATGGTGATTATAAAATCCTAATGAAAAACATCTTGAGTGTCGTGTGCACACAATGTTGCCTTTTTCTTTCTTTCTTCTCTGTTCACCTAATTTCACAGCAATTTCAGCGAGTCAGATGGTCGTAAATTATCATTTTGAGCACAGAACAGAACAGTCCTTTGTGGTTTCATCTGTTAATTAGACTGATCCAATTTATCTGTTTAATCATTAAGCTATTTAAATTGTACACAGGAGGTGCAAGCTCATACAATTCCCCAGAGGAGGAGGCTCCCCGCCTCTGTGTTTTTCAAATACTGTCATTTAAACACTGTGTCAACTGCTATTCCCGACATAGTTTCTGGGTTTTGTTTGTTTGTTTGTTTCAAAGGCTGGTGGTGTGTGAGTTGTGGACACATGTGCTGTCAAGTAGTGAGTAGGTGTGTCTTGCTGCAGGTCATTATGGCACCACACCTTGCCAGTGTAGATTTTTGTGAGTGACTGACTACTGTAAATAACAGCTTTAAAATGAATAGCTGCTGGGCCAGATACTGTATATCTAGAGTGAGTGAAATAGGATCTGGCATCAATGGTTTAAAGGATTTCTTAAACAATTGAAATACAGCTGCTACATTGTTATAAGCTAACCTGACAGACGGTCTGGACACTAGACCCATTGAAAAGGCCGGTAAAAGGGAACAATCAGTTTCCTGTTCCTTCTGACACCAATGCTGTTTTAGTAACCGTAACATCATCGCTCTAGGAATAGCAAAATTGGTCTATGAGTCAGTCGTCTTTTTCTCCTATTTTAGTCAAGAGTGAAACTTCTCAACAACCATCTGATGAATGTTTTTACAGACATTCACAGCTTATTGACTCCCCATTCTCGCACTCCTATTTTTTTTCCTGTAGTGCAGGTTGAAATTTCTTTTTTTGCCTTTCAGTAAAATATCCCTTGTCCTAGGAAATTTCTCCAAATCTGATAGATTTTTAGACTTTTAGACATTCATTGCCCTGATGATCAATCCTCAACACAAGTTTTTTTTGTCAGCCTTTCCACACTGCCTACAAAACTGGAAATAAGAAACAAGGCAACATCCTGCTCAATCCGCACTGCATAACCCATGCATGGCCGACTCACTTTTCTTGACAAACTCCTCAAGGCCAGAATGGGACTACAGCAAGCCAGCTCAAGGCAATGTCAAAAGAAACACAAAATAAGCGGTATTCTTTACTTATATCTATAGATTTTAGCAAAATGGAATTTGTCTTGTTTTCTATTTTATTAGAGAAGTCTTTATTTTAAAAGTTTCATTACAGGCTTGGAGATGAAATTAAATTATTTTGCAAAAAAAAGAAACAGAGCGGTAGACTGCCATTGTCCACTCTAATCATTTGGTTTTAGATATCATTGTTGAAGTACTCTTTCTAGACTGGACACACTGTATTTTGATTTCAGGGGTGACTGGTTTGGATTGAAAGCATTCGATAAATATGGAATGCGTTTGGACGTCTAACTGGTTGTGACTTCAGTGATTGAGTTTGACACACATGCTCGAGACCTTTCCTCTGGTTCGACTGTGAGGTTGACAGTTGTGGTTTTGAGTGAAACGTCTCAACAAATCTTGGATGAATTGCCGTGAAATTTGGGACAGACATTTGCGCACGCTTTGATGATTATTTGACTTCTCGTCTGGCGCACTCATCAGGTTTAAATTTAAATGTGTCTTCTACTTTGTTTTGTTTCTACATTAATGGAGAATTTGTGACATTCCCGTCATCCGCAGTGGTAAATTACCGGGGTTAATCTGCATGATGACAGTTTACGTCAACATACTAGCAATTCTCACTGTGCACAGGTTAACATCCAAACATTAGCATCCAACAGAAAGCAGCATTGTGTCTGAGTGCAGACTGACAGCCAGATGCGTCATCTTATTATTTTTACAGTAACTGTTATCAGATTTTGGTCTCAAACAAAAATGAGGGGAATTCACTGAAAACAAAACTTTTAAGAAATTCACATTTAGGACACCACACAAGCAATGGCTGTGAGTGCATGTTATGTGTGCATATCTATGTCAGTGGCCAAATGATTAAACAAATACCACCTTTGTGCACAGCAGATTTAATTAAGCTGAGCTGCGTGTATTACGATGAAAAAGAAATATAGAAAAGTGCTTTTTGGTGAAGCCAGAATTCACTTGCCCTCTCAGAACACTGCTGCTGTCAAGGTTGTTTTACTCTCTCACATGAAAAATTAATTTATCATGGCTGAGCCTTCAGCTCTGTTTACATAAGCCATCAATATCTACACCCTGCTGGTAATAAGATAGCCTGCTGGCATAATTGCCTGACCAAAGGAGGAGCTAGAGGCAACTGACATCAAGACAAGGAGGCTCTTCACTATACACGGAGTGTACACTAAGTAGAAAGGAAAAAGGCCGAGGACTAGTGAGTTTCAAAACCCTTATCCAGGATGAAACAGCTAACATCAGGAAGATGACCCCAATTATGACCTGAATGCCTCAGCCAGCTGAAACCCAGCAGAGAGGAGGAGCCAGAGGGGCAAACATGGAAGGACAAGCCCCTACATGGCATGGTCCCCTGTCAAATTGAAGAAGTGACTGATATTGGGAAAAACTGGACTGAAAGACAGCACAGAGACAGCAGGGTGTATGTATTATATATACACAGAATGAGCATGAATATTTATATGAAAAATAAATACTGACATTGTACCTGCATGAGTGCAGAATGAGTATGATTGCTGTGGTTTACCTCATAGATTGTGTGTTTTATTTAAAACCATTCTACATGGTGATTGAGGTGTAATAGATGTTAATAGAGCCAAATAGATCCGAAAATTCAAATAACTGTTTTTAATGTTAAGAGAATGGGAGTATCTGCCATGTCCTGAATTGTCAGTGTTTTCTAAAGTAATAATAAACATCTCAACACCAGTCTTTATGTGTTTTTGAACAAAGAGCATCATAGTGTACAATAGTGCATGAGAATGTACTGCGTGAACAGAATATGAGAATTCTGCTCTCTAGTGGTGATACACTGACTTGCAATAAATTAAAAGGTACATACATTTATTCTCTACTTCTGTGAAGGGTTAGGGTAACTGAAAGCCGTTTGACTTAGTTTGACTTCTGCTTTGCATGTGTATTACTTATAAACTTTAAAAAATGGCTTATTATTATTCTTTTGCATTTTAAAAGATCCTAGAAAGCATATTGCCTCACCCTACACATCCATTTAAGCTGCATCGTTATGCTATTTATCATTGACACACCTAGACTAGGCATTTCTGTAACTCACCGTGTCTGATGACAGATCACTGAATAATGAATAATCCTATAATTTAATATTCTTATAATGCCATCGACTTTTCACATACGGCAGAGAGCTGAGAATAGACTATGTCAAGTCCTCCTGGAGAACCTGCATTATTGAAATGTGGTTTCATTTAACAGAACAGAATGTTGAGCAGAGATGATTGAGTGTCATCGTACATACTGAGGATTTCAGACAGTGAAGCCATATATAATTCACAAGAACTGCTGGTAAATAAAAGCCATTGTTGCCATACTTCTCCTTCCTGCTGTTTGTTTGTTGTCTCAGAAAAACAGACTTTAAAAAGCTTTTGCTCTTGTATTTCTTTAGAATGTGGCAGATCCTTTTTGAATAGGCAGACAAATCTGGTTATATGTCAGCAGGAGCACGAGCATCTTTTGTGCATGACGAGTACACAAAAGGTTTGAAGATTGAATGACTTTATTCCTCCCCCAGGGGGGAAACACACAAAGGTGGAACTCATCACCATTAAAAGAGAGTTGTTTAAGGGCTTTTGCATTTTTTCTAAAATAAAAAGGTAACCAGTGCTGTTCAACTAATAAAAATCTGATTATTCAAAGCACTACATCAAATACAAACATAATTTAAAAATAATTCGGCATCTGTCATATCGGTGCAATTTTCTTTCTACTCGCTTCAGTCATTATTACCTGGACCTTGTTGGTATTAGGTGTAGATAGACCATGCTTCTTTTTATTTCGCTTTGCCAGGTCATGGAAACTATTCACGAGAGATTGTGGAGCACGAACCCCCTACCGGGCACAGATATACACTGCTCTGCTATAACATTAGAACAAATGACCTGATTAATTGATGTGGTTTGTCAGTGAATTGTGTACATTTCAGACCAAAATAAACCAACGACTGTCCCTTGTGGTCTAATGTGTATTGAGATTCTGCATCGATCAATTATCATATTATTACAGCAGATATTGCAGCTAAACATAGTGGTTATGATGTGGCTCAACATTTGATAGTTATGTTAATGTGTTTATGTAGTGCGTGGGTCTAGTGTCCAAGTATTAAAATAGATGAAGGTGATGTGGAGCCATCTGAAGCTACTCAATATAACTATTTCATGACTGGATCATTGTAGAACTGTTAGAAAATAGTAACATGCTGTATAGGTGCAGTATTAAAAGATAAAATGAGACAAGTGATGAAAAGAAACTAACCCAATTTAATGACCAAAACAATTAAGCACTGTTCTTTCAGCAACTTGAAGTCACTAATTTCTTCAATTGCCTCTACTTTAGCTATACTTATACCATCAAGCCCAAGTCACGTTAAGTCTTATAATCATCATTTTGAAAATCCAATCACTAGCAAGTAGACTTTTAGTATTGTTTCATTCACGTTACAAGACAGTACGATTTGCTTTCATGTCGTATTGATTAGGTTGTTGACTGAACAGCTCCTAAGATGACATTTTCAGAGCAGAGGATGAATGAGAGGATACAGATGATGAGATAATGAGCAGTCAGTGTTGAATTATCCACTTACTTTCCATGCCTGTCATTTATGTTATTGATCTCAATTTGTGACAGCACATCTGAGCAAAAGAAATGTTTAAAATCGCCCATGGCGTCATCTGAACATTTTTCAAAGCCGCTCTTGATCACATCATCATCTTCATCCTTTTTCCGTCCCTTGATATGAAATTGTGCATTGTAGTCAACTGTATAAAGGCATAATAAAAATGATTATCCTGGACGCTAGACTAGCCTTAAACGGTATGCAGACAGTGCGCATTGTGAGATAAGAACATTTTGTTGTAATTTGTTGTTGTGCCTCTTACAGGAACAGAAGCAAATCAATCAAGTCCGATGCTTTGTTTGACTGAACTGGAATTACACTGACCATTCATTTTCCCCAATGGCAGCAACAGCCATTGACGTTGATGTGTAAAAGGTGTACTTATCATTACTGGCTGTTTTCCTGAAATAGTGATTCTTCAGTACTTTGCTATGAATTGTACTCTGCATGTTTTAATAGGTGAACTGTTTTAGATTTTGTTACATCCACTAATCCCATCCACAATAGTTTTGTGACACCCTGATGTAATTCAGACTATGCAACACTGGAGCTCTAGATCTTTTTTTTTATATACAGTGTGCTCTGGAAAAAAATAAATTATAGGCAAAATTTACTTTTCCTTTAAAATGTACCACATCAGCAGTAGTACAGACACCAAATATGCTCAAGTGCCCAAAGTGTAAATAGTAAATATTTAAATATGTCATTACTAAAAGGTATGCATTGTATATTCAATAATCTCCAAACTACAGTGTTATGACAGAATAGGGCCCTATTATATTATCTCTCATCCTAGTAATTATCACCTCTATCAATTATCATCTGCCTTGTGCCATCATTCATGGTTAGCATTTGGATTCTACACCTTGGCTGTTCATTATTTTTGTCATATTTATTTCACTTTTATCTCTCATTTCCACAATCGTATAGCTCTCTGGTTGCTTCTATGGCATTCACTTATCAACAGGCAGGATATTTTACAAATTATGTTGCAGGACAACAAACGTTTGTCTGTGCTCTATAAAAATAAAAGAATAAGAATAAAAACGTTCACGCTTCATATTTTCAAAGTCAAAACTTGCTGCAGTTTAGTACATTAGTATGCACAAAGAACAATAGCATAAAAGGACATTATGAAAAAAGACCACAGCACTATATATAACTATTGATTGGAGCAAAAGGCACATGTTTGAACTGATGAATACCTATGGCTGTCAAATATGAAGCATTTCTCCTCACTGTCACAGGGATGTTTTCTAAACCTACTGCCACAATCCAATTCAAAACCATTAGAGACCAACAGATAACAAGAAAATGACTGCAGATGGATGACGCTCTGGAGACACTCAGTCTCATGTACCTGTCACTCTGTCTCCATTTCCCACAAACACCAGTATTACCTTTCATTAAGATTGCCATTACAAAAGGAAATGACACTCTTTTTACATTATCATTGTTGTGTTTATCATTTATGGAGAGTGGTATAAATCCATAAGCAGGGTGGTGTTGTATAACCACTGCATGGGTAAAAGTGTTGTTAATGGCATGGCAACAGATGGCGAACAATGCCAAACATATACATGCACTTACATTAAGGACGGTAAATAGATGATGTGGAATATATGCAACCTTTCAGGTGATACCTGAATTAACTCCAGCCTCTCTCTGCAAGGCAGAATGCAGCCAACACCTTTCTTTCCTCTGTGTTTGGCATAGTTGTTCTGATTAAGTAAGAGACTTTAGTATTTTGTTTTCTTCTTTACTGTATTTTTCTACACATCTGTACATAGTTCTTAGATTTTTTTTTTTTTTCAGACAAATGAGACAATGTCAAGGCAATCCAGTTGTTTTTCAGAAGTCTAATAACTGGACTCTGCACACTAGATTGCACCAATTGGTCTAAAAATGTGCAGCATTCCCCTCTCTCTCTCTCGTTCCATTAGCGAAGACTATTTTCTGCGTCATGCTGTAATGGCTTTTAGCACAGGTATTGAATTAGCACTACATGTGGTATGTATGAAATGTCCACTGACTGGTTTCTAGAGGCTTCAGACATTCTTGTAAAATGCCTGGGAGCTTTGAACAAAGTATGCTTTTGAACATCTCTGCAAACAAACAGAGAACCATATGCCACTTTGAAATTCAACCACAGCATATGACAACAATCTGACAAAATGATAATGGCACTGGATCATTCAGTTACACCCACAATTCTGGTGTTGTCACTGCCCTTTTCACACATTCAGAGGTGCAAAAATCACTTGGATAAAATGTGGAGAAGGTGTAAGGTAAACACATGCTGCAGGCTAAATTAAGCAGGGTAAAAGGTTGAAACATCCGCCAAGACAGTGTAAAAAGTAAACTTCCAAGAGAAATTCCATAAACTGAACACTGTGTCTATTCCAGCAACCCTAGGTTATAATTTCTTACAAATCTAAAGCAACATTAGGTGTTTTAGTTAAAATGCTGGAGAAAAACTGTGATATTTCTCTGCTGCTCTGACTTTGACAATGGACCAATTGTTCTTAATATTGCTAAGCTGACAGTTTGATTAATCCAGTCACAGTGTTTCTAAATTATTAAAGTGTGAGATGTTGCCACAGATGAAATAAATTCATGATGCGTTCAATTTTAAGAATGCAGGTCGATCACAGATGATAATCTCATCTCTCTCTATTTTGCTAATAAATTAAAATAAAACTACAATCAAAGTCAATCAATCAAATGAGCAGATAATTAATCGGTGTTATGACAATAATGACACATTAAACTGTTCATACATGTAAATTCAAGTTAGCTGCTGTACATTTGTTTAAAACACGATATTATAAAAGACAATTTCCCTCTTCTATGACGTACACACTGTAAATCCTCCTGACAAAGACCTTAAGCCACACGAGCAAACACACATACACAACTGATGTAATGCTCTTATCTTCCATTTAATCTTCAATCTAAAGCATCATAGGAAGTAAAGGTAGTGTCAATTTTTCATTGTCAGATTTTAAGGAAAACACATCATAATAATAATAATAATAATAATAATAATAATAATGATAATAAAGATTTGCCGTAAGACACATTAAGTAACGAAGGAGATAGGAAAAAGGTACCATCTCTAATTATGCTACTTTATACAAGAGTATTGACTCAGTGGATTGTATCGACTCCACTGGAGCCAACATCATTTTGTGTTATTATATTGGAACGAACTTGGCTGTGTGAGCATTTGAGTCATGAGGTCGTTGTTGTTAATTACAATCTCTCACTCTGTGTGTGTGTGTGTGTGGGAATAAATGTGTGCGTGTGTGTGGGAATTAATGCATGTTTGTGTGTGTGTGTGTGGCTTGTTTATATAGCAGGGTAGAAGGACTACTGGGAGGTTCTGTGTCAGATGCGACATCACAATACACAGAATATGATGAGAAAGCCAACAATATGCTCAGTCCTTTAAAAACACAATAGGACTCAATTTTAAAACGTCGAATGTTATTTGTTTTCCTTTTTACTTCAACCGATTTGTGCCCATGTTCACCACTGACTGGACAACAATGGATGATAAATACGTGTCCAAACTGTCACCTACTGTTGATTTTTGGGCCGGGATGTATCTGGTAATAATAGGTGAGTACATTGCTTGTTAAGTCCTAATTGTTTGTGAGCTTTAATAGATTTATTTTAGGATCCTGAAAAAGGAAACTTAAAAAATATATATATTATTTAAGATGTTATGATATCAGTTAATTTCAGCTTGTTTGGGTCTTCTTTAATTTGCTTTATATTTTCTTTCAATTATTCTATATATCTAAGCTAAAACATTCACAGCAAGTATACATGTGTTATAGCTTTATAGTTTGTTTGCATAAGGTATTATCATTATGGCGATACATATGGAAGTTGTTTTTATATTGCTGCTAAAGAAAATTGTAGGAGGCCGTGGATCAGTGGGGGGTTTGATTACTGGCTCCACTAGTCTACATATGTGCATGTGTCCCTGGGCAAGACACTTCACCCTAAGCTGCTCCTGATGGTTGTGCTGAAGGGTGTGAATGGGTAAGTTAGATAAAGTCCTGCATGTCAATGCACTGCGTAGATGTATGAGTGAATGGGTATCTTGACAGGAAAGGGGCTGTATAAATACAGAGAGCCCATTTATATTGAAATAATTATTAACTGTAATCATTGTTGTTGTCCTATCACTCAGTGTTTAACATGCAAAACTGTCCTGGTTTCTGTAGACAGAACATTAAACATTTTGTTTTATACATAAACACTCACTTGTTTATTCTCATTATCCACTTGTTTGACACGACAATGAGCATGCATTCCATTTATATGGAGATTATTTATCTGAGGTTCAGGAGCAGGACCACACCGCAATCATTCCCCCTCTGTCTATATATCCCCCCTATTTCTGTCTTTCCCCTTTTCTCTATCATTTTCCTTAGATAGGGGGTTTGCTAGCCGGGATCAGGGGAAGGTTACCCCCACACAAAAACTAATCAAGCCTATGTTGTCCTTATTTATTCCTAAATAAATCTATTTGATAGTGTGGTCCCTGCTCGTGACTTGACAAAACCAACAACAAACCGGGATATGGCTGCATTGAAAAACACGATACACCTTTCAACCCTAACCCATCATCATCAAGATGTTGGAGATATATTGTGACTGATAGCAGAGTTCAGACGGGAGGAAGTATATAGGCTTTTTCATGTTTATGGAAGTCACAATTCCTAAATATGGTCAAAGCCAAAACAATTAACGACATATAAGTTGACTGTGCAAGACTTTGGGTTATATAACCATTGTTCTAGTGTGGTGTGTGTACTTGTGTGTGTGTACCTCAAAGGGACGCTCCATCACTTCAGTTCTGCAGCTGCTGGAGTCTCTTTGTGTCTTCTGAATCACTCCACAACTTCCCTCGCTTTTCTTGTGACGCAAATGGCACTGGTGGCACAGTTCAAGCATCAGTCCACCTTTGAGGGATCTGTGGTGGAATATGGATTAACTGTCACTGACGATAAGACCCTGTTGCACACAAAATACAAATGATTGTCATAATTTCATTATGTAGCCCTGGAAAAATAAAGCTACATTTGGCTACTGCAACTTACCTTGTTGCAGTGCGAGCATGGCAGCAATTTATACTGCAAATTACAAACACTACAGGTGGTTGCCTACCATTTGTATTAAGTGCCACATCACCCTATAATGGCATTTTATCTACCTTCATTGCAAGAAAAGGTGCTGATTATTGCCTTCAAAAGCATTTTTTCCTGGTTTGCTATTTGCAACTAACCAATCATTATTGCCATTACATTCATGCACAACCAGCACCTACATAAAAAGCTTGTATCCTGTAACCATATATCAAACTTCAAACTTCTAAATGTACAGGAAATGAACTTCTTAATTTCTTTTTTTTTTCCGACTACTTTCACATTTAATTTTTATGTATATATGTTTCATGCGCCGCAGTTATACCAGGACATGGACATGGTTTCCTTCTGTTTAGACCACAATTCAAAAAGTGCACAGTAATTATACAAAAACATGCACTGTGAAATGAAATGACATAACATGAAATCTAAACTTGGGGTGGAGGGAAAACATCAGTTTAACATCAGCAAACACAGACACGGTGTTATTCTGAGGTGCCAATAATCGAGTTACTCTGGAATTACTGTCCAACCAAAATGAATAGGCTTCTTTCAAATTGAAAGCATTACATATAAATTTAACACCCCTTTGTGCAATATAGAACTCACTGTACAATATTTCAATATCAAGTGTAATCCTGTTTTACACTGTAAATATTCACCTCATTGGTTACTGACTGCATATTATATTTGTTATTATAATATGAATAGTGGATATCTTTTAGTGAACATGCATAGATAGGAGAAAGCATGTTATCCCTGTTTATTACACTTACCTTTCCTGTCTTTGCTCATTGTGGGACTAATAAAGGACGTTTCTTATTTTAAAACTTACCTCACATTTCTAAATGCGTCATAGTGGGTCTCTGTCAGGATATGCCGTTATAATATCTGGAGAGCACACCTGTAAATAATCATATTAATGAAGCAAGGTCGACCGTTTTGTTGTCTCATCAGTTAATCACCCTCACCTGTGCTTTTCCTGCTCGTCAACATGTCTGCTCTAGAAAAGGCCTCGATGAAAACATGCTAAAAGTCTGTTTAACAAGTGACACAACGTATTTAAACGGCTGCCTGAAAAAAATCTAAAGGGAGCATGTTATGTTTGTTTGGATGAAGTCCGCACGTTGTGTGTGTGTTTTTTAAGTAGTTCAATCTGCTCAGACGCCGTGTGCTCCACCTACCGGAGGCATCTGGGATTACCCTAACAACATAAACATTGCAAATATTCATAGTATACATGTTGTCTGTTACAATGCTACTGCAAAAAATGTGATACTACTGATACTTGGACAGTACTTTCAATACAAACCACCATTTTTAAAATAAATTAATGTCAGTTGAAATTAAAGTATGATGAATTTGTTACTGGATAAGCCTAAATGCGTGCAGAATTTACATTTTAATTAAAAAAAAGGCAGATAAATAAATGACAAGCATGTGTGTTTGTGCAATATTGTTATTACAATTAATGCATTTGCTATTATTCTTGCGTGGCGATCAGCTGCTGGAAGGAAGGGATGATAAAAGGAAATGCTAATGCAGAAAATGGAGTTACAGACTTCAATGAATAGAGATGTGACACTGCAAGGTCCAGGTTGTCTGAGATTACACTCACTTCCTGAAATGTGACAGTCCAAGGCTGTCATTGCATTTGTTATCTGCACCATTCCCACTATATTCTACAATACAACTGTCACTGTGTTTTTTTTTTATATAATAGCGATGGACGCAAAACTCTCCTAGGATCTTAACATATCGGCTGTGAATTTCATAACAAAAAAATTATTCTACTCAAGGCATTTTCAACAAACATCTTTTTGTAAACCATCATGGACATATCACGTATTCATGCCAGTGATGATTGGATTTATTCTCATGTTGGAGGTCATGACATATCAAGGTTGCTTCATGGGAGAGAAAATTCCATGAGAACCAGATGGAGACAACACCTGACTTGCCTATTCACATCTAAAACACATTACAGGACAATACTGCATGTTGAATTCATCACATTTGCATACACTTACATGAGGGAGGGTTATTAAAGGTTTAACACGGAACACCTCAACCAATCTCCGTAATGGAATTGACGATTACTTAAATGCTATAATTAATTTTCCAATCTCTCTACATATTTTTTGAATCCCATGCATTATAAGCACTTTGCCTCACAGTGATGAAAATAATTTAAGGGAGGGAGAGAGGTAAGTCCACTACACAACTATACATTCAGAATCTCATTATCGGCCCCAAAATGTTTTTGGATCACAAAAATGCTGAATGCCGTCATACAACAGGCTATCTTAACACAAGTTATGCATAGATTGTGTGATAAATGTGTCTTTGGTAGCATTGACTAACCAGTACAGAGTAGAACATGTACAATTATTGGTGCTGCCAGCCTCAGCATCTCACGAGCAGCCAGCTTCTGTACGTTGTCTGGAGCTCTGCAGTTAATGAAGCATGGTGAGAGAAATAATCCTGAGGGCAAAGAGAAACCTAGAGGGACTGAGGTCAGGAGAAAAGCAAAAAGCTGTCACAAGTCCTAAAGGGGTTCAGTGTCACGGTGCTGCTGTTGCCTACAGCAAAGTAAACCAAGGTGCTTCTCTGTCCATATATATTCAAAGAGCAGATGACGGCAGGCACAGCCATGTCTGAATTTCAGTTCATTTCCAATTCTGACTGATCTGAACTCATCACCACAGGCTGCCATCGTGTGATTTTAGATTTTATTGCAGAAAACACATTCTATCAACAGCCACGTACAATGAAACACAGCTGCAAGTGTCTCATTTAATGAAGGTATAAGTCACTCATGGGCAACATACAGCCCCTGGACTGAACCTAGCCCATGAACCAGTTTTATGAGGCCTGTGGCGTCCTCACAGGGAAAAAAAGAAATGAATAAAAAGGGCGTCTTTATTAGATATGTTGCTATTCAGCATGAGTTCAAGAGAGGGTCATGTGTACATTTTGATTGAGGACAAATTGTGACAGAAAAGGTGAGGTGTCAGTGAGGATACCTGTCAAAGTTGTTTGTTAAGTTACTGTCTACCACTGCATAACCATCACAACCAAAAAACAGATAGAAAACAAAAATACAAAGTTGAATTATACATAAAATAATGCTCATTAACAGTAAGATAATAACAATACAAAGACAAAAATAAAACAAAAAACAATTGAAGAGGAAACAGTCACGATGCAACTAAACATTATACAGTAATCTCAGAATGACATGCTTTTCGTGTTATTGCACAATGGCACTGTGTATATGTTCAGTCAGATGAATTATATGTATTTATTATTATGATAAATGTAATCCAGTTGTATCCTGGGTCTTAATTCTAATTCTAATATAAGGTTACACTCTAATATTTCATCCAGCTAATCATTTATTCCTTTCTCTCCTATACCTTGAGGACAAATTTGATTACATGATATCATGCTGCTGTAATCACAACTATTTCTGAATTCTAGCATTTATAGATAGATCTTCAGTATATATCTGTAACTGCATGTCTTTATAATATATCTAACTGTATGTGACTGGTGTTTTTGTGATAGAGAAGCCTTAGTTTTGAAAGTGGTCATTGACCTTTGACCACCTCCTTAAAACCCATTTTATTTAGAGATTATTGAGATTGGTCTGGACTGAAGGACTGAAACCTGGCCGCTCACCCCCCCCCCCCTGAATGAAGGCACATTGATCCCCTCACAGAGACAGTACAATATTGATTTTGTTTTATGCCGTTTCTCCAGTCTATATTCTTATTATTTCCTGCAGCCGTCCTGTCTATCGTGGGGAATGCAGCAGTCCTGGCCAGTGCAGCCCATCGCCTCACTTCACTCAAAGCTCCGGAGCTGCTGACAGTAAACTTAGCATTAACAGACATGGGCATGGCCCTCAGCATGTATCCTCTGTCCATTGCCTCAGCTTTTAACCATGCCTGGATTGGTGGTGATGCCTCTTGCCTCTACTACGGCCTGATGGGTATGATCTTCAGTTTAACCAGCATCATGACTCTGGCTGTGATGGGGATGATCAGGTTCCTGGTAACAGGAAGTCCACCTGAGACAGGTAATGTAATCTCAAATAATATCTAAGGGAGCGGTTAAATACCATATGACATTTATAAATCCTTATTGTAAGACAACAATCAATCTTGACAAATGTCCCAGGGTTTTAACTCCGATGTAAGTTTCCTAAATTCCCTTTAGGATTAATAATATATCCACCCAATCAAATCTGAAGCTGGATATCAGCTTGGCAATAAAGCCTTTCAATTATTCCAAACCAAAAGAAATATTACCTATAGCTTTCTTATCTTTTCAAATACCATGCTAGTTTATATTGACTGAATGATTATTGATCACACAATTGGCTTTTGCATCACATAGATGACACCAGTAGATGACAGAACGTGTGAGGTTTAAAAATAATGGCACTCGATGTAAAAAAAAAAGAAGACAAAACATTAAATAATATACTTACTGTAGTAGGTTGCACAAAAATACAGTTGCCACTGCTCATTAAGCTCATTACAACACCCTGTGTTGTAGCTGCAACTTCCATCCTCCCAACTGTGCCTCACTGATGTGTGCTTAGCTTTGGTGTTATTGTGATTTAATTAAGATCCTAATGGCAATGCCTGTCTTAAGAATTAAGAACAATGTGGACTCCTACATTGCTGCTTCCATTCTTTAAAGGTTAATGCAAAATTGGGCAAATGATGTGTAACAAAACAAGCCAGCGTGCAAAGCCAATACAGTTCATACACTAAAGTGAATTTCAAATCTGTCTCTAGGGCTCAGGTTCCAGAGGCGAACTGTCTGCGTTGTGATCACTGGGATCTGGCTGTACGCCGTCCTGTGGGCTTTGCTGCCTCTGTTCGGCTGGGGCAGTTATGGCCCAGAGCCATTTGGATTTGCCTGCTCGATAGCCTGGACCGGCTACGGGAAGTCTCTGAACCACTTCACCTTCATCATAGCTATGTCCATTTTCTGCACATTCCTGCCCAGTCTGGTCATTGTCTTCACCTATTTTGGCATTGCCTGGAAGCTGCACAGAGTCTACAAATCCATCCAGCACAACGACTTTCAATACGGCAACATCGAGAAGAAAATCACCTTTGTAAGTATTAATGCTGACACTGTAGTTTTGTTTTACTTTTACTGATCGTGCACAAGCTTATTTGTGAAATGTAAAATAAGAGTACTGAAGAAAACACTTTCTTTTAATGAAAGACATTTTACTAAAGTAGAAGTGGGAAATGTCAGTTCATTTGAGCCAGGTTCTGTTTCATGTTCTTTGAGTTACAGTTATTAGATTAAAGCACATCTTCAGGCAACCAGGCCTATAAGCAAGCATATTCCAGACCCATGTAAGACAGTCAGACCGCACCCTGGAGACAATAGGAGGTTTTCCCCAGATAATAACATAACATAGACATAACAACATTGACCTACGCTATGTAATTGTTGCCACTTCACAGCAAAATAAACCAAGTGAAAGTTCAAAAGCACATAAAATCATTACCTTCTTACTAACTGTAGCCACGGAATCCAATGTTACTAGGCAACAAAGCACTAACCGGTGCTCTCCTTATTGAGTTACTGCTCGTCACTGGTTGCACTCACCTACTTTAATGTCTCTCCATACCTTCTACTAATCCTCTTTGGTCACACTGCAAGTTACCATTAAGCTTTATTTTGTCACAGGGGTTTTAGTAAATATTGAAGTTCCAGCTGAAAAATTGATATTTTTGTTTGGGCAGACCTCGCCTTGCCTCGCCTCGCCTCGCCATGCCACACCACTAGCATAGTACCTGGTACCAGTAGGAGTCTGTGCTCCGGAGACATGTGGACATAAATCAAGCCAAACAGTGCCGAATTGTAGATCAGTTAAAGCTACTTAACAATCCTAAAAATGTGGGTTAATCTCCAACAACTACAGGAGTCTGGTGTAAAGTCACTTGTCACTCGTACGTAGTTTCACTCAGACGTGCAGTGATGACTCCGCCCACGTTAACTAGGTAGTTTTTTTGTCGTGGAGATGCAACCTAATTGTGCTGCTTTATTTACATTTTATTTGTTGCAGTCACATAGGTTAATAACAGCTTTATACCTGACTTTTGATTTTGAAAATGTTTGAGTTGAAAGAAATAGTTAAAAAAAAAACAATTGTTACAGAGACACACATGACCATAACTGGACCCCAAGTTCACATGTGGCTCATGACAGCCGCATGTGAACATCCTGGGCTCCGGCCAAATCTGTGACAGAGGAGCTGCAGTATTTTTAAGGTCAATTTATCTGTCAATAAAGTCGAAGTCAATGTGACGTCACCACATTGACACAGCGGAGGAACACAGCTATACAACAATGAGCAACTTCAGCCAATATGTTTAGTAAAGTGCACTTTCAAAAAAAACTAAAACAAGAATCAACAAGACTTCTCAAAGACATTTAAACAAAACAACACATAGGCTAATTCCTGAAATGTTCAGGTTATTTTAAGTGCACACTGCACCTTTAATTCAGGGGACAAGTGATTTCAGTTTATAGAATTAAGCATTTCTAAATATAGCCCAAAAAGTACAAGTATACAAATTAAAAACACATTGTTACAGCAATGAGGATAATTAGGAGCCCATATTTATTGTAAATAAAGACAATGGGGATTGTGCGTGTGTGTTGAGTTTCCTTTGGTTCTAATCTGCTAATTCACATGCAATGCTCACACTCCATTTTAAAGTGTTGGAAAGGCGTACACTTAAACCACCATACATACATTAGGTCTGTGACCATGTGTGTGCATATTCATGAGAGTGGCAAACAGGTGACATTTCCTTCAGTTTGTTGGATGTTTATCATGAAAACTGAATTAAAAGGATGCGTGTTTGTAAGTGCAGGGCTGAAGACGCCGCAGAATAATTGAGAGGGTTGATGCAAAATTGATTTTGTAAGTGTTGTTTTGTTTTTTTAGTACTTGATTCTATCAAACATTGATGATTATGTTTAGTCAGGCTTCTGTATGTCTGTGTGTTTGTTTTTTCTTTATCTTCTTGTATCAATGGGTCAGCTAGCGGTTATTTAAAATGCTTCGTCCAATGTGTTTCCGAGCAAAGCACCAACAATTGTGGCAGGTAGCTGAGGCTGCAGTGCGTGAATTTGTGTGATAGAAAAAAGTACTATGTACATTTGCAGCACCACAGAGCACAAGCTACTCTCAGTCTGTGACCTTTCAATAAAATGCAATAAAGTCCCTTGTAAGTTTATAGTTTTATGATACAGAGGGAGTTATCTTTGGTCACTGACAGGTCTGATTCTATCACATCTTTTGCAATTAATGTTTATTTGGGACTTTCTAAACCACTGTAGGTGAGACTTCCTCTTGCTTGTGGTCAAACTGCAGTGATTTGAACCGAACAGCTAACCAGTGAGGGCAGTCGTGGGGGTTTCTTTGGTGTGTGACAAAAAAAAGAAACTGCTTTTAAACCGCTGTCAAAGAAAATAGGCATTACTCTTATTACATCAGTTATTTTGTCTTAAAAAACAAATCAAAAAAAACATCAAAGAACTGCACAGAACACTTTTGATGAAAGATGAAAAGAGTTTTCACTTTCCCTCGGACTGGCTCTCCTAACCGTGATTGATGGCGATGGATGCTTCATCGCTTGCCAGGTTTCTTAATTGAAAGTGACTGACTATCTAATGAAGCCTCTCCATATTGTTCTTTTAATAGGAAAACAAATAAAACTCTCCCCGCTGTTCATCAACAATTATTTTGCTTGTCTTCAGTCAAACGCAAACTGGCTGTTGATCCCATCATATGGACACCTTTCTTAAAATAACCGGTTTGATCCTTCCAGTGTAGCCATGGAAACATTGATTGCCTCACACAGTAAAAGGTCTTTCAGGTTTAAGTCAGAACCATGTACCTGTCAGTCGCACAACAATGTGTGTGTCTGCTGCACATCTCCTCACCTGACTGATCACAGCATTCTGATAACAACATGATCATTGTCCCCTTGTGTTATTGTATTACAGTTTATCAAGCATTGCCCACCCCATTATCTGTCTCATGTGTTTAACTACATGTCCCTTTTTTTTTCTTTTTCTTACTTCAAATATTGATTTGACAATATTATTACTAATAATAATCATAATAATAACAATAATAATCATAACAACAACAATAATAATAATAATAATATAATAATAATAAAAATAATACACATTTGTTACCTATTTCTTTCTATTTTCAAATGTTATTCTTTTGTCAAATCAAATGGCTCATTTTCTTGTAGTCTGAGAGCTATTGTTTCCCACCTAATCATTCCCCATAAAAAAATAGTAAAGCAGAAACATTTGATATCAGGAGGCTGAGTTAATATGATTTAAAACTTTAAATTAAAGCTGCAGTGTGTAAGTTTTGATGGTGATTAAATTATTCTGCCTCTGCTTAGTCCTTGTGAACAGAAACGTGTAAACAACATATGATTTGCACGCTGTGTTCTTCATCTGAAAATGAGCTGTGTCAAGCGATACTATCAGACCCAAATGAGGGAGCAGTGGTGTGTATACAGAGGCAGCACAGAGGCGAGAAGGTATCCCGTCAAATTGACTGAGTTTTTTTAAGCAGTAGAACTCACTTGACAACGATTTGAATGTAACAGACATTTGTTTATAGTTAAAAAGTTATGCACCATTACCTTGTTACGAGATCAGCCAACTAATCTTGCTGACTGCATGTCCAGATGTTAACACTGGTCTCTCATCGTGACTTCTCGTTTCAGATGGCCGTGTCGATCACCTTAGGCTTCCTCACTGCCTGGACACCGTATGTGGTCGTCAGTTTCTGGAGCATGTTTCACTATCAGGAGCAGGACCACTTGGATCCCTTCATCGCTCTGCTTCCCTGCCTCTTTGCTAAGAGTGCCACCATGTACAACCCTTTCATATATTTCATCTTCAGGCGCACCGCATGGCACAAGCTCCTGCACCTCCACAGACTGGGCTTTTGTTGTTCGTGTCGGGTCTGTTTCCCTGCCGAAGAGCCCAAAATGACCATCAAAATGGTTGACATCTCAGAATGCAGCATTACCAGAGATAAAATGTTTGCAGGACGTGTGACGATAGGGACGAGTGAGATATGACTGTGGCATAAGAGTGTTGACAGAAAACTGTCATTTTTGAGAAGAACTGCATGTAGCAATGCAATTATATTAAAACAAAGATGTAAAAAGTTACCTTCCACTGTTCAGACTTAACAACAGTCTCTTTGGGTTCTCTGGCTTCCTCCCACTGTCCAAAAAAAATGTGGATTGACCATAAGTGTGAGTGTGAGAGTGATGATGTGCAATGGCCCTGCGATGGACTGGTGACCTGTCCACGGTGTACCCTTCATTTCACCCTGTGAAGATAAAAAACTGGGATTGGCTCCCTTATTTGATTGATTGATTGATTGATTTTTAACCGAGTAGCATTTATGAATGTGTGTTCCATGATTCTGGTGAACTCATAGATTTCCAGACTCCTGGGTGTCCTCACTTTACACCGGAGGCTCAGTTTAAAGGGGAAATGATGCAGCGTTGAACTGTGGTGTGCAGGAAATATATGTAGTCCAATGAAACGGAGGACTGGATAACTTGGATAACCTTTCCAGTTTCGCAGATGGAAATAATAGTGCACCACACATTGTGCATGAATTTGGCCATAAGGACTGAGTATAACATTACAGTTTTTCTATCGGAGTATGCTTACTGGACCTTGAAAAAAAAAAAACAGCCTCCAGCAATTTGTTCATGATGACCAAGAAGATAAGAAGATGTCTGGAGAGAAGCATGATAAAGAAGGGACCATCTGTGTTTACTTGGCGTAGTGAAGTGAACAAACTATATTTTGGGTATCTGAGGACTGCATGGAAAACTGGAGTATGGCTGTATTACAGAATAAGCTAAATGGGCTGAACACACAAGTCATGTATTAAAACGGAAAATGTGCTGTATGTTGGTTGACATGTGGACTGAATAAATAATTATGTTTTCAGTGATATACACCATATGTCCCCTCAATGAGTCATGCAGTATTTACATTTGATTGACTAATACCTCTTTACCTATAAGGCAAACAATAAATACCATATAGGAATTCCCAAACCTTACTGTCCATCAATTCAAACTATTTAGCAACAACAGCTATTTCACCCCCTAAATGCTGCTTGGTTTGTATGTGTTTTTATGTGTAATCCCTATTTGTACACAACCACTGGATGTTGTAATGTACATGTGTTATATTAAGGATATACAGTAAATCCCTTATCCCCCTTAATCCTATTATTAGAGGAAAACATGTAACAAATTCTTTTTATCATAATGATGGATTTTATTTCCAACGCTCTGAATAAAAAAAGTAATTTGCAATTTATTTCAATTATTGAAGATAAATAATACAACTTCTTTCCTTTATTTTTTATTTTATGGTTGTCTGGGCAGGTGTAGTCTTAGATCTGCAGGCATTTCAGTCCAAGTTGACAGACAATGATCTCCCATCCACCGTCCCTTTGCTCTCTGTGTACTATCTGATAAAAATCTAAATTGCTGTGTCAGTGTGATTGCATGAGCTTGCATGTGTTGTCACTAATGGAGTGAATTTAGATCCCCAAAGTCTAATCTACTCACAGCCGTTTTTTTCAGAGATAAAATGAAGGGGCAAAGGTCAGCTTCAAAGTGTTTATTTTCTGTGGCGTGGGGGAAGGGTGTAGGGTTTTGAAACATACAAAACACATGAGTGCATAATGGTGCTGGAGACATGCCAAAGGAATGTGCTACTTCTTCCACTGCCATTAAATTACAGGCACATTGCATTGAATAGGGGCTGTTTACTTAACGTCTTTGTAGGCCCTTTTCACAATAGCCAATTTGACATAAAATAGTAAAATAGCAGTAGCATTGAAAACACAGGTGTTAATGATCACTTTAAAGGTGAAGAGCTACAGTGTACGGTAGAATTCTGAGAATTAAGTCAGAAGTCAGAATTACATGCAAACCTCTTTTTTCAGAATTCTGACTTTAATTCTGACTTTAATCGCAGAATTATTACTTTTTTTCTCAGAATTATGACTTAATTAATTCTGAGGTTAAAGTCAGAAATAATTAAAGTCAGAATTCAGAGGACAAAAGTCAGCAAAGTATCATTATATATTTACAAAATGCTGATTTTACAGCCATGAAAAACAATTATATTACATTTTTACTAATAAATCTCTTCTCAGTCGTTCCTAATGAGTCTTAATAAATGTGATTAGCAACAGCTGTGTTTACCTACTACTTAAAGCCAAAATGGCTGCCTTGAAGAACATCTATTGACACATATGGCAAGTGATTAGTATCAGGTGTTTACGAGGGAAATGCTGGCAAGCCAACAGTTTGTTTTGAAATCATTTCATGTCACGAGAATTTGGCATTCCTTACACAGATATCTGTGTATCTGGATGCACAGGAATAAATTGCGTTAGAAAGTAAAGACATTTTGGCTGTCAGTGTATAAAAAAGTATTATTTTGACAATATAATATTTCGTCGTTTCACCACCTCACTATATATTACATTAGATACTGTTTATTATGAAAAACCTGACAATTAAAAAGTGACTAAATAGAGATGGTATGAACTCTGCAGTTTTAGCACAATTGCTCTGGTTGCAGTATAATACATGATGATGAAGTGATAAGGTCCGAGCATATCAAAAAAGAAATTAAGCATGATAACATACAGAGAGATGAAAATGAATAAGGTGGAACCATGCAGAGTCATGATATGAGCCTGAGCTTTTTTAAGTGAAATCTGTAGTAGGTTGTCAGGGATAATAATATGACTGTGGCAATAGCTTACAGATATTGTTTACATTACACAAATAAATATGAATTCTTAACATGCAATTAACACTTCAGGTCTGAAACAGGGAGTAGAGGCAACGTGAAGATATCTACATGCTATAGATTTCCATGTATTTGCTGGTCTATGTAGTTAAAAAGAAATGTTCTGGGATCTCTTTTAAATGGTTAACCTAATGCTCTCACCTTTCCTGTTTCTATTGAGAACCTGATGGGATTTTTTACTAATGACTTCTCACTTTTTGGCGGCTGTTTCTCCACTTAGGGTCTAATATCTCACCTATGACAATTAAAGCTGGCTAGTGTCGAGCTGTGTCACTACGTCTTCCTCGAAAAGCTTTTGCAATAACAAAAATGTACTCAACACACACCACAACAACTACTCACTTGTCACACCTTCACTGGTGAGGAAAAACTGCACATAAAAGTGAGCTCCCTGCCTATCTGGACGATCGCATGCCGACATGATGGGTCTGTTGTCACAGATGTACAATATCCAGCCCCGGATCTCATTTCCCCCGCTGACCAAGTCTGGGCTCCAATCTCAAATGTTTTGCCTTCCTTCTCATGCTGGTACCCTGCAGTTTTTATTGTCAACAACAAATGTTGTTTTTTTGTTTTGTTTCCATTCTCTGCTGGTTCACAACAAAGCCACGCCAAGCTACTTTCATTAATTTGCATATGATGGGCCTCACGCAATGTGTGCACAGAAATGTGTACACAGGCCTATGAAGTCATGAAGCGAGTGCAGTTTTAAGAGATGCATCAGAAAAGGTCGAAAAACAGAAGAGCTGCACAAAAAGTTAAAGGTGACATCGAATGCTTGTATCACACATATATGTTAGTTATGGAGGTCTACTTACATATATTAACTTGTTTTCATGGTTAAAATCCTCCTAATCGCTGCAAACGAGCCGATCAAAATATCTCCTCACTGACGCTCTCGTCAGCCACGCTGCTGTTTCAGACCAAAACCACACCCCCAGAACATGGACTGTGTTGTGATTGGCCAGCCAACGAGAGCTTTCCCACTGTCGTGTGATTGGCCAGGTATACCTGGAAGTGACGTAATTGGTAGGCCAGCTCTCAGATACACAGCTCCCCCTCTGGCACGGTGGATGCTCTGCATCTCAGCAGCTACAACGAGAGTAGTTCTTCTTCTTCTGCGGTTGAATGTACGCAACCGGATGTGCCCGGACTAGTGCCCACACCGGGAGGCGCTACGGTGGTGAGAGGAGTGGTGAGGGATTCTGATGACGACATCAAATTACGGAAGTGCCGATCCGCTTCGCAGAGCCCAGGAAAACAATAAAACCCTATTTTCTCAGCAGTGGCTGAACTGTTTGTTCTGAAACGTTAGGGTTTCATAAACGAGGTAATGACGCAGATACACACACAAACGCAGCGTTAATTGGAGCTTCCGGTCTATGTCGCCTTTAAAAAAAGTCACACATTTCCCTTCTCTACAGTGACAACGTTTCAAAAGGAAGGAAGGGAGGGGGACCTGTGCTGCAATAACTAAGTAGTAAACACACAATGTCCCCAGAGGGTTGGATGATGGCGCAAATTAAAAAAACATCTTGACATCAAAGTTTCCAAATCATGGACCACGGAAAAAATAGTGGAAAGGAAACGCACATACATGTACATGTGACAGCCCAGGATGAGAGGGAGAAAGTGATGAGATCCAGCAAGAACCATCACACAGAGGTAATTTATTTCATGACATGTTAAGATAATGATTGCAAAAGGTTCATTCATTCGGTTACGCAATAGAATTTGTAGGTCAGCATGATGCATATGGTTCATATTATTTGAAGCTAACTAACTCAACTGGTAAAGGTTTTATAACAATAAATTATAATAATGATGGTGAAAGGGCATTGTATGGGTTATTAATAGATTTGGTGAAAGCATTAATGATTTAAATTATCATTGTCCATTAAAGGCGTAATGGAGTATTAATATCACATTGAGAGTATTTGCATTTTGCATCTATGAAACCACTGATAGGGTGTAATTGAAACTGGAAGTGTTAAAGGTTTTGTGCACAGCTGTTGGTTGAGTTGTGGCAAGGGAAGGAAGTGAATGTGAATACCTGCGTCATCATTGTCAATGGTCTCAGGACCTTTCAGGATGCTTTCAGGACATTAACATACGTTTCTGTGGATGGTAACATCGGGAGCAGAATAGCTTCACCTTTAGATTTCCACACTATATTTTACTTTTACAAGAGCCAAATTAATGGAGGGGAAATAAAACGGTAGTTTAATCTGATTACAAAATAAAATTGCACTCAGGAAACTGCAAACCAAGTGCAGCCTTAGACCATTCGGATTCACAACTCGGCATTGTTATATGAAGCCAGAAACAAAGGCTACACATGTTTACACAGAAGAACTCTGGATAATGTCGGGAAAATATATTGAAAGATTGTCTTTGACATGTGAAGAAGGCAGCAAGGGGCGTTGTCTGGTTCAGCCATGTTTACACTGGCAGTAATGCTGGTTCAAGAATGCAGGGGATCAAGGTACATGATGACCATTCACTGGTTTCTAAGGAATAACAATAACAATGTCTTGTATATGTCTGGTATGGAATATGGTTAAAAAAAAAACAAAACAAAACAATATGAAGGATGAAGGATACGTTCCTATGTTCCAGGACGTGTATCTGCTGTCTATATGCGGGTCATATGTGATAAGCTACAGGATTCTATTTATCTATCTAACTAAGTTTGGTGCAAATAAGCTTAAAAACATTTGCTGTTTCCTGTTGAAATAAAAACCTAATCACCTCTGCCAAAGTACTAATGACACAGTAACTAATTTGATCATTAACACCTCCTCCTTGAAAAGGTTGACGGGCTGGTCATTAGCAGCTCTCTTCAAGACAAATAAGCACCACTGTCCGGTTGCCAACACCTTGCCTAATTATTTACATTACTTTCAACCACTTGACATCCTGGCTGTTGCTGATAGTGACATGATTTCTATTATAATAATAATAAAAATATGTGGAGATGTGCTTTATTCAAAGCTGTGTGAGATACACTAACACAAAAAAATGTGGCTTACGCATATGAACCAAGGCCAGAAAAACATCCTTTTGTGAATGTGTTGTCTCCCTGTAATATACGATGCTGTTATTTGATTTGAATAGCATAAAAGAGTGTTTGGCTCTAAAATGTGCTAAATGCAAATTGAAGCAATGCCTTGTTTTTCCAAGGTTTCGCATTTTCAGCTCAACACAACAACCATGTGCATCTTAATGAATCCTTAAAGAAAAGGACCCTTGAGTTCCAAAATCCTGAAGCAATGAGAAAGGGAACAAAAACAACCACGATCCAGGTTGCCAGTTTCAGATTGGAATTCATCTTGATAATAGGAACCGTCTTGACTCAAGGTGCAATTTAATGAGGTGTTGAACCAGCATGTTGTATGTGTGATGAAAATGCATGTGTTATTGTCTCAAAGGGACGGCACATGATGTTTTTTTTTCTCATCAAAGGAGGCGTTAGGATCATACGGAGCCCCTGAAGGGACATGAAAAAAAAGAAAGGTTAAAAAAAACTTTATGCAAGAGGACACTCGTTGGAAAACGTACTGTGACTTGGCGATCCTGATTGAGTTCATTAGCAACCAAATACAATAATCTGAACAGCTTCACAGTTACCGGTGGATGTTTGCTAAATGCAGAGTACGAGTGAGAAAAGAGGATGTATGCTTGGTGCCGAAGGAGCTGGATCTCACATATGGAATCAGAATTGAGTCAATAATCCAGCGCTCAAAACTACAGAACAGTGGGTTCCCCATGTCTAACCCTAAACCCCGGGGGGGCCCCTTTCCCAGAATTTGAGTTGTTTCTTGTACGTGCTTGTACTTAGAAGCCGTCTCCACTTCCACTTTTCTGAGATTTATCTCAAAATCTTCTATTGTAGTGAAAACTCCTCAGTACGTCACTTCCGGCACCACAGCGCTGCGAAAAATCCTCAACCTCGTTGTTTTTTGCACTGGATTATTGACCCAATTCTGATTCCATAAGAGTCCTCTTTGCGTAAAACAGTCTCTTCAGATGTCTCTCATCTATAACAAAACCGTGTTTACAGGTAAGCACCAATTTAATGTCTTTATATTTCAGGTCAATCTCAAAATAAAACTCTATGATCCTCTCCCACGGGTGAATGTGCTCCATTGTTCTGTTTGTTTACGGTCTCTATGGGTCAATCAGTACATGAATGAATGAATGAATGAATGAATGAATGAATGAATGAATGAATGAAAGTTTTGCGATTTTTTTTCTTTCAACCTCCATTCCAGAAAATCTCTGGCTTTTTTTGTTTGATCACTTAGGGACTGATATGCCAACCTATTATTAAGTCGTTTCTTCTCCCTCGCTTCCTCTAACAACGTTTTTTTGTCTGCTTCTTTTTTGCCGGCTCTACCATGATGAACGTCCAAAATAAAGCTACAGTTGCTGCTAAAGCTGTTTTTCTTCTAAAAGATGGACACAGTCCCCAATCTCCACGCAGCAGGCCGTTTAACCATCACAATGACTCCAAAGCTGTTACATTAGGGTAAAAATCCTGCATCCATCCGCTTTACGTTGACTCAAAGTGCTATCTTCAGATTGAGAAATATCACAATAACACGACAGTGCACGGTACCTCATTTCTTGCAGTCTTGTGTCATGTATTAATTAGTGAGGTAATTACCTCAAACCCTGTAACACTACAATAAAAACCATCAGTACCCAGTATTTGCAGTAACACCTACTCCTACACTGCATGTCTTTGGTTTACTCCCTGACTGAAATGTCTTTTTTTTCTGCATATGTGTCTTTGATGACAACAGAAAGAAGAGCAGACTCTTGCTGTGAGGCTGACAGAGAAGGAAGGAGAAGGAAGGAGAGCAGGATTGCAGCTAAACCAGCTCTGTGTTTGTGTACAGTATGTTGTTCGACTGTGATCAAAATCACACGCGTACACACATGCACATATAGCCAGTCATGCCTCCAAGCAGATACCCCCCAAGCCTTGTGAGCAAAGACATACCTGTGCACAGTGACTGTTCAACAGATGCGAAAAACCACCATCTGAAGTTGTCCCAACTTAAAACGTGAAGTGGATTGCAGAATTTATTAAAATAAAGTGAAATCTTGGGTTAAGCAACTAGTTTTTGTGACTTAACTTCTGAAAAAAGATGTTAAAAAACAGCAATGTGGACATGAACGTCAGTCAGCGGCGGGAGGGAGTGCAGGTGTGAAGATGGCTCATGAGAGAAGCCACAGGTGAGCTCAATGACACAGCTGGTGCTGCTTAGAAAATCATACTCTCTCTCATTTCTATGCAGTCGCTTTGAAGGGAGAAGGCTCACTGCACAAGATGAACATTGTAGCTGGGATGTGCCACAGCATTGGTGTATTGCTTGTATGTGTGCTGCAATGAAGTGTAATAAGCTGTAAAAGAGCCTTCCTCATCTCCAGTGTGTCGAGAGAAGCCACAGTGGCAGTGAGAGAGGAAAGAAATCAAACACTGACCACCTAAGATCATAGATACAGACAATGAGCCCAAAATCTCTTTGATTATGATCTTAGTTTTAATTTTTATTTTTTTCAGTATTTAATTCATTTTAACAAGTTTTTAGAGCGTTTTTTATTAGCTTTTATTTTTTGTACATCCTTAGTTTTAGTTTACTCACAATCTGTCCAGGGTGTACCCTGCCTATCGCCCTATGTCAGCTGTGGAGGATAAAACTGTGGAAGATCATCGTGTGTCAAAGAAACCCAACAAAATATGACATTTTAAAAAGGTATTAGGACAGATGAACAATTAACATGCGTGAAACAAATACAACAGTCTACAAGACATTAGTCTGAAGTGCAAAATGTGTGAAAGGTTAAAAAATATAGCCAACAGACTAAAGACACACATAACAACATAAATAATAAAAAGAGAGGTTTGATTCACTTAGATGATCCAACTCAACCCAATAACAAATGTTATGTTTAATTATGTCCCACATTGTAAAAAACCCAAAAACAAATTGAAAACATTTTATTATACAACCCTGCCCTGAATATTCAGTGTTCCATCACTAACTCAATGACCTGGACGGACTTTGGCCGCAAGTGTTGGGTCTGGTATTTTATTACACCAAGGCAGAAATCAAAGCTGACAGGTGCCCAATGAGAATGTTATATTCTAATTTTGAAAGTCCCTGCAATAGACCATTCAAAAAGTACATTTACAAGTGAAAAAAGCTACAACAACAACAACAACAGCAACAAAAATGCCCTGAAAGATGATAAAAAACAATGGGCTTTGTTAGAGAAATGTTGAATGTAAACACAACTGCATTTGTTTACGCTGAAAACTGTACAGGCAGACTCGCGGAGCCTTGAAATTCCATAGGCTGATCCACCACCCTGTGAGGGGTTTCTGTCCCTTTGACCTAATTTGCCCCATTTGAAATAAAAGTAAATACAATCACTGCTAATGAACCAACTTCTAAAATAGACGCTTGATTACTGCTCCCTGAGAGACACTCATCACAGTTATCAGGATCACAATCAGAATACTCTATCAATGAATTACATGTTCTTCTCCTGAATTAAATAACACTGAGGAATAAGATTAAGAAAACACCATACATACATGGCATAAGCATAACATAACATATGTGCTTATTAAGTGAATAATAAATAGGATGTGTGAATGTACAGTATGTACAGGAAAACAGTTAAAGTGACTTGAAACACAGGCTGTAGTAGAATGGAATTATGCAGTCAAACCCTCAGGGTTTAGACGATTTTGAATTGATAACATTTATGACAGCCTTTAATGTTTATACATATATAAAGTTTTAAGATAAATCCCCTGTAGGTGATGTGGATATTACAGTTGTGTCTCTGCAGATCACTGAATCATATGAGAGGACGTGATGCAAGAGTCAGTAGATTAAAAAAAAAGACGTTTTGTCCCTGAGGCACATGTACAAATGACTTGAGTAATTTATGGATTACAAAAGAAATGTCTTTGTCACAACCTTAAAGGAGACGCTGTCCAGCCCTCTGGTGCTATAGACAACATCCATGCATTAATGAGGACCGTGATCATCCTTGTACTGCACACTGGAGCATTATTAACCACAAAGGAGCTGCAGATATAGGCATATTGAAGTATTCTAATGCATGTCATGACACCAGAATATAAATAAAACCATTGTTTTTGCTGAGTTAACTGTATAAAAGTTACACTTTGTATGTCGTGCATTAACATTTTATATCATACAAATCGTATATCAACGAGGGTTGTGAAACGAGAAGAAAGGGGATTGTCGAACAGACAGTTTGAAAGTGTGTGCGTGTGTGTGTGTGTGTGGTGGTGGCGGGGGGGGGGGGGGGGGGATATTTTGCTGTAAATAAATGAAGGCAGGGAAGCTGCGCAGTGAAGAGCATGATGTCGCCAATCTCGTTCTTTGCCCAGTTTGATCGATTAATCAGTGGGATACTTGTTCCACACACGCTGCTGAATAGAGCGCAGTGCAGTCGGACGTAAGTTGCAGGCACACAGAACGACCTGAGGAGCACTTGCGTAATTGTGCCTTGTGGAGGACAGATGGATCTGACAGCTGGACGCAAGACAGAGTGACTTTCCCTCGTCACAGGAGCGCAAATCTCCTCCGGTGGAAGCTAAAGCGGTAGATAATGGATGGATGGATGTCTCCTATTACGATGGATGTCTATGCTTCAACTCTGTCGCCAGCGCTGGATATCTTGTTTGGTTTTTACATGCTGGTTGTGGGTAAGTTTAAAGCCGCGCGTAAAGCAAAGAGTAAACGCGAACAAGAGGTCTCCAGTGTGAATGGCACAAATGCTTGTTTATAACTTAATTTCTTCTGCAGAATTATGTTAGTTATAGATGGGGGGGGGGGAAGCACAAATTCATTCTATATCATTCATTTTTACGCATATACTGAAAATGTACCAAAAATGTGCGCATAGGTGACTGGTTGTCGAGAGCATCACTTTCAAGTGCTTAAGTGCTTTTAAATCCAGGCACGTGGTGGTTATGTGTACTTATTGGCACGGAAATTGAACCAAATCCATTGAGCCCCTCCTGTTACCTGCTAAGATATCTGTGATGTGTTTGTATGCCACATTTATAGTTCTGAGCCTGACAGTGAATTGTTCACAGCTCCGTATGAAGCACACATCCCTCTTCATGGGTGTTTTTACCAGACGCCGCTCTTCTTAAGACCTGCCAGTAGCATAAGTGGCAATCACCCCTGTGCAGCATCCATTCTCAAGCTGCAGCTAATATCTGTGCACACCTTGATCATAATGTAGTTGTAGAGAACAGGGAGAAGATAGATGATGTTTATGTTCTTTGATTAATGAGCTCTTGAGAGTTCTTAGCTGACCTGCCCTGTTGTAGTGAAAGCCAGAGTACATTTCTGTTTATCACTGTTGGACAATTAGGTGAAACTTGAATCTTCACAGTGGCTTTGGTCAAAAAGATAAGCAGGTAACAGGTGCATTAAGATGTATGAAAGGCCAATATCAAGATGGCAGGTGTTACAACACCATGGTGTTTTCAGTGATGCACTCTGGGGGTGGTGGGGGTGGGGTGTGGGGGGCTGTCATTGAGTGTCATTTAAGCATTAAATAATAAATTAAAAGAAGGGCTGAAAATGAATAAAAAGAGAGAAATCTCTTCTCTTTACTCAGGGATTTAGTTTAATCGGGACACAGCACATTGATAAACAATTCTGTAAATATGTTGAGTATGTCAAGGAGCGATTTTTCATATTATGTCGTCCCTGCACAGATGTAACAGTGTCACTCTGAAAACAGAACATACGCTTTTTATTCCAAAACTTTACAATATTACTCAAGAAAGCAATTTCAGTAGTGTGCTCGGGCTCCAATAAAACAGATAAACTCAGTGTAAATAGAAACCTAATTCACAACACCCTATTATAGTCACTGGCACTAAAAATGTGCAGCATTTATACTTTAACACACCTGATTCAGATGAACAGCTCGTTATCAGGCTTCTGCAGAGACGACGAGCTGATCATTTGAATCAGGGCAACATCTAAAACATGCAGGCCAGTGTTCCCTAAGGACCAGGGTTGGTAAACACTGCTTTAAAACATGCAGAGCACAAACTCACAATACAAGACGTAATAAATAGTGAAAACACTAATTAACATTATATCTGATGAGCCAATCACATGGCAGAAACTTGCATACTTGTAGCAACCTGACCTCCAACTGAAAATGAACTATGGGTATTTTTAGTCAGTCAGTCAGTCATCATCTACCGCTTTATCCTCTGCCAGAGGGTCGCGGGGGGTGCTGTGCCAATCTCAGCTACATCGGGCGATAGGCGGGGTACACCCTGGACAGTTCGCCAGTCCATCGCAGGGCCACACACACAGATAGAGACAAACAACCATTCACTCTCACACTCACTCCTATGGTCAATTTGGAGTGTCCAATTTACCTATCCCCACATTGCATGTTTTTGGACTGTGGGAGGAAGCCGGAGTACCCGGAGAGAACCCACACACACGGGGAGAACATGCAAACTCCATGCAGAAAGGCCCTTGTTCCAACCGGGGCTCGAACCCGGGTCTTCTCGCTGCAAGGCGAGAGTGCTGAGTGCTAACCACTACACCACCGTGTGGCCCGGTATTTTTAGTTGTTTTTGATATTTTTCAACTCTACCACGCACAAGTGTTAGTGAGAGTTTGGGCTAAATAAACGACAGTGCTAGGCGGTAAGTTGCAGACAATGACATAAAAAAATAAAAAAATAAAATGAGCATGTAAAAGTCTAACATGGGAGTTGAACATGTGTCAACCACACCAAAGTACAATGCTTTAACCACTAAACGAACTGCCGACACACCAAGGTACCAGATTGCTGTTATTTATACCACCACTAGGGGCACCTATTTTAAAACCTAAAAATGGGTCGGAAATCCTGCATTTTCCCACAGTTACAAACGAGTATTGTTGGTGGACAGTCTCTAATTGTAGCCATGGTCCAGATGACCGGGCTGCAGATTTAAGTGACTATAAGTCCGTGGTGCTACCACAAAGACAACCATCTCCTTTCGAGAGAATAGGCTGAAAAAAGAGAACACATCCAGTGAGCAGCAGTTCCCCTGGGTGAAAATGCCTTGATGCCTGAGATCGGAGGAGAATTGCTTGACATGCTCGAGATGATAGAAACGCAACAGTAGTTTCAATCTAACCATTTGTCACAACAAATGTCTACAGAGAAATGTCTACAGAAGACCATCTCTGAATACCAGAACACATCAGACACTTTTAATGAAACGGATGTTGAGTGTTTATTGCTAAGGATGGTGGAAATAAGATTTGGAAAAGGATGACATTCCTACAGTCTAATGGGTCTATGTCGACTGCCCAGTATGGAAATCTATATCTGTCTCAGGAGCGGAACAGAAAGGGTAAAGGGAAAAAATCTACCTGCACATCTGTCTGCACAGTATTCAAGCAAATGGTCAAGCAGTGGTTAAGCCACTGTGGTCGAATGATTGCATGAATATGTATGCTGTATTGTATGGTTATAAGGTTATTATAGGGCCACAGCTTAGAAGGCAGCTTAGAACGAGCAAAATAATAATAATCGTAAGTTTACAATAGCAAAGAAAATATCCACATGTCAACAAAAAACAACAAAAATCTTGTGGAATTATTCATATTAACATTATTACAAAATAAATAAATAAAGCAAAACAAAATAATAATTTGTGTTGTTTCATTTGAATGGATTACATTCCTTGTAATACCATCCAACAGGAGAAAGAATAATTACAGACTACAGACCAATCCAATTATTATTCATGTAGACTACATGAATGAGTGCCATCGTTGCTCTCAACAGATATTCTGACAGTACTCTCAGCTGCTTTTGGAGCCAAAGGCAGTGATCTTTAAAAGGAATAGGAAGTCTCTTGTTCAGGCTGTCATATGTACATGTGTCTCTGATAGTTCTCTGACAGATCTGTGGCACAGCATGGAGCTCAGTTACTCTGAACTGGCAGTGACCATGTTCACAGTCAATTTGTGGTGAAAGGTAAAAGAAAAAGTTGCAAAAGAAACTTTTCAGTGTGGAACAGGTTGTTCGTTCAACAGGCTAAGTTGTAGATTCTTCTTTAGACCACAGACATGGAAATACAGGCAAGCATGGTCTCCAGGAATTTCCTAAGACCTTGTTTTGCTTCACATTAAATAAAAGCTTTACCTGGTTCTCTGTGTACCTGTGGTTCAGTTTCAGTTCAGTTTCGATCAACTATCAGTGAATCATGGGTGGATTTCTGTTCCACGTTATACACGAGAACATCACTGTTCACTAAAACCATGTGTGTTTTGTTCCTTTCCTCCCTCCCCTCTCTTCCTTTCCCCCCCCATGTCCATGTCAGCTGTGTTCTCCATCATGGGAAACGTCCTAGTGCTCGTCATGGCATTCAAAAGGTCGTCTAGAATGAAACCACCTGAGCTGCTGAGTGTGAATCTGGCAGTGACAGACCTGGGAGCAGCTATTAGCATGTACCCGCTGACAGTGGCATCTGCCTGGAACCACCACTGGCTCGGTGGAGAGGCTACTTGTATTTATTATGGCCTGGCAGGATTCTTCTTTGGCATCGCCAGCATCATGAACCTGACTGTCTTGGCCATCGTGCGCTTTGCTGTTTCCCTCAATCTGAGGTCTCTCAGTGAGTAATTCTACCGTCTGGTATTTTCAGAGTTAAGCATAAAGCATAATCATGATAGAAATGTACGCTGTCATGTTTTTTTGTTTTGTTTTTTTACATTTTCACACTAACACTGTGACACTAACCCCTAACCCAAAAGTCAAATGAGGATGAATAACAATGATGAAAATATTGCGGCTATGTCAAACTTTATAGCTTTAGATATAAAAATACAAATAAAACCCTCAACAATGTTGCATTAAAAATAAGAAGCAGATGCCCCTGGATTAAGATAAGATTTAATTTTTAATGTCTGTCAAAGAAGCCATTTTTTTCAGTTTCTTTGTGTGAAAACGATGTGACAGGGACTCGTGTCAGTCAGCTGCATCTCTGAATGTTTAGTTTTGTTAACTGGTGAATTGGTTAATTCTGTTCCATATAATTCTGTGTAAAGCAGTGGTTAGTTACACTTTGTCACTGCCAGCGTGACAGGAACATGACGCGGTGTAGTGAAGTACAGAAGTCTCCCGCTGTCACGTCAAAACAATATTAAAGTAATTCAAAAACACAAATGCGTATGTTTATTATGATATAAATATTACCACTTTATAACAAGAGACTTTGTTGGTTATTAAAACATACAATTTTACATATTATAAATACACACTACATTGTTATAACCTGGAACAAGTCATGTTTAAAGAGGGAAAACAGTGTATGGAGAATGGATAAAATGCAACAAAAAAAACATAAGGGCATCTCTGTGCCTGATAATGCAGATGAATTAAGTGGACAGGTTCAGCCTAGAATATGTAGTGACAGGTGGGTTTAGCCATGTTCAACAGTTATAGGTCCAACCACTTGCAAATTGCTAGAAGCACGTTGAAAACATTTAAAGCAACACACAGATGCACATCCAGTAAAGGCTACGCACAGCTTGGATATCTAAATGCCTGCGCATATAAACGTACAAAATCCCATCAGATGGGCTGTTTGCATGTTAACCCCTGACTTGGCTTACATCGTGCACAATACTTTATGTACATAAGATGTGATTAACATGTAAGAACTTCAAATTCAAGTGTGAAAGACCCTCTGAGTGTCCATATGGACATAAGAAGAATAAGGTAAAACAAGCAGAGCGATCTACAATCTATATATATATATTCTAAGGCTATGGAAGCTTAAAGTAATTATACAAACAAACGAGTATGAGATTCAATTTCTGCCAGTTATCTCTTCTAACAGAACCTTCAAGATATGGTGTTTGTTACTCATCTTCATCTCTAACGTCTCATCACTGTGTGCACACCTTTATGTAAGTCAGTTTGATATGGCGTCATATTTGGGCCACATTCACACAAGGAACAATGTGAGATTTTGAGCATGGAAAAACATATTATGCAAGCACAGAAATTATATTTTGAAGAGAAGCAGAGAAGAGAAGAAGTATATTCTGTGCTCAATAAATGTGTTTGCTATTATTCCTTTTAACGTGCGATAATAACCCCTCTCTTGTATAAGCAGTATAAGCATTCATTCTCTCTGTCAGTGACAAAGTAGATGTCACTTTAGGTGTGAAGTGCTTTAATAAAGACTCTCTATCTTCAGAATGATGCATCGCATGCTTAAAAGAACAGCGGTGAAAACCAATTACTTTTCCTTTTATCTGTGCAGAGGAAAACGTGAGCTGGAAACAGGTGAAGATGCTGTGCCTGTGGTGCTGGCTTTACGCGCTCATGTGGGCTCTGTTCCCAATCCTGGGCTGGGGTCGGTACGGACCGGAGCCCTTCGGGCTGTCCTGCTCGCTGGCCTGGGGACAGATGAAACATGAGGGCTTCTCCTTCGTCATCTCCATGTTCTGCATAAACCTCCTTGCGCCTACCATCGTCATCACCTGCTGCTACCTCGGCATCGCTATCAAGCTCCACTTCATTTACAAGAAGTCGTTGCTCAGCAGCAATCCAATCCCAAATGTTGTGAAGCTACAACGGAGGATGCTGGTGGTAAGTGGTTCTCTCTGATGAAGAGTGTGCTCTTCTATTCTAGAAGACCAGTAGTCTGTTATTTAAGGTACTCACGGTGTATACATTTTCCAATATACAATAGTGCAAAACTGGGAATAATAAAGAAAGAATATCTATAGATATAAATATATATAAAAAGCAGAAAATTACTGCTATGGTCCTGCTAGGTTCTCTATTATTGTACCGACGACGGTGAAGGCGCCGTGCTCGCCATAGTTCCACTCCTTCTGGATCCAAAAATTGAATTTTCAATCTAATGGTTTCTCGAGAAACAACAAAACCTCACTGAACAGCTTGCAGTCGACCGCGAGCAGAGATGATTTCCTCCAAGTCTGTGTTTGTGATTCTTTCCTCTAAACAAACTGTGCCAAAATGATGAAGTAGTTCCCAAACTACTGTCAAGTCCAAACCATAATATAAATGTTGTGTTTCTCATCTTGTCGCAGGTTGCAGCTCATCGTCATTGTTTGATTAATAATGACTTTATTCTCATAATATCACGACTTTATTCTCGTAATATCACGACTTTATTCTCATAATCTTACGACTTTATTGTCTTTATATTACTACTTTATTCTCATAATGTTACGACTTAATATTGCAACATTATTCTTTTTAGTTTGGCCCTAATACTCCGTCGTAGCTATCTGATTCTTTAATCTTAACTTTTTTTTCTAAACCAGAGGTCTCGCTCTGTCTTTACTGACTCTGTGCTCATGTCCTATTGCAGATTGCCATTCTGGTCAGTGTCGGCTTCATAAGTTGCTGGTCACCCTACGGCATGGTGAGCCTGTGGTCCATCTTCCACGACAGTAACACCATCCCTCCCGAGGTCAGCCTTCTGCCGTGCATGTTTGCCAAAAGCTCCACCGTGTACAACCCCCTGATATACTACATCTTCAGCATGAAATTCAAAAGAGAGGTGAAGCAGCTGCTGGCGATGTGCCAAGGATTAAAGTTGTGCAACGTTCCCGACGCCATCAACAACAACAGTTTTGGGGATAATGTGGATAATGATGATGTGTGCAGCAGGCCTGGAGTGGCACTACCGCCTAATTTGCCGACAGTCACATGGTCAAACATTGTGACTTTACGTTGAAACACTTTTGGGCTGGGAACTATGGAGGCTGATAAGCGTCTCATAATACAGTGATTTCACAAAGTTTATCAGGATAGAAAGAAAAGTCGCACATGCAGCTGGTGTGTGTGTTATCCTGACCAATGTTACGTGCTGGTTAAGTCTAGTCTAGTCTGTGTGTGTGTGTGTGTGTGTGTCCAGGATGAATGAGTTGTGTGGGCCTGTTTAAACAATATTTTAAATGCTGTATGAAAGTCAAGTCAACTTCACTATAAGTCCGGGACGCCCCACCCCCGGCGGTTAGTCGTTCTTATATCCAAGTCGGGGGCGAAGTGAGCGACATTACTGTCTGTTGTCGAGAGACTGTGCAGTGGCTGAACACCAATCACTGTGATTGGCTGCTCAGCTCCTGTAGTTATAATAATCTTTCTTCATAGAGCACTTCTAAAACTAACAAAGTGCTTCTCAAATAAAACAAAAACAAAAACAAAAACATGAATACCTCCTCGAGCAGTGTTTCCCAACTCTGGTCCTCAGGGAACACTGCACTGGCCTGCATGTGCTCCAACACACCTGATTCAGATCAAGTGCTCGTTATCAGGCTTCTGCAGAGCTTAACGACTCATTCGAATCAGGTGTGTTGGAGCAGGGCATGCAGGGCAAACACTGACCTAGTTTGAGGTTGAATCTGGGAATGCAGACCAATAAAAGTAGTTCTTTAAGGTCGGATTTAAGAGAAGTTACAAAGCTCTGTCCCCCCTGACTTTTCAGGCTTGAATATGGAACCGTTCTCAGGCAATAAACAAGATTATACTGGGTGTAAAGATTGATTATATGCTGTGGAGCCAGACCCATTAAGTGCTTAATAATAAGTGCTTTATTAAATGAACCAACAAAGTCTCTTGTTCACAAAGTGCTTTGACAGATAAAGCCAAACAAGATAACCGAAAACAAACACATTTCAGTAACAAATAGGTATAAAGGGACTATATTAATGATAATAAAGTTTTAAAATAAATAGAACAATCAACAATAAAGCTTTGAATGTATAAAATGGTATAAAATCAATCAAATATAAAGAGACAAATTGTTAGGTTTTTGGAGTGATGACGCCAAAGCAGAGACACAGAGTTTGTTGTTATTATTATCATCATTATTATTATTAGAGTTTATTGTCCAGAAGTGTAGCAGAGGATGCTCAATGAAGACAGGACATGAAGAATATAAAAGCTGAAAATGCCAATAATTACAAAAAAATCCATAAAGCAAAAATATTCAAACAACACTGACAAATACTGGCAAAACAATTATTGGGCAGACAATGGAGGCTGATGAGTAATAGGTTCCAGCTGCCACGCCCCCACGCTGCAAGACGAAACAAAGGGAGAAAGAAACAACAACAAAAAGAGAACAAAACCACAGAAGAAACAGAAAAAGACAAGGTCAGTCTAGTAAGAGAGCTTTGAGAAGTGATTTGAAAGAAGTCATTGATTCCACTCTGTCCTCAGGCAGGTCATTCCAGTCCCTGATGACAAATGTATGTCTCTTTTAAGCTCGGGACACACTACGAGATTTGTTACCCACGATTCAGTTAGGCAGAGTCTGCACCAGTCAGCAATAGTTGAGGACAGTTGACATGGCTGGTTGTTATAGAAATCTACTAGTGTGTGAGCAGTACACAGGAAATCCTGTCAGAAGACAAGATGTAGTGGGAATATCAAAACGGTCACTCTCACTCAACAAATCATGTCGTCTATGACATCATCATCAGGCGCTGTCGTTAAACGTGTGATCCCCAGTCTTTTATAGTGGTCTTTAAAACTCCGTTAGTCTACATGCCGATGTGTCATTGAGCAAGACACGTAACCCCACGTTGCCCCTGCAGTGTGTGAATGGGTATGAAAGATGAGTGATAGAAAATTTGCCGCACATAGTTGCATGGTATGAAAGTGTGCGTGAATGGGTGAATGGCAAAAGTGTAGTATAAAGCAGCTTTGAGTGGTCATCAAGACTAAAAAAGCGCTATATAAACACAGACCATTTACCTCCCCAACGTGGATGGAGTCACCACAGCACGGCTGCAGGAATCTGCACAAACAAGTGACTAGTGGCTGGTAAAGCAGTTGTTTCCATTGTAACTGAACCATTAGAATCAATTAATTAAAAAGATTTGTTCACAGAATCGTTGTGGTACACCACAGATAATCAGAGCTGTGGATGATGTGTCTAAATTTTAGGATTTTAGAATTAACTTTTTTTTTTTTTAAGGTGCAAAGACTGTTGCAGTAATCCAGGCGTGATTTAAGATACAAATTATATTATAAGAATCCAAACTAGTTCTGAAGCCCTTGAAATTTGCTATTTGACGATTAAACTGTCTCATAATGTACGTGTATGTGCTTTATTTTTTTATTTAAAAAAAAAAACAGAACAACAACAAAAAAAGAAACTAGTGTAGTAAACATGTGATTTAGTCTGTTAAACCCTCAGGATAATATAATATTTGGGATACTACGACTTTGGGGTAATATTTTTGTCCCAAAGTCGCCCCCCTAGTGGCTAATACATATATTCTTACTGCCGGATTAGCTGCAAAGGGAAATACTGTGTCCACTTTTTATTTATTTATGAGTGAGTGACAATATAAATAAACACTGTAGTTTATATTATGTGCCACCACTGAATATTCTTCTGGTTTCCTGTTTTTAGGGATGAACACAGACTAGTGACACCTGCTGGTGAGGAAAGTCATTTCCTCTTACGTAGGCCCAGAATCTATGCACAGAACATTATGTGCTGATCGCGTGTTGCATGTGCAAGTGCAACTTTCCCCCCGACACACTAATCTGAGTAAAATAAATAAATGGAGTTTATCGAGGTGATGAAATCCTTTTAACCATGCAGCACAGACACTGGAGTTGGCACACTCGCGTAAAAAACCTACACTAAACAGTGTTTCGTTGTGTCATTTAATGAGAACTGTAAGTTTTCTTAATTATTCAGCATGATGTGAAAGAGGCAGCCACGCAGACAAACCATACAAAGGTTGTTCAAAGAGACATCGATAGGAAGACTTACTGTGTGCATTAGTGCAGCTAAATCGTAGCTTTTTTTTCCAACAAATTTCTTGTGCCAAAAATCTAATTGCTGTGTGTGTTGTGTGTCATCTGAAAGTAGATTTGTGTTTCATAGATCTGCCAACCATAAACATTTACAAAAACAACAAATATTGTCCATCGTGTCTAATGGCTTGTTTGAAAGAGACAAAAACATGTAGATAAATCTAATTGTGTGTCATAGGAATATGAGAATGTTTGCATGTATTTTGAATGTATGAGAAAATGTTTGCACTTTTTGTATGTTGGCTTCATATTATTAATCATTAAACTCAAAGAGTTAAGCCTGAGGTTGTTGTTGTTGTTGTTGTTGTTGTTGTTGTTGTCGTCGTTGTTGATTTAAAGCATCGGACCAGAAAGAAAAACAGTCCTTAATGCCTCGCCCTTACACTCAAGCTCGATTGTGCCATTCAAATCCACAAGATAATACTGTTGAACATTAAATGAACTGTATAGCACTTTTTTCACAGGTCAGTACATTAATAAGAAGCAACTCAATATAAAATGGAGTACACGGATGAAACGCTAATAACAATAAAAGTATAAATAATGGAGTAAAAGTAGCAAAGACAAAAGGCAACGTGTAAAACAAAGCAAAAACTGTACTGTACAGGATTGTAAATCAGATATTCAGAAAGGTAAAAGCCAAAGGAATAAAAATGTCTCTAGCTGCTAAATGAAAGAATGACAGAAAAAAGGGACCACAATGATTGAAAAGGATGGTCTCTGGGTTGGTGATTGCCTGACCTCAAGTGTAGATTAAATGCAGCAAAAAATCATGTTACATTATTATTAAGAAGACATGAAAGTAGTCACGACAGATGTTAGTTTTGTAGTGTTCCACGAATAGGTGATTTAAAAAGCCTGTTACACATTTGCTATGCGAGTAAGAGTAGACTAAGCCACTTTCCCCTTTTTCCACAAGATTTTTTTTCAGTCAAGTCGAGCTCAACTCGTCCTGGTGTGAATTTAAAAACAGCAGTTGACAAATTCGTCACAACTCCAGGTTCACTAACAAGCTTGTTCTGGAGCTTTCAGCCATATCACCGTCCTCATTACCGCACCGTGTCTGCTCACTTTCAATGAACATGCGACACTAGTGGGTCATCAGGGACAGGGGATCCTGTGTTCCTTCCATATAGCATTAGGAGAAATTCTCACCTCCGTGGAAACTAATCAAACCCAGGCTGCTAATGAGTCACTGCAAGATACGGTCGACGGTACCAGAACAAACGAGTGTAGCACGGAGAAACAATCCTTAGACTTTGGTTTGACAGCTTTTTTTAAAAGTAGGCTTTGTTCATGATAACATACATCTTTAAAACAAGGGTATGTATGTGATCATTTCAATGGGGAGGAATGAATACAAACATACGTTCTGTGGGAAATGACTGAAACTCACTGTGAATTCCTGTCAGGCACAAACACAGTGGGACCACCTTCAAAAAATTCATATGACTTTATGCAATTCTGACATTTAAGTCCTCTTCCCCATTTGATCTCAGTATCAACACCAGCCAGGACTGAGGGGGACAAAAATGGCACTAATCCAACAAAAAATGTCTTTCATGTCCACGTCAGCATTTGCATACAGGAAAATCCTGCATACTGGGGGTAGAATGTAAAGCGTTAATTCCATACAACATCCTTTTGAGGGTAAAATGAAATAAGCTGCAGTCCTGCTCACCTGAAAATGAAATGTGCCTCATAAATAATAAAAATATTCTCTCCACCTTCACGTGTGCTCACAGTTGACGTCGCTCTAGGCAAATTCTGCGAAAGGCTGAGTACAACAACTTGGACGTATACTTACCTAAGATGCAACAGTAATATTATTATTGCAGTGCAATATGTAAATGATAATACTGAATAGTTTGGACACACATGAAGCAGCTGAAAAGTAGAATGGTTGAGGCTCTAAGAGGCTGTAAACATGATGGTGTGAGTTATGTGTCCCACACTTAGTGGCAATCCACTCCACAGCTGTTCCAATCTTTCTCAGTAAACAACTGGCGGCCTCATGATAGCTCTACAAGAAATATCACAACAACATGATCAGGGGGCATGAAATGAAATTAAACTCAGATCAGATTAAAAGAAGGATGGAAACAGTTGAACTGGCTGACCTAGACCTTTCATAGTTTCCCATTCAAATGAAAAGAATCCTCTCTTTAGCATTTCTTCATGGCACGGCTCTATATGTAAGAATATAAAGCGACAGAAACTGTAATTTCCTGTGGAAGGCAGCATATTGCACCTCTCAGTGAACAACCCGTCGGAAATTAAAAGGACACCACTAGCTTTTGGATTTGAATGATATGATTCAAAGTTGGTCTCATATATTAGCAAACTTAAAAATGTGATTCTCAAGCATAAACCTGGTGTTCTCAGTAGATGTTTTTTTATATGAAATATTAGGAAAAACGTGTGTTAGCGAATAACCATGCAGGGTCCTGGTGTTGTTCAAGTGCAACCGTGCAACCGTTATCTTACTACGGCGTACATTTCCTATGTTTTCCGGATGTGTTCCAATAAAGTGATTGAGAAATAATCATACTGTGTGGTCATTATCTCTCTCTTACAAGTGGGGTTTCAGAACTATTTATTCAGCTCAAGTGTTGAGCTCTAACTCCACATGGCTTTAAATAAGAAGTGAATTTATCCACTCATTTCCAAAAAGGGATTACATATAAAAGAAAAGTGTTATTTACGTTTGAAAGCTCACATACTTTATTATTTTGAACAAAGGGATCAGATTAAAAATACACACATAGAAAAATACAATTCTCACCTATTCTATTAATAAACTGTGATTGCATTATTTTCTCCCTTGACAGAAAACCTGGTTATTAAATGAAGCACGATGCACATCCATGACACAGTAACTTAAAAGACAATAATGGTTTCAAGGAGGTGTTTTCGGTGTTTCTTACATTTATCACACCCTTCTTGACAACTGTGGATTACATACATTATACATTATACAATATTACATTCCAATGTTTACAGTGTCCTCCTTTGTTTTATACTGGATGAAGAGAAATGCTCTGTGTCGCTCGTCTCACATGATTAATGTATTAAACGTAATTTATGGTGTATTCTATACATGTGTCTAACATTCGACCTTTGAGTCATAAATCGTTAAGAAGATACAACTAATGACTATTGTTTTCACTGCAAGTCCAGGCTCCAATTTATATAAAAAAGGTATTTCAGGACTGTTGACAAACAACGCACTTTATACATAATCCTGCATCACAGATAGGAAAAAAACAATTTATTGGGTCATGAAGATGTTCTGCGTGACAGATTCTGTGCGATTTCCTGAATGAAAGAACACTGAACAATGTTTGTGATTTGATTTTTTTTTCCTTGTGAGGTCAAAGCAGATGATCCCAGTAATTACCCAGAATTCAGACACACAGACGGGGAGAATTTGATGTTAATACAAGCATGACATTGCACCAGGTTTTATGGATTTCCAGCCCTCTTCATGCTGTGAGCACACAGTGGGGATTTGAAGATCTTTGTAGAAATCGACGGCTTTTGTTGTTTGTTTTATACTTTGTTTCTTTTGTACTTGTGTTTATGAGTTCACATGGCCTGCCGTATGTTTTCCAGACTCTTCTCAATGCTGTCAATAACCTCCACCGCAGCTTGTGGGATCCTGGTTCCTGGGCCAAAGATGGCACACACACCGCTTTGGTACAAGAAGTCGTAGTCCTGCGAATGTACGCACGCACACACACACACACACACACACACGGAACACAGTTTAAGACCAACTCCAGCTTAAGAGGAATTCCGCTTTTATTATGAGAGGAAAGGGCCGATGGGATTATGCTGTTTATCAAGTGTGCAGAGAAACTATGATTGACATACTGTGAGTATGAGTGTGATAATGATAATTATGTGTCCATAGCACAGCAAGAGGACGATTTCTAGTTATCTGTGTGCTTATCACGCTATGATAATTATGTGTTTTTGTGTCTATACGGTGGCTAGTGGCCATGCTGGAGGCTAGGCTGAAGGAGAATTGATTTCTGTTTCTGATTTCTTATTCAACACTGTGCTGTTTGAATAGTCACTGCTTCTCCAGGAGTAACAATATAAAGATGAGAACATATACATACAGTAATTCAAGGTCAAGCACTGTATAGTGTATAGTACAAGAAATGCGTATAGCTAAAGGTCCACGTGCTATGGTGGCAATATGAATATGACTAACATGCAAGTATGTGGTTAACTGAAATTATCACAAACACAATGTATCAACGGATCAAGAGAAGAAAGTCTTTGATGCCGTCTACCTTAATTATAAAAAACATTAGCTTGCCAAATAGAGATTGCATGTATGATTATAACTGTCCTTGTCAAGAGGGCGGATAGCTGTTGTGCCCCGCAATGCCAAAACAGTCTGGGACAAGCAAATGAAAGAAGAGCAGTTTATTGTCTCATCAAAGATCCCAAAAGACGGCAGAGGTGGATAACTTCATAAAAAAATAAGCATCGAAGATGGAGTGATGGGAACCAACAGGAAACATTCGCCAGAGTAAGACGAGGGAAAGTTTATCAGAAAGTTGAAGATGTGGGGACACTACAGGTCTGAATTATTTTCCATTCTGGCTGTTTTCATACTTGTGAAAAGCACCAGGGGCATTTTAAAAGGTCAGTTCCTTTTTGTCAGGTTCTGTGATATATCACTCGATCTCTGTGGGTTTAAAATGAGCTCTGACAGCACTGGCTTGTTTTCCTGCTACCATGGCGAGGTAAACAAACTGAGTCACGCAACACCCAAAAAAAGGCAAGTTTAGAATAATAATTAAACTCAGAGGTTTACCTGTGGTGGAATGACACCTCCACAGATGACAAGGATGTCTGGCCTGTTGAGCTTCCGTAGTTCCTTGATGAGCTCCGGGACCAGAGTCTTGTGTCCCGCAGCCAGAGTACTGACCCCAACACAGTGAACGTCTGCATCGACCGCCTGCTGGGCCACCTCAGCGGGAGTCTGTCCATCACAAATCAATGCATGGGGGAAAAAAAAAAAACTTCAAGATGACGACGTATAATCACAAACCTGTTTTAGTTTAATATAGTACAATTTCACTCAACAAATACAAACAATTTACTTCAGTCAACCAGTTGAATTGAAGTGAAATATTATATACCTTCAACAAAAAACATTGAATGAATAAATTATGTTTTTGTGACTTAGCAACATCTGTCAAGTTTCCGAGAATAAAGATGTGTTATTTGAAATAATTGGCCAGTTAAAAAATAATAATAATCGGCCAATGCCAATTTTTATAAAATGGCAAATGTCGGTCGATTAATTGGTCTATCTATAATCCTAACAGCGATTACAAATAATGTTCTGTGTTGCCATATTCATTTTCTTAAAATCAGTATCTCTGTCCCATCTGAATAGAAACATAATTCAGTATCAAACACTTGTCTCAAAGCCCTTTTATACCAAGGCTATTTTTGGTACTTTATTGATTCTTCAATGAATCATTGCTAGAGTCTGTGCTCAACACTGAGAATTGTGATGACAAGTGGTTAACAAATTATACCCTCGAGTGAGAAATGGGGAAGTGATGTGTACACTCGTTAATCTACTCATCTACTCAATCTACAACATCATGTGAGGAAGTCAATGGGACCCTAACCCATGACATTTAATTTATGCAGTCTCATAATATCCAGCATCAGAATATGATATTATACTCATATTGGTAAAGTGTAAGCTCCTAAACTCTCTAACAAACAAAGCAAACTAGGTATGTTCCCTTCCCAATCTTAAGTGGGGTAAAGTCGCTATAACTCGACACTCCTCAGTGTTTGTACTCTCTCCCTTCTGTAGCAGCAGAACAGACAGATGCCAGAGGAGTCTCCTCTTCATTCTCTCTAATCTTCAGTTTATTCAGTTTCAGATCAGGTCTCGGTATCAGCAGTTATTCAACAGTAAAAAGATCAGCTCACGATCGGGGGCCAAAAACCCTGATCAGAATGTCCCAACAGCAAACAGATTTTATTAGTGTTATCTTTGCATCATGGAAGTATACATACCATTTATACATATCTAAAAATAAACCAAAATTATCTGTCAACATGTGTGTTTTCTCCATTTAGGCAGCAGATGTTTAGCACCACTATAATAATAATGTGTGACACTGACCTGAAACAGTGGGCCAATGTCCACATCAAAGCCCAGGTCAGCAAATCCTGTGGCGATAACCTTGGCTCCTCTGTCGTGTCCATCCTGTCCCATCTTAGCCACCAGCAGTCGAGGATTCCTGCCCTCGTGCTTCTTAAAATCCGAAACTCTTAAGATATAAAAGGGAAAAAATCTTATGTATATCTGAAACAAAAGCGATCAGTCTGTCCACCACGATCGTCCAGATTGAGATTATTTTTATTGTTTTACCTGTTGTGGGTGAGGGAAATCTCTTCATGCTCCCCAAACTCACTGCGGTAAGCTCCGCTCACCATCCTGGTGCTGGCTTTGTGTTCGCCAAACACTTTCTTCATGGCATCGGTAATTTCACCAACAGAGCATCTGAGGAAAGAAGCAGACACTGTTTTCCTTAATATGTTTTCACAATACATGCATTCATTCATTCATTTGTGCACCACCTTTTGTCTTGAGACTAGTCCCATTTATCACAATGTTACTGCTGCAATGCAGTGATAAAACGGCAATAATCAATTAACTAATCAGTGCAACTTATAAATAACAGGTTGTACTGATAGGATTTAGGTTCTAATAGTCTCAAAATAGCATGAATTCGATTATTGTGAGGGTTGCAGTGCTAGTGATTGTGTTCATACTGTGCCAATGCATTCCACTCGCTGGGCTCTCTGCCCACTTGCTGAGAACCCACATGTTGTTGCATGCATATGTGCTCTTCACACATCAATACACACAGAACACTTCAATCATTACGTATCAAACATCACTACAGGTAAAGAGAAGAGCAGCCAGAGAAACTACCCTACATGCTCTTATGTTCCACCAATCAGCTCAGTTACTGTATTAGTGAGAAGGACCCAAAGTGGGAGACAGAAATGTAAAAATATTTAGCAAAATGATGTTTAATATTTACACATATTACCACTATGATTCATATTTGTACACATCAATGGAAAAACTCAGGCAAATACATGAAAAAGGAATGAGGTGCGACGACCATTGTTGAACTAAAAAAGTAAAATGTAGATTATGGTCTAAGGACTTGAGTGGTGATCTGGAAACCAATCTGGATTCATATTTTTTTATATTTTAAAACAACTGTAAACTTTGTGTGATCGGCAAATGTACTGACACCATGGAAAAATTAACATCATTAACAGAGGTTTTATCTAGTTTAATGAGCTGCTACATGACAACTTCAGTAAAGACATATCGACCACACTGCTAAATATGAAGAAAGAGAGTGTTTGATTTGTCTGTGTGTGACAGAATAAGAGGCATGTGATTACAGAATACTATGAATGGGAACAGTATTTCCCATCTGTAATTGATGTCACAAGTCATCTGATGTCCCTCATCATTTCCTCACCTTGATGAAGGGTCAAATAAAAACAGGATAAAAAAGAAGCTGAGTGACAATGTGCAGTCTGACCTTGCTCGAGCTGCCTCCACAGCCAGCGCTAAAAGGTTACCCTCTCTGGTTCGAGCACATTCCTCAATGGCTGCCAGGCACTTCTTTGCTGTCTCGGGATCACGATTTTCCCTCACCTAAAACAAAGGAGAGTAATGTATAATTATTACAGAAAATATAAACATAGACCTCGACTTAAAACCTAGAGCTGAGGAAAAAATGGCCTACATTTTAAACCCAAAGTCACCCTGCTGTCTTTCTGTGTATCTGCCATACAACTGTGTACAGTATAGCCCACAGTAAGTCCCCCGAGATACTGGACACAATGAGACTTTAACTGATGTCCCATGCATTATTATACATTATACAAACATATCAAACACTGTCGGTATGATGAAGCATATGTCCAGCTTGCCATGAGTCCAATTCTACATTCAGATTTGCAGTATCAGTTATTTTTCAACTGAACTGAAGCCTCTTGAATCATATCAAATTGTTGCTTCAACTCTTCTGGAGTGTCTAGACCCTGGAAGACTTTGATACCATCACAGAATTAATTTATTTCCTTATCCAGGCATATTGCAGTAATATCCTACAGCTTCGGCACTTCATCGTCTGCCTCCTCGTCAGTGTCACACAAACAAAAGCAACTTGGCAACTTGTGCATTTGTACAAAGGTCAACGACACATCATTTGCTTCAAACATACACATTATACTTAATACTGGAGTATTATATAATACTGGAAGTCATGCGGCATTTCATTGTACCTGTTGTGTCAGATGCCCTTCGAAGGTAATGACATTTTCATACAAACTGACCTTTCAGCAAATGCAGTGAGCCCAACATACTCAACTTAAATGAAGTGACAGATGTAACTTGTATGTCACACTTGGTTAGAGACCATGTCAGCATCAGGGGTCACGTTAACCGAATATTTTCCGTCATTGACCGTTTTTTTAAAACGGTGACGGAAAAATCTGAGAGCCATCATTTTGACAGATTGCAATTCACACCCCTAAAAACTATGTTGATAAAAGAGGTGAAAAAAGAGGGATAGATGCAGATGAAGGACAAACTCAGCCCTTGGCCTCAGCGGCAGTAAGGAGGTTAGGTGAGTTCAGTGGGAGCGGGAGTTCTCCTGGCTGAGGAGGGCAGATAGAAAAATGTTGTGCGACAAAATAAAGATTCCCATCGGAGAATCTTTGTATGTACAGACAAAAAGAAACAACTGTCATTCTTATTGATTCTTGGTAGATGAGTCAACAACTGAAGCTGGCAATATCATATAAAATGTACAATGCACAGAGTGTATGGCCATCATTGTTTTACCTTTAATTCCATTTGAGGTTACCATTCAAAAACAACTTGAAAAATTCAACGGACATTTATCTTTGAGGGCATTCTCAATGAAACACTGACCTTTTTCAGTTTTGCAATCTGTTTCTCACGTACAACAGTGTTATCTATGGCCAGCACTTCCACACTCTCCTCTTTTTCCAGGCGGTACTTGTTCACACCAACAATGACTTCCGATCCTGAAAAGAAAAGGACAGAAGGTGTGCTGGTGCATGATTTAGCAAGAAAGACGGCGAGAACAAACTCTGACCTATCTTAAATAGGTCCCTGAATGCATCTTTACTAATAGCAACTTTTTTTCAACAAGATAGTATACAGATAACTTATATAATAACAGTGAAAACAAATAGAACTCAAATTCAGGTATGTAACTGACAAAGTTACAGTTATCAGATAAACAACAAGATTATTTATCAACACTCTACTTGATTACTATTACTTAGGCTCTCAGTTTTTGAATTTCCTGAGAACAAAAATGCCCATACTGATGTAAAAAGAACGATCTAAAGCTGAATTTAAGCAATATACTGATTTAACGAAGGTGTGTGAACACTGCAGTAGAATGTAACGTCGTTTCCTTCTACTTTTGTTCTCCAGTAAATTAAAATGAAGGCAACAATTTACTGCATTTTAGTGACAAGCTCTGCGTGTAGCTTCAACAACTCATCAACACAAGTGTTAACTCAACACATACAGTACAGTAGACTTAAATTAGCAAATATGTGCTTTTTTTATTAAGGATTTTCATAGAAACACGTGAATGATTCTCAGGTCAGAAAATCCAGAACATGAAGAGTCCTTGAATACAAGGCCAATTTTGGAGTGCGGGGGGGAATGGCAGCAGTGAGGACGTCACTGTCAGAATCAATCAGAAACCCAATGAATAACAATGAAAGAAGTTGTCAAGGGGATTAAAGAGAGAAGATCCCCAGTTCATGAAGGTTCTGCTTGGCTAAATCTCAATCATTTCTGGTAATATGGGTCAAAGATAAAAGTAATTTTCACAGACACACTGCAGATCCTTAGATAAACTCCATGACAGACTGTAAATACAGTGCATCACACAACACATAAATACACATGGTCAACTGGATTCAAGTTTTGTTAGTTGCTTCTTTAAAAACAAAATCATTTATAGAAAAGGTCACTGGCCACAGGTTTAAAGTTTAGCTGATTAGATCATTTAATATTGTGTTGACACCAAAGGGTTTTAAAGGGTAGGAACCAACCCATCCAAAGTAGCGTGGAAAAGTCAGAGCCATGTTATACCACTTTAGCCAAATAAAGACTATAACAATCTCAAATGTTGTCTGTTGAGTTTTCAAAGCAGGAATATAATTTACCCACATACTAGTGTGCAGACAGGATGAAAGATTAAGAGGTTTTAAGGGTTTGTATTCATACAGTACCTGAGTCAATGCGGGCCTGTCTGCGTGCTGCGCATTCCTCAATCCGAAGTTTTGGAATACCCTCTGCCACAGCCTTGGCCATGCCTCCCATATCCTCAATGTCTTTAATGAACTACACAAAGGACAACACATCAATGATGACTGATTAACTTGACAAATATATATTATATATATACACATATACACATATATATATATATATATATATATATATATATATTCTAAGAAAGGATTACAAGAGATAAACAAGAGATAAATTAGCACTTGTCTTTTTAACCACATGGCAAACCTTCAGGGCTGTATTGTAGACATCGTCTGTGAGAGACTCCATCATGTGTGAGCCGCCCCAGGGATCAGCGACTTTGGGAATGCCTGATTCCTCCTGGATGATGATCTGGGTGTTCCTAGCAATGCGAGCGCTCTTCACTGTGGGCAATCCCAGGGCTTCATCGAAGGAGTTGGTGTGGAGTGACTGTGTGCCGCCGAACACAGCTGCCATGCCCTCAATCACAGTCCGGACAACATTGTTGTATGGATCCTAAGAGGAGCCATAGTGGAAAGTTGTCAAATAAATGGACAATAATTGCAAGTTTTAAATTTGATTCAGACATTTTCTCGATGTCCTTTTAATGACGTATATATTTACTTGTTCAGTGAGAGACCAGCCTGAGGTCTGGCAGTGTGTGCGGAGGAGAAGAGACTTTGCATTCTTGGGCTGGAAGTTGTCTTGAATGAGCGTGGCCCATAGCCTCCTGGCGGCCCTCAGCTTCGCGATTTCCATGTAGAAATTCATCCCAATACCCCAGAAGAATGATAGCCTGTTAACACAAGTCCAAGAAGACAAAAACGATGTTATTGTAATGGACTGATTCATTGCAACTGATGTGAATTGTGAACAAAAAATTTTCCAAGGCTCTTTTGTAGAAATACCAGACACTTTAAGGACGGTCAGGTGCTTATAAGGAAGGACCTATAAGGAAGAGCAGCTTTTGGCTTAACATCATGTTATAGATGATCAATGTCAGTACCCTAACAACAAGTCAGTGACATCCATGATCATGAATAGCTGCTCATACCTTATTAAAAGACAATGGAATGCTACCAGTGGAATACAACAGAACCAATATGGTCATCAATCGGACAAATACCTTTTTGTTTGTAGTTATTATAATGATACCCAGTTTAATGACTTGTGTGTTTCTATGCCTCCAAATATATTCTCTACTTTTCATCTGAATATAAGAAGTCTTTCCAGCAACTATGACAAATTCATGCATTATCTATCTACACTTAATCATGATTTTTCTGTTATTGCTTTATCAGAAACATGGCTTACAGAGGACTCTAGAGACATTTTTAAATTACCTAAATACAATTCGGTTCACTGTGTAAGAGAGAATAGATCTAGAGGCGGAGTATCTTTGTTCATCAATGATGTTTATGAATTTAAAATCAGGGATGATCTCTCTCTAAAGTCTGATGGGGCTGAGGTGGAATCCGTTTTTGTAGAGCTCTCTGGTGTCTCTGGTGGAAAGAATATTGTTGTTGGTGTTATTTATCGCCCACCTGACTCAATCATCAAAGATTTCAATGAAAGTTTGTCAAATTCTCTTGATCTGATAAACAATGAGGATAAACTCTGTTACATTTTAGGAGATTTCAATATAAATCTTTTTAAATATAAATCAGATACCCTTACTGGTGACTTTCTTAATATTCTGTATTCTAGTTACTTTTTCCCTCTTATTCATAAATCTACACGAGTTAAAGAAAATTCAGCAACCTTGATTGATAATATTTTAACTAACTCATTGAGTGAAGGAATGAAATCTGGGGTCTTGTATCTAGATTTGTCAGACCATTTTCCTATTTTCCAGTACTCTTTAATCAAGAGTCTAAATAGAGCTAAACATACCAAGAAAACAATGTACAAAAGAATTATGAGCAAGTCAAATATTTCAAAATTTAAAGACAAGCTTACCAGTATTTCATGGGATGACCTTTATGAGGAAAATAATGCTGAGTGTGCATACAAATATTTTATGAAAGTTATTAGTTTTAGCTTTGATGAATGTTTCCCAATCGGAAGTTCTACCAGGAAATACAGTCAAGATTCAAATAAGCCCTGGTTTACAGCTGATTTGTTGAAATTGTTGAGGAAAAAGAATAAACTATACAGAAAATACCTCTCAAATCTCACTCCCCTTAGCCATTGCGTTTATAAATCCTATAGAAATAAATATATTCATTCCATTAGATCTGCAAAAAAGAAATATTATAGTGAAAAATTTAATAGATGTTCAAACAATATCAAAACCACATGGAAAGTGATAAATCAGCTGTTGCAAAGAGAAAAAACTGCCCCAGAGCTACCTTCTGTCTTTTTGGATGGTGAACATTCTCTTAAAAATCCATTTGATATAGCTCAAAAATTTAATGACTTTTTTGTCAATATTGGTTATGAATTAGCTAATAAAATATCTGTATGCCATGGTAACCCACTGGATTTTATCCCTAGACAGTTTCCTATTATTTCTTATTTTGAGTCCCCTGATATTCAAGAAATAAGTGACATAATTGATGAACTAAAAATATCTTCAGCCGGTCATGACAACATTACTCCATTCCTTGTCAAACAGGTGAAACAGTCAATACTGCAGCCACTTGCTCACATATTTTCTCTGTCTATGAAAACAGGTGTTGTACCAGAGGATTTAAAAGTTGCCAAAGTGATCCCTCTGTTTAAAGCTGATGATCCTTGTTGTTTTAATAATTATAGACCCATATCTATTTTGCCATGTTTTTCAAAAATATTAGAAAAAATTATTTACAAGAGGATTCTTTCTCATTTAGATTCTAATTTAATTCTTTACAAACACCAGTATGGTTTCCGGAAAAAACACTCCACTTATATGGCTCTGCTTCACCTGATTGACAAAGTTACTTCTGCACTTGAAAATAATGAATTTACCTGTAGTATTTTCCTAGACTTTTCAAAAGCTTTTGATACAGTTAACCATCATATTTTACTTGAAAAGATGTATAAATACGGTTTTCATGATACTACACACAAATGGTTAAAAAATTATGTTTCCAACAGAAGTCAGTATGTTTGTGTTAAGGGTTGCTATTCTAACAAGGCCAGACTACTCTGTGGGGTTCCGCAGGGATCCATTCTGGGACCATTATTGTTTCTTATATACATTAATGATTTGTCTAATGTCTCTAATATCCTTTCTCCAATAATGTTTGCAGATGACACAACTCTTGTTCTTTCTCATTCAAATTTCAGTTCACTGATTAAGGATGCAAATGTTGGTTTAACTGCCTACGCTACCTGGTTCAGACTAAACAAATTATCTTTGAATATAAAAAAATCTAACTTTATCATTTTCAGTGGTAAAAAATCATATTCTAAGGATTTATCTAAAATTTCAATTGAGTCTGTTGAGATCCCTCAAGTGTCATCTACAAGATTCCTGGGAATCATTGTTGATGAGAGTTTGAGCTGGAAAGAACAAACTGACTGGGTTAGTAGAAAAATAAATAAATCTATTGGTATAATTAGAAGGATCAGTCAGCTTGTCACCACAAACTGTCAACAGATTCTATATTACAGTTTAATTTATCCCTATCTTTCATATTGTAATATAGTTTGGGCAAGTACTTTTTCCAGTACTCTCAACAAAATTTTGGTCCTCCAGAAACGTTTTGTTAGAATTGCAACTCGATCAGAGTCACATACACCATCTGCTCCTTTATTTCAAAAACTACAAATTCTTACTATTTTTAACATTAATATTTTTCAAATATGTGTTTTTATGTATAACATACAGTCAAGTGAAGGGAATATTCCTGAGCATTTCAAGACGTATTTTAAAACAAATTCACAGGTTCATTCCTACTCAACTCGTCAATCCTCAGATTTTCATCTTCCGAAATTTCTTACCTGCAGAGGTCAATTTTCAATAAGATTTAGGGGTACTAAATTGTGGAATGACTATTCCCATCTGGCAAAAAACTGTTCCACAAAATTATACAAAAGACACTTAAAAGATTATTTAACGGTTGTTTTGTAATTTGCTTTCTTTCATGTGTTGTTGTTCATATCTCTGTGTCTTATTTTTGGTTCACACATGCCAAAGAAATCAATAATTTAGGGGTATAAACCAATATTTCCCTCATGGAGACACACACATAGATTCACACTCGCATACATTACACACTCATACTTTTGTTTTTACATTAATGTTTGTTTGTTTTTATTATTGGTTTGTTTTTTGTTATTATATATAATTTGTGATTATTAGTTTGTTGTCACTTTTATATAGTTAGATGATTCTTTTGTATGTTAATTTTGTGTTTTTCTTTTAAATATTGTCAAATTTCAACATTATTTAGGTAGAGGCTTCAAATAAGCCCACTAGGCTTTCTGCCTCTTCCTGCACTGTATGTTACTTTGTATTATTTGTCAATCTTATATTTTTCTTTTTAACTGTGCAAAATAAAAATAAACAAATAAACAAAATAAGCTGTACAATAAAGTTTTCTTTTCTTTTTATTTGAAGAAGAAAACTTCCAACGTTCACACAATGCCAATACACTGAAAGTCCAACAGTATGACACTGTGACGTCATTACAGTCTTTGTGCAAACCCAAAGGCAAGCATCATTATTAAATCGAAGAAATGTCATTACAATTGGCTGTAGAGATAGCAGCTTAGGGTGGAAAACGTCCATTTCACATGGATGAGTGACATGTTTAAATTGATTGAGACCGTCTCAGTCTGTGAGGCTCAGGAAAGAGGTCAAGCTGAATAAACCAAGAGGTTCCTCAGAGCAGCATGTAACTGTTATTAGGTAAGAAATTGAAAAGCAGTCAGTGCAGGGGCTGAATGGTATGTGAAAAGGACATAATGGAAGTAAGATGTAATGGACAGGAAAGGACTGAGGACGGTGCTGAGGTGAAATACTGTAATTATGCTACTGACAAAAAAAGTATTTTTATAGAACATCAACTCCACAGAAAATGGAACCAAAAAGATTTACATGTACATACACATATACATGCACATACATATATACATGATTTTACTACACATATATTACTGTTACATATAACAGTAATGGTATGTCTGCTGTTCACAAGTTACAGTGTAATCCAACATATTACTACTGTTTCAAGTATACGTCCTTGTTTTTATTGGGAAAATACACTAGATGTAATTACCATGTGGGGTTTATCAAAAAGTAATATAACAAGTAGTGCAAGGAATTATATTACATTATATGATATTATATTATGTTAGACACTTTGCATCTGACTTAAGCCTTATGCTAGTTCAATCTGCAAGTCCCATCTGCTGGTTCAACAAATAAAGGCAATGTTATTTGTTTGCCAGTTAAATGCCACTTAATATGCAATGCTCAAACATACGCAGTGTTTATGAAATATTCCACAGTGAAAATCACCACAGATGGCATAGCTTTATTTATGTAGGTTCTATTTATACACTATATAATGTGTGTGTGTTGGGGATTGTACCTTGGGGCAAACTCATCGATGTTTAAGCCCGCTTTCAGGCCTGTGCGGCAGTACTCAAGGCCGTCAGCAATGGTGTAGGCCACTTCCAGGATGGCATCAGCTCCAGCCTCCTGAAGATGGTATCCACTGATGGATATTGAGTTGAACTTAGGCATGTGCTGTGAACGTGATCAAGTTAGTAAATCAAAACACTTCTTGACTTACAGTTTTCCAATACAGTTCAATTAAATGCAAATGAAGAGGTAACACTCAGCATGTACATACCTTGGAGGTGTAGGCAAAGATGTCTGCAATGGCATGCATAGAAGGTTCCGGGGGGAAAATATAGGTGTTGCGTACCATGAACTCCTTCAAAATGTCATTCTGAATTGTGCCTGTTAGCTTGGCTTTGGGCACATCCTGCTCCTCTCCAGCCACAATAAACATAGCCAACACAGGAATAACTGCCCCATTCATTGTCATTGAAACAGACATCTTCTCCAGTGGTATTCCATCAAAAAGCAACTTCATGTCCTCAACTGTATCTATGGCAACTCCAGCCATGCCAACGTCTCCGTGGACACGGGGGTTATCTGAATCATAACCACGGTGTGTTGGGAGGTCAAAGGCCACAGAAAGACCCTGCTGTCCAGCTGAAAGGCAAGAGTGGATAAGCAGTCAAACTGATGAGGCCAATGTGCACATTAAACACAGCAAATAAAACACATACAGGCCGTTTTAGTTGCATTACCACAACAACTGGAATAGCATAACATCACTGAAATATTTACAGAGACAATAGCAGAGAATGATTAAATCTACCTTTAATGTTATCTTTATAGAACTTGTTGCTTTCCTCCACAGTGCTAAAGCCAGCATACTGCCTGATAGTCCATGGTCTGTATGTGTACATAGTGGGATAGGGTCCTCTAGTATATGGAAACACTCCTGGCAATTCATCAGCACCAGCAGCTGAGTCTACTTTAGTGTATACAGGCTTGATGTTGATACCCTCTGGCGTGTGCCAGATCAGGTCCTCTGGGTTCTTCCCTTTGAGCTGTTTCTTAGCCAGACTGGCCCATTCTGAATGCAGCTCAGCCTGGTCCTGCCTTGGTGTGGAATTGTGGATCAAACAGCGGTGCACCTGGCCTGAGACAGAAGCTCTAACCAGGCGCCGCGCAGCAAGTGCTGCACACGCTCTCCGTGCTGTCAGCATACTTCGTGTTGGCTCAGTCAGACGCACATGGATCACCTGTGAAAGTACATGTTTTGTTTGTTATTGGTAATATAATGCACCTGGACATATAAAGGAGAAAATGGCACAACCAACAAGAGAGAAATTCCAGTGTTGTTTCCCTGCTCACAAACACCCTCTACAGTTTATTTTGAAGGTTAAATGTATTATAATAAGTATTATTTATGAATAATACTTATAATAATAATAATAATTTAATTGATACAGAACTTTTCAAAACAAGGTTACAAAGTGCTTTACAAAATGACAATAGAAAAAATTGAGAAACATCCTGAAAACCAGTAGATTACTATTTAAAAATATAAAACTGTGACCAAATTAAAGCTCACGTAAAAACAAATTAAGTAAGTAAAATAAGTTTTAACTTTTAAATCAACTATTTAACATGACAACATGACATGACTTGAAATAGTCAAACCGTCACTGAGTGTGGCGCTATTTACATTACGGTGCGGTAACTTTTAACAACTGGAGAAACCTACAAATACAACTTAATCTAAGAACTGATTCGATTTCACTATAACCGTGGGCATAACTCATAGACGTTTGTCATGTTTAACATTACACAGTGTTAAAGTGACGCTTCACGGATGACACTGGAAATTAAAGCTACCTTTTAGCGGTGTGCCTCGATGAGCAAACAGTGACAACAAACAAGGAAAAACACGAACGCGATTTTAGGACGACACAACGGAAGACAGTGATTAAAACTATACTAATGCTTGGTTAAAGGGATAAAACTTGCAGGTTCATGTTAGAAAACACCTGTGTATCATTTTGTTTTGACTAGCTGCTAAGCAATTGCTAGCTAACAACAGCCGTTGGTGTGCTGGAGGTTTCAGCACGAGGAACCAAAACAAAGGCTGTAAACATGACAATCGCTTATTTTATGGCGCTTGTTCTAACACATTTTAGGATATTTTTCTGACCTTGTCGTCGGTTATGTTCTTTTGGAATGACAATAGGCGTGTGTCCGTTTACCCAATGGAGTTTCGTGACATTAAGAGTCGGCCAATAGCGAGTTACATTCAGAGGAACGACTTTCTTCGACCTGCGACACCGGAAGTAAACTCAACAACAGCAAAGATTGTTGACTCTTGTAGAGATAACCTATGTTCACCACTACACTACATTTGCACGATAACGTGATATAACTTATTACTTTGGAGTAAATGGTAACGTGTTTTGCTATTCGGTATGTATGGCAATGTTTGTTCAAATACCCTGTGTACGTTTGTAGGTCTATATATTTTTGTAAACGAATTTTTTTTTCTTTAGTCATTGTTCATCATTTATTGATTATATTTATTTTCTTTTTCATATGCTGATCAATTTTCCAATTAAAAAGTGAGAATATTGGACTTTTAACTCAAATTTCTCAAACAGTGTACAGTAAAAAATGTCTGTATGCTATTTTTTGTTACAATTTGCAGTATGCTGGTGGTCATAGATGTCCTGAACACAACCAAGTAAGTCCTTGTCAGAACCTATGGAAAATGTAGTTTTTATCTTAACATTGACATTTTTTCGAGTGGACAAGTGTGAATATGGGACGTTTAACTTGAAATTTCTCTAAATGTTTACAATAAAAAAATATCTGATATTCAGTACAGTAGAAGATATCAATGTGCTGAATACAGCCATTTTTATTCAGAACCTTTCGAGAACTCTCTTTACAAAGTTGCTAAAAGTCCAGTTATTAGGTCTCTGAAACATAGCTGTGAGGATTTTCATTATTTTTCCCATTCAACCACAATGTGATTTCAAATGTGCACTCAGAGATACTGTGCTCTCAGTGTTTTTATTGTTTTAAAACCAGATGTCGATGCCCTTACAAATCAGCCTGAGTCATTGGATCACAGGCTTTTAACCATAAAAGCCTACATTTGTTGGACGATACATCTTATAAGAAACAGACAGTCTGCGCAATGCATTAACATAGTAATTCACAGTACACTTTCCTCTGCAGGCGGGGACTTATGCAATTCACCACTAGGAGGTGATGTTTGCCCAAAGGCCCCTGCCATGGTTTCCGTTCCCTTCCCTCAGTCAATCACAGTCACAAATAACACACAGTACATGCCATTTTTATTCAAGGGTTGGTCAATAAACTGTCACAGCAGTAGCAATGGCTCTTACAGTGTTCTGTACAGTATTGAATTGGGTTAGATTGGATATTGTACACTTGCAGTCATCGTTTATGAGGGATATAAAATATACTAAACATAGCAACACCATTCAGAGCATTTAGCAGGACGAACCTTAACCAAAGTGGCAATGCAGACAGTGGTACATAATGCCCAGTCAATACACAGAGCATAAGTAATTTACTTTGAACACATGTACTCTGTTGTTAAAACTGTAAGGCATGTTTTGATTGCAGTGTAGTACAGCATTTCATCAGATGACTGATTTTATCTTGGTTCAACAAAATTTACAACTTCATACGGCATTGAACAAAAAAAGCACCTCAAACAAACGAACCAAACATGGTGTGTGTTAAAGTCTTTCTTTCAGTGTGCATTTATGACACGATGGCAACAAAGCAGCAGTAAACATCTTTAGTATTGAACGAAAGAAGACTGTAGAAATCATAGAGGAGTGAGTGGATGGTGCGAGACAGCGCCCTGTGGAAACAGGCTGTAGCGAATGCAAACTCATTAACCTTTGGCCTTCTTATTTTCATACCACGCATCACTCCAGCTTGAGCAGTTCCACATCAAATATAAGTGTGGCGTTTGGGGGGATGACCCCAGGGTGACCTGTAGCTCCATAAGCCATGTCCGGTGTGCAAGTGATTTTAGCCCTCTGGCCCAGGCTCATCTAAAGTACGGAAGAAAACAAAGATACACAATTGATTATTCTGCTGGTGTGTTCTCTTAAAAGCCTCTCTCTCACTATTGTGACAAACAGACATGTAACTAATAGCAATGACTCAGACAGAAATATATTTGATTATAATTCGCTTTAAATGTGGAGGATTCTTAGTTGCATTCTGGAGACATGTATTCATCTTAATCATAATCACATTGAAGTTTTCTCAGCAGTGGTCATGAGTCATAATCAGACAAGGCTCTGTGAAACATTGCACAATCAGGAACCTGAAACTGAAGATGTTAATTCATTCAAATTTAGGATTAAGATTTAAGATTAGAAGCACATGCAACTCGGTCTAAATCACTATATTATTTCACACTTGGTGAAATAATTGCTGAACCACATGATGTGACAAAGTGTCAAAGAAGCACTGCCCTTTCTCTTCCATCTTACCTGTGCTACTCCTTCCTCCCAGCCCTTAATGACCTCATTCCGTCCTATCTTGAACTTGAAGGGCTTGTTCCTGTCTCGTGAGGAGTCAAACTTCTTCCCATTCTGCAGCATACCTACCAAAAGAGACATTACATCAATACAATTCAGACAGTTCAGAGGCATTTAGTAAAATTCATTTCCGATTTTGGTGATTATACTATTTTTAATGGCCATTTCAGAGCAAGACATGCTCTTATGTTGTTCTTTCCATGGCCTTAACTTCATTATCAGCGCACACCCTTCCTTCAGTTGCTAATGTTTTCGTAGAGAACATTCTCAGATTTAAAGAATAAAGCGGCGCTGGCTCCAGTCTGAGGAATTATTCTGGCGGCATTCCTTATCAGGGCCTTGGGTCTGTTTCAATTACCCAAATGTACAAAGGGAATGTGAATCGGGAAGCATTGGCCTGGTTTAGTGGATTATTTTTAAAGTTAACTGGGCCAATGCCTGCCTGTGTCTAGACTACAGGGAGAAAAGGCTAACAAAGGCGGAGCAGTGCAGGACTGTGCTCCTTCAGAACACTGACCAGCCATTCAGGCATGATTATAACACTGGGGCCATTTAACACAACTAAAGGCATTGAAACACTAGGCCCTTCTCGATTAGTGCATTCGAGGTTTCTTGTTTGACTTTTGCCACTTTCTGTCGAGGGAATCCGAACTACCATCTTAGCTGATGCAGTGTTTCTCTGATAACTTGTTTATTGTGGCCAAAGGACTTAATATTACACACTTACAAACAAAGACAATTAACATTGCCATTAGAGGTGGGTTAAAATTTAGATTTAGTGATATATCGTCGTCCTTCTTCATGCAATACGATAATCGATACACCAGGGCAAATATTGGCCAAATATTGGTCACCTGTGGGAAACTTGGGCACAAATTATCAGGCCAAAGAAGAGGGAGTTTGCAGTGGGATAATGGTGGCGAAAGCTAACGAGATGCCCCATCCACGTTCAATACATAGACTTTATACACTTTGTTCTCTATGTTGTGAATAAATAGAGCAATCCTACTCTTTTACCTTCTCTAACATTTTGTTTCCTTCAGTTAGACAGATACCCTGACGTATCGCTACATGATTGTCTTGCAATATAATGAGTATCGTGATATTATGTATTTATACCATGTATCTTGTATCGTATAATATTAAGAGGTACCCTGTCATTCCCACCCCTAATTGCCATTATATGCCATTATTATTTTGTCAATACTATGCATTACAACATGCATGCACTACAATAGCAACAGACATAGTCTGGTTTTCTAGAAGCTGTACAAAAAAATTGGCATAATTTGATAATGTGATGTCAAAATGACATAAACTGCAATTTTTTTAACCCAGTCAAGTCAAAAAAATCTCTGTAGTAATTTAGCAAGTGTGAATATCTGGCATTTAAAGTTGCGCATTAACTGAGGTTTAGCAGTGGTGTCTGGCTCATCTTGTCACGAATGTTGGTACTGTACTCCTCCTTCTCCACTTTCATGCTCTCTAAACTTAGTAGGTCCATCTTTTCCAAGAACCTCAGTAGGCCAGATATCAGCGGGCTGGGCCTGGTCCAGCTACGGAGTCATCAAGTACAAGACGAATGCCACCTGCTACATGGCATTCGAGCGACAGAGAGGAAAAACCTTCTCACATCGACTGTAAAAAAAAAAAAAGTGGGTTCAGTTTCTGGCCATGGCGTCTGCAATTTGCTAGGAAACACTAATTGGCAGCATGCGCAAGTGAGGGATGGGATTGTATCCTAGGCATTGCACTAATGAACCCGACTTGGTGTCTGAAGTGACTGTTGAGAGGCTGCTGCTGACGTAGGATGGATATTGTACACCTACACACTTTACATGCTTTTGACTCATGACTTCTAACTATGACATAAATACGAGACACTAACACCTCCAAGTGGATTGGCAAGGGCCACTGTAGACCAGCAGAAGGGTTAAAACAATCCACCATACAAATAAAAAATGGGAAGTAAACGGAAGTAAAAATATATTGAATAGCTACCGGGGGAAACTCCTCCGGTTGCAAAAAGAAGGGAAGTTTATGGTAAAATTAGTCATTAGTCAATTACTTCTCACTTGATTTATAAATTCAATGGTCTCAATTGCTAGTTTCAGGCCTTCATCAAAAGAACATAATATCAATTTTGTAAATTATGTTCCCATTAGGGCTACATGGCAGCATAGTGGCTAGCACTGTTGCCTCAGGGGGTGGGTTCCCGGCCCTGTCCGACCAAGGGTCTTTCTGTGTGTGGTTAACAATTTCTTCTTGTGTGTGTGGGGGTTTTCTCAACCAGAGGATAATTGCACACGCTAAATTGACAGTAGGTGCGAATGTGAGCATGAATGGTTGTTCATCTCTATATGTTGGCCCTGCGATGGACTGACGACCTGTCCAGGATGTACCCCACCTTTCACCCTATGTCAGCTGGGTTTGGCTCCAGTGGCAGACAATAAAGGTCCCATTAAGAGAAAGATAGACTATAAATCACGAGTGGACACCACTGTGACTGACAGCTGGTGTAGTCCAGTAGGAGCCTGGTTGCAGGCGACACATTTCCAGTTGTGAAACCGCAAAACATGGTGCTAATCAAATCGCAAATCTCTAGGCTTCAAAGCGGGAGTTCAGATTCTTCTGGGTGAAGTCATACCCAGTTGCCACTTGGGTAAAACCTATGTGGACTGCAGTTTTAGCACTCAAACACAAAGAGCGTTAAGCAAATTGACTTTATCTGACAGGAAAGAGAAGACATCCAAAACTACTCCTAAACCCCGCTTGTATCACTGCTCTGTTATCACAAAGCCGGACCCTTCCCTTCCTGAGGCTGGCTCCCAGACTCTCCTCTCCACAGGCTTTCTCATGTTAGTGCTCTGACTAGATTTGCAAAAAGCTGCAGTGCACAGGGGTGGGGTTATTTTTACTCTGCTTACTGTATCCTGTCTCACCCCTGTCTAGGATGGCTGCCAGCACAACAACCCCCTCTGCCCCCAGTGTGGGTGAAATGAGATGTGTGTAAAGCTATCTGTCTATGACAAACCCTCTATGTGTTGCCGCATTTCACAGCTGCAAACATGCACGTCTCAATGGGAGGAACAAAATCTTGTTCATGCCTGGCCCTGTATTGTCTTATCCTAATTTATAAGACAATCCTAAAGTCAAACAAGTCAATTCTAACATAGAGGCTGTCAGGGTTTGTTAGATGCTTATTTATGTGCTTTAAAGTCACTGCAGGAAGACACTGTGCTTACTCTCTATCAAACTACAAGCCTTAAAAACCTGTCAAACACAAACTGACAACTCAATCTTAAGATAAGACTTTCCCTCTTTGAGTGCCCATTATGTAATGAGGTCTAAGATGAATTTATATCCATGACTGAGGTGTGACTCTCCACTGCTGTGACATCTACTTCTGTTGCCCTGCACTGTGAAAAAAACACAACAGGGTGTCATAATTCACCAAGAGCTAAAACCGACACAGGATTTTTTTTTCGTCCCTCATTTAGATGCTGCATGTTAAAAACATTCTTGCTTTTCATTAACCATGCTCCATGCTCTTGGGGCCGGACATTTCCTGTGGCACTCAGTAGCAGGAGTCTCCATTGGAGGGTGGATTTTGGCATCTCGTGACATACAACTTGGTCTGTCTATTTTGGTGTCACACTCCAAAAGCCATTAGGGCTCAACTTCACCTCAGTGTGTTTCACGGGGAAGTCTGGAGCTCAAACATGGTAAGGCATGACGTCCACATTTAGGCATGACGTGCAGTCAGTCTGCCGCTCCTACACTTCATGCTCCTGGGACCTGTGCTACACAGCAGGGTTTGTGGTTTATGAGATACAACCCCACAATAATGTAATGTTGCACTTCTTATTGAGGTAAATTACCATGGAAACTGGTGATAATCCTCAAACCTGCTGGGGTTTAAGTTTGAGATCAAAACTAGGGCTGAACAAGCAATCACAATTACATACATAGTCTATGGTTACCAACCTTGCATTACTGTAATTAATACTTTGATGGTGTCATGTGGTCATGCTCCATGTTGCTTTACATCTAGAATACACTAAATAATGAACTCCAGATTATGTTTCCCAAATCAAACCAGCTCAACTCCTGACTCATCAGACAAATTCACTGTAAAGAGAGAAATGTCAAAGAGTCAAAGATCATTTTTATCAATGACTGAATGGTTTTATTGTTCCACACTTCCCATGTGTCCACTCTGCTTTTAAAACAGCCCCTAACAAACACAGAGAGAGTTTATCATACTGCTACATCATAAAAAACAATTGCTTCAATTGAACTGAACGACAGGCCTAATTAATTCACCACAGAGTAAACTTTCTCCCAGTATTAATGCTCTGACTCATTCAACTCAGAACACGGGGAGAAATTAAATCTCTGCCCTCTAATGTGTTTCATTAGAAAAGCAATCAACACACTAATCAATATTTTTGTACATTAGAGACAACTGGCTCGTCACACATTAATGCACACAGCGTTGGCAGCTGTGGTGGAAATCTGAAAATAAAGATCCTATAACGACACAACTGTCTGTGTATTTGTTGAACAGACATTTGCAAAGGGATAAAGTAATAGTTACCCAGGGTCAATTGTCAATCCCTCTATTAACTTATTAACTTACTAATACCTGTGAGAGAGTGGTCAGTGTTGTTTAGCTCAGGCTAAGGGGGAAAGAAAAGGAAAAGAAAGTCAAAGTAAGGTTCAGATGCATTTACAGATGTAACGTAACAACATGATAGTATGGTAATAATGTAGTGGGGAGATAATATTATGGTTGCTAAAAACAATGGTGTTAGTGTGGAATTAGGGAATAATTATATTACAGTAATATCTCTTTTGTTTTCAAAGTAATAGCTTTTGTTAATGAGAATTAAAGAACTTGAAACTTCAAAGAGTGTCTGTGTTTAGTATGTGTCACTACTAAAGAAAACTAAGAAAAGGAAATGTCATGGAGTTTTCGAGCACTGGTTATTCAGCAGTTAAGCCAAACTTGACGTATGAAAACCTATCCTGAGCTTCCAGAACATGCCCCTGGTCTGTGGACTGGACTGTTTGTCATCACAGCCTAATGCCAGACTTCATTACACAGCCTGACTCTGACTCAGCAACTCCTCAAATCAATGATGTGACTACTGTATGCATCAATTCATTTGATTTCCAATCCTTTGGCCAGTATTGTGTATATTAGTAAGTGACTGGACTCTGCAGCTAATGCATGCATGAGTGCTACCACAGCAAGGCCTGTGAAAGCTAATCCAAGAATGAAATAGATAACAAATCCCAGGCCAATTTGACCTGCAGCAGCCTGCTGGTCTGCAGTGCTGCTGCTGCTGCTTCTTTGTAAACACACTGTCGCCATCAGCTACAAAACAAAGGAAACAATTGTGAGTGCGAAACAACGGCATCTAAGCTTTTACCTGCCTTGTTGCAATGATGCACTTTCTTAATTTGGGCAACAGTAACGCTCATCAGAGTTAGAGGTCTGTGGTGTCTCTCAATGTCTCCGTAGCATGTGTGTCTGCATGTTTAAAATCCCAGAGGAGAAAGTGAGGATCAAAAAGACATAGCAGTGAGACAGTGTCTAATGTTGAATGCTACAAACAGAGTGGTCTGTTCTTACTCTCACTGTTTATTTGTGTTGTCTGGGAAAAATAATATCAGTGCAGGGTGCAGTCTGTGCAGCCAGCTGGACAGGCTTTCACATCCCAGAGCTACAGCCAAGTTACCTCTATTATCAGTGCTATCCCTTTATTAGATCTCCAACTAATCTTGTCTGTGTGCTTTTAAATAAAACAAATGTGGGTTAGCCTCTGTCTTTACTACAGCTTGCTGATCTGATGCCGTTGTTTAACTTATTTACATGCAAATTCCTGGGTGCCTAATCCACATGATCGACACAAAAAAACCTCAAAGGGGTTCATACACTCACTCATTCACTCCATTTCCAGTCATGTAAAAGCTAAATACCTTCTTAAATAACACTAGATAAAGTACTCAAACTGAACTAAGAGCCACATAGCTGCAAAGCAAATCTTCAAACAATATCCTGGTTCGTGTCGCACTCTACTGTGGTTAGAGTTGAGCCCGTATCTTGAAAAAATACCACAACATGTTTTTCGTAACCTACAGTTAACTCATTTCCTCAGCCAATACAATATGATACAATAATACAAATGGTGCAAACCTTTCAGTGCTCATTTGGGGAGAAACCTGCTTTGGCTTAACTACTAAAATACCAGGAGCTTATGGGGAAATCCTGCAAGTCAAAAAGGAGAAAAAGGAGGGCGGTGGCTTTAAATGAAGCATACAATAAGCTGAATATTGTTCTGCTTTCTGTAAAAGACAAGCTTGCTTTAGTCGCACAGGATATTGTCAGGTTGTAGCACTGTAGCACAAAAGCTTTTGTTTTAAATGCACAGTGTGTAATTGTATGCTCTTAGGGGTGTTTCAATCAAAGCAGTAACAACAGACATAGTTGAAGCTTCAGAGGAAGAACACAAAGCAAAGGCAATGAGTAGTTATGATCTTAAACTCACAATAAAAAGTCAATACACTAAATAACTAGTAGTACTGAATATTTCCTTCATAGGTTTCATAGGGGGACGGTGTCACACACCTTTCGGCTAATGTTTGTAATAAAAAAATAACATGAATGTAGTCAATTTGTAGATATTTTAATGCAGAAATCTTAAATAATATATGTTTAAATAATTGTCTAACTAAACTGGAGCTACGAGCGAAATGCCAAGCAATGACCAAACCCCCACGTTCCAGTTAAATGCATCATTTCCGATTACAGGATAATTTGATACTGATTCAGCAGCCAATCTCTGCAAGGATCAGGCTAGACGGCAAAATCTGATTACTTTTTCCACTGTCCCCAATAAAGTTGAACAACAAAGATTAGTTACAAAATATTAAGATTAAGTGTCGCCCTGTATCTTTCCTCATAAAATCACAAACACAGTTAAACTGATGCTGATGCTACTATAGTCAGTCAGTGGAGAATTTCCAATCATCAGTTACAACACGATAATACATGAATACACGTCAAACAATAACACTCAGAGAGATAACACCGCGACACATGCAATAACTTTTATGACCATATAATAACCGTGTGACCCACAGACAGACAGATGACATGTGAACTTGATTTTGTTTACGTTCTGTCTGACCTAGTTGTCTGGTCTGCCAACCCAGAGGCACAGAATAACCCAAATTTATTCCCCAACAATCTCAGCGTCTCAAAATAGGCCAGTCTGACAAGAGACAAACAGGAAAATGAAAGCATGTGTGTGTGTGTGTGTGGGGGGGGGGGGGGTGCACGTGTGTGTGTGTGTGTGCACTCATTACCTGAGTGCATGGTGCAAGTTTCAACAGTCTCTAAAATGTCACTGGTATTGTGACACACCACAATACACCCTGAAGTCAAAATCTAATGATTGTTCCCTGAGCGTTTCTTTAGAAATGTCTGCGACACACGTCTGCCAGCAGACTGTGGACACCCTTAGCTGCTGAAAAAGCAAGATATGCATGTACAAACACACACACACACACACACAAACAGACACATAGACAAATTTCCTCTATCAACAAGAAAGACGCCTGGTGTCACGGTTGCTAAAGGCAAGGAAAAGGGGTATTATTTACCTATGTAATGGACAACACATGTCTGGCCCTTCTTTGGAAATGTTCTTCCTGTGAGGAGGGAAAACAAGTGTTAGTGTGTTTGTGCACATCACGCAGTCTGTCAGACTAATCCTGTGCATTAACAGTGAGGAGTTCCTTGCAGGAATGCCATGCAACTACTTAATGCCTGCAGACAGGCTGAAGTCAGACATGCTCTGATTGTCTGGTATGTCTCAACCTTACATTAACTTTGACCTGGACACTTGTTTTTCCAGGGTAAGGGGCAATTAAAAGCCTATAATGCGTTTATCAGAGAGATATAGCCTTCAAGAAGCCTACAAGTCTGCCCGATTTACTAAATACCCATCATACACTTACATTTAAGGAATCTTGCAGATTAAAGCTTGACATAGTTCACCCATTTAACAACCAGCAAGTAAGGAGTTTTCTAGAAAGACGTCATGCAAATACGAGTAACAATGTGGAAATAAGGGTTTAAAAGATTATTATTATTACTACTACTGTACCCCAAATATGACTATTAGTTGCTAGACATATAATAGGAAAACCAATATCCTGCACAGTCCGACTTTACATTTTTTAATCATAAGTTACTGTTATATGTCATAAGATTTGAACGACATTCCGGTAAAGTACCGAGCCCCAACACCCCCGCATTAAAAGCTCACACAAGCGAATAAAAACAACTTACCATCACCGGGAGATATTGTCTCAACTTCCACGCCCATGTTTGTGCTTCTTTATAGATTAACTCTGAAACATGCAGCCTAAAAAACCTTCGGACGACCAGTGTTAACCGATTTGCGGCTACAAGTCGGGCTGTTATCGGTGGAAACCATGCATTCAGCGTACAGCACCGACCCGAAGCTGCTGCCGCTGTAGCCAAACTGGGGTTGCCAGATCTGCACGACAAAAGCTGCCCAGAGGCAACAAAGTCAACAAAACAATTACATAGTTACTACTAGTAACAACAAAACAGAAAGATATCTACAAAGATAAAGACATCTACATTCACCGTGACAACATTATAAGCAGTTTACCCATTTAACCAGTCTTAGTCTTAAGTCTTAGAATGCCTTTTTTATAATTATGCAGAGATCTCTAACTTTTTTTGCTTGCCCCTTTCCTCCTCCAATCTCTGCCTGAATGACAAAGTTACATTAAAAGTCGTTGTCAATTATTATGAGGTGTACTGTGCATTAGCTGAAAAAAAAATCGTTAAAATAACTTCTGGATACATATGACATTCAAGCACTTTAGTATAAATAGGCTATGTAATGTAATTATTTAAACGAACAATATGCTTTCACAGCAGAAACAACTCATTGACTGGAACTATTTAAAGTTTTTAATGTCATTGGTTTCATTTGTTTGGAATACCTTGGAAAAATATGTCACCTCTGTTACTGAGCAAAAGAAAATGCAAGGAAAATATTCTTGACTGTTGTCTGTGTTTGTTAGTGAAGAAGGATTGTCATCAAATTCCACAGTTTATAGAATCTTAAAAGGTTGAACTGTATGAAAACCTTTTGTGAATAGTCTGCACTAAAATGATACATCTTACCTCCCTAAATGTTTTAAATGTTGTGTGCCATTATGTTTAATTTTGTTTTGTAAATGTCGCAATTCATTTAACAGAGGAAAGACAGACGTCTACCTGCTGTTGAAAAACAAGTCACTGTTATTCAGAGTACATTTTACATTAGCTACATTTATTATAGTAATATTACTTTTATCTGAGTAAAATATTTCAGTTCTCTTTCTGGTGTTGTCACGTAAACACGTCAACTCAAAGCTGACATTAAATACTATACTAAGTATTTAGATTCTCCGGGAAAACAGCGGACCTGGCAACCTCAAAGACAGCAAAGATATTTTCTATTCAGAGTCACAGTGGAGATCAGCAACTTCACCACGCATACTGTCTTCAGCCTGGTAACCGCCGTATGTGCACGTATAGTGCCGTATAGTCTTAAGACTATTCTATTTTTGTATCCCTGATAAAGAATATCAAAATGTTTGAGTTATCTTACATTAAATAGCACTTACAAACGTAAACAAGGACCCAATGCGGCCAAAGCGTTAAAAACGGTTCAGTTACATCCGAACTACATATCCCACAATGCACTGTTGCGGTTATCTCTGCTTCAAAAAAAAAAGAAGTTATCTCTGCTTCCGGGTCAAATAAACCGAACATTTCCTTGTGTTTAGACCGGCAAAACGTGACATTTAAGATGGTAAACTCGCTTTTAAAGGTTCACACGGATTCTTCGTGAGATGCTTGTGGTATTTGAAGGTAGGTGTGCTTTAGAAATGCATGTTTGTACACGTTGTATGCGCCTATTATTAGTTAGCTCTCTAAATAAACATGGCTAACTAAATGCATGTAAACAAGTCATTTCCACTGTGTGTGAATTCAATTAAAAAGGCGCTTATCATACTTGCTGAGTTACTGTTACCCTTATTGATTAATTAGTATGAATTAAAGCTGCATGTGAGCACAAATGTATTATATTATTGTATGTCACTTCTAATATAGTAAACTCGTGTTAATGTTAAACGCATGTCATTTTAAATAAACCTGTGTGTTTTGTTTTATTCCATTTGGATGAGGAAAGTGCACAAGAGCTTATTTAATGTAATTATCTCAGTTTCAGCAGGTATTTAAGAGTAACTGTTGTGCTGACTGAGACACTTCTGCTCCACATATACAGTTGTTAATGCTCTGGGGTCCAAACTCGACATGGGTGTTGTTAAGGTCATTCAGGCATAAGCAGCTATAAGTCGTCACCACTGCCTCAGCTCAGGCAGAGGGGATTAAGGCACGTACTTGGAGGGAGACACGAGAGAGGCTTTTACTGTTCTTATTCTGCATAGGTAGCTATAGCTATTCCTGTGCAGGACCAATCAGATTAGACACAGGTCTCTTATCAATGTTAACTGTCCAAGTCTGATATTTTCTTTCCTTTATTGTTCCTCCTCTCCATACCTGCCAAGATGGATCTTGGTAAAGCAAAGCTGCTTAGGACAGGTCTCAACACTCTTCACCAAGCCATTCACCCTGTGCACGGGATAGCATGGACGGACGGTAAGCAGGTGTGCCTGACATCTCTCTACTTCGTCAATGGTGAGGTTAAGTTTGGGGACACCAACGTTATTGGGCAGTTTGAGCACGTCTTCGGGCTCTTCTGGGGCCCACTGTGCTGCTCTGACTCCCCTGCATTGCTGGCTGTTCAGCACAAGAAACATGTTACCGTGTGGCAACTGCAGCTCAGTGCCCTCGAGCAGAACAAGCTGCTCTGTACTCAGACCTGCGAGATGAGCGAGCCTTTCCCCTTGCTGTCTCTAGGCTGTGTGTGGCATCCTAAACTGGACATTCTGGCCTTGTTGACCAAGAGGGATGCATCTGTGCTGTTTTCTGTACGGGTGGACAACAGAAGAATCAAAGCAGACATCAAAGGTAGTGGACTGATCCATTGTGCATGCTGGACTAAGGATGGCACACGCCTGGTTGTAGCTATAGGCAGTGCTCTACACTCCTACATCTGGAATGACATCCACAAGAGCCTGGTTGCCTGTTCTTTCTGCCCCATCTTTGATGTGGGAGGCTACATATGTGCCATTGAGTCCACAGGTGATGCACAAGTTGCTGTGGCCACAGAGCTTCCTCTGGACAAAATCTGTGGGTTAAATGCAGGCATGGCATTTGACATGCCGCCAGAGTCCGTGTCCTTGCAAGACCAAAGCCCGCGCGTGGTCAGGTCGGGTGACGACAGTCTTTTGGACTCAAGAAGGAGATCCTTTGAATCAGAGAGGTCCTTCATCCCCACCTCAGGCCCTCTAGATCTCACCCACCTCCTGTCAAAGCACCGTCGCTCTGACCCCAGCCCACTTATCCATCTGCGCCGCCGAGACACTTTGACAGGCTCTGGTCAGGACTCCTCTCACCTCATCCTGGTCACATATGAGCGCAAAGTCACTACCACCCGCAAAGTCAGCATCCCTGGGATCCTGGTCCCAGACATTGTTGCTTTTGACCCACGTGGTTCCACAGTTGCAGTGGCTTCCAACACCTGCAACATGGTGCTTGTGTACTGCATCACCGCCTCTGGAATGCCAAACATTCAGCAGTTCTCTCTGCAGACGAATGAGAGGCCCAAAGGAGTCTGCTTCCTCAGTGACAAGATGCTGCTGCTGATGGTGGGCAGGCAGAAATCCAACGATCCTGCGTTCCTCCCATCCTCGAACACAGATAAATATATGCTTCGTCTAACGGCCAAAGAGTTGATGCTCAATGGAGAGACTCCTGCCACACCACCCCCCTCTGCTCACAACCAGGAATCCACTTCTAATATATGTGCAGGGATTAGGAGGCTTTCTGAGAGTCTTTCCAAAGATGACAGGGAGCGGACAGGGATAAAGGATTTGGTGTTGCCTGGAGGGGGAGTAGTTCGATCCCCTGGGAACAGGCGGAAGCTGGTGGAGGAGGTGAGGAGCGGCGAGCCCAGCCCCATCACCAGCTCTGTGGATTTCTCTGACCGAGCATCAGACAGAGCTCTCTCCAGTGCCTCCTCCATCACGGTGGAAAATTTCGACATGGACCATGTCAACCGCATGGCCAGCCTGGGAGTGGCCGGCCACGCCAGCAGAGACTCCAGCCGGTGCAGTTCTCCTCGATTTGAGATGTCAGACAAACTCCACACCGAGTCAACACTGCCTATGCCTGAAAAGACATCAAGTCCTGCCAAGGAGCAGGCGCTGGAGCAGCTTGTCCACAACATGGAGAGGCTTTTTACTCGCTTCACAGACGTACAGCAGTGCCTGACAGAAATCAGAGATTTTACCCAGAATGGCAAGAAGGGCCCGAGTGTCTACCCCAATGCCTCTGAACCCCCCTATGCTAATATCACATGTCAGGTACAGTTTCTTTACTCACATTTGCCTACTGTTGATGAAGCATTGCTCCATAGTTTATATCACACTGAATCTGTTCCCTTTTTTTCTCTTTACTTTTCCCGTCTTTGTGCATGTGTAGAAGCAGTTGTCAGAAAACGTGTTCATTGATGAGCGGAGGCCTGTGCTGCTGTGTGACGGGAAGCTTTGCCTGCGTGCTCTACAGGACCTCTTCAACCTGACTATAGTGGAGATGATGTATGGTGTGTGCAGCCCAAGTTCATAAACGAAACAACTCTTCAAGCTTTGTTGTTGTAAATAACAAAAAGTCGACATCCCGTTCAAAAATTCTTTGCTGTCATTTTGATGTCTTAAGAAGAGCCTTGTTTTTACTTTGAATCAGTGACTAAGCTGCCTTTTTTAAAGCCTTCCATCAGCTCTATAATTGACCATGTTGTAACAGAGTGTGACAAGGTTAATGAATTAAAACTACTTAGAGGAAACTCTTGCAAATCCTTGGAAGGTCTCCTCTGTGAGTATTTTCCGCAAGCTTAATGGGCTTCCCTCCTGCGATTACCTAGAAGTTTAGATACATAGATTATCTAATTCTTTTATTTTTTTAAGATTATTTTTGATAATTGCCACCATCAACTGTATAGTCTATCAGTCTAGCACTGTTCTTTTGTTACAGTGTGTAAACTATAATTGGAAGTGATTAAAAGCCTAGGTGAGATTACCAGGTTTTAAACAAGAGCAGCTTACTCCCATTCAGTGTGCTGCATACTGTTTTGTTGCTGTTGTATCAAAGACTAGTCATCTCAGACTGAGTTTCATCAAGAACTAGTGCCTGGATGTATGGAAAAACCACCCACGCACACTAATAGTCTTCTGTTGTTCTTCCAGGTCCTCTGTGGATTGTACTTGTAGCAGATGCAGACGGCTTTGTGCCTCTGACATTCAAGCCCAAGGAGGAGCTCACAGTGCGGAACGGGAAGCGGAAAACGATGTTGCGGACTCCTGGGAGTCCAGAGAACTCTTGCCCATCCAGCCCTAGCCCCAACACAACCACGGAGGCCTCAGTATAGTCTCTCTTAACACACACTGACTCCAGTTAATGAAAATATACACTTTATACTTTGGCTTGGTCCAAGTGTGCAGACACAAACATGCAAAAAGTCCCTTTGAGCGATAACCAGAGTTTATTTGTCAGATTAACAGTAGTAGTTGAAGGGCTGCCTATTGAAATGTTATGTTTACACATTGCTGCTTTGAAGTGAAACAGCTGAGCAACATTCTTTCTCTATTTTTGGATATATAAAATGCAGCAGTGTTGTTCAAGTCTAGTCCTTCACTGAGACACTTCACCAACAGCTTTGCTCACTGTGTTTCAGAGATTTTTATGGTATTGTATCATATATTCACATCTCCTCAAAAGTACCAACATGCAGTATAATACATTATGTAAATGTTTTCTATTTGTTATTGGAGAGCTGCAGATATTGCTAATCTTTTGAAAATATGGCATATAAAAACACATTTTTACCAAATAGTCCCATTAAAATGTTAATTTTTCAACTCTGTCTCAAGCTCAGTCTCTCATATGACCACAAGAGGGAGCAATACACAATAATTACGTCACTGGTACTTCACATCTCCTGGAAGACAAACTTCTACAGAAAAATGCTGTATTTTGTAAGCTAAATACTTTTGTAGCCCATTAAATATGTATATCTAGCACATGCTTCTCTGTCTGTTACTTATTTTATTCTTCGATCACCTCCTCAGCAAAAAAAACAACACACATTTATTGTCTACAACATTTATTCCATATCAACTCTTTGTAATTACACATCATAAATAAATAACAGTGTTGTAGAGCTAAACACAGCAAATAACAATATACATTCATTTATATAAATTAGGTTATCTTATATATTTCAAAATCCAAGATGACAATCTAGTACATGTGGAAAATGCAACAAAGAATGTTTACATTAAAATAAGTTTTAACTATTTTATCAGTGTAATATACACTAGTCGACAAACTTCCAGCGGCATCACTGGAATATGTGGCTTTTTGAGTCGGACGCCATTTTGAAGTCACACGTTATTCAAATCGTCCATCGTCCTGGAGCTGATGCTTTGTTTCCTGTGAGAGACAATCAAGTGACATGTTAGATGAGGGAAAATATCTTGACTTCACAGGGGCAGATCCAGTGTGTAACATTTAGGACGGTTTATCAGCCAAAATAAATGTATGTATGTTTGTGTATAATCGTAACTTTTAAATGTTAATTAACCCTTGCTCACAGGTGCACCTCCCACTGTGGGAATAATACACAACTCCTTATATGGACATCCTGGGGGTAAGTCACATCTTCAGGTTTTACAAAATGCATTTTTTTCGTCTGCTTATGTGTTGTTCTCGCATGTGTTTATTTTTTAAAAACCCCGAGTAGTGATACTTGTGCAGAAGTCACAAAATAGGCCAAGAGAACTTTGAAATGTGATGTTTTTCCAAATTTCACAAATGTAATTAATTAATACATTTTTCCTCAGGTGTGTTTATATAGTTGGTGAAAATGGGGGCAACAAGATTGCCTATAGGTTGTGCCGGAAAAGAGGATACAAGACACTTGATATTGCACATTCTTATAGCCTCTGTAAATGGAAAAAAACATTACATTCAAGCCATTGCCAAATGATTTCACCCAATGCTGATTACAGCTTTCTGTATTTCTCAGTACTAGTGCAGTACCCGAGCCTGTTCTCATACATTTCGTATCCAACTGGCAAGACTGAAGACTGTCAAGTGTTAGACATACAGAAGCTGTAATCGATTGGACTATGACACGAAACATAGTTTCTGTTTGAGGTCACTTTGGCATACGTCATGTCGAGACACTGGCATTGTTTAGTTTGTGTTTCTCTTACAGGTGTATATTCATATTTCTGCTCACCGTAGCTCCTCCAGGCAGAGTTTATTGCGGAGCCTGACATCTTCACTGATGGGATAGAGGAGGAGGATCACCAAGCCAGTCACAATGAAGGCCACTGGAGCAGCACCAATCAGCAGCTTCAGGGTGTAAACTACAGCAGCAGGCTGCTTGCAGGCACCAGTGTCATACCCTGCAAACCTACACACACACACACACAGAGACTATATAAAAACACATTACAGGAATCGACATCCAGCCTGATGCTGCAACACTGCAAGTGTGCAAACTCAACACCCGCCACGTTATCAATTATGCATCACGTCAGGGCTTAATGTGTTTTTTTTAGTTTTTTTTTTACAATACATCATGACAGGATGTCCAGATACAGAGCATCATGCGGTGTGTGTGATATTAATGCAGACTTACTCCAGACAGAGGGTGGACACTCCCAGGGAGATGCCTGCAGCAAACTTGGTGAAGAAGACGTAGAATGAGTAGAAGATGGCTTCATGACCTTTAGAGTAGGGGTTAGCCAGTCTGAAGTCATCCACCACATCTGGCAGCATAGACCTGGATCACACACACACACACACACACACAGGGAGAAATTAATTATTTGACTATTTGTTTTTGTGAGCATGTGGCCGTTGTTCTCTGAGGCATGGTAAAAACTTTAAGCTGATGTGTGTCTCAGCCCGTTTATACTCTATAGTTTATACTTTAATCGCGTCGCAGCTGATGATGTGGGGCCTACTTATAGCGCTCTGATAAACTGGTGGGCTAAAATTACAGAGCTAATAACATGATTAGATGATGAGCAGTGGGCGATACCACATGTCCCGGGCCTCAGACTGGATAAACAATCAGCCTCTTCCAAGATAAACATGTCCGTATGACAGGCCCCTGTAATTTGGGGTTTTAGGGCAGGGGCAAAAGATGAGTGAGGAATAGATTCAGCTGTAAAAAAGGAGGAGGTAAAGACTGTTTTACCTTTGTACATGTATTAGTTGTGTGATAGTAAAGATGATTTACAGTGTATGCACTCGATGCAGCCTTTAATTCTTTTAAAAAATGACATCATGCCAGACTGTGGCATGACCTGGGTGAGTGGACGTGGCCCTCGAGGCACCAAGTCACCACTAATGACATGTTGGTGCACTATTGTGGATTAAATAATTACACTTCGTATCAATCAAACATTGAGAGCACGGGCAAACATCTAGAAGGACTGGACGTACACAAACAAAGTCAGACGTTTAGTGGCTATTGAAGAATAAGAAATACTATTCACACTAATTCCTTTGTAAAAAGGTTTTTCCTAACGTACACTGGTGGAAGACACCCTATATGTCTTTAAAAATAGATTCTTAGAGTCTTTTAATCCACTTGATCACAGTCTACTGTAAAATGTCTTACCATGGCATGAGGAGCGAGGCAGCCACACTGAGTCCAGAGGAGACGGCAACGACATAGGCCACCACCACGTTAGGGATGAGCACCAGCATCAAGGTGAAGGGCAGGATCCACTGCATGAACACAGCAGAGATACTCTGTCATTTTTCTTCTTTTCTTTCAAGCGTATGTTTGGGATTAAAACACTTCCACCTTTGCCCACAAGATGGCGCAAACATAAAAGCTTAATAGTAACTATTTTCTGGCAAAAAATAAAATAAAAGCAGAATACTCACAGTAATGCCACAAAAGGCTGCTGTCTTTTTCCCAAAAGTTTGCAGGAACCACTGCCACAGTGGAATACTGATCACTGCAGAAGCCTGCAAAGAAACATCAGGTGTCACAAATACATTATATGAGCATAACATGTAAAAAAATAAAAAAAAATAAAGGACGTAGTCTTCTTTGTTGTGGCCTGAGGTCAACCCAGAAGTATGAATGAACTGAATAGCCACCAGGGAGCGAGAGCGACTACTGGTTGCAAAAATAAAACCCTTTGAATGGAATTCTATGGGAAAATCAGTGAGCATTTCCTGAAGGAGTTAAACTTACTAGTTTCAGATCTTCTTCGATAGAGAATTATGTCAATTATGTTTCCATTTAGAGGAAAATAGATGATAGAACACATATGAGGGAACACCAGTATGACTGACAGCTGGAATCATCTCATGAGAGTCTCATTGTCGGTGACATCCATGAATGCCCAGTTGTTGTTAAGGCGCTGGTCAAATTGCAAATCTTGAGGCTTCGAAATGGGACTTTGTTTTGAAACCAGAAGCCTATGTGTTCGCCTATGTAAAGTATATGAGAAATTATGTGTATGATTCTGCCTCGTAAGTCTGAAATCATAACAGCTAGTAATTGGGAACATATTTTAAATGATGACAATATATACTTGTATATATATATATATATATATATACATACATATATATGTATATATATATATACATACATATATATGTATATATATGAAAATGCATTAACTTACAGAACAACGTGACAAAAATATTCCAATAAATAAGTAATGCATTTCATAGTATTCAGTCATGTTATGTGTGCATGTATGTCTACTTGTCTACAGATGTTTGTGGGCTTGTGAGGTGAACCAGGGCTACTTAGCTGAACTCACCAGGATGGTCAGCACAATATTCTGGAAGTGGTCCCTCAGGTCGGCAGCGTAGGTGCAGAAGAGGACAAAGTTGCTCTGTATCAGCTGCAGAGAACAGAGATCAAACATTCAGACGTCCACTCCTGTCTCGTCTGCTCAGCATCTTAACTGGTCACTCGGCTCGCTGTGCAGAGTGGCCAGGGGAGTGACTGGAGAATCTGCTGGCGTGTGTTACTTTCTTTTTCTGTGATTTATTTCCAGCTCAGATACGGTCGATGACAAGTGACAAATCCTCTTGAGAGGAGAGCAGCAAAACTACACAGAAATAGACTGGAGAAGTCTGATATCATTTCAGCAGTCTAAACCTGAGGTGTCAAACGTGAAGCATCTGTCTACGAGTGACAGGCGAAGAGAAGGCGTGTGCAGGTCTGGTGCCACGCTCAAGAGTCCTGAGACTTAAAACAGAGCTTTCAGTAAGTGCTCTTCTGCATTGATCAAATCAACATTGAGCGCCAGGAGAACTCCTGCATCGTCAGGATCCAGAGCGGCCTCCATTTACTGTAATGTGTAGGGTGCTGTCTGAGAAGTGCTGCCTTAATAAATGTGCATTTACCTGAATGGCGACAGTGATGAAGAGGAACGCGGCGGTCAGAATGAGGTACGGCCCGTGTCGCATCACCAGGGTGAAGCCCTTATAGAACGACACGTGCTTCTCTGTCCTCATGCCGTACGGATCTGAAACAGTTACACGTGGAATCACAGTGTGAGCGTGCAGCGTATCGAATAACATGCAGACATAGAGAGAGAGAGACAGTCGATGGAGTTTCTCCCTGACAATCCTGGAACTGCCCCTGCAATGCAGTGGATGCTGCTTGTCCCACTGAGAGCTGTCATTTATGGCGTAGTAAAGATCAGAGAATGGCAGATTTCCAAAGACACTCAGGGACACTTAGTATGCAAGGAACACATTTTTATGCCTGCTAATAAAGGTATTGGAAATATGTAATGTTATATGCCCTAATAGACATTAAAATTGCACAAAAAAGCAAAATTAATGTCTAAAAATGTCCTCTAACGAACTCAGTATTGCTAACTAATAATACTGTTTCACAAAGCGTCAGCTTTGTTAGTGTTTTTGTTCTGCTGAGTTTAGTTATCGTGTTAGTTTAGGTTTAAAGTCACGTTAAGTTCTTGTCACTTTTGGTGTTGGGTTTGATTTTCACTTCCCCTTTTATTTTGGTAAATGTCATGTCTTCCTGTCTCATAGTTTCCTCAGTTGTTTTGACACATCTCCCCTTATTCCCTCATGCACTTCACCTGGTGATCCTGAAGTAATCACTCGCACCTGCCCTTGATTCCCTCTCCCCTATAAAGTCAGTTCCTTTGTCTTTTGCCAGTGTGTCGTTTATGCTTTCCAGAGAACACGTCCGAGCCCAAGCCTTTTGTTTGTAAACTCAAGTCTAGTCTAGTTTAGTTTTATTCCTTCTGTAAAGAAGTGATTTTGATCAGAGCGTAGTCTAATTTAGTTTTTCCTTTATTTTTTCACAGTTTAGTTGACTATGATTATTAATAAATCCTACACAGTTGCTGGTGTTTTGGTGCCAATCTTTGCCCAAAAGAGTGTTACAGAATTCAAACGTGACCATTTGTGTGTGATTAAAAATGCAGAAAAATGTCAGTATACAACCTGGTGGGACCAGTTCATGCTGGGTGTTTTTGCTGAATAAAACCCTTAAGTCAATTACCCAAGGCTCATTTTCTGTTCACAGACCCAAAAAAAAGCCTCACCATCTTTCTCTTTGACTCCGAGGAACATCAACACTGTGCAGACGACAAATACTCCTCCAATGACACCAGCGGCTATCATGTACACCTCTTTCTGTGGAGAGACAGAACAAACATGTAACCCACATTGATTTATCCCTTTCCTAAAGAGGCAGCACAATCTATTCTGAGCCTTTCCTCAATCTTTAATTCATAATTTTCATAAATAACAGATTTCTATACGTCTGCTGAGGAAACACTGCAGGTATCAGTTTCTATCCAGCACGGGGGTTGAGTTCTTTTAGTTTCCTCCATCTTTTCCCTCTTTTAAAACTCATCCCTGGATGATTGACTGGCTGTGACTTTCCGTGTTGTTGTTTTTTCCGCATGCAGTTTAAACTCACACACATCACACGCACCGTGCAAATACGAGTATAAACAGGAAGAAACCTCAAGTAAGCGCTGCGTCCCAAAATACAGCCTCTGAGCCGGGAGCCGACAGGAACTGCTCTGCCTTAAACAACCTCTGTTTGTTTGCAATTTTTCCATGTGGCTCAACCCCGGCGGTTCATTATTATTTATGCACATCAAACACTCCCTGTTTCCGAGGGCAGACTCAGACAGTGTGCCACCCTCACCAGTGACCACGGAGGAATTTAGCGGGTGGCGGCAGAGGGCTTGGCGTGGTGAGTGGGTTGCCCCTGATTGGGTTCACTCATAATCCATTGGAAAGGGAGCCATTTGAAACCCAAATAGCTGCGGCACAACCAAAATCCAACATAGGAGAGTCTGGACTTTGGCTTGTTTCATCTTCATGAAAAGTCACGTGATCAAACTCGCAGCAGCAGTCGTCAATGTGTCCTATATTATGGCTCTTTCCCTCCAACTTGAAGGTGTTACAGTGCAGTCGCCTTGAAGTAAAAGGGGAATATTTCCAGCGTATCGAATATGAGGCGTGCTGAAATGTCCTGGGTGAGATATAAATAGGCCTAATGACTTACAGACGACTGTGGAGACCCCTCAGTGTAATGATCTGAGGGAGGAACCCCCCCTTTGTGGTTTTGTGTGAGCGGAGCGGGCTCAGGAAGTCGGGTTCAGATATCAAACAGTGGCGTCTCCTTTCAAATCCATGGGTTAAAACGTGGAGCCATTTTGGATGTCAGAACCTGTACCCTTTCTGTCATATGGTCCCATATTCCAACAATCCTCCTTTTCATTCAGATTTTTAGCAAAAGTAAACCTCCTTGTGTACACACGCCACACGGCTATAAGTAAAGTGAGAGGGGTGATGACAAGATATTTTTGAGGCAACAATGTGGCCTAGTTTGAGCACACCTGGACCCACGGCTGGGCACTGTGATACTTACAGCATGTGACAGGTAATCTTGGGAGTGCACCAGGCTCTTGACGATCTCTGCCCCGCTGCTGTTGCCAAGGTAACCCGCGGACACGTTGTGAGTTCGGCAGTGCTTCCGAGTGTGAGCGCTGGCCACAATCTGGCCCTGGATGGCAGCTCCCAAAAGTGTGCCCAGAACCTCCATCGTCATTCCTGTGACCAAACGGTTATTTTATCACTGCTCCGACAGGTTCCGGTTTTCAAAAAACTGACCAATAATTGTTGGGTCATATGAAGAGAAAAAAAGGCCTTACGGTAAGCAGTGGCTGAGTCTCGCTCCTTCTGGTCTGTACTCAGGAACATAGTGAGAGCAGAGTAAGGCACGTGGAAACACTGAAGAGGAGCAGAAAGAAACAGTCGTGGTTTAGGTCAAACAGAAATGAACAAAAAAATCAAGCACAGTAGCAGTCAAACTGCTGCAGAGGTCACATTAAGGTGTCAGTCCGAAATATCTCTGCAACTGTTGGAGAAAATGCCTTGAAACTGTGCACTAACGCTCTTGTTCCCTAGAGGATGAATCCTCGGGATATTGGGGCTTCACTGTGGTTCTGACTGTTATGTAAGACTTTACTTGGCTTATAACGGAATATTTAAATTTGACAGCAAATATTATGCCTAAAATGTTGTTATTACTGCCATTGGGAGCTGAAGCAGGGCTTTAACATTTAGCCCACAGCACTAAACACAGCCGCACAGTATCACAATCATGGCTGACTGACTTTTAGCCTTGCTAGGGTCTTAACATTTGGCTCACAATCAGATGGGAACACCCTAGATATGTTTAGATGTCTTTTATCTACATGTTCCACTGTAAAAGCGGACGTAAAGTATACGCGTATACATATATATATGTATATATATATCAAACGCAATCTCTGCAGTTTCCATGTTGGCGAACCCTTAGATCTGTTTTCTCCTTCCTCACCACCTCTCCCAGAGAATAGGCGAGGAAAACCGAGTTCTGCCTCACTTTGTAATTTACACAAGGGCTCAGTCAGCACTGTGGCCAAACAAGCATGCATAGCCACGATGGAAATAAACGCCGCGGAGAGCTGAGTTTTTTTAGCCGCTGCCCCTATACGGCATGGCCCTTTGCTGGATGCAAACACAGGGAAAACTGTCGCACCAAGGTGAAAGCGAGGACCGATCCATTCGATTGGAAAGCCGCGGTGAGTTTGTAGTGTGCCGCAGACGGACAACATATGGTGCTCTGACCTCTGTTTACAGACGGTGACCCTCTGAATGATAGTAGCTGGCCTTTCCCAGCAAAAACTGCACACAAACACATACCCAGAGACAATGACGGGAGGCTAAAAGTGGTAACCAGCATTTACCCAGCGAGAGGTTCCTGGCAAGACCGAGCATATACTTATCAAGTAGTTAGAATGACATGCCATTACAGCTCGCCACAGTGTGGCTGTAGTGGTCTACATGCTCTGTGGCACATGTTATATGGGTTACTCCAGAGCAGAGCAGAGCCGGGAGATGAATGGTCTGGAACATAATAACAAAAGGCAAACTAAATAAGTACACTTCCACTTTGAGGTGAGGTATCTGAGAGCTCTGGGCTCTAATCTGCTCCATGTCTCACAAATCAAAGTGTAAATCTCACCAGGAGCTGTCGGAGGCTGGCAAGAGATGTCTGCAATCATCCACACTTGAAACTTTATTGCTCCCCGTGTTTGCTGCATTTCATCTCTATGTTATGTAATGTGTCATTTGTAGACTCTGAGCTGCTTCAATCATCGCTTTTATCTCCTCGTCGCTACTTGATATGTCTTTTGTACCATCTTTTCTACTGTACTGCAGCCCGGCTTGAGGGTGTGTGTGTTTCTTAAAAACCTCAGATAACGAGTGCAGGGGATGGTGAGGGAACGCGCGCGCTCACTTACTGTGACAAGGGTTTGGTAGAGGCAATAAAATCCCAGGTACCACATGAACCTGCTGTTGATGAAAGGAGGAACAAACCAGAGGTAGAAGTAGGAGACCACCAAAAACGGAGTGCAGCCCACCATCCTGGAGAACAAAAAGGTGTGTTAGGTGTGATCAATGCTCAAACGTATAGAATTGGTGAAGAAGAGACAAGAAGTTAAACAGTTTTTGATTTTCTTATCCTGAAAAAAAGAAGAAAAGTATCTCAATGTCTTTTGTGGTGCTAGGTTATTTAAAAGCAGCTGCAGCCAGTATTTTAAACTGTCAGAATATGGATGACAGTGGTTGTGTTATGTCATTTTCAAAGCACTGTTAAAATCAGGCCATATTTCTAGCAGATTACAGTGGGACTAAGCTGACAGCTCCATGATTATGTCGCTGTAAGTACGATAGGAATCTGTCCTGGGAGGGACACGCGAGCAGGGAACTACCACAATAACACACATGCATGCTTATTCAAAAATGCAGAAAAATGCACCACACCGAAGCAAACCATTGGGCCAATATGCTGCGCTGTGTTTTTCTCAGGACTTGGAGCGATACAGTGTGTGGGCCATGTATAATTCATGAGTAAACAACTTGTATATGTCATTATGGTTAAAGCAAACAGCTGTGTGTTTCAAAGCCACGAGTAAAGTGCAGATTACGGATGAGCAAGCGTCTGACAAAAACACCAATATATCAGCCGACCTCCTCTCCCTTTTCTTCTGGACAGCAAGTGAGACTGTTTGTCAGTGGTTCTTGGAAGAGCAGCACATCTGCGGGTTAAAATAAAGGCCCTGGTGGAATGTAGGTGACTGTGTCACCTCTCACCTCCTCTACGCTAAAAAGAGAGAAGAGGTAGAGGCCAATCGCGGTTTCTTTCTAGCACTGTCCAGCCCGACCGCCTCACTCTCCTCCTGATTGTTTGTTTAAACAAAGGCGGGCGGACAACGCTGGTGCTGCAGTATTGACCGCATTGGTCATGGGAGTGATGAAAGGGTCCCGGGGTGAATGGGACAGTTAGAATGTTCCTGCAAGATGACTGTGTTCAGGGCAGAGAGCGAAATCACTCGCATACACAGTCACACCTGCACTGATAATCTGCACAGTCTTAATTAAGTCACGGGAGGTTGACAGGAGGCTGGCACTTACAACTGTCTCCTCACTGACTTGTCTGGGACACTCCCAGCATGTTAATTAACTGTGGATGATGTGCAGCGGGACAGAGGGACTTGGTAGGTGAGAGCGTGTGTGTCTGTGGTGGAAATTTGAGATACTAGTAATTACTTGATTATACTCAATGCATTTTCACCAAAATTAACTGAGCTTTTTATTTCACCACATTGAATTGATAGCCTTGGTGGTAACATTATTAATTATTTTGATATTTCACTTTCTTGTCAAAATCTGAAGCCTTCATTGCACACAATACTACATTACTCCAAATGTAAATGGAGGAACAAAAACTCACTGACACCAAATAAAAGACATAATTCATTAAAAAAAACAATGTATTGTCTAGTATTGTTTTAAAATTCAAGTGTTTTGAGGCCCCTCTTTGGACGTTTTGATGTCTGAGTTGTTAAAGCCACCAGTGAGTGATTTTTCCCTCCAAACATCTCAGGCAGTAATCATTTTAATAACCATTCAACAGCCAGAGCAAATAATATGAATAAGTCCAAAGACCTTTCTATCTTTCTATCTTTCTCTATCTTTTTCATTAATCCTCTCAAAACCACCACTCTTCTGACTCTGGGTAAAACTAACGGTATAAAGAAGTAAAGAGTCAGCAAGAATATAAAAATTTGCCTTGCGTTTGCTGACAATGTAATCATGAAGCATATTGTATACTGAAATCAGTTACAGGACTGAGAACAATATAATTTCATTACAGTTTAAGTAAAGTAGCACTTCTTCCACCACTGATACACCATCGCTGTCACACAGAAGAAAACACTTCCTGTGCTTTTCCTTGCCACAGGGATGGGGCATGATCCTAATCACAAAATAATAAGCATTGCAACACCCAAAGGGGCATAGTGGGCAAAGTGACTACATCCTTAAGAATGCCGCACAAAGATACAAATCCCTTTATGTCTGGCTGTGGATGTGACATGGGCCGAGGGGACTTTCCAAAGTGGGCGAAACTGAGTTGCTCGCACTCACATCGCAAACATCAATGAACGTGCAATTAAAATTCTTACCACAGAAAATATTCATGTGGAAAAACAACACAAGGCAAGAACACACACACATACACACACTCCCACTCAAACACACCTACAGCCTCCCAGAATAATCAAAGCTGATTTAGCAGCATGGAGCATCTGCCCGCTGCTGAGTGCGACTGGCCGGCCCCAGTGGACTTGTCCCTTCAAGCACCGTCAGCTGGTGTATAACTTAAGGTTTATAATGTGCAAAAGGCATCAGGCTGTGTAATTAATGTTAATGTCACACTAGTGTGGGACACACACAGAGAGACACAACACAGCTGATTATAGAATCATCTCTGGGACTGGTGATGGAGTAAAAATGCAGTAATGGCTTCATAATCCAAAATGTGAACACAAACCTAACACTGCTCTTTAAGGGCCATGAGACACTGCTACCATTGTTCTACCATAGAAGAAGAAAGCTGGATGATGATGATGATGCCAAACACTGAACTGAGGAGCGACACAGACGTGATCAAATGTCACCCAGCTACACAGTAGCAGCAAATTCATGAAAATGTGCCAGTGTACTTTCTTGGCAACGGAGTTGTTGTCTGGCTTGAAAAGTCCAAAAGTGACCCACGCCCTTAAAGCAGCACGCAGTATACATAGCTCATCAGAGGGAGCGTCAGGAACAGTGTCGTTAAAGCCGAGTGGTTGTTTACGCAGCTTAATCCTCAGGTGAGAGGTGCAGGCCCGAGTATCGTTACAACAAATCTGTCTGAAGCACACTTTTGTTTGTTTTGCTTGCAGTTTCACACAATCATCGCTGGCCACAGTTATGTCTGAGAGAGTGTGAGCAAACCAAAACCCGTCTCATCCCCCGTCAACAAATCACAGTCATCAGCACCGTGTGTTTACTGGGGGATGAGAGGAGGATGACTTTGCCCACGGAGACTGTGTAAATAAATAAATAAATAAAAAGAAAATATATATATTTAAATTTACAGTGGGTTCTTCAATGATGTAGTGAGTAGAGTGACAGCTCCACACCTCTCATTATTGTCTGAAGATGCAGCTGAACAGTATGATTTTGTGAATTCCTTTCAGTTTGTAGCCATGTGATCGAATCTCATTATATTCTCTCGCGTCTATAACCTGACAGCAACAGCGAAGTGTCCCTATAATGCTGTCATCTGATTATTTCAGGTGGTGCTCAGCCCAAACCAAGAAAGAAATCCACATGGAAATGCAGAGACAATAACAATAACAACGACAGAAATATCACAGGACTATTGCACGAGAAACAGCAATAAAAGAAACAGAGAAACAAAGTGAGAGGAGTGAGCTCACCAAGGCATTAGTCTGCCAATCTTGGTCCAGCTGCTCTTTGTAATGAAGAACCCAACGACAGGGTCAGTCACTGCTCCCCATGCTTTACCGATGAACAGCACCATGGAGGCCTGGAAGGCTGTGATCTGTGGAGCAGAACAGGGACAGACTGAAAGGTGAGAAAAACTCACCACACCACACACACACAGCGTTTGCTCTCTTTAAACCGTAAACACATTTACCTGAGCAATATCGAGCAGGTAGATCTGCAGGAAGAAGGCAGTGGCGCTGGCAGCCACCTCCTTTGGTGCGCCGCCGATAGCGAAACACAACTTGTTGCATATCGACAACTTCTGGCTCAAGTCGGTCTGTGAGACAAAAGGGGACAAAGGAGGAGGAGGGAACTTAATGTGATTACAGAGGCTTTGTAGATCAGGCTGCTGATGAGCAAATGAACCTTTTCTGCTCTGCGAGCATGAAGACTCTTATTACAGGTGACACTGAACGCACACTGTAATTGTTTAAGTGGTGTAATGTAAATGTAAGGTTACAAACTGTTTGCAAGTCATGTAGTTGTTACGTATTTATTTATACATCCATTTTGTACAAGAATAATATGATCACAGTCAGTGTCCATTTATTACCATCATTTACTTTTCTCATTTCTGCAAAAGGAAGTCAGGAATGTGCATAAAGAATGTGTCATTTTGAAAGGCGGTAAGTGTGAATGATTCAGCGTTAACGTCATCAACATAACAAGTCATACTGTTCATACTGAATTATTCAGGCTTACTGGCTGACAAAATGACATTATGCAATCAACAATCCCAAGGTGTGTATTCAAAATAAGAGTCCTAAAATCCAAAATTTACTCTCTGACTTTCTTCTATTTTTTACAATTTCAACCTTTGTTCCATTTTTTACCGCCAAGAAAGTTCCTGCTCCCCCGTACCAGTGTGAAACCTTCCCAGACTTCACTCATGTGAATTCAGGTGTGTCACTTGAAAATAATCGTGTAGTCATCCATAATCTGCAAGTTTTCCATGTCTATTTACAGTAAGGTGCTCAAAATAGCTTCATTTCCTCATTATCACCATTCCACAGCAGCGCAGTGATTCTGGGGAAAGGGAAATAGTTGCTTCAGTGCTAAATGTATCTATTTGCTATGGTGTGCACACGATGATACATGTGCTTGCTAATGAATTCTACTCAATAAAGATGCACACATTTCCTCACAACGTCAAGCTGTGTGTGTGTGTGCCTGCGTACGTGCACGTGTGTGTGTGTGTGTGTAAGAAATAGAGGATCAGAAGGAGACCCTCGGCTGTTTGCATTGTGGTCTATCCGAGCAGACATTGAGGCACATGCAGGAGCCTGAGAAACCCACCAAGTCATCACGGCTCTGTTTCCCTTCAGCTCTGCTAAACCCATCAGTCGCGTAACTGTGTGTGTGTGTGTGTGTGTGTGTGTGTGTGTGTGTGTGAGTGAGTGTATGTGTGTGTGTGAGAGTGTGTGTGTGTGTGTCTGCAGTGAGAAGGGCACGCTTTCATCTTCACACATGAATAAGACAAGACACCACAGTCTAGGGAGCCCAATATTTACGACTGTCTCCGAGGCTGTGCACTGCACACATATCAACCTTTGCAATTTCCCTCTTCCCGTTTGCGTTCAACCTTTGGTGTCAGACACACACACACACACACACACACACACACACACACACACACACACACACGCTTGCACAGCTTTTCTTCTTAGGATTCTGAATTGACTTCCATTCATTTGGACAGCATCAACAAAGCATTATCCCTGACCTTAACCATAACCAGTTCATCCCTAACCTTAACCTTAACCTTAACCAAACCACAAGTCAAATCTCAACAAATACAGGTAACAAATACAAGTGTACACACACACACACCGAAAACAGTGTCAGTCCATATCCCGTGGCCCACGTTTGGCCCGCAGCTGCTCCCCTCAGAGCTTTATGAAAGAAGGAAATCACCAAAGTAACCACAGCCGCGACCGGCGCACTGTTATTATCCGGCTCACATTTTCTCTTCCTCCTTTTTTTTGCCCCATCAAAACATGGAGGGGTTCGAGAATGACAATTACCAGGAGGGAGGTGTGTAATTATTCAATCGCAAGACAAGCGGGTCAGAGGTAAGTAAAGGCTGTGCGGCGGTTCCGACTTCAAAACTCTCTCTTCTTCCACTCTCACTGCAATTACCCCTAATTGGAGAGAAAAAGCAAAGTCTTTGGTGTCTGGAGAACGCTGCTTAACTGATGATGTGCAAAAATACTCAGTGCACACAGCATTGCTCCCCCTCTCTCTTTCTATCGCTCCAAACACTTATTCTGTGCCTCCAAACCCTCACTTTTAAGAGTTCTTATCATCAAAAAGGCATAAACAGGATATCCCATCCACTGTTGTCTGGATGCACACGCAAACCCTCATATACACAGTTATAGAAGAACTGACTCAAAGTAAAAGGAGCATTGGCAAAGTTCAGACGAGCAAAGAAACAAGGACAGATAAGACTAATCTCTTAAGTTAATGAATCCTTAACTGCTGCGGGGAAAACAGTTTAAAATGTCTGACCTGCACTGCAAGTCTTTAAATAAGGATTTGAGGATAATTCCACTGCAATGAAAGGAAGAGTGGGACGAAATCCTTCTTAGTTATATTCTCCGAATAAAATGCATGCGCTCAGTGTTCAGCTGGTAAAATGGATGAAAAAACTGTTTATCTAACGATTTGGTGACATGGTACTGGTCACAATGGTCACGTCCAGTAGTTTTGTTAACGTCAAAGACTATGAATTAGGAATCGAAATTGGAAAGTCGGCGATAGTAACAAGCGGCTAAAATGTCAGCGCTGCCTAAGCTCCCAAGGATTTAATTCAAAATCGGGACAGACTGGTGAACATCGAATAATAACCAGTCTTTTTTCCTTTTTTTAATTCCCTTTAAAATGCAGCATATTGGATTGGGGAAACTCTTCATGTGGAATTCGCTGTGACAGTTGGCCCATTACTGAGTGGATCTATCATTCTGTCTCATTCACAAAGGGACAATGTTTTACTTACCTCAGAGCCGTGATGCTGTTCCGCAGTGCTTGACATCGTCAGGCCGTAAGAAGTTTCAGATTGCAAATGACTCGTTAAAAATTCAGTGTTCAGTGAATTGAAGTGCTGAATAGTCATGAAATTTTATGTGCTCCTTTGATTTCGATCTGTGATCTAACAGTAGCCCCAGAAACGTGTGCATACATATATATACTAGTGTCTTTGATGAGAAGTTGAAAGTTTATTTTGCCTTTGATCTTGACCTTTGATCCACCACACAGGATAGTGTACTTCCTATTTTCATTTTCAATAGGGGAAAATGGCTTTGATGAGCTGAACATTTCAAATCGGAATGGGCTAAATCGGTGACAAACTGTGGAAGCAGTCGGCGACCAAATCAATATGGAATATTATGATAAAGCATGGAAAACAGTGAATGAACGAAATTGTCAGAAAATTATAAATGGAAGTGTGGGGTGCTGCTGGCACAGCATTCCACACTAAATGGATCAAAGGAGCATTCACACTAAATAGATCACAGGCAGACATATCTGTCGGTATCTGTCTCGATCAATTTTCTAAATATTTAGAAAACTGTGAGGACCTAATAACATTAACCACTTTTTTTGATGTAAAAACTGACTTCACTCAACAACTAAGCTCATGTGACTTTGTATTTGACAGAGGTTTGGCAGAAATGAGGCAGTGGCAGAACTGGTTATTTAGATCATGTGTCAATTCAGTCTAAAGGACAACCTGGGCCACATTATAGCAGAGAATGTGTGGCTAACTGCAGTGTTATTGCATTCCAGCAGTATATAGTCTCTGATGGGACAACAGTGCATTTAAATGCTTGGTTCTCTGTCATTTGCTTTACTTTAATTTCTTTATGGGCCATGAATGAAAACACAGTCTCACACACGAGAGAGTTGCCCACTTCATTGGCTCATCACACACAAATGGCATATTATCCAAATTGGCATTCATAAAACGAACATGACCCAACAAAACTGACATGAAAGTCAACTCAGCCTGCCAGTGTTGGCAAAAACAGGAGTAAGCTGTCTTGTTTCCTATCATGACCCCGATCACAACTGTCCCATCATCACCAAAGTCCACTGACGTTGCCCCAGGATCAGACAAAAGAAAGCAATCATCAAACAGGTCATCCCATCAGTGGGCACACTTCTCCCAAATGAAAACAATCAACTTCCACACATTCAGTCCCATAATCTGGCGGATTACAGTTCACAGGAAAACAATGCAGCCGATTAATCACGACCAGATAAGCAACTAAAGAGATCACACTTTCCGTCCTCTCTCCATCCAGTCATGGGGGAATCACTCAGAGCCAAGTGAGGCTGCAAATGCAACACGTCAGATTGACTTACTTTACATGCAAACAAGGGTTACAGTCGTGTGAGTGACAAACACTACAATTAAATATGATGACAACCTGTACACCAATACAAAAAAAAGGAACTAAAACAAGTGTCTCTTACCTGCTGAGGACTTTTGGGGACCAGTGGTTCAGTGGGTTTGATGAACTTCCCCACAGAGCCTCGTACTCCCTTCTCCCCCTTGGTCATGGCTGAGAGACTGTGTGACAGGCGGCAGCCGTACTTCTGAGGCTGCGTGTGTGAGGCAGTGCTGAAGTGAGTGTGGCTGTGACTCCTTGTGTGAGCAACAGTCTGCCACTGGGTGGTGTAGGTCAGAGGCTGAAACTGGATGTGGCTTTGACTCCGGGTGTGAGTGTGCTGGGCGTGTGTGATGGCTCCAGAGGCCGGGAGCTCCTCCTGCTCCTCCTCTGTGACAACTCTGCCGCTTTCTGCTGTCATTCTTTCACATGCTGTTCTTATCTGGAACAAGGTCACAAAGGGAAAGGGTGTGAAATTAAGACACACACGCATATTTCTTCACTGAAGAATGCAGGCACATATATACAATTACTGGCCATTTTATTAGGTACGCCTGTTTAACTGCTTTTTTCACACAAATTGTACAAATAATAACAACCTCGCAAATAATTGGCCAAACACAGAACATGATCTAGACTTGCTGATGTTCAAACCAAGCATCAGTGACTTTGAATATGGCCCTGTTGGTCATGGCAGATCAAGAAATCAAACCATGACACAGATGATCTACAACAGAAGGCCTGGTGAGTGTGTGGAATGAAACACACAAACACACACACACTCATACCTGTATTCAAAGAATGTGCTGAAAGAATGCAGACACATAAATGCACACACATGTATGAGCGCAGACAAAGACTCTTTGCTGTTTGGAAATGGCACAACAGCACATATGAATACAGATGCAGAGGAATGCAACAAGGAAAACACGGGGGGTAGAGAGAGGGAGCGAGAGACTCCTAAAAGTCATCCAGGTTGGAAGCATCATCATCTGCAGTGTCAGACATGTCTGCACAGCTGGTGAGGTGGTGAGACCTTGAGAAAGAGCAAACAGGAGCGCACAGCGCGACGATGTCCCGCGTTGAACTGTGTGTGTTTTTAGTGTGAGTGTGCATCCAACCGTCCGCGCGCACTCTGCAAAAAAATCAAAACAATAAACAAATAAACCAACACAGATACTATCTTACCCTGGATTGATAGAAGATGAGACGGAGCTGTCCGTCAGTTTCAAAGTCTGTTACTCTTGAGCTCTGATAGTCCGGATGAGAGAGAGAGAGCGAGAGACTGCGGAGGATGGAGATGGAGCGCGCGCCTCCACTCTGAGCTGTCTCTGTCTGCAGTGACGGAGCTGCGCCCTGCAGTGGCCGGTTGCATGTATGCATGCGTGCGTGCGTGTGTGCGTGAGTGTGTGGAGAAGAACTAAAGCCTCAAAATCCCCTGGGCGACAATAAACAGTTTATTTTATTTGAATGCGTGTGTGCCTTTGTATACTGTCTGTAATAATAAGATGGAGTAACTATAAGTACGGTTTTATTTCATTTAAATTATCACTTGCAGTGATTCTTATGTTATAATAAAAGGCATTTTACACTTTGAATTGGACAAAGCATGGTGCCAAGCTTTACATCAAGGATCATGGAGTGGTGTTATTTGGAGTGAACATCTAAATTGCAGTTTGGTGTAAGTGTAATTAAAAGTAATGCCTACTGTGGTTGTGAAAGCAATTCAACATAGAAGCACACAGTCACAGCATCCAACATTATTTTCCATTGTAACCAGTAGCATGCACAGACATCTGAAGAGCAGGGGAGAAAATTAAAAGGGCACCTACTTCACACAAGTGGGGCAAGCACCACTAGCATATCATTTCCCACATGTTCACTCACTATACATTTAAAGGGACATCATTTACGGCACAGCATCACTTTCTAACACCAAGATGGGCATTTTCTAAACAGCGTTGAATATCATTTCCTGATATTGGAGAAACTTCATAACGGCACCCATAGGAAACAAAGTTGCAAGGGCATCTTATAGGGCACTGCATCAATTTTCTCCACTAGAAAGGCACTCCTTTAGAAACATTTTAAAATGTATATTTTGCTTTAGAGGCCATGTATAAATGGCCTCTAAAAACACCACTGATAGTAACAATTAAGTCATTTCTAATTGTTTATTATAATGATGGTGCCACTGACGTTTAACATTTAAGACTCCATGCCTGGTATACAACCAACCATATACAGACCGTCTTCATTAAATAAAGAAGTAATTTAATAGTTTTAAATTGTGAGAGTAAAATTCTTATGGGAGTTGCACAGACAGCATAGACATAGACATGTCTTGGTAATGATAGAGATTACCACATCTTGGCTGCAGTCACTCATACACCAACGGCCCGTGCAGGTATCACTCCAGCGTAAACCAAACCTGTAGAACAAAATGCTTTGAGGATTCATTTTGTTATGCCTCCATCCAGCCTGAACAGGCTCCCTTGAAAAGTCAGCTCCCTTTTGTCTCCACTTTGTAAGGCAGGTTTTCTATTCAATTAAGTTCACTGATTATAATCTAAACATTTGAATCACAGCCAGAATAGTAGTGTTGATGAGTGCACTGAAAAGGGAAATAGGTTTTTACTCTTACTTACTTTTAATAATATTGTATTTACTTTATTATAAATTCTTATATGTTCTTACACATAAACCTCGGGTGTAAGATATAATTCCATACATAACAAATTTTATATAAAGATGAGTTTATTATTTGTGATGTATTCAGTGCTCATAATTTTTTCTTGCAGCGCACTAAACCTCTCCACAGAGACCCCAGCTGCTGAACCCAGACCACTCAGATTCAGATTTGAACACTTTATTGTCTATTTATTTATGTATTTTACATAGAGGTGAAACATCCTCTTTGGCATGGTATTAGATAAAACAATTGATCTACTTTACATGGAAAAACATTTGGAATAAAAAAATTGAATAAAATGTCAAAGCAGTCCTTGATTGAAAAGAGCCATCAAGGCTGTATTTTCACAGTCTACATACATTCAAAGCATGTGTGCTACAACTATGTGAAATGAAATGAAAATGGAAAAATGCACACACACAGAGAATAAAAAAAAGAGACAACAAAAATTGTCAGGCATATGACCTGTATGAGAATGGGCATGTTTCTGATAATGCGTGAAGGGGAATGTGCGAAATGAAAGGTTGGCTGCTGCACGAGTAAAAGGGTCATTCTGAAAGGAAATGCGGGAGTTTAAGGGAAAGTAATTCCCTGCATACTTAGCCTTATTAAATATGTAGCACAAAGGAAATGTGCTCTCTTTCACTCTTCAGCCAGACCCCCTCAGGCAGTCAATCAAGTGATGCCCACATCCTGCACGTTCAGGTGAAGATGTGAAATTGTGTAGCCTGGCCTCATCCCATTCATTCAGAGGGTTCTGACATTCTAGCTGTCTCTCCTGCTGCATTTCTGCTTTCTGACCTTGACCATCCTGAGACAGTCATCTCTCTCTCTCTCACACACACACACACACACACACACACCCTCTGCTGCTCAGTTCACAAACACATACACACACAAAACCCTCCCTCCTTCCTGCTGTTTTAAATATTGAAGATAGATAATGGTGTTCGCCTTCTTCCCAAGGCCGGGCAGAAAGCTTAGACACAGAGAAGCAGGCGCGCACACACACACACACACACACACGCTTCTTCATGTCAAAAGCACAAGCATGATTTTACACATGGAAGAAATAACACTTAAGATGGAGAAAAAAAAGAGACAGAGCAGGAATTCAACTTTTTTTCACCCCATCTACGTTGGAACTTCTACTTCACCTGTTTTTGTTTGCACCATCCTGGTTAATATGAAACTACTGATTTCTACAACCCTTTAACACACAATGTTCAGTGTGATTCCATCTCACATCATCAGACACATGCTTTTCATACTCAGTCAGCAGATTAGGAAATACCACTGTGAGGTGATCATTCCTCCCAATCTGACCGCTTTGACATCAGCGGCCCCTCCCCGCCCATTTCCTTAATCTAAGTCCCCATTTAATCTAATCAGTAATGAGAGCACAGATGTTGAATTACAGGATGAAATGACAGGCTGATTGGTGTTAACGCCATAATCACCACACAAGCAGTCTCAACTCAGCACCTGGACACTATTAATGTGAACAGAGATCCCATAGTGCTTCAGAGATAACAACTAATTCCTGCTGATTACTTTACATCAAAAACCTCAATATACACAGAAAAATACACAGATTTTTATGGAATATGTTTTTATTTTTCCTTGATATGTGGTTTCTTAAAACAATGCGGTCAAAAGAAACAGTACGTTGTCCATTTTAAATGTGATCCTCACTAAAAATGGCAATAAATATATATATCTATAACAACTTATGAGTCAAGGCCAACAAAAATAACAAGCTGTCTTTCTTTTAATATTGGTAATAGTATCATTCAATGAAATCATTTGTAAAATTACAGATAACAAAAAAACAGCTGCATGTTTTTATTGTAAATAGTGCAGAAATGTGATTATAGTTTGGGAAGACTTTGGAGAGCTGCTTGTTGGTGCTGGTGGTGGCTTTGTGTGCGACTGCGGGAGGAGGGAGGGAGGGAGGGTTACATGTCGTAGATCAACAGAGGTGCATCGATCAGCCACGACAATAAACATTTCAAACTGGTTTTAATGCCGTGGCTAATTGGTATGTCTTTTGCTTTGCTAAGCCATGAAGCCACTAGAGAATAATTAATAGTTCGCATTTAAAATGCCATTAGATGGTTAAGAATAAACCCCCTTTACAAAAGGGCACATATACACTGCTGCACTTCCTACAACATTAAAATCAGTTACCTATTTTATTGATGTGGATGCAGTGTACAAGGTTGGCTGTTTGCGTAATATGAGATATGCTTTGATATGACTGTTTTTCAGCATACGAAGCGAGGTAACAGTGTCCTCCAGAGGAAGAAAACAACACCTCAGCAGCACTTTTGTGTTACAAACACTAAAACACTATCTCCATTAGATAATCCCACACAGTGCCTGTAGGGGGAAATACCAATCATCAAATGCAGCATAAAGTGCTAAATAAATATAGATTATATGTTACAGTGGGTGTTGATCAGTGTATATCAGGGGGTTGTGATATGTCAGTGAGAGGATGTGTGAGGTTTTACGTATTGTTTCAAGGTTCTGTTGGTCAGCAGTGTCCAAACGGAGCCTGTGTGTCCAGTGGTCTCTGAACAATGACGACGTGGGCCAAGTCGGCCTCTTCCAAACTTAATTCTTTGTCGTTGAGCTCTCGGGAAGGAATCGACGTCGTCAGGACAAAAGGCGGGCAACTTCTCTGGCAGCGTGCTACGAAATCTTGAACATCGTTGATTCTGGAAAAGGAACAGAATAATTTAATTAAATAAAAAAGAAGACAGACAGAAATCTTCCCTACAGAGCATGACTGTTTCCTTTCTAGTGGCAAAACATTCCCACCCAAATACTCTACTCTCTGGAAAGCACTAGTATCATCCATTATTTATCACTGATGAGTACTCACAAGTGATCCTATGGAGACCCTTCTCCTCACACTAAGGCTATCTGAAGGTTGGAGGGGTTCATCCTTTAGCTACTAACCCTGTTATATAAATGCTGCACCAGAGTTACGCAATCCCTCACTCTCAGGGGATTTTATAGATCCACTCTGTTGCTACATCTCAGATTATGTTTTCTGCAGCCCCATGCACGGTGGCAGGGGATATAACATGATGCACCATGCCTTCAACCTCCACCAGACTAGAATAAAGCATTATGTAATTTACAAATAAAGCCCCCTCACTCCCCTCTGGAGCTGGAACAAACAAATATTTTTTGTGATTCCTTGAACTACTTCTGTCCTGCGACGCGTGAGATTATGGGATTTACAGACAGCACAGCAGGACTACATTTTTTCTGACCGCACAGAACAGTGTCTTCGTATCCAATAAGTAGACATGAAATGACGTTGTTAACCTCGCAGTCTGAAATGTGGACAGATGAGTTTGGGCCTTGACATTGTGGCACTCACTTGTGTGATAGGTTAAACCTCTGGACCAATCTCCTGCCGTCAGCCAACCAGATTTGCAGGGAGGTAACAGGAAGGGCGTGGTCCAGTGTTACCATGGGAATAGGAGGAGATCCTCCATCCTCATGCACAGACGGTGACCTGGCCACTACTCTGGGTGCAACACTGGGAATAAACAACAGATTAAGTAACAGAAGTATGAAACACATAGCATATGCACAGTGTGTTCAACTGTTTTTAACGTTGACACTGTGTGGGCAGAGAAAACATTACACGAAATATGTGTGAACCCTTTGGACAATTTAGTCTTTATGGAGTGATGCTTTGACAAGACTGAGGCTCTCAGTTCATCCTTGTGCTGGTCTGTTTGGTCAGATTTTTTTGATAGCTGGGTTTAGAGGGACACCTAGTGGTAGAAAGCAGTATCGAATCTCAGAGATAAACAAGTGCAAATTTGTCCATGGGAATAATGTCATGTTTCCATAGACAAGGGAGACAATGTATTTATCAACAATTTAATAATCAAAAGTCTCACTATGATATTTGTATAACCTCTTACCTGCCAAGTCGGTATCCTCTCCCAGTGAAAGGGTGAAAGGCCCTTTTCTTAGGAACGTAATTTCCTTCAGTCAGATCCTCCACACTGATCTCCAGTTCCTCCTCTTCTGCTCGACTCTCCCACTCTGCTGGAAGCTCTCTGGAACGGAAGAGATCAGTCCTGGAGTAAGTCAGATCAATCAATACGACAAAAGGCTCTAAAGAACATTACGCTTCATTTATCGTCTGTCACCTGGTTCTGGAGCTAATTTCCCCTCAGGGACGTGTAGGGTTTGACTGCAAGGTCAAACCAGTGAATAAAAACGAGGACAGACATGGTTTAATTACCTATATACACACTGGTCTGTTTAACTCTGTGTTTCCTTAAAAAGTGTGTGAACCATGGTTTTGAGCTCGAGTGACATCTAAAAATTGAACATCTGACAAAGGGGATCTTAATTTTTGTGAAAAGATACCCAGTTCAAACAAGCTATCTGTAGACAGCCTCATGTTTAATGCTATTGTTGGTGACTATGTATGGACAGTGATTTCATTTCATGTTGTGCAAGAAATTAAATTGCATCGCAAATGTATTTGACATTATTCTGATGTAGTTCTCTGTTATTCAAGGGCTTTTAAAAAAAGCTAACAAAAACATCTAGTCTGTAGTCAAATCAGTGTCATGGTGACACTGCTTATTCATTATCAGCCAGGAAATAAAAGGTGTTGTAACAATGCCACTTGTCTATAGTGCAGCTGTGTTCAATTTAAGTGCTTTTCAAGCTTAGAATACAGGCCAGTGATTTAATTACTAAAAGAACTCTGCGATTACCGCCACTGGTAATGATCATTAACAACCCTGTCAGACTCACTAATGTAAAGTATTTTGCAACATGTTTTTGTTCATGCAAATAAAGCAATTTGAATTGAATATTATCTGTTTGTGCCTTTAAGCATAAAAAGCATAAGGCTTTTTAACAAACTTAAGGAATACTAGCACCGACAAATTAAACCCACCCCCTCTTAATGGCATCGAGGAATTCCTGGTTCTCTGGGATGGAGTAGCTGCGAAACTCCTGGTCATTTACAGTGAAGCCATCCTTCCACAGCCTTACCACCATCTCCGCCTGGAAAAAAGGCCCGAAAAATGATCAGCCTGAGACTGACGACCCCATTGTTTATATTTTGGGCAGCATTGTCTGTACTGACTGTACAGCCAAAACTCTGTCAACATGAGTGGTCGTATGTAAACACAGCAGCACTATCACTGCAAATTGCTTTCTAACCTTGCCACTTGAATTTCTAGTGTGAACTTTTTTGTAATTATTCACTGATTCTGAGACTACGGTTTAATGACATATCTATCTAAGGATTATTACACAGTGCCAATCATTTAAAAAAAAAAACAGTCTGACACAATGACCATTGACAGCTGTGTGAGGAACATTTGGACAGATGTGAGCCTGAGGATTCAGGAGCGAGGGAGAATTTCTTCCTGACCTTTGATGACCCTGCGGCGTCGTAACCAATCTTCTCCACCTCATCGAGAAGGTCTTCTACCGAGAAACTACGCCTCATTGGAGCAGCCTCTTCATTTTCTTCACCAGCAACCCTGAAATGGAGTGTAATTCACTCATTATATGCCTTTCTGAGTTCAGCCTGAAGGAACAAAGTTTTGCTGTTATCTACACCAAGGAAGGTGAAGTTTTGGTTGTCTGTTTGTCTGCGAGCAACATAACTCAAAACGTAGAAGACAGATTTGAATTACATTGTCTGGGGGTGTAGGTTATGGCTCAAGGAAGAAAACATTAGCTTTCGGTGGTGATCCATACACTGATCTGGAGTCCAGATTTAACAAAACAACAACAAAAATATGATTTACTGTGTAAGATAAGATGCAATGACATTTCATAGGAAACTGAGCCTTAGCACCTTGGGGGGAAAACTGAGAGATTTCTCTGGGTTACTGCCTTTGGCAGAGAAAATATTGAATGCACTGGACCATATGGTTTAAATGACAATTTAAAACGAGGTGTTTTCTTTGATTAGCCTAACTATGTGTAATATATAATAAAAACTGTTAGTGTGACATACCAATTTTCACCTTTTTCACCCCCCACAGTGTCAATCTCTTTCATGACGTCCCGTGTTTTCCATCTACGGGAAATAACACATTAAAACAAATGTAATAAACAGAGGTTAAAGCGCTGGTCAACATGATTCCTTTTTTCATGGCCTCACCTTTAAATGCGCCATTAATATTTATTTATATATTCTGCTTACATTAATTACCTCGGTTAATGTCGTGTGTTTACTCCCTATAATTCCGTGTAGAAACAACTAAAACTGGTTAAGTAAGGATGTTTACTGATAATCAAAACAAGCAGCGTCAATTATGTGGGCAGAAAACGATGGACGTGCATAGAGCCAACAACCGCGACCTATGAATACTATAACATGGAATACATTGACAACGACACAGCACATATGCTCGTTATCATGCGCGTATTACGGTTAAGGTAAAATAGTGATTTACCAGTCCGTGTTTGGTCGGTTAATCCTGGGCTACACATCTGCAGCCACAACTTTGGGTTAGCAGCAGCTCTTCTGCTGAGCAATGTGTGTGACGCAACAATGTCGTAAATGGACTCCTGTTGTCGTAGCAACACTACACTCTTTCAGCACTGTAAGCACCTAAATGAACTCACATCTATCTATCTATCTATCTATCTATCTATCTATCTATCTATCTATCTATCTATCTATCTATCTATCTATCCATCCATCCATCCATCCACCCATAGAATAAACACTCACTTGTATTAATTAATGCTTTATTCACAAATTACCATGTTGTATTTCTTACTAAAGAAAAACAACATTTAGTTGTGGTAATACCTGTTTTTGTCCTTCATCTCATCGCGTTGTCCATGAACTAATGTGGGCATACATCTATAAATGTGCTATATACAATCTTTTTGGAAAAAAAGAAAGACGGACAAAGTCTCTGTTCTGCACAACATGCATCCACCTCCTCATGTTAGGAGGTGGAACACATTTGGTGAAGGAATTGCAATAAATAAATGAAAGGCTGTCCCATCACCTGAGAACCAGGGTCCCACCAAGCATTCTCATCTTAGACTGGGTCCATTTAACTCAAGTTTTATTTAACAAAACATGCTTATAATACACTTGTGATTCATTTACCAAACACATTTCTCTTAGAAACAGATGGTCACAATAATTAGAGTCTGCATCAGAAGAAAATACAAATTACAATGAGTTAAACAATAAAATATTACACAATAATACATACTGTACAGTACACTGTACATGTAGAAGGTTTGGGATACACTGCCCTGCTACACCCTCACATGAAAACAAAAAAACAAAAAAAAGTGTGCTAAAGTATAGACTGTAGTATTCTCCTGTAGCTTAGGGTACATTCTCATAGTTTTCCTTTGATGTTGCTGCAAATATTTCAGTCACTATCACTGTCACAAACCGTTATTATTATAAAGGTCTTTGCAGTGCCTTTATATGTTCTTTGTGACGTTTGCATGGAATCCCTTTGGTAACTAGGTCACTAGTTTACTGTGATAATAAATGTCCAGTCAGCACAAAATGAATGCACCTGCCGACCAGACCCACATCTGAGAGAGAGAGGGGAACAGAGAAATAAAGAGAGAGAGAAAGAGAGAGATAGAGCGATAGAGAGAAAGGGAGAGAGAGAGAGAGAGAGATGGCGCCTCCTCGATGCTGCGCTCACTGAGCCAGTGTTTGATGCCGGTTAGAGAGATTCAGTTAGGGCAGACAAAAGGAAAAATAAGATGGTGAACACGAGGAAAAGCTCGCGGGTGCGCACCGGCCCCTTCATCTCTTCGAGGACTAGGTCGTCGTCGAGATCCGAGCGAAACTCTGATGAACATGTAAGCCGGTTTCTTTTCTCAGCCGGTGAGCTAGCGGGTTCTGCTAGTTGGCTAGGTAGCTGTAGCCGTGGCCTCAAGATACTCCACGCAAACGCATCGTTCACAGACAAATACGAGCCCTATTGAACTTGACACCCGCTCAGTCACGCAGGCACACAATTAAAGAATTGAACGCAGCTACCCGCGCGTGTGTCGCTCACAGTACACGCATTGCACAGCTGTCAAATGACATGCTAGTGGTGTGAACTCCTGGCTAGCCCCAACTTGAGTTCCCTTTGTGTTTGGCAGTTGTAGCCGGCTGACTTGTTCCACTGTCTCCTTTGTATATTAGCACCGTAGTTAAAGACATCAATGAATATGGCATGGTGTTGTCCGCAGAACTCAATGCTACCACCCTGGAGGGCATCGTTGTATATTTGTTCTCTCAAATGCGGACAGATGAAGCAATTATTAGAGCTAACATTTGTAGGTTGCAGCTAGTCCGCTAGCTTACAGTGGGGGAAGGGAGTCTCGGGTTCACAACAGTTGGCTGGCTCAAGTCCCGTTTTTAGCAAGTTTGAACTTGATGAACTTTCGGTTGAAAATACCCCCGAAGACCCCTACATCGTCGTTTTACAATAAGTGTTTTAAAATCAGTGATATAACGTTAGATCGGACGATATTGAACTACTTTGTGACACAGTTCATATTGGCTCTGTCTTCACCCTGGTCGACTGACCTACAAGCGCTCTGACAGTCTTTGTCTCAAAATGTAAACATTGAGATTATGCAAGCCAAGAGGCTCTGCGTTCACACGTCGTTTACGGTCATTAGAGCGTTCAACTCAGATTAACAACTACATTCGTCGAGCTGACCATTTGGCCGTTCTGGAGTTTTTACTAGTCAGCTAGGCTACAATTTGTACTTTATTATAGAGACTCGTGTAATTCCTGGCTTGTGCTAAGATACATCTTAATGTTCTCACTTTACCAAGTTCAAATGGTTTCAAATTCTTTTTGTACACTTACATGCACTTCACTATGTGAAGCCCTCATGACATAGTTGCTAAATAAAAGTTCATTGTAGTTTTAAACTTCTTCATTGGCAGGAAATTATAAACACTTGTGAAACAGAAAAACAATATACTTGGTGTGATAATACGTGTTATACTCTTGTTTGTGCAATGCATGAACATGGCATGCAAACGTATATTAGTCTATTTTATTACAACTGAATAAATTAATATTTCAGTTTCTCTATTGCTCTTGAAATATTGCCCAACCCTATTTGTTACTTGCTTGTTTGGCTTGTTTGAATGGTGATTTAGAGTTGCAGCTGCCAGGTTCACTCCCTGTTGGTGCAGTTTGCACTTTTTCTGTATCTACTGAACCTGTTAGCCGAACCCCTCTGCAGGCATTGTGTTGCAGACAGTTGCCTATAACAACAGTTAGATATGTTCTGATATCATCAGTGACGTTGAGCAGTGAAGGGTGGAGCATCAAGGACATGTGTCTGGTCGGTGTTAGGTTGTCATTCAGAGAACACTGAGGAGTCTTGTCTCATCATAGGTCTCTACTTTGGATTTGCCATTTGGACTTAACTCTTAAAAGTCTTTTCAATTGATTTTAACCTAAACATAAATGACAGAGGCAAGGCGGAAGGACAACAGCAACAAACGGCTATATATCCTAAGTAAAGTGAGGTGGCTGCAAATGGTTTGATTGTGGGTGAGATGGCCAATAAGCACCTATGAAAAAATTCCAAAGGGGCTTCTACTGCTAATAAAATCTGAACGATAAGTGGTAGGGCTGAACAATTTTGAATGAATATCTAATTGCAAGTATTTTGACAGGAAATGTGATTGTGATATGATTCGCAATATCAGAGGGAATGGTATTTTTTTTATATCATTCTCATTTTCATTCAAAAAAACATATTTAAAAGGATTAATGTGTGATATTTGTGCAGCTCTGTGAGGAACATAGATGTTCTCTTCAGTCGGTAGTGTAATGTGTGTAGATAATCATATTTTGGCTTGAACAAATATTGCGTCTCTGAAAATTGCAGTAAGCTCTATTGTGATTCAAATAAAATTTCGATTAATTGTTCAGCCCTAATAAGCGGTTTGACAGGATAAATGCCTATTGCGACTGGGTAGCAGAGGGTGGTGTGGGGTCACCGGTGATATTGAGACACACTGACAGTGTTTTGGTAGTTACTCAGAATTCCTCATGTGGGTGACACAAGTATTGCACCAGAGCTTTAAATGTTGGTATGTGGTTTGTTTTGCAGAAGGATCCCGGTAGTGATGTGAGCAGCCCCAGTAGTCCCCGTCTTTCTCCCCCTTCCAAGCGGTCACGGCGGCAGATTACCTCTGAGCCTAGCTCCAGTGATACCTCCCCATCTCCTCAAACTAAGGGTCAGAGGGTCAGCTGGGACATTCCCACCTACCACACCAGGTCAGCTGCTGCCTTTTGTTTAACTCATTAAGTATTTTTGTAGTGTATGACAGCAGTGCATAATATTGTGCTTCACAATAATGCAAGTTAGTGGAGATGAACATGAGCTCTCAAGCAGTGTTGTGTGTGTGTTTATTTGCAGTCTTCTTTGCACATGCCCATATTTATTGTCTTTCTTGTTTAATTCATAGGCTGTCCTCTCGCATAATGCAAAACGGGCACGGTAATGTCATTTTCTTTATTTTGTTCTCTATTTTGAATACATACAATTGAAAAGCAAAATATTAAATTATTGGCCCCTAATTTAGCTTTTGTCAATGCTGCAGCCCATATGAGTCACCGGAGTGAGGACAACGGAGGTGGAGATCATTCTCGAATGAATGGCCACGTGGAGTTGAAGAGGAGCTGCCGGGTTAGAAAAAGCCAATTTCAACACCTCAACCAGAGCCTGCTGTTTGACCAGCTGGTCAACAGGTACCTTGCACTTTCATTGCAACACATTTCTTTGCAGTGCCAAAAGAAGGAAAGGAAAGAACATGGACATGGCTAGATCAACTTGGTTGTACTTAACCCAGGAGCCTCTGAAAATATACCTCTTATATGTTAAATTTATTGCTAAGGTGTCCAGGGCTTTTGTCTTTCGAGAGCTTCAGCTTTAAGGTTGTCAAAAATATTCATGTTGTTTCACCCATGTCTGTTGTCACTCTATGCAATATATTTAATAAATGTTACAAGAGTTAAAACAAACCACATATTTTGCTCCATCTCTCAGACAGATGTCAATATTTAACTTTCAGCGTCTTTCTTAAAAAACCATGTGTTTTTGCAGAAGTGTACTCCAGATAATGTGCCATGCACAAAAATGTTTACCAATGGTGTGCTTTTTGTTAAGGTGCCTTCAGTTTGTTTTGTGCCTGTGTTTGTGTATGTGCAGCACTGCTGAGGCTGTCCTTCAGGAGATGGACAACATCAGCAGCATCAGACAGAACCGTGAGGTGGAGAGACTTCGCATGTGGACTGGAGACACCGTGGAGGTAAGCGAGGCCATGCTCCGGCAAATAAAGCAGAGCTAGAAAGGTACAGCACTACTGTGTTATGATCTAACGTGAAAACAAGTGATGACCTCAAGGTGCTGCACTTTCAGGAAAACATGGACATGTACTCCCGAGTGAAGCGACGGAAATCTATGCGCAGGAGCAATTTCAGCATACCAGCACACCACAAAGTCATGGGCAAAACAGAGCAGGAAGAGGAAGAAGGGACAGAAGGTCAGTGTCCTTTCTTCAGGCCTACATAGACCTTGTGTTTATATTTCCATCCCGATAAAGTGGACAGCTTTTTGTTTATCGGCGTACACCTGACATGAGAATGTGAACACTTGGAATCTGACTCACTTCCCCTCTTGCAAATACACACATTTCTGTTCACAAAGAGCAAAGTTGTGTAGTTTTCAGTGACTCTGTTCGACAAATGTTGTCAATGTGTATCAGTCCATTGTGAAAGTGTTGCAGGTCTTTTGTGTTTTTCACATCTCTTCATCATTTCAGAATCTCACGGCGAGGAAGAGGAGGATGCAGAGGACGATGATGATGAAGATGACGAAGATGATGAAGGGGATGAAGCAGAAGAAGCAGGAGAGGAAAATGACAGACCATACAACCTTAGGCAGCGCAAGACGGTGCAGAGATACGAGGCACCACCTATTGGTAAAACATTTTTGTTTGTTAACTGTATCTTATTTTGTCTACTTCATTTAATGTTTTTATTCAGACGTTATCTGTGATAAACATTTGCTTTGGGTTTGCTTTCTCAGAGCCTGTGAGCAGAAGACAGAGCAACCCCTCACTTTTTGATACCCACAGATCCCCTGCAAGAAGAAGCCATATAAGGTTAGCACAAATGTGTTTATGAAAACATGGTCACGATTAATGAACTCCGAGGTTTGCTGACAAAACGTTTGTGTACTCATTTCCTGTCCAGAGTGAAGAAACATGCCATTCACAGCAGTGACACCACCTCGTCCTCGGATGAAGAGCGGTTTGAGCGGAGGAAAAGCAAAAGCATGACCCGCGCTAGAAACAGGTGATTGCTCTTATACTTCAGCTTAGATCGAAACATTCCTATTACATTATTTCTGTTATAGATTAGGTACTCCATAGACGTAATCACTCGGATCATTTTTTTTTTTTGTTTCACAGATGTTTGCCAATGAACTTGACGGCAGAAAACCTGGCTAGTGGGGTTTTGCGTGACAGGGTGAAAGTGGGTGCCAGCTTGGCCGATGTGGATCCCATGAATCTTGATAGTTCTGTGAGTGGAAATGCTAATAAATGCCAAAAAGCTGTATTGTAGAGTTGTAGCTTGAGCCTTACAAGTTGGAAGATGTATTGTTTGATATTTTGCAGAGGTCCTTGCAGGCGATGTGAGAAATGTGTTTCTTTCTACAGGTGAAATTTGACAACGTGGGTGGCCTCGGTAATCACATTCAGTCACTTAAAGAGATGGTAGTGTTCCCTCTGCTTTACCCTGAGATCTTTGAGAAATTCAAGATTCAGCCTCCCAGGTGAGAAGAACGAGAACAGAATTCAACTATCTTTATATTTTTTGTTTTGTTGTATTTCCTGACAGACAAAAAAAAAGTCAGTTATTGTCTGTCTGTTAATAGACAGCACATTCAATAGAATAGAAATATGCAGAATGTAGAAAAAAAATATGTCTATTAAAGCTATTTAATCTTTTCAATTCTTTTTTTAGGGGGTGTTTGTTCTACGGCCCACCAGGTACAGGAAAGACCCTGGTTGCACGAGCACTTGCCAATGAATGTAGCCAGGGAGACAGGAAAGTTTCCTTCTTCATGAGGAAAGGAGCCGACTGCCTCAGCAAATGGGTGGGGGAATCGGAACGTCAGCTGCGTCTGCTCTTTGATCAGGTGAGTCAGTGCTCCTGTGAGGTCAAGGTGGCACTTTCTTGCTGTAACCATAGTACCCATTATTAGCTGCCTTTTTTGCTATCCATTGAATGTATTTTTTTTTCCAGTTAATTTTTTTTTTTGTTTTGACCTTGTCTTCCATGTATGCTGTCCAATAGGCATACTTGATGAGGCCATCCATCATTTTCTTTGACGAGATTGATGGTTTGGCTCCTGTTCGCTCCAGCAGGCAGGACCAGATACACAGGTAAGACAAATATGATTTAACCCTCATGTCCCAGAAGACTGTACAACTATTCTGTATACTAAGTACACATAGCCATCAAAGTGAAAATAACAGAATTGTGAATAATGTCAAAGAAAAATCTCACAAGTCACCTAGACCAAACTTTAAATTATCCATTAATTTGTCCTTTTTATTTTGCTTTTACTTGTGCACACATTTGCATACCACCCTGTCTTCATGGTCAAACTGTTGCTGTTTCTTTCTTTGCCAAAAGGTGGCACAGGTTTGCCAGAAATGTGACAGCAGTGCACTGCTTCTATTTTCAGGAGATGTTGGCTGGATTTAAGTACTTCTCATCATTTGTTTGATTGACATTTAGCAGACGTAGCAGTCTGTATTATAACGTTTTTACATCAGTTTTAGACCGTTCAGCATGAGCCTTAGTAGAAAGGTATCTTATTATGCAAATACTGTAGAACTTGCAGTTGCCCCTCACGAAGATGCACACTAAATACCACAGCTACTGTTTCTGCCTTGCTGGGTAAATCTACACATGCATTCAACAGGCAAACGGTTAATATTTTTGCCTCACACTGCTTTGTTCGTTATACTTGTATTTGGCCATTCACAAGTCTTGTCAGTATTGATTCAGTCTCAAAAAGTACAAGGGCTCTCGATGTCTGCATGATGTCAGCTATAGACGCGAGTGGATACTGATTTTGCTGCTAAGTGTGACATTAAATGTATAATAATCTGTCACATCACCTTTTTTCCCTCTGCCCAGTTCTATTGTATCCACTCTGCTGGCCTTGATGGATGGCTTGGACAGTCGTGGGGAGATAGTGGTCATTGGTGCTACAAATAGACTTGACTCTATCGATCCAGCACTCAGGAGGCCTGGACGCTTTGACCGGGAGTTTCTGTTCAACCTGCCCGACAAGAAGGTGAGAAGGATTATAACATCAATATTGTGTGCAGCGGCCATGCATACATGTACACTATCAGTGTCGTCACATCAAGTCTTGATTTTTACTGAACTTCAGACGCTGTAGGAACAATGAAGTTTGATTTGTTGACCTAAAAGATTGCATCCTACGACCTTCACTGATTCTACGTCTTTGTACAGCCATCATGTAACAAATCACAAACTGTACATACAGTGATGTAACTACATGCATACCTAAGTGGAGATAATGGTGAAATAATACCCTGAAGTAAAGCAGTTTCCTTTATTGTTTTTAATTGCTGTTGATGTTTTGATATGCGTGTGAAAGAGATGCCCCTTAAGTTTCTGTTAAATAAAAAAAGGTCCATTTGTTTTATAATAATCTAAACGCTGTAAGACGACTTTTAACAAGACTGTTACATGTGTGTCAGTGATGAACAGTTCAGTGGAGGTGCCTCCTCCTCTTTGACCCTCTTTAATGGGTCAGCTTGCATCATTTTTCCACACAGTAGGATGATTGGTAATCAGACTAATCTGCAGGCCATTGCCGGCTGAGCTCACCAGTAGTGTGCCGCCTCCACCTGATTGAAAACCTCGCCTTTGTGCAAATGATGTGCTTTTCCGCTCACTCAAGTCCAGCTCCCTCCTGGTACTGCCCGAGTTAGAGACTGATATAAAGTCTGGCTCAGCTGTGTTGTTTCAGTGGGGAGGGAGATGATGTGATGAAAGGTGGTGAAACCCATTGCCCTTCGTTCGTGACAAAGACCACTTTGTTTCTAATGCAGCATCATCAAAGCGCTGTCCTGTAGAGATGTAGCAATGAACTGAAGAGCATAATTATGCCGAAGTGTGTGTGAGCGAGCCCCTTAGTTGAACTTAGTCATGCAACTGTCAGTGTTTGATTTTATAATTTCTTATGGTATGAATTTAAAGGAAACTACTTCTCTCATCAGTACACCTTGTCAATTCAGTACTTGCTCTTACGGCATCTTACGCCTTTGTTAAGAGTGGGAGCTAAACCGGTTACTTTGCCAGTGTTTTTTGAGATGTTGTTGCACTGAGGCGACAAGGGAATTCTTGTACTAACTCTGTATTTCTTTCTGTTTTTCTTTCTGCCATTTTACCCCTGCCTCTTTTCAGGCCAGAAAGCACATCTTGGATATTCACACACGAGACTGGAGTCCCAAATTGGCTGGGCCATTTGTAGAAGAACTTGCAGAGAAATGTGTTGGTAAGAGTGATATATGTGTTTAAAACTGTATGCCATCTTTACTGTGCAAGTGTCACGTCATATGGCTACTTTACACATGGGCTTGTCATTCATATAATTGTGGGATTTTTGTAAAGCTGAATTTCATACCAATGAAATATTAATCCATCTTTGTGACTCTGATGTGCTCTTAGGCTACTGTGGGGCCGACATCAAAGCACTTTGTACAGAGGCAACTTTGGTGGCACTACGTCGCTGCTACCCGCAGATCTACGGCAGCAGCGTCAAACTGAAGCTGGATATCACCTCCATCGTCCTGGGGCCTGGCGACTTCAGCAAGGCCATGAGGACAATCGTTCCAGCCTCCCAGAGGGCGCTGGCTCCCCCAGGCCGAGTCCTGTCCCCCACCCTCAGGCCCCTACTGGCTAGCTCATTCTCCTTGGTGCTGAAAGCTCTGCTCCGAGTCTTCCCCCATGCTCAGTGTACTGACAGGGACAACTCACGTGGTAGGGATCTGGGACTGTGGTTTGAGCTGTAATGTTTTGTTTTCACTTTCAAGCTGCTGACTGCTGCTTCTCCCACCTTGACTCCTGCTTTCTTCTCCCCTGCCACCTGTCTAACTTGTTAGTGTGCTTTCCCTGTTGGCACTTTTGTAATGAGGTGAGGAAAAAGAGATAATCAAGTACTTTATGTTACCCTCACACACTGTACACAGAACTTGAGGTGAAACGTCCCCCCCTGAGTATTCAGAAATTAGATTGGATAACCAGTCATTCTGTGAGCACTTCAATAACCGAGCTCCCACTCCAGTCAACAAGAGCATTTTCACCAGATTAACTGCAGTGCAGCACAATCCCAGGGTTGTACTTTTTGCACCCAATCACAACATGAATTTCCCAGGTTGCAGTTTTGCTTTAAATTCCTATTAGATCTCACCTAATAGGCCAGATCTCTTTTTTTACACTTACCTTTCTGGTGAAATGGCCACATTAGTGTCATCAATAGTGTTACTTTCACGATTAAATTCTTTAGAAACAACCTTAAGTTTACTGCCATTATTGTTCAGTAATTCCAGTAAATACGTTTTTGTGCAAATGCATGGCTTGATGGGCAGTGTTTCCTCTCTTTCCTAGGCGGTGACAATCAACTGCTTGAAGAGGAATTTTACAGCGAAGATGACAATGAGGAAGGCTCTGCTTCCATCTATGAAGCCGAGCCTGCTGCATCCCCAAAACGGTCTTCTTCTGTAGTGCCCAGACCCTTCCTCCATTTCTCTCGGTGAGTCCACAGAAAAACCTTTTCATGGGTGCTTGGTTACAAAGTTGTTATGTTTAAGAAAGTGAAAGTTTATTTACATTTCTTCCAAGCAGGTAGTCGTCTTCTATAAAGTGAAGACTGATAAGTAAATGAATAAAACAACATGCCTACAATCCCACACACAAGATCTTGCTTTACAAAAATAGTGGTGCTGCTGATCACTTTTTGTCAGTACAAGCCAGACTGTTACCGGTTTTCATTGTATTAGTATCTAGTTCACATGTGTCAGGTACTAAATAGGGACTAATATTGATCTCATACACTGTGGAAATGCAGTTATCTTTTTAGTAGAGGGACACAGATTTGGGTCAATTATCAGTCAAGCTGTCCTGGTTCTGTTTTAGGAGCATAGGAACCATATTTGATGATAACCAGCTTTAACTGACCTTTGTCAGGTTCTGGAAGATTAAAATGCAACCCACTTTAGCAGCTCATGCCGACAGCTCCTCAATGCCAATTTCAACTTGTATTACATTAGTTGCAAAGTAAATGACAATTTGACTGTTACTGCCAAGGCTAACAACTTTGAAGGAGATACAATTTCTGGAGTGGGTGGTGGAAAGAGGTGCATAGGCCATGGTATGTTGTCTCTACCATAGATTTCATGTGTTGTCTTGTGGTGATGATGAGAGAAAACGTGTCAAACTTAACCGCACCAATATGTGATCATTTTGTATTTGAAGTCCCTGTAGTAAATACAGGATGCACCATTCTGTCCTGCTCATAGTTGTGATGCTTCACTCTGGGCTTCTACTTATTTCGTGTTAATTGGTACATCCAGTGGTAGAATGTGGTATACTGGTCCAATCTGGCAATTGATTTGATACAGTGTCACATCTTAGACGTCATCAGAAACCTCCTCATATTGTATAATAAGATGAATCAACAGCGAAAAGCCCAGTCACTTCACAGGCAGCATGAGTGCAGAACGAGAAGGTGATTCTACGATTCTAAATCCAGGGTGGCAATATCTGCTTCCCCCTGAGAAGAAGTAACTAGGTTATTTAAATACTGACCTATTGCTTTCAAATTACTAAAACCATTTTATTGATGGACCTATTGAGCAGTAATCAAGCTCAAATCTTCAAGCCTTACACATTATGCTTGGAAAACTAAGATAGTAATTTTCCCTACTCAAGCACAAAAAAATCTCTCCAGGCACATGCATATTTATAGATGTAGAGAATCTTTATTGGCTGGTCAACAAAACAGCACTTAATGCCTATCGGCTCTATGTCTTCCCCAGTGGTCCCAAAGCCAAGGTTAACTGGCTGAGTAGTCAAATCTTGTTTGTTTGACTTCTGTGCCACAATGGAGGATAATAGGAATCTTTGGGAGTGTCAGTGACAGATTCCTGCAGGTGGAGTCACAGATGGGCCACAAATCATGCACGAGCCAGATGAGGGTACAGGCTGGCTCATCTAACACTCTCAGTAGGTTTTGTGGAACAGTGTTAAAAGCAGACCTTCACAAGTTGCTGTAATTGGAGCCTATGCTGCAGTCAGGTTGTAGTCTGTGTGTAAATATGAGGGCTGGGTATCGCCGCTGATTTCCTCCATCAATTTGATTTCTATTTGACTCCGTTTTCAATGTGATTCTATTCAAAATTCTTTTAAAGATATATTTGTTTCCATGCCATTTTTGCTTGGTGATGAGATTGTCACAGAACTAGTGAAACTGCAAAATTGTACATCATTTGGATCTCTGTAACTGGTACATCATTAAAGATATTAATGTCTACATAAAAAGTGACAGCAAAGTAGTTACATCAAGACGTGCGGAGGAGGGTTGCAAAGGAGCTTCAGTGGGACAGTGTGTGTGTGTGTGTGTGTGTGTGTGTGTGTGTGTGTGTGTAAATCAAGCTTCAAAATAGTTGTCACTGATGTTCGCTCTCCGCCGCAGCAGCTGAGTGTTTGTGTTTGTGAGAAACTTGCTCTGGTCGCAGACGGACCATGATATAATTTTTTTTGTTTTCCACTCATAAATTCTTACTTTGCAAAGACCTTTAGAAGGATTCATGCTTTCACGTTCATTGTCTCTAAAACAACACCAGAAAAGGTCGCTAGGTTTGTCGCTTTTTTAAGTCACTAGAGGGCTCTGAATACTGAAATTGCTATGTTGGCAACACGGAAACAGCTGAAAAATGTGTTCCACCAATCAGCATTCTTCAGCACACAGCACAGGTCCCTAGTCACGAGTAGGTACTTCTTTCGGGGAAAGTTTGCGCTTCGAGTCAAAGTTTTTTTTCCCTGGGTAATTTTGGTGGAAACGTAGCAAGGTTTTTCAAGATCCTGGGTAAATGAGAAAAGTTCCTGCGGTGGGAAAGGGGCTGTAAATTAATTTTACAGCGGTGCGACAAAGCAATTAAAGAGTCACGTGTTGGGGAAAAATCAGCTAAAACTTCAACTTCCACTGCTCATCACATCACACCAGGAATTTTGGGACTTGCACATCAACAGAAATTATTTTAAAAAGTCTGTAAAAAGTAAGCAATTGTCTCGCACATCACCTTCTTGGGGTCATCCTTCACTCTCTCAAAATGTTCCCAAACTTTGGACATCTTAACCAACATACTATTTGATAAACTTGTGTGTATCAATCGTAAACACTGAAGTGACACTGAAGACACAGCTTCCCATGAAGTTTCTGGTGTTTTTATCAGTTGATTTTTGGTCTTTGAAATAAACATTGATATGAATGGGGAAAATCAATTTTGTGAAACCAGTCCTATTAGACAGCAGAGGACTTAACTCTTTTTCATTATATAATATAGTGGAAATTGTAGGTTAGTCCAGATTTTATGTGCCTCTATTATTCTTCATCTAATCACTTAACTTGGCACTAAAACACATTTCTTATTCAGATCTTATCTGGATATCATTTTATCCTGATTTACATTTAAGATGTTGCGATATTTTGTCTCTCATCAATTTGCCCTGCTTATATATAATCCTGCCCTTGTGAAAGTTCTACTGTATCGACACGCTACAAAAACGATGGTAGCATAATATTGCATTAGATTTTTGTGTCTTTTATTGGTCTCATATATATACTCCATCCCTTTTTCTAAAGAGGTTAAGTCATTACTTAATGTGTGTCTTATCTCAATTGGTCAGTGATGTAATTGCCCAGTTTTGTCTTTTTGTGTCAAACTGTGTGGGGAGAGTCTTTATTATAACCAATATTTTACTGGTATATAACAGGTACTGAGGTGGTTGCACAGTAGAGACTATCACTGTATTTAGGTTTAATCAAAGTGGTATCAACTACTGCTGCAAATCATTAAAAAAAAAAAAAAAAAAAAATGCTTGTTTCAAATACAGTACAACCTTTTGTCAGTGATCATCAGGTAAAGTCTACTGTGCTGACTATAAACTCCCATCTGCCTCCAGCTCTGCCCTCCAACAGCCCTCAGCATTCCGGCCTCGTCTGCTGTTGGCCGGGCCCTCTGGCTCAGGACAGAGCTCCCACTTGGCCCCTGCATTGCTGCACCATCTGGACAAGCTGCCAGTGCACCGCCTGGACTTGCCCACACTCTACTCTGTCAGTGCTAAGACACCGGAAGAGTCATGTGCTCAGGTAAGTACCCACAGAGAGGGTGTGTGTGTGTGTGTGTGTGCGCACACAAGGGGATTTGTATTGATGGTCAAATTTGCTTGTTTTAGGTTTATAGTGACTTGTACTAATTTGGATTGATCTTGGTTGATCTCTGTGGTCGTAGGTTTTCCGAGAGGCCTGTCGGAGTGTACCCAGCGTGGTGTTCATGCCACATATCTCCGAGTGGTGGGAGAAAGTGGGTGACACTGTGAAGAGCACCTTCCTCACCCTGCTACAGGATGTGCCCTCTTTCAGTCCGGTCCTTATCCTTGCCACTGCTGAGACTCACTACTCACACCTGTCAGAAGAGGTACAAACACAGGCACTGTTCATACCTGGCATTAATAAAACTCATATGATCACAAGTGCACAACTCGTCCAGTAGTACAGTACGGTACAGTTGGTTCACTTCTGGCACAAGCGGGACAAGCGCGCGCGCACACACACACACACACACACACTGATGTCTTGGGTTTACATGGAGCCTGATCTTACATTTTTTGATTACGTAATTGCTGTTGATGAAAGAAATTCCTTTAATACGATAGTAGTGGAGGCTAGACACGTTTCAAAGGTTCCTTACCTCTATCACAGTCAGGAGCGGACACATACAGGGCATCACAGTCAAGATCTTCCGCTCCCACAGTTTTTTATCTACTTTGGCTCCATCTCCCTTTTCTTGTCATTTATCCCACTGCCCACTTTTCTCCCTGGATATCCTTACTATTGCTCCTTCATCCTCCTTTCTTGGATTTATTATTCTCTTTCTGAAAGCCAAGGCAGAATCACACCCCCTGCTGTGGGTTCATATGTAAGGGGGGCATTGCAGGAGAGTAAAGGGAAGTGGAGAAAATTATACAGGGAAAAAGAGATGGAGAAAAGTAAGGAGGAGGGTTTTCTCCTGTCATGCAGCAAGGGTTCTAATTAGGTCAGAGCCCTGACAGGTCCAGGAATTTCTGAATTTGTGTGCAACTGTTGTTTAAGGAAGACCTTAATCCTAGCCATGGTCCAAGTTTCAGTCTTTGAGATGATTCTCTCTGTAGTAGACTCATTAGTACTGAGACACCTGTGCATGTTTATTCTCTGAAGCTGTTATTGCTTCTTTTTCTATTATCTTCTTTTGTTTCTGAAATTTAAGTTATTCTTTGTTGTCTTCATGTTGTGTAGTTGATAGTTTAAGGTTTTACGCCACTATTTTTGTTGTTAAAGTATGTATCAGTATAAAAATGAAGGCAATCAGTCCCTGCAGAAGATACAGTGGTGGTGTCTTTGGGGAAATTGACATTTATTACATTCTAGGTGACTGGAAAAAACTGTATAAGATTGGCAGTTACACTTGGCATTAAATTACCTCGGTCACTAAACACATACCAGTCTTGAGCAGCAAATTAGTTCCACATTCCCACTGGTCAAAATACAAATGGGAAAGTGTTGAATTGACATACACTCCCAGGTCAAATGACTCGTGAAATGCATAAGGTTTTTTCCCCGCTTCAGCTTGGATTGCATTTGGCGGGAACACAAGACACTTTCGATCATGCTAGTTTCTTCTTCATTTTCTTCTTTTTTTGTCAGTGATTCAAATTCTTGCATCACTGTTGTGACTGTTGTAGTGAATCGTCCGTTTTACAGCTTGGGACAGTGACAGTAGAAGATGCAGACAAGTTACCACTGTAACATAGTCACTGAGCTTCATGGTGTTGTTGTTTTCTTCTCCTCCGATTTGTTTTGTATTTTGACGCGTTTGTGACGTCACAATTTACACATATTCAACAGCCGGTTGAAAGAAACACCACAGGGCAGACCAACCACTGGCAATGGAAATTATGGGTTCTGATATCTAAGGTATATCTCCTGATTTTGGTGTGAAAGATACTTAAGAAGCACTTGATTGGACCAGTGGGCTGCTCAAGTCAGCATGAGGGGGTCAGTACTGTCCTTGGGATAAGCAGGCTTGCTCCTGTGTGGTCTCTATTGCACATTGCTAGATTGCAGTAGGATTGCAAGATTGCAGTTGTGAAGCACTTTAAGGTTTTAACAGTTAAATTGTAAAAATGTCTTCACTTCAGCTTTTTAGTATGTCTGTATAACACAAAAGGACTGTTTGTCCTCTCTTTCTACAGTATAATGATGACAATGATAAACACTCAGTTTAATGATGAATGGCTGACAGAAAGATGAACATTATTGCATTTCTGTTGTGTTGGACTGCTGCCCAGGAGAAAATGCTCCTCGTGTTGACTGTTTGGCCACTGACATTTTGGCAACACTGTACATGAATTGAAGATTGATTTCTTTTGAAATAAGCTGTTTGGCACTGCTTTAGACAAGCTTTAGTTGAAAGGTTTGTAGTTATGACCTATTACCTTATAAATGCAGCAACCCTTTCAAATTTGTCTGAACTTTCAGCTGTAAATTATGACATAACTGCTTTACTTTGAAGGACTGGGCATCTCTAGCAGGTTTCAAGCACTTTGCTACAATTGGGTTAGGGTTACCTAACCAGTCACATGTTAAAAACATTAGCACTCTGAAGGGCATTGCTATCAAGAATCTGCTAACTTTATGTAATTGCAAAATGTCAGAAGTCTGTGGGTGTGCTCTCAACACCACTGATTTTTATTGTGATGCAGGAAATACTAGCTCTTTGTTGCTAAGATTATATCTTGTTGTTGGTCCCACTGTCAAATGGGGCCCTGGGTTTTCCACAGAGTATGATTGGCCGACTAGCAGTTTTGTTAGGATCCGAGCACCGACTGGTGTGAAGTCCCTACTGTATCTGCTCTTTTTTCCTTATTCTTTACTTTCTCACTCGTTGACCTCACTTTTGAGGGCCTTGCCATGCACAAAAACTCACTAAACTGGACGTCCATCCCAGGTGATCTGACCGAATTTTAGGCAACCATTGTAGTGGCAAAAAGTACGTTTGCAGGAATAGCACACAGCAAAACTTCCGCCCTGTCTCTATTCTTTATCATCTTCTTGTTATGGCCAGTCATTGCACCACCTACTAGAAACAGGAAATACTAAGTTTGCTGTACTCTGACATAACAAATTACTGGTTGCCCCTCTCTAGGGCCACATATTGGCCGTTGTGGTTGCTCCACAACTTAACATGCATGGGAGGTGTGAGGGCCTGTTTAGTGCTGCTTGCAACCCAAGTTTTATCTAATAATATGACTTATTTCTAGGAAATTGTTTTATTTAATTGCAGTGCTTGTTATTTGTCTCAAATGCATTATTCAGGCATTGTTTTATGTCTGGGTATGGGCATGCCGCAGTCTTCTGTGCTTTAAGTGATTTGGCTGTACGTGAGAGTGTTGCTTCGCTGTTTGGCTCTGAGAACATAGTGACAGCTGCTGTCTCAGCTCCAAACCTCAGCAGGGAGCAGGCACTATCTCTCCCCAGTCAAAACTGACACTACAGGCTTGGGTCCAACGACAAGGCCTCCCCCCCCCCCTCCCTTAACAGCCGTTCACTATGCATAGATCGACTTCCTTTTTGGTTGAGGGCTGAGGGAAATTGCCAGAGCACGTGTTTGTTAGGGTGAAGTAACAGCAGTTACTGACAGCAGTTGGAGAGACATGGCATCCCATCAGTCTTTATGTTCAACACTGCTTGGGATTTGCATTTTTGGACACTGAGGGTGTAATTTATGCACTACATGTTAAATGTGAACATTTATGCTGCATTTTACCATAAGGACATGCATATTAATGATCAAGAATGTAATCTCAGTGCTGAGGCACAGCTGATGTGGTAAACAAAAACAAAGTGTTCAGGCCACTGACATTTGGTGTATTTTGCAGTAATGTTTATCTGATACTATGGGATTTCAATTGCTGATGCTGTTATTTACGAAGAAGGCCGGCCAATAGCAGAAAGTATGTTTATTTTTAACAATGCAAAAAAAATATATACAGTGTATGCTGTATGTTAGAAGCAATGTATTAATCAGGTGTGCATTGTCCTCTGCATAACATGTGCTCTGTACTTTATTATTTAGATGAACGTAATGTCCAAATAATTAAGAAAACAACAACAGTGTAGATGTGTGCAGGCCAGTTTGGTTATTCGCCTTGTCATCACTGCACATGGCCTTTATCTTAAAATGCTAGATAGCTTTCTTTGTGTGTGTTTTTTTTTTCCATTACAGGAGAGTTGGATTTAACTGAGACTGGGTAACCTTAAAGTGAAGTCCTAAAGCATACCGAGTTATCAGTTTTCTAAAATAAACAATTATTGCGGTCATCGTCTGCCACTAGTTTACATTTCTAGCTCTGTTCATATTTATCGGGTACAAACTTTTTCTAACTATTTTATTCACACAGACAACTTACAATGCACATGAAAAACCTCAGCGATTTAGTGTGCTATTGCAACCTAAGTGGATCTAAAGTAGTGGTCCAGCGATATTTTTTCAAGGCCAATGTTGATACCAATTATTACGAGTAAATGAGTCTGATAACCGTTATTTGGAACCAATGTGCATTTACAGTAAAAAGGAAAATGTCAGTCAAAGTTTTGCATTGTACATACTCTAACACAATTTTGATTAAATGCCTTCAAAAGTCTAGAACTAAAAGAAATCTGGAACTTTCTTCTCATGAGCCAAGGGCAAGAAATAACGGCACAGCCTTCTTTTTTTTTTTCATTTGTCATTTATATGGATGCTTGGTAACGGATTATAATTAGCAGTAAGTGTCTCCATGTTGTTGTCAACTGTCAGTTAAATCAGCAGCTTGAGAAAAAATGGCCCAGAGGCAGAAACAGCAGTGGAGCCACAGCACCTTACGTTGTAGTTACTTACTGTAATAATATTGGTGATCTTTACAATAGAATGCCAATACCATTAATTGGCAAAATGCTTTTTTTTTTTTTAACAAAAACATTTTATATGCCAGTACCAATTCAGCACATTCCTTCCAATGCAAAGATTTAGCCTTGGTCTCCTTCGAAACACTTTGTCTGATTTTTTTTGTAACAACACAAAGCTAATGACCACAACATAGGGTTAGAATTTGGAAGATTGACATCTTCACCTTCAGGCTCAGCTCCCTTTGCGCTGCACCTGCGTTAATGCTGATGCAGCACCAGTCCTGGCGATCTCATGCTCCATCTTACCCCGACTCAGTTGTCACTTATCTGCACTCCAGTGTGTACATCATTGTTCAGATGCTATCAGCATTTTTCGCGTGCTTTGTTTATTTCGGGGCTCCTGCAGCACTTGTGTGTGTGAGATCTCCTCTAATCTCTGAGCGGTCTGAGTATCATTTTTAGACTATGGTGATTTAGATAGGCGTCTCAGCTGTAGCTGCTTTTATGTGGATTGCCTGAGGGGCTATTGACTCAAGATGTGTTTTGCTGCGTGCTCATTCTCCAGCTACATTTGGGTTTGAGTTATTTTCTTCAGACAATTGAGACAGTAAGAGAGGACAGGGAAGAATCAAGTCGGGATGTTTTTTGGTAGCATTTAAATCCATTTTCAGCACTCAAGAATTGACCATTTTATGAGAACAGATGTCCAGTGGTGGTTAGAAGTCCCACATTTTGTATATCTCTCTCTCTCTCATTCATAGCCCACCATGCATCTATCAAAACATATATGTTTCCCCACCCTGTGTCGGCACTCCTGCAGTGAACACCATGATTAAAAGTACTGAGAATCATTACCTGCCTCCTACTTTGACGGTGTCTGTCTCCCCTACTGTTTTTCTCATATTTTTTCCGTTCCTCTTTTTTTTTTTCCCTCCCTGTGAGGAGAGAATCCAAATTCCAGAGAGAGGATAAGAAAAAGAACATAAGGAGATGTGGAGAGAAAGGGAGAACAAACATGCCATGTGTAAGAAAGGGGATCGATGTGAAAGACAGATGGGGAGCAGCTATAAAGTAGAAAGTAGGTGCTTAGCCAGCATCTGGGCTTCCTGTTGGGAGCAGCCTTGAGCTCCAGCAGAGAACTTCATCACAGAATAGAGTTGGGATCTTTGATGCCCTCTGTAGCTCAAGTATAAATGCACACCAGACATTAAGGTCGCTGGGATATGACTTATGGATATTCATGCATTACTGTTTGCTTTATTAAAGATGGTTAAATCCTAATTAAGAGATTAATTTGGAATATAAACAGACTAATCCCTCAACTATGGACAGTTTTTAGTCGCATATAGACATGACAATATTTCAGGATAAATCTATTTCTTTCTTGTACACTCATCTTTTCCTGCCCAGTCGTACAAATTGCATTTTAAATTCACATAATTGTCACAATTTCCCAGATTAAGTATTTATATAGCACTTATTTAGTCCTGATGACCATTCAAAGCTGATTTACACTACAATCCTGTCATTTACCCATTCACTCACACTTTCATACAGCGCATCTATGTGCACTGCACTTTCTATTACTCATCTTTCATACCCATTCACACACTGCTGTTAGGAGCAACATTGGGTCTTGCCCAAGGACTAGCGGAGCTGGGAATAGAACCCACAACCTTCACGTTGAAAGACGACTCGCTCTACTACTGTTTGTGTTTGTTAGAAAAACAACAAAAACAGTCAAAATGTTTTTTGATAATCTTTGGATAGTTGGGTTTTTTCAAATTTTAACTGCAAAACAAGCATTTAACTGAAAAAAATTGCTTACATGATAAGAAATAATTGCATCCCTGGTCCAACTAACAGATGTAAGTCCTAATCAATGTATGTACTTTTAATATCCAAGCAGCATCCGTAGTTTGGGCTGTGCTTAGTTCTGTGTTTGCTATGTAGTAGCTGATTAAAACAGGCACATCAGCTACGCTGTGTACTCAGCAATTCAATATTTATGGTTGTGCTCGTTTCCAATTTTCTTGCCCCCCCCCCCCAAAAAAAAAGAGCAATCACTTCGATCTACTAAATGAAATAAAATTGGATGATAGTCAGTATGCTTATAATCTGATCATTGTTAAGTGGACCTAAAATAACAAAGATATTAGACTAGTGTGCTGCCCTATGAACAAAAAGAAAGCCATAAAAGGTGCAATGTATTCTATACTATATGTTGCACACATGACCACTGCTAACGATGTGTGGTTATTTTATTAAATTGTTAATCATTTTTGTTACAGGTGAGAAGTATGTTCCAGAGGACCTATGGTGAGGTAGTAACGCTGTGCCCTCCAGAAGAAGAGGACAGGAGGAGCTTCTTCTCTGACTTGCTGCTGGTCCAAGCAACCAGGGCTCCAATACGCCTCAGGAGTGCGGGTACTGCATCTCTACTTTCATTCCAAGAGAGCAGTATTGTCTCCATGTACTTGTCCTGTATGTTTTTAATCTTTCCCTCAGCCCATTTTATATCTTGTTGAAAGGTTCAGGGGCAGGGGTTGTTGGATTTCAATTTTTGCAAAAATCCTCTTGTGTATATCTAATTCATTCGGATCCTTGGGGTAAACGTTTGAAAACCTTCAGAGAATGGTTATTGTCACTGTAGATTAAAGAGAAATAAAGATGTCAGATATTTGGGGTGGTGCAGGATCAAATGTAACATTGGCCCTGGTGTAAACCCTGTACTTTTGGACACATGTAAGAGCCCCTTCTATTTTGGTAATTGATTTGATTATGAATTAATCTCTGTTTTTTAGCTTCTTAAATGTGAATGTTTTATTCTTTATTTGCTCCATATAACTAAAACTGTTTACTTTTAGTTTTTTTTTGTAGACAAAGTAGTAAGTAGTGATGTTCTCAAGGTAAGATATTTGAGAACATCATCTTTTTGAGGTTTGGGAAACGCCAATCAACATTTTCAAGAATTTTCTTTTATTTATGGACCAAACGATTACTCAGTCGACATATTTATCATGCATATGTCCAACTATCAAAAGTAAAGTCAAATCTGAAGTGGCTACAATTATTTGATCTGTGACAAAACTACATTATGGATACATTTTGGTTTCATGAAAATGACGTATCAATTTATGTATTCATTTGTATTTCAATTTCTTTATCTGTCAAATAATTGCAATATTATTTGTTTGACCCTATTGGGGCAGCTTTAAAAGGCAGTATCAAAAGGAGTCTGGGGTAGAAATGGGGAAGTGGCTCTGTCCTCTGTGCTCTTTAGCCCTCATTTCCATTTCAGTATGAGAGAATTGTCCACCGAGGCCTTCACATGGAAATGGTGCTTAGCAGTTTTCTGCCAATTCTCATTGATACAAGATAGGAGTCCCCTGCATTACTTTCCTGATGCTCTTCAGGGATTCAGGCCTGACTAAGACGGCAGTCTAGCTTCCAGCAGAGAGGACAGCCGAGAAGCTGGGAAAGGAATAGCTGTGAGTGGGCCCCGCCGCTATTAGCCGTAATTAGAATCAGGGTTTGGATTGCTGCTTGTGAGTGAAGTGGCCTTAGGTGCTGTGGAGCCTTCCTAACGATGTCTGCAGATGCCTTGGGGTAGGACTGGCGCCTTGGGAGAGCAGAAGGGGATATCTGCTTACCTTGCTTCATCATTCTGTCACTGGCCAGAGGCTATTCCTTACTGTGTCTCAAAACCTGTGTTTGGGAAGGAATGTAGATATATTATTTTCCTCAGCCGCAAGAATCTTGATACATATTCTTTCCAAAGTTTTTTTTTTTTCTGCCTGCAATGTGTTGAGGGAAATGGTTGAAGATCTTGATTGAGACACTGTTCTGTTGTCTACTTCTAGCAGTGGCCCATCTGTGTGTTGGTTGTAGTGATTTTGCCTTCGGTGTTTTGTTGTTGAGTGCTATTACGACACACAGATTCTTCACTTTTTCTTTTGAAACTCCCTTGGTGTTACATTTTCAAGTCTCGACAGAAATGGTGTGAAAACTGTATTTATTTTGGGTCATCCTCTCTGTTTTTGCTTCTCACTTGTGTGTGTTTTTTTTAATGCTTCCCTCTCAAGAGAGGTGTGAAGAGGTTCTGCCAGTGGCAGAGGCTCCAGGTCCCAGAGTGCTGTCAGCAGAGGAGCAGCGCCGCCTGGCCGAACAGGAGGAGAAGACGTTACGGGAGCTCAGGCTCTTTCTCAGGGATGTGACCAAACGCCTAGCCACTGACAAACGTTTTAACATCTTCAGCAAGCCAGTTGACATTGAGGAGGTAAGGAAGATTGAAACCACACTCGTTGGGTTGGTTTGACAAAGCCAGGTTTTTATTGAAATTAAGTGTTTTTGTGTGTCAGGTGTCAGACTACCTTGAAGTGATTCGGCAGCCCATGGACCTGTCTACTGTCATGACCAAGATTGACACTCACAAGTACTTGACAGCAAAAGACTTCCTTGTGGATATTGACCTCATCTGCAGTAATGCTCTAGAATACAACCCTGACAAGGACCCTGGAGGTGAGAAGGAACTGATGCATGCCTCCATGGTCATTAACACAATCATACCGCCAGTCTGCAATAAGTAAAAATAACTGTTTAAAACGCAAGCCTTTTTTTTATGATAAGCTGAGTACATCACAGCACTGTGTCTGCCAATCCTGAGATCTTGTAGAGAGAGATTGACATTCCAAATTCAACCTTTGGCAAGAAATCCAATAAGTACATTTTCCAAACGTTTTTGAAACTTCTATATACTCTAAACTGAGTGTCCATACATACTGTATATCTATTGATTGACATTTTGCAGCAGTAGTCCCTTGATAGTAAGTCACTGTTGGACTGTCCTAATTGATGTAGTTGTCATTGCATTCCATTAGGCTGTGTTTATTTGAGTAAAAAAGTAATTAAATTTAACACTAAATTACTTATGAAGAGGGCCTCCAGGCAACAGAGCCTCTTGATAGTTTTCTTCAACATGGACAATAAAGTGCAATACTTTACAGCCTTGTGAAAATTGCATAATCACCATGTATTTCATACTTTTTAAATAGGACCGGCTGCATATGCATGAAAATTTAATTCTCTTTTCTTCCAATTTGAGCTAACTTTTACTTTATCTTCCTTCAGCATCTTTTTCTTAACAGAACATGGGCATCATAATGAGGGCGAGAATACAAACAAACAAAGAGGCCTTATTTGCAATAGCTTACAAAAAAAGTAGGATTTATATGTATTATTTAATTGGGACTGATGTGTACAAGAGAGGTAAAGGCCTGTGTAAGAGAGATACACGTCTGTGTATACACAGCAATAACCTGGAGAAATGGAAACGATTTAAGAACAGCTTGTTACACAAAAGGAAAAAAAAAAGCTTTCCACCAGAATCTAATCCTCAGTAGAAGTACCAGTAATATTAATTGAAAGCTACAGTAGGTCTGCTTCAATTGATGTGACCATTTTAATTTTGCCTCGTGTGTTTAGCTGCTTTGGTTCCCTCGCTAGGATATAGCTGGCTGATACTAATGGGAAGCAATTCTCTGCCAGCTCAAATGAATAAATCATATCTCTGTCTTTGCAGGCAAGGGTCTGGGTCATTTGTTGGAATACAGGGTCTACAAATGATACACTAAAGGGAAAAAAATGCAATTAGGCAGTTTAATAAAGAAGACTAACGAAGGCTCTTGCCTGCTCATCCAAAGCTTGGCCCAGGGAATATGGCCCAGACCCTGCACAATTATGCTCCTGAGAAGTTCTACACCAGCTTGCAAAGTGCTGAGAAAAAACCTCATTATCTTGCCGTGGTCTGGTTCTCTGTGTCCGTCATTGTTCTGTCCCCCATTTACAATCATGTTGGCTTCCCTGTCTGTTACCTCCTCACACAATATGTCTCCACGATTTGAGTTGGTGTCACAAATTCTCCTTTGTCGCTTGAGGGAAATGGCGATTACAAGCATCTGTCAGTTCCACAACCTCCAATGAAGGAATGTGTAAACAGCAGCGTTGTCTATCAGTCTTTTCTGTTGTTGAAGGGTAAGTCAGGCAAGGTCCTTAAGGGTGCTGATTCCCTCCTGTTTTTCCATCCTGGCCTTTTGAATCCCTCCTGCGCCCTTGTAATGCACTTGTAGGTATCAGTAGGTTGTTAGATACACCGTCACACTCTCTCACACACAGAAACAGCAATTAGCCAGCCATCATCCACTTAGACAAAGAAAGTGGGCATGTGACCCTTCTGCCACTCTCTGCCTGAGCTGTTCTCCTTCTGCCTGCTGTAATGAGAGACAGCCCGTTTATAGTGACTGTGATTTTGGCCTGCCTCTTGATCTCGGTATTTATTTTCTTCCCATGGATGAGAGAACAGGAAAGAAGGAGGATTTAATGGTGCTGCCATACATCTAAGAGAAAAAAGGACAGCTGTTATGAAGGTGTAAGGAGTGCGCCTGTGTGAGAGAATGACTAATATTATAGTTGAGGCTCGAGGCACGCTTGTGTTTTGAATACTGTATGTGTAAACACTTGCCTTTGTCATTAATAGATTTTTTTTGCATGTCCAAATTCTACCCTCCTTATATTTTTCTGAAAGCCAAAGCCCACCTCTACCCCTCTATTCAAACTGTGAGAAAATCCTACAATCCCCTTTCTCACAGATACAGTTGAATAGGGAGGGCTTTCTATTGACTTCACCTTATGTAGAAGATGGGTTGGGAAAAAAATGCAACATCAAACTCAAAGCTATAGTCCTACACAAGCTTTGATGGTGTGAGAAAAAGAAACTGACATCTAAGGGCAATGAAAGTGACAGAAATATGTTGAAAATATGTCCTGTGTTGCAAAGGACATATCCTTCAACATGCATATCCACACATATAACCATAGTTTTATTTGTTTGTGACACAAGTGTTGTTTCTTCTTTTTCCAGACAAGGTGATCAGGCACCGAGCGTGCAGTTTAAAGGACACAGCCCACGCTATAATTGCTGCTGAGCTTGATCCAGAGTTTGACCGTATGTGTGAAGAGATCAAGGAAGCACGCAGGAAGAGGGGTAAGACAATCATTTCACCAAAGCAAAATGGAAAGTAGGCTTTTAGTCACTGAAGACACACTAGTGATTGTAAGCAAAAGTAAACCACCATGTCTCATGTCACCATTTCACCATAATCTTAAATAGCTAATCTTGTCACCACTGGCCTCTTTATCAAGGGATAGTAGTTTTCAATATATTACTGGTGTAGCAGACTAATGCAGCTCACTAATAACAGTGAACTTAATAGCATCATTTGTTTATCTAAATAAATAAACACCTTGGAAGAATAGTTATTTACTTGAATAATGAGCCCTAAGCCAGTTCATGGCTTTGCAGTTCTTTGTAGAAAATATTCAATAGATTATTTTGGAGAACAGAAACGGCTTTTAGGGGAAAATAGTCTGTACAGCAGCCCAGTAGAACTTGATGAAGTTGAGTATGTGGCGCAGAATGGAGGAGTGCCCAAGGCTGTAGAGGCTTGTGTTCCAGATAGAACCTTCTGTGCTAGACGTCTGCTTGGTGCTCTGCATCTGTACACTCACAAAACAGCCCGTAGCAGTGCTGAATTGACTTTGGGTGAATCTGAGTCATTCTTTTGCACATAGAAACATATGCACACACAAGATGCAGTTGAATAATATGCATGCAAGGGTTGGTTTTCTATAAGTTGTCTCAAAGATTGGAGCACACCGAGATGAAATCCTATACAATTATCCCTGTTGTTTTGCTTGCCAACATGGGAATAGGTTAATTATGTTGAACACCAGGCTCTCACTCATTCATGTAAATGAAGTGTTAAAATGTACTTCACTTCAAATGTCACGAAATGAGTGTCATTTGAAGTATCTTCTCGACATATGCAAGCAAATCTGTGCATTTATCTCACAAAGGTGTATGCTCACCCATGTTATAAAGAGTTCTAGAGGACTGTGCTGTGTCACTGTTGCACACCCATACAGTTCACTGGAAATTATACATAGTATGTTAAATAATTAGCCAAAAGTGTGGAATCATGAAAAAACTCTAACCTACCACTTTTTATATTTCTTCTTTTACTGAATGACCATGAAGATATGCCACATCGAGTACCTCCATAGTTTTTGAATTTCCCAGTGTGAGAGTACAGAAGCGTTCTGCTTTGTTGTTCCATGCTTTTATCCTTTTACAGAGATGACACTGTAACTCTGTTACTCTGTGTTGCCGTTTTTTGTTCTGTTCTACTGTACTGAGGGAACTGCACAAGAAGCCCTGATTCCTCCTTTAAAAATCTTATCTACAGTATGCACCGCACTAACCCGCAAGGGCCTATTGACTTCTGACTTGAACCTCAGAGGCCTGAATCTTTTCGAAGATGAAGCAAAATTCAGAAGTCACTCTGTTGCTTTTGATTTGCTCTTTTAGCAACTAAAAGCACAAGATACTAAATGAATATTGCAGGAGCAGGAGTCAACTCCCTGTGCTGAGGATGACAGCAGCATTTCATCTTGCAGTCAAGGCCCCGATAGAAAACTTTCAATTAGGCAAGCATTGCATGATGTCCAGTTGCAGCAGTTCTCAGGACTCGCACAGCATCTGGGTGGGGGGTTAGCCGCCATGACAAGGTGAAAGGAACAGTAATAATCTTGGCCAAAGACTTAAATACCACTTGATGTCAAAGTTGAATTGTCTCATTTTCCAGGTCCTGTGCTCCTCTTCTGCCTTTTACTCTTCTCACACTCTCTCAGAACGGAAATGTGCAGCTATTGCAAATTCTAACCATCTGTAGTTTTTTTGCGTCAGTATTTGTACTGACGATTGTATCGCATTATGTTTGTTTATCATATCTGATTTTTCACATTGTCTGGACAAACATCTACACACGCATGCGTTTCAAAGACTTTCATACGTGTACACAAACATGTGAACAGTAAGTGCACACATTACGAGTTTTATCTATTGTTGCTAACTGGTCCTCTGTGGGCACTGCAGACCCCCAGACACCAGCTCAGCCGACGGCAGTTCCAGCCGCTGTGGCAACCAGAAAGCACCAAACTGTAGGAGAAGAGACAGCCAAGAGCAGCACTCAGGGCGAGGCCACTGACAAACAGTGCACCAGCACCACGAGTGAGTATTCAGTCCTTCACACCACACAGTTTCATAAATACTACGCAGCATAAACCATGAGTTTGATGAGAACTACAAAGTGATGATGCGTATAGGTGCCCTCTTTACCCTACACACTAAAGGACAAGTTAAAAGTGTGCTCAGTCTACTGCCATTTCAGGGAATGCACACTGTCAATTAGGGCCACCCTCGACTAAGGATTTTCTTAGTCGACCATTGGTTGTCATTTGAGGCCATTCCTCGTTGAAGATTTTAATGTAAATGTTAAACATTAAACAGATGTGCCTAAACGGAGCGAGCAACATATTTCAACCCTGTTCAAAGCGCAGTAATGACTGAATGCATTGGAACAATCAGCAAAGAGGATCTGAACATTTTGTTTAATTTAAATACATTAGAACGTCATACTTACTTTTAACAAGAACACAAATTAGAATGAGCCTTTGAATGATTGATTTTTACAAGCGATCGCGATGGCGCACACCCATGACGCACACCGCAGCAAATGTCAGATCAACCGGCTAAGTAGACTGAATGTTTTGTTGATTTTCAACACAGTACTCAATCAACCTGTAACACACAACGACAATAGTTTCTTAACGATGAATTTTACAACGCCGCAGGCACGGAGCCTGCCGCTTGTGAACACCGACAAAGCAATTAAAGAAGTAACTTATCCTGATTCTGAAAGTGTAATCAGCAAGACAGCATGGCAACATTTTATGAATGTATTAAACTTCAACTGAATAACACTTCCATCAGTCATCACACAACTTAGGAACTTGTACATCAACTAAATACTAACTTCTTACCTGACTTTGTCAGCAGCGCATCAGCTGTGGTAAAAATTGACTCAAACGGTCAGATTTACCACTGTATTTAAGAATAGTTTATGGTTTTGTTAGCTTAAGGAAGTTCAAAGAAATTAAACAGTTGAGCAAGTACTAGGCATCAGCAGAGAGAAAAAAAAAACTCCCCTGGAAGAATTCTTCGACAGAACCAGACTCAAAGATGTGCAGCCATCTGCCTCGACCAGTTGGGGTGAAAGGAAAAATGGTAGATAGGGGAGAGAGAGTCTCTTTGACTCTCAAATACTCAAACTTCAGCTTTATGCAGCATTTTGCTTTTCCTTTTCCTTTTCCTGATGCAGCAGCAAGCAGCTGTGCTTATATTAAAACAGTATACCAGTTGTATGTGATGTCATCCACCTGCCTACACACACACACACACACACTCCGCAGTAGAGAAGCAACACAGTGAGCAGACTCATTAGCAGGACTGCTCTCCCCCTAAACACGCAGAACATGGCCACGCCACAGAGCAATTACATGCCCACCTGTGGCAAACGGCGGGTGCCTAAGGGTGAAGGGAGGGCCGAGCATAAGCAGGGGGCAGTCTAATGAGGCTGTTACCTGAGTGAATCAGGGTAAGTAGGTTTTATATGTAATCTGAAAAATGCCCTAAGACTAAATATGGAAATTGAGACAGGTCAGAAGAGGCAGGAGATGTTCAGGCATTAAGGAGTGTGCAGATGGACTGTGGTGTGTATAGGGGCAAATGGTGTGTTCATTGAAGCTCAAATTAAGACTGATTTCTGTGTCTGTGCAGTTCATCTGTTTGTCACAAGGTGGTGCATGTCTCTCATAGGAATATTTGCTAATATATAACCCCTGCTGTGAGAGTAAACCATTCTCCCATTGAGATGAGTCCCCTTTTGAGGGATGAAGGTTTCAAGCTCATTGCTATTTATCTTGTCCTGCTTGGCCTAAATGTAACAGCTGTAGACTGTAGTGGACTGGGGAGTGAATATTTAGACTTGGTTGTGTAATTTTTATCCTTCAACCTTAGTGTAGGCTAAGCAAGGCATGCTTCAGTGCAAGGCAGCAAGACCAGGCTAAGATTTATTGTTTTGTTTAGGGGTTGAGATGAAAATTTCAGTTTAGTACTGTGCAGTATATCAGTCATGACTACTACAGCCTCGATTCCTATGGGGCTCATTCGATCTACCTTATTTACAGCCTTGACATTTTATATTGTATTGCATGATATTCTACATGTGTGTCTAACTACTTTACATATTTACTTTTATTATGTGGTTATAGTGGAGCTAGAGTTGGCAGTTATTTTAAGGATTGTTCCATTTAGTGTACATTAAAGCTGTACAATCACACTTACACAAATTAATTCACACATTTCTAGCAATATGAAACAAAATGAATTGTTTGAATTTGTAATGTAGAATGATCTCTTTTTTGTTATGGGTGACAGCTTACTGTAGTTGAATACTAGTTTTAGCTTCAGTCCCTATCTACACAGGTAAATGTCACAGACCACCAATTTAGTTGCTCTTGGGAGAGTCGTTATCAGCCTCCACCAGAGGCTTAATTAATTAGGCTAACTCAGGTGATTAATTTGTGATATCGGCAGCCAGTTCTCACCTGGAGCACCTCAGCAAGGCAGCTATTAGGCTAATTGATCACAATGTCAGTTATGTCTTGATATGACACGAGCACATAATGAAAGCACAGTGCGTCTGCCCGTGGAAATGGCAGTTTCTCTTCTGATATAAAGCGTAAATGAACAGCTCATGAAATTGTACCCACAGCAGCTTGGACAATCTGGGGTCATTGGATTCCCTTCCTTTTCTGTTGAATGTCAGGACATTTGAAGGTTCGGGTTATCCTATATCATTACCTGCAGGGTGAAGCCTATCTGGAGCTGTTTTGGTATCTGCAGTTCTATAGGGCTTTTATCTGGGCCACCTCTCTTCTCTCTTTCCATCCCTCATTTCAGTTTGCCCAGAGCTGAAAATTACCTGTGACATTCAGATGTAACAGAAAGTAGTGGCTGGGATGAAATGTGCTTTTTGAAATTGTGGAGAAATTTATGAGAGTGGCTTTTTTTTTTTTTGAAGGCTAACGATATTTCTGAGTTATGTGTTAAAAGCAATGTCCGTGGGTAAGACCAGTTGTTCAGATGCAGATGGCTCTTCTGCTACTGTCGGATCACTCCGGTGTAGGAAGAAGGGAGACATCACTACTGTTAAAGCTCAAGAAAGGAGGAAGAAGAATATTGCTTCAATTAGACTGCATGGATAGTTCTGGCACGCCAACCCCCTCTTGCTTGCTCTTCTGTCACACCTTCCCCAGAGGAGCATAAAACCCACGGCCCAGTACCTGGGCTGCAGTCCTGGGTTCATTCGTAGTGCATCTCACCACAAGAATCTGGTTCAAATGGAGTGCTTTCCTTTCATTAATAATTAACTTCTCTTAGTTTTTCTCTTTCACTCTTGACTGCTTTTCACAGGCTAAAATAAGCTGGGGTGGGTTTTGGTGCTCAGAAGGCACATGATATGCCTAAAAAACCTCATATTTGATTATTCTCTTGTTTTCCTTAATTGTCATATGTAAACACAAGCCATATGCTTCTGTGTTTTTCTTGCCATAGTTCAACAGTGTTCTTCCACCTCCGCTTGTCAAGATTGTCCGTATTCAACTGTTAAACTGTTAACAGAAGAAAAGAACGATGCATGCACTGCACAATGTGTCCTCTCTGTCAGTCAATAGCACGCCCAAGGCAACAGCCACTAGGCTGCATTCATGTAGATTGAACATAACTGTGTCTTGCCTCTCCCCTGCCTTGTATCTTGCAGCAACAGACGGTAAACAGACAGCCACTCTCCCCGTTGCCTATGTTAGACTATCACAAGACCTTGATCGGATATTCAAATTCCAAATAAACACTTGCATATCCTTCTTCCTCAGACTGAAGTACTAACTGCACAAAAGAATGGCCTGTTTTTTCCCAGTATAAAAGGACATTGGTCACACAGCCTGTAACATGCTGAGATGGTCACATTGCTCAAGAAAATAGGTTAATAAGAAGGTGTCCTTTCATTTGAGAAAAATAGTCGAAGTCAAGTTTACTTGATTTTCTCTTCTATCCATTATTGTTTACAAGGACATTGTATCTATTATTCTTACTGAATGCATAAGTTAAACCATGGTGACAGTGTATATTGTTTGTTTTACCTGAAGTAACTGCAGATTTATTGTTGCCATTGTTGGTTTTTGTAAAGCTTTACTTTGTGAGTTATGCCTTTGACGGAATGCCTCCTGTCACTGGAGCTAAGGTAACATCATGTGGACATGCTGTTTGCAGATTTTTGTCGCTGTACATGTCGCTCACGCTTAAGAAAATCGAAACTTCCCCCACCTTATCACTAAATCAGACCGCCCCCATTTTCATACTTCATTTCATATGGTTGTGTCCACATTTGAAAATTGGAATGCAAATTGTGATATTCAAATTCTGTCCTGCAGTTGATTCTGCCAGTTTGCCAAATTTACACACATTAGCAAATTGTCTAAATTTGCACTATAAAGAAGTAGAGAGTGGGCTGCTTGTGGGCAGCAGGAGAAAACCGCATCATTGCATGAAACCAAGAAGCTGTATTAGTGATCCGAACTGGACACTGAATTTATCCATGCCACTGTTTTGCTACCAGGCAAAAACAATCTTGAGCTGCACTTTTGCAGACATCCTGTGGTGCTCACTAATAAAATCCATGCAAAGCCCCAAGCGAATAAGCACTGAGCGTAAGCTGCCATTTGGGCACAGATTTCTCATGGATTGTGGCACCATGCGTGAAATGAATGTAAAATCATCCATGATGCCTCTTGCTTCCATTTATTGTTTCAGGGAGGAGATGAGCTGACATCAGTGTTAGTGTTTCAGAAGATTCATTCTGTGTCTGTGGGTCTTTTCATTTCCACCATGCATAGTTTAATCTGTGCTAAGTGTACACAGTTGACAAGGTTGGGTGGTGATCCCCTTCACAGGATTTTAATGCCTTGTTTTATTACCGTGCAATGCAGATAAACATATTATTGTAAACTGCTTACATTTTTGCCCGAAAGAAATGAGCCCAAAGAGTTGTGTGGGAATGATTGAACTTTGCTGCTCATTGCCTCTGTGCATGCCCAATGACAACAAGCTGTGCTGCCTCAGGATGTTAGGGAGCTGATGGAAAGGGGAACAGAGAGTGTTAATGGGTGAGAGAGAGTGGCTTTTGAATGCTAGAAAGGATGAATTGTTACGTAGACAGTTTCCAGTTATGAAATATATGGTCACTGCCTTTAAAGTGCTAGGCTTAGCAATGCACAGGCAATGACAAGATTAGGGCAAGAGTGATTATAGAAAATATATCGCTGACACAGATTTGTAGAGGTGTCTGTATTGAACAGCATTCCCTTGGTGATTTATCATTTTAGTGCTGGTTTTTTTCCCCCTTCGCCTGTTCAAGCCTTGTAAAGCTTAACAGCTTTTACACAGTGTCTAAATGCCGAAATTACTGCAGATTGACTGGTTAACCAGATAACTGGACCTCAAGTGACACATGCATTTCTTATCGAGATTATCTTTTCATCAAAAATCACATTCAGAGGCTTCCATGGCTGTGACGGGTGCCGATTTTCACAAAGGAAGTGGATCTGGTGCTGCACATTTCGTTATGAAAGGTGGAACTTTTCCCTCCGTCTTTCACCAACACCAAAGCAACTCACCATGTCAGCAGTTTGGATGTACAACACACAGAGAATTATACAAGCCCCCCTGGGATTTTACTTTCATTGTTTTTTTTTTTTACCATAGTGCAGTCAGTTTCAGTAAACATCGGAGTATAGTAAATAACCAGTCATGAAGTGCGCTATATTCTCTCACTCTCTCATTTAATTACTCTAAGGACGCCTAAACCCTAACCTTTGAGATGTGTGCCCTTTAATGTTTTTTGTTGTTTTGTTTTGTGTATTTTGTACACACACATTTTAAAAATCATCACCAGGTTAATTTGAATATTTCTGCCTCAGGTTTGGTGGTTATTGGTACAACATAGTTTATAAGAGTGGGGAAGAACGATACCCGCATCAAATTAATCTTAAATTCACACATATTTAGGCTTATTGCCACATCTCCATTAAATTAAGACATAGGATGTATTTTCTTATAACATAGCAGCAATTTTCCTGCTCACCATTTTGTGGTGGACTCATGTTCAGCATGATACATTTAACTTTTTAATTGTTTAATGAACTGGGTCTCCTCTCTTGTAGTGGCACAATGATGTTACTGTCAGGGACTAGGTGCTGAGGGACTAAGCTCTCTCTTTTTGCAGACCTCTGGGTCTCCTTCAGTTTAGATGAAGGAGACCTTGCTCAGGAATTAAGAAAGTCATTAAATTGAGGCTTCTAGTAGGATCATTTTTGCAGTTACTCTCGGTATAGCTGTTTATTCGCTCGTAATATGCAAGGTTGTTAATTGCATTATATATAACGTGGATGCAGCCGTTTATTGTAATTTCACAGTTCAATTTGATGTGAACACAACCTACATCAAGTTTTCAAACGACAACGACGAGTTCCTGCTGAAACTTATCAGCAGTGCAGATGTGTATAATTGTCTGTGGCAACACAAGCAAATGCCTTCCAGGAGAGGGAAAATGTGTGCCATTGTCTTTCTATTCAATTTAGTTCAAATCATGTCGTACACTAATGTGAACACACTAGTTATTTTTAGTATAACCAAGCCTTTATTCTGATTCCTGAATAATGGAGCAGCTAAGTGGATCCTAGGCAGGCCGTTTACAGGAGGAAACCTTTGTCTCAACTCTTGAATGAGATTGGTAAAAACTTTGAACAAATGCAGTGGTAGCAAATGTTCTAAAACAGTTAGATTAGTGATGAAGACACGTCCCATGGGATAGAGCACAGATTAGGAGGTAGCGAGCAGTTTAATGAGGAGCGGAGGATTAACTGCTCTTGAAAAGTTGAGATGTCAGTCATGGTGGAGCTTTAACTGTTAGTTTTAGCAATTAATTACTCTATGTTCTAATTAGTAATTTGGCATGACATGATACATACAGTATGTGACCAGACGGACTTAATTATAATTCAGTTTGTCGCAATATAAAAGGAAAAAATAAGGTAGCTATGTAAAGTTTAGAATCCCTGTGTAAATAGCTTTTCATTTGATATCTTACCATTAAATCCCATTATTATCGTTATTATCATCATCATCATCATCATCATCATCATCATTATTATTAACATTATTAGTATTATTGTACAACTGTGACTGCTTGAATCCCTTAACAGTCTCTTAGGGGAACTAAATAGTATCAAATTCGTTTTAACAGACGTTCTGACAACTTACAGGGCTCTGGTTGCACATTCAACCAAACACCTTGCAAGTGCGACACCATTTTTTTCTTGGGTTGCACCTAACATTTCGTATGTCTCTGCCTGGGACTTTCATCTTCTCTACTGTCTCTCTGCAAAGCCTGTGTTCTCTATCTGCACTGTTCTGAACTCACTCTCGTGGAAGTATGACGTTGTGGTCAAAACCAATCATCCAAGTGTAGCAGTATAGTCCGTAGCCATGCTACACTATATTTGTTCTTCAAATAAAGACAAACGTTTACCTACACCTTATTTGGTTTACAGTCACTAACTCATTGTATAACTAACTCTTTTCATAATATGTAACTCCAGTGTTTAATTGTGTAGTTCACAGTGGCTAGATGAAGGACATAGTCTTTTCTCCCTTGAGGCTACTGCAAGGTACATATTAATTTTCCCACATGCAGTGTGATAACAGACATCAGTCAAAGTGATTGAAAAAGTGCACAACTCATTACCACCTCGCTCCAGCCTTGCAACTTGTATGTTTGCATGTTTTCATGAGGGCAAGAAGCCTTTCACATCTCCCCCTTTTCCCGCTTGATAGTCTGCTTTGTATGTGTGCGTAGGCACAGGCCGACATCTTCAATAGAACATGAAGCTGCTGGTGCATTAGGGCATATCTGTCTTCTGAGAGGAGGACACCAGAGGCACCATCATCCCACTGGCCATTTACGGGGCAGCAGAGAGGACAGAAAGAGACAGATGCTCTGACTGTTATTTCTGCCGTTCATACACCTCGTGACATTTCATCTTTCTATTAGTATTGATGTTTGACTTCCCCCTCAGAGTTGATTGGCTATAGTGATGTTTTATGCAATTGATGAATTAAAAACAAGACTATTGGTTCTGTTTTTGCAATTATATTGGAGGGAAATTATTCAGGATTCTTCCTTTAATTGAAATTGTATGCTTCTTTAAATGAAATGCACACTCGGATGCAGTTTATGCACAGGAAGAGAAGTTAGATGTCATTGGTAACATGTGACAGGTGACAGGTGTAAGAACAATGCATCTTTTTTTTTTCTTATTTTAAAACCCCTTAAATAGTGATACTATAATTAAGAAAGGTGAATTAAAAATACAATGTTATCTCATTTACTTTTATTTGCGACATATGGTGCATTTTATTAGCACTTAATAAGGAAAATCTGTTCACCTGCTTATTCATTAAACAATCCAGCAGTGAATAGTATAAAGCAGAAAGGTGCCAGGAGCTTCTGTTAACGACAACATCCAACAAAGGTAATAATGTGATTTCACTGACTCTTGACTGGTGATTACTTTTTGCTTTGTGGGTTTTTATTATAAAATTCAGTTTACTCCTTCAGTTTATCATCGCTTTGCTTTTAATTAGCCTGATGGATGGCACCAGACTGTCACAAAGTTTTCTGAAAGTCCCATGAAACACCGGCTCATGCTTTGCCTATTAGTGGATATTGTTTGTTTTGTTACGGTTATGGTCAGATGGTTGGCTAGGCTTACACTTATTTGTGTACCATAAATCAAAATGAACTGCCAACTCTACAGATAGAGTGTTTTAATACATGTCTGTCCTACAAACATTTACCCACTAGTAAATGTTTAGCAGATAGTCTTTTGAGATGTTGACAAATGTAAAATCTACATCCATTTGGTGCTTGGCATGAGTTAATTGAGTGCTGTTGCAGGGATGCACAATATGCATCCCTTTATGGCCCCAGTTGACGACCAGATCTGAACAAACACCTCTAGGGTGTGGTTAAATGGCAGCATTACATCTGTAACCTTCCAACATCTTGTGGAAAACATGTAATGAAAGCTGAGGCTGGTTTTTGTTTAGAGCAAAGGGAGGCTTTAGCCTGTTTATGTATACTGTTCCTAATAAAGAACTTAATTATTGTAAGAGCAAGACGTGACTGGGCTGTGCAGACCCTTTATGTGAGATAAAGGAAGGGAACAAGGATAGAAAAGGGAAGGGCGACACCACAATTCAAGGAAGTGATTGATCTCCTTAATTTCAAGAAGCAATGATGGGATCATTTATTGATCTGGACATTTCATCAAGTGTCACATCATGTGACAAACTGACACCCCGAGGTCCTGTGTCACCACCCTGCGTCTCTCTGGCTCGCTTTGTCTCCTACAGAGTGTTTTCCCATGTTGCCTCTTGTTTTGCTTTTCAACCTTTTCCTTGCCTTTGTCCATCCACTGCAGTTCAAACTCAGGTGTATCTTTCAATATATAATGTATATTTATATGTAGATATTAGTAGAGCAGCAGCAGATGGTCAATTAATGAATTGCTTGATCAATAGGAATTGGTTTTGGCAACTGTTTTTAGTCTAAGAAGGAATTTCTGTCGGTGGATGGAAATTCATAACTATTTTCTATCTAAATCATGTATACATTTATTGAAAGATAGCAGAAACCCCACATGAAAACATGTTTAAATGTACAAGTAGAATTTTAGCAGGAAGCAGATATTTGACAGATATATATATATATATATATATAAAAAAAAAAACATAACAGGATTTTACGTCATCAGTTTTTGTGCAATGAAGTTGAATGCCTTTTCTTTTCATTTAAGACTATGACAACCTTACTCCAAGCTCCTCCCTGTCAGTTGCAGGTGATAAGTGCGGCTGATCAATATTTAATTTATGTTCCAAGAATGAGGCCTCAAGTCCTGTCGATTCCAATGAATTGTGCATACAGTACTCAAGAAGCCATGCAGTTACTGTAAGCATAGTCAGAGGCTTAGATGGAGATGATGAGACTCATCTGCTGATCTTTTCCCTGCCAAGTCACTGTAACCGATAGGCTTTGTGGAGGAACAGATCAGCAGGCGGGTTTGATCATCTCCATCTAAGCTACGATCTTCACTCTGTGACTGGTTGGAATTTCAAATCTCCTGGAAACTGCAGTCACTCATACACAAGGAAGGTCAATATGATTGTTTAATTACACATGTAAATACATACAGACAAAACTGGTTTTGTCATCACATATTTTCTCTGGCTGTGGGGCCAGTTGTTCAGCAACCAGCAGACAGCCTTTTTGGATATTACTTTTTCCAAACGGGAAATGGTCCACCACGCCTGAAACTGTTATTTGCTCTTACTTACTTAGTACTGAATTAGTTTTTTCCCTCAAATGAGCTTCAGAATGGCTACATTCCTCCAGTGTAAAACTTAAAGGTTAATAAGTCTGGTAAGTTTTTTCATTTCACATAATGTTGGCCAAGAAGAGTGGCAGATTGGATTCATTGCTTAGATTATTTAAACTAGCTTTAGGGTATGTATGAGTTAGTACTGATGTGCTGATAATGTGGCATTGAGCCCAGAGAGCCATCATATCAATCTATCTGAGATGAGTACACTTGCCTTTATGGGGTAGTGTGACTTGAGAGAGATATAAAAGTAATAAATATTCTCCATCATAATGCATGTTAATACTATGGGTGTAAGGTACTTTAGAGTTCTCTTGGATGACCCTACTGTAACCTGTATATGGAAATGAAATATCTAGATCATGGCTTTGAGGCTTTTACTGGTTTGCCAGGGCTATAGACAGTGGATAATAATATGTGAAATAAAGACTCTTAAAACATTTCATACTGTATATAAGCTGTCAGTATTTATGTTTCATTTTTTTCCCCTTTGCCCTCACTTCAAAACTAGGTTATAACTGTCTTTTGAGGAGCCGTTATCTGATAACTCAATCCAAGGAATTATTAAATAAGGAAATACAGTATGTGAAGTACTATTCCAACCAAAGGCATTACTATCGATATGCTACTGAACCGTCAGCGTCACTGGCCTCATTTCTTGATTTAATACTTGCTGATATGTGTAGATATTTGCCTCGTTGGTATTTTTGCTCTCAAAAGCTGCATTTCCCTGAGTTCATACACTGCTCTGACATCCACGTGCGATGGCTAATTGAAAATATTCTCATTCATCCAGGTCATAGTTATCCAAAAGTAACTGAACTGGACTCTCACCTGTTGTCCAAGTGGCTTCTTCAATTCAGTTTTTCAGTTGTGACTGATTCTATCACTTTTGGATGGCAATTTGAAATATTTCTGCCAATACATGAATCTTCAATCTTGAAAGGGTTGGGCACTTTTAATTATCCCCGAGTGCTCTGGAAACAGCTCCCCCCTCTATCTTATCCTCCCCCATCAGCATATCTGCCCTTGGTGGTTGGCTGTACATGCTCCAACATCTTTCATGCATTATTTAACAACTGTTTATGATGAGTCATTTGCTGCCATTCTGTCTGCTATGATTCAGTCTAAACTTCTACATCCCTCAGGAGTGATAGGTGATAGCTGACCTAAGGGATCTGTCATTGAAAGTTGGATTTTTACTTTTGGTTTGTTAGAGTTAAAAAAAATATATATATATATGTGATGGAATGTAAGCATCTAGAGAGGTTTAAAAGAAAAATGCCACAGAAAATGAGTTGCTGAGAGAGATGCTGTTGCTGTTCTTGATTAAAGTGATAATATATTAAAAAAGCAGAAACGTATAACTTAAAGCAAAAAGTAATATTCTCTGTGCTGAACATGAAAAGATAAAAGTTGTGATTAATCGCTGGATGTTGCAACATGACATTCCTACATAAAAATGTAAATCCCGAAGGTTCAATAAAATGACACGCACAGATATTGATATGATTCAAGCAATCAGAAATATCCTGGTTTTCTTCCTCTCTGTTCTTGCGTTGTTCATTTGTGCTCCCTCACTTGGAGCAGAGCAGCTGCTACATGTGCCAGTCATACCTGGAAATGAATTGGGCTTCCTGTCTGTACCGAAGCCTATTCTACAGCTAACTTCTTCCATATCAGATCAGGAGGGACCATAGAAAAACAAAGCTCCATCCCACCTTCAAAATAATTCCACCAGCAGCCTCTGGGACCACTTCAGAGAGGCTGTGTTACAAACTGTGTTCGGTGGCTTGTGGTGGGGAGCCTTGGCATGGGAATGTGTCTCATTGTCTTTTTTTGTACGGTATCCATTAGTCCCCTGGCCTGATGACACGTAGCCCGAGCAATGGTTCATTTTAAAAATGAAAGTGCGGGGGAAAATTTTGCGCCAGCAAATTGGCACATGCCAGCGTGACTTTAAAAAAAAAAATAGTGAGGGAAAGATGGAAAGTTAATACCTACTGGCGGCAGAAACTTGGTGAGAATTAAGAATAGCCCAAGAGGAATTTGAGGCAGAAGCATTTGCTACATTGTCCTAGATATGCTGTATATTTGTCAGCTTTTACTGCAAGTTTTTAAAAAAGTACTAAATTTAGCTACTGCATAAACACATAAATCGCTACTCATTTCTTTTCAATAATTGTATAGTTGAGGTGTACAAAAAATCGGTTCATGCAAAGATCATGATTATTATCCCCAGAGTTTCTAAATCGATTCAAAGCTTTGTTGCTTCAGTTTTGTTTGGCTTTGATTCAGTTTCCCATCACTGTACCACTTTAACAAACTTCCAACCAATTCTGAATGGACAAAAATAATAACTACATCCATAGCCTGTTTCATTATTGTGTAGCTCCAATTAGAGAATTACAGTAGAGCCCAAGGTACTGTATGTCATACCCTCACATAACCTTTTCAGGTTACTTTTGCGGTTTTTTCTCTTGGATTTGTTTACGTTTACTTTGCCTTTTTCCCAAATATTTAAACCACCTAACACCCTGCTAATACTTTTATGATGACACCGTTTTTCAGCAGTAGAGTAGAATTGGAAATCATCAAACCTAGATGTTTAATCTAATTGTGACCCAAGAACTCAGAATCAAATTGTGAGATCAAATGTGAGACTGGGTCCATTATTTACCAGGAGCTAACCCCCAAATCCATTGCCTGTGGGTTCCCATCGCGTAGTCATCTTCTGCTCGATGTGAGCACCTTTGATGACAGCGGTTCACCTCCACCGTATCTGTGGGGATCTGGTAAAATCCTCTCCCCTTAGCTTGTCTCTGTCGGTTTTGGCATCCCGGGGCACAACATCCATCCACCATCTTCACTTTTATGATGGAAACAGCTGGCGAAGAGATGAGTTGTCTGACACATTGCCTGATTTATGAGTTGTCTAATCTAGTATACGTCTATAGAGCGTAGTTTCCTGCCAGAGGGGCATTACCTTGGTTGTGCGACGTCAGCTCCTGGAGCTCTATAGCACTAGCTGGCACCAAGTGTACTCTATTCCGTGCTGGGTTGTCTAATGTGGAGATTGTGGCTGACATGATTTGTGTGGCTGGTCATTAAGGGGGTCACTAGAGAACACAGTTCCTAAAATGTACAATCCGTAGTAAATCACTAAGAACAAGTTGACTAATGACCTTTTTGTCATGTATTTGCAGGTGACAAAATATAACTCGCAGTTAGTGTGAGTGTTTTCCCTCCCATTTTCCCTTCACTATGCAAACAAATAACATAATGTTTCCTTTCTGCCGTCCTCTGATGTACAGCGTGCATAATCACATCTGCAGAGTGGAAAATGAGCCTTGGATAAAAGCATCGGGGGTGAGCGAAAATTTGACAGGCAACACGCAGGCATATCAAGATTGCTGCTCGGTTTGCTTAGTCATATATTTGTGGGGAATGTTGTGTAGGTAGAGATGGCACATGAGATTCTCGAAAGTATTTAGGCGACACTCTCAGCGCTCAGTGTATGTTTGCAGAATAATTTCTGATGAATAACGTAAAGGAAACCTGGGCCTTTAGCCATTCAAGATCTTAGCTGGCATATGTTATTGCTTCTGTGCAAGATTCCACATTGGCAGATTTATATGTAGGCCTTTGCAGAATTACAAGGCTAGGACTACATGAGATAGTTGTTTTATGAAAGAGGTACTTAATATAATATCTGTTGCTCCTCGGGATTATGTCTTTGGGACGGGTTAGGGTGTGTGTCAGATTGACAACTATCTGTAGGATTCAAATGTGTACCGAGAAAACTGACTTGTGCTCAGTTTTCCTCAGTGTCCCACTCGCTCTCTTTTCGACAGACTTTTTCTGAATTTGTGTCTCTGTTTTTAATCTCAGCGTCTGCTTCTTGAAAGCAGTAAATGAAGGCAAATGTCTTGTTGTTTCTCTGCATCTAACATATATTCTTGCTCGCTGTGGCACTTTTACTGCAGAGAGCAAGCCTTGGATTTCCCTTTCCTCTTAAAACCCCATGCACCATCTGCTATTAGTGTCTAAATATCAGTGATATAACGTGGCTGCTGTCTTTGTCTCTCTTACTGTCTTTGTCACACGTAGCTTGTTACTCCTGTGGGAAGACTCAAATTTAAAGATTTAAAAGAAGTCAACTTGAAAGCTATTTGAAGATTTTTTTTTTCTTTTCAGCTCTTGTTTCTTTTGTAAGTAACAGTTTGACAATATATTCTGTAGGTTAGGATGTCATGTCATTCGAGCACTCAAATTGAAATGAAGCTGGTTTAATAAATGTTAATTGTGTTAATGTTTTTGTGCTTTATTAAATCAATAAGATCCCTAACTATCTTTCTTTCTTCATCATAGATCATGTGAAGCGTAAGATTCGCCGGCGGCCCTCTTGGGGAAGGGGTATTATCAGAAAGAAGAAGAGCTACAAGAAAGGAATAGAAGAGGAGGAGGAGGATGAGCCTGAGGCAGAAGTGGAAGCTGCAGGACCGAGTGACTCATGTTTGACACAAGATGAGGAATCATCCTGTGACACTACTGGTCCCCAACCCAATGGCCACCATCCCCATCTCCCCTCCACAGAGGAGGAGAGCTCCAATGAGCCTCCTGTTGAGGCCAGTGAAGCCAGAGAAGAACCAGCATCTAAGGCGGAGCTGTCCACAGCCAAGGAGGGAGAGTCTGAGAACACAAAGGAACACCACGAGCTGCATTGTCTTGCTGGCACTTCTCATCCCAACATGGACAGTGATAGCCAGGCCAAGCAGGCGGACTGCCAGCCTTTGACAGAAACGTCTGAATCCTCAGACGCAGAGGCCCAGTCCAAGCACACGGAGGATCTTGCAGTATCACACATGGACTGTGTGAATGGAAATGAGTCAATGGACAGCCTGGACTCACAGAACCTCAAGAGGAGCAGTAAGCAGGAGAAAAGGACTCCCCTGAGCGTGGCTGCCAGCTCGGACATGCCAGAACAGGAGGAGTACAAAGACAAACTTGAGAGACATCCTACTCAGGGGCACCCTCTTCAGGACGGGAGGGCAGTGACTGAAAGTGCAGAAGAAGATCAAGACAAAGAAGGTATAAAGCTAGCCTGGCTATGTGGCCTTCCTTTTGTATTTAATATGTTTTTTGTGAAATTCTAAGTATTTTGAAAATCCTTAAATCAGCTTGATTGAATTATGCTTTGAATGTGGAGTCACCCACAATCACACACAAACAAATGTCACTGCAACTGTGTGTATGGAAATTATGTTAATTTCTCTCTGTCTATTGATCTTTAAGGTTCTTTTCAAGGGACAGTGGTGCTGCAGTTTTAACTTATCCTAATAGCCTATAAAAATGCTGGAAAAGTAATTTTCTTGAAATGCCAAACCAGCACTAATGCTTTCAAAGCTGCAAACTTTGTCTTTGTTTATTTCACTTGCAGAAACTGGTCATCACAGAGATGTTTACAGACAACGTTATCCACTTAGCACCTTCAGAACCCTTTAGTGGCTTTTTTGTTTTTTCCTAGCAATAATTATTTTTTAAATGTTGGGCATTTTGGGATATGGAGCTCTACAGTATGAATGAGTTTGAGGGTGGGCTTACCCTCTCCAGACATGTACATTTAAGCATTTAGCAGACACTTTTATCCAAAGCGACTTAAAAAAGAGGAATAAGCTACATAGAAGTAGTCTTGGAAAGAAATTTACTAGATAGGTGGACAGTGGACTGATAGCGGGTGAGAGTGCCGAGGTGGATCCAAGTGCAGAAGGAGATAGGGAAGGGGGTAGGGTAAGTGCTAGGACAGAAGATATACATCTAGGCTCTCAGCCTCTCATTCATTTGACTGCACAGCACTTGACATAGGTGTGAATAGGTCACTTGTCTTTCTATCTAGAGAAAAATGTACACACAAAATCTTATGTACAGTATATGGTAATTGTGTCCCTATCAATTAGGGTGTAGCAATGTGAAGCACCAGTTTGTAAATGTATATTTATATTATACATTTACATTATATAAATAAATATAAATATATTTATTTATATTTGTTCCATTGTGCGATAACAGAAAAGGAAAAATATGTAACTATATTCAAATTTAAAAAATGTGCCAAAATACTTCATATGTTAGAGTAGAAGTGGGATAGTGGGAGTAAAGTAAATGGTTAAAACTACCTGACACGAGTAGAAAGCAGATGCTTTGATGTCATGAATATGCTAAATTTTGTATGACTTCATCTAGTGGCATTTGTTTACTTTCCGTGCAGATTTTGCAGGTGTTTTGTTTTTTTACCCATGTCCTCACTTTCAAATATTGGCCAGACAGAGTCCAGCAATATAAAGAGCCAGGGTTTTGTACCTAAGTAAGCTTTTGCTTTTGCCGTATTTTCATTTTACTTGCTAATCATTTAATCTTAACTGTAGTTATACAGTTATGCAAGATAAGAAAATCATTTAACTCAAACACATGTAGCCAGCGCTTTGCTCATCATTAAAATGTGGAGAAATTACTTTTTTTGATTATCATTCAGCTCCTCTGATTTACATTTTGGTTTGGCTTTTAAAAATAGAGAAGAGGACATGAATAATGCAACATAAGTCATACAGAATATAAAAATGCTATCTCCTGCCTTAGCAGATGATATATTTCAACAGAGGAAGCCCAGGAGCTTGAAATTTATGTCAACCTTTGTCTAAAAGCTAAGCCCTCTGATATGATTCCTCAATGGTTTCTGTCTATAAAGATTCACACGGCTTTTCCCTATCTCTGATCCTGCCATATATTTTATTTCTTTGCCACAAGCCATTATGCTCCTTTTACTTGTGTGTGGTGTTTGAGTCAGACAAGCCAATAAGTCTGTGTTTGATTACGGGCGTGTGGTTTGGCTGGTGGTGGACAGAAGCCAGTTGGAAGGCTGAGGTAATGGTGCTGTTAGAATATGCCATCAGAGTGTGACACGATCACAAAATTGCAGGACACAAACTAAGGCTCCTAAAACAACAACTCGGCTTGTCCACCTCCTCTCTCCCAAGCTGAGCCAGCCCTTTTTTTTCATTAGAACATTTTTTTCAATGCTGTTAGAAATGGACAGGAAAGAGGCCTAATATGAAAAATTGTGCACCCAGTAGCTGTTGGGATTTTCAAATTCATTTACTCTCCCAATCTTGTAGCAATGGCATCTGAGATTTATTTTATTTTCAAGTATCCAGTATGTTCTCTCCACTGCTTCATGAGTAAAACAAGCTGAGGTCTGAAACTTGCCATTAATTTAAAGTTGATTTAATTCATAATACTTCATCTGTCTCAGTTAACCTTCTTTCCATTAATCATCCATTTATATCTTCTTAGGGGGTTCAAAAGAGCAACTGAAGGGATCTGCTGAACAGACTGAGGATGAGCCACAACCAGTTCCTCCACATCCTCCGGTAGTGGTGGACCACCAGCAACTCTTGGTAAAAATGACTTTATTATCTAATATCATTTGGTCTTGTAATGGTACATTGGATTGGTTTTATAAGCACTATGGTTTTGGTCTCATGGTGCAGGATTTTTTCAGTGCAGAATGGAAACCAAGACTGATATAAACTGCGATAAATACAAATAATTATGAAGGTTGAATCCCATTAGCTGCCTCAGTCTGATTTGTTTTATGTTGTTTATGTTTATTTTGCAGAAGATTAAAATGAAATCTATAAAAAAAAAAAGTACAGTGCAGTCAGTGAGAGGCAGAACGTCCATTGGACTTTTTTTAAAGCCTCCACCTAATTACAACATTTCACTGAACTATACAGCAAGACATGCTTAAACTACACTGTTGCCAACAACAGCCACAGTTAATAATAAAATAATGTGATTCTAGAGGCAGCAATAATGTAGTACAATAACAAGTGTCAATGTTACTTGCAACATTGGGCTTTTCCTAAAGTGACAAGTGAATGAAAGAATGACTTGTATGTGCACTGTTCACATGGCAGCTATATAATGGTCACCTTAGTTATTATTAAACTCTATTAAATGCCTTTCATTTAAAGACACGTGTTAAGTGCGCCGGGGATTGATATCCAAAAGAAGCAATAAATACAGCTTTAAATGTATGTTTTGTGGAAGAGCTATATAGTATTTGATGTGAATTCAGTGTAGATGTGTGTCAAACAAAATGTTCTAGTGTTTACTCACTGTCTGGTATTAATTTGCAAGAATCAATGTGCACTTATTTAAACAAGAAGCAACATTGATTATTTATTTATCCAGTGTAAACCCTCTGCCCTAACGCTCTGGCAGTACTTTAGTAGGGCGGTTGTCTTTATGTCCAAATTCCCCCCTCTTTTATCCTAGATATTTTCAGCCTGATTGGTCCATCTAGGCACATAATCATGTTAATGTAGCATGTACTGACATGCTCAGCATCATTAATTAAAAATGCAGCATCAGCGCTAGAACCTGGAAAAAAAAAAAACCCATTCAATTATTAAAAACAATCTATTCGTTCTCTAAAACATGATCTAACCGTGGACAACCTACCTTTGCGAAAGCCTTGCAAGCCTATTTTTAGAAATTAAAAATTATACACCTTGTGTGATCTTTACCAAAATAATTTTATGAAAAGAAGAGGAACATGGTCACACATAATGTCCATGATAAATTCATAGGGTTGTGAATACTTTATGTATGCAGGGTTTTTCAACTGCTTAGAATAAGTGTTGATTCACAGCAATTGAATATTTCAGCACGTTCCAAGAACTAAACAATCAAGCAAAAATAGATTGTGTACCTGCCTACTCTACTGGGAGATGCAAAACTCAGAGGTTACAGTGTGGCCTAATATTAATATTTGCTCACTTTGACTTCTCATATCTAAAGTACGTAGGTCATTTAGAAAGTATAGATGTTATTTGGGAAACATTAAGGTCCTTGAAATCCCACCAATGATACCAATGTGGGTTTGGTATTTCTAACAACCAGCTTTTGTCGTTTTCTGTGCTATCACACTGTAACTTATAGCTTGATATTTGTTGTCCAATTACTTTTTGTACACCGATTTTTAATAGGTGTAAAAAACTGACTTGTTGGTAGTACTTGGTGAGGGCTGCATTAAAAGCCTAAGCATTCATGTTCTCTTTAGTAAGTGGTAGAATTAGCTAGACCCCTTCTTCCTTTTTTACTTGCTGGTGTATTCTGTCACACGCACTGGCTCCTGAGATGGATGGTTCTCATCTCAGTGAGATTCTGTGCCATTAATGCATCAGTTTGTACTGTAGCTTCCAAGCATAAAAAGGGTCGCAGAGAGCTAATATCTAGACAATGTGAAGTCTACCATTATAAACTAAAAGTTTTTTTTACCTTTATTTTTTTATTTTTTGTGGAATTGAAGGTATGGAGGGCAGAGAAACTCAATCATGGGCAAACCAGCCTTAAGCTTCCATATCCATAGGTCTGTCTGTGGCTGATGCTGTCACACTGCCCTTCTCAGATGGCTGATTTTTAAATTCTTAGGCTTATTCTTCCTTCCCATTCGCCCTGTAGTTATTCCACTGTCTCCCTCCTGTTATCTCCCATCTATCAGCATTTCCTATCCCTGCTATCCAAACATGGAGGGAGCCAGTTACAATGGCAGGTCATTTTCTCATTCCTCAGTCAACAGGTGTTGTTCCTGCTACATTTGAAGGAAATAAGGTCATGACTCAAACATGAGTTTCTCCGTGCCTCACTAGATCTGCCAACTTATCTAAGGATGTGTTCGAGTAACAGAGAACATGTAGGAGCTCTGTAATGCGTTGCGCGGTCACGCTACAGTCTCACCTAATACCCCAAGTGTAAATTGGAGCCTCAGTTCAGTTGGCTCCCGTGACAGCACTTCTCACTGATCGGATGGGGGGCATGGGGTTTTAGAGCACTGCAGTGTAATTGGTGTAAAAGAAGGGTTCTTCTGACATACATTTATTTTTTTTCCTCCATGCTACATATTGATAGGCTAGCCCACATTTGCCTAGTGTCTGTTACCAGTGTCCCATTGGGACGGTGGAGACAGCAAGGTATGCAATCTCGTCTTGCTGAATGTGGATCCATCTTTCAAATTGATTGACAGGCTTTTTAGTTTTAACTTGAGCTGTCCCATTGACCAGCCTCACACACAGCACTAATCTGGGTTATATTTGTTCATAGGGGGAAGAAAGGATATATCTAAAAAAAAAAAAAAAAAACAGATTGTGAAAGGAGTGGACTGTGAATAATTGCTTTTTCATCCCTGGCTTACGGAACAAATTGAATTTCCGGTGTGCAGGATAAAAGTCACCATTTAAGCAGATATTTGCTGGCGTAGCTAAGACTGGCATGTTGCCTGATGTGTATTAGGGCCTTTCGTGAGTGCTGTGCTGTTCCTTCCCTTTTCACTCGGTTGCATTCATTGATTGTAGTGGGCTCATTATTTTTTACTTTTAAATGGATGGAAGAGACTCTGAAATCTCTCTGAAAATTGAATACTATCACTGTTATGGGTTTGTTCACAGACCTGACGCTCAAAGCCGATAGTACTGAGATGGGATTATTTCAGTATTCACATCCTGTCTTTCAGAGTAATGACACAGTTATTCGCTCTGATTCTCTTAGTGAAATCTACTTCTGTTATTGGCAGTTTCACTCAAATACTGCTTGATGGCATTTGAAACAAAATTAATTCCACTGCATGAATAAAAAGACCCTGAGGTTTGAGGCTTGTTTCTCTCAAAATGCGTCCTATTCTGTGCTATTTTCTTTCATCAATAACCGGACACTTGTCTGCAGATGGACTAGAAGAAGTGGTGCTGACAATTGAGAATGAGAATTCAGTAACATGAAATCCAATCTCGCCCTGCCATTTTCCTCCATCTTCCCAAGAACACACAGATAATCGTTTGCTTTGCTGTGTTTTTTGTTTTTTTTTCCCCTAAAAAGAGCTAGTGTTCCTAGTTGTTGGCACAGTATGGAGTCTCTTGGCTTGATGCTTTAGCCATTACAGCATGTCAGGATTTCCTGTTTTTAGAGAAGCCTGTCAACAGAAATGGCCTCGTGTTCATTTTTAGTGCTAATAACAGTGGGGGGGGTGCCTCTGCTGAAGTAGCCATGACACATGTCCGTTCAAAAGAGAACAGCTTAATAATACTGCTGGACAAGTCTTTGATTGTCAATAACATTTGAAGTGCGTCTTTTATTTTCATCCACTCAATTTATTTCATTCAATGGCCTTGACATTGCAGTCATTTGCCTGTAATTGTACTTGCAGAGCTGTGCCTCTTGGCCATGCATTGGAAGTCCAGTTGTGTCCATAAAGGACATAACAAACGGGTTCCTCTATTTTCTTGCTGTTCTGCAGTAGTTTGCCTTTTAACTGAACCTTCAGGGTGATTAATTATACCCTTTTGCCTTGGTCGCACCTCATGTATCCCAGTTAAACCTTGGCTTATATAAACTAAAGATATAGATTGTGTAGGATTTTGTACCTCTTATTAAATGCTTTCGTTTTTCTTTGTCACCCAGTAGTATCGGTCGACCAGGGAATGCACTTCAACATTAATGCTACCATAGACGTGGATGTTGTCACATTTGTTTGTTAATAGCTAAAGTTAGCCTCCAAGTCAGAGAAGAATTCATCTAACGTGTACTTTTATTTATTATACAACAGAGACAGGGGGTTATAAAAGGAGAAGCAGGTGTCTATAAATTACAAGCCCCATGATGTGAATGTTTAAAATCTATTGATGACAGAATTCCACTACAGAGGATGATGTTGCAACAACTAATTAAGATGTGTCAAATGTTTCCTTGTTCTTATTTTTGGAAATGTTTTCCCATAATGCACGATGAACAGGTAATTTCAGTGTTGGACACTCTTATCTTCATGACAGACACACTGGTTATACTTCACCCGAAATGAATATGAATTGATTAACTTTTATTTCCCTTGAGGATTAGTCCAAATTAAACAATTCCTTCTAGCTTGACCTAATCCAAAACAACCATTTTGAAAACATCTCTGTATCAGGTCATTTTGCAGGGTTATTTGTGGTAAGTCAGTGTAAAGGAGGTTTTCCTCTTTTATTATCTGGTGTTATTGGATCTCTGCTGTCCTAAACTTAGAAAATATTAAAGCTTCCCTGTTTCTTATTTACCAATTTTCTTTCTTAACCTTTAAGAGCTTTTTATTTCTCAGAATACCCTTTTCTTCTTGACAAATGAAATCAGAAACGTTTTCCCATTTTACATCACTCATTCATTATCGTTACCTTGATCTTGTGGTAAATGACACCCTGTACAAATACCTGCTCTTAAGGTATTTTTGTCTACATTTCCAATTATCTGCACCTCCACACTCCCCAAGTGGATAGTGGAAATTGGAACCGTAGCCATAATTTTAGTAAGGGGAAAAAAAATTACCTTGGATCAGCCAAAATATGTGAAGTAGTGTGAGCTGAGTGACAATAATTACCCTCCTCGAGGACAATGTTGCACAGCGTGACAGTCTCACTTTTTAACCACAATACTTGGGAGTAGATTTGGCCAAAGCTGTTCTGCAAAAATCATCCTGCTGACTGAGCACAGCTGGGTTTCTATATGAACTATTGTTTCTATGTACTGACACGGCTAGATAAGAACAGAATGGTTAAATTGATAAAGTTGTTTACTCTATGTATGACGTACTTGCCTATATTGTATTGGCTAATGGTAAATCCTGTAAAATGTGTAAATCAGATCTGTTAAATGTTTGTTAATATTTTAAATTTTAAAATAATTAAATACTCATATCGCATTTTAACCACAGCCCTCAGTTTGTAACAAGGATAAATGTACATCAGTGATTTAGGCTAAGTTAGAAACTCCTGTTGGAGGATATAACTAGAGCTGCAACTAACGATTGTTTTCATAATCGATTAATCTGTTGATTATTTTCTTGATTTCATTGGTCCATAAAATGTCAGAAAATGTTAAAAAACTTTGATCTGGAAATGTTCTCAAATGTCTTGTTTTGGCCACAAACCAAAATGATTCACTTGTAATGATTTCTTTGTTATCTGGAACAAAGGACCCAGAAAATATTAACATTTACGGAGCTAAAACAATCAGAATCATAAAAAAAGCTTCAAACCGATTAATCGATCATCAAAATAGTTGACGATTAATTTAGTAATCGATTAATAATAGATTATTGTTTCAGCTCTAATCCCATGTGTTAAATACCACTTAGGTAACCAAATGACCATGAACCATGAGTAATTTACCAGCTCCACTGGGCAGCCTGGCTGTTCTGTGCCTTTATTTTGGTAGCTTTGGTTGCTATAGTTACATGCTGATGGAACACCTTTGCTAAAGATAAATGAACTGTCATAGTCAATGGTATGAAAGAGGCTTGTGTGCTTGGCCTAATATTATGTAGAGATTTAAGACCTAATGGATGAAAAAATCTCTCACACACTTTTGTTGGAGAGATATTGTCTCTTGCTTTGAGGTTATTGAAGTGTCTGTGTTTCTGGTGGGTAACAGCTAACACTAGTGCACAACAACTATCTACAGATGTCTGCCTTGTTTTGTCAACATAAATGGTGCTAATGCACGGGTAAGGAAACCTCCATTTTCTGCCCTGTTTGTGTCCACATGCAAGTGTATGTCCACGTTTAGGCATCTGCTACTGACAGGAGATGTCACAGCTGTATTGTTTTTGAAAGTAATATTATTTTTTTTGAATTCTTGATAAATTGATAAGTTCCCAGGATAAATGACTAGAAATGCTCCATGCAACATTGCTAGGGTGTGTGGTGTAAATAAATCATAAGGAAAAAAAACCACAAATTGAACCTGGATTAAATCAGATATTGAGATTCTAGTCAATATCCTGTATGAATTATGTTTTTGAGCAGGTTTACTCTGTACTTTGTAGAAATCAGAGGGACAGGAAACTGGCCCTTAATCCCTTAACTTTCTACTTAATGAACACAACTCAAGTCTTAATATCATTAATTAATTTATTTTATTTTTTAATCCTTCCTGTGTTCTGACTGGGTGTCCAATGCAGGTGGATAGTCTTACTGGAAAATACATTTCCCTAATATAGATTTAAAACCTGATACCATTTAGGCTTAGGTTAACATAAAAGCTGAGGTCTTAATTTAACGCACTGCGGAAAATACACATCTTAATTAGGCCACATAAAAAAAATCACAAGCAATTAAATGATAAGTGTATTCATTTTATTAAAGTACTAAGTCGTGAAGCTTAATATAGATCTCACACAAATGACCTTCCGCCCCATACTGAAGCATGCACAGCCATTGAGTGGCTGGGCATGTTCCACTGGTTTTATTGTTCTGAGTAAAGCCAACTGTTCAATATTGAAGATAAGGCACAACCCAAGCAGGGTTTTTTACCTGCCCCGCTGAAAGGGAAGAGCATTTCATTTTAATGCGCTGAGACCATGATAATTTGATTTGTCATGATTGTCCCTGACCCTTGTAGCACTATCAATATTACATTACCTTTGTGACCAAGAGCCCCGAAAGCCACATTATTTGTCACTGTGACTGGAGTTCGGTTTCATACCACCTTCTGCCCTTGCTGAATCCATTAATGCTATCAACCAAACTAGAATCATTTATTATTACTCATTTTGCTCCAAGTAAAAGCAGGAAGAAGAGGGTGAATTGTTCTTTTAGAGGCAGATATTGATGGCTTAATTGTGTCCCTGGTGACGAGGACTGCTGGGCACCACATCCCTGTTTTTCCCCCCCTTTACTGCCTGCAATTGAAGCTTGTGAAGCAACCCTTGATGATCATAGACCCTTTAGTTATAGAAGAATCTGGCACAGTACTGGAAGCATGCAAGCCACTGTTGCTGCTGTAGTGTTGCACCCTCAATGCCAGCTCCTTTTTAAAGTGGAGCTTTACTTTATACAACAAAAACAAGATAAATTATAAATAGTGTAATACACAAGCCTGATCTTTGATCTCCGAGTTAACATTCATTAATAAAAAAAACAAGTCTCTGCTCTTTTAGTATCAATTCACACTGTTGATATGTTTTGTTAACAAGGTAGTGAGTTACAGTCACATCATTAGCTGTGTTGAAGCATCCTTTTTGTATTATCTAGCTATTGTCACAACAGTTGTCGGATAATTATTTATTTAAAATTTAATTTACGTTACAATCACTGTCCGTAATGTTTTCTTGTCAGTCAGCCGGCAGTTGTTATGCACTCACTCACTGAGACCCACCACTGCAGTTATGGTGGCTTTGATAGATGGTGGAACACACAGATATACACGCATATATCACAGTTACTTCGGTGCAAAAAATGGTGAATTCAGCATTTTTCTATTTTGAGGTGACTTGACAAAACTAACTACTAATGGAAAAACCACGTGGTTTGCTGACTGCCAGTGATTGAGATTCTGGTGTGAAAGAGACTGTGTTAAATGTAATTTATTAATTTCTGCATAATATGTCTTCTGTGACATAATCCATATAGACTCCTCTAGCTAGTGTTTCTGCCATTCATTGAGGCACTGTTTCCTTATTTGAAAATCTGGAGCCAATAGAACAGTTAGATTATGGGGTTTGCCTTATAGTTGATGGTGTGACAGCATATCATCTGATTTAATTGGTCAGGGTTTAAATAGCGGAGCGGCAGCCCAGTCAAAATGAACATAAATCCAGTATTAATTTGGTTTACAGCACTCTGAGTATTTAATGTCCTTAAAAACTTCTTTTTATGATCAAATCCTCTCTCACAGCGAGAAGTTGAATCTGTGGTCTTAAGAATAAGAAGATGTGAGTAACAATGGAGAGTGAAAGAAGGAACAGGGCGTTCGGAGTGGGTGAGGTTAAATGATCCACATCAGTAGCACTATTTAACACATGGGATTACTACCGTTTTGTGTGCACTGGAGTCACTCAATCACGGATCTTGTGCAATACACACTAGCATCATTAAGCCCACACTGTTGCTGACATCCTGATCAAGCTGAAAAAAGTACATGGCTGCAATCAGCTGGCTAACGGTGAATGAATCGAGAGAGGGAAGGAAAGACGAAGAGGAATCAAATGAGAAAAACAAGCTTTGGAAACAGAACTGTCTGAACAAATGTGGTTGAAGAGAAGTTGAAGAAAGCCTCTATAAAACATTGAAATAGGCTTGAGGTGAGAAGACACTTTAAAAGAAAAGGTGCACAATAAAGAAGTGAAATGCACTTAAAGTGAGAGATAGAAAACATGAAAAATAGAAGGCAATGCAGGAGCAGTTGGATGAAAGGAAGACTAGAGGAGTATCTTACAGAGAATTTCACATTATTACACACATGCGAAATGGATTGTAATGATGCTTATTAAAGCTTTTATGCACATGTTGTTAAAATTGGCATCTCACCATGATGTGCTCCATTTGGTCCTCGTATTATGAGTTCTCAGGGCTGGGCTGAAACAATGAAACCTAAAAAGTCCCTTGATAATATACCAGGGGTACTGTGTAAAAAGCAGAAAGAAAGAAGATATGTTCAAAACACAGCAGCTGAGTGCTCTTTTTAAGGCAGGCATGATTATAATTATCAATTTGCATGATTTGGGAATATGAGAGAAAGTCTTAGTGTTCTTAGTTTCTGTGTGCACTTTTTTCATCAAGGGACCAAATGTATTAGATTGGCCAGGTTGAGGGTTTTATGTCAAAGGCATAGTACTGGTGAATCCTCTGCGACAGCCAGATTAGGTTATGGAATATTTGAAGGGCATTATCTTTTCAAATTAATGTTTCCAGCCTCTTGAGTTCAGAGTGGTAAGAACCCACTGGAACTCAGGCTGGTAAAGCATAAAAAATTAAACCTGTTTCCAGCGACTCAATACAAGGGAGATTAAAAATTATTCCCTCTGTTCTCAATAGTGATAGTGGGGGGGGGCATCAGAGGAATAGTGCATACATGCATGCACTTTACATGCATGTCCTGCATACGCTCTAATCAGGCGGTGCTCATTTTTTATATTGTGATAATTCCATCATTCAGACATCTTGTCTTTTTTTTTTATGTTAATCCATACAGCTAACATACATACGTAAAGCTTACTCATCTGGCGGTACCCTCTTAAATATTATTCCCACCTACTTATGTAAAAAAAGTGTAATTTTATTATGTTTAAACTCCATAGTAAGTTGCTTCAAAACTATCAAGCAAATGTAACAGTCAACAACTTAGCGTGTCTCCGTGGACCAGAGGATAACGTGGCATGTAAATTATTTAGGAGCTCCTGGTCAACTTCTTTGCCTCCAAAAAACATTTTAATTAAGATTAGTGTCTTATTTTTTATGTATCTAAAATTGTACAATGGACACAGGAGTGGAGTCTCCTATAAACTTATTGCACTCTAGATTTATCAAGGTTTTAGACATTAATTAGTTCAAAGGGCTTTGGCTTGTTTTAAAGTTTTAACAAACAATTTTACTCCTTAAAACTTGCCTCAGCAATCCTTAGAACCTACATGACATTCCAAACTTTAAAGTCATTGATAAAGCCGAAGAGGGAAAACAACTTAGTTTCTGGTTAGTCATCTCCTCGGTTCATATTGTTATTGAGAAATTTCAGTTAACAGAAAATGTTGGAGGTCAAGTAGAGATCTGGAGGATCAACTAACGTTTTCAGTAAAACTAATCATAGGATTGCTAGGGAGGCTATTCACGACCTCAGTATGACTACAATAGACCTTGTACTGTAGAAGATTCCGCTGACTCGGACACTCTTTCACTGTGAGGCCTCGTCTGAACAAATGTGACCTTTATGAAAGCATCAAACTTTCCTGCATCCTCACCACAGAATTCAGCATCAGAACAAATTCCAAGTTGAATTGAACCTCTAAACAAGCCTGATGCATTCTGCAAGCAAGTCCTGTGGGCAGATTAAATTTAAATAGGACCTTTGTCTGAAATAAGAAAAGGTATGTTTGGAGGAAAGGCGTGCAGAATTTCATAAAAATAAATCCTTTTTTTCAACCTTTAGTTATAGGGCCGCTCATCTGCTCAACATCACTCACTGTTAAAAAACAAAAAGAAGATAGAAGAGGATGGCTTATTCAACATCACACAATAAGCTCGCTTTCAAACACCTTAAAACCCACTAGTGACTGATGCTGAAGGTTTTGCAATGGCCCTCACTGTTTTCTTACCTCAACATTAATTGAAAATCTATAGCTAGACTTTAAAAGCGAAAGTACAAGCCCTTTGAAAAGAAGGAAAATAAAAAAAAAGATCTTTACAAACTATGATTCTTTCCCAAATACTCAGCGTCTAGTATGCCCAAACCTTTGTTGTGGACCAATTTCATTCGTAGGTATTTTGATTATAAAAGATGGAAATATTGAAGAATATTGAAGAACATGTCATGTTTATCGATGTCTTTAACAAGTAAGGTCATCTTTTAGTAGCAGACATTCTCACCAGGTTTGCCTCGATGTTAAAATGCCCGTCTTTATCCATAATGTTTACGCTGTCATATTGCACGAGATAAACTGGCCTGTCCGTGTTATTTATGTTGATAGCTGTGGGGAAGCATCTGAATTGCCAACAGTAAGGGTGGATCTCAAGGACAGCTGGTGTTTGAAATTCACTTCCCTAAGTCTATGCGATGTGTTTGTGCTGCAAAGTGAAGACGTCCTTACAGTGAAGTGAGGTTCTGCTTCTAAAGTTAAATATGTGCTCACGAGTTACGTCTGACTGAAGGTTTTGTTGACGTGACAATAATCGAGACAACTCGTACAGTGACTAAAGCGCTGTTTACTTTTTTTTGCCCCTGTAATTATCTTTTGGACATTTGCTGACGAGAGGCTTTTAAAAACATTCACCTCGTATTCATCTTGACATTGCCTTGGTTTTGTGTGTTTAACATACGCTGTCCCTCCGGTAAGTGTGTAGACACACTTTACAATTTCTCTGCCTTGAATCAGTAATGCAACTTTAATTATTGTGCCGTTGCTCGCGTAGTCCGTGCATTCTGATGAGTCCCGTGTTTAAATAGATACACGCAGACTTTGGCTCGGTTAAAATGTGAGGAACAGGTCAATTTAAAGGCCTCTTTGACTGTCCAGAATGTTTTAATTAAAGTAGCAGTGAAATGTAAACTTGGTTCTAATTATGATTAGCTTTAATTAGCTGTCACTCTGATCTTAATTGCTTTTGAATATAGCTGACCTCCACATTCTTCGTCTCCGTGCACCAACATCACTGCTAATTTGGTATGGCTAGTTATTCAGCACAGTCTCTCACTTCTCCTTTCACATGGTAATAGATATGTGTAAGAAATGGTGTTGCATTATACCATTATGGTCAATGGCTGTTATTAAAAATAATAATAATAATAATAATAAAAAAGAAAAAAATCAGAATACAGTTTCAGAATACAAATAACATGATATTGCATAAATAAACAAGTGCCTCTTGAATCATTCATTTCTTTTCCATTGCAGTAACTGCCCACTTCCTAGTGTAGTAGTTAATAATTAAGAATAATATTTTTGGTTACCTGTGCGAAGAAAAAAATCTTGTTTTCAATGTGAGCACGGCTTGAAGTGCTCTCTCACTCTCTCTCCCTCTCCCTCTCCCTCACTCTCTCAATTCACTTGGATTATGGCTTGGAAGTTTTGTTATAAATAGAATTCCAGCAGAAAATGATGAAAAATGTCCTGTCTTTGGTCTTTGTTGCGTTTCACAAATACAAATACATTTATTCTTTTGGAAAAGTTTGGAAAAAAAACAACACAACTACTTTCAAAAAGGTGTCAAGTGTGGAGAATAATTGCATCAGGCCATTAAAGTTATGCCTGGATGAGTGGGAAAGGTGTTCTTGAATACAGAGGAAAAAATAGCAGAGATGTGTTACCTTTTCGACCCACCCTGACTGAGCTCTTGCACTTAGTGGCCGGTTAAACCCCTGGAAGGAGCAAAGGAAGGGGGTTGTGTGAGAAGTTTGTGGTGTTTTAAGGGCCATCGATTTCATGTATTTTTTTGTTTTATGTCCTCACAGGTGCTACTGGACATGGCGGTGAGGAAGAGCGACGGCTACAGTGTGGAGCAGCTGGAGAGACTGTACTCTCTCCTCAGCCAGTGTATCTACAAGTACCGCAGAGAGTATGACAAGACCCAGCTACTGGAGGTCAGTTAAACAGACACACTGAGTCAGCTCTTCTAAGGTGCATTAACAGTCTAAACTGTTCTCAGTAGGATATCTAGTCGATTAAAGCAAGCATCGGCAAAAAAACAAACAAAAAAAAACACCCATGCTCTTACAGCTACATAAAAATGAAATATAAACGTAATATTAAGTAATACAATGCAGTTTATCCGATTGTAGTCGTGTGAGAGAGTACAGCGCAGAGATGCATGCTATATATTGATATTAATGAAGATTGTATACATTTTATGTTTCAGGGAGCCAACCGTATATAATTTATATACCTTATATTCTACATTGTAGAGCTACTGCAGTGGGAAATTACCGGAGGCGTAATATGGAAAGAAAGGAGGATGAATGAATATGATTTATATGGGGAACACAAACAAATATAAGTTTGCTGATTCTGTCATGCTGACCATTTATTTCACTGAAATTCAGCTTGGATCCTTTTTATATTAGTTGTTTCCCCTGTAGGGTTGCAATGGTATGAGAGTTATAGTATTATACCCGTCTCACAAAATAGGTTTCACTTGTTCTGCATCTATTTAAAGTTAAAGTACCTGTAAGATTGAATATATCATTAGATCATCACATTTTCTTTAATGTAAAATAGGCATAGCTGTTTCAGTGAAACTCTGTGGCATAACTGAACCTAATGGGTTATTTTGATTTAATTGTTTAGTTTGTAAACCTTCTATAAACAGTAAGGGTAGGGGACAAGCCAGAAAAGCTTCAGAACCACTGCTTTTATGGATAAGGCATTCATGTACTTGTCACTGAATTTGAGGGTCTGGACCATGTTTTGTACAGAACATAAAGAGGAGAATTAATTATTTTTCTAGAGCTTGAAGACCGGGTGAGCGTTAGAGTTTAGAGTAAGGTGGGGGTGGGGCTATATGCAATCACCTCACACCATTAGCAGGCAATTATGGAAAGGTTTGTTGGAAAAAAGGAAAGCCGGCGGACCTGAATGAAGTCGTTGCAAACGTTTAGTTTTGGCTAAAGATTCCAACTGCATTTTTTTTTGCTTTTTGGTTGTCATTTGGCTCCATGGCAACAGAAACCAGCTCCTCCTCTCTGGCTCAGGTGCATTGTTTTCACCTTTGGCACTTTGACTGAGCGCTGTCCGTGGTTCTGATCGCTTCCCTATAACCTCTCCTCCCTACTTTTCCAGTAGAACAGCCAAAAAAATAACATCCACATTGTTCGTTAGTTACGTTATTAGTGACTAACACGTACAAGGGTCCGTCATAGCTCTGGGGCACGTCGTTATATGTCACACTGTTGGTCTGAGCTCCTATTGATGTAGTTAAAAAATGAGGGGTCACTAAAACATCACAAACAACCATTATTTTACTGCAAACATTTTCTTATGTCATTAAATATTATGAAAGCTATTAACTGAAAATGAGTGACCCACCGCCATGCCGTGCGTGTGTAAGTGTTGGACGAGTCAGTGAGGAGTGAAGTCTCTCAGTATCTCAGCCTATAACATTAGTTTTGTTACAAACCCCAGAGTGAAGCAGAATCCTTGAAAGCAACATTAAATTAGCAAGATAGAGTGACAAAAATTTGCCCTCGAATTAACAACGGGTGATATATTCAATCGTCCAACCTTAGTGGGCATAACGTCATTTTCTTCATTTGACCTGCAGAGTTGACATCTTGAAAGCAGAGTAGGTCGAGTAGTCTGGTTGACTTCCTTCATGGCATAATGGAACAGTGAATAGGGGCATATAAACTCTGTGGTTTGAAGTAGAATATTTCTTTTGGGAGCATAAATGTAGACATTTACACTTAAGGTAAAAACGGGGAATTGAGTTTGGAAGTCATCATGGTAGAAACCGCAGTAGGTGAGTTGGTATTAGATGATACATTATCCAGCCTGGAACTACAGCTGGACATTAATGGTGTGAACCTGTGTAGTATCAATATAAATCTGTCTAACTGTTGAAAGAGCTCCACAATAGGATCTAATGAGGACAGTGGGGACTTCTGTGTGAGGGTTGCATAAGATTGTATTCAGTAGTTGTGTGTATATGATATTTAGAGGCAAAGTAAATCCAGGAGCTAGAGTCCAAAGCGGTTTAGTTAGCTTTTGTTATCAAAAAGGGAGGGTAAAGTCGTATTTTCTATAGTTTAGTAAAAAACAACAACATATAAGCAGCTCAAGATCTATACGTTGGTATTTAACATTTCTTACTAGTATATTTCAGCCTGTATGGCATTACAATTGCTATATTTTGCACTTTTCCTCTTGAATTACAGGTTTTAAAATAGTTGCTATTATTCAGAGCCATAAATCACAAAAAAAAAAAATGTTGATAGTAGCACATTAAGGTGTGGTATGTCAGTCTTTTTGTAACCACAGTACATTCTGTGCATACAGTAAATAAGGATCAACAACCCTCAGTACAAGGTCATGTTTTGTTTTTTCCCTTTTCCTTCGTTTTTTTCATCTCTAATCTCCTTTGACAATGTTCCATACAGAAAAAGCTGCTGTGTATTTTCCCAGAATCCCATCTGGTCGTCTGCTGCTGCTGTAGGATGTCGTGCAGACAGTGGGTCAGAGATGTCAGTGTCCTGGTGCTGGTAGCTAGAGCTGGCTGTCAGGGTGTCAGAGTGGGAACAGTACACAGGAACGGGAGAGAGCAGTCAGCCAGGTGGTGCTGCTTGTCTCCAGGCCGGCTGGCAGAGGTGGGGAGGGGGCGCGTCTGGGTTCATCTCGTACTGCCAGCCTAAATTGGTGTTCCCAGAGCAGAAATGTCAGCTCGTTTGGCACACGCTTTGTTTGCCAGTGTTTTCCAACACTCGGCTCGACTCGCGGCTGGTCATCTCTTTGTTACTCCCTGGAGAATGCAAAAACATGTGCACATACATGCGCGTATGCGGGGGGCTGAAGCCATTTCCACTTAATGTTGCACTCCATTGCAGTGTATGGTGAGCTGTGGAGCCGAGTGAAATGGAGCGTGTCCATACATTTGTCTCCTTTACTCTCTGTGCATCCTCCTCTGGGTACGGCCTGTCTCGGTCTTCTGGAAGAACTGACCTTTCGGCAGATGGAGTGGACTCCTCCCTACTTCCAGTTCAGGCCAGAGGGACCATCTCTGTTCTGTACACAGTAACGCCAGCCATGATCCCTGCTACAAATTGCCATTTATATCACACTTGGCCATTTTAGGCACACTTGTATCTCAGACCACAATTAAATACTTTGTAGGAGCCTTTGACCTTCATCCTGGGTCTGTGTGAAGCCAGAGCTGCACATCCCACTGGCTCAGGGACCTGGACATCATATTATTTGTGTGTTTGCTGCTGAAGATTGCAGACATATATTGCAAAAATAAACCACACTGGATTTCTCGGTGGATTTAGTTTTTTTGGCAGCATCTTGTTGACCCTTGCTGGTAGGCAGTGAAATATAGATGACCTGACTACATGAGAAGAAAATTAAGCGCATGTGCACTCTATAAATTATTTAGGGTAAGCATCTGAAGACACTAAGCAGCAGTCTTGAACACTCACACAAAGAGATAAATCATAAAACAGAGAGAAAGTCATTTTGCTGTTGACAGTTGCCCCTGCAGAGCACAAAGCGTTTCATCCTTGTGAACCTGTTGACAGTATCTTGTGAGACAACCCCTTCATCTGGGCATAGAACACAAGATTGTTCTCACTTGACTCTCTTTTTCTTTTTGGAAAAAAAAAAAACAACTTACATCCTCTTTTTTTTCTTCTAAACTTTCCTAATCTACAAGTACACGCCACAGAGAGCCCGGCTCTCCCAGGGTTTGCTGAAAATTTGATCTGGGAAATGAAGTAAATCAGTAGCTGAGGTGGAAAGAGATGAGATGGGTTCAGAGGAGCGGGTACACCAAAGTCATTTATAATACCTTTGTCACAAAAGGGTTGAACATCACAAGTTGATGACATCTTAACAGTGTAGAGCACACAGAGCTGGAGTTCTCCTTTGCAAAGTTTTGATGCCCCCTTTGGGAAATAAAACCCCTACATCTGCAATGCTGCTACATCTCACTCATTAGCTATGGAAGAGCTTTGTGACACCAAGGCTGACTCCTGCCCGTGCTCGAGAAAGATGGTGCTCCAGGTCTTACTTTTTCTCAAGGCTTTCCACAAGGACACGAGGGAAAGATTCAGTCTATATAAGCTCACATTTAGTGGCCTCTCGCACATTTTAATGTCATTATTTCATTATATACACTTTCACTATGGGAAATTATATTTTATTTATAAGATGAGACATTACAATTAAATATTATTTATAGAGCAATCAAATGACAAAGTCTCTAACTTAGAGGCATGGGATGATAATACATGTTTTAAGTTTATATATATAGATCTTTAAATGTAAATGAACACAACCTTTTGCATTTTATCGATCTTCATGTATCATATCGTTATATTTCAAAAAAAGAGAACAGTATCAGTCTTCGTTCCTGTCCTGAGTTACTGGCTGTAAGTAATTCTGGTAGAGCAACTGTCTGAGACCGTTTGTTTATTTTTTGACTCGGACATTATAAATGTATGGCAAACTAACACTTACACTTACATTAACCAGCGCACAGTTTCTGTTTGAAGGTCTGTAGACAAAAAAAACGTTAAAAATGATTGTTTTTCTGTAGGCTTGTTGAAGAAGTGGTTTGATATCAATGTTATTTGCATGCAGAATAATGCCCCCCACGCCACGCAGAGAGCAGTCGGGAATCACGGCTTTGTATTAAAATATGACCAATTATGCCTCTCAAAAGCAGGAATTAGAAGCCAAGGCCTTTCTTTTGTTCAAGTCTGCCTCAAATAAAGGTCCGTTACCTCCTGCAGTTGAGGTGTATAACGGCCTCAGTCACTTTGACAAAATATGGTAATAAAGTAGCTGCCTGGACTTGAGTCCAGAGTAGTCAGCTGTTTGGCTGGCAGCCAGGGCTTATGGAAATCTGTTTTTTTTTTCTTTCTCTGTCCGACATAGTAGATTAGTGAGACGGGGGAATTTGCTGCAGAGGCTGAGTTTAGCGGATGGGAAGGTGATTCGCCTTCAGTCAGATAAAGTTGCAGTCACAGGTGCAAAGAGTCAAGGTGTAAGAGCTTATTTATGTGATGGTGCGAGGGTTAGTGAGCAAATGGTTCAACAGAAAGCATCAATGTTTTAGGGAGTGTGTGAATCATTTTTACAGTCCACTGCTCCACACAGTACCTGACCTATTGGTTTGCTCCCAGTGCAAAGTGCTCGGTATAATCACAAGTCACAATTAAGGTAATTATCATAAAATTAAGTTTTAAACTGGCCTGTACGGTGTCTCTTAGCAGAACTTAACATATGCAGTTTGCTCCCCCAGCTAATTCTCCAAAGCTTAAATATATTCAGTTTATTATTAAGTAAACTAGCAAATATTCGCATTACAGCTGCTGTAAGTGGTTCATTTTTGGCATTTCACTTTGTATTCACTTTCTGTCAGAAGACTTAACAATTAATCACTCAAAAAAAAAAGCCTCATCTGCCCTTTTCTTTCTTGGTTGAAGAAATAATTTGGGAATCATACTTTTAAATAGATTTATATCAAAGCAATTACTGCACCAGAAGATATTGTTGCCTTTATCATTTTTCAAGGCTGAAAAGGCCTTTGCCACTTTTGCTGTTACTTGATAATTACACAAATAGCTCCTTCTCTTGGTGTCTCTTGTTGCCAGGTTGTTGTGTGTGTGTGTGTGTGTTGCAAAAGTTTTGCGTTCAAAGTGTGAAATTGTCGTCTCCTGTGAAGTTGATATTCTTTAACTGTCGTAAATGTCGATTGTTATCCTCTAGCGTTGTCTGTCGTACTGACTCAGCCATTCAGATGAGAGAACACGAACACACACACACACACACACACACACACACACTGTAACATCTTCCAGGCATTAATCATAGTCTGTTGCAGGCGAACATCCATCTCTCTTCCTGTGGCTCTGTTCAGTTTTAGTCAGTGTCAAACTCTGCTGTTTTCATGCTGGGAAAAATTGCCTGTTTCATTCCAGCACAGCTTTGCTTCATTTTACATCATTTATCATGGTGAAAGCTGTTGTTTGCTGTAGGAAATTTCCAAGTAACATTGAAACCATGGTGCATAGATGCTTTGTACACACATCAAGAGTCGACTGTGATGGCTGAGACTAAGCCGTGCACGTGTTTGTTTCTCTCTCGCAGGACTTGGAGGACAGAATCCAGCATTTTGATACATTCCTGTGAGACGGAGAACATTTATCAGGTCAATCCTGAAACAGCCTGGGACCACAAAGACAAACACAAACTGACTGAGTGAAAGTGAACGAGCTTCTAAAATCCAGCCCTCAACACAGAAATCAAACACGGGAATCCCCACGTCCTCCTTTTTTTGCCGGGAGGGAGCACGAGGACAGAGACATTCAAATGGTGCTATCGTCTCAGGAACCTGGCCAGATCCAGACCCATTCTACACAACCAAACTCCTGGAGGTGTGTCAGACACACACACACACACACACACCTACACACCCACGGTGACGGGCAACTCTGGTGCTACTCGGGTGCTATCCTAACTTTGATCCATGCTGCTCTCACGATTACTTCTTAACTTGGATGATTAGCAAAACCAACAGATTGGGTGATGTCATATCGCAACCTGGCGGCTTCTTGCCGGAAGCAAGCCATGCACACGTGCACATGCACACACACACAAGATTGGGGATGCATGTATGTCTACAAACACACACACACATTTGGATTCTCACCAGCAAAAGTGTGAATGCTAAATGCCGCTCGAAGAAGTTAGAAGATACTCTGAATGGCTGAACTACATTATTGCTGAGCCCATATTGCTCTCAAGTGCAAGAGCTCTTCATCATAGGCCAGTTTTATGTGGATCTCTTCTCTTGTTTTTGTTTTCTTTCTTTTTTTCTTTCTTTCTGTTCCCGCCATTTCAGCGACTCAATTAGTTCAGTATCTGAGCCACCGTCATGAACACTCACCCACGACTGGAGTTTACAAAAACTTTTTGGTGCAAACATCAACCTGCTGAGGTTAGCACAGCAGGAGTAGAAGTGATTATGTCCTCTTCATTACAGCAGTCATCAGGTGTGGAAAGCTGTTAGCCCCCACAGTGTTTGTCTCAATGTCACTGTCGGGAGGGGGGGGGGGGGGGGAGAGAGAAAGAAAGCGTAGCTCCGTAGACCAGCTGTAAAAAAATCAAAAAACCCACTCTGCTGAACACATTTTTGCTCACAGACTGGCTCTGCCATTCACAGCCTCAGCTGATTGTCACGTCCTTAATAGTTTGTGTGCGAGCTGCACCCTCACCCCACTTTAAATTACAGCATGAATGTGTCGTCCCCCCCTCCCCTCAAGCCATGTCCGCCTGTTCATTTTCCTATCAACACCCCAGCCGAGGAACTGGAAGTAGTATGAATTGGAAATGTGTCTGTAGTTTTGCACTGCCTAGTGTGTGCCTTATTTTGAACCTCACGAAACTCTGATAAATTCACCCGGATAGGATTTTTTTTATTATTATTGTTATTATTATTATTTACTTATTGTGACAATGAACACACCCCAGTTTGGGGGAGGGTCTTAACCACTGAGGTCAACAAAATGATATATGTATCTCAACGCCATGACGTCGCTGAACTACATATCTAGGTTATCTTACTATTCACGTCAACATAGGCCGACACAGTTTATTGAAGGCATTTGAAGACTTGAAGGACAAAAATATACTTATGTTGTGTTAGTGTGAGGCCATGTTGTTATTTGGATACACAGCAGGTGCAAAGATGTTTAATTTCTTTTTCACTTTTTCATAGAAAGTGAAAAATAACAAGTAACAATCAAAAAAGAAAAGATCTGTTGTGCCAAATGTTATCCACTCCTTCACACGGTGCTGACATAACAGCAGCCTGATCCCAATAATTCTGTTCCACCGACGGCGTTGTTCTGTGGAATCGTCGTACGTGTCGAGTATTTGATGACTTCTTCTTTTTTTTTTTTACTTTTTTATAAGATACTTTGCTTGAGTGGATTGTTGTTGTTGATTTTTTTTTTGTGCATGGGTTTTGAATCCACATTGAACAAGGCCATTCTAGGCAGTGCCCGTCACTAAGGTGTATAAAGCATTACGTTATTCTTTGTCCTTTCACGTGTGTACCGACTTTATACATGCATTTTATTCTGTTCTCTCAGCACCAGACAAGAGAAGCTTGATTCTCTCTTTTTTTTTTTTTACTTGAGTAAACGAAGGCATTTACTGAAGCTTTACAAAGTTGTCATGCAATGTTCGTATTATTTTTAGGTGGGAGACGTGGTATTTTGAGCAGTCGTAGACAGTTGGAGAAGGCCCCCTTGTTTTTCTCAGAGCAGTTTTGTCCAACCCTCCGAACCTCTTGGTGCAGCTCTGACCCTCGGCTCACCTCTGCCTTTTCTCAGACTCTAGGTCACGAAATAGAAAAGACGAGCGAAGACCAGATGCAAACTGGCGACGACAGGTTAGCACTTGGACTACTGCAGAGAGAAAAACCAACGCTACCTCAGCTTAATTTATTAAAAATGCGAAAAAGAAATTGTTTACTGGGTACAAAAACAGTATTTTTTTCATCCCCTCAAAATACTGTTGCAAAACCTACAGTACCGTCATAGGTACCAGATCAGTGCAACCACAGCTGCTGCAGTAATCCAAGAGTTGTTTGTATCTCTCCGATTGTAATGTATGTTTGCATTTGAGCCAGATAATGATTGCGTAGATGAAAAAAAAAAAAAGGCTTGTTCCTGTACACTTAATGCTTTACTTTCAGGTTCTTATAATTTCTACTGTACCTTTGACACTTACGGGGGCGTCCTGGATCTGCTCCTCCATCATATTATCATCCCATATCTTTAAAGCTACGGAGAAATAGGTTTTTCTCTTTTTTTTGGGGCAGGGGGTGGGCATATTTTCATCTCATGATTCTGATTATTTATTATTAAACATGTTTTACACCTAATATTCAGTAAATTGTCTTTTTGTATGTTTGGCTTTTTTTAAGAACGGGGAAGCATTTAGAGTTTGGGCTGAATTGCGCAGCGTTTGTGTAGCAGGTTTCTTCAGCGTGTTCGGGGAAAAACTTAAGGGTTAACAGGTCTCTCAGGTTCAACACGCGACAACATACCCTTTCAACTTCTCTATTTATTTCATTGTTCTGATGTGTTTTTCTTTGTTAAAACAATTGGTTACAGACTGTGGCATACTGGAAGAGACGAGCATTAGGATGGAACAGATCTTTAAAACATAGTGGCTGTGTAGCACAGCCCAGGTAGAGCAACAGGATCAGATTAACTTTTATGAAATTAAATATAGACATTGGGAATTAATATATGGGTAGTTTAAATGTCATACATTGTAATCTTCCTTTCTTGTTATAAATGGTAGCCAGTTTGGACTAACAACCAATTTTTGTCTGGTAGTTATAACTTAACTTAGTCCAGCATGCAGAAGGAGAAAGGGTTTGTTCTATCCTGAATTACTTTGTTCCTCCCAACTTTTTTTTTTTTCCCAAGTCAAAACCTTTCATAACTTTTGTCTATTCTTTCCTTTTGTGTATTTAACACACTTGTTTGCATTGTTACTTTAGTGTAAGTTATATTTGAAATGAAACATTTACTGTATTTCTCAAATAAACTGCTGTGATATACTTGAATAAAAGTGCAAATTGTAAAATGTGTGATGTTTTTTGTGCGGTTAATTTGGAGGAATGGGGAAATGCACTAGGGCTGCAAGGGTTCTTTGATTAATTAATCGATTCCTGAATTAATGGTCAACTATTTTGATTAATTGAAACCAAATAATCTGTCGATTAATTGGTTTCAGTGTTTTTTTTCAATAATTATAAAAAAAAATTCAGATTTTTCAGCTTCTCAAAAGTGAATATTTCCTGGTTTCTTTGCCTATATGACAAAGAAATCATTAAAACTGAATCATTTTGACTCGTGGACAAAACCTGACATTTGATGTGGAATAGCAGGTTGAAGATTGTTGCAGAGAACCGATTTTAGTTGAATCTCCTTTTCCAGAATCACACCTTGGTGTTTTTATATCCCCCAAAAATGTTCTCTTTATCCATGTGGTGTATTAAATACACGTTAGAATATAGTCTTACCTTATGCCAGCACAGTGATTTTCCTTGAGAAATGTAAATTACAGGCTACACTGGAAAAAAACAGACAAAGTGCTCATTGATCTGGTTTATGTATTAGGTTCAATAATAACAATTGTTAATTTCTTTTTTTGTGGGTACAGATTTACAGACATACCATTTGAGTCAAACCTGTCGGGTACCTTTTTTTTTCCCCCTAAAAACATTTATACAGAATTGCCTTCAGGTTTTTAAAATATACATATTTCCTTCCTATATTTACAGAATACAAACCCGACAACTTTTGTGGGTTGTAACGAGACACGTGGTACAAAACAAAAAGTGTGTGTGTTTGTGGTGGGGGGGGGGGAAAAGCATGGAACAGGAAGTAACTTACAACAGTCACAGGTGATTATTGTGCTTTTATCCGGAGGAACTGCCCCAACTTGAACCTCTGATCAGACGTCAGTGGAAAGGAGAAATTCCCTCTCTCTCTCAATCTGTTTTCCTTTCCCCAGAGAGCATGATCACATAAATCAAGGGAAGAAAAGAAAACAGGCCACTCAGATAATCTCTCGATTAGGCTGGAGGTGCAAATGAAAGAGGAGAAACGTGAAGATTTTCTCTCTTTAAACATCACCTGACCCAGATTTGAGTTTTTTCTTTTTTGTTTTTTTTTTACAAAGTTGAGCAAGTCATTAAAAGAACCAGGTTTCATGGAGTTTATTTCCATTATTAAAGTTACCCTAAATTCACACTCGCTGTCAGATGTATGCTCTCTGACACAGTGGGGGGAGAGAGAAGAAACCTGTCAAATCCACTGAAGGACACGGGAGCGTGTCACTTTGGTTTCCTTTACTTTTCCTCCTCTCCTGCAGATGTCGCTACTGAAACAATGTTCATACAACACAAAGACACTGCGCTCGGTAATGAAGGACTATAAACCTAGACACAACTTGAAAAGAGGACAAGGATCTTCACTTGCGATGGCTTTCTCTGCACCGAGTCGCTTTGTTAAAGAAAACAACGAGGTGGTGAGTTTACAGAGATTGGGAAAAGAAAGAACTGACAGAAGACAACCAAGGAGCTTTTAAATTACTAAGAGTCCCCGTGCCTGTTGGATGAGAGGATGAACTACTACCATGACACATACAGTACTGGAGGTTCGGCATCGCCACCTGACATGGCCGAGTAGTTGAACATGGGTACATTCTGCACAGGACTTTTTTGGAGAGTGGGACGGGTAATGTGGTGAATGGATGCTGGCGTCCAGAGGTTGCTGACCGGCAGACGACAACTGTGCCCCCACGCTGCCGCCACACGTTGTCCCACAACCGGAGCCCAGCTGGTGTTTGGCATCGAACGAGTGTGAGCAGGCTGCGGGCCGACCTCATCCGCTCTGGATGTACTTTTTGATGACCACGCACCCGTGTCTGAAGAGCGGGCACGGCAGCGACTGCAGCAGCGTCCAAGTGTTGGTGCAAGGGTCGAACGTTTCCATGTTGCCAAGGACCGGACCCTCACTGCTCACGATGCCTCCCGTGCAGTAGATCTTCCCGTCCACAACCACAGCACTGCAGGAACACACATGACATTCGTTTCAGTCAGTTTGAATTGGTTTCATTTTTTTCATTTGAATGGACGTTTATGGGGAAAATAAGCTTATTTCTCCCATGTGAAAAGTACTGGTACTGGTCTGGTGGTGATGTCAGATTAGTAAAACGGATGATAAAGCATAAGAGTGGACACTGTCTTTGACAGCTATAGGTGCCTGGTTGCAGCTGATGTCTGAAACAACTGACCTCTTGGTCAAATAGCAACCAGAAGACTGTCTACTTTTTAAATTCAGTCTTTTGGTTTATATTCATTATTTGGCGGTAAGAGCTAGAAACCTGTCAGACTAAATCAGAGGTCTCCAACCCCCTTTTTTTTTCGACTGAGAGCTACTTTAACAAAATTAAAATGGCCGAGAGCTACTCGTGTTTGTTTGTTCGTTTTTTTTTAAACATTTATTCCCATAGCTTGTTTCAACCCAGACAAACTGAAAAGAGCTTGTTTTGCCTGAACTTTTTACAAAATGTTGGTGTCCACAACTCACACTTCCCCCTCGTATATCTCATACACGATTAAATGAAAAATATTAATGCTGTCAAAACAAAACAGTGCGATTTACAAATACACTGATACTGTATCACTGCACAAAAGTATCTACATGTACAGCTGTAGACTGTATGACATATATACTGCATATTTTCAGTTTAGTGAGATGACTGTATGGAGTCAATAAGAGAGGTGCATGCTGGAGTCTTGTTCGGGTTTCATTACATTCATGTCAGGAAAGGCTATATTTCCTATATCATGGTATATTTTAGGCCTTCAATGATTTGTTTAAGGACCCGTACACATGAGAACAAGCTTAGGAGAATCCACAAAACCTTTGGCTTTTTAATCCAGCATTTTAGGAGCCATGCTGTTTTTGGAAAACTGGTTCTAGAGTGGCTTTTCTACATGGCGTCTGCATGTACTCCCCGTGTGTGCATGGGTTTTCTCTTTCTCTTCTTCCTCCAGTCCAAAAACATGCAGATTTGGGGATTAGGGAAATTGGGCACTCGTGAGTGTGAGAGTGGATGTTTGTTTGTCTCTGTGTGTGGCCCTGTGATGGACTGGCGATCTGTCCAGGGTGTACCACTGCCTATCGCCCTATGTCAGCTGAGATCTTTTTAAAAAAGAAGAAGATTGTATCAAGGAAGTTCTGTTTTGGTGTGAATACGGCCTCAATTGTACAACAAATAACAAAAATAAATCACCTTCTTAGATTGCATTTCTTGACCATAATCAATAAGTCCTTGTGGCCGTTGGTTGCCGAGCAACTACTCAGTGCAAAGGAGCATCTGGACACATGACCCTCATTAAAACAGAATTGTTTTTCAACATCAGTTTTTGTCTGCATTACGCAAACATGATTTACCGAGTTAATTAGTGAGCTTTAGATGAGCTGGTTGGTGGATTTTGACGAAACAGTATCCCCCTGTTTGCAGGCTTACTGCTAAACCAACACAACGCATCAGTTTTGGCCCAAATAATAATGAGGGGCAATCAGTGTCAGGACGAGAGGTAGGTGCATATAAGCACGTGTGGCTTTGATATGAGATCGCTGCAGTATGAGTCACGGCTCTTATTGTTTCGTCGTGATCAGACAACAGAGCCACAGACGGACGACGACAACGACGACGACGTCTCCACACTCCAACATGCTGACTGTCACGCTGCGGGGGCCACGCCTTGTGGGTACGCCACATCAATCAAACTATGTGAGTTAGGAGGGAGTCAAAAAACCACACACATTACTTTCCCTCCTCCGGGCAAAATCGGGAACTAATGAAAAAGCAAATATCTGTAGAAAATGTGCTCATTTGATATGAGGAACAGAAACAGGGGTTTGTGTGCAGAGAGGATTAAAAACTTGGACCGTAAGCTGATTAGGGCTTTGTACTCCTATTGGGGTTTGCAACGATCTGCATTTACATAAGGTGCACGCTCACACACACACACTGAGTGAGTGAGGTACAGGCAAAATAAACATGTAGTCCTACTGCAGAAATTCAACAACACTGCTGGGAGTGAAAAAAAAGATTAGAACATGAAGCCTAAATCCACTCGGAGAGAAAAGGCAGCTGATCCAAAGTGGAGGGAGCGCAGGGCGAAGCCTGGAGTTGCTCTGCTTGATAAACAGAAGGGAGGTGCAGGTCTGCAGAGTGCTGGACGCAGCGAGGGGAGAATATCAGCTCTCCTGCACCATGACCTGCTAGACTTCATCTTCTGTGTAAGAGCATGCACTGCAGATAGTGCTGTTCCTGGGCATTTTCTCTTTAAGCAGCAGCAGCAGCTTTCTTTATGTGTGTGTGTGTGTGTGTGTGTGTTGTTCTCCCTCCTTCCCCCACATGTCTCCCTCTCCTGTGTCAGACTTAGTTAAATGTAGCAGAACAGCTGCCTGGCGTGGCCTGCTGCAGCTTATCAATAACTCTGACAACATGATTTATGATATACATTCTGCACATAAGATCACTGTCTGTAATTGCTTCCCAAATGTGTCTCACATATATATTTGCCTTATCTCTCTTTCTTTCTGTGCAAAAATAAATAAATAAATAAATAAATAAATAAAACACAGTTAGGCCGAGAGAGCTGAGCTCATTATCCTGCAGACTGCACACTTCAGTGACTTGACCTGACATGGATATTAAGACATGATCCCATTGTTTTTAATTTCCATTTATCTCACTTTATCAGCCATTATGTCTCTACAAATTCTATTAAAGCTTACAACTAATATGGAAATACATTTACGTCGGTGTTCGGTTAATAGTTTAAGGTAAACGAGACTAAATGTTTTTGTTTTTTTTTTAAAAAGAGCAGATTAAATCAAGATGACGGCTTCTACGGTTTCCTCCCACAGTCCAGAAACATGCAGATTTTGGGGATTAGGCAAATTGGACACTCTTAATTGACCGTGAGTGTGAGATTGAATGCTGGTTCATCTTTGTGTGTTGATGCTGTGATGGACTGGTGACCTGTCAAGGGTGTACGAGTGAATTAGAAAGCTTTATTGTTTTTCGCCTGGGGGAAAGTTTCAAAACTAAAATCCACCATTTTCAGAAACAAGCTTTTGTTTAAATGTTACTTTTCCGTCCCCAATATATTTACCTCTGTGCAACCACTTACCCTTGTTAAAACATGATTTACAGATTATTGAGATTTACTTTTCATATCTTTTGAGGCTGTGCAACAATATGCTTTTGAAAGTGCACAGTTTAATTATATATATATTATATATTTTTAAAAATAATAATAATACTAATAATCCTTTCAAAGCCTCCACAGTGGGGATTTTCCTTACAAGTGGTGCTGCTACCTTAATAATCTCTTACCTGCAGAACTGCCGAGAGTGATTCATGTTGGGCCCGGCCTTGATGTTGCCTTTGTCTGGGTCATAGATAGTGGTAGCTCGAGCATAGGCTCCTCCCAGGATGAATATAAAGCCGTTTAGACTCACCGCAGGAGCGTATTTGTTATCTAAAGATATGAAAGAGAAAGAGGGAAGGAAGGAAGGGGAGGAAGGACGGAAGAGAGAGACACACAGAGAGCTTTTTTGGTAAATCTCAACCATTGTTTACATGCCATTCTCTCACACAGCAGAATTTTCCATTCAGTAAATTCAGTCTCAATTTATTGTTGTTCCCCTCTATTCTCTTTCCTGCAGTCCCCTGGCTGCATGCAAAAATCATCATCAACATTCTCCTTATCGCTTTACAGATGTGCCATTCACAAGATCGCTAAGGAAGTAAAAACACACACACACATACACACACACAAAAAAAACCCACAATAGATGGCAAACCAGTAAAAAAACAGAGTTCATAAATCACTGCGGGTTTATTGGTTTCTGCTGCGAAAATTTTGGGCGCGGCTACAATATACGAGTTACCAATAGTCCCAATAATTCACAATTGCATTACGCCCTCTGGCAGCTCCATAGATTCACAATGCACGATGCAAAAATAAATAAACGAAAAGAACCCTTGCACATGTATTGGAAACACATGAGTAAACAGGTGGCACACTGTGCATACTATATAATTCAATCTTATACAGTGTATAGCACAAAAGAGAGGGGACCGAGGAAGAATTATGGATGATGGGAAACAGAATGAACCAGCGGTTTGTGTAGAATGGTGCCATTGGAAACCTGCAGCTTGAGAGCATCAGACCCCGCTGTGTGGGAAGAGGAAGTGTATTTTAAACTGGGAGCAATTTCTCTTGTGCAGAATGCAGCTGGCCAATTTACAAGCAGCATGAATAATGTACCCACACTTGGCCATGAGCTGCCGTCCTCACTGTTTGTTTGCCACAATGGACGGACATACCTCATAGGAGACGACGGGCAACGGGGGGGGGGGGTAAAGTCTGATGCCCTAATAATGGTGATGGAAGTCCCAAACGCTGCTGTTGTTTAGTGAACCACCTCCCATTACCGCCGCCTTTAGTCCGGCTGCTGAGAGACATGTTTAATTAACAGATCACCTCTGGAGACGAGGGGGGGGGGGGGGGGGATGCTGCTGCCGTTCCTCACACGCTCGCTCTGTGAATGAGCCGCTCTGCGTATATACTGTAAGTATATGCCTGTAATGTTCTACAACAACAGCACAGGGAGGCTATACAGTCACCGCAGCAGCTCTGTGAGGCTGCTAATAATAAGCTTACTGTTCAACAGTGGACATTTTATTGTATTAGGAATGAAAATACTCAATAATTAGCACTAAACCTGTTACGTTAGGCTACATTTTTGGCCGTGTCTGCTTGTCTGTCTGTCCGTTTGTGAGCTGAATAACTCAAAAAGTACATTTTAACGACAGATTCAGGACACTGTGCAGCCTTGGCCGAGGTTTAAACTCTCCGAGTGTGTTTCCTCGTTCGGTCATAAATCCAACGACTGTGGACATTTAGACTGATAACTGCACAAGAACAGACACATCACAGTGTCACAGTGAGCTGCATGACACTGTCCAAAGATCACACTGAGATGAATTGGACAGTTATTGCGATTGTGATGTAGGAAATCATCATTTTTGCATCTTAACTGTCAATTTCACAACTTTTTCTTCTATCAAAATGATCAATATTTCATGTGTCAACACATAAAACATAACTTTCTCTCCATCAAGTAATTACCGTGTCTTTTGATGTGGATACTGGACTACTGGATATCACGATTTTGATATTTTGTGGTCAAGTGTGCAGCCGTAAAAGACAAGTTCACACAAAGCCACAAATGCCGACCTCTCGGCGATGCTTCAAGGAAGGAAAAGACAGACGAGACAACACTTAAGTGTTGGGCAACGGACACATCAGGTCATCATTATCCATGAACTGCAGCCATTATAAATAACTTCACAATGTTGTTTCCTACGTTCTCTTTCTGCACTTTGAACATTTACGCGACATCGGTCCACTTCTCATTCTGCCTGACATGTTTCTTTTACTTTCTTCACTTCATTGATATGCCGCTGCCTGTCTTTTGTTGTGTGTGTGTGTATATGATGTTTTGTGTTTGTTCCCTTAAACACAGAACACCCATTTTCTCTGCTCTGCACCTGAGGCAGAATAATAATAAGATGCTCTCAAAGGAAAACGCACACGCAATTCTTTTTTTCATTTTTTCTTTTTTTTTTACTTTCTTACTCATCCTCTCTTTTGTGGAGCAACTGTAAGCAGTGGGTTTGAGAGCTTGGAGAACTACCAGACAGGTAAATCTCAACAGCCAAGCCTCAAAGGACCACTGTCGGGTTTCAAGATCTCTCCAGCCCTTTGCTTCTGCTCTTACTGTATACCCCGGCCGCCAATGCAGAAAACCAGCCATTTCTGACGAAACAACGCCGCAAAGAGTCTGCACGTATTGTCTCTGTCAGCTGAAAAACTCTTTAATCCTCAGACAAACCTGGCTTTTCTCAATAGATTCTGTCTGGATCTGCTGATCTGTGGCTAGAAAATGGACTTAAAATGTCATAAAGTGAAGCAAAACGACACCAAAACATGGTTTTAACACATGGCCGCGATAGAGATACAGCTGTGCCTGCAGGGTAACACGGGCTAACACAGCTTCTCCTGATAAAACAGCTTAGTCACCACGTCGGGGACCCCTCAGGCTGAGGTCAAGGGCGAGCAAATGGGTAAAACACACACACACACACCGATGATGAAATGTGTGACTCCTGTTCTAAACAAACACCTCGTTCTTCCCCTTCACATCCTTTTTGATCTGATTCCTGCATCGTAGAGAACAGATGTGGGATTTTTTAACTGGAAAACACACACACACACAGACACACGGTTAACCATTACTGTACAGATCTAGATAAGAATGGCTTCTCTGAAAAAGACTCCCAAACAGCAGTTGTTATCATGAAGCCATGACATTGCACTGACACTGTGATGTGCCATCAGTCACTGATGGAAGAGACGGACTATACACAATAAACAATATATTCCCCTACAACAAAAAAATAAAAAATAAAAAGATGGAGGACGAGGTGCCGGGTTTCCTCCCCTACGTCCCTCATCCTGCCAGAGAGCATGAGGCAGCGGGAGAAGTGGGACAAAGAGGCTTCAGTTCTTGTAGCCAGAAGCTTAGATAAGATTACAACAAGGTAATTGGAGCAGCAAAGGCTTTTTTTTCCCTGCACACAATGTCCTTTTATGTGGCGTGAGGTGAATAAGAGCAGCCTTTGAAATGACAGGCCAAAAGAGTAGAAAGACGATAATGTATTTTATTCACTATGATGGAGAACGGGTGGAGGGAACATTTACAATTAGGTAACTATGGAAACACCTTCTTCACCTCTCTTACGTTGTCACTTTCGCCTCCTCTTCCTCTAAACTGTTGTCTGCGACGTCATTTACAGTTTTTTTTTTGCAGTGCATTTCGTGGAAGGATGGAGGGATGGAGCGATGGAGGGATGGAGCTTCCACGTTTTTTGTCCCTCAAGCTGATCCTGTCTCTCACCTGGGTGAACACACGCTGGGTAAACAACGGGGGGAGCACTGCTGAGTGCGATTGTGATGTTTTGTGTTGCTTAAGCAAAAGTCACTAACAGGTAAAACAAGGCCTGGATCTAAACCCAGACGCTGTCCTATACGGACCCGGACTAATTTCCATAAATTATAGATAACGGCCATGTTTTTTTTTTACCAGGCGTTTTATTTTAAATCCCGTCGTTTTTCTAGCCTTCATGGTTTCAGACGTCCACTTACATGTGCTGTAAATCATGACATGATAACACTCATTTCCACTGGGTCCGTGAGTGACGCAAACTTTCAAAGGAGAGACAAGAGAAGGACGAATAAACTCACTCACTCATCTTCTACCGCTTTATCCTCCACAGGAGAGTTGCAGGGGGGCGGGGTACACCCTGGACACATCGCCAGTCCATCACAGGACCACTCTCCCTCTCACTCCTACGGTCAATTTAGAGTGTCCAATTTACCTAATCCCCATAGAACCCGCAGAAAACCCACGCACACACGGGGAGAACATGCAAACTCCATGCAGAAAGACTTGTTCTGACCGGTTCTTGCTGCAAAGGAAAGAGTGGAAGAATAAACTAAGTAAGAAAAGTAGCAAATGTAGATAACAGAGATAGTTTTTAACAAAGTTTTTCTTATCCAATTTAATGAATTCATTATCTGGTTTAAAAATCATCTTGTGTGCTTTCATTTTTAATAAGTTTATCACGACACCTGAACTGAGAGATCATTTGTCTTATTACAGTGCATATTTATAATTCCCTTTCATTTCATGTACAAATTGTACAAAAATGAACCAAAAAGTTTATTATAACGAATAAATACTCTTGATAAAGGCACTTTATCACCCCAAAAAAGCCCTTGAACTACTCTGGCTTGTCATAAGTAACATGTTTTTTTTATAATTATTATGTGTGATCTGGTCTAAAAATGTCTTTGTGAGGTGTGACCCCTGTCAACGTTCACATGTTTTGTCTCCCGTCTCATTTGTTGTCGTCGTTGTTATTGCATCTTGTATATTTACATGAAAATGTCTAGTGACATGCCAGGTATAATATAAATAAATAAAAATAATGGTGTTCCTGACCTTTGCTTGAGGACGTTTTCGAGACTGTAACTTTGACGTTAAAACGCAAAAGTCTGTGTTTAGATGCACCTTTCGTTCATAGTGGTCACCAATGTTCTTTGGTGAGTTATTCAATAAGTAAGGCCAAAATAAATAAACAACATTTTCACTCATCAAACATGTTGAGAAAACACTTTTTAGCAAGGTAGTTTGAACTGACCTAAACTATGTTGCACAAATTATGAATGAAAGAATTATGTTGCTTATTCAGTGTTTAAAGAGGTTTTTAAAGTTTTTAAAGAGCTGTTTCGGGCTGATTTTTTGTCAGTGCTCGTGGTGCTGTGAGCGACACAGAAAAACCGGGGTGAGAGGAGACCGAAATCAGAAAGACATTTTTAGTAATTCGAGTGAGCTGACCTTCCAAGAAAAGCAATGAGGCTTCATGAATAGTTAACTGCACGTGTGGGTGCTCAATTATGCCCCAGTGTCTCAGAACATATGCTGCTCAGCAGACAGATACCGAAGACAAAGGAAGGTATGGATGAACGAAGGCCGCAGAGACACTGTGCATCTCAATAGACTTTGACTATTTTTGGCACAAGTAATATTATTTTTCATTCTGCACGGGATGGGAAGTCAGTCCTGATAAGTGTTTGTGAAACCCATTTGCAGCACATGTGGGAGACGGTCCAGGCAGTGGGAAATCACACACACACACACACACACACACAGGTGCAAAGATGCAGGAAACGTACACAGCTGTATGTGTGTCAGTCGATAAGACAGCGCTGAGAGACGGAGGGGAGAGGTGTACGGGTGGAGGCGGAGAAAGTGAGACAGAGACGGAGGGGGGGCTTGAAGAGAGAGGGAGAAAGAGAGATGAACAGGGAGATTAGAGGGGGAGAGTGATGGAGGAAGGCAGAGGGGTTGATCGAGAAGTGCTCCCCACCCGCTCACTAAAATCATCGCCGGCCCAATTTCACAGGAAGCACTAAACCCGTCCATTATCTTCTGGCTCGTTGGCTGTCAGACGTCGGCCCATCTACAACCTGACAGATGATGGTGTGTCTGTCTACATCTGTCTTGCACACACACACACACACACACATATATATATATATATATATATATATATATATATAAACACACACACAAAGAAAAAGACAAACACCACGTATGTATGTGCACAGGCACACGTGTACGCAGAGAAAACCTCCTGGCTCGTTACATAATTCATATGCTGTGTATCTGTGCCCCCGGGGGGATGTATGGTTGATATGTGGTAAGCAGCGGTTGTGTGTCTGCATTTCTGTGTGTGTGTGTATATATATATATGTGTGTGTGTGTATTGTGTGTCTCACGACTTTTCTCTCATTATTCCTCTGGCAGCCCATAAATACACTTCAGCTCTCACCCCAAACACCCGTGCTTACATAATCATCATTTCGCTCATAGTAGACTCTCTCTCTCTCCCTCTCTCTCTCTCTCTCTCTCTCTCTCTGTCTCTCTCTCTCCCTGTCTCTCTGTCTCTCTGTCTCTCTCTCTCTCTCAAGTTTCTGGGCCACAGCGCTGAATGAAGTGTGTCGCCTCAGTGCTGGTGCCTCTAATGAATGACACAACAACTTCTTGTCAGTGTGTGTACATCCTTGTATTTGTTCCCTCGTTAGGACCCTTTTCTGGCATAAACACGCACCCTGTCAGGACCGGTAGTCCTCATGGAGACCTGGTCCTAATCAGGCACAACCCAATTTCTAGTAAGAGTAACTGTTAAGTTTAACCCTTAGAACACAGAGCATTACTATGGTTAAACGTACAGTATATACAGAGGCTATGAGAATGTACAATATAGAGTGTCTTCTATCCTTTTTTTCAGCACAACCTAGACAATCTGATTCATGTCCACCAACTATATACTATATATATCCTGATAGCTGCATGACTGTGCATGTGTGTGTGATTCTCTATTTCTCTTCATGACTGTTGCTGTTTTCTAAGAACAGCTATTTTCCCCTGAGAAACCATCATGTGCCAGAATCTTAAATGGGGGTAATCCAGCATCAAATATAGCATTTATATTAGCGTGGAGAATTCATCTTAATGAATGTGAACAGATTTTTTTATTTTATTTTTTATTTTTTTGCAATGAAAATATTGTTGCATATGTTGCGGCAGTAAAAAAAAGAATTTAATTTGCTGGAAATTGTTCAGATTCACATGTTCCCAAATAAATCAGCAAATGACTGTTTTTATTTTTTTAAGGTAAAAATGAATCATACAAAGTATTGTATTAATTAGGGAGGCTTAAATGTGTCAGGGCTGCATTTTCTTTTACTTTTAATCATTGCACCTCTCCTAATTCCCGTAAACCTTTGAGTACAGTTCTGCACAAGAGAACTGCTAATTATTTTTTGGAAGACAATTACTCTTGAAGGTTACGTTTGTGTAGCAGGGTTTTTCCGGCCCAAATGTGAAACAGAAAGTCAGTCACCCTCCAAATGCTGCATCTAACCTGCCTGTGGATCTTTTCACTGTGAACACAACTGTCAGGGTTTGAGTCTCCTCACTGAGCCTGTTGTTTCCTGCTACCTTGAGTGATGGCAGCTTGGTTAAAGTGTTTCCTGTGGTGCTGCATCCTTCACAAGTCCCTGGTGGCTTTGGCTGGAATGTGGCTGCAGGTTTGTTGAGTGAATAACTGCAGCTTGGCCAAATATGTGTCGAGAGCTACGATCAGACCCACCTTTCATATTTCAGACATGGTCTTCACATTATAGTGAAAGGGCAATCATACGGGAAGAAAAATGGCAAATAGTGAGTAGGATAATAAGAGGGACAACAACAACAGGGATGGAAAGGTCATATTTAGATAAATGGTCATAGTGGATTATATGGATTTATATTTATAGTCATACCGCTCATACTTTAAGATGGAAATGTCATAAAGGTTACTCTTTCGTTTGTTTACACAAACACAGGTCAACATTTTCACAAACAAAATACACAAAAACTACATTTGTAGGTTTTCTAATATTATATATCTCCTCCATAAAACGGACAAGTTCTTCAAAATGGGATGTCCGCGCTTGTATGAGAATCCCTGTGTGTGAAGTCTGCACTTCACACTTACAAGGCTCAGTCTCACAAACACATCGACTGTTTGACAATGTGGTGCCTGCAAAAGGCAATCGGGAACTTTATGGTTTCAACATGCGAAGTCAAGTACATGAGATGGTGTTCAAGTGGGTAGGGTTATGACGACATTGTTGCTAGGAAACAAGGCAACCTTAATGAAGACCCAAAGCCAACTTGTTGCTCTCTCATGAGACACCGAGATGCCAGTGATGAAACGTTTGAGGAATGCATGGATATAATGGTCTGCATTTATGAACCATATCAGTGGTTTCAGTAAAAATAAACATGCATTAATGTAAATATTTTGAGGTTGTTCCCTCTCCGATGTTAAGGTGTAATGAGGGAGGACAAACCACACACGTTATCAAACCATCTCCTCACACACACACACACACACTCTGGTTAAAATAGGTTACAAACAGCGATGGTAACAATGGCAACACATCCCCGGTGACATAATGTCTCTTCACTTTGTGTGTGAAAGAATGTGCCTGTGATCCCTGTGACACAAAACAACGGGTGTCATCACCTGTCTTACCTATCATGGGGGATTCAATGAAACTCCAGGTGTTGCTTTGTGGCACGTAGGACTGGAGGACACCAGCGGAGCGGCCGGCCTCGTTCACACCTCCAAACACGTACACCTTCCCTCCACACACTGTGGCAGCTGCAGAATGGACCGGCTTTGGCAGAGGAGACACTGTTTCCCACTGGTTGGTGATGGTGTCATATCTGGGAAAAAAGAACATTTTTGAGTTTTTTTACATGATTAAAGAGTTTGCTTGTTTTCAAATGTCCAAAAAAATCAAGAGAAACCTGAATGCGAAGGAAAAAAGTGTTTGACAAAAATGTCCTAGTCCAAAATTTGACTTGGCTTGGTGACTTTTTGGACGAAATACTAAACTATGACATTTTGGTGACTTTTTGGACGACATACTAAACTATGACATTTTTGTTAAATTTTGGACGACATACTATACTATGACATTTCACTATAATATGACAATTCGGTGACTTTTTTACAACAAACTATACTGTGACTTTTTTGAGTGATTTTGGACGACATGCTTTACTATGACTTTTTTGAGGGATTTTGGACGACATACTATACTATGACTTTTTTGAGTGGTTTTGGACGACATACTATACTGTGACTTTTTTGAGTGGTTTTGGACGACTTACTATACAATGACTTTTTGACAGATTTTGGACGACATACTATACTATGACTTTTTTGACTGATTTTGGCCGACATGCTATACTATGACTTTTTTGACTGATTTTGGACGACATACTATACTATGACTTTTTTGACTGATTTTGGACAACATACTATATACTATGACTTATTTGACCAATTTTGGACGACATACTATACTATGACTTTTTTGAGTGATTTTGGACGACTTACTGTACTATGACTTTTTGGAGTGATTTTGGACGACTTACTATACTATGACTTTTTTGACCGATTTTGGACGACATACTATACTATGATTTTTTTGAGTAATTTTGGACGACATACTATACTATGAATTTTATGAGTGATTTTGGACGACATACTATACTATGACTTTTTGACTGATTTTGGACGACATACTATACTATGACTTTTTTGACTGATTTTTGCCGACATGCTATACTATGACTTTTTTGACTGATTTTGGACGACATGCTATACAATGACTTTTTTGACCAATTTTGGACGACATACTAAACTATGACTTTTTTGACTGATTTTAGACGACATACTATACTATGACTTTTTTGACTGATTTTGGGCAACTAACTATACTATGACTTTTTGACTGATTTTGGCCGACATGCTATACTATGACTTTTTTGACTGATTTTGGACGACATACTATACTATGACTTTTTTGAGTGATTTTGGACGACTTACTGTACTATGACTTTTTGGAGTGATTTTGGACGACTTACTATACTATGACTTTTTTGACCGATTTTGGACGACATACTATACTATGATTTTTTTGAGTAATTTTGGACGACATACTATACTATGACTTTTTGACTGATTTTGGACGACATACTATACTATGTCTTTTTTGACTGATTTTGGATGACACCTTTTTTTTTGTTTAGATTAAATAGCGTGCATCGAGAAACTTTTATTTTCAATTGGCCAAGCGGTCTACGACGCTATCCTTTGGGTGCCAGCCTCCCCCAGGGGACAGCGGTTCGAATCCCCTACTGTCCTATGGCTTTTTTGGGGGATTTTCGACAACATACTATACTATGACTTTTTTGGGGGATTTTGACGACATACTATACTATGACTTTTTTGAGGGATTTTGGACGACATGCTTTACTATGACTTTTTTGTCTCATTTTGGATGACATACTATCCTTTGACTTTTTTGAGCGATTTTGGACGACATACTATACTATGATTTTTTGACCAATTTTGGACGACATACTATACCATGACTTTTTTGAGTGATTTTGGACGACATACTATACTATGTCTTTTTTGACTGATTTTGGATGACATCATGTTTTTTGTTTAGATTAAATAGCGTGCATTGAAAAACTTTTATTTTCAATTGGCCAAGCGGTCTACGATACTCTCCTTTGGGTGTCAGCCTCCCCCAGGGGACAGCGGTTCGAATCCCCTACTGTCCTATGGCTTTTTTGGGGGATTTTCGACAACATACTATACTATGAGTTTTTTGAGCGATTTTGACGACTTACTATACTATGACTTTTTTGAGCGATTTTGGACGACATACTATACTATGACTTTTTTGAGTGATTTTGGACGACATACTATACTATGACTTTTGTGTCTGCTTTTGGACAACATACTACACTATGACTTTTTTGAGCGATTTTGGACGACATACTATACTATGACTTCTTTGAGCGATTTTGGACGACATGCTTTACTATGACTTTTTTGAGCGATTTTGGACGACATACTATACTATGACTTTTTTGAGCGATTTTGGACGACATACTATACTATGACTTTTTTGAGCGATTTTGGACGACATACTGTACTATGACGTTTTTGAGTGATTTTGGACGACTTACTGTACTATGACTTTTTGGAGTGATTTTGGACGACTTACTATACTATGACTTTTTTGAGTGATTTTGGACGACATACTATACTATGACTTTTTTGACTGATTTTGGCCGACATGCTATACTATGACTTTTTTGACTGATTTTGGACGACATGCTATACAATGACTTTTTTGACCAATTTTGGACGACATACTAAACTATGACTTTTTTGACTGATTTTAGACGACATGCTATACTATGACTTTTTTGAGTGATTTTGGACGACATACTATACTATGACTTTTTTGAGTGATTTTGGACGACTTACTGTACTATGACTTTTTGGAGTGATTTTGGACGACTTACTATACTATGACTTTTTTGACCGATTTTGGACGACATACTATACTATGACTTTTTTGAGGGATTTTGGACGACATACTATACTATGACTTTTTTGAGTGGTTTTGGACGACATACTATACTGTGACTTTTTTGAGTGGTTTTGGACGACATACTATACTGTGACTTTTTTGACTGATTTTGGACGACTTACTATACAATGACTTTTTGACAGATTTTGGACGACATGCTATACTATGACTTTTTTGACTGATTTTGGACGACATGCTATACAATGACTTTTTTGACCAACTTTGGACGACATACTAAACTATGACTTTTTTGACTGATTTTGGATGACACCTTTTTTTTTTGTTTAGATTAAATAGCGTGCATTGAGAAACTTTTATTTTCAATTGGCCAAGCGGTCTACGACGCTATCCTTTGGGTGCCAGCCTCCCCCAGGGGACAGCGGTTTGAATCCCCTACTGTCCTATGGCTTTTTTGGGGGATTTTCGACAACATACTATACTATGACTTTTTTGGGGGATTTTGACGACATACTATACTATGACTTTTTTGAGGGATTTTGGACGACATGCTTTACTATGACTTTTTTGTCTCATTTTGGATGACATACTATCCTTTGACTTTTTTGACTGATTTTGGACGACTTACTATACTATGACTTTTTTGACTGATTTTGGACGACTTACTATACAATGACTTTTTGACAGATTTTGGACGACATACTATACTATGACTTTTTTGACTGATTTTGGCCGACATGCTATACTATGACTTTTTTGACTGATTTTGGACGACATACTATACTATGACTTATTTGACCAATTTTGGACGACATACTATACTATGACTTTTTTGAGTGATTTTGGACGACTTACTATACTATGACTTTTTTGACCGATTTTGGACGACATACTATACTATGATTTTTTGAGTAATTTTGGACGACATACTATACTATGAATTTTATGAGTGATTTTGGACGACATACTATACTATGACGTTTTTGAGTGATTTTGGACGACTTACTGTACTATGACTTTTTTGAGTGATTTTGGACGACATACTATACTATGACGTTTTTGAGTGATTTTGGACGACTTACTATACTATGACTTTTTTGACCGATTTTGGACGACATACTATACTATGATTTTTTTGAGTAATTTTGGACGACATACTATACTATGACTTTTTGACTGATTTTGGACGACATACTATACTATGTCTTTTTTGACTGATTTTGGATGACACCTTTTTTTTTGTTTAGATTAAATAGCGTGCATTGAGAAACTCTTATTTTCAATTGGCCAAGCGGTCTACGACGCTATCCTTTGGGTGCCAGCCTCCCCCAGAGGACAGCGGTTCGAATCCCCTACTGTCCTATGGCTTTTTTGGGGGATTTTCGACAACATACTATACTATGACTTTTTTGGGGGATTTTGACGACATACTATACTATGACTTTTTTGAGGGATTTTGGACGACATGCTTTACTATGACTTTTTTGTCTCATTTTGGATGACATACTATCCTTTGACTTTTTTGAGCGATTTTGGACGACATACTATACTATGATTTTTTGACCAATTTTGGACGACATACTATACTATGATGTTTTTCACTGTTTTTGGATGACATACTATACTATGACTTTTTTGAGCGATTTTGGACGACATACTATACTATGACTTTTTTGAGCGATTTTGGACGACATACTATACTGTGACTTTTTTGACTGATTTTGGACGACATGCTATACAATGACTTTTTTGACCAATTTTGGGCAACTAACTATACTATGACTTTTTGACTGATTTTGGCCGACATGCTATACTATGACTTTTTTGACTGATTTTGGACGACATACTATACTATGACTTTTTTGAGTGATTTTGGACGACTTACTGTACTATGACTTTTTGGAGTGATTTTGGACGACTTACTATACTATGACTTTTTTGACCGATTTTGGACGACATACTATACTATGATTTTTTTGAGTAATTTTGGACGACATACTATACTATGACTTTTTGACTGATTTTGGACGACATACTATACTATGTCTTTTTTGACTGATTTTGGATGACACCTTTTTTTTTGTTTAGATTAAATAGCGTGCATCGAGAAACTTTTATTTTCAATTGGCCAAGCGGTCTACGACGCTATCCTTTGGGTGCCAGCCTCCCCCAGGGGACAGCGGTTCGAATCCCCTACTGTCCTATGGCTTTTTTGGGGGATTTTCGACAACATACTATACTATGACTTTTTTGGGGGATTTTGACGACATACTATACTATGACTTTTTTGAGGGATTTTGGACGACATGCTTTACTATGACTTTTTTGTCTCATTTTGGATGACATACAATCCTTTGACTTTTTTGAGCGATTTTGGACGACATACTATACTATGATTTTTTGACCAATTTTGGACGACATACTATACTATGACTTTTTTGAGTGATTTTGGACGACATACTATACTATGTCTTTTTTGACTGATTTTGGATGACATCATGTTTTTTGTTTAGATTAAATAGCGTGCATTGAAAAACTTTTATTTTCAATTGGCCAAGCGGTCTACGATACTCTCCTTTGGGTGTCAGCCTCCCCCAGGGGAAAGCGGTTCGAATCCCCTACTGTCCTATGGCTTTTTTGGGGGATTTTCGACAACATACTATACTATGAGTTTTTTGAGCGATTTTGACGACTTACTATACTATGACTTTTTTGAGCGATTTTGGACGACATACTATACTATGACTTTTTTGAGGGATTTTGGACGACATACTATACTATGACTTTTGTGTCTGCTTTTGGAAGACATACTATACTATGACTTTTTTGAGTGATTTTGGACAACATACTAAACTAGGACTTTTTTGAGTGATTTTGGACAACATACTACACTATGACTTTTTTGAGCGATTTTGGACGACATACTATACTATGACTTCTTTGAGCGATTTTGGACGACATGCTTTACTATGACTTTTTTGAGCGATTTTGGACGACATACTATACTATGACTTTTTTGAGCGATTTTGGACGACATACTATACTATGACTTTTTTGAGCGATTTTGGACGACATACTGTACTATGACGTTTTTGAGTGATTTTGGACGACTTACTGTACTATGACTTTTTGGAGTGATTTTGGACGACTTACTATACTATGACTTTTTTGAGTGATTTTGGACGACATACTATACTATGACTTTTTTGACTGATTTTGGCCGACATGCTATACTATGACTTTTTTGACCGATTTTGGACGACATACTATACTATGATTTTTTTGAGTAATTTTGGACGACATACTATACTATGAATTTTATGAGTGATTTTGGACGACATACTATACTATGACGTTTTTGAGTGATTTTGGACGACTTACTGTACTATGACTTTTTTGAGTGATTTTGGACGACATACTATACTATGACGTTTTTGGAGTGATTTTGGACGACATACTATACTATGACTTTTTTGACCGATTTTGGACGACATACTATACTATGATTTTTTTGAGTAATTTTGGACGACATACTATACTATGACTTTTTGACTGATTTTGGACGACATACTATACTATGTCTTTTTTGACTGATTTTGGATGACACCTTTTTTTTTGTTTAGATTAAATAGCGTGCATTGAGAAACTTTTATTTTCAATTGGCCAAGCGGTCTATGACGCTATCCTTTGGGTGCCAGCCTCCCCCAGAGGACAGCGGTTCGAATCCCCTACTGTCCTATGGCTTTTTTGGGGGATTTTCGACAACATACTATACTATGACTTTTTTGGGGGATTTTGACGACATACTATACTATGACTTTTTTGAGGGATTTTGGACAACATGCTTTACTATGACTTTTTTGTCTCATTTTGGATGACATACTATCCTTTGACTTTTTTGAGCGATTTTGGACGACATACTATACTATGATTTTTTGACCAATTTTGGACGACATACTATACTATGATGTTTTTCACTGTTTTTGGATGACATACTATACTATGACTTTTTTGAGCGATTTTGGACGACATACTATACTATGACTTTTTTGAGCGATTTTGGACGACATACTATACTGTGACTTTTTTGACTGATTTTGGACGACATGCTATACAATGACTTTTTTGACCAATTTTGGACGACATACTAAACTATGACTTTTTTGACTGATTTTAGACGACATACTATACAATTACTTTTTTGACTGATTTCGGACGACTTACTATACTATGACTTTTTTGACTGATTTTGGACGACTTACTATACAATGACTTTTTGACAGATTTTGGACGACATGCTATACTATGACTTTTTTGACTGATTTTGGATGACATACTATACTATGACTTTTTTGACTGATTTTGGACGACATACTATACTATGACTTATTTGACCAATTTTGGACGACATACTATACTATGACTTTTTTGAGTGATTTTGGACGACTTACTGTACTATGACTTTTTGGAGTGATTTTGGACGACTTACTATACTATGACTTTTTTGACCGATTTTGGACGACATACTATACTATGATTTTTTTGAGTAATTTTGGACGACATACTATACTATGAATTTTATGAGTGATTTTGGACGACATACTATACTATGACTTTTTGACTGATTTTGGACGACATACTATACTATGACTTTTTTGACTGATTTTGGCCGACATGCTATACTATGACTTTTTTGACTGATTTTGGACGACATGCTATACAATGACTTTTTTGACCAATTTTGGACGACATACTATACTCTGACTTTTTTGAGTGATTTTGGACGACTTACTGTACTATGACTTTTTGGAGTGATTTTGGACGACTTACTATACTATGACTTTTTTGACCGATTTTGGACGACATACTATACTATGATTTTTTTGAGTAATTTTGGACGACATACTATACTATGACTTTTTGACTGATTTTGGACGACATACTATACTATGTCTTTTTTGACTGATTTTGGATGACATCATGTTTTTTGTTTACATTAAATAGCGTGCATTGAGCAACTTTGACTTTCAATTGGCCAAGCGGTCTATGTCGTATCCTTTGGGTGCCAGCCTCCCCCAGGGGACAGCGGTTCGAATCCCCTACTGTCCTATGGCTTTTTTGGGGGATTTTCGACAACATACTATACTATGACTTTTTTGGGGGATTTTGACGACATACTATACTATGACTTTTTTGAGGGATTTTGGACGACATACTATACTATGTCTTTTTGACTGATTTTGGACGACATACTATACTATGTCTTTTTTGACTGATTTTGGATGACACCTTTTTTTTTGTTTAGATTAAATAGCGTGCATTGAGAAACTGTTATTTTCAATTGGCCAAGCGGTCTACGACGCTATCCTTTGGGTGCCAGCCTCCCCCAGGGGACAGCGGTTCGAATCCCCTACTGTCCTATGGCTTTTTTGGGGGATTTTCGACAACATACTATACTATGACTTTTTTGGGGGATTTTGACGACATACTATACTATGACTTTTTTGAGGGATTTTGGACGACATGCTTTACTATGACTTTTTTGTCTCATTTTGGATGACATACTATCCTTTGACTTTTTTGAGCGATTTTGGACGACATACTATACTATGACTTTTTTGAGCGATTTTGGACGACATACTATACTGTGACTTTTTTGACTGATTTTGGACGACATGCTATACAATGACTTTTTTGACCAATTTTGGACGACATACTAAACTATGACTTTTTTGACTGATTTTAGACGACATACTATACAATTACTTTTTTGACTGATTTTGGACGACTTACTATACTATGACTTTTTTGACTGATTTTGGACGACTTACTATACAATGACTTTTTGACAGATTTTGGACGACATACTATACTATGACTTTTTTGACTGATTTTGGCCGACATGCTATACTATGACTTTTTTGACTGATTTTGGACGACATACTATACTATGACTTTTTTGACTGATTTTGGACGACATACTATACTATGACTTATTTGACCAATTTTGGACGACATACTATACTATGATTTTTTTGAGTAATTTTGGACGACATACTATACTATGAATTTTATGAGTGATTTTGGACGACATACTATACTATGACTTTTTGACTGATTTTGGACGACATACTATACTATGACTTTTTTGACTGATTTTGGCCGACATGCTATACTATGACTTTTTTGACTGATTTTGGACGACATGCTATACAATGACTTTTTTGACCAATTTTGGACGACATACTAAACTATGACTTTTTTGACTGATTTTAGACGACATACTATACTATGACTTTTTTGACTGATTTTGGGCAACTAACTATACAATGACTTTTTGACTGATTTTGGCCGACATGCTATACTATGACTTTTTTGACTGATTTTGGACGACATACTATACTCTGACTTTTTTGAGTGATTTTGGACAACATACTATACTATGACTTTTCTGAGCGATTTTGGACGACATACAATACTATGACTTTTTTGACCGATTTTGGACGACATACTATACTATGATTTTTTTGAGTAATTTTGGACGACATACTATACTATGACTTTTTGACCGATTTTGGACGACATACTATACTATGATTTTTTTGAGTAATTTTGGACGACATACTATACTATGTCTTTTTTGACTGATTTTGGATGACATCATGTTTTTTGTTTAGATTAAATAGCGTGCATTGAGAAACTTTGACTTTCAATTGGCCAAGCGGTCTATGACGCTATCCTTTGGGTGCCAGCCTCCCCCAGGGGACAGCGGTTCGAATCCCCTACTGTCCTATGGCTTTTTTGGGGGATTTTCGACAACATACTATACTATGACTTTTTTGGGGGATTTTGACGACATACTATACTATGACTTTTTTGAGGGATTTTGGACGACATACTATACTATGTCTTTTTTGACTGATTTTGGATGACATCATGTTTTTTGTTTAGATTAAATAGCGTGCATTGAAAAACTTTTATTTTCAATTGGCCAAGCGGTCTACTATACTCTCCTTTGGGTGCCAGCCTCCCCCAGGGGACAGCGGTTCGAATCCCCTACTGTCCTATGGCTTTTTTGGGGGATTTTCGACAACATACTATACTATGACTTTTTTGAGCGATTTTGACGACATACTATACTATGACTTTTTTGAGCGATTTTGGACGACATACTATACTATGATTTTTTTGAGTGATTTTGGACGACATACTATACTATGACTTTTGTGTCTGCTTTTGGAAGACATACTATACTATGACTTTTTTGAGTGATTTTGGACAACATACTATACTATGACTTTTTTGAGTGATTTTGGACAACATACTACACTATGACTTTTTTGAGCGATTTTGGACGACATACTATACTATGACTTCTTTGAGCGATTTTGGACGACATGCTTTACTATGACTTTTTTGTCTCATTTTGGATGACATACTATCCTATGACTTTTTTGAGCAATTTTGGACGACATACTATCCTATGACTTTTTTGAGCGATTTTGGACGACATACTATACTATGACTTTTTTGAGCGATTTTGGACGACATACTATACTATGACTTTTTTGAGCGATTTTGGACGACATACTATACTATGACTTTTTTGAGCGATTTTGGACGACATACTATACTATGACGTTTTTGAGTGATTTTGGACGACTTACTGTACTATGACTTTTTGGAGTGATTTTGGACGACTTACTATACTATGACTTTTTTGAGTGATTTTGGACAACATACTATACTATGACTTTTCTGAGCGATTTTGGACGACATACAATACTATGACTTTTTTGAGCGATTTTGGACGACATACTATACTATGACTTTTTTGAGTAATTTTGGACGACATACTATTCTCTGACTTTTTTGAGTGATTTTGGACGACATACTATACTATGACTTTTTTGAGTGATTTTGGACGACATACTATACTATGTCTTTTTTGACTGATTTTGGACGACATCATGTTTTTTGTTTGGATTAAATAGCGTGCATTGAGATATTTTATTTTCAATCGGCCAAGCGGTCTATGACGCTATCCTTTGGGTGCCAGCCTCCCCCAGGGGACAGCGGTTCGAATCTCCTACTGTCCTATGGCTTTTTTGGGGGATTTTCGACAACATACTATACTATGACTTTTTTGAGGGATTTTGGACGACATGCTTTACTATGACTTTTTTGTCTCATTTTGGATGACATACTATCCTTTGACTTTTTTGAGCGATTTTGGACGACATACTATACTATGACTTTTTTGAGTGATTTTGGACGACATACTATACTATGACGTTTTTGAGTGATTTTGGACGACTTACTGTACTATGACTTTTTGGAGTGATTTTGGACGACTTACTATACTATGACATTTTTGAGTGATTTTGGACGACATACTATACTATGACTTTTTTGAGCGATTTAAGACAACATACTATACTATGACTTTTTTGAATGATTTTGGACAACATACTATACTATGACTTTTTTGACTGATTTTGGATGACATCATGTTTTTTGTTTAGATCAAATAGCGTGCATTGAGGAACTTTTATTTTCAATTGGCCAAGCGGTCTATGACGCTATCCTTTGGGTGCCAGCCTCCCCCAGGGGACAGCGGTTCGAATCCCCTACTGTCCTATGGCTTTTTGGGGGATTTTCGACAACATACTATACTATGACTTTTTTGGGGGATTTTGACGACATACTATACTATGACTTTTTTGAGGGATTTTGGACGACATGCTTTACTATGACTTTTTTGTCTCATTTTGGATGACATACTATCCTTTGACTTTTTTGAGCGATTTTGGACGACATACTATTCTATGACTTTTTTGAGCGATTTTGGACGACATACTATACTATGACTTTTTTGAGCGATTTTGGACGACATATTATACTATGACTTTTTTGAGTGATTTTGGACGACTTACTGTACTATGACTTTTTGGAGTGATTTTGGACGACTTACTATACTATGACTTTTTTGACCGATTTTGGACGACATACTATACTATGATTTTTTTGAGTAATTTTGGACGACATACTATACTATGACTTTTTTGAGTGATTTTGGACGACATACTATACTATGACTTTTTGACTGATTTTGGACGACATACTATGACTTTTTTGAGTGATTTTGGACGACATACTATACTATGTCTTTTTTGACTGATTTTGGATGACATCATGTTTTTCGTTTAGATTAAATAGCGTGCATTGAAAAACTTTTATTTTCAATTGGCCAAGCGGTCTACGATACTCTCCTTTGGGTGCCAGCCTCCCCCAGGGGACAGCGGTTCGAATCCCCTACTGTCCTATGGCTTTTTTGGGGGATTTTCGACAACATACTATACTATGACTTTTTTGAGCGATTTTGACGACATACTATACTATGACTTTTTTGAGCGATTTTGGACGACATACTATACTATGACTTTTTTGAGTGATTTTGGACGACATACTATACTATGACTTTTGTGTCTGCTTTTGGAAGACATACTATACTATGACTTTTTTGAGTGATTTTGGACAACATACTACACTATTACTTTTTTGAGCGATTTTGGACGACATGCTTTACTATGACTTTTTTGTCTCATTTTGGATGACATACTATCCTATGACTTTTTTGAGCGATTTTGGACGACATACTATCCTATGACTTTTTTGAGCGATTTTGGACGACATACTATACTATGACTTTTTTGAGTGATTTTGGACGACTTACTGTACTATGACTTTTTGGAGTGATTTTGGACGACTTACTATTCTCTGACTTTTTTGAGTGATTTTGGACGACATACTATACTCTGACTTTTTTTAAGTGATTTTGGACTACATTTTTGAGTGATTTTGGACGACATACTATACTATGACTTTTTTGAGCGATTTTGGACAACATACTATACTCTGACTTTTTTGAGTGATTTTGGACGACATACTATACTATGACTTTTTTGACCTATTTTGGACGACATCATGTTTTTTGTTTAGATTAAATAGTGTGCAATTCTTGGCTTTTATTTTCAATTGGCCAAGCAGTCTACGACACTCTCCTTTGGGTGCCAGCCTCCCCCAGGGGACAGTGGTTCGAATCCCCTACTATGCTATGACTTTTTTTGGGGATTTTAGACGACATACTATACTATGACCTTTGTGTCTGCTTTTGGAAGACATACTATACTATGACTTTTTTGAGTGATTTTGGAAGACATACTATACTATGACTTTTTTGACTGATTCTGGACGACATACTATACTATGACTTTTTGAATGATTTTGGACGACATACTATATGATGACTTTTTTGAGTGATTTTGGACGACATACTATACTATGACTTTTTTGACTGATTTTGGACGACATCATGTTTTTGTTTAGATTAAATAGCGTGCAATGAGAAACTTTTATTTTCAATTGGCCAAGCGGTCTACGACGCTTTCATTTGGGTGCCAGCTTCCCTCAGGGGACAGCGATTCGAATCCCCTAATATTCAATGGCTTTTTTGGGGGATTTTCGACGACATACTACACTATGACTTTTTTGAGCGATTTTGGACAACATACTATACTCTGACTTTTTTGAGTGATTTTGGACAACATACTATACTATGACTTTTTTGACTGATTTTGGACGACATCATGTTTTTTGTTTAGATTAAATAGCGTGCAATGAGAAAGTTCTATTTTCAGTTGGCCAAGCGGTCTACGACGCTCTCCTTTGGGTGCCAGCCTCCCCCAGGGAGTCCAAATATTGGACAACATACTAAAGTATGATAATTTGTTCAAATTTTGGACGACATGTTAAACTATGACATTTTGGTCAAATTTTGGACAACATACTAAACTATGATATTTTTGTATTATTTTGGATGACATATTATACTATGACATTTCGGTGACTTTTTGGATGACATACTATACTGTGACAATATGTTATAATTTTGGACAACATACTAAACTGTTTTTTTTAAACATTTTTATTTTTTATTTTTTTTTTCGAGAGAGAGACTCACAAGCCCCTCCCCCTTCTGATTCCCACTCCCCCTTCCAAACACCTGTTTCTAACGCCTGCATTATAAAACCTGAAAATGTCCAAAAAGGTATAAAACTTAAACTGTGCTTGTTGAATAATCTTAATATGTATCAAAAAATTCAGTTAGGTGAGAAAAGTCCCAAGTTTTGTGATCCGTTTAAAGTTTGAATCACGTCTCTACATTAAAGTATGACAACTCTAGGTTCTCACTAGAATGCATTGCAGCAGCAGGCACTAATAAGATAAGATAATCCTTCATTAGTCCTCCATGAATGTAAAACTGTTAAGACAGTCAAAAGTAAAGATAGTAAATAATAAACATGCATATTAACAAAAGATATATTATAAAAAATATATTAAATATTAGGATATAAAAAATACAATTGTACACACAATATAGAGGGTGACATATACAGCACGAGCATAATACGTACAGTGTAAACAATGGTACGGCACATTACTGGATCACCATAGGATGCATTTCATGTGGTCTACTGAGAGTGCAGTGCTTGTTAAGCAGGGAGGAACGACCTGCGATACCGCTCCTTTAGACATTTAGGATGGATCAGTATGCAGAAACACTGGGCTTTAAGTTCCCACTGGTCTGAATTCACAATGAAATGCTCGTTTTAGCTGCAGGCCTGACAGATGTAATTAGCAGAATGCCCACACCACCAGGGAAGATGAAAAAGACCAACCATTACGTACAATGACAGCAATTAAAGCAATTACACAAAGCAACATATGTTGGGAGCTACAAGCCATTAGTCTCTAGAGCTGGGCTGTGTGTCAGTGCTGAGCTCTGGACCTTCCTCGCTGAGCCTCTGTTTGGCAACGACTCCAGCGTTGAGCCTAAAACTCAGCCGACCCAAACCGACACAAACAGCCTCAGTCAGATGAAAGGGTCTGACACAAAGGGCTGCATGACAACAAAACTCTGTTCCACAGCACTGTGCCCTTGTCAGAGGTTGAGGGTTTTTGGTGCGTTTATAAGTATATTTCTTAATTTGCATTTGTGTTTAGTGTGTGTGCAGCATATGTGTGTGTGTTCAGACTGTGTTTGTGTGTCATTAGTGCAGCGTGTTAGAGTGCAATCCTGTGTCCATGGGCCACTGATCAAAGCAGCCAGGCCGACAGCCGTCCAACTGGAGTAGGCCTCATTAAAAGAGCCGTAGGCAGATCGTGGAACTGTGATTAAAAAGGCACATCCAAACACCACATCCATTCAGACTACAGAGAGCCTCCTTAATCAAGGTTGTCTCTTTGTTATGGGAGAAAAACACCTTTACTGTACATGAAAAACCCTACCCATCATTCCACAGGATAAGAGGCCTTTTCAAACACAAAAGTTTTAATGAAGTTCACACCTACACTGTCAAATGAAGGCAATTTTTTTTGAAGCATGTTTTTCCACAGGGGCCAACAAACTTCATTAGGTGTTTTGTCAAATTTGTGCATGTGCGACTGCGGTATTTGAAGTTGGGCTACATTTAAATGACGCCTAGAAGCACCGGCTGCATGCAGCTTCCTGTAAAAAAGGTTGCGAGATAAAGTGAGAGGAGATGAGCGAAATTAGCCTTTGGGAATATTCTCTTTGGGGGTCTGATCATGTCCTTGGCAACAGCTGCTGAGGGGATGGGTTGATATTGACTGGCAGTCTGAGAAAGTCACACAGAAGAGACTCTGGGAAAGGTGGACTCAAAACACTCAGTGTGCCAATCAGCACAGTTTAAACATGGACACACACACACACACACACACACACACACACACCAGCATCAGGTTGAGAAGTAGAGCCCCACTGCGATAAAAGAACTAACACGTGTCTTATTCTCTGGCAGATATAATTACCACTCGGACCACATCGAGGGAGGTTCAGAAACGTAAGGGTCAGACGCTGCTGAGTGAAGCTGATTAGGGGCTAGACAAAAAGTCAAAAGGACTACTGCAAAACAGATGCCCATAATGAGAAAAGATTAAAGAGAAAAAAAAAAGAGAGACTCAATTCTGTTTAAAAAACACATCTTTACTGTTAAAAATCCATCTTGCATTACTCAGACTCTCAGACTAAAGCTGCAATAACAGCTTCCTAGTTAGGAACCCACACAATATTATCACCCAACACTGAGCTTTATTATCATTATTATTATTATTATTATTATTATTATTATCTTTGTTATTTTTATTTTAATATTTTTGCCCACGTTAATGCTTCAACAATATAAAACAAAAACATAAGGGCTTCGATCACTAAGTGACACAAAAGTTTGTCAGTTAAAATTATAGAAGAGCATTTTCTTGATAACATAGATTTTACATAGATTTGTATGTACAAAAAAAATATTCTGGATCCAGAAAGTGGAGCTAATGCAGAAAAAAGTTTGAAACCTCGCTTGAAATAGGGCCTCTGGATATTTACTCATTTGGATGCAAATAGTTTGTCTAAAAATCTATGAGAAAATGAGTCTATTCTCATTTGATTTATAACATCACACTTTCCTCATGAGTTTCAGGTCTTCTTTAATGCAGCGTGATGTCATTAAACATATTTAATAGTATTTAATAGTCTTTATTTCCTTATTTTATTTCCTTGTACTTTTGTTTAAGATGACTAGTAGTGTAGAGTAGTGATGCAAGGTATTGAGAGATGCACTGAAACTGTTTCTTGCTATTTAAAAAAAAAGAAGGAAAAGGAAAAGTTTCAGTCTTATCAATGGGATTTTCTTAAACGTCTATGTCAGCTCATATAAACACAGACATGTATTATATATACACTGACTTACTTGTCCAATAAGTATGTGTAAGTTTTTAAGGTAGACATCAGGAAGTCTAGAATAGTAGTCTTTATTTCCTTACTTTATTTCTACTTTTCTACATTGTTGTGATTGTTGGCTGATTAATGTGGGACAAATAACAGATCATCTTATCTTATTTTATCTTTTCTAATTAACTGGTTATATGAATTGGCCAAACTTAAATAAATAAATAATAAAGGGTGACGTCAGGGTGAACTGCCACTCTGCTGCTACAAAGCAAAGTACTGCATTTTTTGGAATATTGACAATTTGCCACATGATTAATGTCAACTGAAGGTTTAAATATGTTTGAATCAGTTTTAACTTTCTGTGATTTAATCCTAATTTATTTTAGTTTATGTGTGTAAATCCTATAATGTCCTATAATAATAATTATTAGTGGTAATAGTAGTAGTATGTAATGATAGGTTGTCATGTGATGCTTTACATCCTTGTATAACATTTAAAAAACATTTTAAAGATCTAATTCCGATTTCTGTGCTGTTTTTGTTCTGTTTTAATTCTGCCCACTTCATTTCTGCCATTCAATCGCTCATTGTGAGACAGCCTCATGCTCAATTGAGTCCCCGTCTCTTTTAGTAAGCGGCGGATGAGGAAGATGGATTTTAAGGGCCATTATTGTAAACATGGCACAGATATCACGCAGTCAAATGGGTCAGGAGTTCTGATGAAAGGGAGCAAGTGCAGGTCAGAGGAAACTCTGTGTCTGAGACACTCTCACAGGTCACAAATCTGATTAAATTCATTACACGACTGATTCACCATCAAGCATTCAATATAAACCGTGACATTAGAACTGACAGTAAAAAGATTTTCTGAGTGGGAGTATATTCTTCAATTATATCTCCAAGGCGGATGAGATAAAGAAAGAGAGACAGAGAGAGAGAGAGAAAGAGAAAAAAACTAAAAAACACTGTATTCATTACAAAAACAAAGACTATATCTCTGCTTTTTCTCCTCTGTATCTCTTCATCACACAGTAAAGGCAGACAGAGCCTTTTCATTGTCACAACGACAGTTTAGAAGTTTATCCATCAACATGTTGCACTGTACCGATGGTGTGTTTTTTTCCCCCCAGTGTTTACACACAAGAACTGATCTCGGCATGAAGCCTTGTAATCGACTGTAGCTCCTGACAGGGCTTGTTTTATCATGCAGGGACAATCATTTCGAAAAAAAAAAATAAATTCTGCTGCAAGATTACAACAGAACAAAACAATGTACAATGTAGTGTGTGTGCTTTAATGTCAGGGAAGAGATGGACGGAAAGATGGATCAGACGGGAAGAAGACAGCGATGTTTGGAATAAAAGAATCAGGGCAAATCTTTGAACCAGATTTGCCTCTGAATATGTGTAACCTGGATAAAGAAACTGGGACTGGCATGTCACCAAAACACAGTTAGGTTTCCATGTGAGACAGGTTTAAACATCCATATACTGGTAAAGAGATACAGGTTCAAGTGTCTCTGTTCTTTATTATTTGTATATTCTAGACTTCCTGAAGTCCACCTTAAAAACGTACATTATACATTAAGCACATTTAAATCCATACAGTACCAACGTAAACTAGAAATGGGAGTAAGAATAAGTCCAAATGTCCATGAAAAAACTATTAGATATTAATATTTCATATTGTTCCAACGGTTTGCAAGAATAACAGAGACTTAACTTTAATTTATCATCCACGGTTATCCAAGGTAGTCATTTATTAATCTCGCATGCGTACGTGCAGAAAGACAGACGCCCTGTTCTTCACTGACTCTGACTGATATTCAGAGAACTATTAGTGTTCAACAAAACATGGGAAGTTAGACAAATAAATAAGATGGATTTGTCATTTACTGTCTGGTCTGTAGTGGAAAAAACCCTATATACCAGATTTAACTCTATATTATGGAGGAAGTAAGAGGTGTTATATATACAGGTAATTAAATCACATACTTATTGGATAAGTAAGTCAGTGCATATATAAAACATGTCTGTGTTTATATGAGTTGACATAGACGTTTAAGAAAATCACACTGAAAAGACTGAAGCTTGTCCTTTTCTGTCCTTTTTAAAAAAATAAAATAAAATAAATAGCAAGAAACAGTTTTCAGTTTCTCAATACCTTGCATCGCTACTCTGTCTGTCTGACGCACGCACGCACGCACGCACGCAAGCACAGCCCATTTCTTTCACATTAAAGATAGTCATCTTAAACAAAAGTACAAGCAATGAATATATAATGTCATTTCTGGAAAGGGCAAGTCATTTTCTAAAATAGCAAGACAAATTGAGCATTTGTTTCAAACAGCTTTTTTTTGTGTAGCAGATTAATACACACAGTCTTAATAAAAAACAGCTAAACAGCTGCTGTGTATGTAGAGGAAAGAAAGAAAAACGCAGCGCCCCAGACCATATTTAAGTAACATGTCTCAAACAACATATGGCTCACTTTATCAGTGAAATGTCCTGTAGAGAGATCAGATAGCTATTTAGCTTTTTATCATTTTACACTTCATCACCAAAAAGAAAAGGAAAACAAAACTGGCAGCAGAAAACTACGGAAGGGTATTAGGGCCACATGTGTAAAAAAAAATGAAAAAAAAATGAAAGAAAGATATTTTTTTTTAATCCGAGAATTCCTTCTTTAATCTCAGAATTCTAACTTTAATCCCAGAATTCCTTCTTTAATCTCAGAATTCCTTCTTTAATCTCAGAATTCCGACTTTTTTCTCAAAATTCTGATCTTAAAGTCGGAATTCTGATTTTTTCTTTTTTCTCAGAATTCCGACTTTTTTCTCAAAATTCTGATCTTAAAGTCGGAATTCTGATTTTTTCTTTTTTCTCAGAATTCTGACTTTAATCACAGAAATTCTGAATTCTTTCTGTTTTATTTAGTTTTTCTTTCTTTCAAATTTTTTTTTTTTACATGTGGCCCTAATACTCTTTTGTATCAAGCCAAAAATAAGCTGCAGTGTTTCCTAAAACTCACTTTCTTTCTTTAAACACACACACACACACACACACACACACACACACACAGAGTCAGGCAGAGGAAATGTGCCACATACACAGATACTACCCCGGCCCTCACTTCATAACATTAACTAGAAAACATACATCTGGGTCACAGACAATAAAAGTTAATGGATGCAGTAAAGAGTCAGCCATTATGCAGCATTCCACTGGCTTTGCTCCGTGGCATTATTTGTCTAAAAGCCTGATGTATGTGTGTCTTGTTTTTTTTTCTGTTTATGGAGCAGCATCCTGAAAGAGCAGCATCAAGACGATACAAGGAGCAAGGAGGAGTAAATATCATAAACACCAATCGGTTAGTGTGATATAATACGGGGAGTCCACGATGCACTTTGGTGGAACGCTCTGCATGAATGAAGCTAAGTTGTTGACCACTGCCTTCCTGTTAATACTGACCACATACTGTAGCTTCACTGACCACGATCTGGTCTGTAGCTCTTTTATCTATATATAGGATTTGTATGTATATAATGAGGCAATCTAATCATTCTGGACTTGCCCGAGGCATCTCACTAATTCACTAAGGGAATATGAACGATGAGCCATACACACACACACACACACACGCACACGGTGCACATATGTAATAAACTATGATAGATGGCCTGTCAGTGTGTGAGTAACTGACACGTATCCATTTCCCCCGACATACGAAGTAAAGCATACACGGAGTGAGTAATGAGAGTTAGAAGAGAAACCCGTGAAAACTCGCTCAGATAACAGAAGCAATTTGACGCTTACAATAAAATCCATTAAGAGACAGAAGAGTGAATCGTGCTGCATTTACAACCACAATGGGAAGCGATGGCATGCAAACACATACGGCGTCGACAATAGCTACAGTGTCGCCCCCACACTACATATTCAAGGACTTCAAATTCACACACACACACACCTAACAGTGGAATAACAGCGGAACACTCCGTACGGATTTATTCAAAACACCTGCATTCATACATGTTGTTAACTATACTCACACCACGCAGACCCACAGCAATACTAACCTTCCAAACGTGAGAGTGTGTGTGCAGTACTGAGATGCACTTTTAGTTCGTTTAAATTAACAAAAAAAAGAAGAAGAAGAAGAAGAAGAAGAAGCAGTGCATTCACCGCCTGCAGAGGAGCTGATGCTCCAGATTCTATCGAGCAGCAACTCATGCCCTTAAGTTATAAAATCACATTAATCCCTGCAACACCCTGGGAGAAGCTTCCTCACTCGCATGAACACTATCTCTCCATCGTCTATGCATTCTCTTCCAGCTGCTGCTGCTGCTGCTGCCCACACGCAGCCTCACATACATGAGCACTTTGACACGGAGCGAGAATCTTTCTTGTTTTCAAAAGATACACCAAATACACCCACATACGCCGCAACACCTCGTCCCTCTGGACCGCTAAGCAACCTTTAAGTAGTGTCTTTGTTTCTGGCTCATTTATTTTGCTCGGACTGAATAAATCTCCATGAGAGACTGACGATTTTAAGACTGAATCATGAAGGTTGGCCTGACCTTCGGCATATGAGAAGATATTTGTGCACAGAGACACATGGTGTTTCTCAAAGTTGCTCCTTAAACATCGATCCTCCCGATTCAGAACCTACAGCGCCGAAGGCAAGAGGCCTGGGAACTGGCAGGCAAGTGTGCATCATTATATAATTGAGAATCTTTTGGTATTTTTGTAAGCTTATACAATAAAAAATGGTAAAAAGTACAATTTGGGAACACTCGGGAACAGACATGGACAAGGACAAGCTTTATGTGAGGATTTAGAGGGAGACTTTTAGTCCTCAGTGAGTTGAAATGGTACGACTACTTCTTCTACTTGTGTTCCTTAACTTATGTATAAATGACTGGGCCTGAAATAAACTTCCCTGTTTTAAAGACCAGCATCCACCACTGGGTCTGATGATGTAACATCTCTGAAATTCAGTGTCTCAGTGTCTCCTTTTTATTTTACAGTAAACTCCCAAGTTTGTGGCAACCCTCATTTGCAATCAGATGTCATTAAGCCGGATCACATCATCAATACTACTGAGCCATGTGCGCCGCCTCGTGTCTGATCGTAGTTTGAACTTCTTTTTTTTTTAAACTGCCACTGGAAGAGACACGAGGAGTTGTGTGGAGTGAATAAGACCCTCATTAGCCTTCTGTTTCCTGTCAGAACTAATGAACAGCGAGTTTGCGATTGGCTTGAGGAAAAGCGGGCTACTGTGAGAATCAGCACTGGCCTGGAGGGCACACAAAATAAATCTGCACACAACACAGACATAATTTGCTGAAATTAACATTTTTTTCTTGTTTAAAAGAATGTTTATGACAGATGTGGGGGGTTGGTGATTGCAACAGCGTGACATAAACTACTCTATTGAGTGCTGGTAAGTTAAAAAAAACAAACAAAAAAAACCCCTCAAGAATCAAGTCTGCTGAACTTTAATTTTTAGGAAAAAGTAGGAAAGTCGAGTCACAATGATATATTCATTTCAATGTCAAGTCAGGACGAAACAGGGGAGCAAACATCCATTTTGGAGGGGAGGAGAAGGAGGAGGAGGAGGAGGAGGAGGAGTGAGAGTGGGTGACAGAGGACAGAGTCTATCTGTGTTGTGTCAGCTGCCATCTGTGTGTCAGAGTACATCACAGACACTGTGAGGCCTGTATCCACACCTCCACCATAACCCTGCTGTCTGCTGGGCACCAACACTGGGGATAAACCTCAGAACATGTTTGGTGACAGTTTGCAAAGTGTACATTAGCAAAAAAAAAAAAAATCACTTGAAATTCCATCAGTCAGGCATACAGGTGAAATCACTGATTGCATGTTGGCCTCAGTTGGTCTAATAATATTGTCTTATTTAACTGAGCATTTGATTTTTGTTTGTGGAGGATTGAAAACAGATGAGATGGGAATGTTTGTGAATCAGAAGTGATCATTATCATATTATTAAGTCTCCCGTTTATCCCACATATATTTTTCATTTTTATTACCAAGCTATTACTTGTGGTGATTACTATAGAAAAAAATGGTATTACAATAATATTACTGCCCTATTTAAAAAAAAAAAAAAGATTGCCACACTCTAATCATACTTTCACCATATTATCACTGTACTGTGTCACCACAACACATAATACAACATAATGATATACGATAACACAAACGTTGCTTCCACTAAATGTCTACTGATAGACTTGATATTCAGCTCATGAAGATGTAACAGTGAATCAGTGTTGAGATGTAAAATGAGATCCTTTCATCATGTCAACATTTATTTCAATTTGCAATCTGACTGCTCTGATTTATTTATTTATTATTAATACAGAAGTCGTCAAATGAGCAAACACCTTTTTGTGCCACAATCGAATTCACAAATGGCAGCTTTACGCAAATTGTCAGAGATGAAAAACGAAAACTGCGGCTCCGTGACAACTAATTTGAACTCGTTTGTATGCACCTCAGTTCCCTGTGTTGATTTGCTCTGCATGTGACAGCTGTTGGTACTAGTGTGCTCTCTCCCCCGGTTGCTAATCAATGTCTCATGGTAAAGTCCTTTGGGTCCCACCTTGTAGAAGCAGGGCCCTGTGTTGTTCAGAAATGTAAATGTCCTGTAGTATTTGCATTCTATAGGAAACGCGTCATTTTTCTGACGCTTCTCCAGCTTTGTGTCTGCGTCTGAAGAAGACGAACAGGTGTCCTTCGTTTTAGTACAACACCAATGCTTCATGCAACAAACAAACAAACAAAAAAGATTTAGATAAAGTGATTTAGGTGTAAATAAAGTGTAATAGCACTAAAGACAATCAGCTACTGCAAATAGAGAGGAATTTACTCAGAGAGCAATTTTATTTCGTGATTATGTTTTCATTATCTTAATATTTTTCTATATTGTATAGTCCGAGCTGTTAAAATGCATGTTTATTAAATGTTATCCAAACTTTTGACTCTATAACACTATAAATGTCTTCATTAACCCTTTAACACCCTTTTTGTGTGTGCCCATTTCTCCAGAATAACTTTCAATATCTGGCAGTTATTTACAATTTACTGCATGTTAAAATAGTGAATTAACAATTTAAAATTAAGAAAAACAAAAGGTTTTATTTAGAAAAAACACTGTAGTTGTACATAGTTAGTTAAATTTGAAATTCAAACAGTATAAAACATATTTAAAATAACATTATTCGTCTCAATGTCCAAAAACAGGCCAAAAAATGGAAACTACATACTGTTTTATATTTAACTATGTATTATAAACTGTTTTTCCAACTCTCAGCTCATGGTGACAAAGATGCTGATTCTCCGGCTTTCAGCTACAGTGTGGGTGAAATTACCGTAATAACCACACGACTTCTCAGCTTTCAGAAACTGTTGGAAATTTTGCGATAGCACAAACCATCGCGTATCTACAGTAATGCAAATGGTTTGTGCAAACGTGTCATCTGTGATACACTCGGTGTTAAAGGATCAAGGGACTCAGCTTTAATGGCCATTTGATCAAATAAATAAATAAATAAACTACTACAATGACTATTATTAATATATAAATCTTTTGAAAATCATTCTTACTCAAGCGGGAAGGCCACGCCACCAAGGTAATACATTATCACTGGGATCAGTTTCAGAGCCATTTGATAAACGACAGAAACACTGACAACACAGGGCTGCATTTCCAGGGCAGCACAGTGAACATGGCAGATGACACTGCAGAGAGACGCAAAGCTAAATTTTGAAAACCCCCCACACAATAAACAGTATTTATGAAGATGCTAAAAAGAAGGAGGACATCTGGGATGTAATCAGCCTCCCCCTTTACAATCAGTGGGTAAGTGTTTTGCTATTATTACTAATGGAGATGAGGAGACATTTGGGGCTCAGACATTTCTGGAATATGCAGTAAAATAGACGAAAGTCAGAAAGGATATATAACGAAGCAAGAGGATTTTACTCTTAATTATCTCTTTAATCATTCTGTGACCCCTCAGATTTATTGTGGGAACCCTTCAGGGATCGTGGGCCCCAGGTCTGGAATCAATGATTTAACCTTTGACACACTTCCTCATTCATGAAGTCCCAAACCTCTCTCCTCTCCCTCAAGGGCAGAGCAGTGTTGCTTGTTATTTGCTCACAGTACACACGTCTGACAGATTGTGTATGATGACATCTGGGGATCTGATGGAGTCTTGCTCTCCGTATGGACGCATGCAAAGTGTGCTCATCTGACAGACTGAAGTCAAGGTCAGCCAAAAGACACTCACACACACACACACGCACATACACACTCCACTGAAATCACTGTAGGGGAGTTCACACACACTTGCACACTCGCCCACAACTCATTAACTGTGATGGATTACGGCACATTTCAGGCTAATAACACAGACATACTTGTACACACCATGCATTAACGCACGTACACGCATACACAAACACACACACATGAGCCAGACTCTTGTGGCGCATACAAACACAGATGGACGCAGACCTGTCACCTCAGAGTCACCTTCACTTAATCCTTGTGAGACAGAGAGCGATGCATCCGGTGGCCGCACAGATTTACCCATAATCCCTGTGAATGAACTAATTCAGAGTAGACGTTTGCTTCCCGAGTGTGTGAGTCTGTCCACGCATACACCACAAACACACACACACACACACACGCGGGCGCGCATTCAGATACATGCAGTCTTGCTGTAGAACACCTGAGCAAACCTAAAAAAGACACCTTGAAGTCTTTCTGAGAGAGAATGTAAGGCACCATAATAATAGTGAGAGTGTACTCAGTTGGTCTGTGTGTGTGTGTGTGTGTGTGTGAGTGTGGAGAAACAGATTTAATTGGATGGGAATGTCACATAGGACAGGGAACATGACTGCTGCCGGTGGTGTAGGTCGTATACCAATTACTATTCCGCTCTTCTCTCAAAACTAGATGGGAGATGGAAGACTTGAACCCCACTTCATTACCAAAGTAAGTCCTCATGTTGACAGCAGCCATGTAGAGGAGGATTGTGGGGGTGTGGGGTGGTGGTAGAAGAGAGTTGGTGGGGGAGGAGGGAAGCATACGGTTTAATTGCCTAGTTGTAATGGGTTGTCTCTATGGGGTTTAAAGCTGCAGGTGTAACTTTTAAACACAAAGAAAGTTACATTCAAACCACTGTCAGATGAGTCCTGATGAATCCTATCAGCCCCACACGCCTCTGTGTTTCTCGGCGTAAGAGTTTTTGTTTTCATGTCTGTGGTGACATTCCCGAGTGGCACACACAGAGTGATGCGATTTAAGTCAGGACAGACGGCTGCAAGGCGGAGGCACAACAGTTCTATATAGAGCTGGGTGAAAACACAGAGGCGCACCCATGAAAAGTTTTAGAAGTGGATTCTACTGCTATATATATATATATATATATATATATATAAGCCTGGATGATCATTAGGGCTGCACAATCACACGGTTTTGGCTTTCTCGCGATTAAATGAATGTTATTGTGCTCCGCCGGTAGAAGGTAAAGTGCCCCCGTAAACATCTGCCTGCACAACGTGCCTGCAATCTGCACGAGTGTGGGAATGTTGCCAGGCGAGATCTAAACACTGAGAAACACACAGAGAGGGAGACATGTGGAGCGGATGAGCTTAATCAACATTGTTTGAACTCATTTGACAATGAATGTAGCAGACATTTGTTTATTTTAAAAGGTTATGCACTACAGTTCTTTTAATTTGCCATTTAAAGTGATTATATAACTGCATTTAACAGCCTAGAAAGTTAAATGTCGGGAAAAGGGTAACATTAAGTATACTGTACTGTACACGGCATACACAATAATGTGCACACACACAAAAGACTTTGTCTGCACTGTCTCCTGTTGATGTTTGCACCTTCACCTTCACACAGGACAAATCTATATATAACAACTAACCCTCCCACCTCCTGTGTCAGTCCCTCCCTGGGTGCCGATGAGGTGCCACGTCCAGATACAGCGATGGGTTGCCAGGGCTGTGCTTTCTAAAGGTCAGATGTTGCTTCCTCCTGGGGGGGGGGGGGGTTGCAAACTGACTGCCAACCATCTTGGTGGCATCTGTCACATCCTAACCACTGATTAATAGCCAGCCGATGCTCTGCTCCAACCTGAGTGACTGAACGTGTGCCTTTGAGTGGGAAAAAAGGAGGATACGGAGGGGATCCACTCTTAATGTGTGTTTCCATGTGTGGTTTTGACAGAGAGAGACAAGAGACGGGGGGAAAAAAAGGCACAGAGGAGAGACGACCAGAGAAAATGGCTCACCTGTTGGTAAAGGCTAGCAATTGTCTGAAGTGCCAGACCATCATTTATCAACGAAGCGGAAGCACATGCAGCTCGTACTAGTCATTACCTGCTGACTCTATCTGCCTTTCCCTAATACCACCCTCAGACACACCTGCCACTTCTTGCCGTATTTCTATAACCCTCAGCGCGCCATTAGAAGACAATATAGAGGAGATGCTGTCTTTGCTCGAGCATGTCAGACAGATTCACCAGCACACAGGCCCCAAATACACACATCATCGCCTGCTCACCTAATCAGTGCTGCGAAGAGACACGGGCAGCAATGGGACAGAAGGTGCTGGAGAGGATGAAGACTGTGGTTAAAAGAGGAAACTGGGGGGAGGATAGAGTGAGGAGAAGGAGAGAATTATGAGAGAGACGTCATGATCAGCTTGATTTGAGCCCACTCTCTTTTCAGCGCTGCAGCCTTAAGAATCTCAGAGAGATACAGTGGCAGCTGCCTGAAGTGGGGGAATGTCTGCACATGTACATACTGTACACAGAAAAGAAGGAGAACATGTTTCTCTTTCCTGTCAAAACATGGCACAGAGGCAGACAACACAGACAGCCTGTGTGGATTTTGAGGCTTTTTCCAACATTTAAAATTAAGTCTGAACAGCGCCAGTGTGTGTTTTTTTTGGCTTTTTCCAAATAATTGTCCATGAGAGATATGAACCCTGCACACTGCGGTCAATGTAGAGTAGTGTCTAATAAACAATCTACATGTTTTTGGACTGACCCACCACGTTTCAGAAGAAAAACAGTTTGATGGGATCAACCATTAGTGTCCAAACCTTTTTTAACGAGGGCCAGATTTGATAATGTGAAGATTTCCAGGGGCCTTTTTTTTTAAACACTAAAAGCTACATACAAATACACTGTTTCTATTATAAAATTTTTATTTTCATTGTCACAATGTTCATTCATTGTTAATGTGACCAATGTTACCAAATCTAAGCCACGTAGGAGAGTGGAAAAATGAAAAAGATTCCGCCTTCTCACCACATCTGGAGTCAGATGACATAATAAAGGATTGATGGATGCATCTGTCTGAGTTTCAAACACATGTAATTTTCGGGCCATAAATAATACATAATAAAAACCAAAGGCTGCCGGCCGGACTTTGATCATGTCTAGAATAAACACCCGTCCCTGCACTGCTGCTGTATCCACACCAACGCTCCCTCAGACACGTCTGATAGTGTTGCTTGACAGAGCCTGTCTTTCAGCTGAAGGACACAGCACACAAATAATGTTACTTGATCGTTTCTGTTCATGATGACCAAAAGGAGGCAGCCACAATAACAAAAAAAATCCCCACAAGTTACACACTGCAGCTTTAAAAACAGATAAACAATCCTATACCTCACTGCTTTAATGTAACTTTAATTAATATGCAACCCCTCATGTTCACAGTGTGTGTTAAAGTGGATTGTCGTACTCGTCTAGTCTTGATGACCACTCAAACACGCTTTACTCTACGCGTCTGACATTTATTCATGCACAGTCATTAAATACATTTATTTTGCAGCTTTTTCTATTACACATCATTCACACCCATTCACACACACACACTGCTGTACTGCCATCAGAAGCACTTTGGATTTCAGTGTCTTGCCCAAGGACAAACCCGCACGCAGACTGGGCCTCGAGAGCCACAGCTGCCCTGTGTTGTCTATGAAGGATAACATAAGTCAAATCATTTTCAATAGTTTGCTAATGTTTTCCACACTGTGCTGGAATGAAAAGAAGTCAATGCCAAGCAGTTAAAAAACACACAGATTTATGAGACTGGTGAGAATGGTGAGCAGTGAAGTTAAATAAACAGGGTCTCTAGTAAATGAGCCAGTACTTGCAGAGACACGAAAAGTGAAAATCAACAGTGGTGCTTCAGAGGTGAAACATCGAGGGGTACTGAGGGTTTCTAAGTGCAGGGGAGCGATGACGGGTGAAGGGAAGCTTGGGTTAGAGGGTGAACTGGTGCCTTGACAGCGCAGTGGGGTGTGTGCTGTGAAGTTGGTTAATCCTGGGATTAGCTCAGCAGGGGGGAACTGCCGCAGCGGGCGGTTCTGGGAGCCCGTTGTCCCCCCAACCACAGTGCCATGCTACAGGGCTACCGGAGGCTGACTGTGCTCCCCACCACGCTTTCTCTCCCTTCAAAACTCACCCCAGGCGCTGTCTGACCTAGTATGTGGAAACAGATCCTCACAGTAACACACACACATAGACATATAACAGACATGCACTGCAGAACATCAGTTCATTTTTGCTGTGGAGAAGCTGGAGGGGCTAAGAGGGAAGAGGGAAGAGTGACGGTGACTTCAAATGAGCATGTTGGTTCCAGTGTGACTGATTGTCCAGAGCTCAGTGGCCCGCCTGGGGGCTGATACGTCTCCAAACTCCTCTCATCTTCTCCTGATGGCTCTGAGCCCCTAAACTCTTCTTGGCCTCCCCCTCTTCGTTCTCTTTACCTCTTTCTTGACTTTTTTTTGCTGAAGGGTCCCAAAAACCCTGAGGCTCCAGAGAGGCAAGGTGCACTATTGTTATTAGCACCAACGCCCTGTTGATAATTTCCACATGCTCTCCAAAAGGTTGTGCTGTTATGCAGCGAGCAGAGATGGACTAAGGAGGACTTTCATCTTCACGCCATTGTGTTGAATGTGTGAGTGAGCTGCCTCTGTACATGTACAGTGTGTGGGAGTTAAAAATGTATGTGCGTTCAGGGAGCAACATCTAAAGTCGGCTGTACATGTGACTAGCCCGGACCAACAACAAGCTCCTCTTTCTGCCTCCTTGATGGTTTCTTTTAAGTGAACAACGACCGATTTGATCCCCAGCAGAGCGTGTTCATATGGGCCGCTGGAGGGCAAACCAGAACTTAGAGCTGAAGCAGAAGCATCTTCCATAAATTGGTGCAAGGGTAGGACTCTCTCCTACACTTAGTGTCCCTCAGAAGGGGGACCTTTCTCTGGGTGACTGGCAACCCAGCATGCGCATCACCCGCAGACATCAAGTACTTAAAGACTTGTCACTTCACAGAGCAGCCCACAGAAGACTTCAACTGTGTAGAGTGTGAGACACAAAGAAACCTCCCTGTGGAATCTCGCATCCCGCTGCATGTTCTTCGTCATGGCTGATTTCATGGAATTTCCCATGAGCGGCTCACTGCCCATCCGCAAGGTCACCGTGGCATTAGGGTTTGCTTCCTGAGTCAGACATTCACGAAATGGCCCATAATGCTGGTCGATAGTATACTGTAACTCCCCTTAATTAACACAGCCAAAGTCAATAAATGTTGGGTTGTTTTAAGAGAAAAATAAAGGCATCAGTTAAGTCTGAGTAAGGCTGACCACTCTGAAGGGGCTCAGCCACTTTCACAGAGAGGGAAAAACATCAATCCAAACATTAAGCACTGATGAATAACACCTGGATAACACAACACAGTGGTTAAGTGCGTGTACACAAACATTAACAACAACAAATGGGCACATTAATGAACCTAAAAAACAACACGTGTAGAGTGGAGCCTTCTCTAAATCCTTTTACGGGCACATATTTTTATACTGTGACTGGAAAGGTCATTGTAGATTTAAAAGCCATAAAAAATAAATCCAAAGAACACGAAATTAGCACATTGCTCATCTCTCCTCCAGACTTGTTACCCAAACAGTACAACATCCCTGATGAGAAAAGCTGGTTGCTGTACTCAGTGTCACGATGCTAACAATCTTCATGCAATATTAACTTGAAATAGAGGTTGGAGGATGCACAAACCTGTGCATAGTGTGCAATAAATAAAACAAAAACCATCTGTGATTGACACATCATTAGACAACCATGAATTATTCAATATGTGCAATCATACTGGTTTGCTGATGGATCAACATGCTGAGGAGCATGCAGGCCTATGGTACCTGATTGCAAGTTAAAAGCCTCCTGAACTCCACTGCTCCCTCCCCTAAAAATCTGTCAGTCATTAGTATAGAGAGCAGAGAAAGGAGTGAGCCGGCTCAGACCTCTGAGTGTTGATTTGGAACCCCCCCCCCCGCTGCTCCATAAGAAAGGCTGCATCCTACCAGCTTTGAGATGGCTCTGATTGATGATATTATTGTGAATGTGGGTGAATTTCACGGTTAGGAGCGTGAAACCCTTTGTGAGATGGACGGAGAGATGAGAAGCAAAGGAAGGCAGGACGGACTGCAAATGAGGAGTCGGCGTACTGTGAGGTGAGAAAACCTTGTTGGAGTCCAGCAAATAAATGCAAACACAAATAAACACAGAGTGAGGGCAGAATGCCTTTGTCATAATTTCCCTGTATCGTGATACTTAGGTGCTGATTTAATTTGCCATGTAACGCGATTCAGTGGTATTGACAATTGCAATGTTCTTTTCCTAAATTTCCTGAGACAATAATCCATGTGTCCAAATCCATGTACATGCATGTTAACATGTACGTATCCAAATTTAATGGGACTATGGTAGATAACATGTACAAAGAAGAATGTTGAACTGCTTCTGCTAACAATACAATAAAAACAATCAGACCACAGCTTTGAATTGAAGAAAGAAATGAATAGAGCCTTATAAAACATCGCAAGCCTTCAAATGAACATGCTTCAATGAATGAATGAATGAATAGCAGATAAACAGAACTTCCAACACTTTTTGAGAAAAACATGGGAACTGCTACCTTTAAATGTTTCTGTTCAATCAAGCTGGTGGAAACACAACAATGATGCAGGGGTATGCAGTTGTAAAATCCTTAAATCATGTGGATTTTTCCCCCCTCCACTTCTATTGTATAGTGGCAAACATATGCACATACACTCAAGAAACAATGGGTACAAAAACCCACAAGTGAGCGAGGAAATGCAGAGACACACACAATGAGACAAAAGAAGAAGAAGAAAATTGCCTGTGTGTAACAATCTCTGCATCAATCACTGTACGAGCAAAGAAAATCAACTCTGGCTGCTGTTCCATTTCGTGCTTTTCCCCAGCCTTCACATACAGTCCCTGCCATTCATCTGCATATCAAACAAGGCAGCCATTCACATGAACTGACTAATTATTTCTGAATGTTACTGGGTCTCCATATTACAGCTGGAATTCAGACCTGTTCACTTCTTCCTCCTTGTGTAAAGGTGACAAATAAGGCTTAAGTAACTATTCCCTTATCTCCACTGGCCAGCGTTAAGTCCTGCTGTGGACTGGTTGCAGAGCATTAGGGGTTTTGGCCCCCAGCAAAGCTGCACATGCCAAATCTGGGAGTTAGCAACGAAATAAAGGCTCAGCGGTTTATGGGGCTCATTTATCAAAGCAAATGTGAACAAATTCCTTCACAAATGGCCCCAAAGCAATCCTGGCTATGTGATTTGCGGAGGGATCATATGTAAACATTCATTTTAAGGATAAAAATGCTTTTGAATTGACAATATGTGGAGGTAAACTTAGGAAGCAAGGTACAAAAATAAGCAATCATTTTGTTTTTCTGGTGCTCATATAAATAATAAATCAAGCAAAGCAAGAGTTTTTCGATCCGTGGTCCTAACAAGGTTCAAAGCTAAAGAAAACGGTAAATCAGTCTGACAGTGTCTACAGACAAAGTAGCTCTCAAGTTAACATTTTAGACAAAAAAAACCTGTCTGTGTTTCTGTTCTGTATCTTGGACACAAATTTGAGGAATTAAATAAACTCCTGACAATAGTTCTCCTGAAATAAATTGCTGCTGTTAAGCTGTCAAGCTCTTGCCGAGCTGGTGAGATTGCGAATGATTTATAACACCTGTCTTTCGAGCTGATTTGACAGACCCGCTACCTGTTGTTCACAAATCAGCTGTGGAGTCACACATCCTCCTTGAGCTCTGAAATTGCAATCTTTATCGGCAAAACAAAGGTGCACATTCAGAAACAGAATCTGCTCCAACTACGCTGTAATACATAATTTGTTACAACCCATTTTTATAGTATTTGATGAAGTCCTCTTCACACCCTGATAGCCATCAATAAATAAAGGTGCCTGGAAAAAAATGGGGTGTCTGTAGCTCATGCAATACTGCGATAAACACGACCGATCGTTTTGTTCCGACTGCACTGTTTTCACTGGTGTATTTAACTAATCAACCTGCATAATTCATGATGATAATGTTCAGGTGACGCAGACATGATGTCAGCGAAGCTGCCGGGTCAGCACTCTCTCGTCCACTCGGCTTCAGGCAGTCTGGGTTTTTGTGTTTTGAGGAATGAAATTTACACAGATTCCAACGTTATTTATTGATGTCTGGCCGAGCGTCAAGAGGATTTCAACAAATAACCTAGTATTACAAGTGTCTCAGAAACAAGCTTTAAATATGAAATATTACTTGTCTTTCTTTAAAAGACAAGTGAAAATGTGTGTGTCCTCCTTACGTCCATCCACATCTGTCCTCGAGGAAAACCCACATTAATTTTTAGGGCTATCCAAAGTAATCCCATAAGGGTGCTTGCACTTATCCCAAAATGTTTTAAAAAGGTGAAAATGCAAGTGTGTACTCTATTACTATGAGTATAGAGTACTAATTCTACTCTACTATGAGCAAAACTTTTTTCCACCAGACTTCTGCAAGACCTTCAAACAAAATTCCAGACTTATAAAGAATTTTAAAACCTGTCCCATGCTTTTTATTTTTTTCAAACTGGTATCTACCTCTATTCTGTCATTTTCTCCACTGCATGAATGTGTGTCTGTGTCACAACAGTTGACAAGTTTGACAGGCAGTCAAGGATGAGAGGAGATGTGCTGACACAGGTGATATTCTTCTTCATGTTCCTTTAAGTGTGCTAACATAAAGCAACATTATAGGCACACTGAGTCACTAATCACACAGGACCAGACCACAGAAAGGTGTAAGAGTAAACCCCCCCCCCCTTGTGTGAGCAACACTGTTTTTTTTTTGTTTTTTTTTTGTTTTTTTTAACTTAGAGAAAGAATATGCATTCTATCATATCCTATCCTTTGACTGAGAGTCACAGTAGTAGATAGAATCCCAGCTGACAGTGGGCAGACACACAAAAAAAAACATTCACATTCACACCAATGCTCAATCCAATTCCCCAATCAACTGAGCGCCAGTTTCATGCTGTAAAAATCTGTCATATCACTGATCTGCTGCGTCTTACACACTTGTGTCCTGCTCCCCTGCCGTGGAGCTGCTGTGCCTCTTTTGCTATGTTTTATAAATTTATATTCAATTTAAACAAAATTAATTTAATTTTCTTTGGAAAACACAAGAGAAATATAGATAAAATATTAATAATGTAAACATAGAAAGAGTAAATTAAATTAAATTCCTTGGCGTACCACAAAATCTGTTGGAAAGCACACATTAAATATGTTGTAGGGAAGTTGGCACGGAGCATTGCTATCCTGGGGAAAACAAGGCATATTCTCAATCAGAAAGCACGATATACATGATATTGTTCATTACTTTTACCATATTTGAGTTACTGTGTAGAGGTGTGGGGCAACGCGTACAAAAGCAATATTCAATAATGCATAAAAGGGCAATCCGATTAAAAAATAACGCAGCATATAGAGACCACACAAATGAACTATTCTTAAAAATACAAGCTCTGACATTTCTGGATCTGATTCAGTTAAAAGCAGGGCAAGTAATATTCAAAGCAAGAAATAATTTACTTCCAAATAAAATGAAGACGTTGTTTTCAGAGAGACAAGGGGGACATAATTATAAATAAATAAGAGGGAATCTAAATTTAAAAACTTTAAAAGTATGCAACTTTAAAAGTAAAAGTATGTGTGTTTTAATCTATATCTATATTTATATTTATATCTATATCTATATCTATATCTATATTTATAACTATATACAGTCTGCAAACGTTGAAAATCATAAAAGATACTCTAAATACTAACTAACTACTCAACTTAATACAGGACTCAGTCCTGCACATATAAATAAAAGAATAAATAAATACAAGTTTTATGAAATCAGGGAACTGAAACACTGGAGTGCTTTCACTTTGAAACAGAAAAAGGACATGTTGTGTTTGACAGATATAGATCACTTTTATTGTCGTGAGACGCACGCAGCTCGCATTGGAAAATAGGCAAGAGGTCTTTTCCCGAAAACAGCCGTGCAGCTCACTCAAGTGAGACGCATAAAAACCAAAAAGAGGAGCGGCGCAGCCGTAAATTCACCACGCACGCAATCTGCATGTCTTTGGACTGTGAGACATGGACAAACAGCTCCACATTAAAAAGGTTGAGTCAGAATTCAAACTGCGACGCACTAGTGCTAAAAAGTGTAGCACCGTGCCGCCCTGAGCAAAGACACATTGCTTTTTTATTTTAAAAGTTAGACTGATACGTCTTGTTTTTATGTTCTATTGCTCTCTCTTAAGATTTTAAAGTGATAAAGTCATATTGGAATAAAGGGTTTACAGGGTAAAGGTAAGGTTAAGGTAAGGTGTTGATGGAAGCTGCATCGCATCCAACAAAGATAACTTCAGGTTTAGTTGCTACAAGGTTATCCTAGTTACTTGTGCTTAAAGCTGTAAATGTGCATTATAGTTATATACAGTATTAACATTATTGCTGAACACCACATTTTCATTTGAGGTACATTGTTTGGGGGACATTACGCTGTTCATATCAAGTCTGTCCATACAAAACCACTGTTGTAAATTATTAGATTATATTATTAGTTTAGCTTCACAAACTCAGCAAAAAAAAGAGGAATTTTCTTATGTACCGATTCAAATGCCGCGGAGGCTGCAACACTTGGCTTATATAAAGATGATTGGCTACGAGCATGCAATATGAATCTTAGTGAAAATTAAACATCACCCGTACCGAGGATTTATTGTCTTCCTCCCACACTAAATGTATATATTAATATAAAAGCTGATAAGTATTTATTGGCAAGAAGCAACACATTTGCTGTACCTTTGTTATTCCTCGGTAGCAGCTATTCCCCTCAACATGCAGCTCACACTCTCAATGTTTGCCAGTTGATTAATCTACAGTTTATCATTGGTAAAGGCATTGACAGCAGGTCAATGCAACTTGCCAGAAAAAAAAGTGAACTACGTAAGTAATAACATGTTTGAAACGAAAATGCCAACCAGTGCATTTGTCACCATCAATACTTTCAATATGTGGAGAGGAGTAACAGCAATAAAAAAACATGACGCATAAACTGATTCCTTGACGATGGCCTCTCTAAATGGGCAAACAAATGCATTCAGACATTTTATTTCCAGATCAAGTCATTAAACATTGTGCCTCAATCATGATTCACAAAGCAATTTTAGACACTGACAAAATTAAACCCTGAGTTCCTAAGAAATACTTTGGTAGCTTTTACATGATAAGTTCAGTGAACAAAAACTTGACCCTCGGTTATGAATGGTTTATTTTAGCTTTTTTTTTTTTTCTCCCTTCTGATCTCCAGCTATTATGTTCGGCGCGTGGGTAATTTTGCCTTGGAGAGTGCATAATGCCGAACAGGAGAGGCCCCTGGCAGTTCTTGGAGAGAAGCAAAGTAGGTTAAAGTTTTACGGCTCTGATAATTGAGTCCGGTTGCTGCGGGCCTTGGAGAAAGTTTCATGACAGCACAAAAATGCTCACAAGGGCACAGGCAGAGAAACATACAAACACATCACGCGGCGAATCGCTGATGTCTGTGGAGCCATGAATGCCCTAGATGCACTGGCAGCTCTCAAATTAAGCAGCTCAGAGACAGAGGAATCAAATGCGTTTCCATTATGGGGAAAATATTCCATCTACCCCCTGTCATAACGACACTGTATGGCAGCATTATGGGGAAATATCAAATTAGGCTGTTTCATTTGGAGGACTGTTGTGCATTGCGAACAGCTTTGGAGATCAATTGAGCTGCTAGGTAATGAGCGGCAGCGGCCTGCTCTAATATACTCAGTAATGTTCTTTTGATTGCTTTAGTTAATCTCGCTCTGCCGTGTAGGGGAGGCAGCCCCCTCTCCCTGCTCAAAGTCAGGGGAGAATCCCTGAGAGGAGGGAAAAATAATAAATCGGGAGCAGAATAAAAAAAAAAAAAAAAAAGAGTCAAACAAAATTAATCAAATTATTACATCTGCACAATCCCCGTTCAACTTTATAACAAAGAAATTGATTTCCCCCTAGTGAGACTGCAGCCTATTCCTGGATTTACTGTATGTATATATACAAGAACACAGACGCAAAGACATAAAGACCCAGATGAATAGGCCATGGTGGATGACCTTCAAATGAAGTGTTGAGGATATGTCAGTGCTGGAGTGGATAGAATCAGACAAGTGTACCACTCTTCTCTCTCAAAGCAAAGCCTCTTACTCATGCACCACTCACAAACAAGTAAGAGGTGCTCTGTCGCTCCCCAACACTCACAGCTGTGACCATTTAATATGCACCAGCTCAGATTCATTCCTCAACACCTTTTGCTCTCACCCAAAATGCTAACAAATCTGTCCAAACACTTTTGCAATATGCTGTGCCGCACGACTGCACGCCACCCTATCTGCTATATTTCACCGCACAGAGTGAATATTTATTTGCTCAAACTGGATTGCTCAGCTTCCACACACTTTTGTAAAATCATCCACGTGTGTGCCAGGCTGTCAAATTAGGTTTATAGCTGTGACGACTGTGCAGTCACCAGCTGGAGGAGCTTGTTGTTTGCAGAAAAAGCTGCAGTTAAGTTGGCACGACTCCTACCTCTCTACATGGTCCAGGTTCCCTGACACACCCAGTCCTCCGATGGCGTAAAGTTTGCCGTCGTACACCAGGCTGTTGTGTTTGCAGCGAGGCACAGTCATGCGGGACACCAGGTTCCAGTTGTCCAACAGGGACATGTAGCACCAGACATCGGCCACCATCACACCTGACTCTGTACCACCTGAAATGCAAGGAATTGGAGTTATTAAAGTGAGAATACAGTGTGATGACAGCGAGTGTTCCCTCAGCAGGAGCCAAGAAACCCTTTTCCATGCCTCCCAAAACATTCACACTTGCATTTGAACCAAACAAATAGGGAAATAGAGAAAGCAAACTCCACTCATTTTAATTGCGTTAATCAACTAGGCAAAACTAAAATATTTTTCTTCTTTGGAACAAACAATTTCATCAAATTTTCCCTCCTCACAGAGAGACAAAACGCAGCCAAAACCATAACCACACCAATAAAATGACTGTGTCTCCCAGGCAAGTACTTTTCAATGGTTCAGGCAGATTCACAAACTACAGGTATAATATGCAACATTTCTGCATTCAGATATATAAGAATGATGAATCCAATGTTATAAATGTTTGTACCAATACTCAAGGTGATGATTAAGCGTTTCATTTTGGTCAGCTTTTAATGAGATCATCTGCTTTATCATCTCTGCTAAAACGTCTGGGTCAAAGTTAGTTAGCCAGTGTGTTGTCTTTTGTTCTTTCATTGTGTGTATTTTTCATTAACACATGGATTCACTTCCTTTGCTACTCACCGCCGCGCACCAAACGAGACAAAAAAGAAAACTCCCATGAACCCACGTTACCTCCATCATCAAACTAGGTCTTTTGATATTATTTGATGAAGAGAAATACATACTGTTAGTTTTACTCAAAATCAACATTAGGACAAGGTACGGCCGTTTACTGTAATGTTATATTAATGTTACGAAGAAAAAAAAATCTTTCCTTCTAAATGTTTTCTTTTTAGTTTCTGGAGAAGTGAAAAACATTTTAAACTGACTGAAAGTGGTTTCCTGCTGAGCCGACAGGTGAACCAGCCAACCAACAAACCCGCACTTGTTTGAGCTCTCTTCATAGCAGCCCTGTTAGCTGTGTAGTCTGACATGTAACAGCAGCTGTGTCTCAGTGTCCCTGCGCCGAGCGTGAGGAAGGCTACGGACCCGAGCCCGTTGATTGGCTCGGGCTAGAACACCTATGATTTCCCTACTGGCCGACTGACTCCCAGGGGGGACGCACGCAGACCTGTTCCAATGCCCAAACACAAATTTACATTTATATGAAAAAAGGGCAGAGGAAAGGTACACGCAGGACAAATCCTGTTGCATTTCCATGGTGCAATGTCAAGGTCTGATTACCGTGCAGGATTTTCACACAAATGGACCGTGGAGGGAGAAATTCAGTCTACCTCTGGAGGAGCAACTTAAAGGTGTCTCATAGAGGGAGTCACACAGTGCACACTGTGTCACTATGGAATAAAAAAAAAAGAAGCTGCAGAACACTGCAGCAACTGTAAAGCCAGACAGATAAAAAAAAAAGTCCACTTTGGAAGATTTGGTAAAAGAGGGGACATTTTTACAAAAACAAACTTTTCCTCTATAAGTGCTCTATACTGAAATCTAGGGCAGGGAAAAACTTTCATATCAACAATGAGTAAGCTCTGTGGGCAGAGAGCCTCTAACACTCACCATTTGTAAAGGTCACAGACAGAAGGCTACGACCTTGGTAGTTCCACGTTGTTGAAAGAGATCACTAATGGCAAGTTTGGAGACTCGATATAAGTGGGTTAAATATATAATCATTCTTTTTCTGCTCCATAACTGTAGCTATTGTCAGAGTAAACAAAACCACAGAATGCACGAGGGCAAAACAATCATACCCCAAGGTCTATAAAAACATATCCTGGAGCTTTCTGATAAAATAACATGATATTTTTGCTTGGCATTTACTAAAATGTAGATGTGATATATACTTCTTTTTTCACTTTGAGGCAACTTCTGTTTCCAGTATAAAAAACAACTAAAAGGTATAATTTGAGTTTTTAAATGCTAGTTTGCAGTATAATGGCATTATAACAAGCATTAGCAGATAATTCAGAGCCATCAAATAGATGACGTTTATTTAATTGGATGCAACTAAAGGACATTTTATATATCCCATATAAAAGTAAATATGAAATGTTTCACCACTGAAGTGTGATGACAGTGATGGCATCTACGTCCTGCACGGTGCCACTAAACAGCAGTGCCGGGGAGAGCTTACAATTGTGCTGTGAATTGTGGGGCGATTTGACTCACCAGACAGATAGATGTTGTCTCCCGCGGAGATGACACTGAAGAACTCGCGGTCGTAGAAAGGCAGGCTGGCCAGCGGGTACCATTTACTATTCTGGGGGTTAAAACAGGTGACCACTGTCAGGGAGCGCTGGTTCATCCCAATCGCCTGACGTCCTCCCACCAAAACGATCACCTCTGCTACACCTAGAGCACAAAGAAGCAAGGGGAGGATGAGGGGGGTGGACGGAAGAGAGGGAAAGATGTGAGGAAGCAGCACGCCAGGTCCAGTGTAGAACATTTATTGGCAGAAAATGAATGTACATTTATAAGGATGTTTATATGAGTTTAAATGCTTTCAAATAGATGGACTTTACAGAGGCCACTATTCTGTGCTGCGGAGTGTTGGGACAATATATGATTTTATCGCTTACAATAAGTTAATCATGGTGAATTTCTATTATCGTGTAAATCGTGAATGAAGAAAAACATCAATATTTCACATGAGTGACTTGAAACTTCTGTCAAACTCAGCAACATACAGTGCTTGTGATCTATTTCATAATGTGCCTATGAGGAGCTGCATCTTTTCCTCATGACCTATTATTATTCATTCATTCATCATTTATCATCTATCATCATTTGTTTTTCACTAAAAATTTAAGAATCTAAAAAAAAGATATTTAACTATTTTTTTTTCAGTCATTGCAATGATTTTGGTCAGGATAATTGAAAACAAACGCAACAAAACAAATAAGAACAACATGCTTTCTGGGATTCCAAGGCAACCGTAGTTCCCTAGCACCACAGTTACTGACAACATGATGTTTTCCGACCTGTTGTGTAATGCTTCAAGCATGATATTCAGCTTTTAAGTGCAATGTGATTAATTATATACATTTATATAGCATTTAAGAACCTTGCGTTACATCAAACACACAATATCACAGTCTGTGAAAGCTGTGACTGTCCCTGAGTCGCAAAAAAAAAATACAACTAAATGTACGAATAGAAAACTTTGACTTAAAGTGGGAAAGTGCAATTACCAAGACTGATGGGGAGCTACAATTTACCCACGATACAAGCACATAACTACACATTTGCTGTCAACACATACATAGTGAAACCTACGCTGTTTGACCAGGGCATAAGGGAATCACAAAATCAATACGCGAGAATCAATTTGTGTACATTTATATGTGGAGACGTGTCTTGTCTCACACACACACACACACACACACACATGCCGAGGGCCTTGTGGTGATTAAGGAGATACTTAAAACATGTTCACCACTCCTCATCCACTCTGTGCACTCGCACAGACACACACACACACACACACACTGTGACACACACAGCTTCTGGATAAAGACACCAGTGATCCAAAATACACAAACAGGGTTGGCAGGCTGCCACATGCACAGGTCCTCTCCGTCTTCAGCAGCAGGCACCAGTGAGCAGGCAAGACCATGAGCCGCCAGACAGAAATGAGCTGTGTGTTTGTAAGCAGCAGACAGCCGAGCACAGGGAGGCGAGCCAGGGAAGGAAAGGAGGACGATAGGTGGGAGGGGGGGGAGCGGCGGCAAGACAGGAGGCAAACCTAATCTTCATTCAGTTCAAACCAAGACTAACACTGGTTTATCTGTGTGGATCGATATCTTTCTACACAGACACTCTTCTTTGCAGACACATCCTGCCTTTTCCTTCAGCTTCTCTTCCTGTACAGAAAAAAACACACAACTTATCCTTATATTTTATTTCCTTAAGCCTCTATATATTTTTTTTCCATCAAAACGAGTAAAACAGAGCTTTTCCATGAAAGGTAAAAGGGAAAAACAAGGAGAAAGATAAGATAAAGAAAAAAAAAAAGAATCTCTATGTGCTTTGGTGAGGCTGAGCAAACAGAGTGAGGAGTGAGCACTACCTCAGACATATCGTGGACATACAGCTTAGACTTAGTGGACAGCTTAAAGCTGGCTGGCCATGTCCCTCTGTGAGATTTCAAGAATGTGTTCCTCCCCCCCCCCCGTGTAGAAAAGAAAAGAAAGTAATGGCTCAAGGAGAAATCGTGACAGCGTCACTGTGAAGGTGGCGCGGTGCACTAGCTAAAGAAAAGGACAATCATGACAAAATACACAAGGCATGAGAGTTGTCACCCTTCCTGACAGCATGTGAAAAATGTAGTAACTGGAAGTGCTCGCAGCTAAAAAAGATCTGAGCTGAACTTGTACCCATCACGAGCCGGTTCTCACAGCTTCATGGCACCGTGACCCAACTCCAAGCCTCAAATGGCCTCAGGACGTCCAACAGACCTTGGATATGCAGCTAATAAATGGGAGTGTAGTTTATAGGGCGGTCGCAGCTACAGTGGCGGCTCTTTGAAAACAAATTAAGTGAAAACAGGCAGTTTGTCTTTCCCTTCATGAGCCTCCGACTATACATACACACACATTAATTATATTGACTTTGTTCCGCCATTGTTCTTTCGCAGGATTCCTCTCCATGTTTGTTCTCTATTTCGCTTTATCACACATTACTTTTCGACTTTATTGGATTTCAAAAGTTTTCTGCGCCTTTACGGGATTACAAATTTAATCTCTTTTCATCTAATTTTCTTTCATCCTATTAGCTGTTTCATTTTGTTGATAGTGAGTGTCTCACATAACTTGGCATAGTCTCTGTGTCGGAGCCAAGTTGGGATTTTCTTTCCTTTTTCTATGTCAATCAATATTCTACCGTTTGGTTAATCTTTTTGGCTTCACATAAGTCCACTTCCATTTTAAGACACAAAAAGGATACTATACATCATCTGCATACTACACTGTATTATGATTCAGAAGAGGAAAGCTAATTAAAGTGCGATTTATTCTGTTAGTCCACGCACAATTTCTCCTCCACTAAACCAAAAGTCATTCAAACTGCTGTATTGTGCACGTGCAAGGCTTCATTATCACCTGGTGCACATGTGCATGGTTGTTCTCAAGGCTTTCCGCTTGGCAAGACACGTCAGGGAGAGTCCACATCTGGAGCGCGGAGCAGCCCTGACCCCCTGAAGCCCTGAACACATTCACGAGCTAACACAACCCAACACCGGCCTGTCAGAATGCAACAAAACAGGAGAGCGGGGCACCGCTGACGGGGATTCGCGGCATCGGATCAGATGGTTGTGTGGGTGTGTGCGAGTTTTCTCTGACAACGAAGGCTCACAGGGACGGCTGTCAGTCAGACGGAGGTTTGATGGGAGTTGGGTAGAGGGATGAAGGGATGGAGATCGAAGAATGGAGACGAGTGTTTGGGGATGAAGGGATAACATAGTCTTGACAGCTCATGTTATTTTTTCCCTGACAGTTTGGAAAGAAAATGTCTCCTTTTCCCGATTGTTTCTGACCTTTTGTTGTATTTCTGAAATATTTTTAACCCGACTACGTCACCAAAGTATCAGCCAATATATAGATACATGAATTTTTAGAGCAACCACTTCCACCGCGTTTACAAACATGAAACGTTAAACACAAGAGTGAGGAAGTGCGTTTGTGTCATTTAACATCCATTTACAGCATTAAATAACAGCACGTTATCAACGCTCAGGTTGCTTACTTACATATTAGACACAGACAGAACAACATCAGCATTCATTTGTGGTTTTGTTTGTGTCAACCTGATGAACTGCAGTGCAATATTCATAAGTCTGGACTTCAAGCAACAGAATAAATCCCTTTAAATTCAATTTAAAGCAGCTTCGCCAGCCACCCGTGTGCTGTCTGGTGCTGGTCTGTTAGGGTCCGGTGGGTTTATCCATTTGATTCATTATAACATCAAAAGAAAAATATCGATTACAGCTGTAGGAGTTTTATAAAATGTTTGGTTACACTTCATAGTACAGGGAAGTAAGATGGTATGACGAGACTAGAGCATGTTGACAACATCTGGACAGCACCCAGTTTTCAAGGAGGTTTCAGTCATCACAAGCTGTGAATTGCATGGACCCCCCTCTGAAAAAACATGTGCTGTGAACGATGAACACGCCTGTCGTTTAAGGGCTGAATTCTTAAATGAAAGTCCATGGCCACCCATTGAGACAATATCCGAAGCATTGCTTCTGCCTTACTTCTGCCTTACTTCATTTGAACTAAATGAAACCTATCTGTGACAGCAGCATGTTTTCAGCCTGTGCTGGAACAAGCTGGATCCTAAGCAAACACATGCACACACACACACACTAACTTATGGCACACAGCTGTACAGTCACTCCTGGACAAAAGAGATGGATTTGAAGAATGAAGACGCAAAGGCGACACTTTATCGTGTCTTCTTCCCCGCTGCCACACTGTTCCCTATCTCACCCTGTTGAGCGTGTCCTTGCTCTCTGCACCATGCTTCAAATCCTTCTTTCTTTATTCCTCTTTTTCCTCTACGCTGCAGTTAATGCCTCCATCCTTCGTCTTCTTCTTGAGCTCTCTGTCTCTTTGTCAAGCAAAGGAGAGACTTTGCACCTTCTCTCTAGTTTGTCTTATAGTCTTTCCCTCTCAGACCCTGAGGTTCTTTGCTGTTTTTCTTCCAGTCTCCATTTCATTTTCCTTCTCTGTTTCCCAATGCACCTTTAGCCCAACTGTTTCAGCCTGGCTGACCTTACTTTAACCAGCTATACTTAATTCGGTGAAATGGAACACTGTGGTGTTTGCTTGTACCAAGAGACACACTTGGATATTACTCGGCAGGGTTAAAGCTGAGAGATCAATGCCTTGCCCGTTTACATTAGCCAAGAATCCTGCCAGGATCAGAGTTTCTTTGCGGAAAGTGTTTTTTTATGACTGGAAACCAGCATTTGACAAAACACGTCTACTTAGCAGCTTCCAATCATAGCACATGACCTCCATCAGCGCCGCGTCGAGGAGCCAAATTACAGTCAAAGCTCCACTTTTAAACCAACATGGAGCTAAAGTGTTTTTCTGTCGGATTCAGATACATAACAACTCTAAAAATACAACTGCAATATGTACGACAAACTAATCTAACTTAGAAAATGTTAAAGTTATAAAGCTCAAGAACAGCCTCTAAGTGGAGTACCGACCGTTAATCTGAAGCCTACATACTGCCGTCAACATGTCAACAAGAGCAAATAATCACCTACTTAATTAATAACGCACTGACTTATTTCCCAAAGGGGTTTTCAGAAAATAAATCACCTTTTTATCCATTTACTGTATATCCAGTAGAGGTGTGTTGCAATTTGCTTGTGTGTAGACAAAGGAAATATCAATTATCACTACTTGATTAAACTAAAGTACACACACACACACACACACACGAGTAGATGACTGCTTCATGCCGTCTAATGCCACATAAATGCACTCAACTTCTGACAGGCCTCTGAAAGACTTCAAGGACTTCAGTGTTTGTTTGGTTTATACTTTTTTTCGACAGTTGTGCACAAAGCAGGGTTGCAGATTCACAGGGTGGATGTTGTTAAAGGCACAGCAGACACTTATCTGCAAGGGAGTTGCATCATGACGGCCTCCGCAGCTTTCATTGTTTCACGTTGGGCAGGTAACCACTCAGTAACGATTCATGATGTCGCGCGTGTGCAGTTATCAGTGACAGGGGCTGTAAAAGCTCCACTTTCTGCTCAGCTGGAGGATCCGCGTAATGTTTACAAGTGCACACTTCTACTGTAAAGTATACTTTGCTTGAGTTACAGCCTGTTGTTCGACATACTGTGGAACAAGCATATAAACACAAATGGCGTCGGGCACTCAGTCGGGTGCAAATGCGCTTGCGATCCAAACTGTGGGCACTGGGCAGGAAAATGACAACTGCGTTGGTCTGAAACCAGCAAAGACAGTTTGTCTCGAGTGTCTATTTTCCTGTGTCTTTTATTTACTGTATGTAATCCCCTATTTTATGACATGTACAGATTCAAACAGTGAACCATGAGAGGGCCTTAACTCACTGGCTGTACTCTAAGAAAACATACATCAGCATCACAATTTCAAGCAGGCAGCTGATGAGGGTTTTAGCCACATCTTTCATCAGTCCTTATCATTACCCTGGAGGAAATTTGGTTAGTGTGCAGCCAGATACCACAGATGACAAACGGGGGGAAAAAAGTGTCTGCATGTCAGTAAACTTGTCACATAAATAAATAGATATGTGCAAATATACCTACATAGTGTTTTACTGGGGCTTTTACTCACTGGGTATCACAGCCACAGTGACACTGGCAGTCTGTCTTTCAGATCTCAGAGCCATTTATATCTCACTGCTGGTCCATTTCCTCTTATCTCAGCTGCTTCTCTCTGGTTTTTTATTTCTCCCTCTTTTGTAATCCTATGATTTTCTCTCCAAGGGAGTTCATTTGCGAGGGTTAGGATCAGGGGGTCAAAGGCTCCTAAATAATGTTAGGGGTCGAGGGAGTTTGTGTTTCGGTGCAACAATCTGTGCGGCTGTAATTCTTGTGTCCCCAGTAATCTACATGCCAAGCTGTGAGCAAGTGTTTTGGATGCACAACTTTCCACTCAAGAAATATTCCTTTTGACGGTTTCAGGGTTTGTTCTGTGGATTTTCCAAAGTTACAGGTACACTGTCACTGCATAGAGATGTTCCTGTGTTTTTTGAAATATTCAATGCTGTGAACACTGCACATGAAATTCCATTTCCCTGCACACCTTGCTGTGAGATAATGACAGATCTAAAAAAAAAATAGACAAAATGTTTTCTGGTGATTGGGTCGAGCTGATCGCTCAGACTTCTGAGCCTCATACATTATGATTTGATGTATATTATGGGCAAACACAATGTGGACTGCACTACCGTTAAATGCGGCGCTAAAGCACGAACCACATTTAGTCCGTCTGTTGAATATTGGATGACAAATAGCTTTCCAGCCTCGCAGCAGGTACAGCAGGTCAGAGTGCCAGATGTGGTCTGAGCGATGCAGAGGCTGATCCATGTTCCTGTAAATGCTGCTCACTTCAGGTATGAGCACGAACAGCAGCTCCAGCAACACGGGCAACATCAGTCGTGATTCTTCACCCTAAATCCACCCCCTCCACACATCTTTTTCCCTTCATCCTTGGTAACTCCGCCCGAGTCAAAAGGTCACGCGGACGGAACCTTAATTTTTGGCAAAAGCTACTGCGAATATTTAGACCAAAGGTCATCTAATCTGGATTTACTGCCTCCATGTTACATTTATGAGACCCGATACATTATGTTTGCTGAAGATTTCACTAAGCTGCATGAATATCAGAATCTCACATTTCAATTCTCTAGTGCATAGCTGTCTCCAACTTTCTCTCTCTCTCTGTCTCTCTCTCACGTTCTCTCTCCAGTGCACTCGCAGTGTTTCACTCCTGGATATCCAGAAATAAAAATGGAATAGGATCCGCTGAAGGGCACTTCACTTTGATCGATTAAGACATTTCTGGCACATTCTCCTGCAACCAGCTCTTCCAGTTTGAGAGGTGAAACAGCGTAATCTCACGCTGCATTGGCTCTAAAAGACAAACCAGGCTGAATAATTACACAGAGCAGGACTACAATCAACTAAGTCCTGACATAAAAAGACAGAGCTTATAATTGTCTCTCCCAACTGCTGACAGCTTACCAGGTTGCAATCATCGTGCTAAATGGTTAGCATTGTGGCCGTGTCACGAGAGAGAGGATGTTGGCAAATAAATTCAGCTTTATTATAATTTATCGAACGACAAAGAGACACCGTCAGAGGCCGATGACGAGCGCAGCCGGAGCCAATAACAACCCGCGTGCTAAATGCCGATTAAACACAGTCCCACCACTGAAAAAGCCCATTTAAACGTGAGAATTAACTGTTTTTTGACCTCTCTACCCATCACCAGTGCAGTCACAAATGCCCAGAGGAGAAACATACAAGTTAATTAGGTGTAGTCACTCATACCTAATTCTGTCAACTTGTGATCGGACCTTTACGGATGGATGTTAGTACCAAGTCCGTGTTAATCAGGCCTGTGGTTCACCTTCAGTCGGTGGAAGACTCAAAATCAAAATCTTCCTGATCTCTTATGCTCTCCTTATGAAGTGTGAATCATGTCGGCGATGTGCTGAGGCCATCCTCCACGGAGCTGCCACTGGAGGTGTGAACGTATAGATGAATGTCGTGCCTAAGGGTTTCGGACCTCACAGAATGGCCTGGTTTTATTATCTCTACACTGGGGATACAAGCCAAGCAATTGTGTGGGCTGATATAATGAAAACCAGCCATTTTAAACCACTGAACAAGCAGCGCACTGTTTTATTTGGCATGCTCTATGCTGCAGGAATGTAAAATGGTCAATAACATTTGATATCAACATTTCCGGCAGCAGCAGAAGTCCTGCTGCCAAATACGCTCGACTTCTGATCTCCATTTTGGAAAGAAATCTTGGTATTGGAATATTTTTCATGTGTGAGAAATAGTGAAATTATGTTGTAGTGGAGGGGAGAGAGAGGTACTAAATACCCAGAGCTCTCAAACCTAGAAATTATTTCTCCTCCTTGCATTTATTTTCTAACTAATTACTATCGAATGTAAATTACAACTGATGAATAAATTAAGTTGAGAGACTGAACCGTAAAAAAAAAGAAAAGTGGAGACCCTTCGCACAAGCAATCTAGGAATCTAGCTTGGGGCATATTGGTTGAGGTTGTATTACATTACATAAATTTAACATAAATTAATCAGCGTCACAGCTACAATGCCATATCTGTCAACATTACCTGGGGCTTAACACCACAGCAGACGTGGCCCTGGATTTCACAAACAGCCTCTGAAAGTGAAGCAGCAGCAGGTTCCTCATCTGTTGCTGAGGTTGTCAGTCTAATGATGAAGTGCTTATCAAAAGTTACTTCATGCAAACATTTTACACGAGGGTGTTGCAAACCTCACAGTGAAGAGAGTTCAGTTTGGGGTAACCCAAAACAAGTGCGCTATGAACTGATTTATCGCGCTCTGTGTACCATGAGCTTCAGGCTGCTTTAAAATCGGAGCCTATAACAGCGCTCAGTCAAGAGAAATGTTTGTGTAGAGTATCGTCTTTTTCAGAGAAGGAAACTTGGCTAAGTGCACCAAGAACCGAAGAGCAACACTATGTGTTATCCGGAAATAGCAGTTGTAAAATCATTTAGATGTTACACTGACTGGTAAGGAACACAATAGTGCCTCCTTCTCTCCCACTCAACTCCCCTGCAAGCCTATTCCAGCACGACGGAACTTTGCAGAGTGGTCCTGCACTTCCCGTGCGAAGTGCAGCGCTGAATGACAGTCAGCAGCTCAAGCTGCCACAATCAAGCCTAACAATTTCGAGAGTAACGCTGAAGTGTAGATCAGCTTACAAGATTCTAAACTTAATATTCATCTCTGATATTCAGCGAGGAAACAGAGATTTTAGTGTTTGTTACGGTGTTGTTGTTTTTTTTTTATCATTTCAAAATGTATTATTTTATTCAGAGCCCAACACACATACCCAGCTTTCTAAAGCTTTAATAATGAGACATTTATTTGCTCATATGCTTTCAGACAACTACAATAAGCGCTGACAATGTACAAACACACAGGCTAGTTAATATTGGACGTTTTATTATAGTTTTATTATGCATCGCAAAGCTACATTTGCTGTTGGGGGGGAAAAAAAATAGGGTTAACATTTGGTCACATTTCTCACTCCGCAGACTAATGCACCTATCACAGATTACTGTATCATTACTTGATTAAATGTAGTTCTGAACAGTTCATTAGTAACTACCCTAAGAACCATTATAGATTAATGAGACAGAGACGAAGGGGGTCCACTGAGACTCCACAGAAACGACTTATGTATAGAGCCCAGACATTCCGGAATATGTGTGAGGGACTACTGCTGCATGCTAAAACTCACGCCACTACTGCACGTTTGCTACAGTTTACTTTTCCACCTTTGGATTCACGAGTGCTCGACAGAGTATAATAAACTGGACATAGAGAAAGACAGAATGTAGGAAAGAGAGCTTGTGTTTAACGATTACCTTCCACAGTGTATGTATGTATGTATGTATGTATTGGGGGCACGAGATCTTGTGAGATCAAAAAAATGAGGTAACATTTGTCTTTGAAGATTTATCCATCCATCTTCTACTGTTTTATCGTCCACATGAGGGTCTCAGCTGCCCTGAACACATCGCCAGTCCATCACAGGGACACATATAGAGACAAACAACCATCCACTCTCACAGTCACACCTATGGTAAAGAGTGTCCAATTTACCTAATCCCCATATTGCATGTTCATAATGTTTTTACTGCCTTATTCAATGCACCTGTAAACTAGTTTGCCATTCGCCAATAGAATCTACAACCAGTTTGCTATGTTGCTATAACTGACAGCCAGCATGACTGAGTGTGAACCCAAAGTTACAAAGAAGACGTCCCAGCACTTTTATGTCCGCTGTGGCAGCATTTCAGACACCAGATGTGGCACATGATACGGTTTTATCCAGTCCACAACAGTGTTGCACAACAAAGGCTCAATGTTTGAAAAACCAACACATAGTATAGTTTGATGAGACAATAATGACGGTCTATGGCGTGCTAAACATTTTAGTTGTGCACCTTCACTTTAAAAGGATTTACCCAGTGACCTTTATTTTAAAAGAGTCACAGGAAAGCAACTGTGCCAGTGAGGTTACCTGTCACTTGCTATGTATGATCTAAGACGTGAATGTTTAGTTTGGGATTATCCCCATATAGAGCTCATGTTTCTGTTTGTTACAGTTTTAATGTATGGAGAAAAGCCAGTTGAATTTAAGACAAATCCTTTTACGGTGCTTGAATATTGTTCATGTCTTACCAAAACATACAAAATCAGTTTTTTAACAAATGAAAGACCATAAATGTAGGGTTATAATCTCCTCTCGATGTCGTGAGCCCACTCTCGTGACTCGTCTCACGAGCAGACCCTGGATGTCTAGTCGCACCCCGAGAATGTATGTAAGACATAAATGTTTAACAGCGTGTGTGCGTGTGTCAGTGTGTAAAAAAGTGAGACACAGGAACAGTGTGAGCTGAGCTGGACCCCTGCGTCTCCTCGTCATTACAGCTCATTTGTCTGAGTGCTATTCCACTTGGCTGGGTTGAGTTAACAGTTTGCCCTTGTGCTCTCCATCCTGCTCTGAGTCGAGCACAGCGACACATGTAGAGAGCTGGAAATGGGGTGGGTTTAGCTGGGCATGTGCAGGTGTATGCACATAATGTTTGTCACTCTCCTTGCTCCTCAAATGCACAAATATAAATATCTGGATGTTATTTTATGACTTGAGGTGTGTGAGTAAACGTGGCTGTTAAATCCCCCTGATCTCCTGGAAAGTCTAATGGCATCTAATCAGATGCACATCCATGCTCTAATTAACCAATTAGCAGCTAATGGATACATGTACCAACGCAAAACACAGGATTCATTACGAGACACTCAGAGTTTTCACTTTTCCCCGACACTCTTTTATGGGCAAAAGACACAAAGCTGTTATCAAAAGACGTCAACTACTGTAACACCACCTCTGCCTCGCTGAAAAAAAGTTCACTCTGGCAACAGAATGATTTAGGGTACAGTACGGCAGCCATTATCTGAAATCACATGTTATAAATAGACTTAAAAATGTCATTTGCACACTTTAATTCAAATGAAAAATCAAACTGTGAGCATTTGTGCTACTCAGATTGTCTCCACGTTTGAGGATCACAGAAAGCAAACATCTTTGCTGAATATCTTTTTGGTCCCTTCATTAGCAATCTGATAAAAACATGAATGTGCTCTGCATCCACACACAGTCAGACGCCGCTGAATGCAAAATAGGTGAAAAGTGAGACAGAGCACTCTCATTTTAGTTAGTGAGGCGGCCCAGAAATAAACTTAATGTCATGGTGGTTAGACTTTTATGACTCTTGCCTCGTCGTAATTCTGAGAGAAAAACAGCTTTGTCCAAATGTTGTCCAGCATTGTTATGCAGTGCATTTTAAAACGAGCACCATTAATTCCAGGACACGCACCAAACCATGGTGACATGCCAGGACCCGACACAAAGACTGATATAAAAAAAAAATCATCATCAATAAAAAACTGGGCAATTAACTAAAGAAAGGCACTACGACAATGCAGCACAGCAGGATGGAAAACCTGGGCAAATGAGACAATTAATGAGTGTGTGGAAACCGTGAGCTCCAACCAGAAATACTTTGCTTTTTAAAGCTTACAGCTAATGGAACAATGCCTCATTAAATGTCAGTCTCAAAAAGTTCAAGCCATTACACCTTATGAAGACATTGCTGTGTGTGTATTCATAGGTCATCAATATTCACATTAGCCGCTTTCTTGTCTTTGTCATGATACATGGCCTCAAACTGCCAAATTAAGTACTCGTACATAAGATATTTGAGGGTGTAATTCACCAGATTTTCACTAATAAACAATTTCTTCATTCAAGATGGAGAAATAAACAGCATGTGATGTGAAAGGTGTCATTTGTAATGTAGAATTAAAAGAAAAAAAAAGTTCAGTACCCGTTCAATATGTGCCTGCTTTTTTTTGCGTACTTATTTTTGTTTGTGGGTTTGCTTGTTTTTCCATTTTTTAGGTCACCTGTCAAGCCGGTCAGGTGAAATATTTGACAGATATGTGATTAACAGACAGATCCAAGACCCGTTCATCAAAGCACAATCACAGCTGGAGGAGAAGAGAGAGCATGTAAAGATATAACTGCTTCCCACTAAAAAAATAATAGGACTTTTCACTGACAATAAAGTATAAACCCTGGGTCAAAACATAGATCCTAAATTGCAGTCTTTGCAATTTGCTAATTGGCTTATTTCAAATAGCAATTTTCGATTCAAAAGCAATTTACTCAGCCCTACTGACACTTTTAAAAACCTTTTAACTGAATTGGTTTTACAGTTTTCATCACGAGTCACCACACATCTTTGTCATCACTGTGGTTTCCAGCAACTGCAAGTAACAAAACAGTTGCTGCCCTGCACCAAGTGGCAAAATAAGACAAGTTTATGACTGGCTCGTAACAAAGTGAATGTTTCCCCCAGGAGCTAGTGAAGACAAACAGAGCAGGGGAAAGAATACAGTTAATATTGGACCTACAGTATATTAGTCAGTGGGATGATGACTTAAATGTATGCTCCTGTTACTCCTTATGTAGTAGACGTGTAAATTAGCCACTGTTGGATTTCTATACGGGTTTTGGTCATAATCCGTCACTGCATGTTTCAGTGAATGACAAGAAAAATGATATGTTTGCATGGCTGTACTGTATGTGTCACATTTAAGGATAACAGAGTTGATATATACTGCTATTGTATGATTTGTCCACACACTATACACTAGCAGCCTGTTAGCCTAGGCTTGTGGTTATACAGGTTTGAGTCTCATAGAAGGAAATAAATTTAACCTACCAACATCTATAAAGCTCACAATTAACACACCAAAAAAAGACAAAGTAAAAAAAAAAAAAAAAATATTTCTTGAAATGTTAAATTGCTGCTTTAATAAAGCCAGACGAGACACTGATAGAGGCCTCAGTATTTCAGGATTGGAGGTGTCTGCTAACGAATGATAAGAGAACACATGCACTGTGAGTCTGACTCCTATCTTTGGACGAGCAGATTTAAATCTAAATGTGAGAGACTGTTAATTAAAAATCCGTCTCACAAGGATAAACTAAATTTGTAGACTTGAAAAAAAAAGAAAATTCGACTCAAAGTTATCATGAGTAAAAAGTCTGAATGTTGAGGCACTCAAGCACAGACACACACACACACACACACACACTATGCTACACCCACATATGCACGCGACTCACAAGTTCACAGATTGACTGCGCTCAGCAAGAAGTGCTTCACGGATGGCAGTTTTCCTTTCTTTTTCCGCCTGACAGACTTATCAACCAAGCTCAGGTGGTGCCCCATCTGCTTGTGCACATTTAAAATACACACACAAACTGCTTACACAAGGAGACACATGCTCAAGGAATAAACCCAATCAAACGTCTGCCCTTCAAATTCCCTTCCTGATCCGTGTGGCTTCTTCTGTCCCTCAGTATCTCCGACCGCATGCTGACCTGCCCTCTTCTGTCCCTTCATGTTCTTGTCCACCCTCTGGCAGCTAAATTCTGCGACAACCTCAAGTTCGACCGTCCTGCCATTATTTCATCTTTCTCTCTGTCCTCAATGTCCATCTACCCTGCAGTCCAAGGGACTGAGCTCCCTGCTGTGCAGAGTCCATCTTGCCCAATGCAGCAGATGGCTGAGCAACACATGCATGCACACAGACAGCCAAGGCACACAGATGCATGTACAGGCAGAAATAAACACACACACACACCCAATACACACAGTTCTTCAAAATTCACCTAATATAATACAGACTCACAAACATTATGCCCGGTTTCCCAGTCACAATAATAGCCTCTCTTTCAGAGAAGTTTAAAACTTGATCGGGGAAAAAACTTACATATATTTCTCCATGAGCCATCGGGGTATAATACATCATGAATGTATTCAACCGAGCAGCATTTATGCATTTATATAATTCTGTTGTACAGTGCCACAAGATGCTGTGAATCAATATTCACTTCAGTTTGCATAATGGGGCTGTAGGACGCATATGCTATGCACATACCAAACACTCCAAAATGGGCCTTGGCAGAAACCGCTTCAAGAAAACTGCTGAAAACAAAGAGGAACTACTGAATCGAGGATGAGTAATGGGATGATGCTGCGTGCATGTAATGCCACAAATGTCTATTGTCAAGAGGAAAGCCATTCCTTATAAAGCCTCCTGCGGCTACATTATAGGCGATTAAAAATGCAAAAATATTAACAATGCCCGCAGTGTTTGTTAACCGACAAATAAACACACTGGATGTACAAGAGAGTTTGCTGGTAAAACTGACCTCGGCATAAAATGCCATTTGTTAGGCAATTATCTTTATTCTACCAAGCATAAAATGACTTGAGCTGAATGGTAAGGTGTGCTGGTGTGAAGCTCATAACACCATGCAGACACTATAATTAGGCAGCTCTTTACGGGGGAAAGGACTGGGTTCCTGGCCGACCTGAGGGAAAAATGCAACAGCCAAAAGCAATTTGCAGGCGCCTTCCAATATCCATGAATGATCCTTTGATTTTAACGATGTAAACAAACATGGTCTTCAATGGCTTGGACATTGGCAGCAGTTGGACGAGGAACGGTTGGCTGGTTGCTTCGGAAGCAAGGACAGACCCGACTGTGCCTCGCTGGTGTTACGGAGATGTTAGAAAATGTTTTTGTGTCTGGGTTTGCTGAGGCAAAATTCAGTATTTCACTTTGACATCAGTCAGGCGCAACTTCAGTGGCTATTTGGTTACGGGAAAAAAAGAAATAATGGTAATCCCGTAACATTTCTGTATATTTCAATGCAGGTTTGGAAGAACAACATCTAAATCACCCGTTTCTGCAATTGCAATTCAGGAACTCCTTGTGGAGACCAGACCTCTGCATCACCTTGTTGTGGAAAATATAAATAGTGGATGGTTGGTATTATGTGTTCTGGGTCAATTACGCCCGTAGGTGGCAGATCGTGTACCTCCTCAATTATTCGCACGTCACCCCGGCTTAAGATGAAGTAGTTTATCTCTGCTAATAGCGAGAGCGTGTGTGCGTGCTTACCAGCAGAAAGTCTCGGCCTGGTCCTGGGCGTCTGCATCTCTTGCCGAGCGTGAGGCAGCATATGGTAGCGCTTGGCTTCGTTGACGAGATCGCGACACGCCTCCGACGACTTGATCAGCTCCTCGTTGTCCACCACGTTCAGCAGGTAGGACGGGTGGATGAAGGGAAGACGCACCACCGCCAACAGCTCTGACACATGCTGAGAAGACAGACACAGAAGAGGAACTATTTTTAAAAAAATAAACAGAGGCACAAATACAAAGAAACAAAGGCAAACACTAATGACACAACGTCTTCAGACATGTAAACCAATTTAGACTGTGTGAAACTGCCAAGAATGATCAAGGAGACTTTATGTGAACATTAATCAAGTAGTAGATAAAACACTGGATCATAGTCAGGGAACACAGACACCAACATCCCTCTCAAAGAACAGCTGGATTAACTCCCTACCTCATTATGAGATATGTTTCAGTGCGCGAACAACACTAAAAAGAAGATATTAAAAACAGCTCATTTAATATTTAATGTCACATTTTATGAAAGCATGGCCTGTTGAGAGTGAGAAAACCTACTTGCAACGAGACCCATTAGATAAGTTCCTGTCAGGACCTCAAAGCTCTAGTTCATCACCCTGCGTGGTTTTTTCTTTAAACATGTCCTGGCAAAAATCCTTTGGAGAATATCCTTCAAAATGCAGCAGAAGTACACGGCGCAATCTGCATATTTATTCGTGTACATTTGTAGGTTGTCAAATTCTGTTATTAAGTTATTCATCTATGAATAAAAAGCCCAGAAATAACATTTGGCAAAAGTTGTGAGCAAGATCTGCTTGCCATTCCATTTTTATAGGTACATTTTGTAATGCCACAAGAGACGAAATAAGGCAGCAGGGGATATGTTTCCACTTCTACCTCCTGCTTCTGATTGTCTCTGACAGCAAGCGTTCGTCTGCAGCTAAATTAAGACCCACTTCTCTTCTTTCTTTTTTTTCCTTTCTTTTCTTTTTTAAAGACAGAAGAAACTATTCAAGCCAAGAGGCGATCCAAAACAAGATGCTACAGCAATACCAGCGACAGTTCAACATTAAACAAACACACAAACACAATGAGACAACACAAATCCTTTGACCACAGCAACACATGTCTTTGTGTATGTACGCTTGTTTGATCCATTGCTGGGCGTGCATACATTTACCATTCATATGTGCTAATATTGTAAAGGTGTTCAGACACAGGACAGACTGTTACCATGGCAACCTTGTCTATAGCTCCTGCGGCTGCTGTCTGTGTAAGTGCATGTGCGCTGCTCCGTGCCCCCGTGGATGTCTCGTCCACGTCGACAGTAAGCGCTCTGCGAACAAGTGCGGACAAAGCGGCAGAGAGCTGGATGGACACTGACCCCATTTACCGCTCGGCTCAGAGCAAAGTGACCGAGCCACGTGGGGAAACAACAAAAACAACAGACGGATCGGAGAAACATTGTTTGGGGGGAGAATAAATAATAAGCTGACACTTTGCTTAAGCATCTCCCACCTGAGGGGTTTTTTCACTCTGGCATGCGTCCCATTTGTTCTCAACCGACATCCTGGGAGCATTAGACCAGAAAGGAGATAAGACAGCATAGGATAACAGGAGAGGAGAGGACAAAAGGAGCAGGACAAGAAAATAGATATGACAAGATCTCTGAATTAAAGGACACCGGAGAGAAAGCGGGAGAGAGAATGGGACGGTTATGTGGAAAGTCAGAGAAATCTGCAGATGACATGTCCTCTGTTTGAGCGAGCTGCGAGTGCAAGCGCTTTCCCTCTTTCACAAATGCAAACAGCTTATCCAACAGTTTATCAAACAAACAGCTCGATGTCCACACAAACACGGGCGGTCTCTCGCAGCGTCGCAGCTCAAACACGGCGAGAGGGGGAAGTCAAAGCAAGCTACTTAGCATACAGCAAAGTTCTTGAGGGAAGAATCAGTCAGGATAAGCTACTATTTCCAATTAAAGTACCCTCATGTTGGGAGATTTGTCACACTCAAACCGAGGTGACTTACACTTCAGGGTTACTGCTCTTTTTCTATCACAGTGTATTCTTCTGCTGGTCTGACACAAACGTCAGCTGAGACATTTGACGAATGCCAGTGATTGAAAGTATCCACATTTAAAAACATCCTTTTAAAAAAACTATTTAAGTAAAAAAAAAAATTTGAATTAGCACAAATGTTAGACAGAAAGTCCCAAAGTTAATCTCACCTCCTGAGATCATACATGTGCATTTGCAGGTCATCAAAAATAGGTCCAGAACTGACCGTTCTGACCCGAGAGCTATATTAAAACTGCACATAGGGCAGTTTTCAGCCAGGTGGTGAGCTTAGTGCCACGGTGGAAATAAATGAGCTGAAAAGTCTCGGGCTGCGTGGTGAAAATGTGCTTCTGTTTGGAACAGCAGGCGGATGAGTGAGAAGACCCTGGTCGTGAATGTGAGTTTGTATGTGGTGTGGGTTTCATCCAAATATCCTGACAGTCTCATTGTCTCCGTCCAAACATGCAGCACAGGTGAAACATCTGAAACTGCCAAAGAATCCCTATATAACTTTGCATCATCACAACATACTGGTTTCACTGTCTATGTTGCAGCACATTTTGTGGATAAATAACTATAATCTTGAAGAAACCAATAGAAAATTGGTTATTGGGTGCTCTTAGGAACAAGCTCAGTGTTTCCTATTTTTCTCTTATTTGTTGTGGCCCAACACAATATCAACATTGACCTCCACATATTGACTTTTTTTTTTTGTACTATTTCAAATGGGTCAAATCTTTTTTTTTTATTGCAGTGTTGCTCTCAGCACATTGATTACACTCAGCTCTTTGGACCTTGAAGAAAAAATCTTTAAAGTTTTGGCCGTTCTCTGTGTCTGTGCTGCCTGTCGTTTGGAAGTGCACACGAGAACGCGCCCAGTCAGTGTGAGCACATTAACTGAGCTAATCAACCCTCACTTACCTGACCTCAGCTCTTTATTTCTTCAACACTACATAAAGCAATTCAATTATTTGCAGTGGAGCATGTTATATACAGTATTACTTGAGATGCCCTCACCCCTTCACTCAGCTGCTACCACAAATGATGCTGAGGTTAAACACTGCGAGCTACTTTCAGGAACTTTCAGCGGGTCGAGAGTTCAAGTCATGACCGACAGATGACGCCGCGTTAAAGCGCCGCGCACGTCCTCAGTACCACCGTTACACTGGCGTCCACGTCAATGCTTGCTCACACACGTACAGGCAAACCAAGTTCAACTTCCTTTAGCTTTAGCAGATGAGGTAAAGAAAAAACAACGCGCTCGTCGACAGAACCATCTGCGAATCTTTGCTGCACACAAACGCACATCTGTTGTAGTCTGTCTTCACTTGCCAAACATCTTTGAAATGGCAGTAAAACTACCTCAAAGAGGCAGCATCTGGTCCCGGCATAAAGGTAAGGACTGCTTCCACATACAGTAAATAACACCCAAAGCACACCCACATGTGCACATGTGAGTACAGGAGACAGATGGACACCCTGCAGCAGCCAGGTCTGTAGCGTGACTCTATTCTATTAGAACCATGTGATGGTTGTGGTCATTGTTGTTGTTAATCTGGCTGGTGTGTTCTGTCCTCCGGCTGATTTCACTGTAAATCGCGTTTGAAGAGATTAAGAAAATGTCATGTCACCGCGGCTAACCTCTGATTGAATAAACAACCATGGATTCTATTGTGAGAGCTTTTTCAGTATGTGTCTGCATGCACATGGAAAGTGGTAGGATAATTCATGGCTATTTTCCTTCCTCATCCCCCTCCTCTGTCCCTCTATTTATTCCTCTGTAGTTGTAACTAACTCACTATCTCTCCCACTCCTTTTTCACTTTCTGCCTCTCTTTCCACCTCCATTCCTGCTCCTCGCTCTTCCTCCCACACACGCATACATCGGCATGGAAATGAGGGAGAGTTGCACACTTGCTGCTAATGTTCAAATCCAAAGCCCAAAGTATTCAGGCCCAAAAAAAGGGGTCCGGTGTCATGCCAGCCGAAGCTCAGCATGCAGCAATTACTATGGATGATATTGTAAAAAATCTAACAAAAAGAGCCAAGAACGGTTGGTTGTCACCTTGAAACTATTGTGTGTTTTTTTCCTTTTTCTTTTGGGGAGATGATTTTATGAGCTACTTTGTGTTTTCCTTTATTTCTCATTTTTAAGCACTTGTCACTGAGCCACTTGTGGATGTTAAATGGGTAGTTGGTGCTGCCATCAGTGGTGGCAGCACCTTATCTAATCACAGGCTTTTATGCAAATCTTGCTCATATGTGGGTCATTCAACTAGTCAGCAGAGGGGGTCATGAACACTGTGAGAGTGGGCAGTTTCATTTCTCTTATGGCTTCTAATCACTGTAATTACTATGTTGTCTTGTTTTCAATTGCTTGCCATCAAGTAAATACACTTATATCATTAAGGGAGGAGTAATTCCATATTTGTTCCACACAGCTTTTAAATGCCACTATTTACCTCCACATATACTTACTGGTAATGGGTTTGTTAGCAGCAGGGCTCAGGTTTTAAGATTATTTCCTCTTTTCAAGTTTGGTTATAATCGGGATTGAAGCTATAAAAACAAGGCGAGACATCATAACTGACATCTGGGATGAGACGGACTGTGATCGGACTGTGATCATGCAGTAACGGGATCCGAATGACATCACCCACGCATCATGGCAACACTTTGTTCCAGGATGTTGTGGCTTCATTGTTTACCTGCAGCAATTAGGGCTTCCTGCAGCTGTTAGCAGACATGGGGCTAGACAATGTGGGGAAAAAAAGGTTATCATGATAAAAAAAAGTTCAATTATCATGACAAATGACGAGTTAAATATGAAGAAAGCAGTTCACTGCAGATTTTAAATTCTTCATGGGCAGAAAACAACAGAGGAACACTGTACACATCAAGGATACAATATCAAAAAGTCAACATCATAATCGTGTCCACAATGCATAAACATTAAATTAATACATTATTGAACTTTTGCTACATTGTTATGGGAAAAATTATTATATCAAAAATTGTAATTATATCATCATAACGACTTTTATTGAGACCTTGCCCTCGAGATTTTGACAAAATGTGCAAGTGACAACAGGAATGTGATGTTTTAAAAGGGTGATGTGATTAACAATTTTATGTTTTATGCTCGGTATGTGTTTGTCGAAATATTTATTAAACACGGTTGCACTATGATGATACCCAAATGATTACATTAATCATATCCACCCTGCTCTATGCCTGAGCTATTTCACACCCGGCCTCACTTATAATAAATCAAAAACATAATTTACCGAATATTTTTGTGGCTGAAATATTTTTTCTTTTTTGTGGCAAACAGATTCATGGCATCCCAATAATATTGCCAACACTCCCTATTCAAGTAAACTGAGGCTTAATTCTACGGTAAAGGAGAAAACTCTACTCTTGTGCCTCATGCATACCTGGATAAGTCAAGATTTCTTATATTTTAAAATTGAGCTGGAGGCAGACTTTTTCTGTACCTCAAAATAATCCGAACAGAACTGATATTTAAACAGACCGTCGGCTTCCTCGGGTGTTAAGTAAAGTAAATATTGATGGAGCCAAAGGCATGAAGGCTTTTACCGCGCTCTCTGGAAGCAAGAGAGAAAAGTGGCCACTCTGGGCGGACGCCATATCAGTTTTGTGCTAAAAACTCTACGTTGTTATTTGTCTATACAAACCAGGTGAGATAAGATAATAATTGAGAATACTCGCAAAACTTTAGTGATTGACGTGTCGGCACTTAGCAGATAAGTGCAGGTGGAATATATCCGACTACGTTGCTTTCCATCTCAGACAAGCTCTCAAGCAGGATCTCTGTTATGCACAGGCACGCAAGGAGAATGTGAACGCTGTCCCTCTAGATGTGACCTGTCATTTTCATCTCCGCGCCTACTCGAACACGCAATCCATGTGTACTTTAAACATCAAATGATTCAAATAATTAAAGCTGTTCTGCCAACAGAGAGAGACACGGAGCTTATTGGAGATCTGAAAACAAGATACAATCTTTTCACATTCTTAATAAGGTGTTTAGTAACGCGCTGAGCATATGGAAAGTTTCCACAGGAGTCTTGAGAACATATGGGGCTGCTACTTTTAGATGCTCTGCCAACACACATTTTCTTTCCCTTTTCTATTATTCTTGGACAAGGTGATTTTTATGAGGAGTCCATATGTTTACCCACTTGTATTCTGATATGCAACCCAGCAAACACCTTGCGGCTTCACCTCCCTAATGAGTTCTCTCTTGCACACTGACCCAGTGCACAGATGCACGAGGTCATCTCAGTGCCACACATGCACTGCAGCCACCAACAGAGTGCAGCCACCGCTAAGCAAACACAGCTACTTGCAGCTATTTCTGCCAGGACACTAAATTGACAGCCTCACCAAAAACCACGACCAGTTAATGTCTAACCTTAACCTAATTAATATTCATCTCTATCTTGCCTTACACCTTAACCTCAGACATGAGGTTCTGCCTCATTAAGGAAAGAGTTTGGTCTCATGAAGACTAGTGGTCCTGAGAAGATCAGTGTTTGGGGAAATAACAATTTGGGGAAATACTGAATATCTTATTGTGATTCCCATTTATTATGATTATGATTTTAGCTTCACCTCAATATTTAATGTGCTGTAGAGTGATGGAGCACTACCACACGCGATAACGTGAAAACAGTTAATTGTTCAGCCTTATCTGGAGGTAAAAAAACGAGCACACACACACACACACACACACAGAGTGAGAGTTGTGTTCTTGTCAGACCCTGCATTTATTACCGTTCATTTAGACAGCCTCAAGGTCATCTCTAACTTTAACCATAACTAACTAATGTCTAACATTAACCTAACCACAATTCACAACTAACCTCTACCATTAATCAGAGCTTGAGACATGAGGTTCTGAATGAACCTAAGAACCTCATGGTTCCTATGAGGACTATTGATCCTAAAATAGTCAGTATTTATACCAGAAACAGTCACAAATGAAAAAATGTACACGTACATGTGTGCACGTACTCTCCCTCACAAACACACACGCACACACACCAGTGACGATTGCTGACCTTTGAAAAATGGGAAGCTCTTTCAAGACCCAGTTATTTATGCAGAAATTCTTATATAACGTGTGCAAACAAACAGCCAGAACAAGCTATATGCTATAATAGTGTTTTTATTTACAAAGATAAAGGCTCCGCTGACATTTTTGTAGCATTTGTCCAAAAACCTATTCCGTGCCGTCCCATAAAGAACAGCTTCAAGTGGTTTTAATGCGGATAGTTAACAACATTTTAGAGGAAGCTGAGATTCCCTTGCTGTCTTAGAGCAATCGCCACTGACACACACACACACACACAACTGGGAGTTGATCTGTCAGAGGCAGCAGAGAAAAAGCTTGCTGGCCACCATCCTCTGGCACAGATGACAAATGTCTACAGTACATTTCCTATTCCGTGACCGTCAGTGAAGACGAGCAGAACATGTTTGTGAGTGAATTGATTCACTGCCACGCCGACATCAAAAAAAGACACATGAGTGGTGATATCTATTTGCTTGGCTCTGAGCAGATAGGGACTATGCTGCTTTAGTGTGAGGAATTGACAAGGCATCGCTTAAAAAACAGCTCTGAATGAAAATAAAACATTCAAACTCAAACTCACATGCACTCATCGTCGCTCACTCACTGAGTTTCAAGAGTGTGCTCGACAGAGCATGTGCCCGTGTTTAGCCTCGCATTGGTAATAAACCCACTCAGCTGAAATGACCACAGCTCAGCGTCCCTTTGTGCGTGTGCAGGTTTCTGTGTGAAAACATGTGCTTGTGCATTTTCCTTCCGGTAACGGATTATGGATGAGTAAAACATGCTCTTGCAAACATCACTTCAATTGAGTTCAAGCGATGCTTTGCCAAGCGTGTTTGTGTGTTTCCGTGCCTGCGCGTCATGGGTGCACAGCAGCCAGAGGGGTGGATGGGGGATGGAGAGAGATGTCGTGAACGACAGACGCCGCCTGCTGCCAAGAGCAACTACTGACAGGTGCCATGTGTTCTCCTCTGAGGCTTATTTCACTTTCAATCACAAAACATGGAAAAAAAACTATTTTATCAATTTGATTGCAACTCTATTCAGTAAGGAAAAGCCACTCCATTAACCTAAAACTTTCTTTCTTGTTTCTTAACTCTTTCTAAATTCTAACTTCTTTATTTCCCCTTCTATTAATATTGTTTTGATTTTGACTTATGGAGCTCAGGGAAAACAGATTGTTTCCTTTGAACATAGAGTGGATTTTGTTTGTTCTCGATGCACTGTATCAGTCATGCAGCTCTTTTGTATTTATAAGAGAGCCCAGTGGAAATGAGATGCCTTTGACTTGCTCTGCAAATGCAGCTGCTGTCTACAGTGAGTAGCTGCTGTTAAAATGGCTGCACACGTCAGGAATGAGTGAGATGACAAAGGACACAGATTAGAAGAGAAGTCCAGGGATCGCTGGCTTGCATCAGAGTCCCGCTGTTGTGTGAGTGCTTTAGTAGCGTGTGCGTGTGTGTGTGTGCGTGTGTGTGTAGGTGTTCGCACATGTCAGTTAGAGAGAAAGAGACAAAGAGGGAAAGAGGCGGAGACGCAGAAGAAAAAGGAAAGATTGTTCACTGCATCAATCTCTATTGCGTGGCTGCATCTCCTCAAGAGTGCACATTTGTCACAGATCATGGTGGCGGAGGCCTGTATCGCTTTCATTTCCCCTCGCTCTGCTAAACTTTCAGTTTCCTCTTCAAAGGTGACTGATTACTCATCGTAAAAAAAAAAAAAAAACAGCCAAAAAAACGCACACACAATTAGCTTTTTGCGAGTGTGAACAATGATGAAAAAGCTCTAATAGGAAATCACTAAATTAAAAGTGAGGCTTACGGTGAAAAGGTCATTTATAGTTCTGAAGGTAAATGAAGTGTAAAACTGTGAGGGAAACTCAGTTTATAGCCCTTCACAGCCTCAAAGCTTTTTTGTCCTTTGATAATGTTATACTCCAAATACATAATGATAGCATCATTTGTTCAGGGGAAATTATTTTACTCTGCTAAACGAGTGTGGGAGGGAGATATTACCAGACTCAACTGAATAAAATCCCCAAAATAATAATGAGGAAATCATAAGCAATGTGAACTAATACCTTTATCTATATTAATTGGGACTGAAAACTGCAAATGTTAGGGCAGGCCACTATTATTTCTGATGAGTGGACAGTGGGTCCGTGCTAATGGCGGCACTGTTCTTTTTATCGTGAAAACACCATTAACTTACCTTTTAGCCGTTTCATTAGTTGGACACTTTCCAAAGAGCCAATTAATCAGCCTCCTTTGTAAGATTGAGGCACCTGGCATGATAGGATCCTTTATGAAATATGTTGGAGTAAGGCGTAATGGAGGTCCTATTCACGGACTTGGCAGAGACCAGCCAGTTATAATTGGAGCCGTGTCTCTGGACTTGTCCCACAAAAGACCGTCTGGGTGAAAAGAAGGACAGGTCCCTCTGTGTCAGCCCCTTCAGAGAGAACCCATGATGGTTTTCCAGCCACTTGTTTGTGTAAGTCATGGCACCAGTGTCTTAGAGGTTATAACGAGGCGGCAGACTCATTTCTCTCATGTTCTTTTTTTAAACATAGGTGGACAAATCTTTACGTTTTAAAATGTTTGGACATTATAACGTAAATGTATTTTGGTGCTACAACAAAGGGCAGTTTTTATTACTGAACTGTTGTTATTGTCATTAAAATTAATTAGAATTCAGTGACTTATATTGAATATTTTGAGGTCTGCATTAACAATTTGATTATTGATTTCGTATGGTAGACGCCTGCTGCAGAGGCCCAGGTAAGGTCTGTTGTTTTGCTACGATATGAAATAATTTAGAAAATAGTTTCGATCATGTTTGGGTTGATTAAGTAAGTGGCTGGTGTTTTATGTTTTTATTCTTTTAAGTGAGGTGGAATCCATTTTCTCAAAAACATTAAACAAGACGTGCACAGACGCTTGCACAGCAGCATACCTTCAACGATAATCAATCAAAAACAACCACAACAGCTTTTTTTTCCCTTTCATGCAGTGACTTTGTGTCTTATGGCAAACCATTATTAATACTACAGTCATCTCCCTCTGTCTCTAAGCAATGTCCAGAGCCGGTTTCCTGATGCCACTGAATGTTATTGACAGAATATACTGAAGGAAGAAAGGTGTATATTATTTACTCAGTGTCACTTTCCCTCTCTATAGCCTACAGCTTACAACCCACAGCATATTCACTGACACACACACACACGTACAACAACACCCATAACACGCTTGCTCCGAGGAATGCAAAGGCATATGAACTTAGCTCAAGGCTTCAAGCTTTTCCTCCCTCTTGCCTGAGTTTTTCAGCAGTGCTGGGACATTCTGCCCTGACATGTCATTAAAAAGTGTCACAGGTTCTGGGGGAGTGATTTCCTCCACTCTCTGCCTCCAAACGGGCAAACGGGGTGGAGGAGAGCGGGTATGGGAATGATGAGCTGCTGCTGGACCATGCATGTAAACTCAGCCTTCAGGGCTGCATGACCTTCTCCTGTGGCATGAGGGAAGCAGTCTATTCCCCCTCTGCTCTCCTCTCTGCCAAAACCAGGCCGTGGCAGTTGTTTTTCTCAGTCACACATGGGCAGGAGATTTGAGCTTGGCTGAGAGCTCAATCACATCTCCTCTCCCTGGATGTCATGGCTCTGTGCAGAAGCACAAACCATTGGGTATCAGATTAGAACACCGGGGTTCTTTTTTTCCATTCCACTTTTTCATTACTCTCTCATCTCTTTCTCTTTTCTCAATCGCTACACGGTCATTTCTGTCTTTCTGTCTCGCTCTACTTCTTCCTCTCGCTCCAACTCTTTCCCTACCCCTTCATCTTTGCTCCCTCTCTTTGGGGACAGGGTGACTTGGTGTCTCCTCTCAGGAACCAGTGCAGCGGGCTGTTCAGACAACCGGGAAAATGTCCCATTTCTTTTTTTTTTTTTTGCTCTACTTCATCAGAGTAACTCACCTCTGCACCTCTCCATTAGAGTGTGTGATTGCGGGAGTCCACCGAACTGAGCTGGCTGGAAGTTTTTGACACAGCGGACAGGGATCGTATGTTCTCTAAAAAACAGTACATTAGCCTTCATGTGGCTTGTTATGAAGTTGCACCGAGTCAAATTTTTCCAATCAGTCACCACACACAGTCCAAATTCAGTGGATTTGAACAGTTTGGTACACATGAAAAAATATGTAGTATTTCTTAGTGAATTGCTCTTCTTCTTTTTTTTACATTCAATACTCTACACTGACGAATGTCACCATGAACTCATAAAGCCAAATATAAAAGCGTAAAATGCTAAATATTTCATCCAAAAGGTGAAGAAAATCTAATATTGACGCATGTGTCTCATAAAAGCAGGTGCCAATAAAGTAACATTGATTGCGGAGGTCTGCACTGAGCCTGGTTCGGCTGATGTAAGTGTTTCCCCACTTGCTGTGTGATGAGAAGACATTACTCTGAGTGAATGACTCTTACAATGACAAACTGGTGTAATATATCTGATAATAATCTCACCTCCATTTTTAAACGGCGATAAAGTACTTTAAATTCATCGGCTTTAAATTCATGGTTTCTGCAACTAAATCCATTAAATACTCATGACCTGAGGTTCCTACCCACTGGATGGATAACCGTCAACGCAGCAATCTATTTACCTTTTCATGAATGTTGGCTGGAGTTAACTTTCTGACCTTGAGGCTTATTGATTCCCCGTTTCATAAAATTTGACCTGCTGTACCCGTCAGTACCTTTCATGTCAAAATCACCTTTGATTATAATTAAGAGTCTCGAGGAATAAATTAAACCCCAGGCAACTGAAAATAAAAAGCCACTGCTTTCGTTCCTATTGTTATTTTTTCGTATAGTTCAATGTCACAAAATCAAATAAAGTGTAACTAAGAACAGAGCACACTGTGAGGGGAAAGAACTCTTGGGATTGTAAACAACTCCTGTGTTGTGCTGTATATGAAACACAAACTTGATGAGCACTACCAAGAGACAACGAGGAGTCACTCGTTGTCTGGTTTCTCATGTTGTGTAGCTCTCAGTGGAAGAGGGTCGATATAACAAGTACACTAATGCAGCTCTGTACACACACACACACACACGCACCATCTGCACATTTATCTGCACAGTATCTGTCCGTGGTAACAAGGGCTCCGTGTTGTTTTCCGTCTCATGATGCATGTGCGGCCGTGTGGTCATTTGGGTAAAGTTGCAGAGCTGACATACACTTCATAAATGTACTCATTAGCTCTCTGTTACCTGCACTCTGGAGTTTGGGTCCTGTTTGATCCATTTGATGACCGTCTCATAGACCAGCTCCTCAGCCTTTGTGTTTAGACTGTCGTTGGACAGATAAGACACCAGGTCCTCCTTGGAAACGCTCAGAATCTCCTCCTGTCCTGCCACCTGAGGGGAGCACAAAACTGAATTAAACTGCTGAATCGGACTTTGATGTTGTCCTCTTTTTTAACCTCCTGATGTGATTTTCATTCATGAATGTTTTTGTCAGGATTCCAGGAAATGACTTCCAAAAATCTGTCTTTCCAGGAGTTTGCCAAGCAGAAAATATTACAGTTTTACTGACATAAATAGAGCACTTGAGTTCTATCTAAGATACTTGTACAACAACAGAAAAGCAACACAGGCAAAGAGACAATGACATGTTGTAAGATGCTGGGAAACCTGTGGCAGCATCAATAACAGAGGTGACATCAGAAAAAGCAATGAGCTTTAAGACCCTGGAGTGCAGCAGAGTGATTATCTGTCCTGAGTGATTTTGTGTGATTGACCTTCCTCTCCTGCTGCAGACAGATTGACGTTTTTTTAATTTTGTTTTCTGTACCTAGCAAGTGCATGGCAACATGGGGAAAATTGCAGTAAATTGCCAGTGGAACAGTACATTGTGTTCCCACAGTAAATGACAGCACGTGGTGAAAACACTGACCTGAACAAAGCATTGTAATGTTGCTGCTGAACAAAGAGACCCATATTTATGTTTGTCGGCACTAAAAATGTGTGGTTGAATTACCGTATGCTCTGCACGTGAGGCTTATCTTTTGAATTTGAATGAAAATATTCAAGTTTGCAACGTTGTGCATGACGTGCTAAACACAACATATTTATGGCATGTGTGTGTGGTGATGATTACAGACTTTATTATTCATTCGTAACTGTTGTATTTATTTGTATTTCCCTTCAGTGGAAGAGCTTGTTTTCCACGGGATTAAATGAAGTCACAGCGATAATGAATGTCTACACACCTCAGGGAAGTTCTGCAGGGCAAAAGCTTTGGCCATGTTGTGGAGCTCCGTGCAGCTCATCGCTTCAGCCATAGCCAGCACTCCCAGACAATTCCCTGCAGTCAGCTGTTTCTCTGATGTTGAAGACCGACAGACAAAAAACAAAACAATAAAGAAACAGAGAATCAAGCACATTGATAAAAAAAACAGAATTTAAACAGCCATGAAAAGATCACTGGTAGCATAGTCGGTGAGTATTTGCAGAACAACAAGACAGAACAAGTACAAGGGTGGGCTGAGAGGTTCATAGGTTGACCGAGATGCAATGGTCGAACCTGCAGTTTCCATATACTTCTTCCATTGGTGTTGCAGCATTTGGATGCCCTGGGTATATAAGCTAGCATCCTCACTGTATGGACTGCCTTTTTGTCTCTAGTTCAAAGCGGCGGACCCACCACTCATCCTGGGTTAGGAAACATTCAAGAAAACCAGCTGGATCTGCTTCAAAATGTGCCAAGTTCTCCTGCAACATGACCAGCCTGGTGCACTTTTGATCAGGGGTCAAAAGCTGTGGCACCCACCGAGTAGAAACCTTCAACATGCCAAGTTTGTTGAGCAAAATATTCTCTACTGATCCCTCACTGGAGATGCTCACAGCCTTGGCTATCTGATTAACAATCAAACGTCTCCCATCCATCACCATGTGATGAACACGATCAACACTTTCTTGGGTGGTGACTGAGGCAGGACGTTTTGAATTTCGCCTGCAAACTATTACACAGTTGATAAAGCTGGGGCATCTATCTGTTCATAAAATATCTTTAATTTTCAGTTTTAGTCCCCAACAAGATATCAAATGTGGGTTTATCTGGAAGGAAATAATGCACTAGGTATCATGAAAGGTTTTAATTTGCGGCAAGTGTCATTACTTTGGCATTACTCCTTCTAAGTCAGAACTTCTTCAGCCTATAATAACACAAAAACACTGCTCACAGGGAGAGAACTTTAAATAGGTCATATCGTTGGGTCTACTTGAGACACACAACCACACACACAGGATAAGAATATAAAACTATCCTAACAGCCCAGCCAGTGGGGAGACGACTTATGCAATCTTCTGTGATCTGTTGTAAGGATGCAGGGTTTAAGGTAGTGTGTCTACAATTTTAGTCTTTTAATGCACAGTGCCATTTATCACATGGAGGGGAAAGGTGCATGTCATGTACTGCACACACACACACACACACACACACACAACTGTGACTAAAGGAGGCCTGACTAAACAATAGCCATCAAAAGGAAGCAACACCGGGCCTTTTATCACTAAAGTCTGAGTCCCAGAGTCTATTCTAAACAAACATCAGGCAGTAAAGGTCACCTAACATCTGCTGGCTCACAGCTAAACTAAAAGGCCAAAGCAAAGAGCAAAGCTGGTCCCATGCTGCATCAGAGTGAGGTGGTGGTGGTAGGGGGGGGGGGGTTAGTGGATAAACAAAAGGCCGTTTGAAAATGTCCCTCGGACATGCCTGTGCATGTGCATATGAAGAGTTGTTGCATTGTGTGGGCAGGTTTGTATATGACTTTTCTGCTGCATAATCCTTTCATTAGTTTATTTAATGAAAGACACAAGGGTGTGCAGTTCAATGAGTTGGATAAAAGTGTAAATCCCCTCAGATCTGGAAGGATCTAAGTGAATGAATGTTAATGTTTTCATTTGTGTGAATATGAAGTGGTGAATAAAAGTCAAAGTGGTAAAAGTGGGTCATGGAAATGTTTTTTTTTTCTTTTTTTCTATTTGTTACAAACTTCAATAATATCTGACACAGTATCAATTTCTCTCTGCTCAAGGACACACGCTTACTCCTGTATTTCTCGCCTTCTAATGCGATGAAATGTCATGTATCTTGTCAAAGAAGAATGGATTGACGTCTCACTGGCAATGAAGTCTACTAATGGCTTCCCTGTTTCCCACATTTTTTTTTTTGTTCCCAAATGGAGAAAAAAACAAATCAATACCGCGGCCTGCTGCTTCTCTTTTACTTTGGTTTCACTCCTTTCCTGTCGCTGACCTTTTTGCAAACATGTACTTCTCTTGTGTTACCGACACCCAAAACAATTTATTGAATGGAATGCAAAACCTGACATTTGCAGCTTTTTGGTAGCCTGCCCCATTAAAATCTGGAACATGCTTTTGGTTTGTCATGTGACATCTTGGGCTCCTGAAAGCCCCTCCCTCCTTTGCTCCACTTTCTATACCCTGTCTATGCATCAAGACAGAGTATCAATCTGTTTCTGCTATTTTTCGATTCCATCAGGAGTTAGGCCTGAGGATTTGACATTTAAGTGACAATTGTTCTCTGACCTTTTTATAAATCTGCCCCCTTGCTTGGTCCTGCCCACTGGGACGACATCAGAGGCACTGAGCCCAGCTGAGAATGCTAGCAGGCAGAATTCTAACACAGCTGCTGGCGTTGGGAACTTGAAAAAAAAAAAAAAAATGTGGTAGAGTAAAAGGACCCTTAGGTTCTGCTGTGCATAGTGATGAAGCGCGACAGTGTATGAAAATGCACAAAGCTGGAGAAAGGAAAGGTCGCACAGGGATATCTGATGTAATACGTATACGCACATTTGCTGATATAAGCACAACGCCAGCATGCACACACATGCAAATGTTTCCTGTGTCGTTCCTACCTAAGAAGGACACACAGACTTTACAGAAGGTGTTGAACTGGAACTTGTTGGCAGCCTCCAACAGCGTCTTGGCATTGGCCGAGTCAATGACCAGCGATCCCGTGTAGACGAACTCGAGCAGCAGCTCCAGCACTTCAGCACTGATGTTGCTCATTTTCAGCTCCAGCGTCTCCCCGCTCCGCGTCTCCCCCGACGACCTGATTAACCAATCATGGCAGAGAAAGAGGAGTTTAGACACAGTGTCATTGGAAACACGAGGAGGCAAAAACAAAAATAGGAAAGGGACGGATACATGTAATGCTACACACAAACACCTATAAGACACCTTGGCCAGTACAAGAAAGGGGAGAAAATAAGAGAATCATTACACAATAAGATAACAACGTAAAGTGAAAAGGACAAAAACAGAGCTTTGGATGGTTTCTACTTTTCTATCTGAGAAGCACATTTGCAACTATAGCGCTGCATCTGAAACAAAGTGTCCTCTCTGAATAAAGGCAAACAAAGGTCATTACGTTGTTTCAACAGGCATGCTTGTTACATGTGTGATTACATGTGTGCTTTCATGTATGCACCGTTCCCGAGATGGACATGCATACATGGCAAAATACACAAGAGCTATCAGACAGAAAACAGAGAAAGAAGGTGACAGCACAGCTCACATGCTGACATATGAGAGAATGAAACGTGTGCTTGGTGTACTGGAGAGCTCTCGCTGTTTGTGAACATACACCACTGCTGTGTGCGTGTTGGGTATCAAAGCAGTGCATCCACTCCTGCTGGCATGGTGTAAGAGGTGCCAGAGAGTGCTTGGATGAGCAAATTAAATAGAATATGATATCCTCTTGTAATGCAAAGTCTGAGATATGCAGGGAGTGGAGTGCTGCTTTCAGAGCTGGGCCACGTTGTGACTTCATCGGGATCAAATGGCCAAGATTAGTTCACATGCAAGATCCCCCCCAGGGAGGTATGAGTGCGTTAAATAACACCCCACCACCCCATGTTTAATGCCCCATGTGAAACAATAATCCACTCAAGGGCAGAATAAATGGAATCAAAGCCCAGAAGAACACATGCCCCCACTACTACTGTCTCTTCCTGCGGCTATGGACATCAACAATATGAAAAGTAGCCTACATGAAGATGGATGGAGGCGTTTAGCTTCTGTCAGTCATTGTATCACGATGATAATGTGCTTGCTCTGTGTTTGAGCGTGTGTGTGTGTTTGTGTCTTTGACTTTTCTGTTGGAGACAGTTTGTGGGATTAGAAATCATGACACACAGTCAGCATTTAGTGAGACATGGACAACAGAACAAACAAGATGAGACAGGTAGACAAAATTGTGACGACGAGAGAGAGGAGAGCGAGGGGGGGGGGAGGAAATGGAAGTGAAGAGAGCAAAAGGAAGGGAGGCAGGGTGAGACGGTTCTTCCACAGGGAGCCAGCAGCCATCCTTCTGAGGGAGGGGTTGGGTTGTTCCATGACTGTGCCTTGGTCTTTTAAAATAAGAGATATCCCCACCCACCCCCGAAAAAAAAATCCACCATCACACCTAAACAGAGCCTCTGTCCCCGCTGCAATAACCATCAGTAGCCTGTAGTGTATGAACTGAGTCATTAGTTGTCATTTAAAGCGCACTCAGGAGGTGAAAGGGGAGAAGGACATCCAAAAAAAAGAAAAGAAAAGAAATTAAATAAATAAATTATAATAAATTTATTAATTAAAATAAAAGACAATGGCATTTGTCTCTGGATGGACATTGGCTGGAAAAATCAAGGTAGTTACTCATTTTCCTCCTGCAAAGCAAAAAGCCACATGTGTTATTGCCCATTTTCCGCACAAAGCCCTGAAGTGGGGGCAGGTAATGACAGAAGCAAGGGGAGTGTTGTTCAAGGTTAAAATGATGGAAGGAGGTGGTGAAGAAAAGAGAGGCAAAGGGGCTAAAAATAAAAGAAGAGCATGCTCATCAACCTGGTCAATTAGTGCAATTGGAACCAGCTCGAGTGGCAGTCTGGTTTGTCTGAGCAGAGCACTCATGTTATGGAAATGACTTTTCTGGAGCTTCTAAAGGAGGTGGATATTTATGCTGCATCTGATTGCAGACTTGAATTTAAATAGTGACAGTGGGCGGCAAGGAGGACAGAAGAGACATGAGAGAGATAGGACAAGTGGGGGGAAAACATGGGCACACTCAGGCAAAGAAATTTGTTTGTGAAAAATGCACCACTTACTCAAGAGGAAGTCTTAAAATCAGCAAAGACTGTCAAAAATGGTGGTGAGAAGAAGCAGAGAGGAGAGAGGGGAGCACACGCACGCACCCACGCTCGCACACACACACAAGCAAACACGCGTAGTACATCCTTCAACCTATAAAAAGCCCATTTTACAGGGAATACATTTAGCTTTTTCATAAAAGCCATTTTTTCTGTGGCAAAACGTGCGCTACCAAGGCATGTTAAGATGGAAGGTTATTCAGATGCAAAGCCTACGCTGTCTGGGCTAAAAATGGCTTGCATTTACAGATCCTGTCACGACATAAATCAGGAATAAATTATAACAATAAATATACTTATTGTGCTTGCTTTATCAGTGTTGGGATGCAATTTTTTTGCCTATGTTTGCATTCCAGTATTGAGGCCACTATATTCCATCCATAACATGAGGTATTATTTGGGAGAGTTCAAGGCTATTCGGCTGGAACGAGTCTGAGTTTCTGTCTGCAGGACAAAGAGGACAGGATGACAGGTGGAGCGTTTTACAGCCAAAACATCCGTCTTAGTATGAGCACGGGGCCGTCAGCATGAGAACAAAAAACATTGGATTGATAAAACTTGATAAGAGTGCAAACGCCAATACAGGAGAGTTTAAAATCAAATGAAATATGACTAGTCTCAGGATTATATGGTTGTTTTTTGAAACTTAAAAATGGTGCCTAGGTTTTAAAGAATCCAATAGAGAAAATCCTGCCTCTAAGCCAGATCAATGGAGGTCAAAGGTATTTACTTTCAGGTTCATTATAAGTTGCAGTACTTTAAAAAAAAAATCTTTAGGAAAGTCTCCTCCCCAAAATGAATCCATACCATTTTTTAAAAGATGGAATGTAGTCAACTTAAACTAAATCAAATATATACTTTTTTGAAATAATAAAAAAAGACACATTATCGAGTCCTGCCAATTTACTGAGACTGTTAATGATTGATGGTGTCTCCTAATTAGGCTATAGATTTAGAGAAGGAAATGCATTGTGTTTTATATCTGCTGGGAGCTGCCTTGGAACAGAAGGGATTTTCCAACAAAAAAAAAAAATATTCACAGACGAACGTATTGCAAAACGTAGGACAAATTAAACCAAATAGTTACATGAGGCAGAAAATGGGGTTCGTGATGTGGGTGAAGTGACCCTATGTCTGAAGCAAGTCAGAATAATATTGCTAATTGAAATGTAAAGTGAGTATTACAGTGTGCTATGTGCACTCTGGGCTCAGCTGCAGAGTTCACGCAGAGCCGACACTGTAATGGGCTTTAACACAGCTCTCTGCCCATCTCATCGTCATAACACTCCCTGTCTCGCGGGCGCATAGAAAACCCATGGGTTGACTGAGGGAGAAGGGAGAAAAACAAATGGCATTAAGCATGTGTCGCGACTGCTGAAAGATTTTTACATTACTGATGCAGTGGCCATAAATTAAATGCCTGCAGAGCACACTTATTTGAAAATCCTGAGGGGTAAAATGGAATTACCGGCGATGATCTGTCTCCCTGCTCTGTGCATCGGTCCTTTAAAGGGTAGGGTAATAGGTTTTTGGGTGAGGGCAAGGGCAGACGTGTGCGTACATTTCAGAGAGGCATTATATTCCTCAGGTATCACGGGGTAAGCTGGTGGGGTGAATGACCATACATTGTGACTATTTGAGGCTGAGCAGTGGAGGAGAACAGGTAAAATATAGAAGCAGGTGCTTTCGGATTCTTGTAAAAACTGAGAATGTGATGTAGAATTTACAATGGATATGTTAAAGTGTGGTTATTGAGTCTGATGGTGTCACATGGAGTCTTTTCTGCCAGAAGGTCCTGGTGAAGAAATGCAGCAAAATGTAACATATATTTTACTTACTTACTTATTTATACTGCGTTGCTATTACATGCTGCTAAATTTCAGCTGTTTGCCAAATAGACCTTGATTTTGTAAGTTAGTCATAGGTTGTGTGTGTGTGTGTGTGTGTGTATGAGTGCAGGGTAGGTCAGGGAGAAAAAGTATGATGTGCACTCCCTCACCCTCTAGTTCTACCTTCTCTCTGACTAATGGCAGCCTGCCTGGATAACACACAAAACCATGTCCTTGCATTGTACGTGCACACACACACACACACACACAAGTACGCATGCAGTAAAACGTGTGTAGTGCTTCAAGTAAAGGACATTTATACACACGCACACATTTTCCAGCATGCACACACACACACACACGGGTGGTTTACAGCAGGCTGACAGGGCCTCTGAACTGCAGTGAATGCCTCCTGAATGAAAAGGGTGGGGGACAGTGGGTTCAGAACATATAAAGAGATGAAGTCTCTGTCTCTCAATGTCTCTCTTACATGACCTCATAAAAATGTGGACAGCAGCCAGCCACGAGCAGCATCAGCATAACTCTAGCTGCACTGAAAAAAGTGACCTGAGTGGCTCATGAGAAGCTGTGTCTCAATGACAGATGGGCTCTTTGCTTCTCTCTGACCACGCTCGCTCCGCTCCCCTCACGGCGATGGGCAAAATGCTCCTCTTTTCTTCTGCTCCCCCTGAAAACTCTTTAGCGGCTCTTATGCCTTTGTTTGTGCTACACCTCTGTCCCTCTCCTGTCAACTTTTCACCGCTGTGAACAACAACTTTCATTTCCATATAAGTCAAGGGACCACACGCTTTTTTGAAATCAACAACCACTGCTGTTGATGGTGTAGTGTGAACTGGCGGTGGTGAAAAGTCTTCTTCTGAAATGACATCATTAGAACAAAGTTATCAGTTACCGTTTGGTGTGAATAATTTGTATTTCAGACATAAACTGATGAAAAACGACGAGTGTCACGTTAATAAAACCAAACGGTTTTATAATTAATTAAGCAATTAATGAGAATTTGCTCAATTAAACTGTCAAATTTAACAAGGAGAATCAGACTGTGTAAGCAGCAGCGGGCATGAGAATGAGCTTCATGAAATTCAGACCACTCCTCTGGGAGCACCGGAGTCTTTTAAGGACCCCTGTCTTCGCACATAAGCGATCTGGCTGCTGCACGTCCTGGGTAAGAGGCAGCGACGAGACAATCTGATAGACAGGTTCACCAGCATTGGGGCTTCAGCTAAATCCAAAGTCACTTTAGTCTCTCAGGAAGCTTCTCTGCCATTGTCAAAGTCAAAGGAGGCCTGAGTGTCTCATTTTCATTCACAGGGTGTTAGGAGTGTTGCTGTCATGGAGATGAGTGATCCTAGTACAGACGTGGCTCTGTGGCTTTTCTATCACTGTTCTCTCTCTCTCTCTCTGGTCGTCCTCACTCCATCCCCATTCAGGAGGAACAAGTGTATCAGTGGTGAGAGAACAGGCCACAGCTGATAAGCAGGTTTGTGATGAGCATGCCGCGGAGGCAGCGCGGCACGGGCAAAGTGGCAAACTTCCCTTAAGGCGTTCCAGCGACTGCCTTTTTTTTCTTTGTATTTGCACAAGCCATGCAAGTGAGAACAAAAAAAACACAACACACACTCATGCACACAAACAGCAAGGCGGCAAAACAACTATGGGTCCCGGGGACTCTCAATCAAGCCGAAAACACCTGCAAGGATTTGAAGTAAGGATGAGGACATTAGGGACTTATGGCATTTCCTCCCGGGAAAACACGGCTGATAAAGAAACACAAACTTACGCTCACACATGTGCACAGACGTCCAGAGACACTAAAAGGGTCTCCGCCTGACACACACACGCACACACACACTTTTCTTCAGACGGGCACCCAAGAAAAAAAAAAACAGCCCTTAAAGACAAATAAAAAAATAGGGTATGAAGGGAAGAAATGTAGGGGAATTACTTGGATCCATATTAAATAAATACATTAGTGAAGGGTGGTGTTAACCTGGGAAAGTGGTGGTTCATTAAGTTGTCTTACTGCGCTTTTGTTTTGTCCTTTGTTAATGACTCTCAAAATGTCTTATTAAACTAACCAGGATGTATTAGCATATGAAAAGGTTGCTTTGCAGCGAAAACTCACAAAATAGCAACAGAAAAATAGAGTAGCTTGGGAGACAAAAATCCCTCTGCCCACAGAAGACAGCGTGGCTTTGGTAAATTACCACCCAAAGTGTGGAATGCATGATTCTTTTGTTTTGGCCCTTTGGTGAGTTTTAAAACATCCCCAGTCATGGAACATTTTCACTGCTCATTAAAATGGAAATGTGGTTAAATTGCCCTACATGGGGAGGAAAGGTAATGACGAGAGTTGACCTTTTTTCTCCAGTTTCAAATACATTCATTTGAGTGGGAAGGAAGAAGGAATGGCTGCTGGCCCTGTGTTAGGAACCAAAGTCTTCACACACCTGCAAGAGAGAGAGGGGAAGGGAAAGGAAAAAAAGAAAAGAAAACGACACAAATGCGCCCTATGAAAAGAACAGACTGGATCAACAGCTGGTGGGAGGGGAAGCGAAGGCAAACCTTTTCACCAGGTCCTTGAAATACAAGCTGCAGGAAGCTAGAACATTTTGGTGGACTTCAAACTCTTTGCCTTCAACAATAATTTTCAGGTCTGTAAACTCTTTCTCTCTGCGCTGTTGGTTCAACTCCTTCAACATCTCTGTAGAACAAGAAAAAGAAACAGACAATGCCACATTTGGGTTTAGAATACATGTTTCTCAACAACAGCATGACAACAAACAGAACAGAATGTTACAACAACAAAAAAAAGGGCAGGTTAAAGAAGAACACAACTTTGCTGGCCAGTCACAGACACAGTGTCTGTTACATGATAGACAACAAGTGACATGCACAGATAGGAGTGAACATTTTTGGTCAAGCTTTTATGCAAATGTGAGGCAGGAAACTCTCTTCCCACAGGTCAAAAAAAACCCTGTTTAATCAGTTTAACTGCTTTAAATGCGTTTTTACCAGTGGGATTATGTTTAATTGGCTTAAGCTGCGATCAGCATCAGTGTGAATGTCAGACCCAGGTGAACACGCTCGTTTCTTCTTTGTCTGCTGTATCCTTGCACGAATCATTTCTTTTCAACACTCAATATTATGTATTTCATTAATCAGATCATCTAAATGATTACTATTTTTTTTATATATATATATATATATATATATATATATATATATATATATATATATATTTATAAAGTAAGAGATGGAATATAGCGACTTGTTTTTAGTGCCTTCTTCTTCCTACTCCTTTTGTCTCTGGTGCATCTATGACATTTCAATTCCCACACAGGTGACGCAGGGGTGAAAAAAACAACAACACAGACCAATCACTAGCAGTGGGGTTGGTGTTAATTGCCTTTTTTTAGCATCTTCGCCCACGTTTAAAAATCCCAGGTATACCTGCTAAGTTTAGTGTGAAAGCGGCTGTATTAAGAAAAATAAATTTGACTTGTGTCAATTGAAACTGAGGCATTAGAAGTGGAAGGAAAATCGTGGGCTGAAACCAGAGACACCGTCAATGCATTATTCATAATAAAATAGAACATTTTGGCTCCTCACTAATGCCCTAGTCATCATTGAGTTGACCTTCAAATGTGCTCAAAGAGAAAACAACTTCTTATCCCCAAATCTCTCCTCTCTCTCTCTCTCTCTCTCTCTCTCTCTCTCTCTCTCTCTCTCTCCCAGTCTCTCTTTCTCAGAAAACTAAACCACCCACCCTCGTCTCCCTCACTGGAAACAAAACTACAGTAACGGGGACAAAACACAATCTGAGAAAACATGCTTGGAGTAAACCACTGTGCTGCTGAAGGTCATAGTACACAGTGTTGTGGTATAATCTGGTGCAGTCACACCATTAAGGCCTGGCCTTACTGTAGCGCTGGGTCGGAGGCCCTTGTTTTGATGTGTCATAATGAGGCACCATGATGGGATGCTGAGAGAGAAAACCAGCGGGACACTCGCAACTTGTTCTACAGCCTTTGGAGTGATAATTAAAACTGTAGCTTTGTTAATCTCTCGATCTACCCACTGCTAAGAGCGCCGCTGAATGAAAGCACATAGATTTAAATGCAGTGCTACAGACAGAAATATGTGTCTGCTCTCCTCTTAGCGTCAACCGAGAATTTCACAGAGATTCACAGGTGCTGTCGGAAAAAAGTTATTTGGCACAAAGTGTAGTCTGTGCTGTAAACCGACGTATAGCAACACCTCTGCGTGATATACAGTATGTAGCCACTACCTTTGCATAAACATGTTTGTCTGAGACATTTGTTATCAATAAGGTCACATGTAACAAGAAAGATGTGCACATGTGCATGGATGGAGATTGTTTTGGCAACGCCCCAGCTGCAATAGGAGGGCTTTTTTTCTCGCTTTTTTCGTTATCTTTCGTTGTCTTCATGCCAGACTAGAAATCAGGGATTTAATTAACCCGGAATGACACTCGTCCGTCTATTTGCCAAGAATATCTACTCATTTAGCTCCTTCCATTCTCCTGACTGACAGCGGGAGATCGGCGCTGAATGAATCCAGTAACTGAAATTATACAGTATAAAGACTCATGACAAATAAGGTGTAATTCAGACGCGTGCTTTGGTAAAAGCCCGGGTTATCCTTCAGAGTTATTTCATCAAGAATTGAACTGCCAGAGAGAATGACCTGGTTATTAAACACAGTGAATGTGAGTCCTAGTTAAATAATAAAAATAATAATACTAGATTGGACAATACTTCTGCTGTACTGTATGGTTAGAGCAGGCCATACACACACACACGCAAACACAAAGCTGGAATTTGCCTTTGTCTTTCATTCATCTCCCTGCACTTTCCACATTCCACTCCCTAGCTGCTTGTCAGTTGGCCATCTGATTACTGTGCGGGCATGGACCGCGAATAGTGAATACACACACAAGTTTTGAGTTTGCATTAGTGAGACTCGAGTGAGCGATATGGCTCTCACCTCTAATCAGCCACACTGCATACCATCCATTTGACCCAACAATGGAGCAAGTGAGTGGGGCAGACAGAGAACTCCACTTGTCAGCAAACAATGGCCACCTCCCTCAGCGCCATACAGATACACCTGAATGCCTGATGGAAAAGCTAATTATGGCTTCTTGGGTGGATCTGTGAGCGCACTGGAACAACTCATCACCACCAGGGACCATGAAACTGCACATGGCGTCCCCATTCTCGCGGTTGGGGCGTGAAGAGTGTGAGGCACAGCCATGTTCAACGGCGGCTTTGAAAACCCCAACATCTCAATACTCGTACAGGAAAAAAAATCTTTTGGGGACTGTCAAGTTCTGCAACACAGAGTCTATATTTGTTTTGGAGTATATCATGGCCTGCAAGCAGTGATAAAATGTGCCAAGGTGGTTCCCTGCCCCTAAGCTGTTCACAATAATAACAACAGAGAGTGCTGGCTCTTCATGATTGGTTGACACATTTTACAGAGGGTATGAACACTGAGCCAACTCTGCTGCTCAGCCTAGTAACTCTACTGTCAGACGTCTCGGAGCGCTATGGCCAATGGGCTCCTTGGGTGAGATTTCCCATAACCAATCAGCATATGCTTCTATGAGGTGTGGTAAGTCAATTACTGATCTATGATTGGTTGTTACAAAAGGGCGACCGAGCACACTGCTGGTTGCCATACATGGCGCCATTTTAAGTTTCTGCATGCAATTTACATGCGTCTCCAGAGACCCACCATTTTGTGTTGGCAAAAAAAAAAGAAAAAAAAGTTTAAAATTTTGAGATAAATATTCATGAGTTCGTATTTTCTGTGTTTTTCTGAGTAACTTGCCAACTGGCTTGAACTGCAGGGAAAAATAGATGAAAACAAAAAGGACACATTGTAGACGTGTGCATTACAGCAACAGGCTTTGTGGGGATTTATTTTTAAGCTTTTAATTTGTTATTTTTTACTGTGAGCGTGTCTGAGATACTTTTTAATACATATAAAATTCCGCCATAGACACTGGGCTGTGTTTCAACTAAGTTTTTAATCACATAATATTTTAACATCATAATGCACCTGCTTTAGAGGGTTCACATTGTTAGGGCATTATTTTAAATAAAGAAGAAACCACACAAACAAAGTCAAACTAATTTGGTTGTAAATCAATATAATATTTTTTTGACCTTTTTGCTTATATATCTTATTTCTATAGCACAACTAGACAAATAATTGTCCACATGTTGACATTCAACTGGATGACATTCTACACTGCAGCAGAGAGGGCCCTGGTGTGTTCACCTTGGCCTTTTTGTTCTCTTTTAAACTTTCAACAATCAATTTCCAGCAACACTCACAGCTTAATTACTGAGAACAAACCATGCAAGCTGATCAATAATTCAATGTACAACTCTGCCATAATGGGTTTTCTTTTCTAAGACGACGAGACATCAGTACAATTTTCCGTGCGACTTTCACATATTTTTCCATTCGAAAAATTACCAATTACTTTGTTGCCTTAAAAAAACAAAAACACATTAATTTTTTGACAGCTGACTAAGATAAAATCTTGAAAAATATTTTTAAATGAACAGAAATTTAAAAACAGATTTTTTTTTATTGTCGGTTTTAGCTTCCTAAATTAACTGTTCCGAAATACTAAAAAATTGTGCTAAATTAAAATCCCAATCAGACAGAATATTACATTCCATGATGATGAACCCTTTATCAAAAGGATTAAAACAAAAATACTTTTAATTCAATACCAACATTTAGTTATGGTTTGAAGTGACATGATATTAATTGACTACTTGTTAAGCATAAATTTGCTTTTTCTTTTAATTAAATTTAATTTGGATTCAATTAATTCATTATAAAATGACAAAAGGGAATTTTATGGTGTTTAGGGTAGATTCAGATGGGACTGAGGTATTCTGATTAAAATGGGCTTTCTCATACAAGAATACGCATTTGAGAAATTCCTTTTTCAAACATTCCTTTACAACTAAATAATCAGAGTGGGCCAAGACCATGGTTCAAAATAAATGCACGCAAAATAAGTCTCCCAGTGTTGAGTTCCCCAAAAGTGTCTTTTTCCCTGTGGAAAACACCAGACCTGAATGTACAGTAAAACACGGATAATGTCAGGAGGATTTATGAGGGTTATTCCCATGTGAAGCGCTACACTGGCATTAAATATAATTAAAATTAATAAATTATCCGATGCATAGTGTGGGTTACTTGTGTTTACCACCCATTCGGAAACATCTGCGCAGTATCAGATCTATTTGGAACAAAAAGCTTCCTGTGCTGACTTTGATGAGAAATGGTTTCCATGTCTCTAACTGCACACTTAGAAAACACCCACACTCACAGGCAGCGAAATGGTCAAGAGTTCACCATCAACACAAGTTGTTGAATAATGAAATCTATCTATGCTGCAACCTCAGTTCCCAAGCACAACAGAAGGGAAACAGTTTCACTTTCAGCTCTGAAGCCCAGGAAACATTCATGTGAAATTCTCGAAATTATAACTTGACTCTCTAATGTGCGTTTTTAAAAATTGATTTTTCTATCGCTGTGCCTCCCACGCTCCGTTACTTAAAAATCAGGGCCATCACACTATGAGACATAAGTTTCAAAAAGGAAATAAAATATTTCTCAATTCTTGGCCCAGTTGCTAAAAAAAAACAGATGTCAAATAAAATAGAGTTAGTGAAATGAATTCATAGACTTATTAAATACATATTAAAGCTGCTTTTGGGAAATATATTGAAAACATCTCTGAATTACAAGACTGACTCTAAATTCATACAATATTCAAAATAAATAAATAAATAATCGTATTTTGATATAGTAGTTTTCCTCTTAGCTGTTTATTCAACGTTTTTACATTTTCTTTCTATCAATTAACAGTCCATATTTCACAGAATCAGCTGTTTTTTTAATTAAATTTAACTGATTAGGGATCATCAGACCTCAGTGAAAGACACTCTATTTTTATACAGCGTTGTTAACATCGTCAACACACATGAAGTGAAATGAAAGCAAACCCCTTTCCAAAGGGCCGTTTCATTCCAGTCATTTTTGTTTAACACCAGCGTCTCCAGCTCTGGACAGTTCATTTTGAAAGCTGCGATGGCTAAATGTCAGTCTTTGACAGGTGCAAAATGTCAAGAGCACTATCAGGCCACTCATCTCGCTGCCATGTGCTGAACAAATGATGCTTTACTTAGATAAAAGCTAGCACGTGGCGTTACCCAATCTAGCCTGAGTCTTCTTGAAGGCGCAATTACTCGAAACCGTCTCTGAACGTACCTTTAACAATCAGTGCCACATTCATTTCTGGAGACATCTCAACAGTTAGTGACTACTCCCAGCAAATGCACCTCACGTAAGGCCTCAGAAATCCTTGAGGCCCCTCGAGTCTCGAGCTGTCCTGATTTCAGTGAGTGAGAGAGCAGTGGCACCATGAAGCCTCGGAGAATAGTCCATGATGAGGACGCTTTATTTTCAACTCTGCTCAAATCTGCTGAGCTGAGCTGCAGGAGCCTCAGCGATGCTTTCAGTCAGTTTGGACAGAGCAGGGGGGGGGGACGGGGGGACGTGTGCCCCTCAGAGACATTGTCTGGGCCTTTGTTTTCTCCTCCAATAGGCATGTGAGGAAAGACACCCAGTTACAAGAGGTTAGAAAACATTTAACTACTGTGTTACTAAAAGAGGAACGCTAACAAATCCAAATAATGTGGTTAAAATAAAGTTGATTTACTCTTGTATTAACTGGCCTAATCACTCTGTGCACGCTCCACAGTTCCTGCCGCTGGGCTTTGACCAAGAAAGAAAAGAAGCTAGTCCACAGAAGAAGAAAAAGACAATACGGCAAAATCCAGGGAATTGAATTTATGCTCTGCCAGCTTTAAGAAAGGAATATTTTTAAATTCATGGATGGCAGAAAGGCACAGAATGGAGCACCACATTGAACCAACTAGAAGCCAGCTAATGTCGGATTGGTCTTTTTCCGTAATAGGTGAACTAGAAAATGTCTACTAACAAGCTGAAAGGGGGCACAGCTAAGTCAGACACACTTCATTCAATAAATCAATTGTGCTTGTTTACAGGGACCAGGTCAGTAGTCTGGTTAAATGTCGTAGGCGAGCTACATCCAAATCTCAACTTGCACAGACTGAGTAGAAACAGAAACCCAGAGAGTTTCTCTCTCCTGCACTGAACACTCACACATTTACATACACCCCTCTGGTGCAAGAGTCACACAAACACACACACACACACACACACACACACACACACACACACACACACATACAGTACAAGCACGCAAACAATTGTCACTAGTTGAACAAAGTCAAGGTAAATATAAGCACAGGCTTTAAGGAGGAAGATCATAAACAAAGAGAGCCCTTGGAGCATTTGTTGGCTTGTTGCAACACTGTGACAGGATGTCATGCGATGTTCTCTCGTTCTTTGTGTTTGTGTGTCGAGAGGAGAGGAGAAAGTCTCCAGTCTCGCCCGGTGCAAAGGCTTCCTCATTATCCCGCCGGGGGGGGGGGGGACAATAGGTGACAAGTGGTCAAACACTCTCAAACAGGTTTTATCAAGAGGATACACCTGTGGCTCGCAAACAAGAACTCTGTGATATCCCTTCATTCCTCCAGGCAAAAGAAATAAGAATGAAAATGGCAAAAGCTTCCTTGGATTTTGCTCCCTGTGCAACTATGTAACCACATTGCTGGTGTCAACATATTTATTTTGTGTGTATTTCAAAGAGGTGCAAGTATTGTTTTAGTATGAAAATCACACGAAATAATAGCATCGATAAATACAATAATAAATTCAGCACAATTTTCTCCGTTTCGCCCCAGTGAATGACAAAAATAGAGAGAATATCTTTCTTTTCTCTTTGCAATCAGTGTAGCGTGAGTTTAACCTCCACTCGATTGCACCATGGGAGTAACTCTACCCTAAGAATAACTGGGACATGATTCCTGTTACAAAAAAAAAATCCAAAGAAGAAATGCAGGGTTTATTCTCGCTAAAAGCACTTTAATCTACAAAAAACATATCACACCATGATGTCTACATTCACTTCCAATTAAAATGTTCCAAACGAATGTGAGACACTTCAACATTGGTATAATTAACATGACTAAACGAGGTTTTTAACCAGAAGTAGGTCGTAATTATGGTGTAGAAAGGTAACACCGATTTTGCCAATAGCTATCACCATGTCAGGTCACATGACAGGAAGTAAAAGAACTCATTTTTGTACAGGCTGAAGTATAAAGTGTGTCCTCCTCTTACACTTGACCCTGGCTCTCTTCAACCACGAGTGGAACCATGATTAATGTTACTGGTAAAACCTGCGTCTGACCAACTTTCAGTCACATCATTTCAATCCAAATGCCAGTGATCATCGAATTTGACAGACACAAAAACAACAAAGCCGGCGGTGCCCTATGACTCTTGGCATTTTTTTTTGAATAATGACTTACAACTGAATAAAGTGAGCGGGGCAGAAAGATGGACTAATGAGGTGTAATGAACACTGAGTGAACTAATAATTATAAACTAATTAGTTGAATTAACTGCTCCAGTGATAAGCAGCAGTCACTTTTCTGTCGCTTCAGCCACTGGAAGCAGAAAGAGGTGTGGAGTGTGGATGGAAGCGCTCTCATTGGTGCATCCGATGCCATGCTCTGACAGCCAATCAACCATTACAGTATTTTACACACATGAAAGGGCCCCCGTCATACGCCAGGATGACAAATAACGATATCACTGCACGTAGTGTGGTTTTAACTGGTCTCTGTGGGCAACAGATGTGTTTACATTTACATTATTCCATGGCCAAATTGTGCCATAGCAACAGCCTCTGATTCGTCACTTCAGCTTTTCTTCATCACTGTGAACATTCAGCAACACAAATCCAACAATTACCAGGAAATCGTCCAGAACTCTAACAGTGATTTGGAAGAGCCGGTTGATTATCACACTGACAAAATCATTTAACAACGACTCCCCCATGCGTCGAGTTAGGATTCTAACTCCTTATTTATTTATCTATACGCTTCCTGGGAATTTATGAGCTCTAAGAGAGCTTCTTATAAGAGCTGCTTTTAGGAACTTGAGATAAAATGTCCAGTTTATTACTCTGGCCAAGTTTAAGCCTTGAATTTGTGGATTGGCTCTTTTGTCATTGTGCCAAAACGAGTTTATGTCAGATTTTATTTTTCCGTTTTTTTACACTAAGCAACGTGAACTGGACGTAATTTTCGCTAAGGGGTTAAGTAACTCATCCGCACCAGATGACATTGTTATACAGCAACAGCACACTCACTGACGCAGGAACACACACATGCAAATGCGAAGCCAAAGCACATTCACCTACACACAAACACACACACACACACACACACACACACACACACGACTTAAGGCAAGACAATGTCATACGGGAATAATCCTAATAACAATGCTGTGCTCATGAACAGTGGCTGGCCTGTGTAGATAACATACTGTATGCTTAGAGGGGAATTGATTAGAACAGAGTGGGTATGTAACACTTCTCCATCTTCCCTTTTTAATTAAAGTGCTACGTTGCTGTTTAACGTAAATTACTGCAAGGGCCAGGGTTCTGTCCAACTCATAGTCTAAATGAGTGAAATGAGTCATCTGGACAGCAGTCAGAGGAAATCTGTGGAACCGTTTGTTACACTGGGGATCCAGGTTCGTGTGGAGAAAGTCCGTCGTGCACAGTGCAAGTGTGAGTGTGTCACATTTACTCACACGTAAACTGAGAGCCTACACTGCACATTCAGTGTCCTGACTCACAAGTGCACATCGGGAATAAGACTTGACATTAAGCCATCATCTCCGCGCACCGTCGTCGTGTAAACAAGTCCCCCTTGACTTTTTATCCAAAGCCTGAATTTTCACCTGAGTGGAAATTTCATCTTCTTGGCAAAGCAATAAACGTTTAAAAAGCAAAACAAGAGTTATATAATATATTTATGCAAACAGATGGCCTTCTCATACAATGCAGCAGCTCACAGTGATTGAGCAAGGACGCAGGACACAATGTTGTGCTGCATTTTCTTTGGCAGCATAACATTTTGCTATTACAGCGCTGATCCAAAGGTTTGCCATAGCTTGGATATACAACATTTCCCATTTTAAGGGACGATCTCTGAAACAGCCACTATAAAATGTAAGTAGAAAATGTCAGTGGCTGACAAAGCCTGCGTCGGGTGATTGTGTTTAGGGGCAAAGGATGTTACTCTGCATTGCTGTTGCTGTGGGCTATAAAATGCAGCAGACCAAACATATCAAATCAACTCAAAAGAACATTTCATTTGACTTGTTATGTAACGACACATTTATTTTAAACATGAATGACTTTAACTATATTTCTGTAATTATATATCATTTGTTTTTCCGTCCGTTGTTTTGCCTGACAGGCTTGTTTCAAGAGGTATACGGCTTTTTCATTTCTTATGTTTTGAGCTGTTCCTTATGCATGTTTTTTGTCGTTGCTTTCCTGTCATACATACATAAACTACATTTCCCTTCTGTTTATGCACATTCTGCTAGGAATGTTTTATATTCTTTTGTCCCGCTGCCCTTTCCTGCCGTGATACGTTAGGGAAGAAGAGCGCCGCATGTGTTTGACTAGTGGTTTTCCCTTTGTTTCATCCACATTGTGTCAGAAATGAAACGGAAACTGCATGCCTCAGAAAGTGTTTGTGGTCCAGCCCTCGCTTCTACCACACAACACGGAGTGTGACACCACAGGTCACACATCAAGACTATACACACAACAGTAAAAGTCCAAACATGTGGTTGAACTACTCCTAGTGGAAATACACAGTACGCTTTTGCAATAAATATTAAAAAAAATACTCTATTGAAAGTACATGCATACCTCCTAAGAATATAAGAATAGATGTCAAGTTGCAATACCTTGCTGAATATAGGTACATACATACTTCAAATTAAACAAAGTGCTAAGTCCACTTAAGAACTAATTAAAAGTTTAAAGTTACTTTCTCCTCTGCTTCTCTAACTGCAGCCTGAAACCAAAGCCTAAGCCGTGCCAGACGCTCCGTTCCCCTTTCACATTTAGGCACGCACTGATGGCCGAGGACCGATGCCAGGATATGTGTGAGAGAATGTAGATACGCTGCCCAGCATGTCTCACATGCCGCCTGTATTTATTAGTCCACCTTCCTTACATGCTTCATGCCTCCAAATCGACCCGAAACAACAGGAAAATGCAACTAACGACAACAACAAATTCCCATGTCACCAGGGCAGCTTTAGATAAATGTCACACATCCCCCTGAAGACAATATGTGCTTACTGGGTAACTTTGTGAAAGTCACAGCAGCCCAAGCAGAAAGGTTAGCGGTGGGGTTAGGTTTGTACGAGGGAGTCTTCTCAGCAGACTGCACACCTGAGATGAGCTCCCAGTCTATGGTGGAGTCAGGCGAGTAATCTTTGCATTTCATCACATTTTTGTCACCGCTTTCTTTCTATTCTGCCTCGCTCTCCGTTTCCATCTGCTGCCATCTTTCTCTCCAGGGATAGAAAACAGTCCATTAGACGGCTGGATTGCCCCACAAATTCTGATTGTGCCCAGCACGCTCCAATGCTGATGTGTGGCTGATGTGCTCTTGTAAAAGTTCTAATCCAAGTTTAACTCTCTCAAACAATAGTTTTTTCGTGCCGCAGTTCAGCGAGCAGCATTATATATAGAAAACAAAAGTCTCCAAGAGAAAGAGAGATAAGGTATGGTGACAATCGACACTATAACTATACGACAAAAACACATTCTATAAATGTAATATGGCAATAGCATTGCTGCTCACCCTCTCACCCTGTTCTGTTATACTGCAAAGGAAAACGTTAAGTCTCTGTTACTTACCGGGTGAACTACCTACAAAGATCTCTTGATTGCAGTTCAGGCCATTATCATTTGTCTTTGTCACAGAGGAATGATATACAGTATCTTCACATGTCTAGCCTGTTGCTGAATCTGTGGAATAATGAGTTGGCGAGGGGAGCCATTCTTGCTAATGTCTGGTCCTGTCATTAGTATTTATTAGATGCCCCGCATGCATTATCAAACCCATTTAAAAGTTTGTACGTGAAGGAAAAGTTTGACCATGCACTGAGATAAGCGAGCACATTGTGAAAATTAGCAAATTAATGCTGCTGAACAACTTCAGGATTTTTTTTTGCTGAGATGTTGTGAAGCATCTGCTGCTGTTTTGGATATTGCGTCCCCTTCCTGTTGCAATGATGCCTCCTTATTAGAGAGAAACATTTGGTATTGACTGGCTTCCTGCTAACATCTGCTGTGTTTACACTCAGTCTCATTGATAATGCATTACAACCCATTTCATGGCTGATGTGTGGAATAACACATCGACATTTCACTTGTGGTAATTAATCTTGTCATATTAGATCGTCTTTGACATTACGTGTTTGAGATTCAGGCCCATTTGAGGGTGTAACCTACATTCACTTTGACACTCCTTGACATACAAATCAATTTTGCTCCCATAAGTGTGGGTAGCGCACATTTCATGTCGGCAAATTGCACTATTCCAGTTGGAGACAACATTGCAGCTCATAGCAACGGTGCCATCCTTTATCACAAATGCAGGCAACTCATATGGGTTATTTTGTGCGTGAGTGGTGTCCAAAAGTATACGATCCAAATGTTACTTCTAAAAAAAAATCTAAACAAATGAAACAAAATGAAAAAACAAACAAAAAAACACTGTTAATTTACTCCAGTTCAGTAACTTCTGCGGCTTGTTCATCAACCAATCAATCAACTGACCAAGCAACAAATTAACAAACTAACATTTGTCAGTTGTGTGTCCCCCCCAATGCTACAATGTCTCTTTCACCCAGGTGACGTGTCTATGTTTACTGCAAAAAATGCCTCTAAAAACCAAGGAATTATAACAACTATTACGGGAAAATTACTTGTTTCAAGCAAAAGTATCTGCCAGTGCAGCAACAAAATAGCACTTGTTAATTTTTCTTGAAGCAAGAAGAAAATACCTTGAAACAAGTCAAATTATCTATAAGTATCTTCACACAAAAAATTGGATACAATAAATTCAAGTCAATAACACCAGAACATATTTTCATATTTTGCAGTGTTTTCATATTTCAACCATCATGTAATGCTTAATTCACACATGTGTGGTGGTGCGTGAACTGAAACTCATTAACTGAGAATAGAGTGGCTGCACTGTGGGTCAGTTGCTTTTGTGTTGTGTTCCTTCCTCCACTTTTCTTAAAACTGGAGACCATTTCTAATGACCCGACTGCACTCTTGAGAGAGCTGTTCAATTTATTAATACTTCCGATATCCTTTTAAATTCAGTGTACAATAAAGGGCAAGAACATGTCACGGAGAGAAATTAATTTTTAATCTAGTTAAACAAAATCTGACCATGACTTGCAAACTCATCTTCTACAATAGATTCAATAACTGAGATTTAAACATAATTACTAAAAACTACAACTTTCGTGAAGAGAAATTAAATCCTTCAAAGCACTCACATGGACTGTTTAGCTAAAATGATTTAACTGAAAAATGACAGAGCTGGAAAACTAGGAGGGCTGAAAACAATACTCTTATGTTCAGTTCTTTATCAATCCAATCACCACAGCTTTGGTATTCAAGCTGTGGCTTTGGACAAAAAGTGGGGACATTTTGTGAGGATGAGGATAGTAAAGCGAGAGAGACAGTGTGATTGGATGTTAGTGGTTGGAAATCACACCACTAATTAAGTAAGAAATTAAAAGAGACAAAACAGTGATAAAGACAAAAGCATATGAGAGAAATGGCTGACGTCTCCAGCTGGAGTAGGGAATGCAAGAAGGTGCAGAGGGAGGGTAAAGAAGCATGGAACAGGTAAACAGGTACAGTATGGATGTAAGATGTAGAAGATGAGAGTGAAGAAAAAGGAAGGTGGATGGAGAGAGAGAGAGAGGAAAGGGGAGGAAAAAGCAAAGGCTATAAATGGCTATGGGAAGCAGGTGGATGTAAGGATGAGGGGTAGCTGAGAGACAACAAGCATGTGGAGGGATGACGTCAGGAGTGCGAGGGTGGCAGAGTGAAAGTAACAGACAGACAATTGCAGTGAAGAGGACAGCTGGGGGGGGGGGGGGGGGGGGGGGGGTGGAGAGTATAGTAGGATGAGAGAGAGAGAGAGGTATAGATACGGTGCCCCCTGTAGCGTGGCAGGGAGCCGGGCAGCTGCTCCTTGGCTGCACCGCATCTGTGATTATGCGCGTAGCAGCCGAGCTGTCAGGCTCCAGGTCCTGTGACTGTGCCGCCACTGAGCTTTATCTTGAAATCCTGGTGATTAATGAAGCCGGTGCTGCGTTCTGCATGGTGGAGGTGGACGAGGAATGATCAATCTTAATGAGCTATCCACCATCCCTATATTAACTGTGGGGGGATGTAATGTATGGGGCTCCTGGCAGGGCTCCTCTCCTTTAAAATACGATAACGAGGGAGAGGAAGAACGAGGGCAAGCAGCTTTCCTTTCCCCACTTATGACACAGTGGTTCTTCTCTCCTCCCCTCCCTCCCCTTCTTGCCGTCTCTTGAGAGCTGGAGCAGTACTAAAAACAGTTAGACATCTCAATGGAAGCAATCCTTTGCGAAGTTAAAGAGACAGCGTCAGGTTGCTGCTCGGCTACATCTAAACATGCACGCAGCGGTCTTCAGACCATTCCTGCTGTTCTGAAATGAGATGTTTGAGTCAATATCATTAATATGTAGGCCCCATACGTACTCAAGGTTACTCACGAGCACATCACTGTCATAACGCATGTGTTCATTTAAGAGAATTACCTGCACATACCAAGTCCACAGTGACTGGAATAAATTTCAAACTCATTAATAATTTGCAGCATTCTCTGCTCTTGCGAATCCCATTTCAGTTTCCCGTTTCCACTAATGCTATCTAGAATTAAGAAACAGTATATGAGAGAGAGAGATGGGAAAACACTTTCAAATCCATGCATTTCATGTGTCAATTTAAGCCTGTTTTGGAATCATAATGACTACAGTTCTGCTTTGGCTAATCCTAATGTGGATAGCTTCAAGATAGTCACCCTGCACAACACCACACTGACTTTAATTAATTTGCCACGGCTCATTCTGTGTACATTGATTCAAGTCAGCATATGTGAAATTAAAAGAAAAAAAAAACCACCACACCACAGCATCTATTTGTCTTGGTGAAAGGCAGACTTTTGTACAATTTGCAGTAAGGATGAACTCTGGATCCTCTGCACTCCATCAAGTAAGAGAGATAGAGACAGAGAAAGAGGGAGAGAAAGGAAAGGGGAGGGTTTAATTAATGTGCACGCTGTGATGAATGGTCTCAGTGAGGCTATCACAAACTGGTTGTGTTTTTAATAACTGGTTTGAACGGGCTGTCATGCTAGGAACACTTTCTTGTGGTTGAAAAATGAATATGTATGCGCCGTAATAATGAATAACATAAATAAATAATAAATAACGCTGATAACACAGCAGGCTTTGTGTCTCCTTAATAACTGTAGCCGCTTCAATCTATAGAGTAATATTCAGAGGTGAGAGATAGATGGATAGATAGATACTTTATTCATCTCACAGAGAAATTCACATGTCTCTGCGTGACCTGAAAATAAAATGTCACTATCACATCTGCTGACATCATTAACTAGTAATAAGGTAAAACCATAAAAAGCAGGTGAGGGTGAAATAACCTTTAGTGAGATATGATTAAGTCCATGGAAAACAGTCCCATTATCTCATGCAATTAAACATCACCACCTACACACACAGTCTGGCCTGGTAAATAGTCGCTATCGCACTAATTTGGGGATTTATAATTTCCTCACTTAGTGGCAATATTGCAGCAATAATGGCTGTAGAGCCAATACATGTGGACACGAACACCTCAGTGCCAATATGCTCTGGCCTAAAGTAAACAGAAGTGAATACATAATTAAAGTCTTGCTAAGACCCGCGCTTGAATAGGGAAGATGAGGCGGATGAAATGGTTAGAACAGAAGGAAAGCTGAGCCCGGGTTTTTGCAGGCGCCAGTCTCACCGTAGAAAAAGAAGAAAAAAAACACTGATCTTAACTCAGCGAGGCATCTTAATTGCATTCACAAGCAGCTCCAGAGCAGCTTGGTCCCAAGATGATGGCTGATGTGAGCCGACTGGAAGATGAACTTCCTGGGCAGAGCGAGAAGGCTGGGTGCTGCTGGGTGCTGCTTGATGCGTGCAATGGTTTTTTGTGTGTGTCTATGAATCACAATGGTATGAGTGTGTGTGTGTGTGTGTGTGTGTGTGAGAGAGAATGGGACTGTGAGGTGGAAGGAAGCGTTAAAACGATGTTTGACATAAGAGGTATAGGAGCCACAGCACATGCTCTGTGTTGCAGCAGGTGACTTCTAAACAAATATCATCAGCTCTTTATTTATAAAACATTTACTGACCAGCTGCCATCAGCTTCAACCATATTGTCGCTACCAGCAGTCATTTCAATTCTGAGTTGAAACTAAGCTGGGGAAAATAATATCAAAGGCATTTTTTTGAGTGTCTGGCATAAACAACAGTCACGTTTAAAAACAGGCCTGAGTGTGTAAAAATAATAGCTTCCTTTTGATATTAATGTGTTTTCCCAGCCATGAACTGCCTTTAAATGGTGCTCCATCACATTTGCAGTGAGGAAGTCTGTCCCTGCTGAGCTCGGCACTAGCTTCCCCCAGCTGATATCCATCAGGACAGCCATCGATTTTAATGACTTGGTCAATAGACACACAGCAAATCTGCTCTCGGCATCTCCCTCTCTCTGAAGTTCACACTCTCTCTGCACTCTCTACTTTCTCACCTCCTGTGTCCCTTTGTTTTTTTTTTAACAGTAACATTAGTCATCTTGTACGCTCACATTTCTAAATTATAGATGGGGATGTGTCTACAGGGTTTGCTAAATCCCAATTTTATTCCAATAATATCCGTGGTTGCGTGAAACAAAAAAAAGACAAATGCAAAAACAAAAAAAAAATTGCAAGGAGTAGGTGGTGTAAAGGAAATTAACCACTGGCAAGATGGTGTGAAGTTTGATTTGTACACTATGACAGGCCGGCTTTATGAAAAGCCCTGCTGAGGATGATGAAACCAGGTGGGCAGATCACAGCCTGGTGACTGACATGTCTCAGTAGGTGATGAGGGTAAAGCTGCCTTCAAGCTGCTCTGTGTGAATCCTCACTCACACTCCGGCACACAAACATATGGCATTTACACAGACATACACAAACACATACAGTAAACAGCAATGCAGGCAGATATGACAAATCCATACACACACACGGAGGAGCACATGTGCCCGCTGATGCAGTGCGAAGACAAATTGCTCCCTATGAAGGCAAAGCCAAATCAAACATGGAGTGTGATTTCTGTCACTGTAGTGCTTGGCTTTAAGGCTGTGAAGCTGACATCTGACCAAACATCCATGCAGTCACACCCGAAACGCTGTGGACACGCAAACACATACGCATGCACACACAGTCATGTGGCATGTTGTGCGCTTTTATAAAGGAGGAAGAGCTCTGTCAGCTCCTCCAAGATCCAGGCATTTGCTTTCAAAATAGCCACAAAACCCTCTGCACATCACCGGTTATTGGCATTGTGTCTGCAGGCTCACTTTTGTTCACTCAGCAATTCAAGCAGCTTTGGTATTTAAAATGATTGCGAAAAATATCTGTAATACCAGCAGATGTGAAATACTACTTTAACCACCATAAGAACACACGACTCCTGACTTACAGTCTCTGGGTCCAAATGGAACACCACTGCCGCTGGATTTCATTTTCATCATCTGTTAGATTCATTTCAGGGTGATAATTCATCAGATACCAAGTATCTTACATGTCAAAGAGTGTGATTTTGGGCCCATTTATTCCATTTTCTTGGTTTTACCGGTGAGGTCCATCCAATCTGAGTGTATTTTTACTTCATACTTTGATGCCAGATGTGAATGTAACGCTCAGGGATCAGATTTGCCAACCCTCTTATCCAAAGCTCAGCCATTAGAGGACTGCAGAAACACTGACCTCTAACCCGCAGATGCTTTTCTCTTCTCACGTCGCGCTTCTCTTCTTTTTTTATTTTTGTCTGAGCAGAAAATGTCAACAGCAGGTACAAGATAATTGTAACATAAGTAAACAAAATGCAGGTCGCAGGAGTTTACCCTCCATATTCCACCACTATGCCAGTACAGCAGGAACAACAGACACCCTTGCCACATAGATCTGCAGTGTTAATTGATTTGAAACAGAATGTATAAGACCTGCGGGAGCATGGGATTAGTGTCTTCTCTGAGTGGGTGAGAAGACGGCAGAAACGGAAGGACACAGACAGAACAACAGCAGTGAGGGTTCTAGTCTGCAGACAGAGACGTCAAGGCTGCAGATTTCCTAGTGCTGAACATGTTACCTCTTTTCCTCTGTCCTTGTGATATTGCCCCAACGGGATACTTATTAATATCTATTCACTGCCACATAAGATGACAAAACAGCTGGAATGGTTAAGAAGATGTGAGATTGAAGTGCCTCTGTTTGACCTTCATAGAAGGTTACATGAGATTTTAAGTGTGTACTACTGCATGTCTTCGATTTGACACGGGGATGTTATCCCTTTTGCTTTCCCCCGTACAGCAATAACGATACAAACCAAATATATCAATTTATACAAATCCCATCAACAGTGTTTCCAGTTTCACAATCGTTTTTTTTTTTTTTCCCTTTTCTGTAAAATAGATCTTTATAAATACTCTCATTCCCATTAAACTCTAGCTTCTTTGGCCAGTAAGAAGAAGGTCAATATGTTTTGACGTGTACATGGTTAATGGATCACGACAGTCTATTCAACCTCTCATTCAACAAACTGGACCAACCACAAGCTCATCTAATTATCCATTTCCAATTCTACCTGCAGTCTCATTTCAATATATTGCCGGCAGGCCCCCAAAATAATTGCTTTTTTGCAATCTACAAGTTCATTTGCACACATTTTATTGATCAAAATGAGTCAGGAAAAAGAAAACAATCTAAACCTAAATTAAAAGCTTCATTAAATGTGAAAATTGGTCGGGGATTGCGAGCATCTGTTTCTAGAGCCCTGCGTCATAAACTCCAAGGTTAAACCAAACACCAATTTACGGCTCACAGACTCAGGCATGGAGCTGGAGCAATGAAGCACCTTCACAAAAACAGTGCAAGTCAACATGACTTCAAACAATTTTGAGAGAGAGATGTGAGGGCAGGGACTGAAAGCTCTTCCTGCCTCACATTTAGTAGGCCCTGTGAGCCTTGCAACTATGAGCGGTGGAAAGATAAACCTGACACACTTTCAACCAATTTCAGAGCACAGCAGTACCTTGAAACCAGTACCATTCCTCTTCTCTAATACATCAACAGCACGTTGTACTGTATCACAGGTTTTAGAAGCCCACAGAGCATAAATTCACACTTTTTAAAATAAACATCATATCTTTCTTTCTTCAGAACTTTTTAAGGTCTAAAACAAAACCAAAACGCAACACCATTTTCATAACTGACAAATTGGTACAGGTAAAAAAGACCATATTACCTTTCCTACATTGAGGCTTCCCAGTAAGAATAACAACAATGTTTATGACACTAATTTATCCATCAAACTGAAACACTTGCATGTCCCTACAACTGCATCACCACCTGCTTCAGTGGCTGATTAATACAGATTATTACTGTTTGTGTAGCACATTAACTTTCTGCTGATACATGCTGAGTTAGATGCAGGTCAGCTAAAGGTTCTATGGTGAACAAAACGCAGAAAACCAGGTCATTCCTGAGGCTTCACAGAGCCATTGCATCTGCTCCTGAGCTACCCATGTAATGCTGCCCACAACACAAGAAATAAGGTTATAATTAACACACACTCCTCACTTCCTTTTCACATAAATCAGCGGTGTGTGTCGGAGAAAAAGTGCTGAACACTGGCGCTGGGGCCCGAAGACTGTGCATTCGCAGTAGGCAAGTCATCCCCAGTATGTACGGCCAAACTATCAATGGTAGTGATCGCCTTGACCGGCACGATTTTTTACCATGCAGGTATTGTGCTTGTGTTTTTTTTACATTGCAGTCCTCGATTCAGAAACTGGACAAACATTCCCTATTCTTGTTTAAAACTCAGGTCACTCTCCACAAGGTGTACTGCAGCTAACTGACAAGTGAGTATATATAATACCAGACAGGTTTTTGACTTCCAAAGTGCATCTGCAAAGATGGCCAGTAATGTGGGATATAAAACACCAGTTATCTAATATGAGAATATAATCAATGTTGCCTATTATATCTCATATTATATTATATTTTACATCATAATTAATGCTTCCAAGTCACAGTTCCATACAGTTTAAGACATATTTTAGATAGTATATAAACAACATTGCATCAGGACTCATATCTCTGCGTCTTGAGCTGCAACTCTGTTCTCTCTGACCTTGCAAGTTGTATGTTAACAACCCCTTGCTTTAGTGTTTGTGGCCTTGTTTATGACTGCTGGCATCAAAACTGCTCTGGTACACCGGCAGAGGGCAGAGGCCTGTGTGTTTCATTCCAGCGGGGCCTCACATAGGGGGAGGTCACAAGGAATAGAAAGCTAAGATTACATTGATTTAATGCCTGAGACCTTCCCAGCTTGGATTTACTTTTGAGCTTAGACTGTCAGCTGAACAGATCTGCTTTGATTTAGCCTTGGAAAGTTGGTCATGACAGGTTCCATATCTGAAGGAGAGTGATTTTTAAAAAAAAAAAAAAAAAAAGCTTAAAGCCTCATGTGTTGTGTTGCTTCAGCTGAGCCTGTCTGTGCTTACCTTTTGGATGTCCCGGGTCAGTGAACTTGTACTTCCCCATCCCGACTGTCCGCAGCATTTGCAGCCCATTAGGACCATCCTGATTGTCTGCAGCTGTGGGTTGAGCCTGCACTACTGCGGCTGCCTGTCCATTGGTCAGAGGCAGCGAGGGGTGCTGGATAAGGCCGGGGTGAGAGGTCAGGTGGCCATTGCCCATTACACTGTGGGGGTTTGGGTGAAGCACCTGGTTGGCCTGGGCAGTGAGGGCGGTTGGTGCAACAGTGGGCTGAGCTGAGGGATACGGAGTTTGGCTGTGCATGCTCAACACCATGGAGGGTGGCTGCTGTGTCGTTTGTGTGGTCAGCTGGAAGTGGGCGGTCATAAGTGGGTGATGTGGGAGCATTGGAGTCTGAATGGACGGGGTTACACCTATGATGGGTGACTGCGCTGTCACACTGTGGTTGAAGGAAGGTGGCTGAGGGAGGGCGTAGGTGTGGGGCAGGAGGCTCGGCTGGCTCACAGCTGCTACTGGTGCAGCCCAGGTCCCAGGACCTGATGACAAACACAGGAACCAAAAAGGAATTAATCAACTGAATGCCCAGCTTTAGTGGTGAATGTGATTCCATAGTAGGCCTGAAGAATTAATAATTTTCAAAATGCAAATGCTGTTTGAAAGAATGCAATTAGCAAACCACAAAGGCTGCAATCTAATTGTTCTAATTCTGACAGTTTAATATTCAATTCAGTTTTTTTTTTTTTAAATGTATGTCATACATGTTAGAAACAGTTCACATCACTCATACGTTCTTGTCCTTGCAATAGAATATACAGTAATTCATGGATAGAGAATATTAAAGTGAGCTTTGACTAAAAAATGTATAAATATATACATGTAATTGTAATATCTGTCACAAAAATCAAAATTAAATATTTCCCCCCCAAATTGTTCGTCCCTATTCCATAGTAAATCAGTAAGCCAAAGACAAAGCAGAAAACAAGGGCAGAGTTATGATTTGAAGTCTGGTTTTAGATGATTACACAGAGAAAGAAAACAGCAGACAGACTCCAGCTTAAGTCTGTTCCACTCCACAACACAACTGTCACTGTGCTGCTCCACTTCAGTCAAAGTTTGTTTTTGACTTGGGACTTAATATGATACACAAAACATTTGAAGCGATGCACAGATCTGCCCCAATATCAACATCATAATAACATCGAAAGATTTATTTTTCCACTCGATGAACAAATGCTTTTTCTGAAAGCGTACACGCTCAGTGCGGCAGAATTATCTGCGTTGGAGACCGTGTTTACCCAGCCAATCATTTCCCTATCCTGAGGCATACGATGCTGAGAGAGTGCTGGGAGGATGTGGCCATATTGGACCTGAAAACTGCCTCCCTCCTTCTCCTCTCCCTCATCCCGCATCCCGCATAGCTCATCCTGCCATAGTCAAGGCTCAAGAAAAAGTCTAGTGCTCTACGAAACGCCAAGTCATAGCATGCAAAAAGCTTCAGAAAGAAGAAAAAAAACAAGCTCACATTAATCTTAATGCTCTGTTTTTACTATTGTGTGAGCAGAGAAGGATACATGAAGGCAGAGATGGAGAGAAAGACAGAGAGGAGTGTGGACACAGAAGACTTCAAGGAGAGGCCAACTCAGTTCATGATTCACATGATGCCGTTGAGCTAATTGGCACCAAAACTATTTCACTTCCTCTCTTTTCTATCTTTATCTTAATAAAAGGACTGGAATCAAATGTATTTGAACGGGTGCTTCCTGGAAAGGGAAATCATTGTACACGGTATTTTGATGGTTGTTTAAAAGCTCCCTATTTTCTTTTTTCTTCGAAATGTGCGTAAGTCTAAAACATGGAATCAAACATTATTTTTTTTTTGTAAAAGTTGAAACCAAACTTTCTCCAACAGACACACACAAAAGTCAAGTTTCCGTTGAAAGAAATAGTTGATTAATTCTGGCACAGTTGGCAGCGAACTTTCTGGCAACACAGCTCAGTGAAGTGTGGAAAGGAGCTGGCTTCGTCGCAAACGCCAGTCACAGTTCGGAATAGCACACACACGCAAATCAATATGCGACACTATGCTCGGATTTGAGTGTCATATGCGACAGCGTGCCGGGACGGTGACATCTCACTCTCCTTGCGCTTCCATTCAAGCTGTGGTGTGTCTGCGTGCGCGTGGGTGGGAGCCGCGGTCACGGGGCGGTTGAGCAGGGAGCGAGGCCCTCGTTCACTTACACACAATAACAATGTCTCCGGAACGTCATGGCCAATTCAACTAGACCCTCAATGCACAGCAGGAGGCTGTGGCCGCACAGCGGGGGGCGGGGGGTGCACGGTGACGGGGAGGCAAAAACAGAGCTCAGTACTTTCACCTCACAGCGGCACACTAACTATGTAAAAGCACCTCAAAAGGTTTGTCTCCCTCTTGACTTTGTGAGACGTGTGAATTATAATTCAGAGGTGAGCTGAACAGGCAGAAGCAGAGTTGAAAACATGTCTTCAGCATGATGCTGTGCAGCCACTGAGTAGCAGCTGTCTACAATCTGGATTTGCCGGGCGAGTAGTTCCACTGGAGCATGCTCTGTGCCCGCATTATTCTTAAATGAGACACATTTGTGATGAGCAGGCGGCAAAGGCCAGCATAGCGATGGAAGTAAATGAACTGCTCTAGGGCAGACTCATTCTGGATGAGTTCATTACAATGCGAGGGAAAAAACCCCCCAGAAAACTTAACATTGATTTAACTCTTTAATGCTGGGCTTGCACACTGCACTGGGGTGCCATGATTGCTCTGTACATGTTTCAAATTGGCACGAACAGAATAAGGTCGGCATCTAAATTAGACCTGGTGGAGATCATTTGGAGGACTTTCAGAGTTTCACTTCATGGGTTTAATTTAGCCTAAATCAGCTTCAATTGGTGATACAATAACATTAAGGACAATAGAACGAGTGCAGCATGATAGCGGCGGAAGAGTGGAAGAGCTTCAGCATAGATTCATGGATTCTTTTCAAACGCCTCGATAACAAACCGACATTTCAATAATTCCGTGTACAATTAGACCGGTTTATGTAAAAATGGTGTTTGTGGACGTACATTATGCATGACTGTGCATGTAAAGTATGCATGTTGTGAGGGCAATAATGTGTGTTATGTAGGGCAAGGCGGCCACGATGCCTCATTAGCATCGCATGCTACAGCAGCTGGCCAGTGCCGTTTCGGGTGTAGCACATACATGTGTGGTCCGTGTACGTGGACACGTGTGTGCAATAAAACTCAAATCACTGTAAGCTCACATTATGCGGAACCAGTAGCTGTTTCTGTCAGCACGTCTGCTGTGCTTGTGTGTGTGTGTAACTGCAGTGTGTGTGATTCATCACCGGTGGGCTCGCTGTCGCGGTGTTGCTTGGCAGGGGGTTCGTCTGTATCCCACGGTGTGAGCTGGTTGATGGGCGTTTGTCCCCACCTCACCCCCGGAGCCAGCAGCAGTCCTGGGGTCTGGCTATCTCCAGGTGACAGACCAGAGACCTGCACAGCAGCAACAGAAACGACATCACTAATTAGAGCATAATATAAGGAAAGGAAAAACAGCCACAAAGGACTTAACACATTTAAAACCCCTGATATTTAAATTTGTGAAACTGTAAATCACTTAAAATTGACTGGCATTGAAAAATGATGGTTGAAGTATAAGTGAAATAGCTCACTTATAAGTTTGGATGAAAAAATACAAACAAATCACAGTTATCTCCAGTGTTCTTTAAGGTATTGAAGTATAGTAAAGCATTTAATGGCAGTGAAACAGGCCTAATTGCAGCTTAATGGAAACAAGGAAGGGAATGTTTTTCCTTTAAAGCAGAGCCAGTATTTGATTTTCAGGAAGAAACAAACTTTCTCGACTTGAATGCACATAAATTCACATCCTTCCCTCTGATATGTTGTGTTAGCATATGAATTAAACATTGTGTTCAGTCAAGTTAGATAAACAATTCCCATCAAAATACAACAAATAGAAAAGAAAGAAAGAAAGAAAGACATCCTTTTACAGGGGGATAAAATAAAGAGTTATTTTTAGAAAGAAGATGAAAAAATGACGACATGTGGATAGAGGTGCAGGGCTACATTCAATTCAGCTTTACCAAGCGAAAAATAAGAGTTCTCTAAGCCTTTCAAAGCAGCAGTATCTCTAATATTTGGCCTTGGTAGGGGAGACAGAAATGTTATCGGGCAACCCAGACTGATGAAAACACAGGGTTAATCACCACTGGACCCCTCAGCAATATTTGCTCTCACTATCAGTGTGGAAGCCTGGTCTAACAACGAGGCAGAGAGAGAGCAGAGCCAAGGCTGATTCCCCTGCTCACCCCTGCCAGCCTCCTGAGTTAATAGAAAAGACCTGGTCACCAGGCCACTCCTGCGTCCTGCTGCCTGATCCCTGCATCCTTCAATTCCATTATCCTCCCTGACCCGGCATCCACTTCATCAAGCATGCCATCATGCATTCCAACAACTGTGCCACCTAAGCTGTGTGAGCCGACGGCAACAACAACAACAACAACAACAACAAAAATGCAATCCGAACAATTGAAATTGCAATGAATTCATGCGCAGCTTTACATATCCAATCAAGGCCAGTTGTGGGTAAATCTTGATGCCCATTCTAATTGCTGATGGATTCGTCCCAGCTTTACAGGACATTCAACACTTTCTTCGTTCACATTACCAGGCCGGTGTGACTCAAATCCTATTTTTCGAGTTTGAGTTGACTCAGATTTGATTTAGTCAGGGCTGTGTGGACAAAGAAATCAATCACTGAATTGTAAAATCAGATCTGTGTCACTTCAGTATGCGGTCCTAGATGAGATATACATCTGATATGTGGCTGTGAAACATGCCTACACTCGTGCACGGAGGTTTGTTATCTTCGACCTGCTGAAAATCAAACAAAAGTTCAGGAGAGTGACGTCCTCTAGAGCTAAATCACAGTTTGGTGCAAAAGCGTGATCAAATCCAAATTTCCCATACGGGGATCAACAAAGGTAAATTTTATCTTACATATCTCATGCTTCAATACCGAGTCGTCTCATATCTATTTCTGTTGTTGTTGATAACACATGTGAAAGGGTATCAGAGTGCACATTCAGACACAACCATCTAATCTAATCTGTTATGAATCAAAAAAGAAAAACTTCACAATAGCAGACAAGTTTACTAAATGTCACTTTCTTGATAAATCCATAGTAAAAGTTGTCTGGCAGTTTCCGCTTCAGGAAGAAGAAATCAAAAAAAACATCTCAAGGCAAAGTAGAAAACAGGGTGATGGAGTGAAAAGGCAACACTGGGTTTAGAGGGAGACAGGCTGTCAGGTCTTTCTGTCCAGCTCAACCTGTTGACTTCAGACAAGAGAAAAATGCAATGGTTTACTCAGAGAATGCCCTAAGCGCTCAATTCCATCTGAGAGCCCAGGAGATTTAGTGAGGGAGAATTCACAGAATTTTCAAGGTGAGGAGTTGCATTCTATCGCCCACTATTTGTTTTAATGAGCATTTTTCCTTCTCCACTGTGTGCTTTGGTGAAGTCCTCTCCAGCCCTACCTTCTCATTTATACAGTCTCCTCATTAACTGACAGCATTAACTCTCATGCTCTCCTTTACCTCTTCACTTTTGCCTCATAAGAGCTTCTCATTAATACGCCAACCCATTTACCAAAAAGGGGAAAAACTATAAATCTACTCTGCTGAATAGGAATCTGTCAGTTTTCATACACAAGGAGAGTAAAAAGAAGAAGAGAAAAGGTTCTCAGACGGCGCCATCACATTGACAGCAAATCAGCTAAGCTCAGAAACAATCCTGACTTAGAAATGATCAAGGTTAGATAAAAAAAATATATATATACACACACACACAGACACATACACACCGGAAAGTCAGGGGGCTGTGCAAACAGCAGGTAAAAATGCGCACACGCAGAAGGCAGGAGATATCAGACAGGATGTTTATTAAGATGGCAGACTTGCTGCAGGCAGGCAGGCAGGCAGGCAGGAAGGTACTGTAGGTTCTGGGACAGTGCCTGCCATTTTCTCTCTATTTTATTTGCTCTCCCTATTTTCCAGTCCCCTCCTCCCCAGCCGCCCATTATCACCGGGCAGCAGATGGTTTCCTCTGACTCGACAAAAACCATGCTGGAGCCAAATAGATAACTTTTGAGTCGTGCCAAGGCATTTTGTGTATGTCGTCAAGCTGGCATGAGGAGAGGGTGGTGGTGGTTGTACAGTAGGCAACTTCCGTACATATGGACCGTCAAGTGTGGAATGTGGTGCCTACACTTAGACACGTGCAAATGTGCAATCATATACATGCCTAGCTGAATGGATATGATTATTGCTGTGTACACATTTGTCCATTCAGGTGACTAAGATCCCAACTGTGGATATGAGAGATGTTCTCAACCAGGTAGGACCGAGCCATATGGACAAAAAGGACAAAAAGGTGAAAATCCGAGTGAAAAAGGTTTCAGGTCAGTCGATACCAATAATTATCGCAATAAAAGGACCGCTAAGATAAGGTTTTTCTCCTGAAGTAGTTGTGTGTTGTGTCTAAGTGTGTTTGCACAGTGCACATGGCTAGTGAAACTCTTTTATTGACATTAAAGAAAATCACACTGCTTGATTATAATTACTGTGAAAAGATTTTTAGTCTATAATAAGCAAGTAAGATAAGCAACACAAAAAACAGGAAATCCGCCCACGGATGTAAAACAAAACATGTTGGCCTTTTCACAATGAGAAAATATCATCTTCATATATTTAGTTGGTTAAGAGTAGATAATAAAAACATTTTCATCAATTAACTATGAGCACGGAAATATCTACAAGCGGTGTCGCTTCAAATTCAGCAGGAAGTGCCGTTCTATTCACTGTGGAAAATAAAAACGGATTTTTTTTTCTTCTTCTCCTCCTATACAATCCCACATGTAGATGCACACGAGCGCTCAAATGCACACACAGCAAAGATATAGAGACTCATTCTCTCTCCTCAAACCTCTGGATGTTGCAGATAATGTCAGAATCAGTGTATTAAGAAGAGGAGGATAAGATCAAGATGCATCAAAATCTCTCTCTCTCTGTATGTACGTGTAGACAGTATACAGTATATATATATATGTATATATACACATGTACAAATATATAGTAATCTTCCTCGGCCGAGGCAGCAGTCTGAACCTGGCTTGTGAATCAGCTATTTTCTCGGACATGCCGAGCACCAACTGTCACTATGTAGACTCTGCCGTCCTTCAATAGCAAGCAGCGTTATTGTGCCTACCACCATGTCATGCCACTGGCCGCCATCTGCTGTGGGTACGTGTAGGAGGGGCCTCATGGCGATATCAAAGGTCGTGGGCTTTGGTAGTTTTCGAGTCATCCGCAGAATAAACAGAAAGTATTTGCACATGGCTTTGTGTTTGCCTTCGCGTTTTGTTCGAGCCAGCCCTTGCCTGCTGGTTATTGCACTAGTTGGATCCTAAAATAACACACGGTAGGAAAACTACCAGAAAACTACCACCATGAACATTGTGCACAGGCTCAGCTCTCCGCACCTACAGTGCTTCTGACATGAGCTAATATACCTAAACCTGAACATATATGCTCCCCTCTGGTTAAGAGATGGCTTTCCTTTCCCCAGAGAAATTACTTTATTGCGCGAGTCGAGAAGAAATAGAAAGAAGGGAGGCAAAAAATACAGAGAGGGAGAGATGAGCATGTCTATAACACCCAGGTCCCATTGCGGTAAACAATGTTACAGCACACACTGATCAAATCAACTAACTGCCGTGAGATTTAATAACAGGACTGAGTGAAGAAGAAGGTGCTGGAGTAAGAGAAAAGCAATGTTTTGAGAGAGTGGGAATAAAAGAAAAGGTGGGAAAGAGAGGAGGTTTGAGGGAGAGCTGGGACGTTAAATGGTGAACGGTGCTCTCACACACACACACACACACAATGCAGGTCACTAACAATAGAAAGGCTAATCTTGTGAAATGTCATTAATATGACTACCTGACACAATGTCAGTGCAGGCCAGTGCTATGATTATGTTCTACCTTTTCTGGTCCGGTGTTCTGACGGCAAAGCTCTTTAAACACATGAGGGAAATAGCAGACTACAGATGAGGAGAAGCTTTGGTGTTGTGTCATATCCCTCTGCCTGATATGGTAATCAGAAAAATCTGTTAATGTGCAGTTGTTTTCCCTGATAATTTTATGCACTAATTTATTCTGGACCAAGAGCTTTCCTGGTGATGTGTTTGGAGATGCCATTATGGTTTCATTTAAATGCATCCCAGGAAATACACCTCTCCCCCCCACACCGTCTGCCGGCTATCTCTGGGGAGATACATGTAGGTACACAAATTTAATCATAATCAAAATTTCAATATCAGAAGTCCCTGCCATGCCATGCTATGCTATAGGGCGCACACCCGTACAACAATAATATCTCACTGCAATTGCACACCATGAACAAATAATAATAAAAAAAAAAAGTATGTGCAGGCAAGGAAATGAAATGCAACTCAGACAGAATGGCTTTTTCTTCCCTTTGGCCAGGCATGGGCAGATACAGTGAATTTGGCTGAAATGTGGAGGGTGATGGAAATAATGGCTTTCCTCGGTGAAAAGTAACAGAAAGAATGTCAGGGACGGAAGGAGAGAAATATTGAGAGGCAACGTATGACACAGCCATCCATCACATATCCTTGTATCATTGTCTCTGACAGATCATTTTCAGCTTTTCCAAAACAGAAAAAAAATCCCGTTTCCTCCTCTTGCTTCGTCCAAAAGCCCCAACCAAGTGTGGTCTGTAAGTGTCCAGGATCGTCAGGGCGTACACAAAAGCGCACAACTCATTTTCTTTCGGACATTATTCACTTACTGCATAGAGGTATCTCCTTTCCATGCCAACACGCTGACACCTAAATGTGAAGTGGATTTGTTCTGGACTTCCATCATAATGGTGCTGAACGCCGGGGCCGAAACACGGAGCCGCTGTGTCTAATCTTTTAGAACGGAACATAGCGGAGCATCTCACGGGTAAACAAAGAGGCTACGCTGCCATTTTTGGCAGCCATCTTAAAATGGTGCAGTGTACCGAAGCGTCGAAAAGTGTAGTCGGAGGAAGGCGCGTCTTCAGTGTGATGGCTGCGCCGAGGAGAGACGGAGAGGAATTCCAAGTAATATTTAACATTTTGAAATTAGAAACGAGATCTCCAAGATTTAAAACATGAAAAAAGCAGATCTTAGGAGTTTCAAATTAGATTAGATAAATGTCTGTATTGGACAAAGAAAATCATACCGGTTTATTTTGGCTGAAAACGCGATATACCTCATACACCCCGTGCCCCACATTCAAGCAAGATGCTTTTACTTTACTTTTACTGACTTTCACGGTTAACCTAGCCATGCTTGTTAATTGCGCCTTTGATCACCAGCTGAATGACTTTTAATGAGTCTGTAGATGTGTCTGTTGTCGGTGTGTGTGTGTGTGTGTGTGTGTGTGTGTGTGTGAGAGAGAGTGAGTGACGGGGAGAGAAAAAGAGTGCGGCTGAGAGATTCAAAGCTCCACCACTCGCTTTAGCATCAAATGAGATTTTAGCAATCAGTCGCATGTTTATGTTAATATTGTGGTTGTGGCGACTCATTATAAATTAAAGATGATTGTTTAGTGTAAAAATAATTAATCCTGGCGACGCCACTTCCACTCGGGGCTGTCAGAGTGCGGCTCTGCTCTCGTCTCGTCTCGTCTCGTCTGAAGAGATGCAAACATAAGCACGGCTTTACAGTGATTCCATTCCAAGACAGGGAATTGTTGTGAATCCGGCGGTATTGTGTAATTCTATACCACATAAGAAAATACACTGGTATGATTTAGAAATTCATTACACTGCCCAGCCCTATAGGCATTTACATACAGTAAAATAATGTATCCCTGCTGAATCTCTTTAAAAATTCTGATTGACTCCAACAAGAAAACGAAAATTCCATAACTCGCTCTGATTGAAATAATACTCTGATTATGTTCTGTATTTTTTGCACAACCATTTTTCTTAAAGACACATAGTGTAAAACCTGTAATCATCATTTTCAAAGCAATCTCTCTTCATATAAAACAAGTCTCAGCCATCACTGTAGACTGACCTGGCAGTTTGTGCACTGACAATTAAAAATCCAAACAAATCCCAAATCCTTCCAGACACCAACGCTTATCACTGACCCCCAGCAACACAATAGACAAACACAATAAAAGCCCAGAACACAAGTGCCTGGCGGGTATATGCGCTATTGATACAGGAAGGGCTGCGGATACAGACTCCATAATTTCAAGCCCCAGGCCAAACAAGTGAAGGGGAACAGACTTCACATTCGCTGAAATTCTAGCTAAGACACTGCGAAGGCACGGCAATCTCCTGCCTCAGCGTACACGTTCTATGGAGAGCAAGCGTGACTGCAGGGGTGAGGCCGACAAGCTTCAGTGGAAAAGAAGGACTGGGAACCACGCCTAATATCCCACGAGGCTGCAGGGCTTGCCCTCCAAACAGTACCTCAGCGCCCTTCTTTCTGTGTATTTTCCCTTTTCTTACAGATAGTGCAAGTGAACTGAGACAGCATGACGTTTTCTTACAAAGGGCGACTATTGCTTCGACATGTGAGCCGTGGAGGTTTCATCATGTCATGGTAACACCTCCCAGTAGAGCGTGTCAGGGACCACATTGCCCCAAACCGGCACTGGCCGGGACCGTAGGAGTCATAGTTCTCCAAGCAGGTCATGAACCTGCCTGATATGGGGTGAGTGTTTGGGGAACAAAATATCTTCAGCCTGTCACAGCATCAGCTTCAGAGACGCACAGACAACTGTGTGGCTCTTGTCTGTGGTTGACATTGAGGTAAAAACGATTTTTGGAAATGGTCTATATTTATATAGCGCTTTTCTAGTCGTTTCTAGACCACTCAAAGCTGCTTTACGCTACAGTTTTTGCCATTCGCCCATTGTGTGTGGGAGCCTCCAATACATGTGTGACAAAATAAATGAACATTAACTGGGCAAACAGCCATTCAGCACTTAAGGATAAAATGAATTACTATTGATATTGCAATAGGAAAAACAATAGCTACTTTGCCAAGAGTGCAGCACGGGGAGTTTTTGCAAATGCATTTTTATAATACATGCATTCTGAGAGTCAAATAATGGAATGCTTTGGCAGATAGCTCCAAAAATCTGATCACCATATATAATGGGGCAGGGAATGAGAGGAAAGAACGCTGTTGAAGTGGAAGGCTACCTGCAATGCTCCGCACTGGTTGAACTTTGCATTAGAAAAACCTCTAACAAAAGAATACCATTATCCTTCATGTGAATGCACAGCATTGCCTTGACAGAGGAAGGCTTTCTGAATGTTGAGGTCATACTGGAGTGGTCATTAGGCTAACATCCCAGAATATAAGGTAAATATGAAAAGACTTTGCATTGTCAAGTTGCTATTTTAGCAGGAGAATGGTATTGACTGTGTGTCACACACTTATTCCACACTTTGGATGGTAACTGACAAAAGAAGGGTGATGTGAGGGAAGGAAAGACCGGTCCTGAGGGACAAAATCTCGAGTTCAAGACTTTGTGTTTTCGCCTGTAAGAGTGTTGTGTCGGTGTTGTGCAGATCATATCCGTTGTCTTTCCAGTTCAATTCTACTTCAGTGCCGAGTCTCAACAAGAGGGGAAATAACAGCATCTGCGAAGGAGCTGGACTCTAACAGGTCTGATGAGCACAACAGAGTGGTAGAGACCCGTTCTGTGATGTGTTCATACACAGATAGATTATAAATGAGACAGAGCAGACAGGCAGTTGGATGGATGCTTCTATCCCATGGAGCCTCCTATTGACTTTCACCGGGTATTGAGAGATCTGGCAGACAAAGAGCCAGCCTTTGGTCAATAGGCATTTCAACTACAGAGCATCCAGGTTTCTGCCTGACACTCGGTCTGATCTGACAAAATACCCTTTTATGAACACTGAAGTAGCTTGTTTTTTTCTTTTTCTTTTCTTTTTAAATAAATCAAGCCTTTTTGTTTTATTTAATTTCCCAGCAGTATCTATACAATAGAATTGAGTCCACTGAAATGTACATTCTGAAGTGTTTTTACAATAATACACCACAGCACCACCTGGAAAATACTGTTTCAATGTACAAGTGTGAATAATTAAACTGAAAATACCAGCACAGCTAATGGGAGGTAATTGCTGCAAATGTGCCTAATTAATGACATAGTGCTACAACATTATTGCAGCTCAGTGGTCAAATTTAAAACCTTCTCTCATATGAACTGTGGAAATTGAAATGAATATGCCGTGTGGCCACAGCAAGGCTCGCCTTTCATTCAGGAACCTCAGAATAGCAGTATTAAACAATGCAGCCTATTCTGCATCATAACACTGTCAAATTAAAACCACTCATGAATCCACTACGGTATAGCACCAGCGTGCCAACGAGCCTGTTATTCCGTTATTTTTTGCGGCAAAAGGAAGTAAATGTACTTCAGAATGAGAAGGTTAAAAGGCACAAGAAAATGAGCTCAGATGCTAAATGCATGACTTGATGAGAGACACAATGAGTCTGACTGAAACAAGGAGTCCACACGAAGAAATGCACAGACAGCCACATGTGTGACCTGTGGCGGTGTTCCGCCTTTTGAGGTTTCAGTCTTGAGGCTCCAGTCCTGCTTCCCAAGAGTTTGCAGGAAGACTGAAAGGCTGGTTTTATCCCACAGGATGAAGAGGTCAGTGTAGCTCTGTTCTCCTGCAGGCACAGCGGGCAGCCGACACAGTGCACTGCTTGGGGTAAAATATACCCTTTAGAAACATGCTGGGATCATTAAAGATCCAAAAAACCTTAAAGAAAGTGAGAAATAGCCATGAACTACACTGCGGCAGGTGGATAAACAGACCTCTGCTTGAATTACGGGAGGGTTTTCAAAGCAAAAGCCTTTTCTGTCTGTTCAGCTGCCTCTGAATGAGCTTCCATAGATTTGCTCCAATGTTGTTGGTTTTTCAAATGCAAATGCCGTTCTATACAGATGGCAAAAGTAATTTCAAGGCCCATATCATGTGTCGAAAGTTACAATTGACAAGTAGAATTAGGATGTTTTTGAGGATTTGTTGGTGTCTTTATTCCTGGTTTGCCCAAAGAATTTGGTAAAATAAAATACATTTAAAAAAAAAAAAACAGACAAAGCAGCTGCATAAAAATATTCAGGAATCTACATATCAAATTCCATTCCAAGACATGTAATCGTGGTGAATCCGAGACTGTAAAGACCTTTTTTAGAAACAAGGTAATCTATTTTTACCAGCTATAAAACACAGTTTGTGCCGAAAAAGTCAATGTTTCTCTTTCCTAGTTTTATAAACACTGGAAAAGTTCCCTCTTGTCTGTAAGTACATATTTCAAGAGCTAAAACTGAAGCTGTGCGCCTGTCAAAGTTGTGGTTCTTGCACATTCTATATTTCCTGTGTTTTCTATTTTGACACTGTCCAGCTCCCTTCAGTAGACTCATACACTGTAGTTACACCACTGTTATATCACACAAACATTAAACTTGTCAACTTCCTCTAGGCACTTGGCAGCCTTGTTTTCTTCACGATTTAGCCTTGAAACCGGCGAGATTCACAGTTTAGTAGATGTATTACAGGTGTGAGTGAAGTGGGTAAATTTGGAGACTGGAACATAAAATAAATCCCTTTCATGAAAAACCTTTTTATGGCATTAATAAAATAATTGTTATTTCATTATTCAGGTTAGTGATTTTGTTAAGTGATTATGTGAGAGATGAAAATGTGTCTCTGCATAATAGATGCCAACCAACAGCTTTAATCAATTAGATGATTAATCACTTACATGGATGAGTCATGCACTCCTGCAGTCACACATAGATAGATCGATAGATCGATAGATAGATCGATAGATCGATAGATCGATAGATAGATAGATAGATAGATAGATAGATAGATAGATAGTTTTGTCATTTCACATGGTATTACAAGAACACGCAGGTTGAAAAGAAATGACACTAAAAATAAAAACAGCTTTAAGTGACAGTCACGCTTGTGCACATTCAAGGGATTGATATGAGAGAGTGTGTGTGTGTGTGTGTGTGTAGATTGGGAGATGGGCACAGTCCGAGTCTCAGAGTAGTGTAGGTGTGTGAGTGAGTGTACGGCTGAGGAATATGATCAATAAAATGCAAAAGCAGAGCTTATTTGCAGTACTTATATTCCTTGGATACAACAATATGGGACATCTGCATTTGTTTAAGGCTCTGGGGGAAACATATTATGTCACCAATGTGTCTTGAAGCGGCAATAAAAATGGTCTAAGAACTTAAAAAACCTCGGGAGATTAAATCTTTTTTTTCTTTTTTTTTTGGTAGAAGCTGATGCAGCTATTTCTTTGCATCTTTTCAGGGGATTTCACCTGAAGGTTGCTCTTCTTGACCAGGAGGGTGCAAAGCCCCTTTACTGTGTCTGAATGAGGTAATGATGCCACTGGAGGAACGATTTAAAGACACTTTTGTTGTCAGCAGAAGCAGCAACTGTGCTTTACACAGGTTCATATTTCCCTTACACAAGCCTTACACACGGGTTCCCTGTGCACTTGTTGACAGGAGCTTGTAATCTGAAATAGTCTGCAGGGTTGAGCTGTTAAGTCCCTTGCAGGAATAGGATACAGTTATGGTGAGAAGGGGAGGACAAGGAAGAATAAGAGGGAACATCTTCCCTCCAAAGCTTATTGAGCTGTCAGGTTTCAGTCCCTATCAGGGACTATTGATTTCCTGTCATATGTTCGACTGTATGTGCTTTCACATTCGTATTTGACAAGAGCGCTTCAGTTAATGGACCTGCTTTAGCGGTTATGACCACATCAGGAAGCCCATCCACATATTGATCTGTGTTGACGCCAAGCATAGTCCTTTATTTAAATTGATCCATAACAGAGTAGCCAAGTGCTGGTTTCACACTCTGATGTTTAATGGAAACTACCAGACTGCACATTGAGCCAGACATCGTGGAGTCATCACCAACAGCATTGGCGGGCACATGGAGGCAGCTAATAGTGCTAATAATGTTGGGAAACTGACATTAAACTTCTCCTGTTTGAAGTGTATTCTCTGGATGTTGAAGAGCTAAGTTGAAATTACATTTTGGCATTAGCATTTCAGTGACCTTTCCAGTGCTCACTTCAGCTGTCAAAAACCATAGTACTAGGCAGCAACACAGAAATGGATGAATTAAACTCTTGTGGCATTAACTAAACATCATTTTTTTTTTTTTTTCAAAAAAACTTGAAAAATACAGAGAGCACAATCACCTATTGTTTCAAAATGTAACCTGTAAAGTGCATCACATTAATATAAACCTTAAGCGAGAAGACAGTAAATAGGTTGTGTTTTCCTTAGAGACCAAGCCTCATAATGGAGATATACAATGTGCACGCAGAGGACATTGCTTTGGAGAGCAGTCACAATCTCTTGGCCATGCCCAAACATTAGTAAGAGTCATTAGGCTCATTTAAATAAGGCCGTTAAGCCGATAAAATGAGGCTGTATATTTGAGTGCAGGAGCAAAAGAACAAGCATCCCCCCTCCTCACAATTTCTCATTGGTATGCAAACCCTTCTAAGTCAAGTACACCATAACAAAGGATGGAGGAAAGTGCTTGGCGGGGGCATTTCACGAGGGCAAATGTCAGTGGCTCCGGTCATTTCAGCGCGACCTCTGTGTCTGTGACATAAACTTTAATACCAAGAGTAACTCTAACAACAACCTCAACATGATGTTGTACACAGACCTTGACAACATGACTGTTACAATCTTTTAATTAGACCCTTTTTATTTTTGCCTTCCTGAAAGCAGCTGCTTTCATACAACCTGGCATGACTCATCGGGGCGACGGTGGATCAGGGATAGAGCGAGTGACCTTTTTCCATTTCAACCGGAAGGTTGTGGGGCTTGATTCGATTCCCGGCTCCGCTGGTCCACACGCCTATGTGTCCTTGGGAAGGACACTTAACCCCCGTATTGCTCCTGGCGGCTGTGCCGGCAGCATGTGAATGTGTATGGAAGGTGTGTGATAGAAAATGTGCTGCTCATAGATACGTTGTATGAATGTGTGAGTGAATGGGTGAATGCGGGGATGGATTAGGGGCCAGTGGGCCCCTGGGCACAGCCTGGTAAAGGCGCACTTGGGGCCTGGGCCCGGGAGGCCGGTTCAGTAATCCATCAGAACTGTAGTAAAGCGGCTTTGAGTGGTCATTAAGACTTTAAGAAAAGTGCTATATAAATACAGACCATTTACAATTTCACCATATCAGGGGCGGAGAAGGTCGAGTCTTACCTGCAGCAATGACACACACACACACACACACACACACACACACACTAAGCTAAGCTATTCCATACAATGCACTTATTGTATTCTATGCATGTGAATTAAATAGTCATATCTGCAGCACTAAAAGCAACGGCTAATAAGTCGACAAGTATACAGTGGCATAAGTTTGTACCTGCACCCCTCAACAACAAACCCAATTTTTGTGAGCTGAAGCTGTCATGACTGAGCGAGGGGCAATATTGTAACAGTAAACTCTGATATGACATTTCTGTGGTTAAGATTTCAGCTTTATTATGGTAAGACACGTTGTGACACTTTGGTGACTTTTCTCACAGACTCCTCCCTTTTATGGACTTTGTGGCTTTACAACACCACACTATTTCCACCTTGGACGAGACGTAATTCATAGGCAGTAGAAGGTTTCGTCGGGTGCGTGTAAACATTTCCAGGATAAGTTATGGCTGGGCAATAATTCTACAACAATAAATATATTACAATTGAATTTTCTTCAATATTAATGTTTGCACATATTTTTTAGTACATTTGTTCATGCATTCTTGGAAACCACAGAATAGAATAGAATAGAATAGAATAGAATAGAACCCTTTATTCTCATTGTACAAGACAATGAAATTAGTGGTGGGTTCCTCTGATAGTGCTTATTCCAACACAGGGAACAATAAATAATAAAGAAATGACTAATAAATTATAGCAATTATTAGAAGACTTTGTCAGGGAGACCACAACAGTTTTTCACTCAGGAGCAAACCATAATCTTTAAATATCTGACATTTTAGGATTAATATTACTATAATAACTGATTTGAAACATTTCTATTGTAAGTGTTTGCCCCATAGGATAAGTGTATGGAAAGGATAGATGTATAGAGGTAGGGAAGTAAAACAAATCCAGAAAAACATACAAATTAATTAATGCCAAAAGATGAATGATGATGATACAAAGAATTACAGCTAATTCTTCAACATTTACTGTTACTCCTTGACTGTGAGGCGTCTAAAAATAAAAATGTTGTGAGGATTCAAATCCCACTTCACTGCTGATTTAGAATTATGAATCTTTTCCTGCAACGCCTCATTTCCATGTTCACTGAAAGACAGGGGAGGAGCTCCCAAAACAGTAACTGTAAAATATCTCGGCATGAAATGGAATCATTGCTCACCGGTGTGTTTGCACATTGTGAATCATGTAAAATAATAGTTTTTATGTGCATGGGACATTTACACATCACAACACCTCTTTTCCTCATGCAGGTTTCCCCTCTTCTCCCTCACATTTCTGCAGCCCAATTGGAAACCTGGTGTATGGTAAATAGCCCTTAAATTAGGTCCCTGGCCTTCCAGCTTGGTTATCTGTGATGATCTGAACAGTGTGTGCTGCTTGAAAAGACCCATTTTCCCTCTGGCACATCATTTAACATGTCTCATTTACCAGGAAAATATGCAGGTCACACACTGGGAGATTTCTGGTCACATCCTTACCTCGCTCAAATACAAATTTTAAAAGATTTGAATTACAACTATTAAATTTTATCTTCTACTCGTGTTTTCACCCGATAAATATTAATGATTTCTTTTTCTTTGACAACAATACATTTGAAGAAGGTGCCCCACAGCAGTAGAGCAAGAGAGATAGAAAACTACCTTCATAGGTAGTGATAGCTTATCCTAGATCTTTGAGGGGCACCTTAATATAAAATAAAGAACACTGGACACGGCAGCAGACAAATGTTGCCAGGAAGTGAACAATTATTCTGTCCAGCAACAAAGCAACTTCAGAGGTTAAATTACAGATTCAGAGTCAAACAATTGTATGATTTATTGATAATAAAAAAAACCAGCTAAGAACAGACAATCACACAAGCCTGTCAGCTCACAATGTGAAGAGAAAATGGCTCACTTTAAAGACAGTAAGTAAAAAGTAATTTGAAGGAAAAATAACCCCTTTTAAAGAAAAAAAAAAGATATTTTCTGGAGTCAACAAGCCAAAATCCATTTATGCCATGTAAGGTCATGCCCTGTTTACATGTAATGCTTTTATCCCGTCGGCTGAACTGTGCAGGTGTCTGACATTCACTTTTGAAGTATTCAGTGTGCGTTCTTTTCTTCGCTGTTAGCTTTCAGAGCTGATGGATGAGTACACTTGAGAAAGTTCAGTGGACATTTTGCCTTTCACTTGAGTAAAAGTCTGACATGAACTTCGTCATAATAACTCGGATCTTAAAGCACATCGGAGCGCCACAACACTGACTAGACGTTCCATTGTCATGTTTGATAAAATAAACCCACGGAGCAAACCCATAGCCGAATACCTGACCTTCATTTTTCACTTTTAAAAAAAAAACATAAAGCAAAGTTTAATCATAAAAATAGGAAAATATTAAGTTGAAATGTTTCCTTTGAGATTTAATAAATAACTTGTCCTTGTTCTTCATCTACCGTGTTAAAATTCCCGTGTCTTATCAAGTTCGCCGTCCATGTCACGTGACTTCTGTCATAATTTCAGCTACTAAAGGTCACCTAAGAATAAAATTTAACTATGGGTCGTAACACACTGCTTGCATGGACAACCTATAGGATTTTACCCCTCATAAAAGACATGCTTGATTTATTCCTATAGTGTCACTTTCTGTATAGAATTGCAGTTAACGCACTGAAGGCTCGGTGCTACGCGGTGATGAGTTAATCTGACGTTTTGAGACAGTTGATTGAAGTAAAAATAGCACTGACACAATTCAAATAAACTCCTTTTTTTTTTTTTTTTTTTATATTATTATAGCTAATCCCCCCCAAACAAGTAAATGACTTAGTGCAGGTTTTCTTTATTTCATAAGATGCAGTAAAATAGAAGCAGTGGTTTGAAAAGTGTGGTTTCTCCCTGAAACAATGTATAAATTAGCACAAAACTAAAACGTTTAAAAGTATAATAGTCATTACATCGAACACATGGGTAAATGTATTTAGTTACTGTGAGCCAGTACTGTCAAAGCAAGTAATTACTTCCATCGAGTGTCTTAAAATGTACTCTAATTTCTTAATTGTGACTCATTGTGACTCAAACACTATTTGTCCTTGATGGAGGCTGGTGCACAGATTAACTGGAGCTCGGCGATTTGCACTGTGCTAGAAATCTGATACGGAACAGGACATTCTGTCTGTATTCGTCGTGCTGTATTTCTAATTTTCTTCTTTTCTATACTGAGAATCATGAGTTGCTCGCACATGGACCTCTTCTGATAAGGCGGCGTCCTTGCAGATATTTGTGTCAGGCTTGTATTGTGTGGGCTACATCAGCGGCTTTAATTCAGAGGAACTGAGAAGTTTTAAAGGGAAATATTAAAGAGCTCTTATTCATTTTTACCATCTATTTCAACAGTATTCTCGAGAGCGCGACAGACCCACACACTGAAGTGTTTCATTTTCAAAATTTGCAGTAACAAAATGGTAATTTTTCCGATCGTTCATCTTTATTGTGAACTTGAAAAGGCTGGAATAATAAGTCCGTCGATTTTCAGCTGGACCGCTCCAGCCTTTCTGTGAGTTAATGTGATAGCGCTTTGATTGCCCTTCAAATAGAATTAGGAAATATTTGCCAAGATATTTCAAGACTGACTGTCAACAAACAGTCCACTACAGAGCGGAATATGCACTGAGCTCTTCGCACACTCGGTAAAACTCGGCACATTTTTCATTTTGGTCCAAGTGCTTTTTGACATTACATGCTTGTTAAAATATTATTAAGAGTTTGTCAAGCAAGTGAGCAAGCTCTTGAAAGTCAAACTGAAAATGTCCTCTCGAGTAGAGATTTCTTTTCTCCTTTTTTTTTGTCAAATCTGTGAATCATAATGACATTAAGGATTGAGGACATTTGTGTTAATAGACTTAATTTAAAGAAGTTGTATGTAAGAAAATTATTATAATACAATCATAATAGTTTCAGCAAACATATATTAAATTGACATACTGGCTTCACTGACAACAATGGTACAGCCAGTTAATTTAATTTAATTTAAATTAAATGTATTCTGTAATTCTGTTGTGTGGCTCCTTGAACGTCCGCCTTTTGGTTCATGAAGGATTGGTTCCTAACACTAGGGGACAATTCTCACTACTATTATCCATTTGGATTGTAGCACCCATTTTAAACTCTAGTTGCATATCTTGTGTATACCATATTTAAGAAACAGAATCAAAAACCTGTCTGATTGCTTCATTTTGAACACTAGAGCAGTACCCGTTCAATGTGCCTGTTTTTTACGGATATCTCTTGCATTTATTATCCAAACAACGTCACGCGAACCGTTGGACAGTTATGCGATTAACAGGCAGATGTTCCTTGCATTTATAGATAAATGTGCATTATTTGCAGTTCAGTTTTAGACACTGGGTCAATTCACGAGCTATAGTGCTTTTGTGTGAGGATTATGTGGAGCCTCAATGACACGAGGTAATGACATGGTAATCTCAGCCCAAAGTGAGGCGCAAAGGGGTTGTTTTTAGTGTCGGAATTATTCGTAGGTGTGTTTTGGGAGTAACATCAATTAAGCCAATCAGAATTACGCTTGTCATTTCATTTAAAAGTCAGGTGCGTGCGTTAGTGCCTGGCACGTTGCTATTTAAATGGTGAATGCAGGGATCTGGAGATAAGAACGATTCTCTGCTGAGGAGATATATCGGAGCTGAAAATCAAGGCTGCAGGCCCGGCTAATAAGTACGTGGACTCTCCATCAACAACTCCATTATACTGCACAGAATAAAGATTTGCAACCTGCATTTAACAGATGAGGAAGAGGAGGAGGAGGTGGGGAGAATCACTGAAGTGCGTCCCTGTGTGTAACACAAGCAGAGTGTTTGTGGATTGTGAACCCGCCAATGTTTGAGCATCTAATGCTCAGCTTAAATAAGCATGAAAATACTGCGCCATCGGCTTTGGACTAGGTTTTTGTTGGTCAATGCGGTGCAGTTTCTGCTGCCCGAAGAAGGTAATGTGCCAACATTGCGCCTGAACAAACCTCATTTTAAGACCAACACACACTGATGAGCACAAGTGCTTTTGCTACATACACGACCTGGGTGCACGGCGTGAAAAAACGACAACTGCTCCAGTTGGAAACGAGCAATTATTTGTTACCTGTGTAACTTAGGGTTAGCAGGAGGAAGCAAAAGAATATGCAACTCCCCCCGTTAGAGATTCCTTTTACTGAAATGAAATACTATAAAATATTGTTCCTTTTTTGCTATCATAGTTGTTCTGATACTCATTGCAATCAACTAATGACATAATAACAAGGCCGGTCCATAGATCTGCAACATTTAAACAACACTGCAAAAAGAAACAAGCCTCTAATAAATCCTGGCCCTAAAAATAACCGTGTAGTGTCAGTGCTTGGCTCGCATTTGATAATATTTATTGCTTCCTCAGATGCACAGCACTTCCCATAATGCCTCATGATGAAATGGTTCCAATTTCAATCTGACCTTGAGAATGTTCTCTTTGTGCTCTGTTCTGACATACTGCACTTCATCAGGAGACACTCAAGATGTGGTGAGACTGTGCAAACACGCCCTTGAAATCAGCTTCTTAATTGAGATGGAAGCTGGAGAGTTTCCAACAACAAAGACAACCTCGACGCACGCGGGGACAGGCTGCATTGTCGGACAGAGGCATCCTCTTTTTCTGAGCAAAAACGAAAATGTGACCCCAAGTTGGGCTGACATTACGGGCTATAGCTCACAGTAATGGTGCCTGTAATGGATCAAATGAAAGGGGGAATGTCATAATGGAAGGTGGGAGGCAGGCAAGGATACAACAATCATACCTTATGTTTTCATTTGTGTCAAGCCATGACACACACGCTCTCTAAATGACAGACAATGACAGACAGTACCTCCTGGCATGAATGTGGAGAATGACACTCCATCATACAGCTAAAGCGGGAGGAAGAGACGAGCGCATCTTTAAACTAGTCACACAAACACACGAGGCGCGCGCCGCACTCTTCCACTAACGCTGCCGCGATGAGAGCCGGGACACACACGTTGCTTCGTACACCTGTACAGCAATTTAAGTCATAATCACACCAGTATGTAAAGAAGCGCTCCACTCGAGCACCAAGCAATTATGAAGTAATTACTGCATTTAATAAAGCTGTTCGACTGAGAATGACTGATTACAGTAAAATTAGTTTACTTCGACTTTTTTTTTTTGGAAATAACTTTATAGCTGAAGTCAACGCTCAAGTGTGAGAGGACTACAACTGCAAGATAAAACAGGTAATTAATGCCGAATTTAAGTGGATGATACTTAAGAAAGCAGAAATTCAAATTGCACTAATGTAGGAATGTATAAAAACAAGCACTCGTCTGTCAGACGTGCTGCAACATTACCCAAGTAAAGGATTACTTGAAAAAGTACTCTGCCATTACTTACTACAACCAGTACAGTAATCCACCATATTAATCAAATTTAGTAATCATAATCTAATTGCTTTCAATTACTTTTGAATTGCTTTGCTTCTAGACTCAGTAAAATATTATGTTGAACAGACAATTTATTCCATTGCAATTTGCAGACTAATTTGAATAGGGATATTATCCTCCTCTTCAAACATTATCAACGGTTATTTCCCAGAAGTATCTAACCCTGATTACAGTTGCAATATTGCTGGCAGTGCTGTTATTAGAGCAGAATACAAACTGTGTGGCCTTTTGTTTTTCCTCAGATGATGAGCCGCATTTTTGTGCTTTTTTGTAGCTGGAAAGATTTTCAAAATATGTGCGAGGAGATTGGAAGCGACTTTAAGTTGCAGCTAATTTTAGCAGCACGGATTTTGCAGCCTGTACTGAAGAAATTGTTATCACAAAGTATTGGAGAATTGATGCTGAGACAGTGGGCAAGTTTTTCTGATGTAAAACCTTAAACCCAATTAGCTCGCCGTTGCTTTATTCATATATTAAAGTCTTATAACCTCTTTGTCCAGAAAATTAAATACATTGTGTGTTCTTTCACCAATTTATGGGATATTTCACTGTCTTTTTACGGCACCAGGTTGGAATTACTGCAAGGTGCAGTTAAATGCCTCAAGTAAGCAGTCCAGATTAATTCTGGACAACATTTTAAGACGTTATTCATTGCCATGAATGGCACAGCAGCTGCACAGTGATGACCACTGCTGCCTCACAGCACGAAGGTCCTGAGTTTGAACCCACGTGTCAGGATCACTCCAGACATGCAGGTTGTGTGTCTGTGTGAAATATCGACTTGTGACTTCTCGGCCTTGCCAGATGCACACAGTAGTGTTCAGCAGGACACGGTGGTGCAGATTACAAACAGCTGAATGCCATGTAAATATAAGTTGAAAATCAATGAAATATTTGTTGAAGTAAAGTAGTTTGTTGAAGTAAATATCATCTGCCAGAGCAATGCTCTTTTTCCTTTTCAATTTCAAATTCAATGTTGTCGAGTGGTGTACATACATTAGCAAAACAAAATGTTTCCAACACCCTTATTAAATCCACAGAAATGTGTATTTCTATTTAAGGAAATAGACCATTTCATTTCCTCACCTTTTAATGATGTCTTCTGCTCTACCCGTCTCTCCCAGTTAAGTGCATATGCATGGGGAAACCAAACAAGACAATTGACATGATCCCAAAACTGCTTCCTGGTGTCATGACTAAAGGTTTTTGTAATTGCTTTGAGTGAGAGACCCCAAGATATTATATACTAAGCATTAAAATTGTATTTCTACTTAATTTTTATAGTCTACACTGCAATTTTTTACTTTAAAGTTGCCTCATGTCTAAAAAAGAACAAAACAGTCCTAAAGTCCCTCCAAAAATGGGGATTGTAGAAGAGAAAACGGTGCCAATATAGCAACATTAGGCCGTTGCCGTTCATAAATTATTCATGCATTATTCTCATGGACCACTGTAATCTGATGAGTGCGATACCATGTCACTGAAAGTGTTGCTTTCAACTCGGCATGCAACTAAATACCTAAACTGTGGATGATATTGATAAAAAAAAGAAAGGGGCACATGTATAAATCATAACTGCTAAACAGTAGAAAGAGGAAAGAAAAGCATTTACATATAGGGTATACAGTGGTTGTGGTTATGGCAGAAGAGAAGAACACTGCAGTGTGATGATGCGTGGAGCCCCTAATGAGAAACAACGGGCTCCCGGTAATCGGTTAGCCTGAGTTAAGGTCAGACCACAAATGCTGCATGATTGAGTCACCCCCAAAGTCCCTATTAGAATTTGCATTTAAAATATCTATTATTTATGTGTGTATTATTAAAATGGCCGGCCGTGGATCCCCTGAGAACAGGGCACAGGGAAGGCCCACAGCAACTGGCCACAATGCTGGAGACTGACAATCGAATAATGGGCCGAGAGGAATGGAAGACTTATAAAAAAGACTTATAAAAAAAAAAGTTGTCTGGAGTTCATGAAAATCATTGGTCATAATGAGAAACATATTAAACTTAAGGGAAATAATCTAAAATTGAATATTATTATATGAATACTAACTTCAAGTAATATAATGGAAGCTATTTTTTAAGGCAGAGCAAATACGACTTGTCGGTTACTAGGACTATACGACAATAAACAGAATTAAACACGAGCACAGCAGTTGTACTGGAGGATTTGAACCTGCAATAACAGTTTAAGAATGACAAAATAACCCATTTCATTCCTACCATTATTTGTCTGGTTTAGCAGCTATTTGCTCATAAACAGAGGCACAGCACAAATTAAAAATGGTGTTGGTAGAGGGAAAGTGCACCAATCTGCTCCTCCAACTGGTCAATAATCCTGTGCTTAAACCATTTAATTCCAGGTCCATACAGATTTTTCACCAGTGGGAATGTGTTTAGTTGACATTCACTCAAATGACTGCGGAAATGCAAGCAGATTTGTTTCAGCTTCAGCTCCAATCGGCATCAGTGAGAACTTGCAATGTGCCATTTCAAGCACAAAGCATTGACTTGCATTATGTGAGTAAGTATGTTCTGAAAAGTCACAATAAAAAGCTATAGAATCTTCATTTTACCACGGATACTTCATCATTTGGAGGTCATAAGTAATAAGTTACATTTTGGTCCGAATCAAAAGCAAAACTCTGCGTCGACATTCTCCGCACTTCAAGTTGAGTTCTTAAATAAAGACATTGAAGCTAAACAAAACAATGGCCCTGATCTTTCCCAGATATCAGCTCAGGAGGGGAGGAGAGCACAAAGTCAATTGGCTAATGATTTTGTTTCCAAGGATTTTCAAGAAAGCTCTCGTAAGCTTTGCTCATTGTCTCTGTTGTGCACCCAACTGAAAAAACGTACCGAGTCGACCAAAGACATTTCAAAGCAAGAACTGCCAATGTCTATTTAGAGTCAAGTAAAGTGCAAACACTATGATAGTCCACCCGTTTCAAAATAAGAGCGTATATGCTCTGTTTTCAGCTCCAGGTAGCGTCCCTGAAAATGTCCCTGAGTTGTCGACATGGTCAGCATACCAGTAAAACATGAAGCACCCTCAGTGTCCTGCGTGTAACTGAGGCTGAGAGCAGCCGAAGGTGTGAGCCCAAGTGTCGGATGTGCCAGATGCGTCGGAGAGCGGTGTATTGTTTACCTGTGCATCTTAAACACTATTCTGTCTGCGTCCTCAGTGAAATATGACCTCCCTCATGACACAACTGATGCTTTAAAAGCCTGCATTCGCCATCACCTTTCGTATGGTGTTAACCTTAAGGTGGCAGCGCTTTGAATGTCAACCCCTCCACATGTGGACCTTTTTAAATGCCACTGCTTTTTATTCTGCAATTGTGAAACAGGACAGACAAGGGCGGGAGGGAGAGGGCGGGCGAGAAAGACTTTTTTTCCCCCACTAGATGAAAACCAAATGACAGACAATCAGCTCAGCTCAGCAGGGGGTTCATTTAACACTTGAAGAGGAATATCAGGGGAATGATACACTAAGTGTGGGTCTTTGAACGACTACAGAGTGGAGTCTCTCTTTTAATGATGTGCTCAGTTATATGGATAGATGAATGGCAGCCTTGTGCTAGAGAGCACGGCGTCCTCCTTTTGGGTTCAATGAACTGGTCTACTGTAAAAAGTACCGACTAAAATATGCAGCACATGCTTTCGACGGGTTTATGTCACGATCAGTGCGGTATGACCTTAGGATCTATACTGAATAGAGATTGAACATGAATCAAAAGTTTAGTTATGGAAATGACTTTAAAAGTTCTTTATTGAGTACATGTTTTGAGTCCAAATCATTAAACCCCTTTATGTTAAGGTAAAAAAGTAACATTGGTAAATTCATTACTGCGGATTTAGTCATATTTTGCACAAAAAATAATGACTGTTCTGAATAAAATGAGTCACTGATGGATGGATGAGGACACTCTATGCTACAGGAGTGGTTTCCATGAATGTGGGGCTATATTTATTTTGGTAGTTAGTCATACTTAGAGACACGCATTTCAAGTTAGTTCTTTCCCCTTTGACAAAGACCGCTCACCATATGACGAGGACAGAGAAAAGTAAGATGCGGTGGTTGCAGAGATGACAAATGATAATAGCAAATGTAAGGCGACAGCCACTTTAAATTGCCACGGGACCGACACTGACCCCTTGACACACAGAAAATGTGACAACCTTCCACATGGTGCGGAGTGCAATGTGCCTGACAGAAGCCTTGTGCGATTTTCCGTTTGTTGTTCAGCAGCGTTCTCCTTTACATTGTCATGAGATTTGCTGCAAGCATTTCCAGTCTCGGAGAGATGAGGACTCGGAATCAAGCGTCATTTGTGATCCCTCGGTGTCCTGTAACAGCTGTCTCCAGCAACAGAGCATGTGGTTGCCTCTATCCCATATTACATCTCTGCCACTCAGCGCCAACGGATCAGCAATCCAATTTCACACAAGCGCGCTCAGAGGGAGGCTACACTGACGCAGGAATGAGGATCTATGCTTTAACCAGGCGAGCAGTTGTTTGAAGAGGCTGGAGGGGTGGTGGTCTGAAGGAGGGAAGAGTCGCAGAAGAATTAGATAGAAATGGTAAGAGAACTGTGATGGAGGGAGATAAAAATAAAGAGTGATAAAGTGGGTTTCTGTGACTGTTACTTTCATCAGCCGAGCTGCCGCAGAGAGCACAATGAGCTCCAAAATTCCCAAACTATCTCCGAGCAAAGCAACAGCAAGCGCAGCTGACAGACAGAACCACAGACAGAGGCTCTGAGACGAGCCTGAAATTTGTCAACACCGTCCCCGTTTGTGTCGTGACGTCGCATGCGCCACTTTATGCTCAGTCAAAGACCAGCAAGACAATGATCTCTATGTACTGCTGGGAGAGCAGATGTACAGTATTGGATGACAGCGTACTCCTCAGCCCTTTCAATATCACACACTCACATTGCAGAGTCATTGTGACATAAATAGAGAAGGGGGCTTGCATCTCATCTTTCACAAAGCAGAGAGAGTATTGAATCTGATATTCAATGAATGGTTATTAGATTGAGCCATCATGCCGTCAGTTTGGAGCCAGACTCATAAGACAGCTGGCGTGCCGAAGAGGCTGCTTTTAATTTGCACCCGCACACACAAAACACACACACAGCACAAAACGAAAAGGAGAAAAAAAAGAGCAAACTCCTACTGGACCAGCCAGAAACGTGTATGCGGCCCTGTGTAAACCTCAATGTAACCACCACATAGGACTCTAAATGCTTGACTATTTTGGGATACAGTTTTTTAGAACAATAACTTGTCTGTGCTGCCATTTAATTTTCTCCTCGGGGAGTGAAATCCAGGAGAGGCATCTGAAACATTGGCAGCGCGAACGAGTGCTTGGCAAAGTTTGCAGACTTGTGATAGGAAATTCAGGCGGTTGGATAAATTGGTGCTGAGGTCTGCTGCTGGTACAAAAGGTCAGCTGGGAGCCTAGCCATACAGAAAGGCAGACAGAAAGACAGAAAGACAGACAGAGGGGGACCGGGGACAGAGGATAAGAAATGGAGGAAACCTATGAAACATCCTGTCACTGTGAGATTGACAAGACAAAGATAACACTTGTCTCCACCTATTCTTCAACCTGTTGCATTGTTATCATCCCACATCTGCCAACCGTTTCATTTCTGCACGGATTTCTTTTTTAATAAATCAACGGCTGTCAATATTTCCTTGGTACAATAAAAGATGACAATGTCCTGACTGTGGGATGAGGGCTAAATCGGTCCTCACATTTGAGACTCCAATTTTCCACCTGATTTCAAATGCTGATAAGAAAAATGATGTCTGACAGGTCACTTTTTAACGTCCATATTCTCTGACAGTCCGTCAGTGAGTCATGACTGAGCCTGTGTGTCCGTCTCTATCTCTGTCTGTCTGTCTGTCTGTCTGTCTGTCTGTCTGTCTGTCTCCATCTCTGTCCTTGATTAGCAATCACAGCCGCGTCGCGTGGCCTGATTCCGAGTGGAAAGCTTTAATTCTCCCCACATGGTGCCGAGACTTCCAGACCCTGCTGCTGTTGGTCCTGGTAAACACACAATCACTGTTAACACTCAAAAGTTTCCATGTATCATCTTGAGGAAAATCACTGCTTAATCCGCGCCGAGCTCCCTCGAGGTCCACCGTCTCTTAATGACTCTGTTGAAGATGCCCAACAGTGGATTTGTTTGTCCACAAACATTATGATGATGTTTGTGTTTGCAGAGAAAAGATTATAAAGGACTAATGCATGACTAATGGAAAGGAAAACAGCCGCGTAGGAAAATGATGATGCCGAGTTCATAAATTGTCAGAACAAATTTAAATCAGGTGCACGCATCTAACTAGACGCGTTGTGAGTGTATTCCTTGGAAGCATCATTTATAATGTCGTTGCCAGGAATTGAAGTTCTGTTTGCCCAGGAAAAGAAAAAGAAGAAAGAGCCATTTTTATTAGTGGCAAGTCTAATATTTGAAGGCAGCCTTCCGCATACCCAGCGAGGGCTGTCTTTATTCAAACTGACATTTCAAGTGGACAGACAAGGCAGGGAGAGCTGACAGGTTCGTCTCAGCTTGGTGTCAGACAAGCTGACTTTTAGCACTAAAATACTCCCTGACAGATGCATCACTTAACCACTTACAAAGTGTGCAACAGACCTCTGGCCCTGCATATTTAAAATTGTATAAGTCTTCATCAAACACTGGAAGTCAGAGAGAAAAAAGACACTTGACACCTATGAAAAAGCCTTCAGGTTTTACATGATGGCGTGTAGATAATAAATGAAAACTACACTGGTGAAATAAAGTATTTCTCATCAGTCAATTCCGTCTGCTTCCGAGGAATTGTCTTCTGAAAGATGGATTTTTGTGACACTTTTACTGTGAATGTGGATGGCACGCAGCAGGACTGTGGTAGGATGACAACGTGCATATTAGAAGCTAATAAATCAAATCTGGGAAGCGGTGTATGAAGACTGTTTACCTCTCTGCTCCTCGGAGAAAGACGGGGACACTTTAAAAACATCCACCACTTGTAATTTAGGTCTTTTTTGCGTCATAATTTGAGATAAAAATGCCAAGCGCCAACGAGCAAGACAATATCCTTGATTCTCCAGATACACGTTGTGATCAAGATTCGTGCTAAGCTATAACATTTCGGAATTATATGATGTAACAGGATGCATCATCAATTTATGTTTATCAGCATGAAGCCACAAACGGCAGGCTGGTGATTTTATGTCAAGCTGTGAAGCAATCACTTTTCTTGCAGCTATGTTTTGTGTTCTTGGCTTTCATCATAAATGAACATGGAATTTTTTTTTTTTAAGACCCCATGGAGAGGATGTCTGCTCTGGAAATGTAAAGTTTCATCTTATCTTGATGCCGGAGTTCCACTGTCTGATGGAACAATTCAAATCTTTTTCTCCTATCTGAGGCAAATTCAAAAGCAAGTCTCACCTGCCACTGAACCCTCCCCCCCCCCCCCCCCCCCGCCCCCCATCCTGTCTGCCACATCCAGCTTCCCCAGCCTGCGCCTTCTTAAACTTTAATCATCTCATATTCAATACCTTTCACAGCCACTCGTCACAAGGCTATACTGCTTTCAGAAGATTTCTTCCTCTTTTAGCCTCAACCTCAACACAGATACAGTGATTTCAGAATATCCCAGCCTGTTCGTTACCCGGCTAACAGAGCGGCGTTCACATGACAACTTTTTTTTTTTTTTTCCTGATGATCAGATTGGAAAAGCACAGAAAAAGCTAAATAGAAAAATAAAAAAAACAAAAGCGTAACCGGCACAAAGTCTCAATCATCCAATCACACCTTCGATTTACTGCAGTTACCTTTAAAACCAGAGCAAACCAGAACACACTTTCAGCTAATTTGTTCACCTTATAATGAAAATGACACAAAAGCCTGATACAATTATTATTTTTCTTTCCCCCTTTGTGGGGGTTTGGTGGTGGGGCTCCTTTCTTTTTTTCTGATTGTGTCAGAGTGAGGCCTTGACACCTGCTGTTCTCTGGATACCATGTTGTGTTGGCCCCAGCATGTGGTCTGCTCCAATCCATTGGCGAGCTGACTTTTCTGAAATCAATGACCAGCAAGACACAATGTGTGATTTTGTTTCAAGTCTAGCTGTATTGAATGTCAGCGCTTGGAAATTGTTTTCCAACTTTATTTTCTACCTGAGCTCCATAGAACTGAGAACTTCTTAAAAAAAATATCAGCTTTCAAAAACAGATCTCCTTCTGAACAAAAATATATACAGAAATACAGGGATTTCTAATTTAACATAATCACAGCTCTCGAATGAAAGCGTTGACAAAGGCGGCGGAGCAACAACAAAAGGTAATCATTGAAAGGTGGCGAGGATCTGACATGGGAAAGTGATATCCTTTCATCATAACGTGTTTGGAAAATAAGCAGTCAAAGGAAATAAACGTATAGAGCTTTATACTGAGACGTGTTCAGCAGAACAGAACATTTCATTTAGTCTTGTTGAGAAAAAGCACATAAATCGACTGTCAGCAGCAGGTATCACATTAAATCCCTATCAGTTGAAGATCAAACTGCATGAGGTATAATCTCTAAAGCTGCACTAACACTTCTTCTTGAGGATAGATTTTAATAAAAAAACATTAAGAGTAAAGTTCCTCCATCCCATTGTTTACCAATGCTTATGAGCCACTGAGGTTTTAGTGAAATCAGCATATTATTAACGACTATGATCTTCATCGGTGTCACTGTGTGAGACAGCGCTTCGTATCCCATTTCTCTAGCTCTGCATACACTAAAGCAAAACTTGAAACGCACGAGACTCGCCCCTGAGAATAACACCGTCTCCTTATGATCAGTACAACGCGGACTTGCTCGCTTTTAAATCAGAAAATCATCAAATAATGACAGAATGCAAAGGTAAACTCTCCTTCTATGCCGGATATTGAACTTTATGTTTTCAAATTCCCTGATTGCATCACAGCACTACACGACCTGACCAGAATAACAAAAGGCGCCCGGAAGAATCACATCTCACTTGTTTTATTTCCGACAACATTAACATAATGGCATGCCCGCAGGCTAAACAGATAGTTTATTCTGAAGAACAGAGACCAAATTCCACCAGCAAACATCAGGGAAATGAATAAAAACATACACGGGGGAAAAAAACAACAACATAGCAGCAAAAAAGCCATCAATATCAGTTTATTATTTTTTATATTAACTGTGTTTCGGGATTGGGTAAAGAAATTAAAAGGCCAACATTAATGTTCATAAATATCAGGGGAGCATGGATTAAAAAATTTACATTAATGTCGAGAAACCCACGTTTGAGTGGGTTATCTGTGGGAAGACACTTTCTCTGCAATGTTATGATAGATACAATCTCCAGCTTCATGTTTAAACTCCATATAATCCTTAATAACATTCAAGAACAGGCTGTAATATTAATGTTTTGGGGTTGTTGTTTTTAATGAGCAGGATACAGGCACATAATGTCTACTGGTGCCATTTTTATTCGACTTTATGTGGCCAACAACAAAACAAATATTATGTAACTACAAATTTGAGTTTATCCACTGCAGGTCTGAAACAACACGGGCGAGCTTCACTGTGGTAAAGTGTGGTTTGTTTTAGCAAACACGTGTGACCTTAAACATTTAATTACCTAGTGAGATGATCTGGATTCACTCTTTTAAAAAAGTGACACTCGACTTCACCGTATCAACTGGAAGGACAAGCTCTGTACATCAGCAGGAGACACAAATAGAAGTGTTTTTAATTACCGACATGGAGTCAGTGTCTGCGGTGACTCTATATCCATGACAACAGCACAAAAACATATATTAAAATGAATTAATGGCAGCGTTAAAAGTGTAGCTATAATCCACTGTTCCATGTGGTTACGTTTATATCATGACTCTGTATAAAGCCAGATGGTACTTTTCAACTCAGCATTTACACAAGAGCTGAACTATTTGGGGAAAATATCTAATTACCATTTTACTTTTGACAAATATTGAGTTTTTGTTTGTTTGTTTCTTTGCAATAACTCGTGCAATATGGCAGATATTAAGAAGATCCTTCCCTAGACGCCGTTCAGTCAGCCATATTCATGATTCTACCTTTCTCTTGCATTTGACAGTCCTTCTGTGAGGTATGTCAACATGGACCAGTCAGATTTTAAAGAGAGGAACACTCAGAGTCTAATCGCAGCTTTAATTATGCCATAGGGAAAGTTGCAGAGACCTGAAGAGCTGGTCATTACTCGCTGTCTGGCGTCCTCACTTGCCTTCTCTGTCTTTCTTTGTCATCTTCGATCAAAGCTGCTGGGGGTCACAAAGAGTCTGATGGGCGGATGCAGTGCTCTCCCTGTGGCCCTCATGTCTCAGCTCTGTCCATGGCTACACTAAAAAGCTGACAGGCTTTTATTGATCTCTACTTTTCGGAGACTCTCTTCATGGACACGGCGGCCCTAGTGGGGACATTGTCCACTTGAGTGTGTGTGTGTGTGTGTGACATATTCAATATTGCTGTGTATAAAACTTTAAAAGGGGCAATAATGGTGATCATGGAGTAAGAATTTTCTTCAATGGTAAAATGGGGTGCAGAGCAGGCCAGTGTTATCTGGTCAGTGTGACTGTGCTGGTGTTCCAAGTCTAAATCACTGGTTTAACCGCTTTACTTTATGAAATATGCAACATATCTGGGTTTATACTTTACCATTCATGGTTTCAGTCTCTCCTATACAAACAGTATATAGGGCTGTCAAAGCGTTAATCGATCAATACAGTTTGATTGATACAATCTTTGATTGAAGAATACAAAGAAAGACAGAGAAGGCAAGTGAGGACGTCAGACAGCAAGAAAGAACATGGAGATACGCCTCTATAGTAATAATGACCAGCTCTCCAGGTCTCTGCATCTTTCCTATGGCATAATTAAAGCTGCGATTAGACTCTCTTTAAATCTGACTGGTCCATGTTGCAAACCTTACAAAAGGACTGTCAAAAGTGAGACAAAGTAGAGAGGTAGAATCATGAATAAGGCTAACTGAGTGGCGTCTAGGGAAGGATCTGCATAATTTCTGCCATATACACTTTCCCACATATAGTGAACCCTAAACAAACGTGCAATCACATGCAAGGTAAGGCACCTAATTGCTCTGGCAGCCATTGAGTGATGACAATGGCCACAGTGGGAGTTTGCCAGACTTTGTCAGAATGTATGTAATTATTCAGCTCCACAAAAGGAAGGGCAGATGTGGTGCCAGAGCAGATTTACTGTGTCTACGGTCTCTGCATTCAGTAGGGTATATAATGATACACTTACAGGCTAAATTACCCAAGCATTGTTTACCTCTGCTCTTAGAGAACAGGCCCCACTGAGAACAAGAGACCAAGAAGGTGCTGGAGGAAAAAAGGCCCAGATGGATCTGCTGAAGTTCCAATTAAAGTAAATGATCTGATTGTGGAGAAGAGTGTTGAATAAAGACAAACAGTATCCATGGAAGCAGAGAGGCTGCAGACACAAGCTGTATGGGCCTAAATCAATGTTTTTTTCCAAACGTTTAATACGTTTAAAACCCAAGACGACATACCATCACGACCCAAATCACAATATAAATCATGCATTCATATCCAAAAAAGGATAGATTTTAAAGTACAACTCATAGTTTTAAAAACTTTAAATGGCCAGGCTCCATCTTACATCCCCGACACGCTCGCTGAATATAGACCTGACAGAACTCTGAGATCATCAAACAAAGGTCTCCTTAACATTCCAAGAATACATTCAAATTCAGTGTATGGTGTTTTCAGCCACTACGGTCCTGCCTCTCGAGAACTCTCTGTCTTGTGAAGTCAGATGTGTTACCTTTAAAAAGCAAACTTAAAACATATTTGTGTTCACAAGCTTTTCTAGTCAGGTTAGGGGCAGAGTCGATGAAATTATTCTTCTTTCTGCTCCTTTTCATTCACGACATGGTTTTTTTGGGTTTTTTTTGTGAATGAAATGAAATAAATAAACTAAACTAAGGTGAGGTTTTATTACTTTTCTTGGTATTATTGTTGTATTCTTTGGGTTTTAATAATTGTCTTCTCGTCTCAAGCACATTGAGTCGACACTTGTTGTTTGAAATGTGCTGTGTTGTGCAATATAACATCTCTGACCAGTTTTACTGCTGTTTCGGTAACAAACAAAATCTGTTATGTATAATTGTATTAGTATTAAGTATTTCTGAAAATATATGCACATTAATACTTGATAATTAAATGCATTCAGACAGGGTTAACCGATTGTGTATTATTATTACTATTATTATGCATATTAGTTCAATTACTCCTTACTAATGTGATAGGTGGGCCTGCTTGGCTTTAACTACATTGCTTTAACATCTGTTTCCCAATTCACAATGTAAATGTAAAATATTTCTTTATAATATTATCTTGGAAAGAGGCAAACGAGACATTACCAAGAGATAATGTTTGAAAGTAATGCATTTTTAGTCAATCTTAAGTAAAAGGCTGGAAAACAATTAGCTAATTCATTTGTTGACCCAAGAAAGATCTTGCCAGACTCATCTATGGGACCTGACCCAAATGACTGCAGTAAATGATGGCTATTTCAGTCACTCCAGACCTCATTAAAAGTGTATTATTTATTTGGACTCAGTTAATTTCACAAAGAAACACAATCTTTGCACATGCGGTTGCAAGAAATATATATATATATATATATATATATATATATATATTTTTTTTTTAAATGTCTGTAATGTTAAAAGACTCATGTAATGATGTGGACCACTATCTTTGTTTATTTGGAAAAACACCATCTCTTGCTATCAGTTCTGATGGCAGCACCCATCCGAGCTATTGTCAGAGGTCATATACATAATGAAAGAGGAAATTACTGAGGAGGCAATGGCAGGGACAAGCCTGTCATGCAGCACAGGGAGAAAATGAAGATGGAAGAAAAACGGTTTTGCCAAGAATAGAGCAGAGCATAGAGAGAAGCAACATTGGAGGGAGGGAAAGGGCCAAAAGTGCAGGAGGGAGCACACGGAGAGCGAGGGAGAGAGAGAGAGGGGGGGAGAAAGTGGAGGGGCTTGAAGTTGAACCATGAAGACAGGCTTCTCAGTAACTTGGACAATGCAGAACCATTCAGAGAACTGGAAGACAACGAGAGAGAAGGAGACTGCAGGGCTTCAAAGCAGGGGGAAAGTTGGCCATCATACTCAGCTGGGGGAGTTTTCATAAATTAAAAGGTTTTCAAAGGGAGAGACAAAGACTAGAAAGGAACTTGACAGAGCAGGAGGAAACACTGACAGGTTTCCAAGACGAGGAAGAGGAGCAGGTGTCACTTTGGAAGAGGCTCTTACCTTGGCCGATGCCGAAGCAACTGATCCTGCTGCCGTGATGCCTCGCTTGACCGCTATGTCGCTGCTGGATGTTGTCACGGCAACTGTAACTGGGGTGGGAAGGAGGGAGGGAATGACTGGGAGGGGAAGGAGTCCCGGACGGTTGTTGCCATTGACAACGGCAGAGGCACAGCTATGATTGGCTCCTCCATTGTGGAGGCCAGACGGACGGATATCTCTCCGCTCCCAGGGTCCCCGATAGTCCCTCTCAAAGCGGTGGTGGTGGCGTGACATCACTTCCTCTTTGTCTCAGAGGGAACAACGGGGGCAGGCCTGCAAGAAATGGAAAGAAACGGGGGAATAAGTCAGGTTGAATTTCTTTTGTATGAAATCAATGCAAATGGCGGCAAGAGACACAGATACAAAGGACAGGTTTTAAAGACAGAGACAATCTCGGTAGCGAGCATGTCGACGTGAAGGTGTAAATGCTCACAACATCGGCTCCCGCTGCACCTGACTGACATGAACACACCGCAGCTCATGTGTTGCCTCTAATTCCTATTTTCAGTCATTAACGAGGGCTGCGACAAGAGGGAGAGAAATGAGCACCGCTGAGCAGGTCTGCAACAAACACCATCAGTGCCAGCACCATGAGGAGCAAGATTTGCCACATGAAGCGTTTGGGTTCAACAACGAGAGGTTATAACAATACGGGCGAGCCAGGCGCAGACAGGTGCAGGCTCTTCACATTGTCCTGAGGACAGTGCACCAGTATCACGACCTTGTGGTCAATACTCATTCATCTGAATAGATAAATACCCTTGCAATTACAGCTCATCTCATATATCTAATGGCTGTTTAATTCAATCAGATTGTCCTTGAAAGGCATTTGAGGGTTTCCCCCCCTTTTCAACTACAGCAGGCTGTAACAGGCTAAAAGGCAGCAGAGAGCTGGGATTACATCAGTATGGGGTATGGCACTATTGTGTAGCATGAGCAGTGTATCACTCTATATTATATCATAAATCAAAGCCGTGAAAGATCTGAGTAGTGAAATCCATCACTGAGGGGTTTTTGTAGAGCATTGTACTCCTCCTCACCAAAGGCACGTTATGCTTCCCAAGCCCTTGATAACAGATGAAATAAATAAATAACAACCTCAAACCAGGTTCAGCAAGCCCCATGCAAAATCCCCTGGTCTGTGAGGAGGAAATGACAGCAGATGATAAGTCTTTATTCTGCACACTGGGGTCTGTCATGCTGCTTCTTTGACTCACAGAGGAGCAAACGCCTTGAAATGCCGAGCCTCGCTGTGTGTGTCTCCGCGAGAGTGAGTGTACAGAGGGAGTATATACTACAACTGAATGATTGTGTATGTGCGTCACGTTTTGACAGGTTGTAATGAGAACATGCTTGTCCAGAACTCCAGTGTACTCTGCGAGCAGGCTGTTGGAAATGAAAGGTTTGTTACAACGCTTTCATGCAAGCAATACATCTTGCAGCCTGAGGTGGGAGCACTGGCCCCACTGTAGGTTCAGCTGCTGTGACCATCCAATTGTTTACCCAGTGAAACATTCACCCCTTCATTTGACACTCTCGCTCTCTGTTCTGCCCCTCCTTTCACTCCATTTCTTTTATACATGTTGTTCCACTTTTCAACACCCTTTGTTTAATTCTCTCTCGTACAAGGTCCACTCTTTCAGCAATAACCTTTCCCTCTCCACGGTGACCCCTTTTAATAACCTCAAATTTTCCAAAAGTAGACGCTTGTATTATCTCAAAAACATATTTGAAACGGACGGAAACAAGGTGCTGGTCCAGTGGAACAGTGGCAGAGTTGGTGCAAGGTAATATCCTCTTATCTGCCATGCTCCACACCTCAGCTGAGAGAATAAAAAAAAAACTGCCAGAAAATTCTTTCACATAAAAACAGAGAGAGAAAAAATAAAAGGGACATTATCTTCACAAAAGTTAGAATTGGGGGCACAGTGCATTTGGATTTACAGTTCTTGACAATTTATTTTTATCAATCCTTTTTTTAGATGTGGAGTGGTGTAAATGGTCACTGAGCTTCAAAGTTTATACTCGCAGTTTTCTGCAAGGCATTCTAGTTTGTCTATAATCCTCCAGGAACAAGGACACATTGTGGAATAAATCTTATAGAGTATGCAGAAAAAGGCAGCGGGTGTAGTTTACAAGTGCCCACACACAACCTTCAGCGAGGCTGCAGTGTGCAGTTACAGTATGTGGCTCATCTCCACAAGACATGATCTGAACATCATGGTAAGTTAGCCATCTATAGTGCACGCATGAAAGTTTGAATCAATGTGTTCCTTTTAGAAAAAAGGACGAGGAGAGCAAATGAATCCGTTTGTAATGTATATTCTGATATTATTATTATTATTATTAGTTCTTTCAGCAGGTTGCATGTCATGATGTATCGGCATATTCTTTATTTAGGTGCTAAAACACACGGTAAGTACATACAATATTGTTTCTGCACTTCCCAGAGCTCTCTCTTCTTTAGATTTAGACTTTAGTCTATTTCTTTCTATGTCCATGTGATCCAAAGCTGCCTGCATAATATTCAGGTCTGGACCCTGTGGAGGGCAGTCCATGATCCAAAATAAAACAATTTCCAACTCAGGCCCTTTCCAGACATAATGTCTCCTCTTGAGTATCCAGTTTGCTGATTCCCCTTTGAGAGCGGCCTTGCTGCTGCAAAATGATGATTTAATGACTTTTAATGACTGATCGAATTCTACAATATGTGGCATTTGAATGGAATATGAGTTTAACCTTTGGAAAATGTGTACGTCAAGCATGTCTTGAAGAAACTTCACTGCACTGTGGCCATTTTCAACATTAAATAGTACGAAAAACATAAATATATATATATACTGTATATATATATATATATAGATGTTACATTAATTATACAAATGTTGTTAATGAGTGTGCCAGGAAGTCACACTTCACACTTCATAAATTAGCATGTAGAAGCAGCTTTTCCTGTGTTTTTTAATACTGCATACATACTGAATAATTATATTAAATATAGTTTGAGCAATGCTAAAACAACAAATCTAATGGTATCGTGACAATGGGTGACGGTGCCGCAATGAAGGCAAAAATATCCCTACTGCCATGTGATACATTATGTGTGAAAAGTCTGTTTTGGGATGTGTCACACAGAGGGAGAACCCTGTGACCTTGTAACATCTATGAGATGAAACTTTTGTATATGCCTAACCTGCCATGTTATGTTTTTAAATATACATACTCCTCCAGCATTTACCATTCCTCCTGGACTTGTGAGCATGCTGGGTTAATTAGGGGAAACTTAGATTTAATTAAATGAAACAAGTCAAAACTAAGATGCTTTGCAGATTAAATGGCCTTTGAACTTCGGATACTCCCACTTGATATTATTTAATGAATGCAGCCTTGCTCTTTGATTTACAGTAGTGCCCACAAGGGCCTAACCCACACCGAGACATGAAATAGGCAACTTTTAATATCTCAAAATTTTTTACATCCTCAACCCACATCACAGTACATCTTATTCCTTCATTAAAAACTGGCGTGGGCCGCATTTAGCAGTGTATACATACTGTATGACTAATGCTGTTGATTTCATACTGAGAGAGAAGCCTCTCACATTACCACACTTAAAATTCTCTCACTTACTAACTTACCCAAGTGGCATTTTCAGCATCTTGACACTAGATTTCAATACGTGCACAATCCTCCAAGTGAACTGTCATCCTTCCTGCTATGCATGTCAGCGTACCGCGTAACCTGAGGCGAGCAACCGATCCCCGCAGAGCAAGTGTCATTGACACAAACGCGACTACATTCGTGGCCCTTGGTGAACAGGAGGATTTAAGATATTAATTGCAAATTAATACCAATTTCTGCAGCGCCTTTTAAGTCTGCTGCTCATGCATGTGTATGCGTACGCACGGGCTGGCACAGGCTCACGTCACCTGGAGGCTGAGAGTGCGTGTGCTGTGTTTTTGTGTCAAGAAGTGAAAAAAAGAAATGTTGCTCTCAGAGGTGCCTGTGGAAACCAACACCCAACACACCTGTGGACTCTGCCAGACCAGATAAACACTTAAATACATCACATCTCCAATGACACTTAGCTCTGCGTTTCCCTGCTCTAGGGAGAAGGTGCCAATAAAGATTTGCCCATTTCCTTTCACATCCAATGAAGTCACTGTCAGCCCCGGACAAGACAATGGTCTTTCAGAGGAGAGACGATAACCTTTGCTGCAAGGCTTGCATATTAAGCCAGCCTTTTAAAGAGCCTTTTCACTTTTATAAGGAACGTATGACAGTATTTCAGTCATACCCTACAGCAATTAATGAGGCTCTTCAGCTCTTGCACTCCTGTCAGCCTATTAATAATCTCACCAGAAGGTATAATTTTTCCACACCAAATACTGTTTTCTCACTCTGGCTCTTACTGAAATAACAGCTGATGAAGGAGAATCCTTTGCTCAAACGTGAAAATCTAAAGAAGTGATTAAAAATCACTAATCCTCTGGAAGCCCAGACAGCAACAGGAAGGCTCTGTTTTCCAGTACAAACACAAAAAATAAAAATACAAAATACCGTGTCAGTGATCGAGTCTAATGAGCTGAGTGATGGGCTGACTGGCATCTCCATTGTGTTGTCAGTCAAATTATGAGCTAAAAGCAATCAGCTTCAGTGGAGGAGGAGTGAGTGTGGTACGCCGGGGCGTTTTTTTGACTCTCGTTTCCAAAAAATCAGCTATTCAAGAGCTGCTGTTGTGCCAGAATGTTCCACATGAAAGTACAAAAGTGAGATGATGTGGGGGGGGGGGGGGAAGCAGATGTTAAAAAAGGAAGAGTGGTGAAGGAGCAGAAGACGAGAAGTAAGAGTACGTCCATGAGTGGGCGTGCACTAACGTCACTGACATCATCGGGAACGCTTCGTCATCACCATGGAGACGCCACGCATATTCGTGGACAAGTTGTGGCACAATGTGTTGCACATCAGGAGCATTCCATGACTTATGTTCCCAAACAACAGCGTGGTTAGGGGTGATTAGCCAAAACAAAAAGTTGCCTGGCAGGTGGGAACGCTCGAGTCACGCACCCTTAAGAACAGCATCTGTCACTCAGAGGCGGCTCGCAGCGTGTCGGGTGTGTGTGTGTGTGTGACTGAGCCGTGTTAACAAAGCCATGCGGGAATACGCAGGGAGCTGCAGATAGATGTGAGGAAAGAGGGAGCGTAACAGATGGACAGAACGTGGCAGCAATGGAGAGACAGTGAGACGGCGTGAACGGAAGAGACAAATGAGACATTACATATCAGCCGTGTGTATGAAGCCCAAAATAGATGGAATGGTGTTAACGGTGGGATCAAGGAGGGAAGGGTGGGATGGGTTGTGTCATCCTGGGGTGTGATGTTTGCTGTGCTGGCACATTCCCAACACTTAAAACCTCCAGCTCTTCCACCTGCGACAGATACTCCCAGAGTGTGTGTGTGTGTTTGTGTGTGTGTGTGGGGTACTTACATTGACCGAGTGACACACACACACACACACACACAATATACTCATGGGTCTGTGCTAATAATCAATTCGTCCATCAGCAAGTTTGATGGTACAAATGAGGGCCAGCTACAGCAGGCATGCTGTAACTTTACAAGGACAAGTTATTGCTGTAAATGAGCTGCCCAGTGGGACCGGCACATTGACAGCCAAACACACACACACACACACACAAGGAGCGAGAGAGAGTCACAGGTGCACGTGCCTGCCCACACGCACAGCAGCACATATAAAGCAATATAAATGCACAGCAGTAAATTTGCTGACAGTTCCTCCAGGACAACAGAGGTATTCATCCAGATATTTAAATAATGAGAGAGACTGGTGGTACAGGAATAGCCCAAAGCAATGTGAGCCAGAGTCACAGGCTTTTTAAATTCTCCTCCTCGAGTAGACAAATGATGAAGACACTTTCCTAATTTGGATGTTGCATATTTCAGGCCATGTACTGTAGATAAGTTAGTGGCATGGGGAACACATATTAGACGAAAACAAATGTAATTTGCTTATTACAAATAGCAAAAAATTAGGAGCCAAGCTTAAATTCAACTAAACATGCTGACATTCAAAAAAGCATTAGATTACAATACAATACAAATGTACAAAGAAATGAAAATTTCCATCAAGCATCCAGGTTGTTTAAAATGAGGGATGGTCAATACAGTCTAGGAGGAACATTCATATTTATTAAAACCACAGACTTCTCTCAGTAGGGGAATCAAACTGTGGAATACTTGTTTTAGAAATCCAGTACACTGAATAGTCTCAAGAAAATGAACTTAATGGAAATATGTTAAAAAGACTGACACAAGCTTACATGGCCATCACCTTGTTTTTGTTAAAATGATGATTTTGTAAGGTAAGGTAAGGCGGTAAGGTGTTTTTTTTAAGTATTGATTGATGAAGCAAGCCAATATGCCAGGAAAGAACCTGGGCTTCCAGAGTATTTTTAGCATTCCCTCTTCAAGGCATGATACAGGAGAGACCTAATTGATGTTCCAGAAGAAGGAAAAAGCACAAAAACAACAGAGCAGACGCGAGAGGGAAAGTAAACACAGGAAAAGTAAAGTGGAGTTCTGTGTCTGTCTCGTGAGCGGAGACAAGGTGTGGGGGTTGCATCTTCAGGGAGATAAACGCAGTTACCTGCTGGCATGGAAACGAACAAGCCTTTTGTTGAGATTGATTCTTAGCATTAGTAGGTCCAATTAATCCCAGTGGGTTGAGGGAAAATTAGCACTTTGCTATAATTCATACATCTCATTAGTGGTCAGAGTAGAATCCAGAGACGCACGGTGCCATCAGCAATGCATCATAAAAACACAGAATGTCTCAAAACAGCAGCCCAGGCACCAGTCCGACTGAAAATAGCTCCTCTTTTAGCAAATTATTAGAGGCATATAGGCTAGTTCTAATTAATCAGCGACTTTAATGGGACGACTGGGGGGCATTTGACACGCAAATATGCCTGAACCGCAGGGTAATCACCAGTCATTCTGAACAAATCTCCAACTAATCTGAATACAGCACCTCACATTTCCTAATCTCACACTGCCTATTAGGTATTTCCACAGACACTTCAAAGGGAGACGATAGTGAGATGACACTACATTAATCTGACACCTTGATAGATGCAACACTGGTGAGTGGCGTGCACACACTGACTCAGTTTGCCTAAGAATCACACTTACTGATCATCTTCTCTTTGATAAATCGCGCAGGCAAAGGTCAAATCATTCAAAGTGGAAAGAAAATGGATAATATGTGTTTGATTTACAGAGAGAAGAGAAATAAAAAGGAACTGAGGCTATGAGGGTTATTTTTTTCTTACGATTAAGAAATATTGCATAAACCTGCACTACTGACAGCACACTCCTCAGTGTGCATCAGCACAATACTTTTAGAGGAGCATTAATAAGTAAAACTTTCTTCAAGTCTTGAAAATAGCAGAGTGTCAGTGTGTGTGTGTGTGTGTGTTTGTGTGTGTATACTACATGATGCAATGATTTCCAAGCCACGTGTTTAAAGTAGTCCAAACACCCAGGGTGTGATGTTACTTTTGCATGACGAAAAAATATGAGCCGACAGTCATTTTTCAGTTTAACAAAAAAAAAAAATTATAATAATAATTCTCACTGGCACCTGTGCAGAAAGAAATGACCACAGTGTTGAAAAATACAGCACTGACTGAGTTAGTAACACCCTGCCAGTGTTTGGCTGTCAGTATCCCAGGCATGTCATTAGCCTGAGGAACAGAGAGGCAGCGCTACCTCTACCGCTGCACACCGCACGCTGCCGCTGAGTTAATTAAAACACTGACTTTCAACAAAACACCACATTATCACAATGGCAAGACATGAAGCTGGAGAAAAACCCTGGGGGCAGTGTGCACACTTTCCCCATCCAGCTTTTCTGCATGCTTTTTTCTGCAGGGTGCGGGAGCATCAGATTTCCAGACGCCGTTCACGCCGCATGTGTGTGTGCTTGAGTTAAAGCGTGTAAGAATGCATGCACGTGTGCTTCTCGTATGTGCGCATGTGTATTCTCTTTGGCAGCTGTTGCCGTCTCTCCCGTCGCTGCATCCCTTTTGCAAATGTCTTTGTTCTCTAACAAAAAACCAACAACAACATCAAAACCCACACCACTCGCTGTTGATCCTGCGCACACAAACACACAGTGAGGCTCGCAGGCCTATACACACACCGATAAGCGCAGGGCAGTTTGAACTAAAACCTGACACATCGAATGGGCTTCTGCATCAATGCACCGCGCGTAGTTCAGCTTTGCTAGCGGGACACGGGGCAAGTGCAAGAATAGTGACTTAATTATCTAAATGGCTGCAGCGGAGATTACTGAGGGCAGTGAGCATCCATCTCTTTCAACACCACCGGCTTAGAGTGCACGGCCAAGCTGGAGGAGAGATCAAGAGATATAGACATCAATAACAGAGACAGAGCGGCAATGAGAGAGTGAAAAAGAGACCAGGAGAATTGAACAAGAGCAAAAGACAGGAGACAATGTGGAAGAGAGCAGGAGGAGGGAATAGTGACAGTGATTTACAGCGGAGGCGTTTTGCGAGCTGACTGGCCCATAAAAGCTGCCACGGCATGAGGTTCTGCGGCTGCATCCTCAGCTACAAAAAGTTCGCCGGCAGCAGGGATCATGACATCAGCCCTATCGCTATGGAGATACCATGCACATTTTTCGATTATTCTCTTCCTGTCATTACCATAGAGATGCTCCAGGGCTGGATTATATTTTGACCCCCCCCCCCCCCCCTTCCCTGCAAAGCGATAAAAAAAGCCCTATCTAAAAAAAGGTCTATCCCTCCCTTACATGTGTGCACGTTGTTGACTTCTGCATGGCCAGGCGGTTACAGAGGTCATCCTCAAACTGGAGAGCTTCAGGTTTGATCGGTCGGTGTCCTGAGACTCCTCGAGCAAAACATTTAACCCCTACCTTCTGTACAGGCCCCACCACTGCTGGCTGGTTGACCTTGCAAAACAACCAGACGGCAAGAAGAGAATTTCCATCTGCAGACTGAAGAAAGTATTATTGTACGAAAATTTAAACCAAAAAAAGAAAAAAAAAAAAGACATTTACTGTGAGCGTTCATGTGAAGCACTCTCCTTCAAGACTGTAGGAGTAGAAAGGAAATTTATGAAGAATACAGTTCCACCACCACCCAAGACATCACATTCCTCAGCATAATATATTACATTTCTCTATTAAATGTTCGTGTTAAGTTTTCACTTTAGAGGAAATGACAGCTTACACAGCCAACATTTCCCGTAGATAGTCCCTCGGTATTCAGGCTTTAGTTCCTGACAGGGGGCATGGAGTAAAAGAAAGCATACTTATGATTGGAAAGCTCAGTGGTTTGGATCCCCAGACTGTGTGTGGAAACAGAAAAGTGAACAAATAAGCCTTTCTTTCTTCAACAGCTAATGTCAATGAGCCACTGAATGAGATTTACTGTACTAAGACGTCGCTAAGTTTTGGCTGAATTCTCTGTAACACAAATTTAGCTCCATTCAAGTTCAAGGCCAGCCAGTGATTTAGAGCTTTGCTCAAGAACACCTCAGCAGTGTGAATCTCTGGGAAATAGGAACCAGGTCCTCTGGGTGAGGGATGGTCCGTCCAAACAATACCTTGCTTTCCCCAAGTGACCCCCTAGACAACAGTAACACCCGAGCTCCGCTGCTCAGCTCCCTAATGACAACGTGTAGAACCGTGGGGGGGGAGAGAGTAAACAGTAAATCAGCCTTCCATCTGAAATGCAGTGCGAGAATAAATGAAACGCTGACAACAAATGAACAGACCGACACTTGTGGAACCCCAATTTCAAAAACAATAATGCTGATTTATCATGCATGTAATGGCACACCAATTCATTTGTTTTCAAAGTTACTGACTGTCAATGAGTGCTTGTGTTTTCCACTGAGTTTGTGGCATCTAAAAGGAAATGTAATCACTTCACTAAAAATACATCGAGTGGTGTTCAGATGAAGTTTAGCCTCATGAGAGGATCAGGACCTACATGAAACAGTACAGGGGAATATCCAGTAAATAAAAAGCTTTGGGAGTCAAAGATTACAGTGAAACCAGAAAAAAAAAAAAGAGAGTTTCCTAAACTAGTCAGATCCAACACTTTGTAATGTTTGTATCAATGACAGAGCCTCGAGTCAAGTGGTCTTTATATTTCCCTTCGAAGCGCAGACACACAAGTATCACAGCTCACATAACACATGCATTTATGAAGTACACATCCTTAAATTCCCCTACTCCAAAAGACATAAACACTTTCCCCAACTCAAGTACCCATACATATACACAAACCCAGAACAGTGCTGTCTCCCTGATTAAGCCAACGCCATCTGCTAGAGTCCCCTGTCACCACTGATGGCTGCCACTCGTCCAGGCCAGCGACAGGCCGAGCCAGAAACCCCCCCAGTGTGATCCAACGGCACTTTAATCTCCTCAAATCTCAACCTTTTCAAAAAGGGCAGCTGCCACGGTAACCTCGGTGCAGTTGTTGGAGGCAACCTCCCCGCGCATCTCTAAAACACACGATTCTATCACTTTGGCCTCAGACGACAAGAAGAACAAAAGGACAGGAGAGTGTATTTCTCTGCACTTGTCTCACGTCCATGGGTGCTTTCTCTAAAAGCCATCCTCTGTCTCTGTCTCACTCTGTCATTACATATGTGTATGAACACAGTGGCCTTTCAGACACACGCGCTGAATGGCGACGCAGCCTGGTCCGGCCCATAGGAGCTGTTGGCAAAGTATAGATTAATGGCCCAGGAGACGACCGAGGCAAGTGGAATGAACAAATAGAGAGGCCCCTGAAATGACTGAAATGAAAAAAAAAGGGGGGGGGGGGGGGAGGGAAAGAGAGGTAATGATGAGGAGAATGAGGTGTGCATTGAATTGTACGAGAGGTACCATGTCAGGGAATGTGGTCTGCACACTGTATAGTTTTATATCCCTGTCACACTGACAGAATGAATTAAATATGATTGGGTCAATGTGTGTCATCCTCTCAACCTTAGTTGGATGAGGCACAGACATTGCCCAGATTTAGTAAACTGCCATCTCCATTAGGGGAGGAAACTTCATGTAAATTCAACCCAATTTATCAAAATAAAAAGTGACATCAGAGGAGAAATGTAAGAGAAGGACGTCCCAAGTGGACAGAATGCTCATCTTTTTTTTTTACGTAGCACTTGTTTATTTTTCAATTATGCATGACTGTACCTCAAGGTAATTGTGTAGATAAGCAGCGATGAGTTTGCGGACTGAAAACTGACAGCTGTGTTATAAAGATGGCGTAAAATTTTACTAGAACCACAACAGTTCAACAAATTGTCAGAATGAGAGAAAATGAATTGGTAACACGTTTGAGTGTGTCAATCTGCTAACGCGCTGATGTTTGTCATTATGCGTCTGAGCAGCCTCACGCAGACCGAACGCTTCTGTGCTTTTGACATCTCTCTAGGTTGCAACAGTTGAAATAAAGAAATACATTTTTTTTTTTTAAAAAAAAGGTACCTTTTATGCAGTGACACTATGTCACAGCCGCCAGGATCTTCTGAAGATTGGCAGATATACATGGAAGGGTGCAAGCAAAAAAAAAAAAAATAAATGGTTGTGTCCAAAGACGGGGTTTGTGTGGAATGGCGCTCACAATTGTCAAGTGCCAGCCATACTTCCTGCCAAGGGATTTACAACAGTGTATCTATGAAAAATGTACAGCTGCAGCAACAAGCTGCACAACCCGACAAGAGTTTTCTTTGTGGCCAACAAATGTTTGGCTGCAATTACATGTCAAATAATACACTGGTTCTGATCTATATCAGAAACCTGGAGTTTACCAGGAAAAACATTGATTCCATGGTCCTTTTTGTGAAAATGTTGGTTTAGTGGTATATTAAACAAACCTAGTAAAACAAGTCATCTTTGAGATGTGTGAAACCACAAACGTGGACCTCATGGTGTCACAACATTTAAGGATGTAACGATAAAATGCATTCAGCATGTCAGAACAATGCATTTCTAATGAAATACGATATCTCATTCTCCGTATATTTAAGGATATAGAGTTTTGGCTCTGGGTAACTGCATTGGGCATTTTTTAAGTTTTTAATACAGTTTAGGCAGTAAATAAAAATGATGTTTTTAATAACCTCCAGTTTAACTGATAATCTTAAACTTGACTTCAGTGCTTGCTCACTCATTCATTGATATTAAACAAAAAGGCACATCAGAGTGTATTTGTAGTTTTATTTTAGAATTTTTCTTAAACCTGTCTTGAAAAACCATCCAAAGACCACTGTCCCACAAACATGTAATGCCTGCTTTGTTCATATTCTAACCTATATGGCTGTTTAAATAAATGAAGTGCACTGACCATAGCAGATATTTTACAATCGGAAAAAAAAAAAACTTTCCTTCTTGCACATTCTTTGTGTCTCTTATTTCCACTCCACACTTTGTCCCTTCCCTCCCTTACCCCTGCCTCAGCTGTACTCTCACACACACACAATCAGACAGCGAGAGAGAGGGAGAGGGGGAGAGCGAGTGGTGGAGTTTGGCGACACACATAGAGATAGCGGAAGCGAAGTGAGAGATAAAGAAGGGGAGAAAGCAGAGAAGCAAGAGGAGGACGTGGAGAGACGGCGGAGGAGGAAAATGAGAAAGCCCAGTAAGATGCAAGTTGAAACACACACACACACATGCACATGTCCTTTAATCAATATGGTGGGCGCATAGCCCCATGGTAAATCACTGTCCTGGCAATAAGAGAGAGCAGCTACAATCCCTCTTTTTTAATATGTTGCCAGAGTGTCAGTGAGTGATAGATATATATATATATATATATCTATATATATAGATATATATATATATATCTATATATATATATTGTGGAAGAAGAAAGACAGCAAGTGGGGGTTTTGTGTGTGTGTGTGTGTGTGTGTGTGTGTGTGTATGTACTGAGGGGCTGTGATCTATGGGGCTGGATAGTTGGTCCGCACTCGGATAAAAGAGGGGAATCATGATTAGGTTGGGTAAAGTGTCCATGCTGGATAGAAACCATATCTGGCTCAAGAGCCTGTCCCCTCTCTCCCCTTTCTCTCTCTCTATCCCACAATCCTTCTTATCATGTCATTTCCCATGAGTTCTCAATGCATCAAAAGCTGCCCTCCTCAAAACAGGAATTCACTATTACATGACAGAGAGAGAGACAGAGAGAAAAAATTCCATTACAGGCTCAAAACTATTATTCTTATCATATCTTCTGGTCTCATCGATTAAGAGGATATTGAAGGTCAGACAACTTTTCCACCTTGGTCCTACAACCTATCTGCTTGTCATCATCCACAGAGCCACCAGATTACACAGTGCCCCTGCACGCTGACCTTCACTTAACTATCTGACCACATGTCACCTCATCCACCATGTCATTTATTGACTTGATTCCATCGTGCTCAATTTCATCTTTGCCGGCTGTGTTTGAGGCATTTTGGCAAATGTTGTTACCGTAAACGAGAGCAGGTTCTCAATTGACTTGGGTCCCCTTGAAAGTGGTGCTAAATAAGTAATGGGGCGTCTCATCTGCTTTGGCTAGCCAGTAGCTGTATGGGTTACAGTAAAGGGAGACTGATGCAAGCGCAAATGGAGATAAATGTATGAGCTAAATGGAAGCGCCCGATTGGCCTTTGAGGAGGCCCAGTGACATATAACATCAATACAGAACTGGACAAGTGTCAGAATGTCCGTCGATTCTAGGTAGGGTGCAAGATACTGATAAATGAAGCATCCTTTTACTAATACCCACTGACTCATTTTAACATTTAACAGCTATCACAGTATCACCAACAGTTAGTTGGAACACAATTTAAGGAATTGACAATGAAATGAGTAATGACAGTCTGGAGAAATAGCTTCTCAGAGGAAATTCCCTTTCACTGTCCAAGGCTAAAAAATTCAAACCCAAAGATGTGACTTCAGTTTCACAGTTGAAGAAAGAAAGGACAAAGTACACAATTGCAGGCTAAACCCAGCACAATAGGATCAAATCAATGTATGGAAAGAGTTGTGGTCAATCATTTGGTAACTGTTCATAATACCGGAGCTCTAGTCTGTTTTGTTTTCTTTGTACAATAATGAAGTGCAAGTCACAAACTCAGCCTTTGGTCAGCCTCAGATAAGCAGGAACAACACATTCTCATCCAAGGTATTTCATCCAAGGGGTTTTAATTGACTCCAATGTAAACCCACTGGCAGTGCATTTAGGCACTCAGAGAAGGGGTCAAACAAAAGTCAAGGCAACGCTGACAGTGACAGAGTGGCGGTATATGACGCTCTCAGAATGAGAACAGGCTAAATTAGACAGTCAGAATATTCCACCGTGTTGAGGAACTCATTAAATGGTGTGCGGACAGTGCCCTTTTTATTAATCAGACTAAGACAAAGGACACGTGGCCTCATGTGGAGGCAACAGAGTGTTTGTCCAAACGCTCCCCTATTCTGATTCATGATCAGCCAGTTGAAACAGTATCAGAATTTAAATATTTAGGAAAACCTTTTTGATTGCACTTAAAAGTAAAGCATTTGTATCTTATCTGAAAGCTGAGTTTGTATAACGTAAGTTAGGATATTTTAGAAAACTGTTTATATGTCTTGTTGAATGTGTTTTGAGCATCAAAGAACAAAAACATATTCCCAATTCCCAACATGGCCAGTAAAATGATAGGGAAAGAGTAACTGTATACAGTATATATTAAACAACAATGTGGATTTTACTTTGGCTATTGTATTGGAAAATCAGAGAGGAGAGGTCAAAGGGGAAGCAATCAGAACCATGGACTGTGCTTGGTCAGAGAGCTGAGAGGTGAAAACAATGTGTGAGCCAGAGCAGAGGAGCTGTTCAATGTCACGTGGTGCTGAAACGACCACCGACCACGGTGCAATAATGTCACCAAAGCACTCCTACTTGATAAATAGGCAAGCAATCGCATTGTTATGTGAAGTCTATAAGCAAAAGGCAAATTTTCACTTTTGTGGACAATTAAGATTATTATAATAAGTTGAAGCGCTCTAGCCTTTGCAGCAAGAAGACCCGGATTCGAGGCTTAGTCAGAACAAGGGCCCTGTGTGTGTGCATGGGTTTTCTCTGGCTGTGGTTTCCTGCCACCGTCCAAAAACATGCAATATGGGGATTAGGTAAATTGGACACTATAAATTGACCGTAGGTGTGTGAGTGAATGGTTGTTTGTCTATCTAACCCTCTGGCCCTGCGATGAACTGGCGATCTGTCCAGGGTGCCCCCGACCTATCGCCCTATGTCAGCTGAGATTGGCACAGCGCCAATGGATGGATGGATGGATAAGTTGAGTACAGATGTGTGACCAAAAAAAAACTGAAGCTTCTTAGCTACAGCGTGATTAATATAGAGCATATGAAATTCTGTGTTTCTTTTATTGTTGAGAAGCATGCAAATCCCCATCATTGGGTATCTTTGTGCACCATTTTAGCAGCTTATTTCACCCATGTCAGCGAGATATGTATATTTTGAGCGTTGTCAGATTGGGTCACTGCTATAGCTGTGATGCTCAATAAATGTTCCACCAAATCTATTTAACTAAGCCATCTACCGCCATCTACTCCTTCTTTGTCTCTCTTTGGTTTAACATCTCTGCTTTCGATTTGTCACCTCTGCAGCCAACATTCACACATACTGCATCATTCAATCAGTCACACATTTAAGGCACACGCCAAACAACTGTGTATTGAATTTAAAAAAGTTTAATTATTTCAAAATAATAACACCCCAACACCTTCGCCTTCAGGTTTGAGACACCTACACTCCGGATGGTGGATACGACACAAGGTAATTATTGTAAATCCAGAATCTGTGCTTAACTACAGTTGAAACAGATGATGAGCTGTGCCCTCATCTCACCTCCCTGCTAAATTCTGTACTCCTACGACAGTGCTGTCGATGCGAAAAACCACACGCAGCACACACCGTGCTAACAATCAATTCATTCAATTTAATCTTAATTAGCTGACCACAAAGAGCTGCACATCACCACTGATGCAGATGAAGCGTCTCGCTCTACCCCCCCATCTGCTTCTCTTTCAAAGACCATTTTAATGTTGCTCGAATTTCACACTACACGTTTTAATGACATGTGGGTGTAATGACTTGTGTTAAGTCTTAGCCTGTGACAAACTTGTGACACGCAGCCAAGACTAACCACTTGCTCCTGTTTCATAGGCATCAAATGGATGACTGCTTATCTTCTGATTGGCATCAAAGAAGTTGCCATGGACAACACAGGATCTGTCAATCCTCCCTTATAAGCTGGCTTTTAAGCAGCTGCTTCTCATTTCCAATGCATGATCTGAAGTGCTTGAACCATGCCTTTTTTTTCCACATTCCACTCCTGCAAATGAGCAATGATATACAGTAGTGTTGGTGGAATCCACCTTCCCTCTGGGCCCTGTTAAAAGAAATTACCTGAAATCAAATGGTCTCATGGAAGAAACAGTTTGGGATCCTGTATAACAATCCTGTATACTAGGGCTTTGTAACCACTGAAGATAATGGATGTCTCTGTGGGCATATGGTCATAAATAAATTAAGCTGATGTACTCGCTTGGTATTAACTGCACTTTTCATGTATGGAATGGTGAATCAATGCTAATGGAACAATGCAACGCCAATAGTGACAGTCCTGCTGCCCTTTGACCTCTAGTGGCAACTAACAGAGCTGTGGATGTGGTGAGAAAACTGCATCCAGAGAGAAATATATGTGAAGATAATATTCCCTGCACTCAGCAGTGTCAGTAGGAAAAAAAGCTGTGAAATGTAGAATTTGATATGCTGCAAGGGTCAGCCCCAGGTTCTCTGGGAGCGGTGGAGAAGCGGATCAGCCACAAATGGAGGGGATAAGGTATGTATGTGTACAGCAGGGAGGAAAAAAAAAATCAGACACTACTATGAATTCATACACTACATGTGGTTGGACTGAGATGTGAGCTACGACAACAGCGGCTTGGAAAAACATATTAATGCATAAAAGATACACCCACTTGCTTGTGTGTTTGTACGTCGTAGATCTAAATGTTAAGGCTGCTGGAAGACAGATATACGTGAATTGTGTGCGGGAGGTCTAAAACAAGAAAGTTACAGAAACAAAGAGGGATGAGACTGTGGAGGAAAAACACTGTTGGGGGGCTTCAGAGCAGAGCAATAACTTACAGGTATTGTAAAAGCAGCGCTGGCGGGGACGTCAGTAAAACAAAAATGCCAAACTGCTCTCTGGAGGGAGTGTGGTTTTAAACATTTCTACAGACATTTATCATCAGAGGAGAGTGGAACACTCTGTCAAGTAGTCCCGCCAGAACATTCGTGTCAGGCAAAATGCTTTCCATGGAGCCATTTTTTAATTGCTCTGAAAATTCAATTCAAATAGAGACACTGTGCAGCCGTGAAAACATCTCATATGTAAAGACAAGTCATAATCAAAATGTTATATTATAATACTCAATGTGTTCATTAAAGGTGATAAATGTACATTCAGTGGTAAATGCAATTCAAAACACTGCAGGACTTAAACTGTATTTGCACACATACAAATAAAACTGTTTTATTTTTCAAAACATTTGACCATAAATGCTGAGAGAGAGAGTGTTTTTCAGACGTCTATATTTTAATGCATCTCCACTGCAGAGCCTCATTATGGTTCTCCTTTGTTTGAGACGTTTTTGAGAGCGGCAGTGAGGTAGCCCGCAAATTAAATTCATATTGTGAATATCAGTGAAGCCAGTATTTCAATTTAATACTCTTCATATAACACATTTTTCACAAAGCACATTTAATTGTAATTGTTGGCATTTTGTTTTTGTTTTTTCGTTGGTATTCTTCCACTCATGATTCACACATTCCACCTGCAGAACCCCCGGCACAGAGCGATGGATTAGGGGGCTGCTATATTTCATGGCCTCCCTCAGGCCCCGTCTCTTTGATAAAGGTTGCATACCTGCAGGCATTTTTGAGAACATTTCCCGCTTTCTCCTGACACTTCCACCTTGTAACCCCTGTCCCCTCTCAGCACGCCCTTTCCCTCCGGCACAGTGCAGTTTACGGACCGTGACACACCGTGCTGACTGAATAATCCCAGCGAGACCGTAGCACCATTAGAAAAAGAGGACTGCTAAAATGCCAAACCACATCACTGGTGCCTCCTCCACCTCATCCTCCTCCTCCACCTCCCCCTCCTCGTCTTCTGGGCTTCCTCACTGTCTTTTTCTCACAGAGGGCACTGGGTACCGCATCTCTTCATTAATGCATTGAGGCTGGGGGAGGGTTTCTCACACACACACACTTCTCATTCCGTCACGCAGCCACTTATCTATTGTGAAAAGCATGACTACACTGCGAGTGGCCTCTGACAGAGGAAGAGAGAAGGAGGTGTGTGTGTGTGTGTGTGTGTGTGTGTGTGTAAGACCTCAAAGCAACAGTCTAGTTTAGAGCTAATCATGCTGAAGGTAATAAAGCTACCTAGAGACACCGTCAACCTGCGAGGTTAATGGAACACCTGTATGCGCGATGTGAAAGAAAGAAGAGCGCAAGAGGCAGAGTGTGAAAATCGGTTGAAGTGTGTGTTTGTGCACACTCGTGTGCCGTGTGCATGTGTGACTGTACGTACATTATTCACAGGAAGTGCAGCGATTCCTGAGACGCCACAGCTCAAAGGGAAACGGTGAAAGAGACGCCACTGAGCGCCGCCACCGCTCATATCTGTCAGCATCAGAGAGGAAGAAGAAGACGTTTCCCTTTCAGGAGCAAGAAACTGTGGGAGTGTGTGAATACTGTAGCACACCTTGAAGGTGAAATGTACTAGAGACCTAAGTTAAACACGCCAGGAGAAGAAAATCAAACCTTTAACTTTGCGTGAAGCAGAATGCGGTGTCTTTGTAATCAGTGGTATTTTGAAGACATATTTCTATAATTCTTGCTTCTCCCTCTGAAACAACTATTCAAATCTGATCAAACAAGCCATTATGTTGACAGCTTTCAATTCCATGCAATGACAGAAGCGTCTGCAGGCAACCTTTGAGGGAGAAAAAATGGCCAGCTAAATTATGCAAATATCTGTCAGTTTAACAAATCAGAGGCAGAAAATTAGCAGGCTGTTAGTCTCTCTTAGACCCGCAAATGCTGCTAATACGGATGAAAGGCTGGAGTCTGATTTCATTATGGCAAAGCCCAAAAAGGGAGGAAGGGGGAATAGAAAAACGGAGAAAGACAAATGAGAGATCAGGAGATGCAGACAAATGTATGTAAAAACATGGGCCTCCATTCAGAGCCCTATCAACTCCAAATATCAAATTATCCAAATGAATGGAACAAGATAAAGGACAGCGCAGGGAGGAGAGAACGGCAGACAGGCAAATGAAAGGAGAAGAGAGTGAGAGAGGGAGAGGAGAGAAGCTGTGAGGGTGTGTTAAGAGTGGGAGGAATCAAGAGTTTTTCAATAATCGATAGAGCGTGAAGAAGTGAAGGGAGAGTGAGACACGGAGAAAGTGGGAGAGAAGCAGCATATCACAGTTCATTAGTCATAGCTGGTGACAACTAGAGACTGTAGCAAGAAGATTGTCACTGGGTCTTAATCAGATGAGAAATGATGGAACGCCAGTCTTTAATTCCAACGGCATTATAGCCTCTATTGTCTGCCTCTGAAGGGGCTTATCAAAATCTCTCTACCTCCGACTGCTGCTCCTCCTGCTGCTACTGCTACACCAGCAAACAAGCTGCCAGCGAACTCACCAGGGAAACTCTAAAGAGCACGGGAGGAACTAAACTCTCCCTTTCTGCAAAGTCTCTCTCATACTCCTTTTCTTTCTCTCTCTCTCAACCCTCATCTGCCTCTGTTCTCTACACACACACACACAGAGTAAGTGAAAAACACGTGATGCTAAAGTAGCCCTCAGAGCTACATGGACGCAGCTCTGAGGCAGAAACCAGGAAATCAATTCTCTCTTTTTAAGCAACCCATCAAAAGGCGCCAAGGAGAGTTAAAGCACTTGCTCAAGACATACCATTACAGGATATTATATATTCTGTTCCCAGACAGACGTTAATGAACACACACCATTACACACAGCTGCAGAATACGGGGAATATGCACACACACATAAATGGAAAAGTTTCATGTAGCCTATGGAACTCCATTCCAAGTATACTAGCAGATGTGCAAACATACTAAGACAATAAAATGTCACATTCCTCCTCCTTTTGCCATTTTCCCTTGTACACAGGCAAAAATAAATACCGCAACTTCCTCCTTAAAATGCACATCTCCACCACGTTTCCCTCTCTGAGGGTCTGTTCCTGTCAGAACCATGGCCCAAAACTCTCAGTCAGCTGGATCAGCTGGGGACAGACTCTCCCACTCAAACAACTTCCCTGCCTGGCTGGAAGTGTGTTTACTGTATTTGTACCACTACGCTGCACTGCCTGCCTCATTCACCACAACCAAACAGAAACTAGAGTCTTCATGCAGCTACAGTATCTGAGCCTTGTGTAAATTCTGCCTGCAGATCCGTTGGCCTGCGTACTGATGTGCATCCTTCTGTGCACCACTGTACCGGAGGCCCAACAAAAGTCTGTTTTTTTATCAGAGGAAAGCAACTTTACAGAATAATAAAGGATACAGGAAAAAGAGTTGCTGGGTCGTGTAAGGTTGCAGTGAAAGTGCACTGCCTGCTCTTCATGTGAGGCATTTAAGAGACATCTGTAAATTCTTGAGTCTACCGGTGAGTGAAAATCTGTAAATCCCCACAATACAAGTAAATTCTCAACAAACACCGTACATGTGCTTATTACGCTTGTCCCATTTATAGCTATCATACAGTTCACTGCGGGTTAAAACTGTTATAAAAGTATAAATCACTGCCTGATTAAAAACCGAGGCAGTAATATTGAAAAACCTAGTCAGATTTTTGAACATTGAGTTGTATGACACAGACCCCAGTAGTAGAGTGGATGCAACATTGTTAAATCATTTAATGAGTCTCCATTTCAGAGATCTCGCCATGAGCGGAGAAAATTACTTTCAGGAGAGAGCTGAGGTCACAGAACTAACAGGTTTTAAACCACACACATGCATGCATGCATATTATGTTATGTTAACACCTTTGAGCAATAAAACCGCTGTCCATCAGTTTGTCAGATCATGCTATCAATTTGGCACTATTCTCTGGCCGGTATCACTACGCCTTGCAGCCAGTGCAAGTCACAAGTCGCCATCTTTTAAATGTTTTAGACATTTGAGGGAAATTACAGTTACAATAAACTCGGCTGCAGCAACAAAAACCTCTCTAGCTCCATGTTCCGTTTTTTCCCTGTCACCGACCATGCACTGGCTTGTCGCTGTTGGTTTAAATATTGATACGAAGCTGAGAATATGTGGCGCTCATTTCACCACAAATGATGATCTACCTCAAAATCAAAATGAAGTCTGCAACTTTCAGAGCCACAGAAATGCTCGGGTGTGACCGGCACAACCTTTTGTTTGCAAATTTCTTCTTGGACAAGAAGACACACATAGACTTCCTGAATATTTTATATTCAAGAAGTCAATGTGTGCATTTCGGACGACGCGAGAGAAAAGGTGAGAGACGGCCTGAAACTGTGGCTTCATGTGTCAATTGAGCCCTAAGCACTAGTGTGTGTGTGTGTGTGTGTGTGTGTGTGTGTGTGTGTGTGTGTGCATGTGTGTGTGTGTGTGTGTGTGTGTGTCGACACTGCAGAGTTTGGCTCCGGATTCTGTGTGTAAACACTTTTTTCTGCTTGTGTCTGCTAGCGAGTGTGTGACTGCTTGTGTTTAACAGTGTGTGTGCGTGTGCATGCAGGGAGTTTGTCAATGAGTGAGAGCGACGCAGAAGGAGACAGCGAGAGAGAGAGAGAGAGATTCTGCCTCACTTATTTGTCAGCAGTGCTGGGGTGTCATTTGGCTGAAAGGACTGGTCAGGAGGGGCTAAAGTACCTCCTTCCTGATAACACACTTTACTCGCTGCACTACGACTGACCTCACCCCACACACACACACACACACACACACACACACACATTCATATGCATAGACAAAGACACGGTTTCATAAAACACAGATACAATGTATGCGTGTGCCCATGGAACAGCCACACATGCAGACGACACACATACACACCCATCCATACGTGAACGTGTTTAAACACCTGTATAGACACATGTGTACACACACACACACACACACACACACACAGCTACTGTTACCAAGTAACTGAAGTCAGTTTGATCTGGCTGAATTCACAGTGTTCAACAAACCATAATACAGGGCCACAGCTGGAGACCCCAGTGTTTGGTAAGCCTGTGTGTGTGTGTGTGTGTTTGAGTCTTGTCTCGAGTGCCAAACTCTACCTGGATTTGATCTCTCGTCTTTCTGTCTATTGTGCGAGCTCCAATCCTCCGTTTAATCGATCATACGGAAAACAATGAATCAACATTTATTCTCTGTGAGGGGGTTTTAAGGTTAAAGGTAGGAATGTGTACTCCGCACAGAAAAGAGAGGGTGTTTTCACTTTATTTCAAATGTGTGCACCCACATCTTGCAAGTACAAAGGCACAGCAATTTTTTTTTTTCATTTTTCATTTCAGGTTTCCATGTAAGAAATATTTCTCTTCAAATCTTGACTTTGTATCTCCCCAACACTGTAAACTCAGACCTAACCACCGATGGTCGAGTTTGCAGAGTGAAATAACAACAGCAGCTAAAAGACCGAATTAGCCATTGCAAGCAAAAGAGACTTGCTGAAAACGAAGCCTGCAGCCATCTTCTTATATGTGTAAAAGCGTCTCCACTATACATTTAAAGACAAACACACGACACCATTCTAAAAGAACAAGGGACTAAAACTAAACGTCTGAGGCTTAAAGTTTATGATCCATCCGATGAAGGACCATCATTGTGAGCTCGTTAGCGCAAGTTTTACGCCTTTCATACAAATGACTGTTTATCTGTATGTGTATATATACTGTATTGATCTGTATGTACCTTATATTTTCAAACATGAATGTCTGACTTCACTGAGGATGAAGTACGGTTAAGAATGTTACTCACGGACTGTAGACTCATTGGAGGTAATACGGGAGTATGTTATGTTGTGAGGTGGACCTGTAATTGTTTGATTAATTTGAATTTAGGATGATTAAAACTGTTGAATCCTTTCATCTCGGTGTAGCTTTAGTGTGTCGTATAACTATATCACAACCTTGAGAATCTACTGATATCAGTGTAATTCCATTTGAAACTACTTGGCTGTTAAACATTATGGTCCACCTGCGTGGCAGCCATTTGCAGAGCTCGTCTCTTCTTACAGCATGTTATGCTTAAGAAAGCATGTATGTAATATTAGATTGAAATGTTTATTGTTAAGGATAAAAGAAAAAACAAAAGAATATCTTTTAAGATGTGCAGATTCTATAGAATTGTACTTTTCTGGATGTATGATCCAGTGATTTTGGCCAGTATTGGATCAATACTGAGTTTTAAGTTGATTTTTATGATTTTTACGCCTTGTTTGGTCCACAAAATGTCAGAATAATGTTGTGTTTATCATACTTGGAAATGATGACGCTCTCAAACGTTTTGACCACAAACCAAAATGATTCAGTTTTAATGGTTTCTCAATGGGGTTAAATGTTAAATGGAGCACAAAAGAAAGAAAATACCCACATTTAAGAAACTGAAAATTTGTTTTAATTGTTAAAAAAAAAACTGATTAATCCACTATCAAAATAGTTGACTATAATCTCACAATCATTACACCCCTAATACTAATACCCAAGCTCATCCACTTAAAATGTTTTTTTGCCATGAAGTTCAGTGCAGGACAAAAAGTTCTGTTCATGTGTTCATATGTTCATGTTGTGATCCAAACTGAACCAAGTGGACATTAGACTAGTTTCTATGTCAGCATTAAACAAATCTCTGTTCATGGGAAGGTTTTAGTGAAAGGTCACTTGCATTTTATTCTGAATTCTTGATTTTTTTTTTCTCTCTTATAGTTCCATGAAGGTATATGAACTGCAGGGTGACAAGGGTTACATAAGTTGATTTATGCACATAAAAATGAGCTAGGAGAAACTCAGGAGGCAGACTTGTGGGTTTATTTAAATATTCACCAAGGTTATCAGTTAGTCAGAGTTGCCATTTGACTATAAATAGGCTTATCCAGTGTTTATAATTTGAAATTAACTGGCAGGGCAACAGCAGTCACACTCGAAATATAATGTTGTATGTTAGAAAAATGCATTGGCTTTGCATTACAGCTGCTTTGAAATTGATTTTATCTCCAAGCTGACGAATGTGCATTTGCCTGTACAATCAAGAATATGTGTTCAATGTATAATGTAGTTGCCAAACCAATTCCTCTCAAAAACAAGACTGAAATGACAATATGTTCCCTTGTAACCAAAATGCAATTATAAAAGTTGCTTATGAAAATATAAATAATTCAAAGAAATTAAAAAAAAGGCTGCACGCCTGAAAAAAATGCATTACTTTCTTCCCGTGTGATGGCATCAACTTACCGCCGCTATGGTCTTCACTTAATGCCTCTCTGATTTCCAGAGAGAGCTCCATTTTGTCCAGATACAAAGCTAAAAAGGTCACTCTCTGTGACACAGAGGAGTCTAATTACCATGTATTAAATGGCCCAAGCCCTCTTCATTTGCATCTACCTCTGTTCGTCCCCTGACTTTCTTTCTTTTCTTTTCTTTTTTTAAATCACACTCGGCAACACACGTGTGGGTCTCCAATGAAAAGTTCCTACAGGCTCATAAGCAAACGAGTGTCACTGCTCCTTTAACATGCAGATGTGCCGCATTATGCAAGAATTACAGCAAATATTGTCTTTACTGTGTTTTCATTACGCTGCCTGTCTGTGAGCGTTTGTGATGAAAACATTCAGTGTCAACAGAATTATACCCAAAATATGGCGCGATACAAACATAAACTGAAAAACCAAATCTGTTAAATAGTACCCACTGTGACAAGCTGAAAATACATTACACTTTAAATAAACCTCTGTAGGTAAGGGTTCATTAGGAATCGAAGTTGTTATTTCGTCGTTCCGTCTGACGATGATGATGAATGATGGGGGATGACCCAAGGAAAAACTCAGCCAATCTAGAAAATGAACAGATTTCCTCCACTTTCTTCAGCATGGTGCGATAGGGCATTAAATCTACAGTATGTGCCCTACATGCTCGCTTCTACATGTTTCCTCCTGTGGGGTTAAAGTTGTCGACCTGAATGCCTGCAATCGAGTGGGGCATGTCGAAATGTGATGGCGTTTCCCACTTTGTCTGAGTCAGCTCTGTTTGAATTGGTGGTGTCAGTCAAAATACACACTGCTAATAGCTCTGCTAACGTCTTGACATCACTTATGACGAGCTGTGCTGCTCTGTCAACCCATCCCAGCTGCCGTTACCACAAGTAAGCACAGCCATATACAGTATAATACACTGTATAAGGCAATTGGCACTGATTGATAGTAAGATAAATTATGACTGATCTGTTTGCAACTTTACTCCATTGTAATATCACCAAACACCAAAGAAAGACAAAGTAACCTGCATCAGCACCATCAGCTACTCAATCCATGATTGTTTATTCAACCAATTATGTCAAAACTGCTGAGACGGGTTAAAACGAGATGAGGGGTGGAGCCGCGGGAGACAGCGTGGCGGTGGAGGGGGTCAGCCAGTATAATAAAGTGCATATTCACGCAGCACATCACAAAGCTAAGAGCCTTCTTCAAGGCAATAATATAATAATGAGGAAATTCAATCGGCAGTGCTGACAGTGTCTGGACTGCGTGACTGTTACTTATATGATAAGGTAGTGTAGCCTTTTAGTGCCACTGTTTTTCTATTGATTACCACGAGAGAAACTACAGAATTGAGCAGAGCAACAACGGGAGCCAATGTGAATTTTAATGTAGTGATCGCTCCGCTGCACAGCACACAGCCCCGTGGAGGCCACTTGAGCTGTCCAGTGTCTGTTTGTTCAAAGAGCTCAAAAAAAGATTTGATTTGATTTGATTTGATTTGGGAGGGGGGGGGGACAGAGACTGACACACCAGGGGCAGCGGAGAAGAAAATAGAACGGCTGCCTTTAAAATTCCACATTTGCTGCAACCAAATTAAAACACACACACACACACAAACACTTTTGTATTATTGCTTTTCACACAGAGGCAATAAGTGGGGAGATTTACAATAGGCAGGATAATACCTGCTAATATACTTGCAATCCATGGGGCCTTTATCTTAGAAAATGGTGCTGTAAAAGAACTTGAAGGGAACGACTGTATTATATGAGCACTTAGTGGGCCGTATTAGATTTAATCAAGCGCAGCGCAGAGCCGTGGGTCAAACACCGACAAAGTGACATAAACATACAATTTTGAGCTCTCGCACTGTGGTGTGCGCTGGTTTTAAGTTCTCGTGAAAAGTAAACCCTGATGTTCAGATTAGTTCTCTTGTAGTCGGAGAACATGATTCTAAAGCAGCGCAGACCTGACCCCCCCCCCCCCCCCCCCCCCCCACACACACACACACACCAAAAAAAAAAAAAAAAATGCACATGGGTCTTATGCTAGACTCAGATTGGCTCTCCTTTATGCTATTGATCTTTTTTTAATCTGACTTCTCACGGTCATTTCTCGTTTGACAGTGAAATATTATCACGGTCCCAGGGATAAATGTTACCTCTGAATACTGAGCCCTATCAGCTTTTTGCAGTTATATAGCTCGACTCTCCAGTGTATTCTGGAGAAACACACACTTTCCCTCGCTGAGTTGAGCTCCCGCAACACACTGACATTTAAAAGCTGCAACTCTTACTATTGCTTTGCACGCTCATTACTTTCCTGCACTATTTACCAGCGTAAGCGGAAAATATTAAAATAGTAGAAAATTGAACCATTTTTCTCCATCATCTGTTAAGCCTCAAAGGGATTCTCGTGTTAATTAAAAATGTTACGGTGGCTTCTCTGTGGCTGGACAGCATCTATTGTGCTTGCTCCATATCCTTGTAAATGGCAAATGAAGAACGGGGCCTTTTTTTGTGTGTGTGTGTACCACGGATACAGCAAGAAAGACGGTTTACAGTGTCCATTATTTTTGTTATGGTTTATGAATATCTCTGGAGATGAAAGAAATAGGACTTGAGGGAGCAGCAGATGGAAAAACTCCATCATAACTCAAGAGGTACAAACAGGGACTCTCTCACACACACTCGCACTGCGAGGTACACAAGCCAAGCACGGGAGCAAATACACAAAGGATTTCAATTTGCAATCAGAATCAGCATGGTAAACTCTCAGTGTTCCCTCCAATGTCCCCTGTATTTGGCATCAAAGTTCCGCCCGGCCGTAAAAGCCAAATTCTCGATGACATAGAGGAGATTGCGCTGTCGAAAATGCAATCAGCCAAAGCCGCCTCAAGTGCTGATGAATTACTGCGACTTAGGAAAAGACAATGACTTGTCAGTTTTGCAGCGATTGGCTCCGTCGAGGGACAGACACGAGGGACCTGAAGACGCAGGCCTGCATACTCCAACCGTGAATGGATCAACATTCTTTGATATTAAGTTTGCCGCACATGGGTAACTCGTCAGAAAGCTAACTGTCTATGAAGGTGGCGATGTCAGATGTTTCTGTTTTTTCCTGTGCAGAAAAAAATGGAATTTAGTGATGGAAACGTTTGTTCCGTCATCGTTTTTTTTTTTTTTTTTCACTGCTCCTTTTGATTCATTGTGCCATTTTACTGACTGTGCCGTTTCAAATTATACCATCAAAGTAAGCACTGCTAACATATGTCATGTTAATATCAAGTCGTACCTTTACTGAGAAAGACACGGCCCCAAAAGCAATTTGCAATTAAGCATCATTTGGTTTTAATTTAACAGAAACTTCCTTTGGTTTGTCTTCATTGGCTTTGATGGCTTGTTGCATGTTTGCAGCTGGGTCTTAAAACAAATCTCATAACCATTAATTCATGCAAATCGATACAGAATGGAGATTAAACTTCACTCACATGAATGATACTTTGCAAAAACGTAATGTTCACTTTTGATGTTTCTGTGTTTAAGTGAATGGGAGCTAATTTACTGGAGGAAATGGCTTAAGTGATTATAAAATCTCTTGACTTCTGGTGCAGGCATGAAGACGCGGCCCTGATTACAATTATAGAGAAGAAAATTTAAGAAATGAACCGATCACACTGGAACCAGCTTATAGAGCATGTACAATAACAAATAGGAGTCAATCTGTAACAACATATATTTAATTCGAAATGAGCTGCGGCAATGTGAAGCTTAATCTTTAATACGGTTTTTGTTTACAGCCAAACGCTTTGATTTGGCTTTGACGCGATCCACTGATTAACATCATTTTATTCTTCATTTCCTGAGCAGTTTTATTCACTAGTACACATTTCCTCTCCCATCCCTCATTTCCTCAATCGCCAACAAATGCCTGCTGATCTTGTGCAGTCACTTACATTAAATGTATCTTGAAGACAGGGAAACGAAAGGGGCCATATGGAGAAATGGTGCACCTTCTGTTGAAATGTTCAAAAGTGCACCTTCAATAGTCCTCATGGACATAAAAAATAGAAAACATTGATATGACAGGAAATTGCCCCTGGGAGCTAAGAATGATTACCAGCGTGACAGGAATAATCTGCAAAATAGTTACAAGCACACAATGATTTGCCTAAACAAACATGACTTTGACCACAATCCTTAAGAAAATCTCAAAATAAAAAAAAACCTCCATCTACCCAATTATTTAGATAATGACGAAGGACAATGGTGGACTGAAATAGTTTCAAAAGGAGAAGCCATGCAACAAGGGGTTGGGTTTTAACTCGCCACGCTTGCTGCCATGATGACAATATTCAAATGGGCCTCTTAGCTGCACTAAAGAATATAATTATGTACCGCCATCCTTCCTGCTGTTCAACTTCTTGGATAACAACAGACATCCTGCCCGTGTAAACACTGATTCATAAATAGAAATGCTGTTAGCGAGCAGAAGTCTTTTTAAAAATGGATATTTTCCTGTTATGTCCCATTAAAAATGAAGGAGGGAGGAGGTCACCGAGAGTTTGGTTTTGTTTTAAAACAAAAGGCGAGGTCGACACAGGCGAGGCGTCACTCCGGAAACGCACACTCGCGTATCATAGTCCGGCAGTTAAGTGCTGACTTGCCCACGTTGCCTCTGTCAGCCTTCATCCGTGTTAATTCACAGAGGTGTGCGTTCATGCGCTGTGGCTGAAGAAAATACACACTAGCCAGGAGGAGGCTTGTTTCCAAGCCTGCACTCTGAAAACGGTCATTAAATAATCATAGGTCCCCCGAGCCGAGCCGTGCCGTGCCCGGTTGGGCCGGGCTGCCTCAGCCACAGTGCTCATCACTGCAGGGGTCAAGTAGAGTGCGAGGCTGCTGCTCAGATACGGGACCAGTTCATCGTCACCGCGGGAGTCTCGGCCCACACCACGCTACGAAAAAAGAAAAAGGGCACGAGCACACAAGTGCGCTCACCTTGCTTTAACCCGGCTGTCTGCGAGGAGGAAGGTCACGTTACGGTCACTGCGCGGTTTGACACGTCACAGAAACACAGGCTACGAGCTACTTAGATTTCTGAGGGGGAGGTGTGTGTGTGTGTGTGTGTGTGTGTGTGAGAGGACTACCATCTAGTCTAATCTGCCTTGTCTCAATTTGGAGGCTGTATATGGAGACATGGCATAAAGAATTGGATTTTTTACGTGTTTCGTTTACTCTCACGTTCCCGTCTTTCTACACATTGACAATGGAAGGTGAAGCTGTTTCACGGCAAATCATGAAATGGTGCATTTTCTCCTCCAGTGTATGGGTATGGGAAAAAGTTCAGCTCTTTCTTTGCCACTCTCTAACTTTCATCAAACCTGACTGAGGGAGCATCTGTGTGTGTGTGTGTGTGTATAGTGGCAGCACAGGGAGGGGCGGGGGCAAGAAACATTTATCTCGTCAGACTGCTGAACAGCTGGGTTTATTCAGCGGCAGAATTCACTTCTGAAACATTTCGTGGGCGCTTCTTTATGTTTTCAGTCATCCTCCAACCTGTTTACTGCCACCTCGCTTTACTAGCACAGTGTTGCCGGTGCTGCTGGCTGCCATGACATAAAACAAATCACTTCCTGTGTGCAGAGCAGGAAAGTAGTCACATTTGATGACGGCTTGAATCTAAATGTCATTTGTTTACATTTAAAGGTTATGCGCTATGGTTTTAAGTACTTTTCCTTTATTTATATGGTAGGATAGCCGCACACGTGCTGTAGTGGTTAGCACTCTTGCCTGTGCAGCAAGAAGACCCAGGTTCACGACCCGGTCAGACTTTCCAGCTTTCGCCCTATATCAGCTGAGATTGGCACAGCACCCCCCTGTGTGGAGGATAAAGCGGTTGGATGGATGGTAGGATAATAATGTTTTGGCTAATCAAGTTCCAAATGATGAACTGATTACAAACACCAAAGGCTTTCATCAGATAATAAATGAGTCTGTGCGGCCAATGGCTACAGTTCGAGGCTTCCGCCACCCAAAACTAGGATGTCTTTTTAAAGTCTAACTAGTGATGTGAGATGTGACAATCTCTTGCTCTCCACACAGACTGTTTACCAAACAACCTGCTCTAACATGATTTGTCAACCTAGAAGGCTTCCAGCTGGGCAATAAAGCCCCCCCCCCCCCCCAACCTCCGAATTCAGCTAGTCTGAACATCACGTAAAGGGTTCATTTACGTTCCTTCCATTACCCCTGGTGTGTTTCTCTGCCCTGCTCCTAGCTCCGCCCTCAGGCCCCAGGGCAGGCATCTTGCACACTCAACATATAGCGAGAACTGAAGCAGCGAAGTGATGAATGATTTCGAACACACTGTGGACTCAGCAAATGTTAAATATTCTCATTAGCTGGTTGAGAGATCACACACACACGCAGCCTGGCAGCAGTGCTACCGCCTTTAACCACCCGAGCCCGAGGCTGTCCAAAACAGCCCCCCCAAACCCAACCTCACCACCCCCACTCGTGTTTTCTTCTCCACCTGCCTCCGTCGCCCTTCTCTTTTTCCGTCTCGTTCTAATGGTCGGGGCTTCGTATGCCATACGAGTGACAGGCTACACAGGCGTCAGCACTGTCGCGTGTACATGTCTCTGTCAAAAGACAGGCAGCGGGGCGCTGGAGAAGAACAGACACCTGATCTGTCGTAACTGTTGCTCCCTTTCGGGACCCCCGCTCTGGCTTGTTAGCTCGAGACTGAAGATGTACAGAAACAGCTGTCCCTACAAAAATGCACTTACGTGACAAGTGCCGCATGCTTGACCTCTGCTGCATCAACTGTATTTTCAGTTTTTGTCATGAAAGTCTGACTGTGACTTGTGCATTTTTATTAAAATTAGCCTGATTTTGTCACTCACGTTTCCCGTCCTGCAAGCACAAAAGAAAAAAGCGGGTAATACACGACATATCTGGCTCCATTCTCTATTAAACTGCCAGCAGCCGGTGTGTTTAGGAGCAGGGTCTGTGGTAAAGTGAGAAGAGGAGCAGGAGAGTCACAGAGAGCACATAGTTCAGGGCAGAGGTGGCTCCCGGCCATCCATCTGTGGTTTCAGGATTCAGAGAGTGCTGACAGGTCTGGATCCCCCCGGCACAGGCCTCTGGGCTGTAACCACGGATACCCAGACAAAACAAGAGCTGTCACTCAGGCTGTACCAGCTAGACAGAGTCACAGGAGATGGGAAAACGGGATAGTCAGACACCACTGGTGTATGTGTGTGAAATACACAATACAAGATGTAAGAATACAAGAAATGCACAAGCAATGAGTGCAGACAGTCTTTGGACTAGATACTGTATCATCAGTCACAGGCATACTAATTCATAAAAGTGAAGACATTTTAAGAAACTCCAGACTTTAGACAACGCAGAACATGGTGATGACTGCACGCTGCTACTTCATCAATTTTGCAAATGCCTAAATCTTCCTGACATTTATATACACGTGTGCTCCACCTTTGGAAAGCGCCAGTGCACTTCACCGCGGACGGGTGGGAAAACAAAATAGTTCAAAGTGGATAAAGCAAGAAAATAACAGATGGCAACCGAGACTGTGGACGGTCAAGTTGAATAGCACAGCAGGAAACTGTTCATAAATGAATAAGTGTGGAGGAGGGAGACGTTTGAAATGGATAAATATGAAAGTCATGATAGTGTTGACATCTATTTCAAAGGCACAGAAAAATGAGTCACTTGAGTTGTATTCTATAGTATATGATATTTTCAAGGTGCAATGCAAAATGCAATAAAGCTGCACTATAAATTATGATTTTTTGCATTAGTGGCGACTGCTTCATGATGTCTATGGCTCTATTGTAGAATTATTTATAACAGCTGTCTGAATTTTTCCTGATAACCCTTCAAGCTGGGCTTGATTTCAGAGATGCCTGACGGTTACCCTCCTCCCCAACAATATCCTTCTGTACATTAAAAGGACAATAATTACCTTTTTTTTTTTTTCACCATTGTTTTGCACTGCATCAACACCATGTTCAAAGCCTCAGGCTGCAAGCCAAACAGCCAACTACTCAATCAAATCCAGCTGCCTTTATTTACCTCAACTGCAGAGAGGTGCTGCGTATGTGCTGCGTCCTTAATGTAAGAAAAAACCTCCAGGCTCTAAGACACAAAAGTACCTCAGACATCCTTGAACGTGTGCCTGCTCAACGTTTTATGTGTACATGATCATTTTTGTCATGTAGTGCAGAACATGTGTGAATGTGTTGGACACACTGATTTTTGAAATGTCAATGTTAGTTTATCTGTCGGTGATGCCTCGAGGCACCGGTATGTGAAGTCTGCGTTCTTCTTCCTCACTCAGTACACACCAGGGAAGAGAGAGAGAGAGAGGTGTGCGCATGTGTGTGTGTGTGTGTGTCGTTCTTACAAATCCCGCTACTGTTCCCACACACACACGTGGGTGATAAAGCGAGACCAAAGTGTGTGTCTCAAAATATTTCACCTTAGTGACTGAGGAAGCAAGTCACAACATGTTCCTCTGTTGGAAAATACTATCAGACAGAAGGAGAATGTTTTCATACATACAGTGTGTGTGTGTGTGTGTGTGTGTGTGTGTGTGTGTGTGTGCACTTGCACATCTATTACTGTGAGGATCATTTTTAGACCCTACAACAGTGGTTCCTAAAGTATTTCTGCCAGTAACCCCATGGACCGCCTTAAGTTAACCTAGTTATCTAAAATTTCCAGATCTGATTCAGTTTAAAACAGCAAATAATGTTCAAAGCAAGAAATAATTCACTTCCAAATAAAACAAAGACTTTCAGGGAAATTTCAGGGAAATTAAATTTAAAAATGCAGCGTGACAGGACAACAGTCTAACAGATGAATTACAGCAGAGTAAAAACATAAATCAGTTTAAAAGAATACACAAAATAAATTTTTTTTAAATAAATACCAGGACGGTAATGGAAATGGTCGTGAACACTAATAAAACATTGTATAAAATACTGTAAATATGTAAATATTTGGTGATGGGATAAAGTCATCTATAAATTGAGCTGTATGTAACAGCAATGGGGCTAGGCACTGTACATATAAGTTTATACGTCTGCCTACTTGTATGTGTTTGAAATAAAAAAACGATCTATCTATCTAAAAAAAAAAGTATAATACACAATTAAATCCTAACTTAGGACCAGGCTTTAGACTTCGTGAAGACTAATAAGTATTCACAAGATCAGTGTTTCTGCCAGCAAAGGTCCTGAAAAGCAAAAACAACTACACGCTCACACATATATATATGAAGATATATCCACTGAAAGCACATCTTACTAAGGCTCTTCAATGTGGGCTACATCACTGCTTAATTTAAATCAAACTCTGGAGCCTGGGAGTCATTTATCTACATGAGTGTGTGAATGTGTGTGTGTGTGTGTGTGTGTGTGTGTCTAACCTTCAGGCATCTCACTTTTTGCCACTGGGAAAAATCAATATCAGGATGTAGAACAAAGAGAACCCCCCGACCCCCCGTGACTTCACCAAGGTAAATATTTGAATAATTTATTTATCATTTTTCTGCAATTCATCAACGTAAAGAACCCCATAAATGTACATTCTGTTTTCATGAGAGCTTTATTTTTTTATTTGGCCTCTCTTGCTTGCCCTTGCCATGGTGGCTTACCTCTATTCTGAATACATTCTGAAAATGTAGCTCAATATTTCAAGATTTCGAGCTTGGTAATTTTGTTTCCCCCAGTATCCATCATAACTCGGCAACAGACTCAATTTCAGACAAAGCCATGAAACAGAGGGGCCTCACCTCACAAGCGCATCCCCGTGTCTCTAATTCTACACAGGTCCCTCTCAATAAAATCAGCAAATATTGTGAGGATGAGCCTGGTGAAGTGAAAGGTGACAGTGACTGAGATGGTGCATTATTTCAAATAAACAAGAGCACGTCTTGTTACAGGCTCAATTTAATCCAATTCAAGGTTGTCATATTGCATCTCGCTTACCAACCTAAACCGCCTCAAACAAATTCCAGTGTCACAGATACTTGTAATAAATGTCACAGCACCATTAGGCAGGACATCTATGTTTTTGGTTGTGTCCTCATGTGCAAGGCTACTGCAGATGAGCATAGACATAGAACAGGTGATGTTTTAGGCCTATATTTAACAAAGACCTGATCGTTAACCCTGCATCTCACACCACCACTAGTCAGCACTTATAAACGGACAAATTCACTTTGATTGCAAGACCCATTTTGTTGAAATGACAAAAATAGCTGGTCCGTCGTGGGCCAACGTTCAGTGTAAATATGAGGTTTTCCAAATGTTGCTGTCCTCATTGCAGGATATTCTATTAAAAACACTCACACAGCAAAACAACCCATATACTGTACGTGTTTCTAGGGTTGGTGTTAATGTCTACCGGCTAAACGGTGTTACACAACGTATACAGATGTGATAGATGATGACAATGAATATATACGTTACATAACTGTTTTTCCTTCAGTCAATCAGGGACAGAGTGCAATTATAATAATTAGTGTAAAGCCATTCTTCATTTTTGCACTCTCTCGCCAACACTCATTAAAATACACATTCATCAGCTCAATGGCTCCACTTGATCCCCGTGGAAATACCCGCAAATAAGTAATAAATAAGAAATAAGATATATTCTATGCCTAAAGCAGAGACACTGAGCTTGTGTGTGTGTGTGTGTGTGTGTGTGTGTGTGTGTGTGTGAGTTGAGTCAACCCCACGTTTCTCTGTGTCAGGATGTGCTTCCGTATCCATGCGTATAATTAGGTTAGTGCTCGTGTTTTCCTCCCTTTCACCTACAGTCTGAACCTTAATGATGTTTAATGCATGCGTGACGTTCGTGTGTGCATGTGCACAGGTAACAATACTTAATGTTTTCCTCCTTTCCCCTCGCGTGATGCCCAACAGTGTCCAGGTCTGCGTGGTGCAGCGAAATTGGCCTGAGAGGTTTGGGAACATTTTGCCCTTACAAACAGGGGCAAATCGATAACGTCTCGGTTGAGGGAGCCACTCTCCATACGAAGGTGAGCTGAGTCAGCACTGCCAGAGGGGGCCGAGGGAGGGAAGCGGGGATGGAAATGATTGCTTTACAAGCAGTAAAATGCACAGTGGTGTTGAGAACTCTCTGTGGACACCGCGCTACACGCCTTCTCTATCCTCTGGTGGAGGAGCGGCATAGAGGGGGTGGGGGGGGGAAGAGAGAGAGAGAGGAGAGCGCACACATAAATGCCTGGCTTGTAAAAACAAAAGCTTAGTCTCTTTTGAGCTGCAATTGTAATGGAGCTCTCCTGGTTTCTCAATTTCTTACACAAACTTGCTCCCTGTCAATCTGTTTCTACAGGGTTTTAGCCTTAGCCGAGTCAATCACATCTCTCTATATATATAAATTATGAATGATTTCTGCCTTTTTCTTCAGTCTATTTACTCCTCCAGCCGTCACTGGGCCAATTTAATGTGGTGGTTTTGCTAATTAGAGTGTGATAAGGAGGAAGACGGTGTGCAGCACATGATGTTCTGATGTACTTCAGGTACAGCAGCAGCTATCGTTCATTAGTCCTAAAGCACTCAATCTTCTCTCATTGTCTCCTGTGGAGCTCCCTGTAGCTAGATGATTGATTGGTTGGGCCGATTCATCTGGTTACTATTTGACACTATTTTTTAAAAAAGTAGCCATTGCCTAGTTACATTTTTATGTACTAACCGGTTTTTACTATTTTTCTGAGATACTTGATAAATGCTGCAAATTCACTTAAACCTTTTTTTATCATCTAGTTTTGTTTATTTAGGTTATACATATTTTTTTATTGAAAATACAGTATAGAGAAGTTAAGCATTTTTTGTATTATTCATTATTATTCAACAGTGATATTTTGTCAGACGGAGGGGAAACATCCGGCTAAAATATATGGGTCAAAATAATATCTGCATCAATAATCGGACATCTGCTGCCCCAATTTCTAGAAAATTGCTTCGGCCCTCGGAATAAAACATCAGTGGACCTCTACAGCTCCTGTATACTTTTCCTTTTCCTCCTCTTTTTGTGTCTTAAAAGTACAGCAACCACAGATCCTCACATACCTGCCTTTGACATCATGCTGCAGCTCTGAATAAGTCACCTCACATCTGGCACTAGAATGCAACTCCACATGCATCTCGAGTGACCACTTGTGATCCGATGTCACTCGGCTGCTCTGCGTGTTAATTAACATTTATATCACTATTCTTACTCAAGCTAATTTTAGTCGACTGGATTGTGACAGATGGGTCCATTGTCGGTGTGTTTTTGTGTACACGTGCGATGTGTGCATGTGTAAAAAGGGGAATGCGGCAGGGAGATGTTCCAAAATGAAGCAGGCTGTGGAGTGAGAACATTTCTATTCACACTTTACAAAGAGTGTGGTCACAGTGTATGTGTCCCAGACCATCTCCTAATAATTGAATCCACAATGTGTACTCAGTGTGTCCTTGTTGTGGTCACACTCATTCTTAGTAGGGCTAGAACAACGGACGGATTATTAATCTAATACTAATTTAATCAGCAAATATTTTTTGATGAATGAATATGGTATGAATATCTTTGGTTTGTGGACAAAACTAAACATTAGAGGGTGTTGTTCTGTTAAAGTTGAAGAAACAACATTCAACCAGTTTCTACATTTTAAGATTTTGAAAATATTTAAATGATTAAATTGTGGAAATAATTGTTAGTTGCAGCCCCAACACTGTCCCTTTATGTGAGTGGCTCTCCCAAGATGCTAACAACAAGGTTCAATTTAATTTAATTTAATTAACAACGATGTATGTATGCAGATATAAGTGTAATGTTCCCAACTTCCTGCAAATCAATCTATTAATACATTGATTTTCTATTCCACAGGAAGCTGAAATTTCCTACAGATAGCAGATCCATCACAGTAAACATATTTTTGGTTTTTCACCGACTCACTTCGTCATGAGAACGAGAACCATCCTGAAAACTCTCCTTGTCGTCATGTGGTCAAGGTCATGTGGTCAAGGAACCGCAACATTCTGACATTTAACACTCGCCTTCTATAAAAAAAAAAATACTGCATTCAAAATCAGGAAGAGCAGTAAGTATGTAATTATGATGACAGCGTTTCCTTTTTTGTATACACTGAAAACAAACAACTGTGATTGTAGCAGATACCACAGGTCACTGCTAGAACTCTGCTCACTCACTTCTACATGTTCTGCGGAAGGTGGCGGTTGGGTTTTGGCGTCAGTGTTAGTCACAGGAACCAGGGCATTAAACCTTCTGTGAACTGTGTCGATATGTAAGAGTGTTTTTCGGTAATTGCCTCTGATGTAAGAAAGTGAAAGGGGTGGTGGCTTAAAGCATACAAGACCATACAAGGCTAACCGAACATAGTTTTCAGATTTTAGAGTGATGGTATTATAGAGCCAAGCAGAGAAAGCCAGGAGTGGATTGAAGTCCTGAGGCACAGCTGAGAGGGAAGAATAAATGAACAAGTAGGGCAGAGTGAGTGAAGTTGTAACTTTGACAAAAAAAACTAAAGGTGATGAAATGTTCTTTGTGCTGGATTACTTATTTCAATCCAAGTTTAAGTTCCCGCAAGTTGTTTTTGGTTGCCCTGTAGAAGGAATTGGATCGGAGTGGTGCGTGTAATTTCAATTTAATGGTCCAAAACACAGAAAACACTGGTATGATCGTTTAAGTATATTTTCCTGAAAGCTACACTGACTCAAGAGAGGATCCAGGACATATCTGGGGCTGAAGGTGAACAGCTGTTTTCCTCTTTTGCAGTCGTAATAGGCGGTTGTGCGGTGATGTGCACTCTTCCTGATGACAGTAAATACAAATGCCGGCATCAGTCTCTCACATCACCACTGTTTGAATGGCAGCAGTTGCCTTTTTTGTCATATCATACAGCATGAGGAACAGAGAAATATTAAAGAATGTTCTGTGTGACAAGCTGAATGCAGTGAGCGCGTCCCTGTCCATCATTTGAACGGAATGTTAAACGACATATGCACGGCAATATGTCAGAAAGTAATAGCCTATACTGCCACATCTCCACCAGCATTTTGTTGTGGGTTACGGCAGGTCTGCGGTGGATCAGTGTGATAAAGAAATAGAAGGAAAAAAGATGAATGTGACAAAACAAGCCGCATACATAGTTTGTTTGAGTAATGGATGCTGGATACAGATAAAAGAAAACACCACATTTAACTAGAGTTTTAAATAAAACATGAGACCTGTGTTAGTGGCTTTTCACTCCGTTCAACGTTGATAAAATCATGCAGCCTTGCTACGGCACGTTGTCGAAGGTGTGAGAACACTTGTGCACTTGGTGCACATAGCCTTCATAGCAGCTGTCTGCTCTGGCGAGGACTGGATGAGCCAGCAGCGGTGAATACATTACTCTCACTCAGTGAATGTCACAAATGCCATTTCCAAATGCTGAATGTCACGGAGACTGTTGGGATGACTGCTAACACCCAAGGTCTAACGCTGATGTCTACATTCCAACCGTTAACGTCCCGAATCTCTGCTTTCTGCAAACAAAATGATGCTCACTGTGAGCCAAAAAATCACTAAAACAAGGAAGAGTGAAGAGGATTGGAGGCTGTATGTTTGCTGATTACTGCTGGACCTTAAAGGGGCCTCCACTCAACAACATGTAGAGCTTTCTCAACTGAGAGGTTTTGTTATTGATCTTCTTTTCATCCAAACACAGCCCAAATCATATCAGTGCAGGAAACCAACACTTTGTCACACAAAACAGACAAACACTGCAGGTGGAGCTTCGCCATGCGATGTTATGTTCACGGCGAGGCGGCCATTTTTAACGAGGGACCCCTGACAAAGTCCTGCAAGCTCTGGAATGCACAAAGGAGAGAGAAGAGGGCCAGAACATAAACAAAAGAAACTGAAGCGCATCGCTCTAACACACACACACACACACACACACCCCTGCCTCAGTGAATCTCATTGTTTGCAGTGCAGTCATCAAGGGCGCGCTGCTGCCGAGTGCTGGGAGCCGATGCTGATTATTTACCACGTCTTCCGATATGAATGTTTTGACGTCATGAAGGTCATTCTCCTCTACCTCTCATTCAGCTGTCACTCATTGTTGCGACGCGCCATCACGGAAACATTGTCTCGCCCCGCTTTTGTAAGCATTGATTTGATATAGGAGAAAACATACATTTCAGGCTATAGAAGTGGAGTCTCTGGAATACGGTCGCTCAATCGAACTTTTAGAGCACCTTTCACACGAGTAAGTGTAGTGAAATGTGTTTGCAGAAAAAGTGTAGATCATAACAAATAAATTAAGGACTTTGTTGTTTGGTTCAGATTTGCAATAACCCTGAGAGAGAGAGAAAGAGAGAGAGAAAGAGAGAAGAGAGAGAGAGGAAGAGCTCCTGGTTAAAGTCATCCTTGTTTGTTTGGATTCAAGACTGACTTCATTATTATTATTTTTTTCAAAAAGATTAAAGTTTTTTTAATTAAGGTTCATATCACATTTGAATATGAACCTGCATAATTGGCTAAACTATTCTGGGTAAATGTTGAATTTACACCGCTGATACCTTCCTGCAGCAAATAAACCACAACAATACGCGAGCTGCGAGACAGAAAAACACCGTTTCTCTTCCTTCCGGCTTTGAAAATATGTATTCCACGTGACAACTCTGCAACTATGAGAAGAAAATCAAACTATGATGGCCAGTTGTGTTGAGCACAAGACACCCAGCCATCAATATAAACAATAATTATTCTTTCAGAACATTTCAAGATTATATACAGCAAAGAAAACTAATTTCAACCAACTGCCAAAGCGCTTGCCTCATAAATCATCTATCAATCTCTGCGCTTGCAAAGTCAAACCATGCTCATCTCCAAGCTTTGTGCATCTGTCATGGACGAAAACAGGACATTACTTTCCAAAAAATAGAAAGGGGCACTGTGTCGACCAGCATGTCCAACACAAGAGAAACAATCTTCAGTAATTGCCTGCTATCAAACGAGGAACAGTGATTCAAAATGCAGGATAGAGGGAGGGTACCTTCGCACAAATTGCAAACCAGTCAAGGACATTACAACCATCCATCTTCTGAGAAATCGCAGAACCAGTCAAAGAGGAGAAGCTGTCGCCGCTGCTGCTGCTGCTGCTGCTGCTGCTGCTGCTGCTGCTGCTGCTGATGGTGGTGAGAGTGGGGGTGGTGGTGCGTGAGCAGTGGCGGTGAGGTGTTCCCAGATGCTGATGATTAGAGTCGGACATGACACACACTAAACAATGAGGGGTGAAAAGACTAGGATGCCTCTGACCTTTTGAAGGTAAAAGGAGGGGAGGTGTACACATGCAAGCATTATTGATTTCAGAGAGTTTATCTGTATCACAGGCAACAGCCCACACACAGGCTGTATGAACAACATGTGCACCTGTCAGGATTAGGGCTATAGAGTCCGAGCAACAGAGACAAGAAGGGCGTGAGGTAAACATGGACACACTAATCTGATCTCTGTCACTCCATCTCATGACATATAACATACATGACGAAGGGAGAAAAGCCAGGTACTGTACACAAATAGAAAAGGAACATACTTGTGTGCACCACATTTATGGTCAATACTGAAGCTATTGATCAGTTTGTTTCCACTGCACCAATACATAATTCATTAACTGTTAGGGTGTATGTTGATTCACACATGCACACGGTGTGTGTGTGTGTGTGTGTGTGTGTGTGTGTGTGTTGCCAGGGTAAACCATCAGTCAAAGTCAACACCTCTTTTCACACAATTACCACAAGCGTTATGGTTAAAAATAAGAACAATGCAGCATGCTGCAGAGATTCTCAGGACTGAGGCAGTCATCTCCATCTCCCCGCTCTCCAAGAGAGGTTATAAAAGGTCTGAAACTAGTTCATGAAAGAATTAAAAGCCCGATGCGATTAAGAGACAAGACGAGAAAAGAATGAAAGCGCCGTGTCTCGCCTGGAGCAGTTTTTGCCTCCACAATCTTTCAGTTGGAACTGGAGTTTAAGGCAGGAGAGTGTTTTCCCCACAGGCACATCAAGGCCCTCTCTACAGATCAGGGATCATCACAACCATGCACTCCATCCAAACCTCTGGCAACACTAGTAAAGAGTCACCACGTCATCACGGTAGTCCTGGGTCAGTGGTCAGGGGCAGATTCTATAAAGTGTTGCTCATATCACAAGGGCACTGTACTGCTCCGGTGAACAATGCTGGATATTTACGTTCCGCGCTGACCAGCGCCTCAAATACTCTCCAGCAATGATTCATTGACATTGGTTAATCTTATCAGGGACTGCCTGGACACAGCAGTAATAAACTGGAAATTGTCTAGTGAATCTCATAACAAATCACAACCATGGGGAAACCAAAGCACCACAGATGCTCAGAGCAAGAATGGACCAGTCTATGGGCTGTTATTGTCAGCAAGCTATAATGGGAAAGTGGTAATTAATTATGTAATAAAAAAACATAATTGTTTAACATTAAAACATGTTCCTGACTTGCTCTTTTACTCATATCTATCTATCTATCTATCTATCTATCTATCTATCTATCCATCTATTCATCTATTCATCTATTTATCCATTTAGGTTCATAAAGGAACGTAAGTATGAGACATATTAAAGCCTTTACAGCAGTAAATGGCATGGCTTTTAAATCAAGCCCCAGGGTTAATCAGACACAGGAATGTAATAGCCTCAGTCTCCACCCCTTTCTTATTGAAAACCGGCAGTGAGAGCTGAAACTTAACTGAATCTAAAGGTTGTCCGAGTGGTCACAGTTGGAAAATGAGATTATGACGAGGGCTTGAGTAATGAAGGAAGCCGCCTGTCTCCAACCCTGTTCGCCTCACAGGAGGCAGTTAAAGGCACCTGCCACAGACATAAAAAAATGACTAGCCACTTCAATTAGCCCAATAATGTATAATGTGAAACACATCTACAGTATTTAACATGACCTGGGGACAATGGGAAAAAAGAGCTGTCCTGTTGTTCATTAATGAAATTTCACATTCACTGCCTGGGTCTGGACGGGCAAAGTGATAATCGGAAGAATTGAAAGCTTTATTTATTCAACTCGTTTTTGTGTTGATGAGATGTGGTATTTTGAGTGCTGGGATACTTTAGCTAAATGTGAACTACCTCAATGTGTGTATAAATTAGTATTATTAGGCTGAAAAGAGTCCACAGCACTATTAGCAGTGCTGTCAGGCTGTACCTCAAACACACCACGCTAACACATTCACCTCAGGCGGATGGGAAAGTGATAAGTTTCACAGGCATTTGGTCGTTAACCCCTGTACTAAAACTCTGATCTGGTGATGAGGTGAGAGAAAAAGTCAGGGATGTTATAATGTGTTCTGACATGAATTTGTGCAAATTTTATGGTAATCCATCCAATACCGGTGGTGCTTGAAGAAACCAAAGTCATTAGGATTCATGCACCGCAGATTACGAACGTCTGTAGAAATTTAATGGTGATTCATCATTGTCTTTTTTATTTTGAGACACTTGAAGACAGAGGTGACGATGTGGACTTAAACCAACACTGTCATCCCTACTCTTTGACTGTTTAAGTCAATGTAACACCAATTAAAATGTGATTCACATCCTCTTTGGCAACATCTGCCACCCCCATTACATGTAAAAATGTTTTCATGTAAAAAATGTCATAATTTTTCTTTTAGATGAAGAGGACTTCATTTAATCCATATCTTTTCAGAAAAGAGCCTGCAGGCCAGCAACTGCCCTTCAAAATGAAGGAACAGCTTGATGTCCAGAGTGAAATCAATTATTTGGCCAGTGAGAACTAGACGGCATCTCACCTCCGGCTGTGCATGTGGATTATTGCAATAGTTGAAGAGGACTGACAACACACAGGTGGCACTGTCGGCAGTGAAACCACCTCTGAACTCGGCAGTTAGAACAAACACCCAGAGATCAGCGAGAGTGACGCTGCTCGTCTCACTCTGCATATGTCAATCCTGATTTCAGATTAACTGCTGTGTTGAGTCTCCATCTTCCTCACAGATCTGCACACCAAAATGATTAAAGCAAATTAATTTAATCTGCTTTTAAGTGGGAACAACAAGCATCTCAGGTTGCTGTGATCCAGGGAACACGTTCACCTGAACGAAACTAAACCTGGTTGTTAGGTTTGAGAGCAGTGTGTGCGTGTGCCTCTTTTCACTCCCACATCTTTGTGGGTGAAGCTCCTTCCATCTACAAACTGATTGGCAGTGTCAATCGTGATAACTGGCAGTTTGCTGCAAATGCATATACTGAATCTACTTCACACGGGCCAATTCTGGCTAAAAAAACGGAGGTTATTTAGAAGGGAATGGAAAGATTATCCTAATATGGCCTCGCCATGATCGTCACTTGCAGATTTCACAGTTTATTTTGGCCCTGTGAAGCTGTGGCCTTGCATAAGCAAAGAAGACGGCAGTCATCAAGCTCGTCTTCAAAATCTGTTAACCGGGGTGCAAGGTAATAAAATTTAACCTCACCGCGTTCGTGTCAATTCTTTTTTCTATCCGATTGTTTTGATTTCCATACAGGAACGGGCTGAGTTGTATGAGGCCAACACTGAGGCCGTGAGGCTGCAGATGGTGCTCCACTGAGAGACTGTGTGGTGAAAAAGCTGCCACCAGACAAGCTGTGGTTAATCAAGATGAGAACACAGCAGAGCGAGCCGAGCCCCGCCGAGCCTGTGTGCTGTTTGGGCACCGAGCAGACAGAGATGAAACAATGTCTTGGAAGCACCTGCACAATTTCCTGGACTTGTGCTCTCTGCCATATTCGGAGTGCGACACTGTCTCTGGGAGACAAGTTTCATTACAGTTCATTTCTCCTGCAGCAGATTATTTTACTCACAACAGGAGCGGTTGTCTATGACAGGAATTACAAGTTGAACTGTGACATTTTGTTGCGCTGCACTTACCTTGCAGTTCTTTTCCTAAATGAATTAGAAATGAATAATCCACCAGCTTTAATTGTTTACTTGCATTTAGACTTCAGTCTGATCTAAGTTAGTTCAGTGGGGATGATGTTTGCTTACTGGCAGCTGGGGCTGATGGGAATGTCGTTATTTTTTAATCATCAGATCATAAACCAGTATTGGAATTGATTGATTTAAATATGACCTTGTGATGGCACAAAGTTAAATCCTTCTCTTTAAAAAAAAAAAAAAAAAAAACTGCATGGCAAAGTCGCCACTAGCTGTTAAGATATTTCAGTCTGGACCTAAGCAGTGGATCGACCACCTAACGGAGCAGAACTGCTGTCCTGAGGAAACTATTAAACTAATCTCTGTAATGAAAATGTGCAAAAGTGTGTAAATTCAGTCCACATCCAGACTTGAAGCATCTTCAAATACCATTTGCTCATCAAGCTTCTGGACTTGACATGCTCTTAAGGACTCAAGGCTTGATATTGCCTCAAAAAGTAAAAACGCCTCTAATCAGTACTATTTAACTTGTGTTATTATTAGTAGTAGTAGTATAATTATGATAATACTGTAATCACTTAAAACACCGAAAGCTGAAATAAGCTTGCAGACTTTATAAGAAGAACATGAGCTCATGTGGACAGAACTCTACCAACGAATATACCAATTAAAGCCTTTCTTTTGCTTAAAGTGGTATCTGAGTCAGTCTTTTTCCCAAGATAATACATTTGGTAGCAGTAATGAAGTCAAATTCCTGATACCATGAGGGCAGAGGGCTGTGCAGTGAGCAACAAAGACACTCAGAGAAAGCAGATAAACGGTGAACTTGAAATGTATTGGAGACCAAACGCTCATTACAACCAAGCCTGGATGTGGTTCGAACAGTAATACCACAGATCTGTGAAATCTGGGCACTATTCCCAACAATAGCAGTTCAAAAACAACAGCCCCTGTGCTTCCCAATGGGCCCGCTTCTATTTTGCTACTGAGATCCTCCAAACCAAACAGTTTGGATGTCAGCTGGACTTTCACTCTTTACCATTAAGAGAGAATTTGTTTGGAATTTGAGATTGTGAGCCAGTACACGCCATTACAGCCCAACACGGGATGGAGATGTTGTTAAAAATCTTTGCCTAGACGACCAGGGAAGGGTCAGTGGACTGTTTGCTACAACTTCAAAAATGCTCATTTGCACCTGGAGGTGTAAATGCAACACCTCGACATCAGATGTACATTTATACTGCATCAAAAAGAACTTGAGGCACAAAACCGGGTTATTGCTATTGTAGGTCATGAGGAAAGGTGTCTTACTGAGGGAGCAAATGTGGGGCAGTGAGGCGAAAATGGCAACCTCCAGGAAGGGTCTTACACTAATGTTTTCTCCAGCTGCTCCACCTTAGGCTTATTGGTCCACTGTGCCTATCACAGAAAGACGGGAGGCCGTTTGAACAGAGCCTAGGCTGGGGCCAGCGGAGCACACCTTGGCCCTCACATGCTCCATTAACCAGAAGGGGGTGGGGGGGGTGGGGGGTGGAAGTATGAGGTCTTGACAGTTCCTGGCTCAGAGCCCTGCCGCTGACACAATTACTAGCCCCTTGTCTCTCATCTGTGCTTTACTACCTTGTTTAAAATGGCTGCCTGTAGCCATGAATGTGGATGTAAACAACAGAGCCGCACACAAAAGCACCGAGCTGTCAGCGGTGAGAGATGCTGCTCCTTTCCTATGGATCGCTCAATAATTAACTTTCTTGATTGTTACATATTTTAGATTGTTGGGCAGTTTTTTTTTTTAGTTACTGCCTGTTCAAAATAGCAGTAAATTCCAATCCAACCATAAATCGGTTCAACCTTGGGAGTTCACATGCAGGCTAGAAGCACACCAGACAGTCTGAAGTTATAAGCATGTGGTCAAGCAGAGGGTGCACAAATTAGAAAAATGTGAATCCATCAGAAAAATACAGAAAATAAGACAATGACTTCACGTTGTTTTGCTGTGAAAATGGAGGAACAAGCGGATCCATCCTCCCGATGACACCAAACATGTGAAAAGCGTTCTGTATCATAGATACAGCAAAGTAGAAAACACCTGCAGAGTGACTATTTTATATATATTTTTTAAAAACCTGACAGGGCTACTGTAGTATTAAACCTTGGTGAAACTGCGAGGTTTAGTGCTATTTTCTGTAAAGGTCAAACAGGTATGCAAAAATACAAGCTACAGTGGACAAATGGGAAAGTAATACCTTGAAACATAACGGACTAATAAAACCACACTGAAAGCAATGTCATTTTCCCTGAGGCAGAAAACAGCTGCTCTGTGCTTCATCCCTGACACTCACATAATATTCTCCCTCTCCCGCAGACGCAGACTTCCACTGTGCCTGTTTTCTTTAGCCAGGTGACGGTTTGCCAAGTAAAGTTGAAAAGCAAAATCAGGTTTCGTCTCAGAGGACGTTTTGTTATGCAAACTAACTCGATAGCAAAAAACAACCAGAGCATCGACTGATTTAAGACGGAACACTGTGGTGCGTTGGCAGCAATAACTGTTAGTCTTCTCGACTTCATTGAGCTGTTTTGTACAAGTTAAAGAATAAAAAGAGATTTTATCTTTGGAAAGCTACATCTTCTCGCATTTATCAGAGCTCTGCGTTTCAGCTTTTGTGTTTCAGATTTAATAATGACTCAACAATGACGGACGTCTGCCGTCGCACTTGCTTTACATTCTAAACATATCATCCTAACCATCCTCCGCAGTAAAACAGGCAATCTATTTTTATTGCCTCTAAATAAATGGTTATGTTTAAAAATCATTGATAGCCACTTTAAATATCCCAAGAACTGTTTTACGCTGCAAAAAAAAAAAAAACATCAGTAACAGTTTGTTCTTACTGCATCAATTGCATTTAATTTAGAGTCCATTCTGTCATGTTTAGCCATATTTTGATGAAACACTGGGTGGTATGCAAATGCATGAAAGGAATGAATTATTCTTTAATTCTCAATTACAGAGACCAACAAAACAAACAGCAAATTGGGTAATTGCCTTATTTATCAATGTCAATCTTCTTTTTTTACTAAGAAGCATTAGTCTGACCTGACGGTGCTAACAGCACAAAGATGGTAGACAAAGAAAAAGCAGATCCTGCATCACCTGAGGGAAATATAAAGGTTAATTCTGGCGAGCCTATTTCCCATCCCAGAATAGAGCATTGCGCATTAATGATTATCTACTGCTGGGAAAAAAAAAAAAAAAAACATTTTCTGATTGGATTAATCAAAACCCAGGTCATCTTGCAAAACAATGCATCTTTCTCACATTCTCGCTGTATGTTTTTTTTGGTCTAATTGAGATGAGCCCTTAAGGGGAAACAACAAAAAAGAGCAGAGTGAGGGAGAAGCCATGAAGATGGACAGCCTGAAGTCAGCTCCAGCAGAGGGGCCTCGCTGACCTAGTTCCAGGCTGAGTGGGGATGATATTAGCAAAGCAATTAAGGGAGATGACAGCCGTCAGGCAGGGTCAGACTGACAGGGATAGGAGTCTGTCTGTCTCCCTCTCATGCGTGTTCTCTTTCTTCATCTCTTTCTTCGCCTTTTTCTCTTCTGTAATGGCTATTGATTTTTCACAACCAAAACAAGAGGCCCTCTCAGCCCTGAAGTGGTTGAACTGGTGGAGAGATTTATTTTTAAACTTTTATTTAAAAAAAGGAAGGGTGCATGAACGAAATATAACATTGCAACGGGGGTGGGGTGGATTAGACAGGTCGGTGACCCTGTCAGCTCTTTGCATGCATGTGCAGAAATCACTCCAGGCATGTCAAAACTCGAATTCCACAGTGTTGATAGGGAAATATAACTTCTACCTTCAAAAGGTGCTCCATGTTTTCGCCATGGGGTTGAAGGAGATGAACGTATTTCGGGTAAAGTAAGGCAAACCAAAAACTTTTCCCTTGGTGCAATGAAGATGGAGGCTGGACATTACAGTTAACTCACTCCCAAGGAAATTGAAAGTAAAGTATGTGGTTTTCCGACGAAGCTCAGTAAATCTAAAAATGTGATTTGATTTTGTTTTTGGTTCATCTCACCACTTGTTTCTTTATGTTCCTATAATAAGCTCATTATTCTTGATAATTCAGACACTTAAATTGGTCATCCATCCATCCATCCATCCATCCATCCTCTACCGCTTTATCCTGCACAAGAGGGTCACAGGGGGAGCTGTGCCAATCTCATCTGACATAGGGCGATAGGTGGGATACACCCTGGACCGTTCACCGGTTTAGGGTGACCAATTTACCTAATCCCCATATTGCATGTTTTCGGACTGTCGGATGAAACTGGAGAAAAATCCATGCACACACGGGGAGAACATGCACACTCCATGCAGAAAGGCCCTTGTTCCGACCGGGTCGCAAACCCAGGTCTTCTTGCTGCAAAGGCAAGAGTGCTAACCACTACACCAACCATGCGGCCCCTTCATTTGGTCAATGTATGTATTTATTTCTTAAAACTGCAGTGAAAACACTCGTATGGATATACAAACACTGCCTGAAAAGGTGGAAAAGGACGAACGTGTGACCTTTCTGATCATGTGCGAAACCTCTTAGCCAAACAAAAGAGAGAAAGACAATAGAGAAGGACACGTGCAGCTACAAACGCACAGAAAACAAGATTATGGAAAATCTCATAAAAACCATATTATGATACGGCTGCGTTAACATGCCCCACCAACCGTACATGCAAATCAAATTTACATCAATTACAGGGTGGGTGGATGCAAGTCTGACAAAAATGTAGACAGACGGACCACAATTTACACAAAAACAACCAAGTAGCACATAAGTGACACAACGAGATACAATTACAGTGAAAAGGTTTGTGATGGACTCGGGTAAATGCACATTGGACGCTTTTAAACTACACCGTGTTGTCAAGAGACTCTTATCAATACATTAAATGAAATCTATAGGTGGCGCCTCTGAAGTAACACCTGTCCGATGAGGTAATTAGATGGCACTCGCTGCTACGAGCCTGTCTTTCATCAGCAAGCCGAGCAAAAGAAGGTCAGTATGTATAGACATTAGACAATGAAAGCCTCCTTTTCAAATGCTCTCCATGGCCAGGAACACCTGCTCGCTGATATGTGAAGTACACTTCAGACAGCAAGCCAAGCCAGGTACTCATCGCATAGAATAAGGCTCGATTTCTCTGTTCCCAAAATGTTTTATATGCACAACTTTTTACATAAGTATCACAACACATGCCGTGACAATATAATATGACATGCTATGGATTATGAATTAAGTTATTTAAAGTCTTGGGGTTCTGAGGATTTTTTCTGCCATTTGTGCAGAAGATGAAACAGATATGGTGCAGGAATGCACGTTCACAGGTATGTGTTAACCTCTGTTGAGCCTCTATAGAATCCTTTTGACATCTGTGCCCCCGTCAATAAAACTGCACATGGAGCCCTTTTTAATAGTCCTGCGTGTCCACCACATGTGCAACCTGAATATCAAGAGGTGCGATCACTGACAAAGCTTCCCGTCAATATCATTAAGGCCGGAGACAAGACGAAGAGCAAACCTTTAGTTCAAGAGCCTCGGCTTAACGCATAACTGCAAATGACCTGTGGCATGCCAGTAATCGCTCAGCTGCTTAATGTCTTTATTAGCTCTGCCATCTCCGCTGAAAGAATTCAGCAATAACGATTCAGATAAATGACACCAGCCTCTCATGTCCCCGGTTAAATGGAAAATGCACTTGTAGTGTTTTTTCCTGTGCCTCGTGCAGAACCAGTGTGCACGCTCATTTTGGCACCTTAGTCACGCTTACGAACAGCAGTGGAAAACACCATCAAACATCAGAGACTTCTCCAACAATATGTACAGACAGAGATGTGTGCCATAATGAGTTGCACACTGCAGATGGCCATTAAGGCTTATGTCAACATTAGGGAGACATCCAAATAAAAATTTGGTAAATGGTACTTGCAAATACTTCAAGGCAAAATTCCAGGCAGATTCACTGACCACGGAATTTTACAAGGTTCAGGAGGGTTTGACACCAGGCATGGAAGCAGTTCCTCTCTGATGTATCTTTGTAAATCTAACAGGAGCTAGAGAGGGTGGAGAGCAGGAGTACAGGAAGCTGTAGCTGCACGAGGCAACAATGGAGAGGGAATCACATTTGCATCTCACCAAACACTTCGAGTCAGCTGAAAATTAAAAATCTAAATCTTAAATGCTCAGACAACCTCATCAAGCAACAAAAGAAGAAATAACAGCCCATAAGCGTACGTTTTTATCTCCATCTCAGGAACTGCACTGAAATACTGACAACACGGCATCAATGTGACTGTGGTTACAGTGAAATAAAACAATATCTCACCGGCCAGGTGTGAAAACGTGGGACCAAACAACCCGCCACGTTCTGCAAACATGAAATGACCTATAACTCTCCTCTGCTTGAGCCATTAAATGAAACAATACACCAGACCTGCTGTGATAACCAACGTACAACTGCATGGCAACTGGCACACACTAAAATTTGATATGGTACATGTCATAATGTGTCTCTGTAGCAAAGGAACCAGCATAAAAATCAATATGGCATCACTTGCATGAAGGCCGAGCACATGGGGGCACTCAGGTGTAGATATCATTAAGTAAGACAGCTGAACTTGACAATTACAGTGTTTGCCCTGAGACGGCGGAGCCTGCTGCTTGATAGCATCAGGCTGCAGGACATTGTCACCACAGTGAGAAAAATGGACGTTTGGCAACAAGGAATACGGCAGGAGGAACAGATGGACAGACAAACAGCAGGTGGTTCTTAAAACTTTTTCTTTTTTTTAATGTCGCCATGTTTCAAATCACATTCCTCAGCCGAATTGTCGCTTTAAAAATAAGAATAAAATGATATGTTTTGTGTTTCAGTGGATGACATACAACCTGATAATATATATTACTACTGGCAATGTTGAAAACAAGGATTAGTCACGCGTTGTCATTCATATTTAGCTCAATATCGCTGTGACTATTTTGATTTCACTTCCTACTTACCAAAAGATGCAAAAAGAAGTTTTAAACTGTTGCTTTTTTTTTTAAGTGAAAGTTTAGACTAGTTATAATGTTGGGCTTCTTTTTGTGTTTGAAAGCTTATAATGAATCTGTGATAAATTAAAAGGGCTTTTTGTAGCCGATTCTACATACAATGTGCTTTTCTGCACAAAGGAGCTTATAAACTGATTAAAGTGAAATAACAGTGTACAAGATTACGACATGGAGAAACCCCTGTGCCTTTTTTTTGTAACTGCAAAGTGGAGACATATTATCTTCTGAACAAAACATGATCTGACAGTCAAATTGAAGTGACTTTAAATGTGGAGTATTGTCCTCATTCTAGTCTCTTCTCTTGAGTGAGGGCACTACAGAGAAAGGAGTTCCATACTTTCTATCTCTCTTATGATGTGTATATGCTGTGAAGTCCCTCAGGGCACTTGAGAGGAAAGAAAGAGACAACAGTGATAGTATTGCTCAAAGTGCCAGCATGCCCCATTCACAGATATTAGCCTCAATGGCCTGGATAAGATGGCATGCCCAACCCCTGCTGTGCATGTGTCTGCATGTTTGTATGTGTGTGTGTGCGCGTGTGTGTTAGCCACAGTCACTAAGGATTCTATGCTCCTTTAACCACAAACCGACCCCCGCAGTGCCTTAGGTCTTAATCACTCCAGGGGCGTGCGGGAGACAATGCCTCACTGTTTATGTGACAAGAATATAACCAGGTACGTGTGACAGCGCAAGCGGAGGTCCGTGTTTATGGATGTGCGTTCGGGTCCAGCCTGTGTTATGGTCTAGTAATGACATGTGAATGGGAGCCCTGAGTGCCCGAGACAAAGGAGGAAGCCATTGTTATCATTAGAGCACGGGGTTCTATGCTGTGGGAGTTAGAGGTGGTCTCATGAATGGCAAAGGGAGAGGCTTTTAAAAAGCCTGACCTTGCCTGCCGCTTCCCTCTCCTTTCTTTCCACCTGTACACCTGATTGCTCTCAGCAGCAAAGACAGTATCAAACACACAGCTCAGGGTGGCCGGTGTGAGAGGTCAAGTCATTAGCAACATTACTTTTCTGCTTTGAGCATATCTTTGTCCAGAACTACCTCCATCATTTTCTGTCTGTGCAGCTAAATACTTGGCCATGCTCCATCAAGATAAATGCCCTTCTGAAGGTCCCCCCCCCCCCTCCCATTGTCAGCAGGTGAAGACTCCCTGTGTTAATAATGTTGGTTTAAAAAGAGCATTTGACATTACACACGGCGTCTTCTGCTGCATTTGTTTACCTGTGTTAAAACAACAGGCAACATGTGCACAGGTAAAGGCAGTTCTTTTTCAGCTTATGAATTCACAATGTTTATAAATTTACAGTATAAAATACAGATATTGCAGAAAATTCAGTGTTACGTTGTTACATAACTAAACTGGAAAGAATTGATATCACACTTCCTTTCATTAGGCCACAGCATGGTGTGATATACATGCATGTGTGAAATCATTTATGGATGTTTATTGTTTCATGCATCACATGGGTCCAGTGTAGAATGTTTTTTTATTATTACCCAAGAAGTTTTTTTTTATTTTTTGCTTTTGTCCAACATAGTCTTTAAAAACTCTTTAGTAAACTCTGCATAGTCTGGTAAATCTCTCTATATCTCACAGTATATTAGTACTACAATGAAATCTCCATATATGGACGAAACAACTGATTGAATATTCATGAGACGCAGTGCTAAGAAAAAGTTGTTATAAAAAAAACAGAAAGGAGGATTATGAAGGACAAAACAAAGTGATTGACAGTAAGGACAGATTATCCTCGTTGTAGTAAATGGTTTGTTTAACTACACACGCTGCCAGGAGGTGGAGGCAAACGTTCCACACTGCAGGTTTAATGCACCGTCCAATGTCAAAGAAAATCATGCACACGAGCACAATTCTGAAATTCTTGTTGAGCTACTAAAAAGGTGATTAGTATTCACTGACAGAAAAGACCCCACTATAATTTACTGGGAGATGTAGCTTACGATCTCATTAGTTGCTGAGTCGCATCTAGTCTTTAACTCACCACCACACCCCCTTCCCTTCCCTCTACATCTAGTGCAGCAGGCTGTCAGCTGGTGGCACCATAGTCTGAGCACACAGAAGACTTGTTTTCCTCCTTTACCGACGCTTGTCATCTATCATTACTCGAGGTGGCCTGAAGAATGGTTCTGACAAACAGCTCCAGCTCACCGTCTGGGGGGGGGGGGGGCAAACTTAAACGGCACAACAAGGGTGATGATGACCATTACCTCCGCAGATGGATAAAAGAAACAAACCTAAGTGTTGTGTTCCAAGTTGAATTGAAGTGACTCTACAGGCAGTGAAGCATTTCTGATCAACTGACACTAAAAGGATGCCCGTCTGTTTGTTTTTTTCTTTCTTGTTCACATCCAGGATTTTGGCCACAGTGACACCAGCAATGTCTGTGGAGTTTTTAAAACCAATTCTGAGTAACACGCTCTTAAGTTGAAATGAGAACGACAGAACTCAAACTTGGCTCTCCAACAACCGGCCACACCGAGACTGCCTGGCAGTAAAAATGCTGAAAGGTCTGTGTCGGCTACTCCGAGCTAAATGGAGTGCATTTTGTTTAGAGCGACAACAGTCACACCAACTAATGGAAAAACCCCAGACGGGGCCAAGTTTATGGGTGTACAGAGACGGATAGTGACACCTTGTAGCCAGTGGGTAACCAGTTTATGGTATCCCATAAAGAGGTTTTAGATTAGTGGATGGACGGCTACTTATAATATTCACTGAGGCTAATATACAAAATCAGATGCTTTAAATGTTGTTTTTGTTTTTTGTTATATTCAGCTGAAACTCTTAAAGTCATGCCACAATAAATCCAAGTCACAAACTGGGAAAAACTGGTTGTTTTTGAGGTAGAATTAGCCGACAGATTGCAGCAGCTTGTGGGCGACAAACTGGGAATATGCTAAAACAGAAAAACCACATTAGAAGGCTTCAGGCTGACTGTGGCTGCTTGGACAGTAGGGTGACAACACATAAATAATTCTTCTGAATATAGTTTGTCCTCATCTCCACACAGCTGGGCAGTTGCTGCATGAAGTCAGTGGTGGGGTTTACAGACTGCGGTCCAAAAAATAAAGGATTATTAATATAATCAACGGGTCCTCATCAACGTGTAGTTTAAAATAGCAGTGGTCAACTGGAACTAGCCTGCGTTTATGCGTCGAGTTGCTTTTAAACTGTGGCCGACTGACAACGGCCTTCACAATCACATTAAATGCAGCTCCTGTGGCTCGAGCTGCCGGTGTACTCTCAGGAGGAGCCATTTAAAACAGTCCAGTTAATATGCCAAACCGTGAGCGCTGAACTCCGCGTGGACTAACGAAGCTTCAGACCACAGACAAAAATAAAAATTCGAATTTTACACCTGCACCTCCACCAGTGAGGGCTGAACCCCGGCGAAGCGAGCACAGAGTAAGAGTCGTGTTCATCAGTGATGCACCGAACCAGGACAGGCGCACACGCACTAATACACACACACATATATTGAAAAGCCCAACCCCCCCGTATGTCTGTGACGCCTGTGCCCGGTCACCTCGCTGAGGGATCAAAGTGAGAATGTTGTTCTAATCAGTCCTCACAGTGGGCAACCCCATTAATTCAATTCTATTTCATCAGTGTTGAGCAGACCACCAGAGGGTCTGTACATTCCTGGGGTCCTGCAGTCCAGGAGTAATCCTATCTCCTAATGACCCCAGATCAGACTCTCTAACCCCGTAATTGCTTGGAGACCGATTTGGATTTGCTTGCCGGCAGGATTTCGAAATCTTTGCAGGGTGGAGAAACAAAGAGAGACATAGTTCATTTTCTGGACACAGCGGGGAAGTCAAGCAGAATTAATGACGCCATATATCAAATGATTCTAGACCATCAACCCCCAACTAAACCAGGCCAACACCACAGAACACCTACACTTATGCACAGTCAGCTGTATCAAAGGATCAAGTGCTGCGCAATTGGTCAGGTTATATCGCGGCACAATTTATTATTCTACTTTCTGTGGGAAAGTGGAGATGATGAGGCAATATATGGCTGATTCTTATTTTATTGTTCTTTTGTATCCAGCTGTGTCTTGTCAGTGGCATAATAAAATGTTTATAGGGACATAAGATAATGAGCTTTTCATATCTTACCGTACCTTTGGTCTCTGGTGAATGGGGATGCTCATCACAGACAAATTAGATCTTTTGAGTGTTGCCGTCTACACCTGCAGAAACAATAACAGCTTGTGAATATGACGGGGCTTTAAAACAGAAAACGAAATGAAATGTCTATAAATCTGATACTAATATTCTCATGTGTGCCATCTGTTAATAACGGAGAGCCAGGCATGCCTTCACTCAAAAGAATGGGGAGGAAAAAAAAAAAAACCTCCCAACCCATTCAAGTGTGGAACAGAGTGCATCAAGAGATTTATTAGTGTAATCTTTGGTCTGGAGTACAGATAAACGACTCCACAGAGACGACGGAGGAAAAACTATCAATAACTCTCCAACTGTCCTGAGAGAGCGATAGAGGTCAACGGCAGATAATTCAGCGGCGGTAAAGGTCAAACTGGAAGCATATGGCTGTAGATGAATAAGCTCTCAGGGCAATAAAATAATTACTAGAAATATATGCAAAATTAAAGACTCCGCTGCTTTTAACGCGACAACAGCGGAGAGACTCTTCTTTCGAGATGACACTTCAAAGGTCCTCATTGTCAGAGGTAACAATGGCGCTGGTGTTGGTGAGAACAGCCGTCATGTGACGACTTCACTGTGGCAGCCAATGGAAGACACCACATCTTGCTCATTGTGTGTGTTAACGCGCACACAAAGACGTGACTTGTCAGGGACAGGTCCAAAAAGAAAAGGGACCATTATCGTTTTGAATTATGACTTAATCACAGCAAATTAAAGGAATAAGCACTAATGTGGCAAACCGGCGACTGAGCGTTCAACCTGCTTGGATTGTGCATGACGCCGACGACTTGCTGGCGTGTTTTCTGTCGGCACAAATGTACAAATGTACCGCAGAACAAATATACGGGGCATTTCAAGCCCCTGATAAATCTGTGCTGCAGAGTCCTCCCACGAGCAAATAGCAAGAGGGTTTCTTTCTTAACTCAACTGTGCAGACAGAGATCTATCACAGATCAGGAGGAGATCAGCTCTGGAGGGCCCTCAGAAAGCAATTCCTCCCTAAACCAGAAACCAAAACACCCATGTGGATTTTTACATGCTGTGAATTCCGCAGTTATTTAGCGAGAAAGACCTCTGTGAGTACTTCAACTTTTTCTCTCCAGTGACACATTCAACTCAGCTGAATTTCTCAGGTGCTCTCATGAACCTCTTTGGGGGTTTTACAAAGTCACTCTGGGAAATGCAGGCAATTTCATACTTAAGTAGAAGTAGATGAAGGCTTCAGAGAGTAAAAAAAAAAAAAAAAGTGGAAATTAGAATACATCTGTTGTTAGAATATGTTTTATAGTGCCTCTTTCTCATCTCATCTTCTCTCTTTATTTTTTCTTTCTAAATCCCATGCAGCACTGCAGGGATGAATTCTTTTAGCAGGCTGTGATTATGATAGGCAATTAGTAAGACAACCATTAGCGTTTGAACTCATACATGTTATTCTCTTTCCTCTTACTACTTCTCTGAAATATGTTGCCAACCAAGAATATTCTTTAATAAATCCCTAAAATTGAAGCATCTTTCCTCCTTTACAATAATAAAATGATGATATAGACAGTTCTAAGAATAGACTAATAAGTCTGAGGCAAGGCAGACGGGGGAACCTTTCCAAAAGCAAAAAGTTATTGATTGCTCATTCATTACATTTTGCTGACTCGTGTCAGACCCTACAGTCTGTAGGACAGAATTCCGACTGCGTTTCTTTTCTTCATAGACAGAGGATGAAGACGTGTTTCTTCATTCTTAAAATGTCGGATTTCCATTGTGATGATTTCGCAGGAATGGAAACAGCTACCTCGCCAAGTCTTCCTCGGGAGGATGATAAAAGACAGCAGCTTCCTGGTCTAAAACCAATTGTTTCCACCATCACTTTATGGAGCTGAAAAGCATCTGCTGTTGCAGAGAGAGCGAGTCTGAAAGAGCGGGTCTGACATGTGGCTGTTTATGTAACGGCGCCAAAATAATCCTAAGTGAGACGGCATTAAAAGTGAGAATATCGCCAACTGTGACAACATGGGGAAATATTTAAATGCTACATATCGTACATTATATTCTGCTGCCACCACTTACTGTATTTTATGACACAATAAGAAATCGAACATTTGTGCCACACACTTTGATATATATATATATATATATATACATACATATATATATATATATATATATATATATACATATGAAGTAAAACGATTTCAGTGATGTTTCCAATTAACTCCAAAGAGAGATCATTACCTACCTAATTGACTTCTCATTACACCTTTATATTTTGACTCCTCTTCTTTTTTTATCAACTCCTTCCGTATTATCCATAATGAAAATCGTGCAGTCTAAGTCAAACACGTGTGACAAATAATGCGACCGTTTGAAAAATGTCATCCTCTTTTTTTAGGATCTGGATAGTGTACAATAAAGCTTTGTGGAGTTGTTGTGTTGCCCTTCAGCGTTAATAAATTGTTAATGCTGATCGCTCACTTCCATTTATCTCACACAAGAAGCTGCTCACTCTCACTCAAAGGATGCACAGAAGTTCTACCACGCCAATTATTGTAAACTTGTCACGATGAAACCCAGCAATAAATCATAAATGTAATTTTCAATTGATTGAACCAGTTATCTAAGTGTGAAAAACACATGGAAGCATAATAAATCAATTTTTAATGTCGTTTCTTAATCAGAATGCTCAGCAATCAGCAAAGACCAATTGGGGCCTGAGAGATAGAGAGACGCCATTAATAATAAAACTTGGCCGCCATCACATTGGCTCCACTCTCGAGAGGCTGCTGGAGCTGTTTTCGAGTGGACGATTAATTTCCGTGTGAAGGTAGTGTTGCAGAATTCAACATGACTGCAAAGGAACAATTCTTAAATTGCAAATTTTGAGAAGCTTCTTTGTCAGCAGCAACAAATTCATGTCCTGGAGAGAAGCGGAGGATATGCCTATCATGCAAATGCTTTAGACATTGAAATGTCTGTTCTGGAAAAGCTATAAAATTACACCAAGGCCCACAGGCAGCGAACACTGACAAAAGGTGTCTTGACAGTACCTAAAGCTGAAGTCATATTAACATTATGGTCAGTTTTATCACTGTCAAATGGCTGTGTGTCTGAGCTGAAATCACTTCCCTTTATGACTTTCCAAGCAGAAGTTTACTTGATTTTCTGATTTCTAATAATGACTGTAAAAAATCTTATTTCCGTATTTGGGTGACACACTGAAACCCTTTTCAAAACGAACTCACAATTCAAAACCATGCAAAAAGCAACATTTCAAATACTATGGTTAATTGTTCCATGTTCTATGCGAACTAATAAAAGAATTGCCTTATGTCTTTAAGTTTTTAAGTTAATATGTTGATTGCGTATCACGTGACAAGGCTCCGTCAGGTTTAAAATCTATAAAACACTAAATCTTGAAGTTAAGATCAACTCAAAAAGAGTTATCATGCAAATCAAATCTGATGTGTTATATATATATATATATATATGTCAGGAAAATCACAGTTAGATATTTCATCGGAATTGTTCAGCCTGATAAGCTCATACTTCTCATTCATTCTTGAGTGTCAATGACAACAGCTGGACGCCCCGACAGAGCATTTTGGAATAAAACAGCGTCTATAAACTGTAAAATTCCTCCGAAGATTCCACCTCCGGGCTCAGGCAAACTGGTTGTAAATAGGATGATATTACAGATGCACATTACACCTCCTGCAAACACATGATTTATGAATCCTCTTAACTCAAAAGCCACCTTTAAACTTGCGCTGTTGGAGTATGCAAATCAGACAATGCTGCAAGTCGTCCTTATGTATACTTCCATTAGCTGTGAACTATTTACATATTCATTCCTCGCTGGAGATGAATGATTTAGAGTTTTACAGTTGCAGAATGAGCGGGTAACTTTGCGTGAAAAAACACGTCAGAAGATGAAGAGGCAGTGACATGACGGCAGTTGCCCCTGGTTATTTCTTATAGTGTGTAATGGACACATGCTGATTTGAGTCGATAACAGCAAAAACCTGCTTGATATCAAATACCTATCAAATGTCACAATTAAGGCAAATTCACAACATAATTACTGCAACACAACAGCTACTAATGCTGCTATTATTTACAGTAGTGTGCCACTCAGATAACAGCAGCCCAGCTCAGGTAGGTAGGTATATTATAATTTCCCATGGTTCAGAGAAAAAAAGGCAAGGGGAGATGAGTTCAAGTGGCTTCAGTGACCGGTGAAATTTGTTTTCCCCTTAAAAGTAATTTGAAGTCTGGTTCACCTCGAGCAGACGGAGCTGGTTCAAGTCTGACATTCCACCTCAGAACCTGTTCCAGCAGGCCACTCTTTAAGCGACGCTTCTCCTCGCGGCAGATTCAATTATTCAATCTCAAATAAATGATTACATAATACATCCATGTCCTTCGAAGGGCCGGCGCGCGCTCTCAAACAATGTCTGCTACATTCTGCATATTTAACAGCCCAGACATGCCTGGAATAGATATTGCATTTTATTATAGATGGTGTTTATTCAAAAGTAGAGATAACATAGTAAAATACACCTTATTAAAATGACTAAGGTTCATAAAGGAGATGCCAAGGGAGCTGTGGCTGTCAGATAGCCGCAGAGCAGAAATACTCCTGTAGCCTGGGTTTAATGGGAGTATAAAGAACAACAGAACAAAAACAATAGCTCTGGCGTTTTCAAAGAGTGGAGTATTCAATGTCCACCCTCTTCCCAACTCTCTGCCGCCAAACTTGCAGCATCATCATGTGGGACCCTCTGTCTATATGAAGTGCTCATTGTACTGTATATACAGTACTGAGTACATTTAGTGGAAGCAGCCCAGTGTATTGGGGGCCATGAAAGTCCAAAACTAAATCCCTAAACCCTATCCCCCAAAGTATAAGGTTTTTTCTGCGGGCAATACTTTAAAGGTAATAGCTTTCATTTTCCTCCAGATAAGCTAAAGAAGGCTATTTTTTTTTAGAGGAAATCACATATTCCCAAACACCATGTGGAGTGACACTGGGTTAAAGCCACTGCTACTTTTGGAATTGGTTCTTTGATCTCATAAATATGGCCTTTGGCCCTGGCTCTCGGTTGTCAGCTCGCACACTCAGGGTCTAATGAGTTCCAGTGTTTTGTCAGGCGGCGCGGCGCAGCACTTCTTCCTAGGAAGCACGGCTGATGGACTCCAGGCAACAACAGCACACGTGTTGCTCGGAACATATATGAACTAATGTGACATGTATGTGTGACAGTATAGTGCTGGTTAAGAGGACAGGCTACGTTATTCAGGAGCTGGTTTTGCTTCTCTTTTTTTTAAGTTAATGGATCCAAAACACATGATGGATAACAAATCTGCTATAAAAAGCATCATTTATTTGGGCTTGGGACACTGAAGTGACCCCTTGTGGCTGGGATCAAATTAGAGCATCCAATTAACAATGGGGGATTAGGTACCTTGCTCAGAGGTACCCCAGCCCTTGACCTGGCGGAGACTTGAACCAGCAACCCTTCAGTCACAAGCCAAGTTCTCTTTCCGCTTGGTTATGGCGCTGCCCAGATATTGGAAAGATAAAAATAAAAAAACTCAAACTCCAAAACTCCTATAAATGGCGTGCACAGACTGTAAAAATGTAAAAAGTTGAGTCATGTTGTGGGCTGTTTATTTCTTCTCCTTTATGGGAAATGAATATTTGTTACACAGCTGGAGAATGATGTCTTTGCAACTGCTTAAAAAGGCTGCAGGTGATAAATGCATCAGCACAAATAAGTTGTTAACAGCTCTGTAGTTTAAAAAGGTGCAGAATTACAAGAACGCCCTGACACTGGCATTGGTATCAAACTCAAAAAAGTGCTATCAAGCCATACCTAAATAAAACTACTTGTGTATTGTAAGGTAGTCAAACAATAGACGTTGTTTTTTATGGTAATTCATAAAACAGTCAACAAGCTACAGGTATTCAATAAGGATGTAATCGCTAAACAGTATTGACATTTCATATGTTTCAGAATAGATACGAATAAATAGAATAAATAAGTGAATGTCACTATTATTGATGTCATTTTGAGGTCTGAGAAACACCTCATTACTTTTTTTTTACGGACCAAATAATGAATCCAGAAAATGATCTACAGATAAACTGATAATGACAACAATCTCTGTGGATGGAGAAGGTTGAGAGCTGAGTGCATTTTGAGACCATTTAGGTCTCTTAACAAGAAAACTGCAAGCTTTTTAGAAATATGATACCAGCATCACTGGCCGTCAGAGACCATGTTCAAAAGGGCAGCTTGCTCACTGATCTCTAAAGAGCATGGGAACGCTGCACTTGTTCATGGACTTCTGCCCCATGCACATTACCACGTGTATTATGCCCGAGCCTCTGATCAAAACATATTCACATTCAAGCAAAGATGCCACTGAACCACAGACCCAACAAGAGAAGCGTCAAGGCTGTACACTGACAATCGCTGCTCTAAAAAATATATATTTTTAAACTAGGCCATTTATCCCTTTATCCTTTGAAAGTGAGGAATAAGTTCTTCTTTTTTTTAAATAAAGAGAAAATGTTCAATTTTACAGCAGATTGTGAACATCAGCGTCGATGTGTCTCAATAGACGCTTATTAAATAACCACAGGAATAGATTTCTTTTTTTTAAATAGGGATTTAAAATCTGCAACGATGACAGATATGATTCACAGGTGCAATTTTGAAAAGAAAAACTTAATAAATGCACAAAGATTGTCCCCGTCCGCTTTGTCTCAACTCCTTCATCATCTTGGTATCAAAGCAGCACATAGCCATCGAGCACGCTCTCAGATCTTTCCCTACCAGGCTTGTTACCTTTGATACGCTGACAAATATCGCCACGACATCCCGAATCCCACCGTGATCAGTCAGAGAGTGGCCCCCCCCCCCAAAAAAAATGACCGACATTTTTCTTGGTTTGGTGCCACTAGAGAACGATTAAGTGACTGCGGGCTGCAGGTAAAGCCTGGATCCGGCTGTTGTCTCCAATAGGTAGAGATAATCTAAGTTGGGTCCTGCTGTCATTTAACTGCCACTCTCACCACATCAGCATGAACACTTAAAAAAAAGTGCCTTGATAAGCATGCAGCACTCAGCTTCCTGTGTGCACCACTTATGTGGCTGTAGCAAATTTGCTATCATAGGTTGTATGCAATGCTTACTAAAGGGATTGAAACGAGGGATTCTCATCAGACGAAAACAGCGGGTTTTGGTAAATAAGGTCGACAGCTCATATATGATGCCATTTTCATGTCCTTTCCAATCTGCATTTTGTGCCCATAATGCAGTGCAATTTATTATAATAAAAACTAAGTACATGAAACCGGTCATCAGAAAAGCTACAGGTTTTCAAATAAATTAAATAAATGTAGTTTTGGTGCACTCAGCAGCATCTATCAGACGGACTTACATGAATAATACTCGGCTGAATAATTAACTATAATCAGCCAGTGGTAATAATTTAAAGTTTACCTCAAGAGGCAAACAATAAAATATGATGATAAGCAGTACATCACTGTAAACCAAGAGTGGAACACTCTGGAAAACTGGACTTCAATATTCACGGTCAAACCTAACTATTTGCTTTCTTCACAAACATTAGATACAAAGACTGATAGAGATCTTTCAATTGTGATTGTACAATAGAAATAAAGCTACCGCCAACTTAGCTCAGTGCATTAGTGAACCTGGTTTATCTAGACATACAGGTTTTACAGGACTGAGCTAAGTTACACGCTCATTTGTTTTCTCGTTAACTCACAGCAGACACAGAAAGAAGCATATTTCCATTACAAACACACTTATTTTACAATAAATAAAAACAATGAGGCTCTTCTTGCTCATTTAAGCAGCAATTATTTCACAGCCAACGATATGAGGCTCTAACCTCTCCATCTTTGCTCGTTTGTTTCTAGCCGTGGATAAAAGTGACTTCAGAGTTATGCGATTCATGCATTTCAAAATCATCCAATTCAAGTGTGAGCGGCTGTTAGTTTGTTCTTGTGATTAAGTGCCACAAATAAGTGCATTATTCTTCTCCGACGCCGGAGAAAATGTCTCAGTTTCCATGAAACCGGAGCCAGTTCAGTTCATCCAAAGATGCAAATATTGAAAGATGATAATAAGAATTTGATCACAACACCACAGCTCGTCTTACCTGCTGATTCACACATATTGAGTTTGTGCAAATGAAGGCAGATTTCCCTTTTTTCCGCCATCTACTGGAAAGCGTCGCCTGAAAAAAGACAATACACTTGGATCTCGCAATTAATTAAAAACTGAGTGTGAGACAGTGGTGTGTGCAGGAGCTGCTCTTTGCATTTATACGATTATTACCTTTGCAACAGCAAAGAGTCTTTGAGCTTGGTGAGTGATGGACAAAACAGGAATTACAAGAAGCGTTTGCACTTCACTGCCGTGCGCTCTGAAAGGCCATTGACCACTGCACTTACAGCCTATGAACTTTAATTAAAAATCTGCTGGAGCATGCATTTTAAATGTGATTACAAAAACAGACAAAGTTCCTTGTCTGGCAAAGTCACAAACTGCTTAATCTCTGTTTTAATTTCAGGGTCAGTGTAATTGATGGCTACATTCACATATTAATACTAAAATATCTAATTGTGATGAGTTCAGTTGCTGTATAATGCTTAAAGTCAAGCATCACAACAATATTTCCAACGATGGTGAACTAGAACCTTTTTAGCAGTGGTGTTGTTATGCCATTAGTGGTATATTGATATTAGTGATCGCGTGGAATTTCAGCAGCATTGTTCATTCATCTAGCAGCAGTGACAAGACAAACCGCTGCAGACTGAATAAAGGGGGAAACACTGGTGTTGTATAATTTAAAACAAGATAGAGCAGAGATCTCAAATTCAAATGACCTTTGGGCCACTGAGCATCTAGTCTCGTCAAGAGAGGTGAAAAATAGCCCAAATTCTGGCGGAAAAAGGCAACTACTCAGTGGTGGTGGGTGATATGAACTTAAAATGATATAAAAATATTCCATCATGATGTTGCAATAACAATCTTTGTCTCAATAGTTCACAGGATTTCAAAATAAAAGTGTCTTGTTTTCATATGCAACGATATACTTTATATAGTTCACAATAAAAACACATATTTATGATGCAAATGAATCTATTCATTATAAACAACATACATGAATAACTCATTAGAACTTGACATTGCTCGGAGGGCCACATGAAATCCATTGGATTGCCCTCGGGCTGCGAGTTTGAGACGCCTTAGAAGGAGCATTACCGTATGGGATAACATCAAAATATTAGCTGCTATACTCTCATGCATATTGCATTTTAAAGTGGCACAGAACATACAGCACATTTGCTGTGTTTTCTTTTTCTAAATTACGATTTTCTCTCACAAAGTGGAAATGCCTCCATCTTTTCCACGGTGCACTCTAACAGCAGCTGAGGCACCATCGTGTTTATCTGACTGCTGTTACGTCAAAAACACTGAGAGCACGGCTCTCTGTGGTCTTGTTGCTTGGCAAACCTGGCAAAGCCTCTGCTTTCTGGTCTTTTTTATCCAACTGCGGGGCATTAACCGAGGTCAAAATGACAACTCCATCCAAGCACAGAAATACACTGTAGATACTTTCACCTGTACTGTTTTTGTGCCGCACGCCCGTACTGCCCAGTATACACAGCAATCAAATTACGCTCCCTCTATTCTCTCCTTTTTTGGAGGCGGGGGGGGGGGGGGGGGGGGGGGGGGCAATAGAATGAAATTTAAAAAATTACATAAACAACTTGAGCTCACAGTATTGTACCTTACTGGCCCATAACAATGGTTGTTTTTCACTTGGCCTTTACTAATAGGATAAATGCCTGGAGGTAATTTCTAAATGAATTCCTCCGGCCAAAGCCGTTTCCCAGTCACATTTGATATAGAAGGATTATCCCTGATTGAATTTACAGTAAAGAAGCTTGTGACAAACTAGAGAAACCATGGAGCTATGCCTTGCCTGACAATGAGGCACTCTGGCAGCGGCATTTATATATATATATATATATATATATATATATATATATATATATATATATATATATATATATATACACATATATATATATATATTTATATATCTATATGCACAAATATACAACTCAGTAGTATATGCTGCTGCATAATCATCCACCTCCTGTGACTGTTTTTCTTTTCTTTTTTTTCTTTTTTCTTTAAATATGCAGAGACAGTACTCCTTCACACGCAGCAGATGAGGCGAGAAGACCCCTGCTAAATGGACCCGGCTCTGAGGCAAATGCATTGTCTTACTTCATGGAGTACAGAGCTCCCTGCCTGTTCAGGGATGACTAGGACTAAAGCCCTTAATCCCTGCCTTGATTCACGATACCCTGCTAGGTTTTAAAATGTCATCAGCGGGGAAGTGTGTCCCTGCTCCTGCACCACGTGCTCGGCCCATTAATACAGTAACAACACCAGAGCACGTCCATGTAGGAACAGTGTGTAGTTGCTGTTTGTCCATTTAAATGACAGTAACACATGTTTAAGCCAGGGCCCGTAAACAGAATTGACAAGCGGGGAGAGTTGATCGTAAATCATGCTCAATCTACAGACTACAGATTAAATAAGAAGACTGATAACAACTTCAATGTCTTTTTTCCGCACGCTTCCAAATAATGGAGGAGTGAGAGCATTTCTAAATTTCAGTATCCATCAATAACTTTCTGTGAGAGAGAGGCAGTGTCACTCTGACACACATACACACACAGAGACACAGCAGTGCTCTGTGGTTCACAACCAAGGCTGCAGCAATTCACAGTAACAACACATGGGACTTGTGATGAGTAATGCTTTGTTGACGGGAAGATGAGACTTGCACTGTGAAGGCTCCAAGTTGTATACATCTGTAGAACATACTAATAGGATTTTAGAGCGTCTAATAGAACTTTAAGACACAATGGGAAAGAAAATTGAAAATTGAAACTGTCATTTCCCAACATTTAGCCCAGTGGATGTGTCCATTTTAGAGAAACAGCAAGTTTAAAAACATTTACCAAACACTTTCACTGCTGTGGCACAACATGTTCGACAGGAACAAGTGGATTAAGTTAAATACCGAGATGTTATCAGAGAGATGTAACCCCCGCTGACCTTTACCTCTACTTCACTACACTGCCCCAGTTTCTCCCACAATCTCTGGGACGTGAAGTTGGGAGCGCTTGCGCAAAAGGTGCGCGCCGCACACACAAACACCATTTGACTGGCTGTGGTCCAGAGGAGACTGATGATGCTCCTCTCATTCAGTCGTGATAGGACAAGTGTTCGTGCGCCGTGTAAAACTCCTGAGCGACACAAAGCACGTTAAAAATCACACACACGAGCAGTGACAGGTCGCACCCACGCTGACCGAGCTTGTGCGTTCACCTACCCGGCCGCTCGCTGCTCCTGTCCCCCGGCGTTTGTCCTTGTTTCGCTGCGACGCCGCTTAAGTGTGAATGCTGTCTTTATCCCGCACAGACTGTTGTTGCATTTTACAGCAGGAGGAACAGCGGTTGTGTTGGTGGCGGCTGCGGGCTTCTCTCTCTGTGGCCTGGCTCTGCTCCGCGCTGCACGTCACCAAGTGGAGTGGCCAGGACTGGACTTGGCAGACGCGTCTCTCTCTGCGCTCGCAGCGCGGCGGCGGAGGATCGGAGATGTAGAAGCGATTGCCTGGACAGACTGGCACACCGTGTGGCCACTTTACTCCCCGATGCTGCTCCTCCCCTTTCACTTACTTGCACACAAGCCCTACAGTGCCTCCTACCAGCCACTGGCCGCAACTGCATGCACCTGCAGCCTCGCAACACCGCTCTCAGCATCCAGAGAGGACATCAGGGGTTTAAAGTTAAAGTTGATTTCTTTGACACATTAAAAAAAAAAATACCTGACATTAGCCAACAACACAAATACAAATGGAAACAACAAATAAATCACAAATAAAAAAAAAAATACATTTAATGATGATTATAGTGATTTCGTTGATGTAAAACAAAAGAATCAAACCTGGGGTTGAGGGTGTGTTTGTGTGTACACAGCAGCACATCAGGGTTTAAAGTTACACTTTATTTCTATGTCACGTTAAAAATAACCTTACATTACAATACAAATACAAATGTAAACAAATAAATCACACACATAAATAAGCCGAATAAACATGATCAATAAATGCATTACAAAAGTGTGTAAACATTTGGTGATTTGGTTGATGTTATTCTGTTTCATTGCTCTGTCAAATAAATAATCAAACCTGGTTGAGGGTGTGTGTGTGTGTGTGTGTGTGTGTGTGTACAGCAGCAGGTCAGGGATGGGCAGGGACAAGACACTTTATTCCATCAAAACTGCTGAACGAAGTGTTTTTTTCAGCAAACACGTCGTGGGCGCTTTTGTGTGTTTCTCATTGTCTGTCTTCACATAATATTAATCACTTCCTGTGTGCAGAGCGGGAATCTGGCAAGCAACATGAGATCCCAACACTGTTATTCTGACAAACACAGAGAGCGTCGTGTTGAGCTGTTCGGCTCAATCAGCTTTGTGTGAACACCTTTGCCAATAGTTTGAATGTAACCAACATTTGTTTTTATTGTAATTGCACATTGTATAATAAAAAAAATAGTTCTTGCATCTGGAAAGCTTTCATATAAAAGGTTAACTGTTCCAAAACTCAGGGGCCACTACTGTTTTTGGCCTGGATTTTAATCTTACTGTATGTGCAAGAGCAGTGAAGCTGTAAGAGTTCTCGAAAAGAGTCCTGGACATTTCCTTCCAGATGTAAGAGAGGCAACCACCACGGGTATCTTTCCTCAGGTCAAATCCTCATCACTGCTCCACTGTCTTTTTTGCTGCTGGACTTGCAGTGTGCAGAGCACTGCTGTTTTTGCCATCTTACCTGTTAGTTAAGTGCTGGCAATTACATTCACTTTACATCCTAGTTGTAAATCAACCCCAGATTAGATGTCGAGAATGAAAATTAACAGCGCTCTCTCTGGCTGGATACAAATTGCCCAAAATCAATGTGCTTTCTGCTTTCCTAACCACTTCTCCGAGAGCACACATTGAGCAATGTGATGCGGTCAGGCAAAGACAAGAAGAAGGAGTTACATAAAGTTAGGAACAGACTCCCCCGCAGTATTCAGAGAGAGGATCTTTTCAAGGTGTTCAAAATGAGAAGTAAAGGGATACTAACTGCTGTAAAATGCCGTTGAAACTGTGTGGAGGAGACAGAAGGAAAGAGAAGAAGAAGAAGAAGAAGGCAGACGTGCTACATTGCAAATGCTAACTGCCAAAAACGACAGCGGAATCATGAATCCGAATCACTAGTTTGATGTTGATGTTGTAATTTACTGCCTCCATGCTGTGTATCTATGGTCCACTCACATAGTTTTCTCTTGCTTGCTTGATTAGTTATCCCCGCAGGACTGTGTGGGCATGTATTCACACTTTGATTGACATCTCTATCAATCCATTATGGCAGAGGAACTTTATCATGGTCATTAGTGTTTGGTGACATCCCGCCATTTCCTCTATAGCCCGACGATCGAACCTCAGCAGGAATCTAACCAGCATGAAGTTAAAACTCCTGTGTTGAAACTCACTGCAAAAACAGACACGGCGTCACAGTGACCCTTTTAATTATTGATTTTCATGAGACACAAGTCATTCTGAAAGTAAAAGATGCAATAATGTGCCAAGAAACATATTGCAAACACGTAGTTGCACCAATAGATGCAATGAAAAGCTAATATGGATAAAAATCCATGCTCTTTTTTTCCAAGGAGGGAAATTTATTCAGCATTTAAGGATACAAAATGTATTTAACATTGAATGTAAACACAACTTTTGTTGCACAACTTTCACCCTTATCATTTTTATTATTAGAAGTTAGAATTACAAGTGTGAATGTGGTCAACCTTTACTTTTCAACCAACTCATTTAATGTTGAGGTGTCAAGGGTTTCATTTCTATGTAGTTCAAAAAATGTAAAACATTATGTTACCTGAGACAATAGAAGCAGCTTAACATATATTAACTGAGCTGATATGAATCATCTGGTTTTATCCATACCAGATTATTCATATCATGTTAAGCAGTGTACATCTTAAATATATGCACTCTAAAAAAGCATTGGTAAAACAGTTAATAGCAGAAAATATAGTTGTTTCTATTGAAGATCACATTCTACATCATTTCTGAAGTGTCTTTTAGCCATGGCAGCATGTGAGACCGTGGGCAATGTTGTGTATTAATTTGTCACACAGATAAGGGAGCCTAATCTGAGCCAGCAGGTACGAGTTTGATTTAAAAAAAAAAAAAAAGGTTTTAACACTGTACAAGTGCTGCTTCCTTTATGAGATCTGGGTTTTATGGAATGAGTATCATGTTCAATGATGGAGCAAGCTCTGTGGGACTTTTTGATGATGATGGGCTCACATTTAACAGCGTGAGTCACAAATCACAAAAGGGTAAAGATGAGGGTGAGCAGCTTGGGTGCTCAGTGCAACTCAACACTTACTGGCGGCCATTATGAAGATGCAACACAAGAAGAAAAGGGAATGACAATGGGCCATTGTTACTGCACAATTAACAAAATTGTAGTGTGTCTGTATCTGCGGTGGAAGATAAAAACAGCCCATTGGGGTTTTGCAACATTAGCCGTTTGGCTTTGGGTGTAAATATTGTGACGTTGAAAAAGTAAAGTTGTATTTTATCTTTAAAGGGAATAAACACCGTTACACAAAACTTTGAGAACTTTGAGAAACCCAATGGAGAAAATAAATGTCAATGGTTTATCTGAATAAATGTATCGTAGTCTACTATTTGTGAAGACATGGTAAAAACTTGTTATCTTTCACGGGTTACTATGCGATCACTTATCTAGAGTGTCAGTGATTCTGCAGCATACTGTTGTTCGTGCCCTCTACTGTAGCCTATATGTGACAAAATCTGGAGCCAGTAAACAACAATAATTGGGCTCAGGGGGCAACGGCAAAAACAAACCACCTCTATGAGTCGTGCTGTCATTTCGTCTTCCTGTTGGTGGATTTATTTCCTGTATAATATGTAGAGGCAGAGAGTAAAAAAGAAAAAAGATTGTTAAATAAATACCTTCTCCTTCCCTGCAGGAGTTTGTGTCCATTGCAGTAGAGGTTTTTTTTAAGTTATATAGGAGTTAGTGAACAGCAAGGACTGCATGTGAAAACAGAAACTTCTTCTCTTGGTTCTTTAGTTCACTCCCACAGAGTATCGATCAACTTCAGTCTATCTATTATTTACTTTAGGCTATATATACGTATCAACCTGGTTGTACTTTGCAATTCAATGCCGGGTTCACTTACCAGCTGTGCTAGTGCTGTTGTTTTACGGTCAGTCTACAGCATATCCTTGTCCGACAGTGGGAAACATTAAACGCTGATCCTAGTAGTTTGCACTGTGCCAAGTGTGTCAGTTCCACGTTGTTTAACTGCCTCCACAAAACAACTTAAAGTTTCTGTGCGAATCTTTGCATTTTGCAAATGTTGCAAAAAGTGAGTGATTCTGAGTAAATGCCTGACGGGGTGTGAAATGGAGAAATGCAAAGTCTGAGGCAGCGGCGTTCAATAAATGAACCTCCGGTTGGGTCTATGGAAGTATTTTAAAATCAAATCACTTGAGATACTGCACAGTGTATGGTTGCACACGCACAGCCTGAGCCAAAGTCGGAATATGCAGTTTCAACTGGAAACACATGGATCTGTGCAGGCGGGAATGATTCTATGTTGCCTCATAAAAGTATGTCAAATGTAAAGAAAGTTGATAGAAGAAATCCATCCATCCGTCCGTCGATGGAGCCTATTTCGGCGAAATGGAGAGCACATGCAGTCAATCACAGGGCCCACAAAGATGGAGCAGCAGAGGAAATGATCGATACACTTTTGTCACAAATGAATATGTTGTTTTTCTATCACTCCACTAAAAGATTTATTTATATAAAAGATTCAACGCCTTTTGAAACGATCTAGAAGAAATCTTAATGTTTGAAACTGAAATTCAAGGCTATTTGTGGTCAATTCAGTTTTTCAAACATTGTAGGAGAGAGAGCCACAGAGAGCTGTTTTATTGATGAAAAATTGTATTCAAGACTTTATATTTTCTCAGATCGGAAGTATCTGCTTTTTTGTGTTTACAGTGCAGCTATAATGACTAGTTTGTAATATTGTTTTAGAATTACAAAAACAGGAAGCGTCAAAAGATTTTTTCCATTAGAGGGGAATGAAGCAGACAGCGAGTCTGTGTTTATCCATTATGAAATCCATATCTGTCTGGAAATGAAACATCATTGGTTCAGACTGTGAACCGCTTGTTTTTTGCAAATCATGATCTGACCATCAAATATAATTTGCTTCTTTAAATGATTAATTAGCTGCTAAGAATCTTTGATCAGCCTTGGAAAATGAATGCATGAGAGCGTTCTCAGCATTCAAGGCATCTAGGAAATTGGATTAGCAGCATAAAGAAATGTATTCTGAGTCAGGCATTATTTATATTCAGGAGGATTCTTCTCCTGTGCAGAGAATGGAGCAGGAAAGTTGTCAGAAATGCCGATGTTGTTAAAGAAAAGCCGTAGGGGTGGGAGGAGGGGGCTGCATTAAATCATAATGACATTTCTGCCACTCACCTTCTGAAACTATCAAAGCGTTCTTTGCGTCGTCTTTGTTTTTTGATGTAAAATAATTCTCCTGTCCAACCAGATGTTCCTTATCTCCCTGCTTGTCAGGGGGTTTCAATGTGATAATGAGTTTTTTTTTTATATATATAACGTAGATGAGTGTGAATTTAATGAAAATAAACCCTGCAAACTGACCACAATGTCCCTTTATGCAAGCAGGTTTAGCAGTCTGAGGTGTAACTTGAGATTGTACTGTAACATTCTTCCCCCACCATGGATGCCTGGAAAGCAAAACAATTAACAGGCCCATTTCTGTGGCGATGACCACAAACTCACACTCTCACTGCCGCAGGTGGCGAAAGGCTCATTTCCAATTAACAAGTCTAATTACATCATGACTCTGCAGCATTGTCTGGCATCGGAGGTGTCTGACTGTCCGTGTGTGCCTGTGTGTGGGTGCTGTGTGCTGTGTGTGCGTGCGCTACTGTTCACTGCAGAGCAGGAATTTAAAAAACACAGCAGAATGATTGCTGGAGTCAAAGGGCAAAACTCTTTATTCTTACCAAGCCGGATAATTGGTGTGAAGAGGGCTCAGCAGTTACTGACACTGAACACACATTGTGCATTTAATGTTTACGTGAAAGACAGAAATTGCAATTTTGCAGGCAAACCCATTTAAACTGGCCAAATGGGAGAAGTGAAACAGCATCCCAGCTGCTACAGTCACTATTTATTATAAAAAAATCTACTGTATTAATTGTGTATATTGCTTGCAGTGCTATTTGCTTTTGTTTACTAATCACAAGGTTACTGTTTCAGTTCACACTCAGTGTTTTTGAGCAGGTTGTCTGCCCCGGGTCCCCAAAATACTCCCAATGGCTGTGCTAACAATGTGTGAATTATGTGTGATACAGAAACAGATGGACGTACACCCCCCGTCCATTTTATTAGGTACACCTGTTCAACTGCTTGTTCATTCAAATATGTAATTAGCCGATCACATCGCTGTAATTCGGTGCATGAAGGCATGTAGACCTGCTGAAGTTCAAACCAAGTATCAGACTGGGAGAGAAATGTGATTCAAGTGACTCTGAGTGTGCCACACAATCATCTCTGTGGAGAAAAAAAATCCAGTGAGCAGCAGCTTGTAGATGCCACAGGTAAGCCAATTCAAATAACAAACATATACAACCAAGACCTGCTGCCACTTATATGCCACTTTAGTGTGTGTCCTGTGTACCTAACAAAGCAGTCAGAGTGTTTGTGTGACATGTGGTGTGAAGCACTTTAAGATGACATTCAGACGAGTCACGTAAGTGCTGTCAGTCTGCTGACAGCAGGCAGTTGTCTTTAGTGGCAAAAGCTCTAAAAGCTGTAAGCAAATGTTCCATTTCCAAATTAGTGGTGATTATAGGCGATATCACTGTGAGTTTACAGTAGAGCTCACCAAAACGTGTTTGTTCACTTGTGTAATGTTATGGTTTGGGGCTAGGATTGGGCATAGAGTCAGTTGCTGCTAACATTTATAATGGCAGTAATAATTCTCTTCCTCCGTAACACCAAAATATATTATTCTAGACTGCAAATCGAGTTATATTATTAGATATAGATAGATATGAGATATATTAGAAACGAGATCTAATGAGTCCTTTAATTAATCTCCTAATGAATCTGCTTAGATCCATTAAGAGATTATACTGTGTTTATAAAATTTACGTTACGTGCTGTTTCCAAAAGAACCATGAAAGCATAACATGGTATTCTGAGAAAAAATGTGCAGTATATAAAAATGACCTGAGGTTGGTTGAGGCTGTGTTGGGCGTCACTTTCATAAGGTGGTTTGTCTCTTCCACAGCACGCTCCTGTCCTGCAGCAGCAAAGAAGCACACAAAAAGTAACAATAAGAATAATAACAATAATAAGGTTATATGTTCTTAGAGCACGCTTGGATTAGACCCTTCCGTATCACACAGTTCACTGTTAAAGCAAAATGGGTTTGCACTGTTTGAAGCTGGTTTGTGTTTTTCTAGATGAATGTGCTAAAATAGCCCCCAGCCATGCGGGATGTTACAGTCTCTCGACTATCTTATTGAAAAAGCCAAACTCAGCCTGAACAAAAAAAATCTAGACACTGCACGCTTCAGAGGTTTTATCTAAAATGAGAAGTCCGTGTTGTTTTCTTTCCCCTGCTCCTCTTGTACCTCCGTAAGGCAAAAGAAAAACAACCTGTTTCACCCAATTATCTCTCCCACAGGGCACAGTCAGGCAATTTGGCTCAGTCAAGACTCTGATTCATTGAGCCAGATGATTTAAAGCTTTTGGGGTCCACGAGTCAGCCCACCAGGACTGAACATGCCTTATGATTCTCAGTTGATACTTGGCAGGGTAGGTTGCTCCACTAAAGGTTACACAGACAAAAATAGCACGTCTGTGAAAAACATTATTTAGAGCGATAACAGAAGCATAAAGTAACGTTAACCACGCTGCACTGGCTGAGGAAATCTGCTAATCATCTCCGCTGCAGATATTCAACTGCTACATGCTGATCATTTGTGTGTTTTATTATATAGCTTAGGTTTTATATATATTCACACATGGAGCCTATCTTCCGAAGCGGGTAGATGAGGTCGCATACGTCTTAGTAACTAATATAATGAGCAGTGAGACAAACACAATACCCCTGACAAAGATAGAGGTAATTATCACAACATTAGTTCCTGCAGAGCTTACAGTCTCATACATGCCTGGGGTCCTCGGAGAACTGAATTTCCAGTAATTATTATATGAGATTTAGTGTTAAGGGACTTAAAAATTAATACTTTATCTGATGTATGCAGTCTATATACGGTAGCCGCTCCTACATGTGTAATGTGCATACCAAGTACAGATTTAAAGGCCTGTGAAAGAGCTCACTGTAGCCATTTTTATTCTTGTTCAGCCACTTGTGGGGAAAATCAAAACCAAATTAGGCTAAGAAATAACCAACAGTGAGCACAGAAGACAGTGTTCTGTGATCTGTCTCACGCTCCTGCCTCCCCTCGCCCATCCACCGTTTAAGACCATTAATGGCTGATCGATGTGTCAAGTCACTCTGAATTGTTGCTATTAGAAAACAATGCGCCAAAAAGCTATTTTAAGTCATGCGCTATCTGTGGAGAAAGCAACAGAGGCGATAATTGGGTATTGACAAAAGAGTGTGAAAAGCAAAGACAGGCACGCATGACCATTCTCCAATTTACTGTCATCTTGAGGGTCTGATTATGCTGTTTACTGACCAGATAATTTGGGCGACGCGTGGCAAAAACAAACATTGCATGGTTGTGTGTCACTTACAAGCAACTTCCATTAAAATATTCCGAACACTTAATTGGTATGATGCAGATTTTCCTGCAGCTGTATGCGAGGTCTGACACACTCATGACTTTCTCGCCCATTCCCCAGAGTGTAATACACTGTTATCCAGTGGGCTGAGCAATTTCTAAAAGCAGAGGGGTTTTCATGCTTCATTTGGTGTAAAAGGACACTAAATGTCTTGTTAAGAGTCAATTAGTAGATACACACTATTGTGGTCCCCACGACATAAACATCTAAAGGACAAAGTGATCAGTCTGGGTTCTTTTGAGCGTTAAAGGCCTTGAACGATAATAAAAAAAAAAGAAAAGTTTATGTATTTAACATATTAGATTTCCTGTATTTCTTGTTTGCTTTGACTCTGCTCATTAGTCATTATTCAGCAAGATTCTGAGCAAAACTGGTTGCCAGTCTAATCTGATAGTTGCACAGCCCAATGGGCTTAGCTGTTAAACTCACAACAAATATTGACAAATTATGCACTTTTCTAAGCTTAATATTTAAAATTTGACACAGACTTTTAAGACTTTAAAGGGAACAGATCATGGAGGAAAAAGATGTTTTGCTCAATTTCAATTGTAATTTCATTGACAGATAATGGTGAAAATCTCATTTTAATCCCCATATACACATTTTATTTATCCGTGTGTCTTTTTGAATGAACCCTCTCTTTTACCAGCAAGTACAGAACAAATCAAGCATCGCTGAATATTATGAGCAATCTGTGATGAAAGCTGTTCATGTGTGATATAACCAGCTCCCCCACTCACTATGTGGTGTTGCTGAGTGCCATCTAGTGTTGAAAGCCTTTACACTCTTTTCCCAACACTACAAAACAGGGGGATATGTGCACTATTCTGGCAATGAAAGCTAAACAAGTGCTATACTTCCAAATAAAAAAAAAAGGTTGTCAACATTATATCACATATGCAGTTTAGCTTGTTGACCATGTACAGTGCAAAGAAACTAGGACACATATGACGCACATGCTCCACCTGACAGGGCTCTGCATTTCTGTTGCTCAGTTGGTTTTGTTACCCAGAGCCAGCAGAAGCCTCATGGCTCGGTGGAAGACAACACAGGCCATCTGTCGTCTGTGTGTTGTCTTTGGTGCGCTGCCACAAAACCCGGCTGCCAAAACACCCAAGAGTACCCGTGTGCACCTTGCCGTGCCTGGGGGACCAGCTCGCTGAAGCACCTTTACAACCCACCAGCTCTACTGGGAGAGTCCTGTATTCTGCCAGAGCTCAGATACAATAACAGCCGTGTTTGAAAAGGGCCTTGTTGTGGCAGGATCGTTACACAACCATGCCATTAACCTTAATTGAAGCAGCCTGGAGGAACATGGAAAAAAGTTGCAGTTCTGTTGTTCCCCCGAGTTGCATAAAATTGAAACGGACCTCAGACTGAATTAAGTGAAACGCAGAATACTAATTCCTGCTAAGGAGTTGAGGAGTAACTGAGGAGTAAGTGTTATAAAACAAGACATCTATTCTCTGCTCCATTGCATAAAATGACTTAATTTATGGTGAGCCATGTTTTTCTACTTCAAGGTTAACATATAGACACTACTGATTGAATTACCATATTGGATGTAGTCAAGGAAACGTGCACATATGAGAGCATCCAGGGACACGGGGACGGCTCATCCTAAAACTGCTCCCACTGTAAGTTTGTTTGTTCACCTTTTAATGATAATGACTCAGCCTCGAAGCTGAATAGGCCTTTTCATATCAACACATGACATTAAAACTGAGCAAACATTTGCTTTCCTTTCACATCCTGTGTCAGCTTTGGGACTCTTTGGTCTATCCTGGCTATGACTTTCGAGATAAAGTTTTGTTATTATCTCCCATTCATCACAGAAACAGGCCACAGTGCCCCCTCCCTTAATCTGGTCTCTCACACTGATATTAAGCTCCATAGAGGTTGGATTGCTAAAAAGATTAGGTCTGCTGCAACAGCAGGATTTAGCAGGACTGCAGGTTACCACACATGTTTTAAACCCACCAGCTCCAACATAATCTGCTGTTACACCCATATGAATATACACAGTATACCTGTGTATATACATGTGTGTGTACCTCACTTTGTATTGGTTTGTCAATTTGTCTTTTTGACAGAAATACATTAGATAAAGTGCCAGAGAGTGAAGAAATGATTTTCCTCATTGGACTTAATTGCTAAAGCAGTGTCCTGGCGTTACTGTGAGCTGTAAACATACATTAATTATTCCGCAGTCCGACGTGTTTTTTTGTGCGTTTTCCCCGAGTCTTTGAAATGGTCTGTGAACGTCGGCAGCTTTCACTGTCAACTTGACAGATTGTGGAAGTGCACTGTATTAAATGGAGACTGTAAACATGTGATGAATCATTTCTGTCAACACACAACACAAGCAAACGCGGTGGAAGGGAATGTGGCTGTCTGCAGTTCAGGTCTTGACCTGCACCAGCCGGTAAATTCATTTCTTTGAAGCCGGCAATGAGTTTTATAACTAGGATTCTTTACATACACAATCTGAGAGAGGGAGCGTTGGTAAATTAGTGTTTCATCTTGTTTTTTATTCAGATCTCACATCCTGAACATACGGTTCAAAACATAGACTTGAGACTTTGTTAGTCATTAATGGAGAGATGAGGGATGTGGCTGTTTTTGTAGACACAATTGTTTATATATACTATATATTATAGTCTAATAATAGTCTTAGGCCAGCAAACAGTACATTATCACATCTGTTATCAATAATCATGTTGTCGTTCAATTAATGAATTTAAACACTAAAACAGCAAATGTAATTCAGAAAGAGAACAAGTTATATTAGAGTTTGTATTAGCTAACTGATGTAAATGGGTATGTGTAATTATTTAATAATGATGCCACTATTACAGCTTATCCGGCATTTATGAGAAAATGCCACCGTGCAATAATATCCAGTGATGTAAGCGATCATCTCACAGCAAATGTGGCTAGAAGGAGATAATTATATAAATTAAGTAATAATTACTTTTGCAAATAATGTTCTGTACACACACTTAATGCAAGTTTAAATGCAGGGTTATTACTTTGAATGGTACATTTACCTCAGGGATTTACATCACTGTAGCCACTAGATGTCAGTGTAACGTCCTGCACTGATCCCTCAGACCATCACACTCTTCACATCCTTTTGTTTGCACGAGAGTAAGTTATCATTTCTGGATGTGCTCCACTCACACAGCAGTTAACAAGAACCACACTGACCCCGTAATTCTTTTGATTATAGAGAAACGGTTCATTTGTTAGATGTGAAAACAGTCAACAGGTGTTTGTTATTTAGCAGCGACCTCTGACTTTGTACTGTTGATGTCTGCCAAAGGATTATCACTTGTCCTTTATAGAGCAGAGGCAATGAGCATTTGGGCAGAACTGTCCGACAGCTCTAAAATACACACACACACACATGCACAGATGTTAACACAATCCTGACACTGCGCTGTGGACTCTGATGTGAATTTTGTGGTCTGAGGGACACAAAGATAGGACGAGGGCAGCGGAACAGAGAGATTCAGCAATGTCCCCGCACTGTCAATCTAAACTGAAAAGAACTTTTCAGTGCCACAAGGACATTTATTGAACTGAAAGGATTCTTTTTCCCCAGGTTTCTGATATATGTTGTAAGTAAGTAAAAGCCTCTCCCTCCTCACTCATTTCGAATCCTCTTCGAGTCATTATAGGCGCTCTTATTACAGTCCTCTTAAAACATCTCTTTTGCAGCCCCATGATGAGCTGCTATTGTTAGAGTGCACCAGCTAAGAGCAAAAAACAGTATTATTTCATAATGTACGTAACCAGCCATTAGAGATGAATCACTGAGCTGTGGGTCTGACAAGGGTCTTTGTGATAAGTAAATAAAGTGTGCTTTCTGAGCTGACCATTCTGAAGATATTGCAAATTTGTATGATCATTTTTTAAAGCTTTATTATGTATATTAGAGCAAAGGCACAGCTCAGGCTTTTACTCCAATAACTTTTGTTCAGAAGCTTCCGTTTTGTGCCGACGAGAAAAGACAAATTCAAATAGCAGTTCACAATTTATTTACTGAAGAAATTTGGACAAAACACCAGAATCTGTTACAATACAATCAGAACATCTGAGGCAGATATCCCACCATGCACCACGCCCCTCCATGAAACAAAAAGGACTAAACATTAGCACCAAATCAGAAACAACTTAAATAAAAAGGCAGCTCAGTCTACAAAACAATAAAAGCAATGGTTGTTTTTTTTATTATCATTATTATTATTATTCTTGAAAAGAAACAGAGATAAGTAGCAAATTTAGATTTTTTTATATTTTGTTTTACTTTTCTTAAAAAAAAAAAAAAAAAAAAAAAAAAAAAACAAGCACCCCCACCCTCCCCCTTCTCCCCCTGGCAGGCTATAGCATTCTCGGGGCACATGCCGATGACTAGATAAAAACACAAATTCAAGTAACATTGAGATACGACATAACATGTCCACTGGTACCCATTCCGAGCATGACCTTTTCACAGAACCTACGCAGGCAGCACAAAACTAACATGAGGTCCTGGAGTGAGCACGTCATAGCAATACTATCACTGAAAAGCTTGTATCAAGTCTTTAAAAAGAAAAAAGAAAAAGGGGGAGATCCGGTGGCATGGGCTGTCGGGCCACAGGAATACTGGCACAGAAGACATTATGTACTCTAAAACTTCAGACAGACATCTCCTCTTTGTGCCTGTCCTGTGTCAAGATATTGCCTACATCATACATGAAAAAGGAATCTCTGAATAAAGAAAAAACCCTGCAATGTAGTTTTAAATATATATATTTCTATTTATATATATATTTTTTTTTCTATTTATATATAACTGTTACAATTTAAATAAATGTTACATCCTCATTTCTACAACTGAAGAATGAATTTAAATAAGAGGAAGCTAATTTTTTATTTATTTTTTTTTTTTTTTTTAAAGAGGTGGATTTGTCCGTTCACCTCAGACACCAAGTGCATGACGCCATGTTTGGAGGCTTACCAAGAATACGGTTTTAAGATTGAGGTGAAGGGAGTGACATTAAAGCAGCAGTAACAAGAGACTGGAATAGCTTACGAACACAAAGACAAAAAGAAAGGATAATGTGGTGGGGGGGGGAAATGTGGGGATGGATGGTGTGGTAAAGGCTTCCGAGTACGAGGAGGCAGAGAAACTAATTACAGAAAACAAGGCGGTCAAGCAGTTTGGTGACTGTCGGAATTTTCTGTAATTTGGAAACAAAAAAAAAAAAGAAAAAAAAAAGTGTAACGATGCAAAAATCAAGGTCAAACATGATGACAAGAAAAAGCCCAAAGGTGCTCCACTTTTAAACCAGTGATCCCAGGTCAGCTATGACGACCTTACTTTAGGTTACCGACAGAACCCGGGATTGTGACTGTTGACGCTGGGTCTGTGGTTAAAACTGGTTTCACCTCGAGCTATGACGACGAACAAAACAAACTAAGAAAGGTTGTTTCAGTTCATTCAGAATTGCTCTCCTTGGTTTCTTGTGTTCTATGTCCCTTCATGCTTTCCGTAGTGTCAAACAATGGTGAAAGTGTCTACTTTATGAGCACCACATTAAACAAAACAGATCCAAAATGAACATTTGCTACATTATTTGCAACTTGCATGTCGGGCGGCAGCATCCTTGTTCGAGAGGGTGCATTGCCAGGTGATGTATAGATGCCATTTGTCATGCCAGGCTCAAGGTTTTCCATGAAATGGTGGAAAAGGAAACAGGATGGAAACACCTTTATTATGAGTGACAAATGTTCACCATACAATCTCTAAACTACTGTTTTTGGCTCTGCTGTGAGCGTGGCGAGTGGACCGTGGCAGAGTCATCCGTTTGTGCTTGGTGTTTGCTCAGCTAAAGAACTGCTCCAGCTCCTCTTCCATGTTCACCTCAGGCACCATCTGCTCCTGATCCCTTTCTCCTCTGCCGTGCACTGGAGTGACCCCCAGTGCCCCAGAGGAGGCAAACCAGGGGTGATCCAGTATCTCCCGAGAGGTGAGGCGCTCGGCGGGTTCCCGGCGCAGGATGGAGCGGATCAGGCACTTGGCCTTGGGTGTGAGCGTTTCAGGGATGTTGAAGTGACCCCTGCGGATTTTGCTGAACAGAGAGCCAGGCTCGACGTCGTGAAACGGGTAGCGCCCAACGAGGATGGTATAAAGCATGACGCCCAGACTCCAGACATCAGCTGCTTTACCGGAATAGCTGCCATTGGCATTGAGGATCTCAGGACTTACATAGGCCGGGCAGCCATGCTTGTCTGACAGAGAGTCATCATGACCGTCCAGGACATACGAGTCCTCAAGGCTCTCCAGCTTCACGAGGCTTCTAGAAACACGACAGAGAAAGGAAAAATACTTTCAACATAATGATCGTATGAAAATATGAAACTTATTAAAGGATCATTCAAACCATAGTCCAAATGTTTAGACAACACTACAAAAGACACTGAGGTGAGGTAATTTGTTCTGGTGGACATTAAGAGTTTTAGATCCATCACTTGAGGATATCGGGGGGGGGGGGGAGTAGAGCACATAATGCTCTGGGCTTAAGCTTGACATTTCCTTTCACTTCCTCCCACAGATAAAAGCCCAACCAAAAAGCATCCACCTACAAAAAGGCATACCAGAAGACCTCCACAATACAAAAGAAACACAATTATGGGTGAGTGCTCATCTTAAGTTTCCTGCACTGAACTGCTACGCAGGGAGATTCCTCTCCCTGCTCCCCCCGCCCCCCTCAAAATAGCATCTACTTACACTTTTCTCTAAATGCCACAATAGCAGCTATGATACCCTTGAGGGCTGATAATAATGGCTGGTTGTTCAGAAGTATTGTCACTTAAGTATGGCTCGGGCAAAAACATTTTCCACGTGCATGGTAAGAGACACTTGTGGGGCCATCTGCGTGTGCAAAAAGAAAACCAAAGAAGCACTAGATTAGACCAGTAAATAATATTGTGCTACCTTAAATAATCTCATTAATTAATACATTGGGAAAAGTTTATTTAATCTTTCTAATTTAAATACAGCAGAATAATTCCTAAACTACAGCTTGAGGACAAACCTGCACATGTTGTTAAAAAGGAGCTTAGAGTTACAAAAACAGACTGAGCTTGTACCAGTTGTTGCATCTTGTCTTTTTAGGTTACACAGAACGTAATATGAGCTGATCGTGAAGATGAAATGTGAAATGAGCTTGTTGTAGAAGGCAGAGATCAACAAGACCCTTTAAGTGCCTCACCTCAAGGCCAACCTTTGACCAATACTCTTCAAAAGGGTGCTGTGAGGTCAAAGGCTGCCAAAATAACATAACACATAATGTGAAAGCCTACTCAGGTATCATTTTATGCCTAGTCTCATTCCTGTCCTTCCCCCATGCACACGCTATATCCTTTTGTTACACACTTGGGTTCAAGCCAGAACGGTCTCACAGTCTCTAAAGCAGCTTCGCCTTGTCATCTCTATGCTCTCGTGCCAAAAAGGGGACTGTAAAGTTGTCACAGGATTCTTGACAGACCATATAGTAAATGTGACCCAATACTGTCCTGCACCATCACTCTTAAAATTCACCCAACATCAATCATTTAATGGGAGGGACAGGGGACTTGGCATCGCAGCTCATGAGCAGTCTAGTGTGGCATTCAAGGTCATTGGACCCGGAGTGAGTATGTGAGGCAGCTCCACTTCCCTTTTTCCACAGTTTGCGCCAAGGCATGATGTCACACTTTTAGATAGAGGACAATAATGTGCAGCCTGTATCTCTGCCATGAGGTGTTAGATAATAGTTAGCAGCACTAAAGTTAACTTCGAAAAACTTTAGCACTTACAGCACAGGCTTATGGTCATCAATGACATGACTAAGAATGATAAAAAAAAGTTTGCATATGAATCATAATCCACTAAAATCTAAATACAATTTATTCATTAATTTACAAAAAGGTTGCTGTGGCAACAGATGCCTGATATTAAGGGTGTGGTTCTCAAATTATGCCACCAGGGGTCAGTAAAGTTGCACTGTCTGCGTGGTTTCCACAGATTCATCATGCTGATCACTCCACAAGTGCAGCAGTGGCAAAATATGAGCTTTGCAAACATCTGTCTTGGAAAATCTAGTCTTGGTCATTTCTATGTGGACGTCCATGATTCAACAGAAGTCCCAGGTTGGATTAGGTGCAATTACTTCACTGCATTTAGCTTCTATGTGATTTAATTGCATGAAAATAACTGAGGGAGACACAAAAGGCTTATGTTTCCTGTACTCTGCATAACATCTAGGGGAGGCACACATGTCAGTCCTCTTATGTTGTCTCAGTTTACTCTAACCTCCATGTAAACCGAGACCCGAGACTGACCGTTGCTATATCACATACCATATCACATAATCAAGCACAGGGTAGAAAAAAAGTACATATTAAATACCATTTCTTGCACAACTCACCTGTCCTCATTCTTGAAGACAAACTTCCTCAGTTTGAGGTCACGTAGAACCAGTCCGTTGTCGTGGCAATGTGCCACAGCCGAGGCTATCTGATAGAAAAGTCTGGCAGCTTCATCCTCTGGCAACTTCTTGCAGGTGCGGACAAAAGAGTGCATGTCGCCATAGCTTCTCTCGAAAAATACGTAGGCCCTTGTCTCCCCAAGCAAGATCTCCAGGATTTGGTTAATATGCTGGTGCTGGCCCAGGGCAAAGTAGGCTGCCAGTGACTCCTGGTATTGGCCAATGTCAAAAACCTTTAAAAAAAACAAAAACATTTATGCTTACAGTTTGCATTCTAGCCAAAAGGCTAAATTTTTCCTATCTAGGTTGACTTATGAGCACAATTATCTCATTAGGTTGTTTTGGTGTCAAGATCTTAGGGGGAGAACATCTGCCAAACAGTTTTCCCCCTTTCCGACTGTGGAGAGACACAATTAAATCCGACCGAGACAGTTTTAAATTGCTCTTTAATTAAACAAAATGTGACCAAAATGTGAGCCATCTACCACACTATCCTGACACCACACTTTGTTTAATCTTTGGACAGACTAAGGCTTCATAGAGGAAAAGTGAAAACACTGTGTATGGTGCACAGTATTGTACTGCAGCCTGGGGGTGCACTGTCTCTTTTGTTTCCATAGTAACCCCCAACTGCCTTTCAGCACAACCACTTCAGGTGAGGGGTGGCTCGTCTGCTTGCAGTCAATGCAGATGCACCTCACAGTTTTAGATGCCAAGTTGCGACCGAGGCGTCCAGCATGGCAGGAACTACCAATCCTGGATTTCGAGATTGACTGATATGTCATGACTGACTCATTAAAACTGACAAGAGCAGATGAGGTCAAACTGTGGTTTACTCACAGGCTGTGCAAGAGGCCATTAATCTGTGCCATGATGAAACATTATCTCAAGTCAAAAGGTAAAGATTATTGGATCGGTCTTGCCTCATGTGTCCACGAGTGCATGTAACTATTGTCTCAATTCATCAAGCCACTTAGGCCTTTTTTAAAAGGTGGAATGTACTGTAGCACAAGGTCAACCCCGCTGCCTGTTTAAGCAGTTATATTCCAAAGTCAAAGGGGGCTATAAATTGTGTGGCAAGGCCATGTGGTTGCCCTCAGCCTTATGGGAATAGTGGTTTATTTCTTAAGGCTAGGGAGGTCAATGCTGGAGCCAATGTCACAGGAGCTGCATGAGCTTGTGAAGTTCCCTTACCCTGTGGGCTTTCCTCTTGACAACAACCATCTTTAAAAAGATCCCAGCTAATAATATCTGGCACTGGAGGCAACATATGACTACTGCTTATGCACCGAAATTAAAACTGAAAGGCTGAAATCATACGATTATAGGGTTGCACTGTAAAAGAGACTGGTCATGGTTAGGCAAGAGCAACACAGAGTGAGTGAGAGAGAGAGTGTGTGTGTGTGTGTGTGTGTGTGTGTGTGTGTGTGTGTGTGTGTGTGTGTGTGTGTGTGTGTGTGTGTGTGTGCGCGCGATTACTCACTCCTTTGTCAACGTTACATCATGCAACCCAAACCACGCAGCTCGCCCCATTCACTTTTTCCATTAGGCTGCTCTGCCAGCTCTCTATTTACAATGCAAGCAATTATTTAAGCTGCAACAGTCAACACCTCAGCCGTTCTCTTTGCACTATGTTCACCATATTAACATAGAAACCGATGCGCCAATGCAAATGCAAAAAGATATTAACCCATTATGAGTTTGTTCTGAATAATATTAGAGAGCATAACCGCTCGTTTGACTGTAGCTCAGTGCATACTAACCTTACACACGAGCTCTTCTCCGCTGTGGAGGTGGGCGGCTCTGAATACGTGGTCTCCCTCCAGCGGCTCCAGCAGAAGGTAGTCCCCGATGCGGGAGATACAGTGCGAGGAGTCCGGGGTCTCCGGCGGGCTGGGGGACCCGAGGTTGGGACTGAAGCTCTGGTGCGATTCTGTAGTCCTTAAACAAGACAAGTCTTCGAAATCGTGCGATTTATGTCGCGATCTCCCATGACGTGAAATGTTAATTGGATTTGATCTTTGTATGTTCATGAGGAATAAGTGTGATAACTCCACAGTATCAGTGGGGACCTTCCTCCTCCTCCTCCTCGCTCCTCTGCTCCTTAATGCAGGCACCACTTTGATTTAAAGTGCAATATCACAAATCGTCCAGCACCTCAGTGAGTCTTGAACAAAAGGACCAAACAAATAAATTGGTTTAAATGCAGCCGGCTGCTGGAAACTGCGGGTTATCACCGGGCAGAGCTGCCTCGTTGGTTTGCATACAACAAAATGGCTCTTTTTTTAAATTATTATTAACAGTTCAATCGTTAATTTACCTCACTTAGATTTCCATGCAAGAAAAAAAAAAGTAAATTAACAGAATTCCTGCCCCCACTTATCCGAAAACCCCTCTGTACAGACCTGCTGTAAATCTCATCAACGTTAGCGAGAACAAAAGTGCAACAAAGGCAACGAAAGTCAGCGAATACAATGAATGAGGAGACACAAGTTAACCCGCAGCTTGTTTGTTAGCTTATCTCGCCGCCGGTTAATGGCATTGAAGGCTTCATACGAAAGGAAAATATCTTACAGGCACGGGAAGAAATGAACTAAAAGTAAATACAGGCAAAAAAAAAAACGTTCACAGCAAGTGTTGCATTCTAATTAAACACAACTGGATTTAAAGCCGAAATTTGACTGTCAAATAAATGATGGCTAGCAGGTGCAGAGCTAACTAGTTAGCTTCCTTGGCTAAGTAGTATCAGGTCAGTGCACGGCCTTGTTCCCCGGGATCATATTATCCGTGCACGGTGATTGTCATCTAATACATGAGGGGAGAAAAGCCCCTCCGGAAGAAGAAGAAGAATAAGAATAAGAATGAAATAAAAACTGCTGCAGCTCTTTGTGTGCGGGAGTCGACGTCCACGGTCTTTCTCTGGTCCGGTGCGTGGAAGAAGAAGAAAAAAGTGTCGTATCTGTGGATTATGTCTGCTGCTGTAAGGTGCTGGAAGGAAGGAAAAGGAAGGGACGGCCGGCCGACTTTCCCAGGCCAATCCCTGGATTCAGCAGGACATCCTCTCTCCCGTGGTGCCGCTGTGCTTCTTACGTGGCTGGGAATCTAGTCCACTGAGTGCGGGGGGAGGGAGGGAGGCCGGCCGAGCTGCACACACTGACTGACTGCTCACTCACTCACACACATACACACAGAGTACGCCTGTACAGGAGTACAGAGCTGTCTAAGCTTCTTGCACATGCACGCGAGCAACACAGACACACACACACACACATACATACACGAGCATACCGATCCGCCCCCTGACGTCACCTTCACACCGAAACCCCATTGGCTTCCGACCTGAGTTCTAATATGCAGCGCAGTCATGTGAGAAGCATGTAGTGAGGCGACACCCCCAGTAATCTAAATGCATCGCATGCTGGTAAATTGGATGCCGGAGAGGAGGGTGGTTGCTGTGGGGAGAGGTGGGAGTGAGAACATGACTACTGTACGTGCTGTGATACTAACGTGTTTCCTCCTGAAATTCCATTCAAGGTAGAGCGAGAGGGGGGTTGGGGGATCCCTCTCTCTCTCTCACACACACACAGACACAGTAGCATGCAGATAAGCCCCACCAAGCATGCACACACCGCTTATTATTTTTGCATCAGTGTAATTGCAGCGCCATAAATAAACGAATAACGCTGAGTGCAGACGCTATGTCAGACTATGAAACGGTTTACATAAAAAAAAAAAAAATGGAACTGAATTTGCCAAGATTTGTCTTAAAGAAGATGTGCATTGATATTTTTAGTAACACATCATGGTAGCAAACATAGGACTCCTCCTTTCATCCCTGCCTTCACCAAGCACAAGGATGTTGATCGTGTTTGTTTGCATAATACGCCTCTGCTTCAAAATGCAAAACACATGCTGGCTGGTTTGTTCTTTAGATGCTGCTGTAGAAACATGGCAGTGCAAGATGACAGCTTCCAGGAAGCAGGGCCCTTGCCCATAGTAGGCTACATATGTTCATGTGCACATGCATAGGAGTAACCTGTATATGTATGCATATTAATATCGTTTCCCTTGATGTATGTATTTTTTTCATTTTTACATTAGAAGGGTATAAAGGGGGTTTAGGGGGGATAATGACGGGCAGGCATATAAGCTTCTTCTCTCTGTGGCTTTTTCAGTCACTGCCGTACAAAACTCACTTTGTTTATGACGTTTGCATCTGTATGACTTAATAAACAGCCCTACTACTACTTAAAGGCATATTATCTGGCTGCAGCACCTTTATTTTTATTTGAGAGCACTCATACTTTTTAATTCTATTTCCGTAAATGAACACATCTAAATGTTCCACAGTGAACCCTTTAAACTCTACTCACGTCAGCTGTTTGTGCCATTTTTTCCAGTACAGTGAAGTCCGGAAACTGGAGTGACATTTTAGTCGCTCAGTCCATTTCCATTGCACTCATGCACATTTTTCCTTTTAGTGATACACCAAAATGTTCACCACTCTCATCAGATGAGCATGGACAGACACTCTGGTTTCTGGTTGTGACAGATCACCCAAGGCCATCTCTCATCTCTGAAACTCTCCTCTCATGCTGAAAGGTTTTATTGCATTTATTCTGTCACTTCTCTCTTGGATTCCTGATTGGTCAAATCCTCCGGTCACACCACAGATTTAGTTGTGAAGCTGTAAACAGAGCTCAGAGGAGACACCAGATTTGAACATTCAGTACGTTTCCATGCACAGTTGAGCAGAGCTACAGCCATAAGCCCAACTACACTGTTCAAATGAACGACAGTCCTTTATTCCAGTAATCAAGCATAAGTGGGGGATGGATTTATGGAATGAAGCGGATCCGCCTCCACTACACAAGTTGAAGATATGCTCCTTTTTCTGATTGTTAGTATTTAGTGGTTTCTGGTTTAGCTGGCAGCTAATTGGCAACATGTCGAGTCTTCCTACCATCCATGAACTTCTAAACATTCAGAGCATAAACACAGTCTCCTCGTAAGTCCAAAAAACAAAGTACCAGCCTGGATTTTTGCCCTGTTTTTCCTTTCTGTTGTCTTTGGTAGTGGTTAACTTCTATTAATTCCATGTCAAAGCCCAGGGGCGGGAACTGTGGAGCATACACAGAGCGCCCCCAGGCCAGCGTGAGTCCAACTAAACATATACATACAGGAACAATTAGTCTCTAATCCACATTATCTGGGTGTGTTAATTTGACTTTCAGACATTTAGTTTAGTAGAATTTCAGTGCGACTGACAACGGGAAGTAAACATACTGATTATGCTGAAAGGTTTTCATGGAATTATTGATTAATAATGATGGAAAAAAAAAATCTGACCACAATGCCTTTCAGGACATAAATGTGCAGTATATAAATGCAACATAAGAGTATGACAGTAATTGACAAAAAAACAGACAGGAAACAGCATAGATGTTAAGCGCAGCAGCATTAAGCAGTGATTAAAGCTCTGTCCTTGAGGCAGAAATTGCTGATGTGCATGTATGAAATTTAAAAAAAAAAGAAAAAAGGATTCAACTTTGATGTGATACAGGATTATATACAAGATATTGTGCCAAAGGGGGAAAAAGGGACCACAGAATCCATTACAAGCTTGCACATGGCTGTGTGCTTTTTGAGATGTCTTTTGTATAACAAATTCCTTTCATGCAGAATTGTGCCCCCGTAATAAATTACAGAATGAAGGACGGAAGAGGTTCATTATTCATTGTTCTTCTTAGATTACTGGGGGGTGCGACAGCAGGATTGTGCAATTCCATGTAGGAATCCGGGGCGGTGAGAGGAATGCTTGCAGCTGGATGCAAGACACTAACAGAAGTGTTCGATTTAACCTTTATTCCCCTGCTTGCAGGCAGCAGTAGTGCACACACACGTTCACACAGAGTCACATGCACTATTCTAAATCTCCATTTCTTGCTGCCTGCCTGAGTAAGCCCCCACAACATGGAAATGTATTTTTCACACAGAGGCCTCTCGCCTCTGAAACGGTGGTTCACAGTTGCAGAATGCGGCTGCACCCACAAGATTTTATATTCTAGTTCTCAAGCTTATGTGTATGTATGTTTCTCGGCCCTGTGATATCATCTCCGTGAGCCGCCCACTTTATTCTTTCTTATAATGCTTGAGCATTCTTCACTACACAATAGCTTCTCTCTTGCTTCGCCCATTCAACTGAGAACAATGTGTGCACATGCTACTGAAGAAAAGTTGCAGGTTATTTTCCACCTGCATAACTACATACACTATATTCATAGGCTGCCTTAGTGCTTTTCCTCTGTCGTACCATTTCTGCATTTGCACACACAACTCCCAATGGAGGATTCTGTTAAGCTTAAACCACAGCTGTGCATGAATCAGAACAATAATCCCCCAAAGATTTCTTTTGCCCCCATTCTCTGACACACTGTGTGATTCATTCGCAGTGAAGAGCTGCACTCGAGAAAATCCATTGAGGTTCATCAGCTCTCCAGACACGCCTATATGCCGAGGAGTAACAGCACGCTGTCCCAGCAGTGCCTTCCAGCGAGAGCTTACGGTTGTGTATACCACGGAAACAAGACGTGTCCAATGGAAGACTGGAGAGGTCAGTAATGACGGCTGAGCCTCTATGAATCCCCGCGGTGATGTTACTCATGCACTAACCTCCTAATAGGCTGTGTTGTCCTGTAGACAATGATCTTAGGTCAGTTTCCGTATGTATTGTTGACATTACAGGAAGGCCTAAGGGCTCAGAGCCACCAGACATAAGCGCTTTCCATCGTGCTTGCAATCAAATGCAATTTTTTTGTGTAATGTATCATGAGACTGACTCATAGGGGAGTTATTTACCATACATTATACATTCAGAAAATATCCCACTGTCACATAGCAACAGATCTAGCCCGCTACTGTCGACACCAGCAAGAATCATCAGTGCTGTCACATCCACATCCTGCGGGTAACTTCCACTGAGAAATTCGATCACACGCAAGACGATAGATGCAGCGGCACAAGAGGAATGAGCTCACCCAGTGAGTGTGAGAGGGGATGTTGTGAGGGAGAGAAGGGAAGCAGGCGGACAGAGGATGGAAAAACAAGCAGCTGAAAGTGACGAGTGGTGGAGAGAGTGGAGGAGAAAGAAGAGGAACGACGGATGAAAGTGACTGAAAGTTGTTGTTCCACGCCAAATTTTCGTCTCTGGAAAGCACAGGAAATACTTTCCGTCAGGTGGTGAGGCGCCAGCTGGAGAGCTGCACAGAGGAACAACATGTTTAATACAAAACTGCTCAGAAATATGTGGGAGTAAAGGGCACCAAATCAAACCAAAGATGCTCAACAAGGCAAACATTTCGTGCACTGTCAGTCATAATGAAAGTGCTTACATCAGAGGCTTTGTTTTGACTGCAGACCCTGCTCCCATGCTCTTATTTTTGTATTTACTTTTGAGAACTATAAAACTCCCAGGGCACTCTTTATTTTATGACCCATAGTGAGTGTGTTGGTATGGGGTAACAGCTGCAATACCCTTCAATTTTAAGTGAGAGAAAAAAAACAAGTTATTTTGGGGATGGGTACATGTGCCACATTCTGCCCTTCATGGTGCTTTGGGACCTGAGGCCTGTTTTAACCAAGGGAATGAGGGACAGAGCCACAGATTTGAGGGCAGGGAGGAAGGGAGGAAGGGAGGAAGGGAGGAAGAAAGCAGGCAGTAGGGTGGATAAAGTTTCTCTGATTATATGATGATGCACACACTTCCTCCCATTCTCTCCAAATCATCTGCTCGATACAGCAGCTCATCACAGGGTTTTTTTTTTACCCAAGACAATGTCATGTACAAAGAGAGAGCTTCCAACAGACCTGCACTATTATTCTCTTTCTTTTTCTCAAAAGGATCAAAAGTGCCTCTTTTTTATCATAATGGATGCAGTATCCTCACTCTTACTCACTTTGGTTGTTCAGTACATGTGTAGAGACAACCTCTATTAAATATAGAAATAAAACTGTGCAGAGTAAGGACAAATGAGGCAAACTTAAAGTGGGTCAGGAAGAAACGGGCAGAGCCTAGAAATGTTCCGTACTCTAAGATACATTGGAACAGGAACGCTTTGATTCTTTTTGTGCTCAGTTAATAACTTCACCATCGCACACAGCATGTCTGCTTTAAACAGGGCAGTGCATGTGAGAGTGAAAATTAATGAACACATCGCTTGGAAAACTGTCCTGTCAGCTTTCGAGCGAACCCAAGGGGGTCGATACAGCAGTGGCACTTCCGCTGACCTCAATCCAACCTGCTGGCTTCTGACCAACAGTTTATGTGCTGTTACATTAGATAAAATGAAAATGTACTGATGAATTCAGAATGTATTGCCTGAGGAGGAATTACTATTTTTTTGGGTGTGGGGGGAGGAGGATATTTCCCGCTTTCTTCTCTGAGGCAAACAGGAAGTATGAGAGGTCGTGAGTGGCAGGTCACGCAGATGAGACCTCTTCTGCAAGGAGAGGAAGGATCTCTGCTTGAGGGGGTGGGGACAGGATTGGCGTCACTGGTTTGGATCTCTCTTTCATGGAGTCCGACAGCTGAGTGAGGACTTGTGGCAGCTCTGTCACTGGACAGGGTGACTCACCCGCTCATAAGTGGGGAGGTTAATAATAGTCATACATTAGATCCGCAGAGGAGAAATCACTGGGCTACAGCGGCTTAAGCCCTGCAAACCCTGGCTCATCTGCAAGGCAAACATGCATTTCCCCCATCTTGTCCTGTCCCTCATTTATGTGACAGCTTATTTGTTTAAGTGACAATAAAGTGAACGATCAAGACAAATTACAAACTGTTACAGTGACACCAGGACATTTCCAGGCGACAGGCACATCAAGGTATCGAACTTGACACGTCAAAACTGCCAGGGAAATGGAAGCAAATGGCAGCAAATACAATATCAGCTGTGTCTTCATTTGTGTTTTCTTTCTGTTCAGTCTGACAGCAGATATTGTCTTTCCTGTGCTGAAAATATTTCTTGGCTCCAGCGCACCTGCATGGAGCTGCCCCAGGGTACAGGCAGATTAATTAAAATTCCTGAACACTTGACACTTTGGAGATGGCAGGTGAAGACACCAGTGTTGTAATGCATCTGCTGCTGATGAATCAGTCACTATACTCTGTTATTCCTGCTTTTTGGAGGAAAGTCAGCACAGAGGAGCCAACACAAGCGGGGAGCTTCACTCAGAAACACACATATCGACAGATCACACTGTAAATATTAAATTGGTTACAAATTGAGCTCCGGTGATTTATTCTGTTCTGAATAGGAAACCAATCTGCAGTGAACACCTTTATTGTTTTTCGTCGGGCGGGCAGCTGTGCTCAGCGGGAGAGCAGGTCGTCCTTCATCGAAGAAAGTTCAGGGTTTGATCCCACCATTCTATATGCTGATGTGTTCCTGGGCAAGACACTTAATCCCAAATTACTTCTGGTCGCTGAGTCAGCAGTGTGAGAATGAGTATGACAGACGAGTGATGGAAAAAGAACTGTATATAGAGGCCATGCATGAATGTGTGTGAATAGGTGTGAATGAGTGTAAATGGCAAATTTGCACAGTGCAATGCAGACCATTCATCATTTATTATCACCATTGGAGCAACAAAGGTGATTATTGTGGTTTGATTTTTCTCTATATCCTTACGCAGGTTTGCTCACTTAATGCAAAGACCGACAGCTCAGGTGAATTGCAGAATTAATAAATATGTGAATTTAAGAAATTGTTGCTAAAACCAGAGGAAGGAATAATTCACAGTGAGAACAAACATGCAGAAAGAGCTAATAAGCTTGTCGTGAGATAAGATGGATTACTAATTACAGGCAAAATGGATGATGCTGATGGTTAGGGTCACTGCTGATTATTATTATCATCATTATTATTATTAGGATTATTATATATGCAGAATTTCTGCTTTCAGGGTAAAACAACTATAGACAACTGAGTGTCGTACAAAATGCCAGTCGAGCAGACTCCAACTACTTAACTCCTTTAATGGTAGTCGTTATTAAAAACTGAGCTGCACAACATGGAGCTGGTAGGATAGCGAAAGTAGCAGATGTTGTAAAATCTGTCTGTGTAATGGGCAGATGAATCTGAGAGATCTCCTCTAATTTTGTTCTCTATGACAGAATAACACTGGCATGCGTGGACGCATGCAGAGGCACTGCATGTTTTAAGATATAATATGAAAATCCCTGCACTATAATGACCCAGATGACGACACGCTCCCTTTCATTACATCCACCCTGTGTTACATGTTCAATTGCATATAACACAAATACATTGCTGTAAGCAACTGCATCTATTAATCTACAATGTAGGAACACGGCGTGATCCAATCAGTGTAATTTCACCATACAAGCGCTCCAGGTGGCTCATAAGGAAACATGAATGTGGATGAAAGTAATTAATTTCAAACAGCATCTCTGACTACAACATGCATGGCAGCTATTGTGTCTGACATGGCTGCATTTTGCTCACACTGGGGATATTCACATTGTCGAAGGTCATTTAAAAGCGGTCTTTTTTTCCCAGTGATTCAGAGGCGAGATGATAAACTACAAAAATGACGAGAGCACACTGTCCTTGTCTGGCCCCTACATGAAAATGCACACTCTCCTCTCTCTCTTCACTGCAATTCACACAACATTCAAGCTGCTGCCATGGCAACCTGTCTCCATCCCCCAGGGAATATTGTACAGGACTGCAAACATAAACACACACACACACACACACACACACATATAGAGGGAAATACACACAAGGGACTCTATGCTCTAATCTCCTGGGAAAAAACACTCTGCTCAGTTTATGGGCGTTTTTGTGCCGAGAGGTATGTTTCATGTCTGCTTGGAAGGGAAAATTACGGCGAATTAGGAGTCACTCTTCTCTCACTATACAGTCCCATGCATCAAGTCACAGAACTCCATCACGGCATGATTACAGTTGGCACACTGCCACGTCCATCGTCTAAAGTGAATTACAGATTCATTGGGCTGTGTTCATTCCATTTGCAATAACATGTAGTTTTCCTGAACAGTTTTAGACCATGCAACATTAAATCTGAAATCCATACACATGAAAAGCATTTAGATGAGGCAGCAGCTTGCATGTGCACTACTCAATTATAGAACAATATTGTGCACAGATTTCATGCTTTTTCTGCAGAGCTACCAGACTCGAGTTGTTGAGCCTAACATACTATGTGAGAGCAACAGACTTTGAGGTGGGGGACGCAGGAGTGAAGTAGACGCTGATGAAGTGCTAGCAAGGACATCACTCACTACTTCACTTCATTCCTTTTGCTTAACTTCCTGCCTGTGGTTCTGCTCTGTCTCATGTGACAAGCTTGGCCTCTGTTTGCACCTACCAGACACTCGCAGGTGCAGACTCACATACGGCTGCTTTGAAATCCCACTTCGGGTGAAATCACAACCTACACTGCTGGTGTCAAATAACCCCCTTGTCGAAGGTATAACTGCAGCATGGAAAATCATTTCACACAAACAAAGCACACGTTGTGTAAAATTGAACTGGCAGAAGCTTCCTATTGTGCTTTAAAAATCTGGAAGAGGACATTGCCAATGTAAATGACAATCAAGGTCAAGCTCAATCCCTGATATAAGCATGCAATATGAATGGTTAGATGAGGAAGTGAAGGGAATATCTGCTGTCTTCCATTTAAACAGACTTGTGTGTGGGCCCTTTGCTGCTGTGCTGTGATGGCATGTGTTCACATACAAAGGATCTGCACCTATTAAGATAATAATTGACTGTCATTTCCAAAACACATTCACTTTGAGCAAAATAGCCTCAAGACTGAAAGACACCAACAAAGAGTGTGAATAGAGGGAGAAAGAGAATGAGAGGAGTGGAGAACCTGCGATTACTGTCTCACTAAGCAACATTAACAGTATTAGCTGTGACAGTAATGATCTGTTCCTACTATATCTGGCTAACAGAGGCTGTCGTGTCAAACAAACCATGCCTGTGGCAATCGGCATTGGGCACCGGTCAATGTGTTTAGCATAACAATCACAGCTCAAATGACTGCAGTCCAACGAGTGCAGCATTTGTGGAGGACAAGTGCAAAAGAAATGCCTCTGCTCAGTGCTATTTTGAAAACGACGGCTCATAGAAATAGACAATGAACGGGGTTGCAAGAGCTCACAAAGGCTCAGGAAAGCCCTGCTGTAGTGACTCACATAACCATTACCATATTGTCTACCTGATAGGCCCCCGTACCTTGTTTTAAGTTCGATAAGTCTCTTATGTGGTTTATCATAAAGAGACAGGGGGCGAGCATTGTAGGAGACGTCTCAGATGTTATCTCAGTGACTGTGATGGGGTTTTTTTTTTTCCTCTACATAACAGGACAACCCCGACTGCAGCAGCGCACCTCTGCAAGTAGAGCACAGATCAGGAGATAAGGTGGACGATGAGAAAGGCTCAGCCGCTACTTTCTCAGTGTAGCGCCTTAGCTCTTCCTTTCTGCTGACGGCCACAAGCTGTGCTTTAGTGCTGACCTCACCTGATGTGTCTGTGTTTGTGTGTGTGTGTGTGGGTGTTGTGTGTGTGTTTGTGTGTGTGTGGGGGTGTATACTTGTGTTTGTTGTCTGTATAGGACTCTTTCTAGATTAAATAAACAGATATATGTTTATATATATGAGTATATGAGTCTAATGTGGCAGAACACTATTTTTGAAGCTCTTAAAACTAGGATTACACTAAATTGTGGTGGTTTGGTTACAGTTAGTCTTAAGGATTAAGTGGTTGTTGATGAGGTTGTGTGTGTGTGCGTGTGTGTGCATGCATGTGTGTATACTTGTATGTATATCTTTATGAGGACCATTGTGACTTATAAACCATGGGACAAAAAAAGGCCTGTTTATTGGTTAAGGGCTCATTTTAGAGTTAAGGTTAGAATCAGGTTTAGGTTAGGAGCTGGGAGATGTGTGTGTGTGTGTGTGTGTGAGTGTGCACTTGCATTTGTTACATAGACACTGACTGGACGAGTAGTCCTTATGGGGACCAAAACCTGAGGCACAACCTCATTTCTGAATAGTTGGTTAGATTTAGGGCTAAGATTTGAATTGTGATTGTGTGTGTGTGTGTGTGTGTGTGTGTGTGTGCGTGTGCGTACATGCATGTGTTCATGCGTGTGCAAGTTAAAGTGAAAGAGAAAGTTTGGCATAATCACATTCCCACCAGGTTCCTTTGTTTTCAAGGGTCATTATCTAATGTCCTCATCGTGGGCAACCACCACCACCACCACCACCATCATCATCATCACCATCATCATCATCATCAGTGTGTCCTGTTAACAACAAACACATGCATGTGTTCATGCAAACAAAGTCAGGAAAGGTGATGTGTTCAGGATGCAAGAGACTCCCTCCAGTGATTCAGACAGATGCATTCCCACTTTTTATTTGATTTTATTTTCTCTCAAATCTAATTACACTTCCTCTCTTTCCTCTCTCTCACACACACACACAGACACACACACATGTGCACATACAACATACGGAACACTCACACACACATGCAAATACCACAAGCATGAAGTAATTATTGCAGGCTTGGAAAATTCTTCCCATTTCCTGCTGAGAAACGACCTGCTAATGAGAGCTGTGGTGGTAATACAATTAAAAACAAGCCCTTTCTCCCCACTGATATAATAACATATTATATTATATTCTGTGAGGAGAAAAACACTGGAAATTGTGTAGTTTAGCCAACTGCTCCTCCCCAAGTCACGTGGCTGCATTCATAAAGTTGCTGTGTGTGTACTCTAGGAAAGAAGGGAAAGACACTTCCTTCACAGTGCTCTCCATCAGTCTAAACAGATGTTGCAGTAACATTCAACTCTGACTGCTGACATCTCCGTGATAATCCGCTGTTTTTTCTATAATAATGCAGCTGTGACAAGCCACTTTTGCAAACTAGCCATGATTTGTGAAGGAAATGTAATTTTGCCTTTCATATATTCTCAAAAGTGCCTCTGAATAATATCCGTCTTTGATCATTAATGATCATTGAGATAACAGAGACTACAATAAGTACAATGCAGCGAGAACAGATGCCACTTATGCTGATAATGATGCTAACTATGGTGATTACAGTGATGAGAAGCTCACATGTTTGAATACACTTTTCAGCAAAAAAATAAATAAAAAATCCCACCGCTGTGCAGAAAAGAACACTCGCCTCTCGTGTCTGCTATCATCCGCCGAAAAGTGTCCTATTGTAATGCACGCGCTGTCCGTCTGTCGGAGATGTTGTGGTGTAAATTACTTTGGGGATGCAGTTTGGATGCGGTGTAATATTGCTCTGAAACGAGTGCCAGCAGGCCCACTACATACGAGTACATATTTATATGAAATCCAACAGATGGCTTTCTACAACCTGTGCAATATGTCGAGGTGACCTCGCTGACTTCAGATGTAATAACTGCCAAAGAAATGAGCGAGTCTTCCCAAAAAGCAATCTCTTCATACACTGATAACATCACACTTTAAGGTGCAGAAAACAAAGGGAGCGGGATTAAAGAAATATCAAATATCGTACAACAATACTTGGCAGATGTCGGTGTAATGAGGCTTTCTCTTCGTATCGATTTCAGCTGATTGAACCTTGTGATACAAAATGATGGAATATTGCTGTGAGGCCCCTGAAACTTGATATTCGAGATATTTTTTTCATGCACAATTTGTAGGTAATGTTGCCAGGTTGATACCGATGATAGCAGCAGCGGGAGTAGCAATGCAAATTGCATGACTGCAGCAACAACATGTTTACAGTATAAACACAAGTATGGGTGCTTTTTTACCATGATCTAACAAAGGTTATATTCAAACTGGGGGAGTTGTGGTTTATGTGGTCGCCACTTAGGTTGTTTCATAAATGCTATGTGTAGGCGAGTAGGCCTGAGCAATATGGCCTAAAAGACATTATCATGATACAAGTCTCACACCAGGCTATAGTAATAATGATGAGATCATTCATTAAAGGCTATGTGTAACTCCTGAATGAAAGATGAAAGACAAAGTTCATAGTATCTATCTAATGAATATATGCACGTGTGTATGGTTTAAGTGTTTGAGACACATTTCTATATCTTGTATATCTTGTTTCTCAAAAAACAACGTAGGCTGCATTCTCCACATACTTGTGCTCCAGTGAAACTGGCTTTTCTGCAGGGATGATTAAGATGAAGCATTAGAATTAGCTCGGACAGTAGCAGCTTTTCATCTAACAGCCTGTCAGCTAATCTGTAAGCTCTGCTGAGTTGCATTTTATGGCATTTCTTTCTCAAACTGTGATGGGAGCTTTCTGCAGGAGACGACTCGCGCCACTCCATTGTGGAAAAACTAACAAGCCCACACTAGGCCAGCCCCCAGCCCTGTCTCTGTGTTACAATGAATCCAGAAAAATGAATGGCTGCTGCCTGCTCAACGCTCCTCGCTCTTATGGCCCACTGCCAGAGCTCTAATTTAAGCTCCAGGCCTTCTGCTGGGAGAGGGGGAGTGTAGAGGAAGCCTAGCCCAAGCCGAAGTGCAGAGGGTGGGGGAGAGAGCTGGGCCCCGCTCCCTAGAGTGAAATTGATGGCTGTTAAGCTCATCAATGGGGATGAGTCATCTGAGGCAGCCAGCCACTTCATTTCTCCAGGTCTGCCTGCCTGAAGTGAAGGGGAGTCAAAATACTCACTTATGGCCTGCTCTTTCTTCTGGATCATAGCATGTAGGAAACAAACCATAAGGTGCATGGCCTTGAGACTGAGTTAGTGATTGCAGCTGGTACATAGCTGTCACTGCAACACATTTGCTTAGTGATATTTCCTGATAGTTTCTGGAGTGTTTGCATATCTACTAAAACTTGTGTGTGTGTGTGTGTGTGTTCATGTGCATACTTGTGCAGGCTACATGTTAAGCAACATTTTCCATAGCTGTCTAATTCTCAAAGGTCAGAGGCTTTTAGGCAGTCAGCAGTGGGCTGATGGCGGTTGGCTGCATCTGATTCCATTTGGGCTGGTTTCAGTTTCAAAGCCTCCCACCTTCCTGTCTCATAATCACTCCTACAGATTTTCTGATCCATTCAGCTTAGTTTGAGATGACTCCTGATCAACAACTGGCAATCGTGACGCCTAAATAATTTTCACCGTGGTTTCAGAAGAGTGTTTGGTGTTCGCACAATCCTCCATGATTGCTCAAAATGACCTGAAAAAGGCCGCAGCGCGGGCTTAACAACGCTGATTTGGTCTAAATGAAAAACATTTTTCCATTCCTTCAGCAGAATCCAACGGTGCTTTTCTCATCTTCATAAGCTGCAGTATATCCGGCTGGTGACTGCACTATAAATGCTATCTTTAAATTCTGTGGGAAGCATGTTACCATGACTGCTAGCTGGCTGCCAAGTGCTGTGTGATAGCATCGAACTGAAGCAGAGCATGGCTCGGAAGCAGGAACACAATGTATAATGTTTTATCTACATTCGTTTTTGTGTAGGCATCCCGCTTATCAAACCACTGCAACCACAAATACACTGCCACAGGTCATTATGCCCTCTGCAAATCCCCTTAACTGTGTGTATGTGTGTGTGTGCGTGCATGCATGTGTCTGTGTGCATTTGTACAATCTTGTTGGTGCCACAGGAATGTTAAAAGCCCTCATTATCTCTATGGAAAATGAGTGATTGCTGACCAGAGTTGTGTTGACATGTCAACCCTATTATGTGCTATCAGAATGCATTGAAACTCTGGGACTGAACAGTGTTGATGTTGAAGTAAGAGTCGGTGTAGGATGCAGGCAAGCGAGCATGTGTCGAGATGTAAGAGGTGAGCAAGAGAAGGATGTGTAAGAGGGTAAGTAATAAGAGAGAAATAAAAATCCCCCTCCATGTTGCTATTTGCAGCATCCTTGACTGCCTACAGTGCAGCCTTCATTTGTAAGGCAAGCTGCCTACCAGACACGTGTTTTGGCTTAAGTCTACACTTAAAAGTGTCTCTCTTCTCTTCTCTTCTCTTCTCTTCTCTTCTCTTCTCTTCTCTTCTAATCAGTCACTTCAAGTACTTCGGCAGCACAGGATACCGCATTTCCACTTCTCACATGAAAGGAGTTTCCTCTCAATCTTAATGTACATCTGAGCACATGCTGGGAACACACACACAAACATGCACAGACTGTACATCAAATGAGTTGTACAGTATGTACCCATACAGTCCTCAAGCACATGTCTGCATATTAAGGGAAGCATTGCAAATGAGGCTGCACATGCATGCCAAATGCAACTGCACACATGTTTTAATACATTTAGTTCAGCATGTAGATTGTGTTTGTCCACACTCACACTTTCAGACACTCACATGAACACACAGGAAGCCTTGTAGTGACTCAGTGCCACAATGATTTAGGTTCAGAATGGCAAAGGAGTGCTCATGACTCAGAGTTTCCATTGTGGCTCCCACTCTCCCAGTGCAGCTTTGCGTGTGTGTGTGTGTGTGTGTGTGTGTGTGTGTGTGTGCAGGTGTGTCTTTATATGTGTGTGTATTGCATGTCTGCTGCTGTTCATATTACCACGGAGGTTGCTCTGGGGCTTAACCAACCAAAGTGGATCACAGCACGATTTCTCCATTCTTTCTTTCAGCCTTCCTAATGTTGTGCGTGCTCTATTTATTCTCCATGTATGTAAGAGATAGCTGGGCCGTGAGCACGGGGCAGGATACGGCATCAGCGAGCATATGGTGGCACACTGCACGGAGCCATGGGGGTTTTAAAAGAGAAATCTTCATTCACACTCACACAGGGCTTCAGCTTTCATGCTTAAATCCGCCACGTGACACTCTGCAACTATCAGAACATTAAATGAATTTGCGATTGTGCGCCTGCACAACGAGCAACTTCAAAGCTGAGAGTTCTTGGCTCACACATCAAATGTGGAAGCCTCACAAGTTCGCCATAGATTAAAGAACAGGATGTTCCTTTCTGCATAATACCTGGAGAACCCTCCACACACACACACACACACACAGAGAACAGGCATCTCTACCAATTCCATGTCACTGTGCAACTGAATGCACAACATTCTCAGTCAACACAAAGCCAGAGGGGAATTTTAAGTTACATAGTGATGGTCTCAGCATTATGGTTTCTGACTGTGCATTGTGCGGAGTTATTGTTCTTTAAGTCTGATGTCAGTCTTTGGTCTAGTGGTTCTGTACTGCTGCGTCACATGGTTTCCTGCCGGCCAGGTCACGCGGTATTGGGCGCTCCTTACTGGAAGACAGGAAGTGCTGGTCTGTGGTGTCTCACAAGCCTCACATGTCTCTCTGAAGATGCTAGTGGGCTCATTTATAATGCATTAATGAGCAGGACAACAGGAAAGCGTGTCTCCTGATGGGGGAGTACCAGAGCACTTTCATTCATTACAGCTGGTTACAGACTCACAGCAGACAGACTTACGACGTAGCGGCTTGGCTCTATCCAGCAGAACGGTAGCGATCGATATTTTTTTTAGGCCATTAAGCAAAAGTATAACTGTAGCACCGTGGAAAAACCCAAAAGTTTGACATGTAACTTGCTCCTACATTCTCTGTTTTTTTCTTACCTTTCAGTAAATTCGGGACACACCCAGTCAAAAAACTGATGCAAAGTTTTGCAGTATTTGCCTCAGCCCCCGAGCACTGCGGCTGTCTGTCTCTTCAATGTCTCTTGTTGTGGCTATGATCAGAACATGATGCAAGGCAGGGCAGTGAGTGAGAAACATGTGGCCTATGGCTCTGCTTTGCCTTGGGAAAAGGACCTCACCTTGATTCTAGCTGATAAGGTCTGACTTCACTCCAGGGCCTTAAATGCTAAGCAGATACAACGATACACGCGGCACATAAAGAGATTTAGTTGAACGGATGGGACAACAAGCATGATTTCAAATAAACTGCTTATATGTCCTGAATCCACCTTTGTTCGTGCTTATCTTTAACATTTGCATGACAGCGATGTGGTTAAACTCATGTTATGTGCACACACTAATTATCACTTTATTTCATATTGTACACCTGTCCTGGTACATTATGATCCTTTTAAAGGTGGCTTTAATGCTTGAATGGGAATTGATTACTTTTGTGGAAGCCATGCCTGGATTCATTCCTTCAACTCAGTGACAGGCAGAGGCAGGATATGAACCGCTGACCCACACAGAAAAAGAAAAGGTTCAACTGATCTTTCTCTGCTAATTCAATCACATGAAAACTGACTCCTAACTCACCAAATAAATAAGTTAGTTAGGTTAGTTAGGACCTTTTTTTGCAGGGCTAAAAGAGGACAGAATATATAACTGTGACACTATTGTGGTGTCAAATGGGTTTCAAACTTCTTCTCTATCATCTAATACAGAAAATGTGTTTTCATTCAATATTCAAATTTGGTATGTAAAAAGTTCATGTCATAAGTGAGCCATTAAGTATGCAGCATGTTTGTCTGATAGAGATCTAACGGTGCTCATGACTCATCTTGAGGTGTGCAGGAAGTAAAGACCAGAGCTGATTCTCCACAAGTGAAGTGGAAGCTGTGTGTGTGTCTATGTTGTGATTTAAGACAGTTTATCCAAAAGATTGGAATGCATTTGAGAACAGAAAGAATTGACCAAATTGTGTCAAATCTATAAAAATCTATGACGCTATAGTGCAGGAGTCGAAAGACAGCTAAATCCATCACGTTTGCTTCTTTAGTTTAAACTGGTTGTCATTTATATGTCCGTTGTAAGGAGGTTGTTTTTCTTTGTTTTTGCAGTAGGCGTCTGCTTCAAAATGCTAAACAAACAGTGATTTGCTGCAAAAACACAGCATCAGCACAAGATGGTGGCCCCCGTAAAGCAAGACCCTTGCCTAAAGTACTGTACATATAAAAATATACATTTTTAATTGATTATACTTCTATACCATCAGTTTAACGTACAATTTCTACCAGTAAGCGCTCCTAAATATTACACAGCGAACCTTTCACTAGTTAGACAAACATAAGTGCTTCAAAAACCCAGTCACTCTCAAGAGGAACATTACCCTCGCCCCTGCAATATAGTTTATGAGTTAAAGTTAATGCATTACCCTGAGGGTTCATGCTTAGCATAAATAATTATCCTGGGAGGGTATGATGTGTGCCTTCATAATGACATGATGAGTGCGCATTGACACGCACATAAAAACGCAGTCATACATGTACGTACATGCACGCTGGTGCACATTAATGCGGGGATGCAGCTCATAAATGCACACAGACACTCAGATAGTTAAGTAGAGCCAACGGCATCTTTGTGTGTGAGTGGATAGAGAGAGAGAGAGAGTGAGAGGGAGAGAGGGAGTGCAATAAATGGATGTGGGTTTAAGGTACTGACACCCTGAAAGAACATTTGTGATTTACAGACATTAGGCCTGTACGGCGCAGACAGCAGAGGTTATATCAGTTCAGTGAGCACAGTCACTGCTGTTCTTTCACATCATCACTCCAACAATAAGAGCCTGCTCATGTTTGACCTCTCCATGCTCACGCTTTATAATCCTGTCTTTCACCGGGAGCGTGTAATTGTCTTGAAAAGTGTAGCTTTTCTTTATTTAAATTGATTATTTCAAGGTCAGCTTTGATGCTCAGTAATTAGCACGTGTGAACTCGTGAATGTACTGCGACGGCGACGGGGGGGGGAGGAGGTGACACCTCGGTGAAAAGCCCAACGTTGTTGTGAATATGAAACTTATTGAATTCCAACTTTTTGATCTGCTTTGCATATTTTGGGCTCATTATACACAGGGAGAAAATGTCTCCTTTGCATATTTGAAGGGACAAGAATAGGAATAAGGGAGTGTATCAGGGAGACATAGAGAAGGGGTAAAAGGGAGTAGATTATATGCTGCTGGCCTTTATAATAATGAGATTGTCATCACATATTTCAACCAACCTTTATATTTCTCTGCACTGTTTGAAGACTGTGTTTCCATGTGGGTGAGCATGGATGGACTGATTAATCACTTTTTAATCAGAATTCCTCTGTGAATAATTCACCACCATTCAGTGTTTTTGAAACACTGGTCTCACTTCCTCTGCTTCCAATATTTATCACAGAGACAGAAAATGAAGTATTTGATTCCTTTATAATGTTGCAGTGGTGATATACTGCATTGCAGTAAGGGATGGCCAAAAGCCAACAAATGACAGGGTTGTACAAAGTGTTCATTGGTTCAAATAACTAATAACCTCCCAACAAATAATATAAATAAATAATATTACTCACTCAATCACTGGGCCTCGGCCTGCTTGTGTTTCTTTGCGAGTGCAAACCTGTTAATCAAGAACTACTTAGGCAAAGTGTTATACATGCATTTATAGACACATATCTCTGCATTCACACTTTTCAGGGTAAAAGGAACAGATCATATGCATCACTCCAGGGAAGTTTGATGTACATTGTACACATATTTACATCAATTCATGTCGAGAAATTATCTTCTGGCAAAAGATGGCATGCTGGCAAAGTCTGATAGTGTTACAGAAAATACATGGAGTCTAAAAACTGATTAGAACTGATGATGGTGTACTATTTGTATATCTGCTCACTTTGATGTAGTGGGGTTAAATTAGTTTGTGTTTGTTTTTAATAAAGATAGAAGTACTCTGACCTTTTTGGGGGAATTTTTGGGAAGTCGCTCTAACAAAAATGTACATTAAACATTACAGTAAATTCTTACTGATCATTTTCTTGCAATTAAACACGGCACAATAATGTCCATCCGTGCTTCAACTCTCACACCTACAGTCAAATCAGTGTCAAATTTACCTAATCCCCATGTTTGGGAGGAAGCCGGAGAACCCGGAGAAAACCCACACACACACACACACACGGGGAGAACATGCAAAATCCATGCAGAAAGGCGTGTTGAAAGTGTTGAATTACATTTTTGATCTCTCTTTGTCTTTAGATCTTCTCAACATGTCTTGAACACCAGCCTGTTCAAAACACACTCAAACTCACACATGCATTAAGCCAAATTTTCCTCGGTCAAACAATCAAATGACATACAAACACTTATATGTGTGTTTGATAGCACAAAAGTATTTCAGTTCGATACAAAGTCTTATTCCTGCATAGATGTGTTAGGGAGGCGAATACACTGCTTGGATCTAAATGCACGAGACAGGAGGCACGATGAAAGATTCAAGAGTTTTTATTGCTCTCTTGAAAAGACAAACGAAATCAAAATCCCTTCTTCCTTGAAGTAGAAAAAAACAAAACAATACTAGGCACTAGCGCTACTAAGCAAAAGGCAAAACCGACTTGGACACTGACGTTCTCTCTGGTAGCATAAACGACGCTCTGGCACATGACAGAGGGACTGGGGACACTATATAGGGAAGAGGGAATCAAGGGCAGGTGCGAGTGATTACTTAAGGATCACCAGGTGAAGTGCATGAGGGAATTAGGGGAGATGTGTCAATAAAGACAGGTGAAGAAACAACGCGACAGGAAGACATGAACGTTTACCAAAATAAAAGGGGAAGTGAAAATCAACCCAACACCAAAAGTGACAAGAACTTAACGAAACTAACACAAGAACTGACTAAGCAAGACAAAACAGATCTGACGGTCAGAGTCAGAGTCTCATGTGGCCTTATCACAGGATTGGTGTTACAAAACTACCAGGATCATCAGTGGCTACCAGGCTGAGCACCATCTCCTCATTGCTAAGAGAGCAGATCAGTGTCATTGAGTCACCTTGGCTCACTCTGCACTCCAGGGGAGGCCCCCCCCCCCCCCTTGTGTGATTTGTTATTCTGTCTGCCTGTCACTCCAGACTTACTGTCCAAACTTTATCTCTATCTTCTTTTAGTGTCTCTGTGGCTGTCAATCCACATCTATCTCCGATCTGTTTTTATCACCTCCCCCTTTCTCTGAGCCGGAGCTGGGACGAGGTAAAATTAGTGATGCTACTGTCAGCCGATCAGTGTGAGCTCGAGTCTTTCACTGCTGCCACAGTCAGAGAGAGAGAGAGCGACGGAGATTCACAGAGAACGAGCAATAAAGACAGGAAGGGAGTGCAACAAGAAGAGCGTAATTCAAGAGGGGAGACGACAATAAAGGATGTCAAATGGCTCAATGTTAATGCAGCTGGCCATTTTGAGGGGGGAAAAATCTCTTGGAGGGACAAAAATCAGCAGCGGTCGAATATCAGATAACCATCTCTGCATATGATTAATGGACGAGTTAGGAAATTGAAATTAGAGTCTTCAGCATCAACCTCTAGCCATCAGTGTGCGCTCCTTTATCACTGCCATCTTATCAGTTTTGTCTTCCACCCCGATGTTGAGTGACTGAATTTTGCATACAGCCAACAGGTTTTGCATGTGTGCCACATTATTGTCACCTCACTGAATTGGATTACTGAGAGTAAGTGATGGAGGCTCCGGAGAGTGAAAAAAGGAGAGGGAGAGATGTTGTTCTGCTAGGCAGCGGTGAATTCAATGTGCACTCAGTGGGGGGGGGGGGGGGTTCTGTCCTGCTCTCCTCTTCATTAGCCTTCAGACTTTAGTAAGCTTTAAGTCTTACAGCGCTGTGAGGCGTACTGTGTAGTACGCTGTGCCCTTTTACTTCAGTTTTACCACCGCACTGATTAATCACAGCTCAATCTGATTCTCGGCTCATAAAGCCTTAAGGTGGACGTGCACTATTTCTTGGACTAATTAACAGTAGAACGTGCTGTTCTGGCTAAATGTAAAAAGATTGCAAAAGATTCCGTGGCTGTGGAGAAAAAATTAAATATGACCGTGGGTTTTTTTCCCCTCACAGCCTTTGAAGTCGTGTGGGATGTTGGCCTAGATTGGACGAAATCGAGTCAGCATATCAACGCGTGGATGCAAGTGCAGACTTTAATTTAGGGCTGTGTCTCAATTTGCAGCGTTAAGAGACACGTTGGAAATACGGAAAGCTCAGTGCATCGAAAATGACATTTGAGAATGTCAGTAGCATTGTGTGTGTGTGTGTGTGTGTATACAGAAACACTTTCCCTGTCTGGCAGAGAGACTCACACTTGACCTTGACCACGTCTGTTACAGAATACTCCACACTTAAGAATTATTTACTACACACACAAGGAGAGAAAGAGGAGAATTCCTCCCCAACTTCAGACCAAAACAACAGCATCTGCCTCAAGAATCCAAGTGGGAGTGTTTTATGTGACAAAACGTCAAAACAACATTTATCACAGACTTTTCAATGCGTCTTTTCTCTCTCCAGAGTTCGTAAAAAATTCACTTATTCAAGAATTCAAGAAATAAATCTGGGCACAACCCAATAAAACTATGCATTCTTGTATTTACACTTTGTTTTAATCCACTCTGACTAATTGTTTCCTCTGTTTTCCCGTCTTTATTCGTACTTGCAAGCTGCAGCTGGTTGAAGCTTCTGTAGCATTTTTACTGCACTGTGGGATTTTGCCAAAAGCTCCGGAAACAAGCTACAGTATATTAAATGAACCTTATAGAATATATTATCAAAGATAAAGGTGCTTGTTATGCAGAGTTCCGAACACACGCTGTCAGCAGGTTTAAAGGTCCAGTGTGTAGGATATAAGGGCTTCTATTGACTAATATCCATAATTATGTTTTACATTAGTGTTTAATCACCTCAAACTGTCTCTGTCAATCAGGCTTTATATTAGAAATAAACCAAATGCTGCATTTCACTGGAGAGCAACGAATTATGACTCAAAAGCATTTTCTTATAAGTAAAGTTGCACAATAATGATTCATACAAACAGCTGTGTGAACTGCAATGGTCTTCATGAAACACATAGAGGAAAAGGAAATGATCTTTATTGTCATTATACAACCGAAACTGCATAACGAAATTTCGAGGTCAGATGCAGGGCTGATCAGAGCACCCCCACAAGGAACCAACGTGACGTGTTCTGATGTCTTCTATGACCAAGACTGAGAAAATACAGGGGGGGAAAATGCATTTGAGGGACTGAAACCTTTAAAAAGTGAACCTTTAATATGCAGTTCCAATGAGTCATTAATTTTTCTTGTAGCAAAATATGGTTATGATGTTGAGGGATCAAGACACATGCGGATGAATAGAAACCACATTTTTGCAAAAGAAGAGGACCCTAATCCAGGGCTAGTGTGGGAACAAATGGAAAGAGAGGATTTTAATGAAACCTACTCTAGGAAGAAAGAGGCTAAATCCAAAAATCATTTCTCTTTCCAGGGAAAAAGCCAAGGAAATAAACAGTGAGTACAAATACAGCAAAGTGTAGAATAAAGGGAGTGGAGATAACAAGACCCAGGTGACACACATGAGGAACAGGTGAAACTTAAAGGGAACAGCTGTGTTTCATCAGGGCAGGTAAAGGTGGAATGAGGGAGGAGACAAGGGAGGGAAACTGCAAAGACAGACAATAAATATAAATCCAAGGTGGGTATTTTTGAAAACTGACATTTCCCTTATATATAAAAATGTGTCCACACATGCTAAATTCTGAAAAACAAAGACCCACTTTTAGGTGAGTGGCGATGCTGTATAAGTGTATCTGTAAAGCTTTATCGTCCAATCAGAAGAGAGAACAGAAAAACATCACATAATGCCCCCAGTATGTGTATGTACTGTACATGTCAGCATGTTAAAGGTTCAGTGAGCAGTGCTAAAACTAGCAGAGGTTTGGCTACATCCAGGAGCATTCCTCGCCTCATGTTAACAAAATATAATGACGTGCACGCTGACATCGGCCAGAGGAGACAAAGAAAGGAGAAAAAAATAAATCTGTTTTCCCTTCCTGAACGTGTGTGAAAATAGATTTATGAACGGTCATAACAAAGCTATGTTTTCAAAAAAAAATACCAACCTACATGTGGACTGTGCCTGAACGTGTCCAAGTTCAAATCGATGGACCTAAATGTGCAAAATACAAATATGAACAAGTTCAAAGCAAATTTGAAAAAAAAATGGTATGGCCACGAATTAGCAATTCATGCACACATTCAGTTTATTTGTTTATTTATTTCATGTATCAAATGTCCAAAAAGAAAATGTCTCTATGGTCATACACCTGCCTTTATATGTTATAATAATGTATTCATGGATATGAATTACCAGACATATGTAGCTTAATACTCATTTTTCCATGTGTTTTTTTTTCTAAACTCTCAGAGTACGTCAGAATGATAAATTGCACCAGATTCCCTTCTGCTGGATTCACACTTTTTTTTTTGGCAGGGGAAAGCCTGATTTTGCGTGAAATGAGCTGATACTCATAGTGTGAGCGTGAAAGGGCAGCAGTGCCTACTTTGATTATTATTTTGTGAATGGAGCAGGGATGGCACACTCTCCCCCACGCTCACAACACGTACGATCAGTCCGGCTGGCTCGCATCTCGAAGCTAGGACGACGAGAGCCGTGAGTGACAGGTAGAAAAGAGCAGCAGACATACTGTACATGTGACAGCCTGCCAACTCCAGAGATGCTGAGAGAGGAACAGCCGCCTCACTAGCGTCATATAGAAATGCACTGAACTCATCCGTCCTCACAGCTGAAAAACAGACTGTGAAGAAGAAGCGACAGAGTTTGAGAGAGAGAGAGAGACAGACAGGAGGGATGGTGAGAGTCTGAGAGATAAAGTCTCACCAGCCTCAGCTGTAGTTATTGATGTTCACTTGACTTTGGAACATCCGCATGCCCGTCCGCTGTTGTTAATTGCATAGCACCAATTTAACACAGCGGCAGAGACAGGCGAGGAGATGCTTGGTGAACTGTGGAGCTCTGCGTCTCATCTCCTGCTTTATCTCCTGTTCGAGCTGTCTCGTGATGATGCTCTCAGCCACTGTACGTCTCCATGGTAATTATGCAGCTCTTTGCATGGTTAACTGCTCCATTGTCTGGAAATATTACCTACCAACTGTGGGAGAGTCTTAATTTGGGGGGAAAAAAAGACCTCAAATGAACTCTTCAGGCTTTAAAAAAAAAAAAAATTCTAATTCCCCAAAATGGAGAAACAGGAAAGCTCATTTCACTTTACTATTACCCCCATGCTGATGCTGTAGTGTGTTAGCTGGAGTTATTACATTTAAGATACGCAAAATGTATTATTTAATGGAACTCTGAAGCTGTTTTTGGGGATATTTTAATGAAGTGTGATCCAGCCCATGGAGCAGGGAATATCTGAGCAACGATGCATGAGCGACACCTGAGTGATCACAGTCTGAGACTGTGTGTCTGATCGAATGATGAAATACGAACCCAAACGGAACGGCATCCATCGAGATAAATGCGTGTTGCGTTGTGATTGGTTATATAAAAAGAGCATACAGAGAGAGCAATTGTACACGCACACACACACTCATACAGACCCCAGAGGCCTGTGTTTGCCTTTCCTGTAATCTGAGCTTCCGTTCTCTGTAGAGTGATGTAACTGAATGCCAGTCCTAAACCAGGAGAGCCAGCCAGACACAGTGTGTGTGTGTGTGTGTGTGTGTGTGTGTGTGTGTGTGTGTGTGTGCAAACATGCACACTTTCTTTTGCTATCTCTTTACATCACCTGGGTCACAGTTTAGTACTAATTGCAAAAGATTGCAGGACAAACTTGCCAACATTCAGGTTCGCCCTGCGCAGACTTTGCTGCCATAAACATGGTAGTTTATTGCGTCACGTCGCCCTGCAGATACTTTTACAAGGTCACCGATATGTGGCAGTGACTCAAGACCCACATAACTCCTGTTATGCTGAATCCCTTGACTGGTTTGTGGACCACAAACAGTGCTTTGCGGTACACACAGTCTCAGACTCCAAATTGGTCAGGAGGGCATCTCGTCGGAGATATTAGAAATGAGCTGCTGTGACCTCTTTTCTTCTTCTCTTCTCTTCTCTTCTCTTCTCTTCTCTTCTCTTCTCCTCTCCGTAACCAGTAATAAGCATGTGGGGCTCTCCCTCAGCTTAGAGGCCAGTGGTTCCCTAACTCTCTTCCTGCCTCCTGCCTCCTGCCTCAGCATCACCAGCAGGAAGCTGAGGCTGCCTTGAATGTTAATAACACAAATGCTCCTCCGGATACTTTTCTTTGCATGTGGCTTTTCCATCCTCCAAACCGAGTCATCGAAGATATTAATAATAAATAACTCAAAAGAATTTAGTTAAAAAGAGAAGGGAACCATCCTTTGCCACGGGCCAAATAGTCTTTGCTCTAACAAAGCAAAACAGATGGTTAATAGCTTATACTTTAACTGTATAATATGTTGCAACATAGGCATCTTGCGCAAAAGAAAGGGACTCATTATTTTGCCTGGTGGTGAAATAGGTCAGAGGTTTATTTACTTTGTAACCCTGCACTTGATGCTAAATAGGTTGCCACATAAGTTTGAAGTATATGGTGTATGTAAGTGTGTGTGTGCGTGTGCGTGTTGGTCTCTGTGCTTGTTTTCCTCTCCATGTGACCCATTTGCTGATCAACCACAGAGTTCCCCCACTCTGCTGGGGTTTCCATGCCAACGCAGCCAGTGGCAAGACAAAAGGAGAGGACTTGGTTTTGATCAAAGAGACCACTGCTTCAGTCTGCAGCTCACGCTATCTAGCAAGTGACACAGTGTGAGCGTCCACATGGAGATATGAGGAGAGATAACACTGTCCACCAGAGGTTTCTACCCTTATCATGAGATACACCACCAGAGCCCTGTCAGACGAGTGTTTCCGTAAAACTGCATGTCAGTATATTATTAATAAACTACATTATATTTTCCATTCATTCATTTTCTACTGCAGTGGGCAGCAAATCGTGGCCTGTGGGCCAAAACTGGCGCGCAGATGAATTCAAAAATCAGATTTTTTTTTTCAGGCAGAATTCAGAGCCTTTTAATTGTGAAAAAAGATGAACTGTGTCAAAGGGCAATTTGAAGACACTAGTAACAGTCTGTGCCAAACTCAAGTTACTTTTTTAAACAAACACGTCTCTTACAAAGGTTGGTCGATGAAAAAGGCAGGTTTGTCTGATTGTGAATTCTGATGTTTTGGCCCGGTATTCAATTTGTGAGAAAAATACTGGCCCAAAGCCGAATTTACTTGCCGACCCCTGGTATACTGCTTTATCCTTCACATGAGGGTCACAGGGACACTGGAGCCAATCCCCGGTAACATGGGCTGAAAGGTCACCAGTCCATCGCAGGGACAACACACGCCTACATTTAATATAGAGTGTCCACATTGCAAACCTGGGTCTTTTTGCTGACATTTGATTCCATTCATTAAATAAATGTGGATATTTGTTGCAGAAATAAACCAGGTTGAATTCACAAGCATTGTTGTTGATTAATTGCTGTATGTTTGTGCACTGTGCCGGACTAATAGGTCACTAAATGGCCCATATTTAATTTTGAGCGGCATAGGAAGTGACATTTTAGACGTGAAACAGGAAAACGTGCACTAAGCGGCTCAATATCCAAATGTGCAAATACAGAGAACAAAGGAGGAGTTCTTAGAGAACTGTGGAAAGGCGATCGATAAAATGGACCAAGTCCAGATTACACGCGGAATACAGAATACCGCATTGACGAGAACAGAATGTAAACAAAGCTGTTAATTAAAGTACCAAAGCCAAAATCTATAATCTGTTTAAATAATACTCTCTCGCTGTAATTAATACTCATTGTCATGCATAAAGTACCATTTAACTGCTGCACTTACACTTCACATTAGTCCAACACTCCCAGTTTTCCATGTGGATATATGGATGTATGCTGATGGCAGTTACTAAACAAGTGCTTGTTTCCACTGACAGCGTAGCCTGCAGGAAATGAATCGTCTCAGTTACTTTGGTGAGACAGCAGTATCATTCTTCCTAAATGAAAGCGCTTTCCAAATTTCCTGCGTGTCAGCCGCGCAAACAAGCTTATTCACTGTGACGATACGTAAAGCTGCAGTTGTGCATGCACATAAGCGGCAGAGGGAGGAGAGCGGTTTGGAGAGGGGAAGCTGTATTTGAACAGCAGCTGCATTTAGTGATACTGCGGGACAACTTTCCTCTCCACTCGTCAGTGACAGAGGAAGCAAGGAGCGAGTGAGCAAGTGAGCAAAGGGAGAGGGGAGACAAAGATGAAGTGACAATGAGAAGGAGATAGAGATTTGATAAATGAGAGGGGGATTAAGAGCAAAAAAAGAGAACACAAGAGAGCGCTGCAAAAAAAAAAGAAGCTACAGAAAAGGCATCATGTTTGGAGAGAGAGTTAGAAGAGTGAGCCGAGTTCAGACCTTCAAAGGGATACAGTGCCTGACTAATTTGTAACCACTGAGACCTCAACCAACCAAAGCCAATTTGTGCAGCTCAAGGTGACCCTTGGGAGCGTTAATAAGCGAGTGTGTGAGTGTATATGTGAGGGACACACCAAGACACAGTATTCCCTTTTCTCTTTTCTTTTCTTTGACAAATCCTCATCAACGCTGATGTGAATAAACAAGCACGGCGTTCACCTATCAAAAAGACACCCACACACACACCTACACTGCCTCCTCATCATGGCAGAAGATTAATGTCTCTCCATGAGATAACTGCCTCATCATCAGCCAAGAATCCTGCCTCACTGATCAATCACCTCACTGTGAAACGATAGACTCTGACTGCTGTGACCGCAGCCACATTCACCTGACGGCCGCTCATTATGGCCTCTGTGACCTGCTCCTGTAACTGCCGTGATGGATACACAGTGCACCCATAACACATCAAAGGGATTCTATTGATCTCCCCTTGTTCTAATATTAATCATTTCCGGCAGGCTCAAATGATGCCTTTGCCTTTGACGCAGGGCTTATAATGTGTCAGAAGAACCACACTTTTTTTTTTGATTACTTCATCATTCTTTTTCACTTTCCAAGCGTTTTTTTTTTTTTTATTATTATTATGATCAAATTGAATCATTCAGTAATGCTATTGCAGCCTCAGATATTCTGAATAATAGAAAAAGATGCAGATACGTGGCCACCGGAATATCAATGCGGTCCCCTCAGCGTGTGATATCTTTGATGAGGGTGTTCCTCTCCTGCCTTGAAGGTGTAGACATATCTGACAAGAAAATAATGAGATCACTTCAGTCACATCCGTGCGCACCCGGCAATGCTTGCCTTTGTGTTGCCATTTTGTATTGTTTCAGCAGGCTGATAAGAGCACGAGTTTGGGGCTGTGCGGTGTGGAATGAGTAGCTCACTCCTGCGCGCTGGATTGATGGAGTCAACAATTCCCTGTGGCGTGTCTTTGATTATGCATATAGCGACTCTCCCTCTGCACAGAAGATAAACAAAAACAGCCCAAAGCAGAGCAAGCTGTAACCCATAGGACACACGTCCTCTATACTGTACATACACATGTACGCACACGTGCACGCACACACATATACAGTACACTTGTGATGCTAATTTATGCCTGTTTACAGAAAAGTGAGCACATCCAGCAGGCTACATACTGTACACTAAATATGTATAGGGCTGCACAGATCATACCGATTCATTTACATGCATAGAATAAATGAATACACTGCACGCACACACCAATATATACACACACACATATCTTTTCTTTTCTTTTCTTTTTTTTTTGCAGGGTGAATCACCAACCTGCCTGTCTTCTTCGGGGTCTCCATCCGTATATGAGTCATCCATCAGACAGTAGCCCTGTGGGAAAATCAACACACTCTCAGACATTGCGTGTGTGTGCACAGAGACAAAGTTAAACACAAAGGGCTTCCCTTTTCTTTATGGCTGTGAAGAATTGAATGCATGTGCTATTTTGCTGGTGAGGGAAGCCCCTGGCATTGTGTGTGTGTGTGTGTGTGCACTAAGAAAAGGATCACATGCTCCATGTGTTGAGTCATACACAGGCGGCTTGTTTGCCAGGGAGCGGCTGACTGACTGACTGACTGACTGACTGGTGAATGCAGTTCGGCAGGGGACTCATCATCTATGCACCGCTGAGCCCAAGGCTCTTCAGACAAGACTCACGACTTTCTTGTTAACTGTTTGATTTGCAGTTGGCTGCAAAATAGCTGCCTTTACATCTCACACGCTGCTCTGTTATGGAAGCAGCCCTGCACTTTCCAATCAGTGATTTTAACAGCCAGTTTCACACCTCATTAGTTAATTTAATGTATTGGGAGATGGATGGAGACGGTTCTGGAAAGAGGCAGTTGCAGGGGGGCACAGTTACGCGTGCGTTCCAGCGCTCCAGCTTTTCTTGATTAGGTCAAGAGCATGGAGAACTTTTATTCCCCGAGTCCTATTATTATTTTTCTTTTTTTTCTTCTATCACTTTATGATAAACAATCTTTGATGTTGCCTCAAAGATGAATGGAAAGCTCGTATTTAATATTAGATTAAACATTCTTAGTGGAACAATCCCAGAGGGAAGCGCTGGGCTGTAACATGAACGGCAAAGAGAAATAAATAAAGGACTTGAGTGAATACATAGAGGATATATATATATATATATATATATATATATATATATATATATATATACACACATATATATATATATGTATATAGGAGACAGAAAATCCTTCATTATAACTTTCAGTGAAGCTGGAATATTCTATATGTGACTTCTTATCATATCAGTTTAACAGAACCTGATACTTGACTTGATAAGAGGTTTCAGAATTTTACATTTTTAAGATCTGACAGAGGAAATCTGGGTGTACTTTTTTGAGCAAAGATAAGCTGGAAAACAGAAGCTCCACAACCGACATCCGCTTTGTGACTTAATGAGAATGTGGTCTCATTTACGGCAGACATTGCATAGTGAAGATTTACAATTTATTCTATAATGATACCTCAGTTTCTTGTTAAAGGATTCTTGCTAAAATGATTAAAAGCCAACCACTGAAAGTCTGGATTCTTTGAGCATAAACATTGAAAGCACATGGACTTTAAGTGAGGAGGAGGAGGAGGAGGAGGAGGAGTAACTGGTGATTTTGCAGTAGTGGGATTGTAATGATTAAAGACATTTCTCTCAAACACAGAGTCAACATCAAATGTCTCAAACATGTTTTTATCTTCCTTCCATATGTGGAATGCAAAATGTACTTAAGCCATATGTAGTCAGTGTCCATTTGACGGAGTGTATGCATGTGTGCATTCATGTGTGTGTTCTTGTATTTGCTGCCTCTTAAGGACCTTCTCTGGCACAAACACTGACCTTGTCAGGACCAGTAGTCCCCATGGAGACCAAAACCTGGTCACAATGAGGCAGATTCTTATTCCTGGGGGGACTGATTGAGTTTAGGGCTAATAATTAGAATTGTGGTTAGATTAAGGTTAGGCATTCACTGGTTATGTTTAAAGTCACCTTTCTTTAGGCTGTCTACATAAATAAATAAATAAATAAATAAATAAATGTGCAGTGTTCCAACAGGAGCACAAACCTCTGTGTATGTGCGTGAGTTTGTGTTCGTTTGCTGAGCTACCATCTTCAACTCAAATAAAAATCACCTGGTGTACCTGAGACTGTGCCCCTCTCACAACCCCATCCGCAGACAGCCTTCTCCTTACAAAGTTTGGCATTCTCCCGCAACATCAGTCATCTCCTCTCGCTGCCTGGTGCTGAGAACACTGTTCTGGCTTTTCACAAAGCCCTGGATTTTGACATCTGGTGGCCTAGATAAGCAGGAAACACATTGAGCACATCAGCTGATCTGTGAGACTCAAGGGCGATTAAAGCACATAATCTACCTGACGCATAATGAGAGGAAACAGCCCGGCTCACAAAAGCGGAGAGACATGAAGATAAACACTCAGGAATGAGAACTACATGGCGAGGTGAACATCTGTCATGTGCTGTCGAAGGCAGAAGAGCAAAAACCTTTGTATCTACGCTCTCAGACTTATTTCAACATTCATGCAACACTTCAGTGCATGTTTGCAAAAGCCTGCAGATTATTTGGAGATGGTGTGTGTGTGTGTGTACGTGTGCCAAGCCCGTTCATTGTATGTCTGCGTGTGTATTATTCTGGTTCCAGCCCTTTTTTTTTGCTCCAAAAAAATTGTGAATGAGTCATATCCTCGTGGTGTAGAATAACAGTGATCCGAGTGTCCCTGATGAAGAACAAATGTGGAGAGACAGACAGACAAGAACCCCGCGGAATCAGTCGGTGACAGTGCCACTTGATTTCCATGACAACCCATCTCTGCAAGGCTCAACGGGAACACAGTGCTTTTCTCTAATGAGGCAAACTGGATCGTTCTGTCCATCTACCTGTGTACCTAGTCTTCTTCCTCCCTTCCTCGTGCCTTTTATCACTCATGCGCACAGCTTGAGGGGAAAGGAGAGAGCTGTATAGAGGGAGGGAGGGAGGGAGGGAGGGATGGAGGTGAGGTTATGACTGCAGCTTGTGTGTTTACTTTGTGCAGTGCTGAGGAGGTAAATTGCTTCTCTGTGCTCTGATGTGAGACTCGCTGGACAAACGTGAAAAAAACGGACCTTCTTCTGTGACTTACTGATTTGCACCGCCGTGGCAAAGTCACGGTGACCCCCACACTTGTGCCTCGGCTACACAAACACGCGTGTATGCACAGTGTTGTGACAACACACACACAAACTAATGAAGTGTAAAGTTAAACGAGCACCTGGCGTCCAGTGTCTCCGTCTACGACGAATGAATGTTGGTGCAAAGGTAAAACACGTACGACGCGTAGAACAACTGGAGGTATTGTCATCGTTATTAGTGTTTCTAGCAGTCGTACGTTAGGACAGTGTGTGCTGCACTGTAAGCTGAGCAAAAGCAATTTCTAGACACAAATCTAGTAACACAAATGACTCATCTTTTCCACACATCATTCACTGTCACAGTAATGTGCAACTATCTAAAGTTGTCACTACAAAAACACAAACACACACACACACACAACCAAAATTAGAAATGCAATGTGCTGTTACTTCATTAACATGACTGACAGCTGTCGCAAAGTTAAGACACGACTGCTGATGCAAATCTGCAGAGCAGATTACTCGAGGCGAGGCAAATATGCTTCTGTCAGTGTTGACTTGAATTTAGATGGAAGACAAAGCTTATGTGGAGGCTTGCTAATTTGATTAAAAGTTATATAAACCGTGTTGCCTCCGCCAAACACCACGAAAGTGAATTAGCATGAAAGATCACTCCATGACTTTACACACAAAAAAATGTTTTCCCGTGATTGATTGCCTGTTTCAAGTGGGTTTCACGTCAGCCGCTAAATGACTTTCACACTGTATTGAAATAAATGGAAACAGTGGCAGCCTGTAAGGAGATTAATCACTTAACACTTAAACACTTATATTCTTCTTTGAAAAATGGCAGCAGTGTGAAGAATTTGCCGATTGTAGTGTAATAAGCTAAGACATGCAAAAGCGCTGATATGATCCTTTTAATGTGTGCACACGAGATTACTGTCCTGAGGCCCAGCTCCAGGTCTAATGCAGGCGATGATCTCACCATCATGCCCACGATAAATGCTGGATCATTCAATTACAGAGACACCCAATGAATCACTCTCCTCTCCTCATGACAGTCTCCTCCGTGCTCCACTCATCTCGCACTCTGCCACACAGAAGAAATGCCCGTTATCTCCAAAATATGGATGCACAGTGTCTCAAAGTGAAGGCCACTTCCATGGCATCAGATCAAATGAGCACGCTGGTGTGTGTGTGTGTGTGTGTGTGTGTGTCTGTGGCACGGCTTTACAGCCTGTAAAGAAGTCTGCTCACATGACTCTAAAACTCCCAGCCAGCCAGGAGGCAATGAAATTAGTCAACGGGAGGTTTGGTCCTGTGACTTCACTCAGCTGACAGAAAAAAGCGTTTCCACTTTCTCTCTCTGACTGCCATTATTTCCATCCTCTCCTCTCACTCCCCGTGTCTATACCTCTCACACACTCACATACTTGTCTTGTTCCACAGTAAATGTGTCAGTCATGGGTCTTACTGCTGGAACAGCCTGTCAGATCTACCCCCGCCAACCCCCCCTCACTCTTTTCCCTCTCCCTTCTCTCCATTTATGGACTTTTTCAAAAGGATGTTGAGGGAGAGAAGGATTCACATGAAAGGATATTGGTGGCTCTTAAAGCAAAGCGGTGTTTCCTTGGATTATCAGGATTTTGTGATTATCCTGGGTTTGTTTTTTTTTTTTTAAAAAGAAAAAGGAGAGAATATAAGTCAACATTCAAGATCTTACTTCAAGGTCTGGATACAGCACAACACCTCCCTCCCCCCCACTGTTAAATTGTGTTTTATCTCCGTTTGTGCAGTAATAACTGTGGCTGCAGAAATTAGACGTTCACAGCACATTTGAAACACTAAACCGTGACAAATGCACAAACCTTCATGAGAGCAATTAAAATCACTCCTGCCATGTTACTGTATGTCCACAGGCACGATACATGATGTGGGTTGAGCCAGTTGCCTGTATGGTTGGGCTTCATTTCACAGGTATTTTCATGTCTGTGGTTTCCTGCACTTCTGGGAAACTACCCAAGGAAAATGGACAAATGCAGTATGAAAAAACACAGACCGTAGGCTACTCCAAAGTTAATTTGACACTGTATATTTGACAACGGCTTGCATATTTGAAAAACAATCTGTCTTGAGCCGTTGTGTCAACAAGCCAAAACCGAACAGCAGGGTGCAGTGTTTCTCGAGAACTATTTGTGGTTTATTTTACAGGGAGAGTCCTTCTTCTGCTTCCTCGTCAAAGTATCACTTGGACACAGAACTGTGATTAACAAGGCTCCTGTTCCTACACATGGGCCAGACACACCAGCAGGACAATCCTGAGTGCACATCTGGAGGATGTGCAGATTAAGTTTATGAAAAATTCCAAAGATCTTCCATGAGCGTTCGAATAAAGGAGGAAAACCACATTGTTGAAAACGTCTGTGTTAGCGTGATTGATTCTCAAACAAGAGTGCCTCAGGATCAAGGCTTTAATTGGGCAAGACTTGGTTTTCCTCCATCCACCCACAGATATGAAAGGATGACTGGTGGAGCTGGCATTCTTTCAGCCAGCCAAGGTCCTTGCTATTGCACAAGTGCTGGATCGCTGCCATGTTACACAACTCAGAGAAGCCAGAGGAACAGGGTTAACCTGGCTGTGGCCAGTGCAGTCCACTGACTGTGACTCCATGGGAAGGAGTCAAGGATCATTCTCTTTTATTTAGTGTCTCTGAACCACTGGATTGAAGACAGATAAGGTCTTCAGCAATGACAACATCAGCTTAGAGAACTGTGATGGTTTTTTTTTCCCCCATTCTTTCACAAATGTTACATATCCGGTAAGCCTGTTGACCCCTGAAGGCAGCATGCATGTGTGTGTGTGTGTGTGTGTGTGTGCAATGGCAAGTCACACAGACTGGCCCATGCTGATCCCAGCATGTGTTTCCTGTATGAGAATGCTTTGAGTAGTGCAGTGTGCTTACACAAAGTGTGCATGTGTCTGAGCGAGACACAAGAAAGACAAAAACGAAGGCAGAGACAGAGAGAGCAAGGACAAATCTAAGGGGATCAAACCTAAACCGCGGGATATTTCTGACCTTGAGGGCGACTTGGTATAGGAGTAGGGTGTGGGTGTGGGTGTGGGGTACCGAGGAAACGGAACAAAGAGATGGAGGGAGCGAACGAGAGGAGCCAAGTCTTTGGAGGGCAACTTCCACAACCCCCTGCTCAAACTAACCATTAAATTTCATCTGAAGCCACGAAACCAGCATAAGAACTGACGAGGATGCCTTCTGTCTAGTGTGTGTATGTGTGTCTGTGTGTGTGTGCGTGCCATATGTGATTAAAGGGTCTGAGCAGCAGAGGAGGCCAGGAGGCAGACAAGTGATGCAATCCTCGGAAGCAAAGGAGAGGACAAGAGGGCGACAGGAAGGAAGGGAGGGAAGAGAGGAAGGAGGAATTGTTGCTTCTGGGGGGGGGGGGGGGGGGGGGGGGGTCGAGCTCTCCAGGAATGTGCTGATGGTCCTGTCCCACGCAGTCGGGGGGAGCACTGCATGCTGGGAAACTCTGAGGAGGTGACACCACCTGTTTTGGTGTGCAAACCCAAGTAACAAATCACACGCTATAAAGAGACAGACTTTGTGAGTCATTATTGTTAATTTTTCAACAACAACAAAAAAGCACAACAACCATTCTTCCCATTGAAAGCTGGTCTTTCTCACTACAGGCTGAATACACCCTCACAAAACAGCAGCAGAGATCTATTTTGGTGCAACCTACTCAGTGTCCATAAGTACCCACGCAGGCTCGGTGGGTAAGGTGATTGGTAAGCCTGCACAAATGGTCTATTTATGAGCATCGCAGGAGTGAGTGGTTGTCCTTGAGCTGGTTTGTCTGCTGTCTGAAGTGCTAAGTGGTGTATACAGTTACAATAGATACAGTAGAACATTCACAAGGACAAGTGAAGGTGGGGGGGGAGGTGAGGGAGGGAAAGGGGGGAGTGAGGGAGGGAGGAAGAGAGGAAGGGAGGGTGTGAGAGAGCACTGGGAATAGAGATGGTGAGTCAGAGGCCATTTGGAAAGTAATTTCATCTCTGAATGCCGTATATCTTTTCATCAATGAAAGGAAAGTATTTTCCGAACGGGCAGACACATGAAGAAAAACATCTCTGTTTGGTGGAGATGGAGCCTGTTTGAGGGGGATGCAGCAAATGCCACTCACGGGTTTATTATCTTTGCCCTATATTTACTGCATGCGGGTTAAGTTATTGTTACAATACACTGCGGCAAAAAAGGACTGGCAGGTGTAATGTTTACTCTGTACGCCATGTTACTAGTTTTGCATGATTACATGCTAACATTTGATATTTACCGTTCAACACACAGTTTGTCATTTCTGCCGCTAGGGGTTTCCCCAATCATAACAACAACATAAGACTTAGTTTGATGACGTCTGGAAGCAGTGTGGGATCATGGGAATTGTTGTTTTGACCACCAACGATAGAGCCGAGACAGATAAAGCAGGGGACGTCTTTAAAAGGCGACAACAATGATATATATTTCTATGTGTTTAAAGGGTCATGCAAACATTATTATTAGATATTTTACTGCAGAAAAGTTACACATCATATCTTTAGTGCCGTATAAGTGAGTAAGTCATTTTTAAAGAACTAATCATAAACCTATGTTATGGAAAACAACAATTCTCTAAAAACTCTAAAAACAACAATGTTCAGTTTGGCAGGTCACTGGAGTCACGAGCACAAGACTGTGACCTTTTGTTGCCTTCTTACGCCATGATCATATCTGATCATGTGTGAGGCCGGCTCTTTAAGTAAACACGCTTTCCCTCAGCCAAGAAGAACATTTCGAAACGATCGCCCAAAGAGGCTTCCACAATTTTTGTGAATCATTGGTTTCTTCTGTCTGATGTTACTGTGAGGTTTTAGTGGTTCCAACAATATTCTGGATAGGCTGAATGCGGTGTGGCATTCTACCAGTAAAAAAGGAAGGGGAAGGGGGGGCCGGGGGGTTTGTCAGCATGAAGTATCAGGAGGAGAGACGACCACAGACAGGTCTGGACTGCTGTGTGCAGCCTGGCACAAGCCCCTTGGCCTTGACAAGACTACACAAACATGTACGATATTTGACTCCTGCCCAGTTCCTTTGGATGAAGTCCACGTCCATTTAAAACATTGCCGAAACAAATCTGTATAACAACTATGAAATGTTTCCCTTTGTCAGAGTAAAAGTATGCTCTTGATTTAAATGAAGTATTGATGCCTGAGGATAATAGAGGATTTACAAAACAGTTCATGAAACATGTTTTCTCTTAACTGAGTTAACTGACTGGAGGGGAAGAGACAAAAAGGACACCACAAATACGGAGCTGGACTTATTCTTGATTGGTCTGGCATCAGTTGTGTGGTTTTGTGGTTTAAGCACAAAGAGAATGCTGCGGTTATCCTTGGGCCACCAGGGCCTGCACTTCCATGTAATGTTCAAGTGTTTACCATTGATAGTTAAGTTCATCTGCTGTGACTGTGAGTCAGCCCTGTTAAGGAGCAGTGGAGAGGTCCTGCAAGGACACAGACTGACTGACTTACCCTCACTGCATCCAAATTAGTGTTTGCACGATCCAGCACACAAACCAAACCGAGCTACGACCCATCGCCACCAAACTCCCGAATTCTTTTTGCTTTTTACTGTGTACATTGCAGCCTCAAAATTCAAATCAGCCCCAGTTGTGAATTATACTCTCTCTCTCACACACACACACACACACTGCTCGTGTTGTAATGCTGTTTGTGCACCGTGGAACGTCAGGACTGATATTTTCAGTCCTGTGGAGGAGTCTGCCCGTAACAGAGCAAACATGACCCATCGTCAGCAAAGCGTTTTGTTTGCTCAGCCCATCACCTTTCTGCAAGTATCTGCACCTCATCCATTTCACTGACAACGTGATGATGAATCTGTGTGAAGTGAGTGTGCTGCTGGACTGCCTTGTGATGCCCACACCCTCAACTACAGTAATGTGACATCCATTTTCTCTCTCCAGCCCATGTTTGAATAACACAGAATGCCCTGGAGTAACGTAAATAGTCAGGCAGTATCACTGCTGAAAGTAGATTGACAGCTTTGACCTTTTGTTATTTCAGTGATGCGGCATACCGTTTGTTCATCCTCTTTTGATTACACGAGTCAACCAGTGGTGACATGCACAAACCACAAACAACCACTGACACTGCTCCGAGTCTGTAGCCGTTGAACTTTTCACATACATTACAATTTTGCTGCACATAAAAAAGAGAGCAAAATGTCAGCCAATCATAAATGCCTACAATGGGGCTGCTATTGTGGCATTTTACTAGAACAGCTTCACACATTGACTATCATTTTAATAACATGCAGACGGAATCCTGTGAAAAATAACAGGAGAAATGCCCCTGCCAGAATGAAAAATATTTTCCTTCTCCAGTCGTGATCTCAGTCGTGCCGTGAGTTGTCCTAATGGAAACTAAGAATCAATTTGTATGACTTGTCGCATTCATTTGCAAATTCTATATTTCATTAAATGCCCGGGCTCATTTACCATACTTCACGCCATAATAATGATTATGCAAATACTTGTGATTCCCATGAGCCCATCAAGTCACAGCATATAAAGATGTGTCACAAAGGACCAGCTGTATGTTTGGTGAGCTATTGTTATGTGTGTGTGTGTGTTGCAGTAATGTAATAAAAGACAGACGAACACAGTGTTCCAGGTCAGGGCTGAAATCTGTGTCGCTCTGGAGCAGCATGAGTCACCGGAACAGAGGAGATTGCTAGCTTGCAGAATTCATTAAGACAAATGTAAGGTATATGGATTTCCTCTGGAAGGGGGAACAAAATTCCTCTGGCAGCTGCAGACCTGCACCCCAGTGAATCTACAAGTACCTTTCCATACACCGTCGGAATGACAGCATGCGTTTTTCATTTCTGTAAATGATTCATGTTGGTCTGTAAATGGATTAACATTAATCTTTTAGCACGTTTGGACGACAACCATTCGCGCAGAACTACGACTGCAATTAGGTTTTAATGAGTAAAAACAAACACGTTAATACCTCATGAAAATTACAACTCAATTGAACTATCTGTTATAGTTAATTAATCGATTCGACAACGGATAATGCCAAAGAATGTGAATTCAATTACTACCTTTCAGTCCAAAACGCCGCCGCCACCACATCCTGTCGTGTCTCTCTGTACAATAGCACCTCCCCGTGGACATAAGGTGGTAGTGCACCAATGAAAACACAGCTTCTCATTACGGTAACATTATTTGAGACATTAAATACTAATAGTTCAGCAGTAATGCAGAGACTAAAGGCAAAGCCAAACAATTAAAAGTTTTTCTTCAAGTGTTTTGTATTAGTGAGCTAACTAGCTCACTAGTTAGCTCGCTAGCTTCAGGTGTAACGTTAAACATTAATCAGAGGCGCTATTTTTCAAGCTTGTTAACGTTATGCGCGTATAGTCAAAAAACAGACCCAGGGTCAGTTGTTGGATTCGGCTACTCGTACATTGAATATACCATGAAGATGAAGCACTGATTTCAAGTCAGCCATTCAGCACCGGATGTCTGGGGAGCGATTTCTACAGGAAATACCTTCCGCCGCACAGATCATTTGTGAAGGGCTGCCATTTTAGCAAGCTTACGGTAAGAAAAACTTGCTTCGCGTTGTTGTGTTCGTCCTTGTACAGTGTTCAGTGCACATGGTGCTATATTTATGTCTATCCTGTAAGTTGCTGCGCTGAATCTTTGCAGTTAATGTCAGTTCGAAGCCTGTTTAGCTTTGTGTATGTGATTCTGCTGTTAGCACTTACTAATTCCTAGCTGTGGGCATCATGAAGACAACAGCACATAAAGATCACATCTAGTCATTTGTCACTGTAAGATTTAGACTCAGGAGGTGTTATTTATTTAAGATGTACTCACGTCACAGAGGTTGTTTTATGCTCTCCAAGAGTAAAGCTAATCATTAGCTGCTCGGTGTGGCAGTAACATGAGAGCTCCACAAAAATGTACTGCATCTTCCACGCAGACCCACGTAACAAGTTCTTATGTGTTTCTAAAATAAATGCATCTGAAAGAATGAATGGATCCAGACATCAAGTTAAAAACATAAATCAAAAATTAAAGGACAAGAATATACATTTTAAAAATCTGCAACATCACAGTAAAAAAAAAAAACATTTAAATTAAATTGAAACAGAAAATATCTCCATTGTTTTGTGTACTTCAGTCATTTTAAGTGGAAAGATGAAAAATTATTCTACAGAAATATATATATATATATATATAGTCATGTTCAATATCCAATGGCTTATTTTTGAATATTTTTGACAATATTATTTGGTGTTAGTTATCACTAGTTGTTTGTTAAATTAGCCTATTCCTCAGGTCACATGGGTTTTCCCTTGGTTACAACTCTTGTATACTCTTAGGTGTTTGTTTTTAGATTTGAGCAATTTTTAAATCAACCTGTTCCTTAAAATATAGTCCTTTTTACTGTGGGTCGGTTTTTCCTCTGGGATTGGTTTTATGTACAAATAATTTTATGTCACTTTCTGTTTTTGTTAGCAGCACAAATAAGTGATGGGGATCAAATTGGTCCAGCTCACCTCCAAGTCACACCATGAAAACATCCTGTCCTCTCTGCACCAGCTGAGGCTGCAGGGACACTTGACTGATGTCACAGTGCAGGTGGACTTCCAGGGAGAAGTGCAGGAGTTTCAGGCTCACCAGGTGGTGCTGGCTGCATCCAGTGGCTACTTCAAGAAAGTCCTTCTCTCTCAGGATGCAGTCCAGGACAAACTATTACTGTCAAACATGCACTCTGACAATTTCTCCAAATTCCTGGAGTTTGTGTACACCGGCAGAGTTGAAGTCGTTAGAGATAAGATCGTAGAAGTCCAAGCCATGGCACACTTGTTGGATTGTAAGGCTTTGACAGAGGTTTGTGGTGAGGCCATGAGTGCTGGAATTGCACAAAAACCTAAAAGAAAAAAATCAGAATCAAATGTTGATCAATGTGAATTAGAGGGTGGCAAGAAAAAGAAAACGAAAAGACAACCCGTAAGCTTGTCACATAAGCTGCAGCTCTCTCCATTGAGCTCTGAGAAAAAAGTAATTCCAAGAAGATTGAAGGCAGTGAGCCCAGTGAAAAATGAACAGAGGAAAGAAAAACAGAAGAAGGTTGGTGACAAAGTTCTGCAGAAGAATTTACAAACTAAAAAACAGGCTTCTAACAATGAAAACCAAGTCACTGATGGAGACCCAGAGGAGAAGGACAGGACGGAAGTTGAGACTCAGCCAGAGACTGTTGATGAGTCTTCACTGGAAATGATGGTCCCTGATGCAGAAGACTGGGAATATGAGGATGATGTGCAAAACGATGATTCTGAACAGTACCTGGATGAAGACAATCAGGAGGAGGGAGAAGAGGGCGAAGAAGGAGAGGTCAAGCTGAAGTTAAAAAGAACATCTAAAGCCCAGTTTGAGTGTAACAAGTGCCAACGTACTTTCCACTATGAGAGAAGCTACTTGAAGCATATCAGGTAGGACATTTCCTTGATTTACAGATCTTTACAGAGCACAGGTATATATGACAGGACTAAGTTCCAAGAGCATTGAATCAATCGTAATAACCTCATTATCATCATTGATGCTATGTTTTCTTATATTGCAATGGTTAGTGATGTAAAAAAAAACAAATTGTTAAAGGTCCAGTGTGTAAAAAAAAAAATAGTGACATCAAACAGGGACCCTGCAGATTTAAACAAATGCACCAGGGAACTATAGTAACCTCAAACAGGAAAGTATGTCACTTCTTTGTCAGTTCAAGCTGCTGTAGAAACATGGCAGCACAAGATGGCAGCCTCTGTAAATCAAGACTCTTGCCTGAAGTACTAAAAAAAAAGGTACGTATAAAATCTGGACCTTTTAAAGTGCTTTGTCAGGTGCTGTATAGAATTTGCCACCCTCAAAAGATTGTATTAACACTGAAAAAAGGTGGGAATTAAGTAAAACACCACCCCCTGTGTGAGTGGTGTTAGCAGAGCTGCAGTCATAATTATTGTAAAATCATTTCACACTTTGTACAAGAAGTTTAAAAACAACCCAGCAATTCTATTCTTTGTGATCATGATACTTTTATTGCATTTGTGTGTTAACTGTTACTGCTTTCCTGGCCAGTACATACCATGGAGTGAAAGCAGACGTGGTGTATCGCTGTGAGACCTGCATGCAGACCTTTGCTAACCGCAGCAACTTAAACATCCACGAAAAGCACGTCCACAGCAGCGAGAGGCTTTTTTCCTGCGGCTCCTGCTCGAAGACATTCAAACGAAAGAAGGATGTTGTCCGGCACCAGAGACAAGTGAGGACTGATGAAATATCTATCACTACAGTCAAAATTCAAGTATATTTATATGCAATTATAGTGACACGTGTCTGCCTTATATACACGTTGCTTAATGCTTCTCAGGTGCATGAGCGTAACAATCTGCATCACGTTTGCCCCGAGTGTGGAAAAGCACTCAGCTCCAAAACTGCCCTGCTGCTGCATGAGCGGACGCACACGGGTGCAAAGCCGTTCCAGTGCACCGACTGTGACGCGAGGTTCAGCCAGAATGCTGCGCTCAAGATGCATCGCAGGTACTGAAGTCAAATAATGACAGCAGCTTTCTGCAGCTCTCTATGGAAAGATCACACAAAGACCGGAGTGAAAGTTCTTGTATCGTCTATGTCTGAGAAACCTGGAAACAACGGCTGTTGTTTTTTATACACACAAAAACAAGTGTTATTGTATAAAATGTTTGAAACACAAAAGGCCTAAACGTCTGCGTTCCCCGATGTGCAGGACTCACACGGGAGAGAAGCCATTTGCATGTGATGAGTGCGATGCCCGGTTCACTCAGAAGCACATGTTGGCTTATCATAAGAGATCACACACAGGTAAGACTAATATAAAATTGCAGCAATTACACATTTTTCACATGTTCCATATTAATATGTAGTGTAGCTATGACTTTTAAACAAGAATATGTACGAATCCCAGACGTTGAAAAAGGTGGTTGTTTCTCTGTTTTGCCTCTTTGCAGGAGAGAAGCCATTCATGTGTGAGGCTTGTGGGAAAAGCTTTGCGTCTAAAGAATACCTCAGGCACCACTCCAACATCCACACTGGGTTCAAACCGTACAAGTGTGAGAAGTGTGGCCGAGGCTTTGCTCAGAGAAATTCCCTTCACCAGCATTTAAAAATACATACAGGTAATCTTATCATAAATAAATGACACTTTTTCCCTCTGAAATAAGTTTTAAATTTGCAAATGTTAATTTTTCTTAACATCCTCAGTGTCCACAATTCTGTTTTAGTCACTCGTGTACGTGTTTCCTCTTGAATGACTGTTAGGTGAGCGTCCGTACAGCTGTAAAGACTGTGATAAGCAGTTCACCCAGATCAACGCCCTGCAGAGGCACCAGCGCATTCACACAGGAGAGAAACCCTACATGTGTGGCCTTTGCAACCGCACCTTCACAGACATGTCCACCCTTCGCAGGCACACTATGGTGAGCAGTGCTTCTCTTACTGTGGTTGTTCTATCTGATAGGAGATTGTCAACTATGACTATGTGGGTACTGAACTGTCAAGTTTACCACCCTTTAAATAATCAGTGGACAAGCTTTAATTGTGCTGAGTAATCAGACTGATTTGAAACTATAACCTGGTCTCTTTTGATATTCAGACTCATGACTCTGATGCTCCCTGGAAGACCTACCTGGTGGTGCTGAAGGGAAATGTGGAGGACAAGAAGCCAAAATCTCCCACCAAAGGAAAGGCAGAAAAAGCAGGAGCAGGGGAGAAGAGGAGTGCAGAGAGAAAAAGTGCTGTTGCCACAGGTTCTGATGATGCTGCTGCTGCTGCTGCTGCTGCTGATGTTGAGGCTGTTGCTCATGCTGCCACTGGTGTTGCTGATATTGCAGGTCAAACTAACAGTGACTCTATTGTGGTGCCCGTTGAGCCAGTCACACTCCCATCTGATTGGGCAAGTCATGGAACCATCGCTCTGGTCAGCCACGCTGCCCTCGGGAGTATCACTGTAATCCATACTGACGCGTCGTCCGGAACACAGATCCAACCCATTATGACCACGGACACCACAGGAACCAATATCATTTCAATAGACGGGTCTGCTATCCCTGTCCCCTTCTCAATACCTGTGACTATGGCTCATCCCGTCCCTTTGTCCTCTGGGGCCTCCTCCTCTTTTTCTGTGCCCTCTGTTCTCTCAGTTCCTGTTTCTGATGGTACACTGTCATCAGTCTCAGTGATCCCGTCTGTTTCCACGTCATCTGTCCTTGAAACTGCTGTTTCACAAACAATTCTGGCTCCGAGCTCTGAGACCAAGATCACTTCTGAGATGGATATGTTACAGACTGATATTCAGACTGTCATTGTTGGTGAGGAGGCTTGTGGAAAAGAAGAACCAGCAGCTGTCGAAAGTGATGAGCAGCAAAGGACCGCAGTTAACTCTTCTGATGAACCCGAAAAGGCCTCAGATCAAGAGGCAGTGTAGAGCAATCCTGTAAATATTAAGAAGCGCCAATCACTTTCTTAAAGTGCGTGTAAAGCAAATACAGTGAAGAGATTCTCCTTTTCACACATTATATATTGGCTGAGAACAAAAAAACCTGACAACTGCAGCAACCACTGATGGAGAAAGGGGGAGACAGAGAGCAGGACTGTAGCTAAACCAGCTCTGTGTTGAATATCTTCTGTACAAACAGTGACATTCACCTGTCAGTGTTGCTGAATGTTACACAGTTTGAAACCTCATTTTGAAACATTTGGCCACATTTTGTATTTGTATCGCTTTACACACACTTTAATGTTGTATGTAATGTATATACTTGGAATTAGTGGCGTGTGACAGTGTCTTCTCACTATGCTGTGTTTCATTAACAGCCACTTAGATGTGATGTTACCTGTATTTCACACTGTGGTAGAATATCACCGTTTTCATGAAGAACCCGCTGAGCTTTAGCAACATGTTAAGATATGTAACTATGGTATTATGTGTACTTAACAAATGGAACAATACATATTGGTTTAAAGTAATTCTGTTGATTTATTTGGGTCTGAATGTAAATAAGTTTCTGTGTCGAAACAAATGCCGTGTTTTCATAATAATAATCAACTACTCCACAAAAAAGTGGGAGGATTCAAAAGGCAGTGTCTGAAAACACATGTTCTGAAGAACAACGTTCATCCAAAGTAAATGTAATAAAGCTGTTCAAATGAGAAGGTTTGTTTTATTTGTCAAAACAATATTGTTAGTTTGGGTGCTTAGAAAAGTGCAAAGTTACCTAATGATGAGAGTTTGGGAAATGTACACTGAACCATGTGAACAAATGAATGAATGTTGTGGCATGCAGTTATGTCAGAACAAGGTCACAGAAGACCGATCTATTTCAAAGTCATCATCACCACAAGCTTCACCGCTCTAACTAGGAAGTATGGCATCACATGAACCAGTAAATAAAATGATAAAAGCCTTTTTGGCTGTATTTGTACAGCAGATAAGTATTGGGTTTAATGAAGGTCTCAGACCTCATGTAAAACCAGTGTAGAAAATGCTTTTCAATAATATTTTTATGTATTTCACATCTTTTGTGTGTGTGACTTTATCAGTTAGGTACAAGCCGTTCCTGAGTGTTTCAGGGTCAGAGAAGGAAAGCTGTTCAGTGATGACCTTAAAAACTCATTTTAGCATTGTTGGGAAATAAATTAGTTACATAGCGCAGTTCAGCAACAGGGTTAGACTCCACAGAAACAACTCTAATATCACAATTCTATTACATGCATAAGGTCAAAGGCAGGGCAGTGTGGGATATAATACCTTTATTATTGTCCATTCGCACAAGCATACACTTCATATCCAATATTCAATGCCATTCCATCTGGAAGAAGCCGGGTACGCGGGGCAACTGACCCTTTTGTAAAAACTTTGGTCTGTCTCACTAGCGAATGTAACGCAATAACATCCTATACACAATGACATGCTTAGCGAAAGGCCAGCTGAAAGTATAACCCTTCACTGAGTAGTTCACAACACGGCACAGCACGAGATGACGAGTGACTAATGACTGCACAACAATCCCAAGATTGCTGCACTGGGAAGGAAATGAGGAGGAAGGATTTTCATGTCAGTGCTTTTCATTCAGAAGAACAGTTCACAAAGGCAAACTATAAAGTTCTGCTTTACAAAGTCAAACATTCAAAGTATTATTACATCAACAGATACTTAAGTGATCATAAATCAACCTAAAAGTAATAAATCCATGAATATGTATAGAAAAAAAGACCCAACAGGATGTGATTAGGTACAAATGAGTAACAGTCTACATTTGGTGCACGTCATTGCCCTTCATCAGGATGACTCTCCTGAAACCAGAACCTTTTTAATGGTAATGAGTTCAGAGAACAATCACTTTACTATTTTAACACAATTCAAATTAAGATAATAGTAGTTTCTTCAAAACCCATACAATGATGATCTTATGTACAACAAACGTTTAAATAATTTCAATATAATAAACTAGATTACAAAAAAACAAACCGCCTTTGACTAGGGAGGAAACGGTAATTGTACAAAACATGCAGTGCTTGTCGTCCATACTAGTGTTAGTTTCAATATACATACCGCTCTACAATACACCGCTCTGAAATCCACCGGCAGAGACTTCAGCAGAGAAAGGTATGCAGCAATCCTCTAGACAGAGGTGAGGGCGAGAAGATATACATTCTGACTAGATTCAGATATGCTCATAAGGAAAGCGAGATAGTGCTCTGAAAGCACAGCAGTGAGCAGTGGTATAATTCAAAATCATCGGCAGATGCTCCTGTCCTGATGCTATACACAGTGAGATTGTGTGTGTTTGTTTGTTTGTTAGTAAAAAGCATGCGTGATGGATTTGTCCCTCCATGCTGCGTTTCTGCCTGCACCTTCAATCATTTCAAATCCCCTTCATCTCCCTGGATGGTCTTTTTGATGCGCAGCAGGATGGTCGTGTGCCACTGATCCAGACGTGAGATTGAGTCAAACTCCTTTACCTGCAGACAGAAAAGGACAGAGGAATGAGAGGTGCTTTTGTTCACAAATTAGGATTACCATCAGAAGCTCATTGCTGTATGATTTGTTACATTCACTGCAAAATACAATAAAAACAAGTTCTTGGACTTGTTTTTATTGTATTAACATCATTATAAATTCACAGGCTTTTATTCTGATAATTCTGATAATTCACAATATAATTCATAATTCATAACTACACAAACCACAATGATTAACTTTTAATGACTTCTTTGTTATCCAGAGCAAAAAAATTAAGAAAATAGTCACATTTAACAAGCTTAAACAATCGGAAATTATGTTTTAATCATGAAAAAAGCTTCAAACCGATTAATTGATTATCAAAATAGTTGTCGATTAATTTAGTAATCGATTACTAAATTAATTTAGTAATCGATTCATCGATTAATTGTTTCAGCTCTAAAACTTCTATATTTTCAATGAAGACTCTTTCTCTCTGACTTTGAGTTAACTTTGAAACACAATCTCAGGAGTTCAGCTCGTTCTGTGCTAGTTTCACATAAACATGTAGCCTGAGGACACTGACAACATTGTTCAGATCCACTCTTCAACTTTCCTAAATACACAAGGGATCCAGCAAAACTACAACAGCTACAGCAGTGAGATTTCGAGTTTGACAAGTTTTAGTGTGTACAAGACTTACTGCCTCTGTAAAAGCTTCACTGTTCTGTTCCTCATGTGCCTCAAGAAGTCTCTGTTAAGACAGAAAAAAAGTGGGTTATTCACAAAACTGTACAGATTAAAGGGGAAAATGTGAGCCAACAGGTGCCTATGTGTTTTCTTGACATCGAGCTACCTTCAACAACTTGCATTCTCTGGAGTCTGAAAATGCCGGGAACATCTCCTCGTACTTTTCAACTGCAATCTGTGGAGACACGGTGTGTTAAAATGTCTGCCACGATTCCCCGTCCCCATCCTGAGACTGAGGAATGAACTCACCTTCGCGTTGAGCTCGTCGACAATGAAATGACAGAGCGAGGCTTTGAAGAAATACTCTTTGGCGCTGTATTTCAGCAGCGGGTTGTCCATTGTGTTAGCTCCAACCTGGATACATTCAAATCAAACCAAATGAAATAGAGAAGTCAGCATTACCGAGTCAGTCAAGTCAGGAAGCATAGCTCACAAATCCAACAAAAACCCACCTGCTCGTAGATCTCAATGGACTTCTGGTACTGCTCCAGCTGAGCACAATAAGCCCCGACCTTCAGCAGACACTTGTTGGCAGAACTACAACAACACATTTAATATCAGACAAACTGTAAAAGCCGTATTCACTGAGTACATGAGATGTGATGATCATTTTTTCCTAGAGGTTTATTTTATTTTTTTTTTACATTTAGCTCAACAGAAGGTTAGATAAAAGTAAAACTGAATTTAGACAGGGTCCAAGGAAATGACAAATGACAATGAAATCAGCCTCTATATAAACTATTGCTGATATAAAATAACAGGAAATATTAATAGTATTTTTATACATCAGTCAAGAAATTCCAGCATTTAAAACAGGGCTTGTATTACACTATGTATTACTCACTCCTTTTTCCCTTGTTTGTCAAAAAAAGTGCTGTACTATTTTCAGCCTCAGCTAATAAGCTAATGTGAATGAACATGCTATAGAAAGACTTCAGCTTAAATTGTTACAGATCTGTTATTCATGTGTGATTGGTCATGACAGCCTTGCTTTTCTCTCTTATTTGTCAAGATGTTACAAAAGACTATCGTGTACATAAATACACAGGTTGGCAGAAAAAAGTTACGTCATTCATCCCGTGTGTAACTTTCTGAAAATCAAATAGCATAAAAGTAATACAAATAAATAAAATAATGAAGCACACTTTAAAAAATATAGTTGGCAGGAAAATAAGATCACCAATGATTGTGGGTGATTAATGTCTCAGTGAAAACTTACTGGTGGTTCAGTATCCTTCAATAATTAAGGTACCAGTCCATTCTATACTGTGAGCTGTATGCGTACACCTTACTTAGAATCTGAATTTTGGTTTTCATTTCTTTTTTTTATTATATGGATAATCTTTATTCTGGTAAAAAAAAGTTGGGACAGTACCTGTTTGATTCTTCTCCTTTGTAGTAGTCTGCTGCTTGTTCATAATGTGCAATCGCCTAGACAAAGAAACCAGCAAACTCTGTCATCTTAAGTGTTTTTCAAAACAAATAGTCCTTATAATGGTCATACAAATAATTATTAATCAAAATGATCTGACAGTGTAACCGACATTACCTTTTCGATATCCACCATATCAGATTCATAGATCTCTGCGATACTGATGTGGTGTTTAGCTGCGATGGTGAATCTTCCCTGGGGGAAGAGGGAGAGGAGAGGAGTCATTACTAATCTGGTCTATTCACAGACACCTGTCAAGTAAGTCCATGACCGGACTTTGTGTCAGTGCAGAGAAATGGTGTTGTAACTCCTGACTTCATAAAAGGGTATTAGCTTTTGAAATAATTTTCATTTAAAAAAGACTAACAAGTAACCAGACAGACTACTGTAAAATATGAAAACATGATGCTACCAATATATTGAAACTGAAATGAAATAAAACGTGGAGGGAAAGGCAGAGTTTCACTTATCAAGATGATGTGTTATCCAGTTTGGTTAAGGTAAAAAGACAAGAACCCAGATGGAGTTTTTCTATGTACTAAGATCTTACCATGTCTGTATAAATATCGATGGCAGCATTTAAACACTTGATTGCCTCTTTTGGCAGCATAAAGAGAAGAGGGAACAGTTAGACATCAGTTAGAAAGGGTTAGCTGTGTCAGAACGTTGAACAGAATCTTATTAAGGATTAAGTAATTAGATGCAAATAGTGTTTTGTCAACAAACCAAAACACCTCAGCCAGCTACCCTTTCAATAGTTAAAAGGGAAAAAATACAATATCATAGCCAGAGTGTTAAACTGCCCTGGTTTCCATTCAACAATCTCAGATTTAGCCAGGGGATAGAATGTGTTTTGGTAATCAAGGAAAGTACTCAATCTAATAATAATAATAATATGACTCCTCTCAGGAGAACAAATTAATTTCCTGCCAGAGGAACATGTCTTGCTGGTACGGTTTCAGGTTCTCACTGCCGGGTGTTTTTCCAAAACAGTATTCATGTTAACACTCTAAATGAGTCAGGAATAGTTCATATAAATATTCAGGTTTACAACAAATACTGTTATACTTGTATTGTGTTTAAATGAATAACTTGTGTCCAAATGAATAATTAGTTCTGTATAACAGTTAGAATTACAGCAGAGTTTAAAATGAGATAAATGGGGTAAGTGAGTGAAGTTGGGCTTGAACAAAGGCAGTAATCTCTTACCATTTGGGTCAGATTTCTTGTAAGCATTGCCTGCATCAATGAAACTGGTGGCACTGTCATGTTTGTTCTGCAGCTGCATATGGAGACGTGCAGCCTTGCAAAAAGCACTTCCAGCAGCTACAGATGAAGGAAAAAGAAATTTTCAAGCACACATGCTTACACTTAGCTTACACTTACATTTTGGTGCACGTTTAAAAAGTGTGGCTCTTTTACAAATGAAGTACAATGCGATTACAGATCCAAAAAGCAGCACATAATCCTACAGCATCTCCTGTGCAGTTAAAATAATAAGATGTATATCAAGAAAACAGCGAATCGCACCACTCCAGTTTTTTGCCATCTTGAACATGTTGGCTGCTCTGCAGTACATCTCACATGCCTCTTCCACTTTTTGATGTCCTCTAGAAACCAAAGAAAAAATGAAAACAGTTAACAGAAGTGTTTGATATCCAATGAATTACAACTAACGGCACTATAGGGTGATGAACTCTACAGTTTCCCAAGCTTTTTGATTGCTCAGGTTGTTCCATTGCTCCAACCGATGGGACTTTATCCTTGATACAGGCATATTTCTCCCACTATTCAGGCAATGTAGATCGCCATCCCTCCATGACAAGAAGTGGACCCTCTAAACTCCAAACTATCACTGCTTGGTCAGCAAAAAATTGCCAGAATAAACCCTGCCAAGATGTAATATACACAAGAAATGTCACATATTTACAGCTGAGGGTCACCTCACTTCTTTACTTAAAAAGAGTCAAACAAAACAGTAACTGGATTTTTTTGTAATTTAAACATGTGCAAACAAAGCTTGTTCTGCTCTGGATCAGAATACACAATCTTTACAATGACAATCATTTTTAATGTAAGAATAAGGAAGCTCGAAAATAGTATTTTTATATCATTAGTCGGTATCACCAGTCAGATAAGCCAAACTCTTGTAATTGAGTTTTGTATTTGGTATTGTTGCCTCTTTTCAAATTATTTTTGTTGCATTTTATACCTAACGAGTGCCACTGTTATTAATACATTGTGTACACTGTTCATGCTCCTTATTGTGTGATGATGATAGTATAACACATATTAAAGTCTGAAAAACATGTGGGTGGGATTGTCAAAACTCTTAAGCATGATTCATATCTGTCATCATAGCAAATCTCTATAATAACATAGCTGTCATCACCTCAGTATATTCTTCTGAGTGCATGTGCTTGAGTTCATGACTCAAAATATTAGGAACAAACACACACAATAGTCTTAAAACGTAGATTATATTATGAATTAAATTCCTGAGAATTAGATAACATTAGAGATAAAACTGCCTGTTCAGCCAAGACAACTTAAAATATCAAACTGTACATTTACAGGTTGTTTTTATTGTTCCATGAATTATGCCATTCTAAGTAAATACAACGGTGAGTTTCTGCGTAGCCTCCGAGCTAGCCTTCTTATCTGCTGGCACGTTAAGAACCTTGGATGACTGCTTAGCAGAATTCGTTTTTAATTAATGACATGTGACTTGTGTCGTCTTCCACGAGTTTATTATTCGACCGTGACGTATTTCCAGGTCTCTTATAATAAAAGGAGCTAAATGTATGTTTGTCTGTGTGTAGCTAGCCGTCTGTTCCCTGGTGCAGTGCTGTCTGTCTTACCCTCCAAACATTCCTCCCAAAAAAGAGCCGGAGGACTTGACTTTTTTGTCAGCGTCGGCCATTAGCTGAATAGCTTCCTTCTCTTTCCCGGAGGTGTCCATTTGTTTTGCTGTGTTTGCACAAAATGTAAAATAAAACAGTAAATACCCGCCGAGGATTCAGCTGTGTACAGTAAGGATTACAGTCGATAGCTTTATTTCGCGTGGGCGTGCACTAGCCAGTAGCTTAGGCGAGCCCCGTGGAATCATGGGAGTTAAAGTACCGTGCGCCATAAACACAGTCGGCCTCGCGACTAAAGGAACTACAACTCCCGATGAAACGTTAAGCAAATTATTTAGTCCGTGTTACGTAATATCTGGTGTCAAGTCGCGAAAATATATTTTAACTTGACATTAAAGTGGACACGCTGTGAACTTTCTCTTGACTATAAAGACAAAATAGAATATTTTATCGCCCAAAAAATGATAAAGAAGCAACATTGTCGGTGTATGTCATTTTGTTTCTGAACATTAGAGGGCGTCACAATAACACAGCTAATTCACCATCCGTTTGCAGCAGGGTAGAACTCATCTTCAAACTTTAATTTTATAAGAAGCAGTTTCTGCGGAAAAAATGTCAACTTTTTACGTATTCATACGTTGTACTTACACTTACCCTCATGTTTTAAACGACCTATCATGGTGCTGACAATGTAGAGAGCTGACAATGCATGAAAAACACAGGTGACACTTATAAAGATAATGAACCAGTAACTAACATACAGTCCAGCAGCCATTTTTTTCAAGTATTCAAACAAGCGCCACATTTGTCTGCTACAAAGTTGACATGATGTTACATGCTATTGTCTTATAAAGATGAAATTTGAATGTAGTAGAACTGCTTGTATGAGCTGCTCTTGGGTGCATTCAATACATGATTTGACATGTTTATTTGCCATTTGTGCACAGTCTGCACACAGGAATTCTTGTAACAGTAATTCAATGAACAGTGTATGTGGTTAGTGGTTACTTTAACACACAGAACTCTCGCAAAAAAAGAATTTACTTGTTGCATAACTCATCAACATGACACATCAATGCTGGAATGAAAATGACCTCACCTGAGATTCAACAGGTACAATAATCCTCATGCCTTCTAAATGTAGACATGTGATGTCAACATAATTTGCAGCAGCCATTGTTCTAACTTAAATTGTTAAAACTTCATTGAGACAGCTGCATTTTAAGACTGTCATGGTCCTGATAACATCTTCATGTTTCAGAACCAACAACAGCTACATGTGGGTGTATTATTTGATGAAACATAAACAATTATTAGCTGGGTTGGGCGGTGTTGTTATCTGAATGGAATGTTTTGAGGAACCACACTTTGAACTTTAGAAAAATAAAGTATAATAATATCAAGTGGAATAAAATGCCAGAGAAGATAAATAAATGTGTCTATTGATTTTATTTGCATCAACATTTCCACGCTCATGTCCTCAAGTGGGGAATCAAGTATTTTGTTTCATTCATACAGATATATACAGACCTTACATGGCATAATCATTGCAGTGTGCAAGTCAGTTTTGGGTATTTTGCTGTGTTCAAAGTGCACAGTTAACAGGTTCTGCTAGAACACACAGGATTTAATAGCAAAAAGCCACAAACTCAAGAGGGCGTGCAAGAAGTGTACACTGGCCCTGAGGTAACACAAACATGACAGACTCTCTCTATAGCTATTGTTTGCCTTTGTTCTGTTTATCTGTAGACTGTACAACATGGTGGATTCACACACTCACATTTATCCCTATATCCTAAACACTTTAATATTCAAATTATTTTAAGTTTAATTTTCACAAAAAAAAATATCTCATGCAATAAAAGGCATTTGTGTTGAGAAGTGACAAGCAATCCATAAGAAGTTGTGGAAGTTGTTTTGTACAGAAATCATTGTATTCTTTTTAAGGCCATTGTATGTGTGCACTGTTAAAAGAAAACATGTCTTCTTTTCCACATATAAAATAGATAAAATAATTACAGGATGCGGTGAATCTTGTACGCCTGTAGAATGTTGTTAACAATGTTAACAGCTATTTCACCCAAAGAGTCAATAAGTAGGAGTTTAAATGTGTGGAAAGGAGGAGTTTTTGACAGTCCATCTGTGCTCTTCCAAGTGCTACAGTTTACACACTAATGCATGTCCTGTGTGTAGCATACAAACTTCACCCAGCAATGAATGTGCTATTACTGATTTTTCAAAAACAACATTTCAGGCAATGGCTACATGCACAGAAAAGATAAACCAGCAAAAACAGAAAAACAGCATAATGAAATGTCACCATAAACCAAATGACAATTTACTATGTTGTTAAAAAAAATGACACCCACAAAAAATCATAAGCATTAACTTTTTTAGCACTTTGACTATACAGAGATGAAAAATAATGGCTGATTAAATATCCACAATTCAAGTCCACTCGGAGACCTGGGAGTTCTGATATAATCCATAAACACAGAATAGGCATGACCGCTAGAATGCTTTGGCAAAACATTCAACTACAGTGCTTAAACAGAAAATATAAATAAGTGTATTTACTCTTGTGATACATAAAATATTGATGATCTGATCTCATCTGTTATTTTTTACATTAGCCATCTTGAGTTTAGGTAGTTTCGGAGTGATTACAAGGAGCTGTGCCCAGAATCAGACTCAGCACTGCCAGCGCGGGCCTTGGAGGCAATGCAGGGAGCCATGGAACAGGGGATGGAGTAGCAGGAACAGGTGCCACTCTTTAGGGTCTCCTCTGTAATTACCTCCTGCAGGGAGTGTTGCCCCTCTACTTGGAAGATATTTGGCTGCTCCCCTTGTTCCTCACAGATACTATAGGGGAAAAAAGGAAACATCCTTCAGTTATACTTGGGTATTAAGAGTGTCACTCAAAAACCAAGCTGATAGCAGAGTTTTCCTCATGCATAACATTCTGCTGACAAAAGTAAAAAAAATGCAAGTCACGAAGAACAAATATATTTACACTCAAAACTCAGAGCACACATTTCAGTCAATATGTTACACTGAACCACAATTTACACATGATTGTATAACTATCATGATAAAAATCCATTAGAGCAGTTTTACACCAAGTACCACCTGAGAAAACATTGAGCTCCTGAAGTAACACCATTATCACCACCATTAAAATACAGTGGTGTAAATCAGTCATGTAATTGTTTAAGACTTAAGACTGATACGAGTGAAATAAGAATAGTACAGTCAGGCAAGGTGCAAGAATAAAGAAATCACACAATTTTTTTAAAACTAACTAGCAAAGGGTTAGTGCAGCTCCGCGCTCCATTTCATGCACTCATGTCTTGAAAACATTCAGGCTAAAGGAAGTGACTGCACTGGTTGCCATTTGAACAGCCATCGTTATATTTCGAGCTAAATGTATGACCAAAATCTTCACCAGTCAAGTATGGAACACAGTAAGATGTTTTCATCCCCATATGGACAATGACAATAAGCCACGGAAGTGTAAAATGCATCTATCACAGGTATTCAGGCTTATGTGTAAGAGAAAAACAGTGTTGTGGAAAGGTTGGTCATGCAGTGAGCCCCTCTTGTGAGGCTGTGTACTCTCCACATTGACCTCTTTCACTTAAATTCCATAGAATGAGTTACAAGTGGTTACGTTTTTAGTCTCTAGCCATGGATGAAATAAGAGCTGGGCAAAGTTAACAACACACGTTTAACCTTACAAGAATAATTCACCAAATGAAGATAAATTGTAGAAGAGCATCCAGTGCATTCAAATGTTTAACAAAGAAAGCAAAGTGCAGTACAAGCAGCTCATACGCAAAATAGTGCAAATAATATAATAATGAAATGTCATTGTAAGAGACGTGCTGTTATATCTGAACACTTTTTTGGTGTTAATTAGCTAAAAAATCAATCTTAAATGCAGGCCTCTTTGATCAAGATTATATAAAACAAATGCAAATAGTTTTTTGGTTCATACAATAGCCAATAATATTAGCTATTGTATGAACTGTCAGTGGACAGAGTCTACTGCATTAAATAAGCCATTCAACCCACTGCTGCTTCAGTGTCAAAGTTGTACATCTCCGACAATCATAAATCATAAGATCAGAAGGGCACAGAAATGATTAACACGGCAGTTGACCAATTAAAGAACTGTGTTCCAAAAACTGATATATTACTAAAGGTGTTGGATCTAAAGTGCTGTGCAGAAGGTTTTAGGCACTTTTAGGCACGTTGAGGTCACTTTGTATAATTCAAATTAGCATATGCCCTAGAGAGTGTAAAACTAGAATTACCACCTCACAGACCGAAACTGCTGTGGTATTATTTTTGAAAGCGTCTTTGCTTCACTTTTAGTGCCTTAAACTTAAGCGCAACACTGGAAAAGAAGTCAACTGTCTTGCATCATTATCAAGGAACATTATTTTGTTCCTGCTGCATTTCAGTGGGAAGATTTGGAATTTCAGGCAATATTTGAGTGGGTCCAAAACCCAGCCATAGGTTGTAAAGTGACAGACAGGAACCAGAGAGACATTACGGAAATCTGGAGAACTTGAGTCAAAAAATGGCTCCAAACTTTCACAAATTCTGCAAAAAGAGAGGTACAGTTACAACAACCCAAAGATGACTTAAGATGTCAAAAAATTAAGTAACACTTGGAATTGATAGAGACAAGTGAGTTGTAACACAAAGATCAAAGCCCACGGTCTGATTTCTGTTCTGTGGTATATTAACGTCTAGACTCAAGTCCACACATTAATATAGAGCAAATGTCATGTTATAGTGAAAACAGAACTGAAACAGCTGAGCAAACAGTCTCTGCTAAGTGACCACACAACTTTGCTGAGACCAGGGAAAACTATTCCACCCTGCTCAATACCCAGCCTTTATTCCACAACAGCTTTTGTGCCGGTTTCAGACCCACACACAAAATGCTCGGTGGACAATCAAAACACTTTTATCAGCAGTTGCCAAGAAATTATTATGTCTTGACTACATAACCTTGAGCATAAATACCAAGGGCTTATTTTTTAACGACATACTAGCATACTTAAAGTGTAAGTGTGGACGAAAAGCCCAAACAATTATTTGATTTATAGGCACAGTCAGCATGTCACGTTTTAACCTACCTATCATAGATCAGCCCATCTATCCCCTGCTCCCTCAGCCTCCTTCTGGTTTCGTGGTCATTGTTGTCATCTCCCCAGCAAAACACCACCAGGCCTTTAGACTGGGCTTCACTAATGTAGATGAGGTTCTTAAGCAGGTCCTCGGAGTGGGCACTAATTCCCTGAAAGAGAAGCCAAGAAACTGTAGTCAGAAAAAGTAAGAAATTCAAAATGATGTTCTATTCTACTCACTCTCATGTTGCATGCACTGTAAATGTAAATGTGTGTATCCTCATCATAACACATAACAAGCAAACTTATTCATCTTCAACTGTGCTTTTGACTAAACAAGCGATGTCAAAATATACTGAGTGCAATTTTCCAGTCAACATCTGCCCTCATTGAACCCAGAGCTGGCTTCCTTAGGAACAGCTGACACAGCACCATGTTAGCTGAAATGTTTGTTATGTTGACTGCTGTGTCTACTGACATGAGCATAGTGGGTTATTTCTGTAGGTCCTTGGCTCAAGAGCATTACAGCAGCCTTTGCTTATAGAAAAGTAAAGATCCTGATATCTAGAAAACAGGAAGTTTGAAGAACTGATGCTGTTGCTTTAGCTGTTAATGTTGGAGATACTGTAGTTTCATGTGTTGACTTGTGGCCTCAAATTAGATTATCACCTGTGTGTTTGCTTAGATCAGTGTTTCCCAAACTTTCTATATAGGGATACACTTTTTAAAGGGAGCAAACTATTGTGAGACAAATGTAAATTTGGGGTCAGTGTAGATACTAATTTACAGCTATAAAAAATGTCATTTTATGCATGTCATTTAAAACGTACACCAAAACTACAAAGATTGTGGAAAATCCTGTTGTGGAAAATCCTGCAACCAAAAAAAATCCCCCACAACCCAACACACAGTCACTGAGAATCACTGGCTGGTACAATCACTTAAGTAATGGTGCTTACAAACTGTAAATCCACTGAATATGGCAATTGTTCAACAGCAGGTAGATCATGACCTTCAGCTATGAATACTCACCAAAATGTTCTCACTCTGGGCAAAACTTATGGCAAACTGAGTGGTCTGGCAGCGGATGTCCATCAGTTCAGGATACCTTTCTGAAATTCCCTGAGTAAGGAAAAGGATGGGGTACTTGTTCTGCTTTTGACGCACCCTGAGAGAAACATGAAAAGATGTTAGAAGGTGATGGAGAAATTCTTGTAAGGGTTATTTGGTTCTGGGCTATCCTGACTTTTATTCATTACTGACTTATAAAGAGCAAGAACATTTAAGGATTTTCACATCCTGCAATAAATTACTGGTGAGAAACTTATCATCTGGGTTATCTTTGTATTGTGTTTTCAGCTAGTGAAAATGACCAAAAAAGTCATATGAAACGAAAAAATGATTAAAGTAAACTGTAGTTGTGCTCACATTGTACATATATCTGGGTCAAAACTAGAGAAGACGATGCGTCTTTTGCCAGCTTCTTGCAGAATACAAGACAGAATAATATCAAGGAAGCTGTTCATGTTGAAGTAGGACGATAGTTTGCCATCCCACGAGCCGTCCTGTCAAACAAAAAACATATAGTCCATTAAATAAGAAAAGAAAGTTTAATTCCATAATTATTACGGCTCATTCAGTCATATAAATTACTGCAATCCACTACTAATCACCTTCATCTGGCAAATCCATTTAAGCTCAATGTTGAAACCCAGATTATCAGGAACAGCCTGAAAGATCTGAAAGAGTTTATGAAAAAATACTGTTAATTATTTCTATTTCAACATGACAAAATAAAGTAAAAAAAACTGATGGACACTCAAAACTGCTGAACACAAAAGAGGAGAGGTAGAGAATACCTGATGAACAACAGGTTATTTAACAGTTTATTCACAAGCAATTCACTGCAACAGAAGCAAACAGTGCCATTAAACGTTAGAATAGAATAAATAGCTCATAATAATGATTAAACAAGGTGTTTAAGTGACCATAGTTAACCTGTGAGAGTGAAGGGAAGGGCTGATGCTCATCAATTTCATCTTCATCGTCAAGCAGATCTGGACAAAAAAAAAAAAACATAACAGATTAATGTTAGTGTACATCACTCATTATCTCCCATCTGTGCAAAACAAAAAGCCTACGCTACTCATGGGTGCCTACCGTTGTGATCACTGGCCTGCATTGCAGCAACATGGGCCAGCTGTGCAACAAAGTAACACACCATTGCAAGATAAGTCAAACAAATGATCACATGACAACACTTTTGGCTAGTGACTTTACACTAGACTCCTGGTAGTTGTTGGAGATTAACCCACATTTTTAGGATTGTTAAGTAGTTCTAATCTATAGTTTGGCACTGTTCGGCATGATTCCTGTGTCGGACGTCTCTGTGACGGCACTCTGGTGCTGAAACCTAATACCTAATACCTAATATATTCCATTGGCTTTGCTGGAAGACAGATAAACATGACTGCTGCTCAACTGGTCCTTCCTGCCCATGACAAACTTCATTCTCATTTGCAACATGAACTGAAATCCGCATCGTTTCTTTCGTCATCACAGGTTGTTACCTTCAGAAGCTGCAGCTGATCAAATGTCAAGTCTTTGACTGGCACCTCGATGAGCTCCAGTGAAGTCTTGTCGTTTTTCTATAATATCATAAGCACTGTTATTTTGTAGTTTGAACAGTGACAACCATTTATTTGTGCTAAGTGTAAGGTGATAAAGTGATGAATAGGAAATAGAGAAATTTCACATTTTAGATATCTTAAGTTACTTTCACATGTTCATCTTCAAACACAACAGTCCTTGAATTTACCTTCTTGGTGGCTATGCAGCATGTCAGGTCATGGTATACAATAGGAACAGCATCCTTGGAAAGGTGAACATCAAACTCCACATAAGCTGCACCCTACATGGACACAAAAGACATTAGATCAAGGCCAAAGTTGTTTAATGTAAATGTTTAGTCATTAATTAATCTTTAGCTTGGCTTACATGCTTGGAAGCACTTTTGAATGAGGCTATTGTGTTCTCCCTGACTCTGTGGTACCTGTAAAACACAAAAGAATTTGGTTGAAAGAAAACTGATGCAACACAGGAACTGTTTGTGTACATATCATTATGTATCTGTATGAAACTGTATCTGTATATGTAACGCCTCCTATTCAGTCCTATCAAAAAAAACATTGTGGTTTTCACTCACTTGGCTGCATGTGTGCTGCCAGCTCCTCTGTGACCCACATTCAGAGCACTTCCTTTCTTCCAGTATTTGGTGAACGAGGCACTCATGTCACACAGCAGCCCCTGGATGGGCCGAATCACCAGGAAATCCACTACAACAAAGTAATAAGTCAGAAGAACACGATTGTGAGTACAGTGTATGAAATGTCAATTTCTATGCAATACAGAAAACAACAAATAAAATACTTAGCAAAATAATGGTACAGTCACCATTGCTTTGTTTTGCCTTCAGTCTGATTATTGTCAACATGAAAATCTTACCTCTCACTTTCCCGATGGTATGTCTGGCGTTTCGACTCATTATGGGAAGAGTGACTACTCCGTTGTCTTTGCCACTCTCCCGAAAAGTGGAGGAGAGAAGACAAGCTGTGCCCACATGTCCTGGATGAGTGTCTCCCTGGACAACATGCTCACTCAGATCTTCCTGTAAACATACATTTGAGATTTATTAAATACTGAAAAAATAAAACAACATAAGTCTAATTGTGCTGCCTGATTTCACCAATATTTGTAAATCAAGAATGCAATTATTTTTAAGAAAAGTGTTCAGAGGTAGTGTGTACAAGACTTATTATTACCTCAAAGAACTCAAAGGTGAGCTCTAAGTTGTCTGGATCCATGGTGTGAATACTGTACTCAGTCCACCGGGTCGGCTCCAGTGCATATCCACATTCAGGCTGCGAGTGACGCGACCTATAGCCATTGGCACTGATCATAATCATCTCCAAAGTGGTGGTCATCTTGTTCCAAGATGAAGCACTGAGTGCACCATCCTCTTCATCTTCCTCCTCCTCCTCCTCAATCCCCTCCAATGTCAGCTTGATCCTGGATGGGTGGGCAAAATAAAGTCAGTTAACAGATGCTTCCAGCTTTCTTTACCATGTTTTTTTTCCAGGGACTCTGTTACTATGGTAACAGGCAGGCAGGGTAATCGTAACACTGTAATGATGATCTCCCTAACGTTGCTTTCAAGAACAACTTTCACTGGCGTGTGTTAAACTCAATCTGGGTGTCACCCAGCCTTACCTGAAGCGGGACCTCTTGAATTTCTTCTTAGTGATGGACACCGGAGAGGTCTTTGAATAGTGCAGACGCAGGCGAATCTCTGTCTGGCATGTAAGCCAACCAGAGTCTACACATTTCACCCCATCTGTAGAGGGAGGGAGGACACATGTAGACAGCCTTTGATGACAACGCATATCCACTTTCAACTCCCAATGAATGACCAGAACAAATATAGTGCTGGTAGCAGCAGAGAGAGCAGGGGCGAGACAATTGTTTGTTCTGCGAAACAAGTGACTACAATGAACTGTTCAGCTATCCTACAGGTTTAAGTACACTGATAAGATATTTAGTCTAACAATATGTCTACCTCAAAGAGCTGTTTGACTGAACTTACTGTTAATTCCAAATTGTCCATCATCAATGTTCTGGTGTGACGCTGCAATAAAGTAAACAGATCATTAAAAATCAAATCAGAAGAATCTGTACAATAAAATAAATTAAGGACAAATTGAAACCAGAGAAAATCTGGTTTGCTCTTAATTTGATTTGCCCCAAATGTAACCATTAAAATACAATTGTTTTTAAATTTAGTATGAGTATGAGATTCTACAGGATGTTTCTGAAACTACACAGAAACCAAAAAAATACCTACAAATATTTACCTCATATTAAAAACAAATCTATGTTTTATCAGGAGGAAAGCTAGAGGAAAGGATGAAAGAAATAAAAAATAAACAACGATAGGGGAGGTTACAAAAAGCATCAAGTAGGGTGGGGCCATGGCTTGTAAATAGGTGTAAGAGAGGTCTAGACTTGTGCTGCAGCGTTTCCTTTGTGGCTATAGAATAATCTAACAATACTTGTTAGAGTAGTCCAACAACTACTGTTCCTGCATACTTCCTAAACTATTATAATTACTGTCAAGAAGAAGAAGTCTGTCATTCCTACACGTCACACAAAGCTGATCCCATCTTGTAAACAAACAAAAATAAATATGATGGAGGTAAAGAGGAAGCACTGCAGACAAGTCGGGGGGGGTGTTCATTTTAACATACATGTTGCCCAAATCAAAAAAACAAACAAACCCCAAGGTCCAATCTTAATATCCCAGAAATACCAGCCCTATTCTTAATGGAGATTGTACAAAAACTGACAATACATAGTTGCTATGGGTAATTTTTACACATAGTACTAGAGCAGAAGGGAGGGGAGAGCTATAAGGGGTTTGAGTATGACACCCTTTACCAAACCCAACCAAACTGTGCACCTTTGTTGTTCTATACCTGTGGGGCTCATCGTGCGAGGTTGATGATGGGTCTCCCACATATTGACTATCACTTGACAGGGACCACCCGCACTCTGCAAGTCCAATGTTTGGTACAATGTTAGGGTTTTCAGATCATAAACATTGAAACGACTTTTTAGTCTGGTGTCAAAGCTGTCTTTGGACCAGAGTGAGAGAAAGGATAAGAGTTGGTATAGTCACCAATCCCCAGCTAGCCACCATGGGTTGAAATCTGTAAAGTGGATTTGTTAAGTCAAAAATAAAAAATAAATAGGAACTGGGGGACATTGTTGTATAACACTGGTCTCTCCATCTGTAATAAAGTAATCATTAAAAAAGAGGGATTTATATGTATACTGTTACAGTTTTTCCCACAGACATTAGGGAAATTTCAACTACTTAAATTTAAAGTTGCAAACTTCTTTGAGGTCACGCTAGCTGTTATAATTCAATGACATGTGTCACCTCACAGGAACTTGGAGCTTCAGCTTTTTCATAAGTAGGCCTTATCAAACAAAATGAAAGTATCACAGGAGGAAGTTGGGAATTAACTCTCATGCAATGTGAGCCTCACCCTTGTAATAGACAATAATTATACACTGTTACAAGATAGTGAGTAATTCTTTCCACAGAAATTACCAACACATTATCCTAGTCTTTCTTTTCAGAGAAAGACATCTCTATACACATGAGTTTATCACAGGCTTGGAGGACTTGCAAGTTCAGATAGGAGAAAGTGGGCAGCTTGCCAGAAAACTGTTATTTAACAAATTCCCCCTGAAGCTGTGTACTACTAGAAACAACATGTCGATGTAACAACTCTTTAAAGTTAAGAGTTAAGCTTAAAAAGTAGATATAGTACTCTTTATGCACATAGTTTGCTGTTTCTCTTCTACCTGTTAATGCGCTGTGACCACCAAAAGATGTCAATTGATATTTTTGTTCAAAACATTCACAAACAAAATTGTAAATGCTCTGAATTCAAAAATGAAAACAGTATTTGTCTTTACAACAAGAAATGAACAACTATAGGAAAATAAAACTGTAATTTGTAAAGCTACTTGAGTTACACAGAGAGGAAACTCTGCTCACCTTAGACAAAAAGAAGCCTCTGAAATAGCGGTACTTGGAACTAACTCCTTTGGGCACAGTGACTGTTGTAGTCCAGGTGTTTCTGTCAGAGAATCAGCATGCACATCAATATACACATCACTAAAGTACGTATGACCAAAAAATTACATCACAGTATGTCTGGTATACAGCTACAGTATACAGTACTTTTTTTTCCAACCCACCCTTCATTACTATCAGGATGTAATATGACAGCTTTTTCATGGCTCCAGTTTCCCAATGCTTCACAGCTGCCAACAACAGCAAGCACCTCACCTAGAAATGATCAAAATGTCCTTTATTACCTGGAGTTCTCAAAAAAACATCAGAACTGAGATTTATAAACAAATTTAACAATATCTGATGTAATTTAAATAAGAACATCTGATATATTACAGTAGATGGTCTAATTAAAATGACTTGACTGAAAGGAGAACAACGATCTCACATGTGAGAAAAGACAGGGGAATATTAAGAATATTTATATTAAATTAAAGGAAAAGTTGATGGTTAAAGCTTATGCCATAAGAAATAAGCATTGACTTATAGTTGTACAATTAAGATAAAAAGGTAACAGCCATACCTGGAGAAGTTTCTCCTCTGACAACCACAGTCACCTGGCAACTCTCCATGGTTGACACAAGCACAGACAAAGATTGGCTGCAGGAACAAGCTGAAAGATGTGAACAGGTTTATACCACAACATTAAATAATATTCAAATCCGTTTTCAGATTCAATGTTATGGCTGATCCACATATGCTTACCTTATAAAAATGTTTAAAATTCATACAAAATTAGGTAGACCTATTGATCAGTTGGGCAAAGTGTAACTTGTTTTTAAAAAGTTTACAAATGTTGGTCTCAGAAACATGAAAAATGCTGCTAAGCCTCTAAAGAATCTAAAGAATGTATCCAATGGTTTATTTAACTAAGTTTTGTTGCATTTGTTGTTCAATAAATGTTTAATTAATTTAAGCATTTTTTTTGTTCCTCATTTATTGTTAAAACATTTTTGAATTGTAACTGGTGGAGAAGAAGAAAATAAGGAAAAACAGCCAAACATTAACTTTGGCTAAAATTAGTTGGCATCATTGGTATCTGCTGCACAGACAAGAAACTATATCTGTCGATAAAATAATTATATAATTTATGCTATCTACATTTTTCAAGGAAACAGAAAGACAAACTGTTTTCTATATGTGGTGCTTATCTGTTACCGTTTCAGTAAACATATTCATTTCATTTCCTTGTGCTAGTGTGTGTTTTTGTGGGTGTACTTGTTCTTCTTAGGAACCTTTTCAAACAAACAAACACAGGACGACTAGTCCTCATGGGGACCAAAACCTGGTCCTAATGAGGCAGAACCTCACTTAGCGTAGGGCTACGATTTGAATTGTATTTATTTATTTATTTTATAATTTATTTTATAAACGAACCCAGCGATAGCTGAGCAAACGTGTGTGTTGTGTACTTCTTACCTCAGTATGTGTTTTATTAGCAAGTTGTTATAGTGCAACTACAAAATAAAGTCCAAATTGGACAACACAGTGGCTAAACAGCAAGTTACTCACCGAGTAACATTACTCACCGTCTTCTTTTGGCAGTAACGGCGTGTCGGCTCCAGCTAGTCTCCACGAAGGAGAATTCACAGTGAAATCATGTGTCCATCCTGCTATCTCGCTCAGCGGCAATGGCCTAGCGTTAGCCATTGCTGCTTGCCCTGTTTATGAAACATGATGAATAGTTACCGAGAAGAACAAAAAAAGTTTAAACGACGCTGCAACTACAGTACACGAGAAATACAGCCGACAATGATATTAACCAAACAGGCACTGACATGACATCACAAAAGATCTGGCTAACATAAGTGAAAGAGGTAGCTTCCGGTGTGTATTTTCAAAATAAGACGCAATGCAGTATTTAGAACATACAGCAAATCACTCCAAGAGTGATGTGATGTGAATAACGAGCCACTGTGTAGATTTAGTTCTATTTAGCCCCACACACTCATACATTGAGAAAAGCGTTGGCACTTTGTCTTCTAACCTCACACTCCTCTTCCAGAAATGTGCTATTATTATTAATATTATCATCATTGTTATCATCATTATTATAGTTGTTATTGTTGTTATTATTATGAAGAACATAGATCCTCAGTTGTGGGTGGCCTCTCTATGTCATAGCCAAGAAGTACCTGAGCAGATAAGGCTTGCAGATTCAGTATTCACCTTAAAACCCTTCTTCTTCTACAGCTTTGCAGTTTTACAGCAGTTGACATCCAAAATGCTGCTTTCTTCTTCTGGATTTGGTCACCTGAGTGTAATTGTCATTCTTAAGCATTTAATGGCAGATGACATCTGTGATGTTGTATTGTTGTATTTGTTCCTTCTTACAGATACCAGTTGTGGCTAGACACCACTACTTAATAACTAAAAAATGTCTTCCCTTGTGTGACAGCCTTATCCTTTTATCTTGAGGTTTATTGATAGTGGTTTAATAGAGGGTTGAGAATGAAGGGAATTTCGACCCGGGGAAGCATTGCATCTCTTAGTGTACATCCTGACGAAGAAGAAAGGCAGTTCATTATGTTATGTTTTGCTGCCTTTAACTTCATACTTATCTATTTTATTATTATTTAATACATTCTTATTCTTTTCAGGTAGTTTTTCTGCCATAAAATGAATTGAAACAGCTTTAAATGCTTCAGAAACATATGTGACCACTCCTTCATAGGTTTAGCTAGAAACATCATTCAAACTTTCAGCTATTTGGTAACTTGCAATTATGACAATGTTCAAGCTCTTCTTCAGAAATAGTCTGTGTCTTCTGAGGTTGTCTATTGCAGCTGGTCCATTTTGTAGATATAGTTGTCCTTGTTTACAAAGAGTGCTTTTAATGTAACATTATGGATGCCAAATGCTGTAAAACACCACCAGCAAACCTTGCATAATAACATTTTATTTGTTGGGCTTTTACTATTTCATTTGGTTTTCAGAATTGTGTGGATTTAAAGTAACTGTTTCTGTCAGTGAGCATTGTTTTTTGGCTGTATTTTTCAAAGCACATTGTGAACCTTCTATTGTTTTATTTCAGTTAGCATACATAATATTGCATCGCTTAACTTTCCTTTACCTCTTCTGTTCCATCCCTCTTTTCCTTTCCTTTGTTCTTTTATTTGTATTGTTATACGCATGATCTCTTTGCGGTACTGGCATATACAATGTACTCAAACATTTACGACTTTTATTTTTCAAGGTGCAATTCGTCTTGCGCCAGCTTCCAACAGCTGGTTGACGAAGCTGGTTCATTCCGCCCTATTCCGGATTTGTGCTCAGCTTCGTTGCGTTCATGTGCGTTTGGAAATAAACAAAACTCATCTGAGTGCCCCTGTTCGTCCCAGAAACGGAACAATCGGACCTTTTAGAACACCGTGTTTTAAAGATGTTAGATAAATGGGTGAAAGTAAAAGTGTCGTTAAATAAGAACACGTGGCGTAATTATTAGCCACATGCAGCACATTTGTTCTTATTTTCTGCATGAGGCGTGGACGATGTTAGAGCTGGTGCAGACGTTAACGAGGTGTTTCAAATGCTTCATCAGAGAGTTTGTTTACGCCGGCATCACGATACACTGATACGGGCCTGACACCGCGTGGCATAATAATGTCCCAATAATAACGAAAATACCAACGTTGGTAAAATACTTAAAAAAAACTTTTGTGAAAAACATTGTTCATTAATGTACATGTGGCAGTGTGAAGGGGCGGGGTTACGAGAGTGGACCTTTACGCTGACGTCATGGCCAATACTTCTCCTTGACTGTTGTTGACCCGATTACTTCTGTGAAAAGCAGTCAATGATTTGCAAAAAACCAATAAACAATGCTGTCCAGGGAACATCTCCGTTATATTTAACGATTTAAATTGTATACATTTCTACACGTAGCTGTGGTATTATTATCATTTTATATTATTATTTGTTCTGCCTTAATTTGAGGCAATTCATTAATTGATCCCAAATCTACCATAGTCTTAAATCTTATTTTCAAGTTATTATCTGCATCAAAACAGCCCAAGCCAAATTCATTAATAGCAACACTCTCACACACTCGGCAATAGTGCTAATTCATCAAAGGTCAAAGTTACATGGAAAGACAAGGAAAAAATACAAATTTATTTTTCAACTGCTTCTTACAATGTTACACTGCATCTGCACTGCATAAGTTAAAAGACATTTTTATGTATGCAAAATTATATAAAGGGCACGTTATGGGTAGCACATTATTATTGTTTTATCATTAATTACCCTTTGAAGCTGGTAGCTGTTTAAATAAAGGTTAAAGGTTAAATTAAATACAGAAATAAATCAGACTTTGTGAGACAACCTAATATTATGTGTAAATGAGGCCATGAGACGTTTAGTTATTTAGCCCCCTCCAGTGGCCAAATGAAAGTAATGCACTATGCCACAGTGAGGGCAGGAGAGGGGAAAAAACATTATTGCAGAAATATGTCAACATTATCACACTTCCCCAGCTAATACACAGTCTGGACTGTAGCTTTCTTACAAGTGTAGAATTATGAAGGCAGCCCACATATACTGTGTAATGACTGAGTGTGTTGAAAATGAGGAACAGGTCCTTAAAGTAGGTTGTCTTCATGTCTTGCTTTGTTAATAAACAACAGTGGGACCCAATGGTGTGTCCCAGGGTGGGACAGAAGTATCTGTTATCTGTCCCACCCTGTGAATGTGAAGTTAATTTTGTTAGTGTGAAGGAAAAAGAGAGGACTGCAGCATTATGAATATTTCAGACTGTTTCTCAGTGCCCAGCTGTGCTTTCATTACTGATTATAATTATCAGTTTCAAACTTAATCTTCTTTATCTTCATGTTTGGGTGTTCTTTTGTTTTGTTTAGTTTTTTTGCATAATATATTTGATCCTTGTAGTACAGTCACCAGCCACTTATCAGGTGCCCTGTGTACCCAATAAAGTGATAGAGAGATTGTAGTGAGACATTAATTATAGAGGAACATGAATTAGTAGCTGAAGCCAAATCACTAGAGATAAGAGTTGGCCTAACAAATTAGAAAATGTGCCACCGGGATAGTTGCTTAAAAATGTACCCAGTAATACTGCACCAAAGCTTAGTTACCATAATATTTATATTTTCACTTTTGCATAAAAGGCTCCGTTCTAAATTAACTTAGTGGTTATTCCAAAGCCACAGTGTGGTATCTGTGTCACGGAGGTGAGGACACTAACAATGGATGTTACTAAGCAACAGCCAAACAGTTAATTAATCAGACAACGTGGAGAATAGATTTTTAGAGGTTTTTTTTTTAGAATCATTAGCAGATAATTACAGCACTAATAAGAACAATAAGACACTGAGACATGAATAATGCTAAAGTGGGATGAGCTTGATGAATTGAATCAATTAAAACTCACTTCAAACAGACAGTGAGCTCATTCAGTCAGTGTCTCTGAACAGCATCACACAGGTAATGAAGTATTCTGATTATTATGAACCACAAAGTGCCTAGAGTTTAACCTGACACACACTGTAATGACAAAATATTGTTGTGCACACCTGTGTTACTGTGTCGGGACATTACTATACATTACTTTCCTGATATTACCAGCGACTTGTGCTAAATATCAGCATATATTGTAGGTTTAGAAGCTACAGCATATTCTTCTCTTGTATAAATTCATATAACCATGCAGGGTGGAGGTTTTAAAGAAAATCTGTTGTGTAAATGAACATGGGTACAATATACATCATTTGAATAGAGATGTATTTTCCATTTAGAGTGCATAGAGCGCCACACATGAATCTCTCTCTCTGTGTCATGTTTTTCTCTCGCTCCTGTTGCTCCTATAATTGCATTTGCAAACATATTTGTCAGAAAGATAAAGTTGGTATTTGAAAGCTTTCAAGGGCTTACAATAGATCTCATTAGATGGCTGGCAGCTGCGAGGGCAGATGATCTAATGTGGAGTTCAAAAATGCAAATAACAACAATACCTCAACACAGCGAGAGTCAGACGGAGAGAACACGTTGGTAAATTTGACACAAATCTCTGATAAGCAGTGAATTGCTGAGTATTGGCCATTGGAATGCAGATTGCAGACTCGTGTATTCTATAAAACCACCATAAACCACCATATTCTCTCTAAAGCCTGGAGTGAAACCCTATAAAAAAACCTGTGTTTTTCCTTCTATTACATGTCAAGAAATATCTGCTGTAGAAAATGTCAGAGACAAGGTTTATTGAAGACATGCTTGAGCATCACATCACATGAGTTAAATTCACTGACAGCTTGTTAATATAATAAAACCAACGTTCAGTCACATCATTCTAATCCAGTTTCCAACGATCACAGAATTCCACAGACATAAAAACAACAAAGCTAGTGGTGCCCTGACACTGTTGCTGCATCTGCTGTCCCCAGTCTGGTGCTCCTATCCTTATCCTAGTAGCCTTGTGTTCTGTTTCCTGTTTTATTTTGAAATAATTACCATTGCCTCTCGTTTCAGTGTCTGCTTCCTGTAAAGTTTTCCTCCTCTGTGATTACCTGCTGATGTGTTTCACCTGTTCATCGTTATCCCTCCACCTGTGTATAGCCTGCGTTTGCTGTGTCTGCAGCCAGTTCATCAGGTCTAGTCAAGATGAACTTGACTAGACTGGACACAGTGCACACAAAACTCACTTGTTTTGATTTATTTTAATTTTATTTTACCTTTATTTTACCAGGCAAAACTATAAGAGCAACTTCTTATTTACAATGTTGGCCATGGAAACTTAAAAACTGTGTCATATTTTGGTCAAACATGTACAAGTGCCACTAAAAATCACCTTAAATGACCTTTAAAAGAGATAAAATCATCCTGTTTGAGATTCAAATGTAACACCAGCTAATACGGTGTGGGAGAGACATAGATTTGGATCACAGTCTGTCCATGTGTTGGTCTGTCCACCACAATATGATCCAAACTGACCTGGGATGGATTGCAGTGACATTTTGCTCACACTTTCATTGTTCCAATGAAACTTGTATCTGCTGTATATTCTCACAGTTATCTCGTCAACATTTGAAAATCTACACGGGTCATTGTGGACCAGTAAGTGCCCTTGCCCTTGTTTAAGATCAGTTACTAGTAGCCTTTTGACCTCTTTTGTTGCCACTGTTCAGCCTGATAATCTTCTCATCAAGTATTATCAACTCTATCTCCTGTTCTTTGACTTAGGGTTTATTGTACACGAACAACTGTTTGTAGCTTGCACTCTTATTTTCCCCTTGCTGTAGTATTTTATTTATGATTGTACATCACAAAAAATGAAATCGAAAAGTGCTATACAAATAAACTTTACTTAACTCCTTAAGGAAAGAGTGAGGAGAGGGATCTTCAGCTGCAAAATGCAACTTCACCAATGGATCATGCTAAATTTGACACAATGTACCTTTAAATGGAAACAACATAAAATCTACTTGATTAACTTAAGGGCAAGTACATTTTACTTGATAGTAGTGAGGTAGCATTTCTTATTTGACTTTAATGAGGTAACATTTAGATAAGTGGTAAGTAAATCTTACTTAATTTTGGGAACTAGGCTCTCGCTGATATTGCTGCAGGAAAAATAATTTAAAAATATATTTTGAGGAATAAAAAGCATATTTTTACGAGGATTTCGTTAAATTAATTGCTCAAGTCCTTTTTTTCTCAGTGTACTGTACCATCCCGAAATATGTTTAGCGTGTGCAGCCAACCGTTGAGCAGCAGTCAGGATGGGCTTCAGGGAAAACTGATGGCTCCACAGATCAAAGCATTACACCATATCCCACCTGCCTGTCAAAGGTGGTCAGACAAAGGAAATGAATACAGAGAGAACAAAATGAAGGCGAGGAGAACGATGGAGGAGATGTGTTATCTGTGTTTACTTTTGATGAAGGAAACACAATAACAGAGGGTGGCTGGTACTGCTGCTGCTGCTCCTGTGTGTGTGTGTGTGTGTGTGTGTTTTAAGCAGCTGTCTGCATCTGTGAGGAGATACTGTGGGGCTGTGTGAGAATAAATTTAACCTCAGGCTAAATTTAATTTCCTTTGAAAGAGGGGAATGAATAGCACATTATTCTGTTTTTCTGTCTTCTATGTGTGATTGGCTGTGACTTATTGGAAGAAGGCTGAGTGATGTTGGAACATATTGGCACAAATGTTTCATATTTCATAATGTTGACAATGTGAGGGCAACGATTTACAGTACATGGATATTTTTATTTTTCTCATGCAGTGTAGAAATCTTTCATACACATCACTGGCTTTTTTTTTTGCTTGTGTACATTATTGCCGGAGTGAAAACAAAGACTTGCTATAGGTTTACAGTGCAAAATAGAATATTCTTTATTCAATTATTTAGAGCCATGAATGTCTTTAGCAATGACCTGGAGACTTTATATTTTACTATAAACAACCTCGACTTCACACGTTATAGAGCAGCTTCATCGGTGACCTTGGCGCTGTGCTTAGGTGATATAGTGTCATCAGGCATTTCTTGAGGTCTGGGGTCTTGCCATGGGCAGAAAGGGATGTAGCGAACCCAAGACTGGGATGCAAGGCATGAGGTTATGCCAAAGGGAAGATCGTACACCTGCCCAGTCATCAACGTGCTGCTACAGTCCTCATGATGCTCTTTGCCCCAGGCTAAGAGACCACGCTCACGTTTGGTCCCTAAATGGTATCAAAACAGATGGTTACAGAAGTGGTTAACGTATATCCAGGGTCAAAAACAATTGTGCAAAAAAATGTGCAAAGATGTTACTTCTGCAGTGGAAGTTTGAATTTGGCTGAGGCAGCCTAAAGATTATGGCTTAATTCAAGTGCTCTCCAAAACTACTATGAAAATCAAATGACTTCAGGGCATATCACACAGAGTTAGAATCAGCATAAAAGGAAAAGTATTTTCTGTTTATACAAAGCTAACAGAAATATGTCTCTTCTTCCCATGTGTGTGTGTATTTTCTCCGGGTTCTCCAGTTTCCTCCCACACTCCAAAAACATGCAGAGGTTAACAGGACACTCTAAATTGACAGTAGGTGTAAGAGTGAATTGTGGTAGAGGATGAATGAATGAATATTCCATCTCTGTCTGTATCATAAAAAAGTCATTTTGGAGATAAAAATGTTAACATGAGCTCAGATCATAGTTCCCTTTAGAAGCAGGTGACTGATTTTAAAAATGGTACTGTATTCACTTTTGCTAATTTTAGAGATTCTGTTTAATTAAGCCCCTGTGAATTCATCCAAAAGGAAAATATTTTCTACCAGTGTTTGGACACTTTTGTTATTAGAAAACAATCATTGCATAAATCATCAATCATCAATAAATCATTGCAAATGAGTCCTACTCAAGAGAGGAGAAGTTGCACACACAGCACATAATTGTCTGCAATGAATGTCAAATTCACTTGAATTCAGCTTACCAGGAATTGTGTTATCAAGAAAGAAACCAAGGAACCCTCCAACAAACATATTGGTGGTCAGCAATACCTGCAACACTTGGTCCACCTCGGTCACACCTGAGTCACACACAAAGGGACAAGAGAGAAAAGTATCTGGAGACGCTGTGTCTTCTGTGCCACTTCCTGTTTAATTTTGAAACTTACATTCTTTGCTTGTTGAATATATATTAATTTCCTGACCTTGTTCCACTTCCACCAGCTTGACTACATGCCCCACCTTGATAATTAGTCTCACCTGTGTTCATTAGTCTCGCTTACACACAGTATTTAGTCTCTTCTCTTCACTCACCTGACAGCACTCCACTGTTTTTCTTGTTGGTATTCAGTGTTTTTCTTTTGTTGATTTGACTCTGCTTTCACCGCAACTTCTGACTGCTTGCTTGTATACTGAACCATTTTTTTAACCAGTAAATGATTGTTGTTTCCTGCTTTTGAGTCAACTTCCTGTCCCAGTTGCTTACGACAGAACAGAATGGGCCCCTTGCACAGCAGCCATTTTGCCATTTCATGTTTTAGCAGGTGTTTAACACTGGCTCTGCTCAGCTCATGTAAATCAGGACAGTGTGACAGCGAACCAGCATGTAGCCTCAAAGTGAGGAATCAGTCATTTGATTTTTTTACACCAAAATGGCTGCTGCATGTGGAAAGGGCCCATTAAAATAATGTCTGAGGTGAAATGTAATGTACTTGTCGTTATTTACCAGTTTTTATGAAATCTGGATTCTTCATTATCCAGTTTGGAATGACAAGTCCACAGAACATGGAAAACCCAAAAACAAAGATATTCCTCGTGGAGTTCATGTCTGTGGACTGTAAAATGAGACGTGTCAACAAAGCAGTGTGCAAGCGTTTGGAGTGCCATGAACAAAATTGTAATGATTTGCTCTTGTTTTACCTGTAAATTAGCAATTCCAGCAGCAGTAATGACTCCAAACATGATCAGGAACATGCCTCCAATCACTGGGAGGGGAATGGTTGTGAAAACAGCTCCTATTTTACCCAGCATTCCCAACAGAATCATGAAAACTCCACATAAGAAAATCACAGTTCGACTGCCCACCTGTCACACAAAAGACCTGACAGCTCATTTTCAACTGGAACTTTTCTTTTAACTTTGCTTTACTGTATGCACCTTACCTTTGTAATACCGAGGGCTGCCACATTCTCACTATATGAAGTAGTGCCATTGCCTGTGCCGAAAGCCCCTGCCAGCAAACAGCCAAGCCCTTCAACACCAATGCCGCGATTGATGGCATGCTTGGGGGGCGGCGGTGCCCCCGACAGCTTGGCACATGCGTGGTAATCACCCACAGACTCTGCCATGGAGCATATGATCCCAGCCATGATGCCAAACACACCGGCCAGGCTTACAGTCGGTATTCCCCACTGACCTGAATCACAATCCAGTGATTATGAACGCTCACATAAAAGCTGTTCTTTGAAAGTGTTGTTTTCTTATGAACTCACCAGGATAGGGAACTCTGAACCAGGAGGCCTCATTGATCACGTTACCCTTCACATCAGTGCGGGCCAGGTAGCCGTACTGAGCCGGATCCGATGGTAGGACATCGTAGATGGTGAGGATGTAACACAGTAACCATGAGACGGCAATGCCCAGCAGAATCTAATCAATATCACATCCGTGTCACAATTAAAAGGCATACAATTCAAGAATTGACAAATAATAATGGTGCATAACTTCTGTTGTTTCTTCTTCTTGTTAATGTTATTATTTAGCCTCTGTTTGGTCTTTGTGAAGAGACGGGAAAGTTACATTGTCACTGTTTTAAAGTGTTATAGTCAAGACCTTTGCCAGCAATATGATATTTTACAATATCTGAATGTGAACTATCATGAGGAATGATAACTACAAAACACTTACTGGCATTATTTGGAAGATGTAGAACTTTGTGGTGTGCAGTTTCTTTCTTCTGCTGTACACAGGAACAGGGATTGGCACGGAAAGAAGGTACTGGGAGAACAGGATGATCAGCACAGTGGTCCTGCATGTAGAATGAGGATGTTCACACAGAAGACTAAAACAGACCAATTTACACTGCAGAGAACTCAGAAATGAAGGTAGATGCTACAGCTGAGAATAGAGCAGCCATGTCCAAAGTCTGGCCCACGGGCCGTCAGATTTTATTCAGGTTGCAGCTTCAGTTTTATAATGTTTATTTAGGACTAGGGATGGACTCAGATGGTAAGGCATTGCACTCTAAAACCAGAGTTAAGGGTTCTTGTTCTCTCCGTGACTTACAGATAAATTAATTTAACACTTGCTTTGTTATCTGACTCCAGATGTGAAAGAAAGGCAGAATTAAATGAATGAAGGGACCAGTGACCCCCCTGGAATCTTCAATGTTTGGACACTCCTGGTTTAGAGGCATTCCCCATGAAAAAAACCCTGTTAAATCTCTGTTTCAAACAGGGTTTTTACTAGTGGGAATGTGTTTAAATGACTTTCACTCCTACGTTAAATGACTCTGCTGTTTCTATCAGCATCAGTGACAACGTAAGGCCTGGGTGAACACACTGATTGATTCTGTGTCTGCTCTATTTTTGCAAACGGTGCACCACTCAAAGCATAACACCATGCTAGGATTAATGTTTGTAGCTGCCCTTACATTTTACACTGAAAATCATTTATTTGATCAGCTGCATCATCTAAACCAGTGATTCCTAAAATGAGGTATTTTGGGGTCAAATGTCTGAAGGGGTACGGGACTGTGACAAGTTTGGGAACCACAGATCTAAATCAATTAAAAGAGAGACCAAAAAGATGTAATAGTGACAACTATAACTTTATCAAGGGCTATGGTGTTGTTGTTTTTTATTTATTTCTTTATGCACGGGTGAAAAACCCCAACAGTGCAGAACAATCACTGTGTTATATGTCTTCTCTCAACAGCCTCATCCTTCGTATACCTGCTTATCTCAGTGTGAAAAAGGGTTTACATACATCGCAGATATGCCCCAGTGACTGCCAGTCTTTTCTCCGGCTGAGTCGTACAGTGACAGACCTATGAGAGAGATGGTGGGGGCGATGGTTAACGGGCCAATGAAGCGCATCAGGAAACCTATGAGGCCAGAGAAGCCCACGATGATCTGGAGGAGAGAGGCCACCATGATAGAGCCCTGCAACTGACAGGAGCACAATAATGGACACCATTAGCATCAGTATCATTAGTCTTCCTTAAAGTTTATGGCTTTTTATTACATTAACATAAATTACACATCATTGTGGTTTGATGAGGTATTGACACATTGGGAATTCCATTTCCATAAACCAGCCTGAGGCACGGACACTTTCTCTCACAGAAACTTTTGCTGCCTGCAGGGACAGAAGGAAACTTTTGACTAACTTAACAAAAGGCCAACCTATTAAAATCTATGCATAAGTCTCTTATATCTTTAGTATATTTGCAGCTTTTTCCACCAAACTGAAATTGTAAACCATGTTCTCTTCTGCACCAAAGTCCAGAGAGAAAAACAGCATTTTTGCTTGCAGGGACTCATGAGTTACTGGTCTAAGTTTGTGTCATTTTGGTAAATCTGAGCAAAGAATTTCAAACAGCAAAGTGACAACATGACATATATTCATATACTTATTTATAGACGCAGCTGTGGAATAATAACTCCTGTGTACCAATCACACATTGTCTCTGTGGTATTAGGTGTTGGATAGGAAGCAGGAAAGACTGTCCAATGGTGAGAAAATGTGTTACTGTAATTGAGTAGGTTTTTTGTGTACTGTAAAGTCATTTTTAAATGTTGTAATTTTACTTTTACTTGAGTATGTTTTCTTTGGAAGTACTGTACTTCGCTACGTTTCAAATCACATCCGTTATTGGGGAAGAAAATGTTGGCCTGAATTTAAATTAAAGGTTCCTTTTTTTTTTTCTTTACATATTTTATTTTGTCAGTACTTTAATTTGTAAAGGTTTGCCTTTAATTAAAAACAATTCATTTGAGATTTCTGTCCCCTTGTCCTTTTTGCACGACACTAGAAAGAACCCCAAGTAACTTTTACTCTAAGTAGATTTCAAACAAAGTACTTTTTTTTTTACTTAGACAAGTACTTTTACTTGTACATGAGGAAAAATGTATCAAAAATAGTGTTACTTTTACTTGTGTTTACCAGTGTTGATAATGTGTCAATAGCTCCTACAACCATACTTAAAACCTGAACCATCTATTTGAATCCCTAACAGATCAATGAATGGCACTAAATTGATGGCTCACTGTTCTCATGCGTGTCTGCCACACTTCTACAAATTCAGGCGACGAGGTGTTGACCAGAGTGGCGTTCTGAGTCCAAGCTGGACACTTCCATTCTGGCATCGACAACAGGGCCATGACAGGTGTCACCAGGGAAAATGTCCCACCCTGTATGATGGGAAGCCTTCAGGAAAGAAAACATGCACGCAAATATTGATTAGTTCAATATAAAATCAGAAAAAAACATCCCATTTTGTGTTGAAATGATCGCAACAATCCAACATTTAGGTTTGGGTTTCTCACTCCAGGTCCTGGGGGGACACTGGCCTGCACTGCTCCAACACACCTGTTTCAAATAAACGGGTCGTTATCAGGCTTCAGCAGAGCTGACTAACGAGCTGCTCATTTGAATCAGGTGTGTTGGAACAGAGAAACATCTAAAACATATAAAAATAGCACATCATACTGACCTGACGCCAAATGTGACCTGCAGTATCGTGCACAAGCCAGAGACAAAGAAAATGGTGTTGATGAGTTGACTCTGTGTCAGGCTGTCATGCTGCAGACACAGGCCCTCTGACACAATGAGAGGGATGGAGATGATTCCACCAAATGCTGTCAGGTAATGCTGCGCAGGATGGAATCAATAACATGACAATGACAAAGAAAAGTGTTTGGTTTAACGAGTGTTACAGTTTCCATGTTTTTAATTTTATTTTTATACTATTTCACTATAAATGCGGGTTTTACAGTAAATTTAGAGTCAAGTCAATCTGAACGTTTCAATGATGACGCACCTGTATGGCCAGGAAGATACACAGATACCAGGGAGGAACATCAGTGACGCGATATGTTGGTTTATTTCTGTTGTCGTCTTCTATGGAGTCACTCACACTTAAGTTAAAAATCCTCTCTCTGGGTTGATCATTGACTTCATTTATCTGCCACATCGTATAAATAATAAAAAAACAAAAACAGAGAAGGTAGCAAAGGTTCACTCGGAGACATATGGTTATATAACACATATTTAATTTTTTTAAATATAGCCCATTACAGATCTGTTCAAAACGCAGAAAGAGAATTTCTTCCTAACTTGTTCAGCCTTAATCATTGTAACGCCACATATCTGGAAACAGATTAATCAGAAACTAATGGTGATAAATCATATGAACAAGAGTCAATACCAACATCAAAGGCAGGATTGTCAAGTCCGTTGCATCCCTTCACTGGAGCCATCGCGACCAAAACAATTGTGCAGGTCCCTTAACTCTTCTAACCACAGGTGGAATGAAAAGTAAAGACTGACATAAAGAGAGAAAGAGAGGAGAGAAGAGGGAGGTTAGGTCATCTTTGGTCCAATGGGGAATTCTTGTTTATCACCATGGGAGTTGTAAATGTATTACAAGGGAGGGGAAGAGCGTAATAACATCATTCTTCAAGAAGATAAACAAAAGTCAAATAGTTTGTTTGATCAGAGGCTTTCACCTCAAACTGTCACATTCTGCTGACAGGAACGAGAACGGGGAAGGTTGTTAGACAAAGAGATGCAGACCTTGAAATACTGGCTGCTTCTTTCACTTATATAATGAGGAGATGGAGAATCTGAAGATTTGATAAATGTGCCAAAGCACTGAACTTACTGATAAGATAGCAACATGGTCAGCTGTTGTGCTTCCTGTTGTCCCTGTGGGTTTTTGACTTGATATCAGGTGAGTAACTCTGACTCACTCACTCCCTTGTGCACAACAGCTCCTCTATTCTCACTTATTTCGATTGCTGTGACGACAGTGGAGATACATGTGGAGATACACGTGGAGATTACCTCATTCAATTCTTGGGTGTGGACGTGTTAACATTTTGGTGTCAACAGTTTCGGGGCAAGTTTGGCAATATTAAGTTCCTGATTCCCTGCACCTGCAGTCACCTGCATGGGCTTTATAGGTTTATTTCCAGTGAAGAGACTTGCATCCTTCATAGTCGAGATTAGGCATTCTTCCTAGCATACTGGGAATGGAATGCTGATGAAAAGGAACAAGCTTGCAAGTGTGTGTCACTGTGTCACTGATTAACTGACAGTTGCTGCCTAACCAGGGCTCACCAGATCCTCACTGACCACACCCACCCCCACCATGGACTGTTCTCCCTGCTGGCGTCTGGCAGGAGGTTCCGCAGCATCCGCTGCAGAACAAACAGACTCAAGAACAGTTACTTTCCGCTGGCCATCAGACTGCTAAATTCCAAATAACAATTTAGCAGTCACCCCCCCCCCCCCCCACACACACACTATCTGTGCAATATTTAACTGTTTTTTTCTTTTTTTCTTTTCATATTGCTGCTACAGTTTCATTCCTGTTTTTCTTTTTGCACTACGTTTATATTTATTTATATTCAATAAAAACACTTACTTATTTTTTTTTTTATTAATCATAGTTAGGCTGAAGAGTTAGATACATGTATAGACATTTACAGTAAGATAAAAGACATTTCCCATCAAAACTCAGAAGTGACAAAATTCAATGCTGTGTGTTGGTTCCTTATCTGCTGCCAAGCAACGAAATTTCGTTGCCAGTTTTCACTGCTGTGTTTTCTGTGCAATGACAATAAAAGGAAGTCTAAGTCTATATGTCAACTTGGTCGACGAGAGATGCAAATACTTTCATTTTCATTTCATTATATTTTGTACCTGCAACTTCTAGCATGTTAGCTGTCATTAAAGTAAAGTCAGCTAACAAACAGCCATTACAGCTTAATATTGAACTGATATTGGTGTTTATGTGGGCCACACGGTTGGTGTAGTGGTTAGCACTCTTGCCTTTGCAGCAAGAAGACACAGTCGGAACAAGGGTCTGTCTGCATGGAGTTTGTATGTTCTCCCTGTGTGTGTGCGTGGGTTTTCTCCCACATTCCACAAACATGCAATACGGGGATTAGGCAAACTGGACTCTCTAAATTGAGGTGTGAGAGTGGATGGTTGTTTGTCTCTATGTGTCCCTGTGATGGACTGGCGATCAGTCCCCGGTATGCCCTGCCTTTCGCCCTATGCTTTCCATGCCCTATGCCATTAAAAGTGTACAATGGACATGTAAAATACTTAAATCTAAAGGATCCTGGGTACTTCTTGGTTGAGGATTCACAACATGCATCCTTGCAAACTCTCTACATGAAGGACTCCTTTTTGAAGGCAGCAGAGTTCAGTGATGTAACATCCTTGAAATTGCGTCATTCAAGGGTTGGCTGTGAGTGAAGCACCCATTGTTTCCAAGAGCACAACATTAGCATATACTGTTTTATTCACAAAGAGCAGCTACATTTTTAAGGAAATTAGTGCTCTAAAGTAAGCATTTTAGGGCACTTAGGAAGTCATTTATATTCTAAAAGGATGCTCTTTGCACTAAACAATAAACTTCCCTGCAATGTTTTCCTGGATAACTCGGCTTTATCATTTTGTGAATCATTAGCAGACAGGTTCATTTTTCATGGTTGGTCGTGGAGAGGCAGTTTAGCCAATTTGTGGGGAAATTTGCGTAAAATGTGGTTTTCTGGGTTGGAGTTTTTCCTCAGCTTTCAGCTCATTAAAACACAGAAGTGTTACTCCTTAAACGGTTGTGTTGTGTGTGCGTGTTCAGGGGGAGACAGAATTGTCTGTGAGGTAATGGCTTCTGTTCATGCAAACTGTTAATGAAAGAAAAAAAAACACTGCCACAAGTCACAGAGTGCTTATAAAAAATACTGTGTCCCCATTTCCTTCTAGTGATTCCCCCTCAGGAAATGTCACGCCTCAACAGCAGCACTGCACCAACAAACAGCCCATAAAGTCTAATATTTCCTTATTTAGAGTATGACAGCTGTGGTTATGCAACCACTATACTACACCGTTCCCATAATATAACTAAGGATCTTTGTTCAAAATGTGCAGGATGATGCCGATGCAAACGCTGGGTTTAAAAAAAGCAAAGAACATTTAGTCAACATACTGTAAGTCACAGCACATGAAGCATCTGCTCTTGTGGAAACAAGCAATTGTCGTTGAGTGTCGCACCCAAGGGAGTGACAAGTAAAAGTTAGACAAAGAAAGTGTGGCTGCAACATTAACCTCTTTATTATTTCATTGTCGTGTGCAATAAAGGTTTTGTGACTGCGCTCGTTTATGGACTAAGTCGGGACATTACAGTGCTGTATCAAAGATAAAAACAAGCTTCGTCTTCCTTCACACTGACCAGGGGAGACATTTCACATCAAACATGCATGTGTCTGCTGCCCCATCTCCCATCTCAGCTGAGTAAAATCAAAATAAAGGTAGAATGGTTTAGCGCTTGTGCTCCACAAAGCGAACAAGTGTCAGGTCTAAAACATTTAAAAGATAGTGAGAAAAAAAACCCCACACATCTTTGTTTGCACAAACTGATATTGATCTTTGCACCATGTGTGAGCGACACTGAAAAGAGCCAGGCTCTGTGCTATTGATTTAAAACGTCCTCTGTAGATTTTCATTGTAAAAAAAAAGCAATGCGTTCCTTTTAGCGAGTCTTTCAGAGGATTTTTAATACACATGCTCATACGGAATTTATTGCTTTCATACTTTTTCAAATATTCTCTCCCTTAGTATCCAAGAGAGAGGAGCAGTTGGAGAGAAGCTGCTGGTGTTGTGAGCTCTGAGGCAACTCTTATCTCCGTCTGGACAAAGGCCTGGGTGAATAATTTAGGTGCAAGCGGAGTCTTATTTTTTATTCAGAAATTAATTTACACCACAGACACTATATGCATGTTTCCTCGCTCACAAAATTAGATGTGATGATCCAGTTTTATTGGTCAAACACAACAAATAAAATCATATGCTGGTACAATATTGTGCTTTTTGCTGTTTAATCCACTGCAGAGGGTCAGAGTAAACATGTCATTGTCACAAAGTCGCATTTGTTGCATTGAGATAAATTACACTGGATTACTTCTGTGCAGTTCTTTATCTGTGGCTATGAATAACATATGTAGATGTAAATAAAAGCTTCAGTATTTAAAGGTTCAGTGTGTGACATATAGGTATGTTTGTAACGTTATGTTTGTTTACGTGTGCTTTAGGCAAGGGCCTTGTCTAAAGGAGGCCATCTTGTGTAACCATGTTTCAAGGTCACCGTAGTTCCCTGATGCATTTACACAGGTAAAGGTTGCGTGAGTGAAGGAGTCCTCCGATGGTTCCAATCTGCAGTCTGACCATTAGATGTCACAAATTCTTACACAGTGGACCTTTAAGAAAAGCGTGACATGTTGTGACACAGACACAACCTTTAAACCTTTGAGCCTGGAGGGGAATGTAGTCAGCATAATCACATCTTGACCTGCTGCTGTCTAAATCTTCACTTTATACAACTTGATGCTATTGCCAGTGAAGAATACTTAGAGTTAGTGTCAGTTTAACCAAAGTGCTGAAGGTCACGGCAGGAAAGATGCTCCAAGGCAGCACAAGTCATCTTCAATAACATGTTGTTATTATACAATAGGAAGTAGAGATAAATAAAAATAAAAATAGAAATAAAAAGCATTACCATTGTGTGTGTTTTCTTTGTGTACTTTTTCTCTGTACTTCTCTAAAAGAAATTATTCAAAATACATTAGCAGCTTTTATTTACATGTTTTACAATCTCATCAGCCTATAGCTGTAAACGTTTACTTGCAGGTGATTGGTAAAATAGTTTAAAGTAGTTAAAGGTGACATAGACCGGAAGCTCCAATTAACGCTGCGTTTGTGTGTGTATCTGCGTCATTACCTCGTTTATGAAACCCTAAAGTTTCAGAACAAACAGTTCAGCCACTGCTGAGAAAATAGTGTTGTATTGTTTTCCTGGGCTCTGCGAAGCGGATCGACACTTCCTTAATTTGATGTCGTCATCAGAAATCCTCACCACCATAGCGCCTCCCGGTGCGGGCACTAGTCCGGGCACATCCGGTTGCGTACATTCAACCGCAGAAGAAGAAGAACTACTCTCGTTGTAGCTGCTGAGATGCAGAGCATCCACCGTGCCAGAGGGGGAGCTGTGTATCTGAGAGCTGGCCTATCTATTACGTCACTTCCAGGTACCTGGCCAATCACAGGACAGTTTTAAAGCTCTCGTTGGCTGGCCAATCACAGCAACTGTTTGGTCTGAAACAGCGCGGCTGACGAGAGCGTCAGTGAGGAGATATTTTGATCGGCTCGTTTGCAGCGATTAGGAGGTTTTTAATCATGAAAACATGTTAATATATGTAAGTAGACCTCCATAACTAACATATATGTGTGATACAAGCATTCGATGTCACCTTTAATCAGTTACTGAATTCCTCAATTTGCAGTACAATCATTTCCCCAGGGGACAGAACAGGTCACGGTCACTAAAACAAGAACCTGTGTGTGCATTTCCAGAACACAGTGTCTTAGCCGTTTCTCTCCAGTAGCAATTAGTGGTGAAACATTAATGACACAAGAAACTGACGATTTCTTACAGTGCGTAAAATGTAACCACATTTATTGGTGAAATCAGCACGGCTTTTTCATTAGTGATAGTACCTGGTACCTGGTCCTTTTTGTAGTACCTGCTCTGGTGTGGTTCGATACTGTGCTTGACATCGTCAGACTTTTCGGTCCGTGACTGTCGTCACTGGAAGAGTCATGAGCGCGACGTCCAACACAAGGAACAAGCCGAAAAACTGTAGATCAGTTAATAAGACTTCACTAGTCATTAGTCACCAGCTTGTGTGTGTCGCGTATAAAACAAAGTCACAGCAGTTTCATGCAGCTGTGCTATGATGACTCCGCCCACATTGAGGAGGAACTATAGCAATGAAAAACCAAGTAAACCGAATCGAGCCATGCCTTGCCAAGCCGGGACTATGTAGATGTAACCTTAAAATATATTTATTTTGTCCTGATATGAATGTTAAAGGTTCATTCTGTGGTAATTTAAAACAACAATTCATGAAATCGGGTGATTGAACACTTCCCAACAAAATTAAGCATAATTATTTTAGCTTAAATTTTTGTGCAAATGAAAATAATTTCACTCTATTTTTTACACAGTGGTCCTTTAAAAGGAATGTCTCAAATCTAATGAGACACTACTCTTCCTGTGCAGTAACATTTAAATGTGCTTTTTCATACTGTCATACTGCTGAAGTGCACCTGAGACAGCTGCAGTGAGTCAGCGACAAAAAGGTGAACCGAAAAAAAAAAGTAAATGATGGATAGATTTGAATGTTCCTTTCAATATCTCTTATAATAAATAATCATTTTGTTAGAGATTGTCTGGGTACAAACAATGCGACATAAAAATGTGCAGTCAATATGCACAACAGATGACACGGATCCTGCGAGTCAATTCGATTCGAGTTTTAGAATTCATCTTTCAGCTTGGCCTCACATGTTAATAAATTGTATTATGGCCCGGTGGACAACATGTATCGATCTCTTCCTCCTCAATATTGGGCCTCTGAACAGCTGATTGAGTTTTGTAATAGGTCTCATTTGCATTAACACATTGGAATCAATAGCCATGATGAAAACCCAGGAGAGGGGAGCATATGCAGCAGCGCTGGTCAATTAAATTTTCATTCACTGCAGAGGTTTTGGTACAAAAGGTTTGTGTGAGCATCCTCAGATGTGTGGCAGTGGCACCTTCTCTTTTGTTCTGTTTACGGTGATGAAAAATGAAAGATGAGCAGCAGCAGCAGCAGCAATCGATGCAATCCATTATTATGAAGATTTAATTAATTTTATTTAATTAATGTACCACCAAATTAGTCTCAATCATGTTTTATTGTAATTGAAACATTAGTGCATAGTATTACAGAGGCTCACTGCAAATGTTTAGCCACTGATACGTTGTAGGACAGAGACAGCGAGTTCTGTGTTTGTGTTTTTATCGTCTGGTTTAAGGTTCAGTCATAAAATGTATACCACAGTGGTCATAAAAGGTGATTCCTCAGGCACAAATGTACTGAGACACAATATGTGTCAGAAACTGAACAACACAGAGACAATTATATTGTTTTTTTTTTTTAAATAAATATGAAGTGCTGCATGTTCTTCCTCCACCATTCGCCAGAATACAGCATGGTATAATGATTGTAAATTGTCAGTGTCTTTTTCATTTCACTGAGAGGCTCTGACCCACACCTCCAAACTCCTATCATTTAAGAACTTTAAGTTCCAGTAGGCTTTTTTTTTTATCACACTTTCTCTTATCTATACTGTGATCGTTGGTTATCATTAACCTCTTATTATATGAATATTTCATATTCATAATGAAATGAGTATATCTCTGCAACCACATGGCCTATCTTAATACTTTTGGTGTCATAGTAAAGGAAAAAACTGTGGGATTTGTTGAGATGTCAGTGTAAGTATAAGCGGTGAAGAGTAAATGAAGATAGAACACCAAAAAAATAAAAATTATTCAGCTTTGCCTGAAAAAAAACCCAAAATAAAGATGAATATCTCTCCAGAATAATGGTGAATAAGCTCTAAACTAACTCACATCAAAGTACAGCCTGTGAACATAATCCCTGCAAAATTTGACTTTGATCAAGTGAATCAGAACAAAATTAGAGTGATTTTAGTGTAGAAATTACAGGCGAGGACTCATTTGTCACATTTGTAAACATCTGTTCAATTTGAATTCAAACCATGTATTTAACTTCTTTCTTCACTTTAATATATCTATTAATGTTCAATAAAACAATTTCTGGCATTGTTTCAAAGTTCCTGCAGACTTTAATATGTTTTAAAGTCAAAAAACAAACACCAGCTGACTTGTCTCTCTTCTCAGGCCTGTATCTCAGCGAGAGAACGGCCTACATGAATGAACGACATCTCATTGGCTTCCTTAAAGCCAATCGAAGGACACTGTCGTCTCCGAATTTTGATTGACTGCTTCGTTCGCCAATGAGAGGCAACCGAGCGCGCGGATGTGATGCAGCTGGCTGCTGCCTTAGCATAGGGTAATGCTTCTAAAAACGTGATGACGTCACAGAGAGATGCCAGGGAGCGCTTGATTTTAACACAGGGAGTCAGTCTAACCGGGAAGTCCTTTTTTGTGGTGAAACTGAGAAAACATCAAAGGTAAGAGCGATTTTACAGTTGTTGTTCGGCGAACGACTCTCTGTTGTCTGTATTCGCTGGCGTGTATCTCTGTAATGCTTTGTCTTGTACTGCTTTGGCATACACCATTGGAACGGGCAGAGTCTTAGCTTTCATTAGCCATAGGGTGTGTGTGGGATAAGATGGCGGCGCTTCTGCTCCAGAAATGCCGCAATATGAGCAATAACTTTTTGAAGCATCGGTATTTACGAAGTTTGACATGAAGTTATTCATTTAGGTGTTATTTGAGCTGTGTTTGTTACATTTTAAAGACTTTTCTTACAGCTTTGTAGAGCATTTCCTGAAAATTTTGATACCAAGTTTTTTTTTAATCACTTTTTTTGTGGTTCTTAACGAAAAATAAGTTGCGTAAACTCATCCGTACCCCAATTGGGGTACCGCCGGGGACAAGGACAATGGGCATTGTTTGTGATTGTAATCGTATGACAAATGTATTCCACTTTGCTTACTTTCTCCATGCACAAATCAGAGTTTTAGCAACATTTGAACCTAAAAGTGATCTTCTGCTGCAACAAACAACAGCCACATTCTCAATTATATCTGTGATCTTAAGGAAACGATTTACTGCTATAATAGTTTTTATACATTTTATTTATATGACCTACAATCAACAGATCAACACTGTATTAATAGCTAAACACATTAAAAGATGTCTTCTGGCTGCATCTAAACATTTTGACTTCCTCTGTGACTCATACATGAGCTGCCAAAATGTCAGTCGTGCAATGATACTGTCATTTTATTGTGGATATGAAGCCAACACAGATGTAGAGGAAATAGAGTATGATCTATGAGAGTATTGACTGCTTCGACTGGGCACTCACTTTTACTTACCTTTCTTACCTTTCTCACACTGTCACGTCTGAGGAGGTGCACTTTTGTAAAACACTGAAGACAGTCCCACACACTGTCCTGTCACTTAGTGTCGCTTCTGTAGCTGGTTCATGACTCTAACAGAGAAATATAAACTTTTGGACTTGTCAAAGTGTTCATAAAAACTGCCCTGCTTTGCCCCATTCATCATTTATTCTCATTTATCCCTCATCACTTGTTCTCATTATCCTCTCTTCTGCAGCAACCTCATTAAGACCTCAACCTCTGCTCATTTTACTAAAATGGAACAATTTTGACCAAAAACACAGTGGAATAGAACTCACACACACACACAAACAGTCTGGTTTCCATAACTTCAGAGGACATTACCTTGACTTACATTCATTTCCTGCAGACTTACTCTAACTACTACTACTAGTCCTAACCCTAAGCTCATCAACATGTCGTCACCTTAAAATGTAACAATTTATGTTATGGGGGACTATATTTGTGTCCCCATAAGGAAGACAAGTCTCTATAATGTGAATGAGGTCCCCTCAACTTAAGTAATACCTGGAACACACACAGACACACACATACAAGTCCACTTTGAGTTTAATATTTCCACGGGTCACTGCAGGTTCTCCTCAGGATATTTCATTGTGGAGTTGAATCCTATTTTAATTCAAAACAGACAGACGTGATAAGAGCTCCTGGCCACAGAGGATTGTAATTGGGAAACATATTATAATGAGCCTTCACTTGTGAGTCTGGTAATTAGGATCATTCAAATCCTGTACTCGCACAATGAATGCGAGCTGAATCCTCTTCACCGGCCGTTTCAGTCTTGCATGGGCCTTTCGGGTCCCATTGAGTGCAGTATTGAGAAAAGCACCCCGTTGTGACAATGGTCATGGTAATAGCATTACAGTTTGTAATACAGAGTCTGCATGGGAACATTGTGTAAAAGATGCAAATATGAGCCGTCTGTTATTGTGTCTGATGAATGCACCAACCAGGCAGCTTTGTAATGACTCTTGCAATAAACTGTACATGTGACACAGGCAACAACATCATCTGTTTATCCGCTGCTTTAGTGAGAGTAAATCATATTCTGAGTTTTCCAAGAGCAATGATTTGGAAGAACTGGATAACAAGTCAGTACAGAGAATTACAGCCCCAAAGAACTCCAAGTCTGTGATTGGTTGATGTTTGCTTTGGGAATTTACTCCAAAGTGTAGTTGAAATGATAAAGACTGAATGTGTTCATAATCTTAATGCTCAACAGCATCTGTGCCTCTGTGATTTGTGCGGATATATATGACATACTGTGTTTGACATTACGGTTCTTTAGTTAGCATGCTGACAAGGTTGTGGGTTAGATTCCCGGCTCTGCTAGTCTATGTGTCAAGACACTTAACCCCACTTTGCTCCTGAGTCAGAGAAAATGCGCTGTATGAATGGGGATTAATGGCAAAAACTGTATTCTAAAGCAGCTGTGAGTGGTCATCAAGACTAGAAGAGCTCTATATAAATACAAACCATTTAACATTTGTTGCTCTTTGGTTTTCTACATAGGACTGTTTGGATAGAAACTAAAATACTGGACAATTATTCATAATGTTTAATGTTTATTGTTTACAGCTGCAGTATGTCATTTAGTTGTTATTTTTTTCCTTTGTTTGGTGTTTGTGAACAACAATTATGTAACATTATTTATATGCTGTATCGTTCATCTGAAATCAGGCTGTGTCAAGAAATACCAGCAAACACTTTGGGGGAGCGTTTAGATGTAAACACTGGCAGAGCAGGGGCGGGTGGGAGTAAGAAGCATTTATCCTGTCAAACTGCTGAATGAGCAGCTTTTTTGAACAGCAGAATTCACTTTTTCAGACTTTTCAGTTTTCAGTCGAACCCTGACCTATTCTTGCTTTATTAGCACGATGTTGCTGTTGCCTCTGCCTGCCATGAAATCAACTATTACTTCCTGTGTGCAGCACAGGAAAGTTGATGGCTCTAAATTAAGATTAAAAAAACCCACAGTTGAGTGGAGCTGATGTGCTTAAAATTGTAAACTCGTCAATGGCTTGACTCGAACGGACATTTGCTTATATTAAAAATGTACACACTGTAGTTTTAAATGACTACATTAGTTTTAAGTTTTTAAAACAGTGAAGTCTGCTTCCCAATTTGTGTTGGTGGTGTTGTTTGGATACGAATTTAGAAACATATTTCAATTCGGACAAGGATTGATGTTTGTTAATTAGTGAGAATTGCACTTAAGATGGTGTATGAATGGTGCTAACAGCTCCTGAAAAATTTCAAAATGTCTGGCAATAATTGTACAGAACACTGACTAGACACACACATAGAAAAAAAGTGTGAGTGCATTTGACTTGCTCCCCCCTCTGTTGTTGAAATATCATCAAAGTCTCTCGGTAGTTTTGAGCCAAACATGAACCTCGCCCCCCAACTAAAGATCAAGGCCCAGCTGAAGCTTTTATGTAATGCACTGCATTGTTGTCATCACAAGCCACTCGCCTTTGTCCATGCATGTAAATTGCCTTGATGAAAGGGGTGGCGTTTTTTTTTTTATCGTGGACAGGGACTGATCTGTCGGCCGTGCTCTCAATCTGAACGCACTGAGCGTTTTTCCCTTTAAACCCCCTTCTGCTGCCTTTAAGCCCCTATATCTTCATGGCTCACTAAAATATTAATCAGGCCCGGAGCAATAACAGTAACGGCCACAAAAACACACACGGTGACACATGTGAGTGCCACTACACACAGAGGAAGGAACTTGTATAATTTAGTGGTTCAGTGCCTTTGATATCCAGTGGCTGGATGGCTACAGTGGATTACTGAGCCTCAGTCACAGACACGACTTTGACACTGCAGAGCACCGTGAATCTTCCCCCTCCTCCTCCTCCTCCTCCTGCTGCTGCTGTTGCTGTCTCCCACTGCACAAAGACCATGGGAAATAGAAAAGGTGCCCTACTATCATTCACACAACAGTCCATAAGCTCACTGACTGAATGATGACTGCTGGGATGTTCAATTCGCTCGCTGACATAATTGTTTTATGCTCTGAGAAGTAATTATTTCAGCTGCCACAATGGAGGCTGTCCCGCCTGCAGTAACAAAGATAGTCAGTAAAGCAGTCCTATTGGCACAAGGAGACACACACATGAGAGAGCAGATATGGGAAAGCAGTACATTCTCGTTTTGCTTGCAGCTGTTGCAGTTTCTAAGCTCGTGGTTTCCAAGACATAATTACATTTTGAAAGTGCTTTGCCGTAAATTAAGGTTAGTGCTTGTTTTGAAAACATCCAATGAAAAAAAAAAAAAAAAGTTGCTTTACACACATCTCATTGTTGTATGGTTCATACCGGTCACTGTTTGACCTGTTTCGTGTTTGTTTCTGAATGAAAGTGTTTATGCAGGACAAGAACAAACTGCTGTACAGAGAGACAAATATCATACAAAGTGCCAAAAGAGAAAAGGCCACTAGTTGTCAGTTTGAATGTCCTGAGCTACACTGAGCTGAGTCAACTGCGTTTTTTCTGTCAGCATTTTTTTTTTCTTTGCCTCTGCACATGTCAGCTCAACCCAGTCTGAGGCTTGTTATGAGCACAGCAGCCATCACTGAGTAAGACACTGTTCATACGCATAGCCTAGTTTTGTGGAACTTGATGTGGGAATTAAAATAGAAATTTGAAGGTCTGTCCTTCCAAGGGTTTGCTTATGCTGCTCAGTAATTTCACTAAATGTAACCGGAGCACCAACAGCGAAAAGGTGGTCTTGTCCATGTCATTTACGCGATAACCCCAACATATATTGATCCAAGTCTCGGGTAACTAGTTTTCCTCTGTTGACGCTGAAGCTTATGGTTGTCCCTGAGGAAGTGGATGGGATGTGCTGAAAGTTGAATGAATTACTGAGAGAAGCAGACATTTGGGCTTAATTGTGACTCAGCATTGGTCCTTGATTTTATTGTGTATGTCTACTTTTATTCAGTTTAATATATGCACATTAGCCCGCAGGTTTTAAAATGGGGCAGCATTGCAGAATTAAAGCAGTATTACATAACTTCAGCAAAAGACTGTTGCACTAAACAGCAGATAGATAGATAGATAGATAGATAGATAGATAGATAGATAGTCTCAGTCCCTGAGTGAAGAGAAAATAAGTTTATTCCACATAATAAATCTTACATCATGAATTTCAATGGAGGAATAACTGAGCTGCATCAAATAATAAAAATAGCATGACTAACCTTCACAAAGGGTTATGGTGCCAGATAACACACATGGGTGCACGAGTCTTCTTATGTGTGTGTGTGTGTGTCTTGTGGTATTAAAAACACAAACATGCCACGGCAACTGATGTGTAATAATTAGTGACACAAGAGTTCAGAGGAAAACAAAACTCAAATTTTGACAAAAAAAAGGTCTTAATCACTGGACATTTATTTGTATTGTCCTGCAAACCTGTTTGTGTGAAACTCTCACCTGAACGAGGCCTGACACTAAGGACATTAGTGAATCGCTTGTCACCTAATGTCGACATCAAAATTTCACTCAGGTCACTCCTTTTCTGTGCAGGTCTAATGAGTCATGACATGAGAGGAGCCTGGAGCGTTCCTCCCACACAGCTCCAGCCCACTGCTCTCCTTATTTCAGGAGGCTCCTCTGCTCCAGTCTTCAGAGCAGCAAGCGCACACTCAGCGCAGCTCACTCTGCACTTCCTGCTGCTGCCACTGCCGCTGCCACTGCGGGGAGACCCGCCGCTCCTTCACATTTCTTGTGAATTGCTGGATTTACATTCATCTCTTTAAGATGAGACTTCTTCTCATCGCCGCTGCTGTGGTTGCAGTCCTGTTGACAGGTAAGTGAAAGTGTGCTGCTTTTCCTCTTGAAGAGAGCTACAGGAGTAACTTAGTGGGTTCAGTTCAGGACCATGGACAGAGACACAGATGACTCCTACACTCGACTGCATGCAAACTGTTTATTTCTGTTCTTGTAGCTTTATACGCACTTACAAAATATGATGTTACCAGAGCATTTCACAGCAACATTTTTACATTAAATAATATATTTGACATAATAGTATATATTACATGCAAATGATGTCCCATATATAGTTTTATATGGTCTTGGAATCTTCATACAGTGACTGTGAGTGCAGATACATAACTAACAGCTGTTGCCCCTTCACTGAGCACAATCTATAGTCTCTTTTTTTATTACACGGGCTAAATGTGTGCCAGTTCTTTATGATATGAGGCTGTTTGTGGGGAGAATTTTTTCACAGGGAAAAGAGAAAATGGATCTCCGTTACCACATCGTTGATCACTGTTTCTCTCCCAGCAAAAAAAGAAAGAAATAAAAATCACACAAATAATTTTTTGTCTTTTTGCAGAAAATCTAGCACTTCCAGTGGGGAAAGAAGGACAGAGAGAGGATGTGGTATGCTTCTCTAATACAGTCTGATAACTACAGTATATTATACTATAATATGATACTTTCTATGCAGCCTCAATAATACACATTTTGTGAATTCTTTGGGTGGGTTTTGTAGGTAACACGATGCTTGGTTGAAGTCCTGTCCAAAGCTCTCACCAAACCGGACTCTCGGCTGGATCAGGAATGCAAAGATCTTCTCCAAACAGGTCTATATACTGCATATCTTTACAATTGTTTTTTTTAAGTTATTATCAATTTTCATTCAAAATATTTATATGGTGAAGTGTTACACTGATTGTAGCCTATAATAATTCCCGTAACCAAGCTATTACCTGCATATTACTGTAAAATAACACAGTATTACTGCAATATGATGTCCTTACACTATTACCATTTCAATTGCCAAGTTTTAAATTACATAATTAGTATGTTGTTATTTTACTGCAAAGTGTTACCCTATTTAAAAGTGTTATATATAGCCTTTGTTGTATCCATTTGCATTTAAGGAGAAATGGTGAAATAAAATACAATTTCCACTCATTTGGAGAACAACACAACACAAAATTCTCTTTAAATATGAAAAAACATTTTCACCAAATAAATATGGACTGAAATTAAATGACAAATCAATCACAACTTGTCCCTATAGTGAAACTTTAGATATTTTCTGATCTTCACTTTGCTCTGTCACAGGTGTTAAACATGCCCCGCTGGACAAGAAGAGCGGGGAAGGTATGGTGATGCATGAAGAGGTGGTCAAAGTTCATCCAGAGGACACTGAGGCAAAGACAACTGATGTCAAAGACATTGAGGCACTCTTACAATCCGTGGCAGAGAAGAGAGAAACGCCTGAAGATGAGCGTAACCAAGAATCCTGGAGTCTGGGTGATGAGAAGGAGAAACAATACGGAAATGAAGAGGAAGAAGTGCGGGAGAAGAGAGCTAACTGGAGGCCTGGAAGACATTACCAAAGAAACCACAAGCGTGATGAAGAAGAAGACAATGAGCGCAGTCAGGAAAGTTGGGGGATGTTTGACAAGAGATCAGAGGAAGAGGTGGATGAGGAGGGAGAAGAAGGTGGTGAAAGGGAGAAAAGGAAATGGAGGGCTGGAAGACACTACCAAAAACAACACAAACGAGATGAGGAACCTTTAGGAGACGAGGGGGAGGAACCAGAGGAGGAACGTAGCCAAGAGTCCTGGGATGTGGACAAGAGGCATGGGAGAGAGGAAGAGGAAGAAAGAAACAAGCCCATATGGAAACCCACACACCCTTACCACCACAAGACAAAACTCCTCAAACGTGGTGATGAGCCATCTGAGGAAGACGGAAATGAGGATCGTAGCCAGGAATCTTGGGGTCTTGATGATGAAAGAGACAAGAGAAACTGGAGGCCAGGCAGACACCACCAGAGGAGAACAAGACGGGATGAGGAGCTCTCAGAAGAAGCTAGGGAAGAAGCTAGGGAAGAACCCGATGAAGAACGCAGCCAAGAGTACTGGGACTTTGACACTGGAAGGTACAAGAGAAAGTGGAGGCCCGGCAGACACCACCAGAGGAGAGAAAAACGTGATGAGGAGCTCTCAGAAGAAGCTAGGGAAGACCCCGATGAAGAACGCAGCCAAGAGCAGTTGGACTTTGACACTGGAAGGTACAAGAGAAAATGGAGGCCAGGCAGACACCACCAGAGGAGAGAAAAACGTGATGAGGAGCTCTCAGAAGAAGCTAGGGAAGACCCCGATGAAGAACGCAGCCAAGAGCACTGGGACTTTGACACTGGAAGGTACAAGAGAAAGTGGAGGCCAGGCAGACACCACCAGAGGAGAGAAAAACGTGATGAGGAGCTCTCAGAAGAAGCTAGGGAAGACCCCGATCAAGAACGCAGCCAAGAGCACTGGGACTTTGACACTGGAAGGTACAAGAGAAAGTGGAGGCCAGGCAGACACCACCAGAGGAGAGAAAAACGTGATGAGGAGCTCTCAGAAGAAGCTAGGGAAGACCCCGATGAAGAACGCAGCCAAGAGCACTGGGACTTTGACACTGGAAGGTACAAGAGAAAGTGGAGGCCAGGCAGACACCACCAGAGGAGAGAAAAACGTGATGAGGAGCTCTCAGAAGAAGCTAGGGAAGACCCCGATGAAGAACGCAGCCAAGAGTACTGGGACATTGACACTGGAAGGTACAAGAGAAAGTGGAGGCCCGGCAGACACCACCAGAGGAGAGAAAAACGTGATGAGGAGCTCTCAGAAGAAGCTAGGGAAGACCCCGATGAAGAACGTAGCCAAGAGTACTGGGACATTGACACTGGAAGGTACAAGAGAAAGTGGAGGCCCGGCAGACACCACCAGAGGAGAGAAAAACGTGATGAGGAGCTCTCAGAGGACAGGCAGGAAGACGGTGATGGAGAACGTAGTCAGGAGTCCTGGGGGCTTGATAAAAGACACGACAAAGAAGAGGGAGAAGTTGAGAAGCGCATATGGAAACCAACCCACAGATACCACCACAAAAAGAAGTATCACAAGCGTGGTGGAGGCTCATCAGAGGAGGAGGAAGAACAGAGAGCTGTTTCAGAGGAAGATGAAGATACAGCAAAGGACAGGGATGAAGCTCTGAGGTACTTTTTTTTTTTTTTTTTTAATCTTTCATCACATGTAACAACTTCTATGTCTATGCCTCATATCTAAGAGTGCAATAGCAGCCAAATCAAAATCACATTTTGCATGATAAAATTCACAAATCCCACATGCAGGGTTCATGAACTGACAGTTCTAGTAGCAGTACAGTTTGTGTACGCTGGTATGTGTTGTCTTTACCATGCTGCTCTCGAGTAATTGCCCCCTTTGGGACTATTGAAGTTGTTACAATTGACATGAATTTTAAAATGTGGTGGGGTTTTTTTTTTTTCCAGGTATCTGGCTGAGAAACGCAATCCTTGGATTTACAGAAGCTTCTACCATCCTGCCTGGTTTAAACGGGATTCTGCAAACTCAGACAAGGTGAGCATAATGAGATGGCTTCATCTTCCATCTGCATGCATGAATCTGACACAAGTACAAGCGCTACGTCTGTGCATGTTAGCGCGGTACACTTCAGACGTGTTGTGGTTCTGCCTGTGTTCAGATGGATGAACTGTCCAAGTTGTTGGGCTATAAGATAAACCAGCTGGCCAACCACTCTAATCAAGAGGAGGCAAATAGAAGCATGTACCAGAGAGAACTCAGCCCGCAGGAGGTGAACACTGCACGCACTCACTGCAAAAAAATGACCTTTATGACTGATGTGCTGTCATGTTCACTTGTTCACCAGAGCACTGAAGTCTAGGAAATACAAGACGACAGCTTCAGTAGATTTCAAATTTCCAACTGGTAATGAGAGATAATCCAAAATAGATTTAAATATGCATCAGTAAATGTAACTGAGAGCTTATACGTGTGAATGTTTCATAAAACTGGCTCCCGAACATTCACACTACAGCCATTTCCATAAACAATGGCCACCACAGTGTATATATTCAGCTGACCCAGTAAAGCCATTAAGCATGTACTCCTCCACCACTGGGGTGAAAGCAGCCAGGCTCATTATGGAAATCTCTGGTCTTTGTGGAGATGTCAGGATTTAACCTCGGAGCCACAGAGCATCAGTGAATATGCAACAGTGCAAATGCACATCCAGACCCCGTCCCTCGTGAGAATGTCCCAAATACATAATGGGAAAATGTTAACTTGTATGAAGTCACGAGCGATTTGCTTAACTCACTCCGACACATGTACTGTTGTGTTAATCAGATCTGGTTTTCTCTCAAGGGGCTTTTTCTACCAGCTGGTTTGTCTGTTTTTTATGATTTGCATTTACCAGCATTCATGACAGCCTACCTGAGTATTTTCATAATTCAGCCATTACAAGGGAAGCTAAAGCCCCCACCTCCCATTCATGGTTATTTATTATTTCAAGAGCAATGCAGCTAAAGGGATAAAGATATTTGTTTTACCCAAATTCTGTAGCAATCAAATGACCATTTGATTCAGATTTCTATTCCAAAAATGCAGATTGTTCTGGTGTTGCAACAAAACCCGCTTGCATTTAGTTTCCTGTGTTAATCCAATATGTTTTTCAGGATAAAGAGCTGGAAAACCTGGCTGCGATGGACATGGAGCTGCAGAAAATCGCATCCAAGTTGCATGACAACAGCGCATAAGCGAGGAGGGACGGCATTTTGAGACGCCATCAGTTCTGGATTACAGCCGGATGTCTTACCGCATGTCTGCTAATTTTGTGTGCTCACGTTGTAATGAAAAAATAAGACCCTGGAGCCTTGCCAAAAATATCAATACCAACTTATGTATCATTGTATTTGTGATATTTTGGTGTAGTTAACTTAAAATCAGCATGGGAATGGTTTTGATGTTCATACATGTAAAGAAACAATACAATTGAAAGCAGATTATTGAAATAATTGTGTTCTGAAGAGCTTGCTCAGTGTGTACTCAATAAAATGAGTTATTCTGGGACCAAAAAGATCTTTTGATGATTTTATTGATGGAAAAAATTATGTTAGCACATCTCTAATACTTGTTTTTAATTCTGCTGATAGACGTTGTCCACAGTGAAGCCAATTGGTCATCACAAATGACTTTCTAAATGAACAACAAAATTAAAAAATATTAAACTAGAATCTGTGGAGCATTAACTGAAAAAAAAGATTATTTCAGTGAGCTCAATGAGGTCAACAGCTTTGTTTCCTTCATCTGCACTGATCTGAATACACAAGGTTTGATGAATACAAACCGGACACTCTGTGGTGTCAAAAAAGTTCAGCAGAGAAGGAAGGTCAGCGCTGGAGGAAAAAACCCTACAGGCCGTTTGAAATGTGCCCTTAAAAAGACACAGTACTCGTGTGTTTGTTTGTTTATCCCTCAGTGTCTGTCAGTTTCTGTCTTTTTGCCGCTGGTTCCTCAACTCGCTGTGAGCCTGAAGGTTTGGCAGTGTCTGTGGCAACCGTTGTCCCTGAGAGGAGGTAGCCTCCACCCCCACTCATCAGCAGCAGAGGATGGGTCCTGTTAGGCAACACCTAAGGACCAGACAGAGAGATACAGTCAGGACACATTAACTCTGAAGGAAATAACACACTGGGGTCCCGAGGGGAAAGAAGTCTTTGGGTATGCAGACACTTCTCCCCCCTAGTTGTTGCAAAGGGGACAAAATACAGAGCGATGGGGAAAAAAAGGAATTGCTGTCTTAGCATTCCCAACTAATCATTGAGTTATGGCTATTAGCTGCACTTTGAGAGGTCACAGTGACTTGAATTTGTTTTATATTGTGATATAAAACAAATTAAGTGGCCATTTTCAGAAAGTGTAATAACAATTCCCTCCAGGCGTTCCTGAAATACCACATTAAAAAGAATGGGATATATATCTGGACAAATGGACAACCCTTAAATTAAAAAGCCTCTGGTCACGGCTCGTCACCACTTTACCTGATAATGCCTGAGCCAGGTGTCTGTGAGTCTGACGTTGACTGTACCACCATGTTCCTTGAGCTTTGTGAAACACTCGATAAGAGCCTGAAAAAGATTGACGAGGGAGAGGTGGAAAAAGAAGCATTAAAAGGAGGGCTGCAGTGCCAAAGAGTTACACACACACACACACACACACACACACAGAACGTTATCTTCTTAGCACAGTACGAAAGCACAGTAGTGGTAATCAGTGCAGGCGATGCGATAGGCATTGTAATAACTCCTCGGCTGTGACAGCGATGTCCGCTGCAGCAACGAAATGAGGACATTTTCCCACTGGAACTCCGAGCAATAAAAGCAGCTGATGAGAGACACGTCTACGGGAGCAAATTATCCTGACACGCCGAAAGACGTCAATAAGTGTTGTTGGATCTAGCAAATGCATCCAGTCGGGATGATCTTACCTCTCTGTACTGGGAGTAGATGACAAAAGGCCTGGAGGGAGCGAGGAATTTGAGCAGGCCCATTACGACAGAAGACGGGTGAAAGCGACTGGCGATTATCAACCTGTAATTAGAACGAAACAGATGATTAAGCAGATGTGTAGTCTGATATAAAAAACACCGTCAACGACAGACTGTAATTGGAAATGTTGACGTCTATGGCTTATTATCAGAAAACAAAAGGATTTAACACCTTCCTCTTTCTCCTTCTTTCTATAAAACGATGATGGTAAGTAAAAAAAGAGGCAGATTTAGGACAGACTGGAGAATCTATTGATGATTTAGCAGCTATGATGTAGAGGAGCGGTAAGTTAATAGGCTAACCAGATCAATAGCTGTTCATCTAGCTTGGGTCTCCCCCTCATAACACTTCATCCATTATAACAAAAGGGGCGATGAAGCAAATCCTTCATTTTATGTGACAGGAAACTGCAACCCAATCACTTTGTTCACCTTGTAAGGGCACAGAGTGAGAGTCCCTGGCATGAGCTCAGAGGAAATCATTTATCGTGACATTTATGGACAAAGCCATTGCTTTAATTATTATGAATCATTTTTTCATTCCTCCGTTTTAATTACTCTTGTGGACCGCATGGTGCAATTTAGAACTAGTGACAGAGAGTTGGAAGAGAGGAGCCAGAAAAGCTGTGAACAGAGAAAAAAGTGCGAGAGAAAACCAAAGCTGAACCAACCCGTCGGCATTTCTGCCTTCCAGCTGAGCGACAGCAGCTGCCAACTTCATCCGTTTCTCCTGAGCCTGAACAAACAAACAAAAAATTAAACAATGCACTGATCTAATTAAGACAATTCTCCATTCTAAATCTTCAAATGAGAATCACTAGTGTATATCTTTGTAATAACTAGAACTTCTTGATTATTAGAATAATAAAAAGGAACAAAGAATAATGTTCAAAGTGGGGTCAGTATATACTGATTGAACATACTTTGGCTTCTTTGCGTTTCTCCTTCTCTTTTTTCTCCTTCTCCACACGAGCTTCTTCAGCAGTGACAGTCTCCATGTTCGGATCTTCTGGACCGTCCTGCTGTTCACCAGCCTGTTCTGCCTTGGGCTGGTTCTGCTCCTTCTCTTTATCCTGGTCAGACTGTTTTTCAACTGGAAGTTTGAAGATATATCGATACATTTCAGTAACGTTTCACAGAATAAATAAACTTGTCTCTCATTTTTCTGAATTGCAGCCGTTTTATTTTCTGAATCAGCTGATTCATTTAGTCTATGTTTTGGTCCACAACTAGAAAAAGTTTTTACTTTTTACTTTTTTTCCACAAAAGTAAAAACTCATGAAAATCTTACTGGGTAAGTTTTAACCAGTAGCTACTCCATTTCACACACGCACACAAAGAATCATTAAAATATTTAAGATTTAAAAACAATCAAGCATGCAGGTCCTACCAGCACTCGAGTGTTTGTCTGTGGTGTCCAGCGTCCCTGCCAGCAGAGCGTTGACATGGCAGATGGGAAACTCATGCAGCGTATCGTGGAAATGTGCGGGGAAGCCAAAGCTCTCCATACCCGCCCGAACAGGACCACCTCCTGGGTACATCTGAATCACTGACCCGTAGCCTGAATGAAGAGGAAAGAGAGGCTGATTAATTATGCAGTGGGCAACAGCAAGGCTCTGCAAAGTTAACAGGACAAACGTACCTCCCATTCTCTCCATAACGGATCCTAACACAAGACCAGCACAAGTCTCAAACACCAAGACTTTGCTGCCAGCGTGGACATTTCCCAGAGTCAACATCTGGGCCAGTGTGTCATACCGCAGGTGGCTGCAACAAACACAAACATACACACTGTCCATTCAGATCGTTCTCATTACAAGAAAAATGTTCACACTTTCTGCTAACCCACGTGCTGACTCACCAGATCTTGCCTGGTTCCCGGCCATGGTACATCATAGCCAGGATGCGACAGGACGGTTTGAGAATCGTCACAGTATTTTCATACCTGGAAACAACCAAGAATACTAATTACACCACTATTCAATAATATTCCCACGTCTGCAGTAGTGTGTAGTCGTATAATCCGAAGTGACTCACTTCTTTTTTTTCTTCTTGATGTATTTATCCTGGGCATACTCCGTCTTATCTCTGAATGTGGAACTGTTGTCTATAAGCTGCTGAATGATTTCCTGTGGAGCACAAACACACACCATCTTTAGACTCAAGTATGTCTTCATTTTGTCTGGCCATTTAAGAGACAAGCGTCCAAGGACAGGACAAAAAGTGTCATGTTTCATTACATTAAGACAAAAAGCAACATATCTAATTTCAAGTATTTACGTGAAAAAGCAAAAGATTCACGCAACATGATTTCCATGTTATCGAAAATGTCTGTGATCTCAGTCACTTTTCAGATGTTCTACGTCTCCTGTTTCCTTCACCCTCTTCTTCTATGATGAACCACTGCTGAATTGAAAATGATAAAATAAACTCTTTACTCTTTAAAATACAGTCCCACTAGGCCTTTGAGCAGCAAACATTCTGACTGGTTTCAGCAGTAAAAGCACAGAGGTTGGTGATAACAGAGACATCGACTCTGTAAGAACAAGCCAAAATTCATAAAGACTATTCACACCTGTGTTTTTTCTATTGTGATCTATCAAAGTGTATACCAGCATTTATATACCCTGCAGTAATACAACACACTCCCCTGAAGTATATAATTTTAGGGTTACTGCTGTACCTGACCCTTCAGACCTTGCTCTTTGAGCGTCTCAATGTCATCCCTGGTCAGTTTCTGGGATTTCCCATCGTCGACAATATTCCTGTTGTCTGTGCCCGCCTCCTTTGCATCTGGAAACATAGATGACATTAACATCTTATTATTATCACCAATAAGGGAGCGAATACATCCACTGTATAATTTAAATGTATATGTGCTTGCTGTTTTCTACTAAAGGTCCAGTGTGCAACATTTAGGGAGGGTCATTGAAATTGAACAGACTATAGTAAAGTATTCACAGTATGCATAAGTTTATAAATGCTTTTAAATAACAATACTTTGGTTTTCAGTAGCTTTAATATGCACTTTAGGCAAAACTTGCTTTGCGGCGGTGCAATCTTATACTGTCATGTTTCGACATCAGCCCAAACAAACAATCCAGCCAGAGAATGAATTATGACGCAGAAGCTTATAATGTATAAAATAAGTTTGGCATCCTTTCTGGTATGCAGAGGCCACCGTAGTTCCCTGACACACTTTGATAAGGTAGGGCTGAGTGGAGCTCTCCATTTGTTTCAAATTGCACTCTCACCATAAGATGTCACTAACTCTTACACACTGGACCTTATACACCAGCAGGTTACACACCACTAGCGTCATCTGCGTTTTTTGGCTTCTGTGGCAGCAGATTTCCTCCAGACACAATATCAAATGTGGTGCTATACAGTTGACCCACAGCTTTGTCCAAGAAGATCCACTGTTTCTCAAAAATCACCTTCCTGTAAGTAAAACACAAAGAAGTAAAAGGGTCATGATGTTATTTCAATGCATGTGATGTAATTGTTGTAAGAAATATGATAAATTCTGGTTAAAAACACTGTTATTATCCATCACGTGACATGTCATTCAAGGTTTAGCTAAGACTGCATTAGCTTGGTTGAACTAGCTGGAGTTGTGATTGGTGGGGCAGAAAGTGAAGCTTGCTAATAGTAAGAGTCTGTATACATGGCTGTTGTTGACTTACTTCCCGAGCTGAATCTGCATAGCTTTGAAGATATCTCCTCGTTTTAACACGACGCAGTCTCCCACTTTGATTCTGTACTCAGAGTCCTCGTCCCCGTTGTCCGCCATGATGAGGCAGATAAAACAGCTCTTTTTGAGCTGTGAGGTGAAAGTCGTCTCCGGCTGCTGATTTAAAGTCACCGCTGACAAGACAAAGCTGGAACAAAGGCACTACAGTAACATGAAGTAAAAGCAAAACACGATGAATTATTATTACCACGTGCTAGCCTTCACTTCCCCTCTCAGCCTCAGTGCGACTAAACGATTACAGACAGTAAATTGTGCCGGGCTTCAACATAGTCGTCTGTGATTTGCTGGATAGGCGCGTCGCTGATTGTGATAGCCAATGGGAGCGAAACGCGATGACTCAGGCTACAATAGGAGATGTCAGAATCATCGATCGACCGGTGCTCTAGGGCTTAATCGGGGGACTGACTGCCAGTCAAGTTTTTAATAATAATTTTGGATTTTTCATTAGTTTTTATTTAGTTTTGACCTTTTTTTTAAAAAAAAGTTTTATTGCGTTTGCTAGATGTTACGACATAAATGTTTTATAAATATGTGTATAATTAATGATGTGCAAATGTGTACTAGAGTTGAGAATAATACCGTTTTTATTGTCCGACTGTGAAATTTACAGTCTTTTGAGCAACTTAATCCCAGCTTCAGTTCAAACACAACCTGTCAAACACATCCAGATGAAGCTTTACATGAGTTGACTGACAGTTTCTATTTGCTGCAGGTTGATCATATGACAGACAGACAGCTCACCTGGCAACCTGTCGCTTACCAAACAGAAAAACTGTTCTTGTACATTTAGACGGGGAAACTGATGCTGATATCAGTGTCCCATCTCTTGTATGCAATCCAAGAAGAGTGTCTCAGAGGGTTTATACATAAAATAATTATGACTAGAAAGTGCAAATTCTCTAGAGAGGGTTTATTTTAGTTTTTTGACAAACATGCATCTTCGTTTTTGGTCAAATTTGTATCAAGTCTACCTTTTTTTTGACATTTCTATTTGTTGTGTTTTCATGGTTGTTGTCTATGAAAAGTTCAGTGGAAAAACATCTTGACTGAATAATAAAGCCATCTGCTGACCATAGTTGAATCGGCCAACACAGCGTGTTTGCATTCAGTTCTGTATGATACTTTGTTGATTTTTGGGATTGGAAGCTCATCTGCAGTTAAACATTACCCATAATTCCCTTGCATATGCCAACACTGCTGGACTGCATCTCAGTACAGTTAACAGTTTTTCCGCACCCATACACAGTCAATTGTGTTCAAATGCAATTTGGCAGATGTTGGACCACGTCATCACTCAGCCTGGCTGAGTGCGCATCATTTCCCACTATGGGGCCACAATCTGGTCTTTTATAACTGGTTTTATATGGTGTGCCAACATTAAAACAGCCCACACTCAACATACAGCAGCACAGCATTGAGGCAGCTGATGGAGAGAAAGACTAGCATCCTACACAGCACACAAAATAACATAATTTTGCCGACTTGAAACCTGGGAGACGTCTTAAGTCACTGGAAAGTCTTGAGCAATTTTCAAATGGCTCCCAGTAACACACTTCGTTTTACCAACTTTTCCAAAGAAAACTTTTCATTTCTATTGATGTTTTATTAAACACTGCACAAACAGTGAATTGAAGCTTTAGTGTTGTCCCTTGTAAATCATTTAAGGTAAGAGCTTCTATCACATTAGTAAATGGGCATTAAGGTGTGAATGTGGGTTGAAATGTGTCAAAAAAGAGTTTGGTGGAGGATAATTTATAATTATTATACTTTCTGTTCTGGGTTTGGAACAGATGGTATGCCGTTACATTAAAAATACATAGTTTCAACCACACTGGAACATAGAAAAGCAGCCTCAGGTTTCCGGTTTCTCAGCTCTAAGAATGGTTTTCTCTAGAGGTTTAAGTGTTTCCAAAAAGCAGATTTTAAATCCCAATATTGATTAAATCATTGACGAATCAAAACAAATAAAACATAAAGACTATTTTTCTTCGAGCCCAGAGCATAGTTTTTTGTTTCAAATATTTCAGCAGTTGAACAAATGTGAAAACAAGCTGCGATATATAAAACCAACCTTTAATGTTTTTATACAAACAATGTCAGTTTGAAAAAACAACTCCTGACCTTTTTAAAAAAAATCTTTCAAATATAGTTTCATCCAAGTTTTTAGGGGAAAACCAAATCTTCACTACATATTTACATCAACACCAATACTTCTGTAGTGCAGGGTAAATGTCTAGACCTGTTTACATTTTATTCAATGAAAAATGCAGTTGTTTTCTTTGGCAGTGATTTGCTCAGTGTGTAACATTACCACTGAACACTTACATTGTTACTTGTTACATTACAAGTAAATACACAGCAAAAGCAACTGATGAAGAACAGTCTGATATGTTATCTCATTGCTGGCCGCCAGTGAGTTTATGGAACAGTTCTTCATCCAGTGTCTCGTTCTGGTCTTTAGCTCGTGTGGACAGGAAGATGTAACCCCCAATGAACTCGTGCACCACCTTGCAGTCACAGCTCACACAGCAGAAGGCTATTGTCACCTGCTGGTCAAATTCTATAGTCACCTGGAATTACATAAAGTGGATTAAATATTCATGAGATCTGCTCTCATGGTGAAATCTGAATTATACTGCACGACAACTGCACACCTGTCTTATCTCCCAGTTGACATTCCACAGCTTCATGTTGGCGAATCTCCACGTGGTGACGGGGAGGCCAGAGGACATGTCGATGCGAATCAGACGATTGTACGAGATCCCCAGAATCTCATCTTTCTTACTGCCTTTGAATCTGCAACACATGATGTAAAATGAAAACATCTTATACTAACATTATCCTAACCCTATCCTCACCATAGTTCCTCAGAAATGTGACTCAGGCTCATTGGGACCAGGTTTTGGTCTCCATGAGGACTACTGGTCCTGCAAAGGTTTATGCCAGAAAATATGTAACATATTACAGTACACACACACACACACACACTAATACATATTGTACTGTACCTGACAATGTAGTAGTTGATACCAAACTCTGGAAGTGACTGCCAGGCCTGAATAAATCGCATTTTGGCCTCCATTAGTGACAGATGTGCTATGTTCTGATGGGCTTCCAGGATACGTGTTGTCAGCTACGAACAATAACGTGAGACAGAAGATGAAATAATAAAAAAAAAAATAGTGATGCAACACTGATAGCTACTGGCAAAGTCACATATGTCGCTGGTGGCCATAAACAGACCTGTTTGGTTTTGTGTTTCTTGGCATAGCGTGGGGAAACAAAACACTCAGCATTCATCTCCATTGCGTCAAGGTCGGGAGCCGACTGGCCAGGAGGGGGCGCCAGGCTCTTCATTTGCAAAAAGGACTGAATATTCTTCACTTCTGACTTGTAGGAGCTGTAGGCCATTGTCTTTCCCTTAGAGGCAAGGATGCAGGCAGCTTTCCACCTGGCGTACTGCGTCTCCTGTGGCAGAAGAAGCACAAACATACGTCAGCTACAATAGTATACATACATTGTATATTTTTATGTGGACAATTTAAGAAGAGGTTACATTGTCACATCGGATGTTCACTTCATTCATCCCATCAGCCACAGGGAGCAGAAGCTTGATGCCAAACTTCTTGTCTGTGACGTTGACGTCAGGAACAACTTCACAACCTGTCACATGAGGAGGAATATGTTATATTGACGTACGTTTTAGAAGCAGACCAACATGATCTATAATTATAGTGACAATGAATAAACTGCAGTTACTGTGGGTGATTCAAAGAATAACATGACAGATATTGTGACCAACACTAGGCCAAAATAATTCACCTAATCCACATTTAAACATTATTTTTAAGGAGAATAGCTTGGGTTTTTATCCATTGTGAAGACCTGCTTAATCTGAGAATGACCTTTAATATTGTTTCAGATAATTTTGTTTCACTGACCTCTGAGGTGAAGCTGCTCTATGGGTTCTCCACTGGAAGTCTCCTTGTTCTTGTAGTAGGAAATCGTAGTGTCCTTGAATACAAACCAGTACTCTTTGTAAGGCCGCAACGTCAGTCTTTTGGGCCTAATTTAATAGAGAAAACAAGCAAAGAAAGATAAAATGCTGTTTTTTTGCCTGAGGTACAGTTTAGGAAAGAGTACAAACTGTTAAACAGGCTTTATAAGATTATTTTTTAAATCAGCTACCAGTTATCAGAGGGCTGTCTTCACATGATACAGTAAAATGAGTATAAAGGTGGGTTTACCTAAATAGTCGGAGGTTATCTGCCAGCTCTGGAATGTCTGTAATGTCTTCCTGGGGGCGGGTCAAACAACAGTCAATTATCCTGTGTCTTTTTGTTACATCACCATGTTAAGACAGGCAATCATCGGAGGCCTACATATCGACTACAGCTTAAAAACAGGTGTTCTTCTGTTACAGAGCAGGAAAACTGCTAAAAACTGCTGTTAATATTCACTCCGGTGTAGTTCTGTTTAAAAAATATGTTTACCAGAATCCTGTCTGTGTGTCTGCCTTCAAGCGTCACCTCCAGGTTGGAAAGAGCCGCCTCGACTTCATCTATTTCTGGTTCGTTGGAGTTGTCCAACGGTTCACTTGACATGGTCAGTTTACAGATGTGATACTGCAAAGGAATAAGGGAGAAATTTCACTCCTGATGAAAGAATCTCGCAGTGCTGTCCTAACTTCAATGATTAAATGTTTAGTTTTTAACTAACATGTACTAGACAGACAGACAGACAGACAGACCGATGGATAGATAGATAAGATCGCTAACTTTATTTATCTATCCCCGAGGGGAGATTGGGTCATCATAGCAGCGGTACAAATAAATCTTATTATAAATATAATATTAAAATACACAATACACCAAACTATACTATACTATGCCATACTATACTATACACTATATACAATAAGATGCTTAGCAGTGGATTTTAAGGTGAAACTTAAAAGTTGTTGTGATGTTTCTCTTAACATGACTTAGGAGGTTATGCAAGGCTGGCATGAGTCAGAGGGAGGTTTGAGCACAGCCCTGTGTGTCAGCCACTGCATCAATGTGTATGTGAGAGATTTCTGAATCACTGTCCCAACAGAAATTGGCTGACATTTAGTCACATAGCATATCACATTACTGTGCCCATGGAAAAGTAAGGCTCCAGTGACGAGCAGCTAAATCTGTAATGGTGAGATTGTACTTTACAGCGAGGAGTTGTAATTTAGAGGTGCAGTGAGTCACTTTAGGTGCTTTTTGTAGTTGCTGACGGCATGATTCTGCCTCTGTTTGGTCTTTGTGAAAAGAAATGATGTAACATTAATTGTATGCCGGGCTCTGATAAGCAATACTATCAGAACCGACAGAGAAAGTGTTTGTGTATGCACTGGCAGTGCAGGGGATCACAGGAAAGAAGCATTTATCTCGTGAAACTGCTGAACAACCAGATTTTTGAGAAATAGAATTCACTTTTGAAACTTCTTGGTATTTCCAGCTTAACATAAAAAAAATCTCTTCTTGTGCGCAGTGTGGATATGTCGGTAAGCCACTCGAGATCTAACACTGCATTACTGAGACAATGGTTTGAATTTACAGCTTCGGTTGATATTTAAAACGTTACACACTACAGTTTTAAGAGCACTGACTCACACCTTCCCTTCTGTCCAGTGTGGAGAAAGTTTGAATTAATTGCTGTACAAACAAAACTGCTGTCTCAGTTTTACTGGCTCCGAGTACTGAACAATATACAGCACCTTATATCATATTAATAACTGTGGTGATATAATATTCACCTGTAGCGAAGCAAACATCAGCATTTCCTCATCAGTGCAATCTATCTCCTCCAGAAGGATGGACCAGCGTGCCTGTTCGTACAGCTGGGTTATCCTGACAGCATCATACTAAAACATAAAGACACAGACTTTTAGCTCAACAGGACCTGTTATAGTTATAACTAAATTTGGGTCACTCACTTTAGGATTGAGGTCAAAGAAGACATTGTATTTAAATCGAAGCATCAGCTTGTCGTCATCTTGGATATCTTGCTCCATAAGGGAACGAGATGAGTCCAACCACCTGTCAATCACAGCAATAACCAACAATGTTATAGGATGAATACTAAACAACCTGAGAAACACCACCTATTTCTACTTCTAGGTTTCTACCCTGCATTGTTGATTGCTTTGTCCACTACTGAGAGTGGCTGGTACATCTTGGCCAACTCAGCGGGCGGCAAGTTCGGCTGAGACTCAGCAAGAGGGTTTTCTCCAAACCAGAGGCTGGTGGCAGACATCGGCATCCCATTCTCTGGGTCATAGGTTGCAGTCATGGTCTTACTGTACATGAGGGCTTTTGGGAAAAACACATTATAGAAAACAACATCATTATAAATGTCAAAACTTCATATCCAATGAGTTTTAAGAAAGATGCAACAATTGGAATAAAATAAAGCATGATGAAAATCAAGGAGGTAATAACTGAGTGAGTGTTCCCGAAGAAGAAATCCTGAAGAACATGGCAGCGCATGAACATTTTTTTCAGATCATATTGATTAATTAAAACTGAGGCCTGGAAGATTGCCGCAAAATCAATATTCTGTATATGAATGTTGCGCATTTCTACTTCTCTACTGACCTCCAGGATAATTCAGACAGTGTGAATTAAAGATGGGTCAGATTTCACCAATTAAACCTTCCACAGCCCAGAGTGTTTAACTGCTCAGAGAAATCAGTACAAAACATGTGATTCCAGCCTTCCTCTTACTTTGATGGTTTTCTGTCACAGCTAGCTTTGGAAGCTGAACAAAATGAATAAACCAGAATTAACCAGAATCTCAATGGCAACACTCATATAGACATCTTGATTTATCATGGCAGGAAAAGCAAAGGTGAAACTAATTATATTAGATGTTGATTCTACCATTTACTGCAATGCAGATGAAATGGTCTCCTTTAAATACTGCAAAAAAAAAAAAACTACTTTGGAACCCACTTCGCAAGTTATACCCAGTAAAATGTGAAAATACACAATGTGATCCACCAAAACAATCCAAAAATGTCATTTCACCCTTTTATCAGTGAACTTTTGCACTAGAACAGGCACTACAACCACATACATGACCATGTCTTTCGTCACATTAAAATCATGATGTGCTCTGCTCAGTGTGTCTTTTTCTTGACACATGATTAGGTGTCTCTGTGTTCTGAAACTTTTTTTTTTGTCTTTTTTAAAAAACAGCCTTGTTCTTTTCACAACACCTGAGCTTCCGGGTCCTCCAGTAGGCAAATCGATGTCCCAAATGTTCTCTCCTAGGTTTTTGTCTTTCTTCTTCTTCTTTTTGGATGGATCATCTGGCGGCTTCAGCAGAGACAGTTCCTCTGATCTCCTGATGTCTGAAACGTAGTAATGATGTTAGAGAGAGTCCTGTATTCACACTAAATCATAACAAAAGCAGGGAGGAGAGAGGGGTTTTCTAATAGAAAAAGTAACTGAGTAACTCACTGAGCAGTTGACAGATTTCTGCCACAGCCTTGAAAACCACATTGGAGAAGCTGACAGTCATTTTGATGGTCTTCATATTGGGAAGAAGCAGCAGCAGGGGTTTGTGCTGGGGCGTGTAGCGTAGGAAAGCATCAGCCTGTACAGCAGAATAATTTTAAATCATATGAGCCTTCCATGCAAGATCAATAGGCCTATATACTGTATGCCCTCACATTCCTTTTTGCGCTGACTTGGAGATTTTGTTACCTTGACTGGCCTGGGGGTAAATTATCCTGCCCCCTTTTATTGTTGCTTTTTATATGAAGTTGATAGTTGTGCCTATCTCTGGAACATATACTTTACTGTACGAGTTTTCTTCACTATAGAGCTATGGTTCTTCGGGTGTAAGTTACACTTTACATAAGGCAACTACCCAACAAATGGTTCAGACCTGGGCTGAGTGGGGAGATTAATATAATTCCATTTTTTATTTGCCTAGGATGAAAATACAATCCAGAAGCTTCCACAAATGTTCACATAAAACCACTGATGGTTTTTCCTGCCCTGGGGAGCACACAGGAACACACAGAATTATTATAGCTCAGAATAGAATATTCTTCTCTCCAGTGGGAATTCAGGTGACTTTGTTTTATAGAGAAACTGAATTCCTTTTTGAGATTAATAGTGAATTTCGGTATTACCTGAATTCCATACTTGTCCAGGGTCCAGTGTGTCTTAAGCAGCCAGCACGTCCTCTGTTCCCACCATAAGGCATGATCGGACCAGTCCTGAGGAGCCTCTGCAGACAGATTCACATAATCGTAGTACTATCAATACTAGTACCATGTTATTATCACATTTATTGTATGTTTTTATATTGTATATCAAGTTTAAATTATCTTGGCGCTACCAAAACTGCTGCTGCCAATACAAACACTTGCTGTAGCCACTATTGTGTAGGTAGCTGCTAATGATAAAAGTGTGCTTTGATGAGTCTACCTGACATCATGTGATGGTGGTGGGCTGAAATGTGTCCATTGATGACAAACTACTTAGTCATCTGTTGTGTCTCATGCTCTTTAAACAACCTTGCTTAAGTTTGCTCCTACATGTTTGTGGAGCCCTGTAAAAAGATATTGCATCCTGGTCGAACTTTGGCCCCTAAGGCTACACAAGCCAATGCACTGTGGCAAAACAATAGCACTGCAGCGTAGAAAAATGCAGGGCAAATAAGGGTGTGGCTTGACTAACAGACACGCTGTAGCAGTGGAGGAGGGTCAAAGCCATAATTAGAGGATAAAGAGAACTTAATTCTTGATGTGCAGAAACCTCTCTCTCTCTCTCTCTCTCTCTGTAGTTACATTTGGTACTTCTCTCATTTGAAGGACTACTCTATTTAAATGTGGTGCTACACATAGCATCAAAAACACTCACTGATTTTCTCCACTAACTTAAGCATGAGGCCCCCAATGTGCAGGTCTCCCTTCACCCTCAGCTTAAATTTCATGGACTCATCTCCATCTTTTTGATCCACCTGCACAGACAGCTCCCACGATGTCTCGCCATACTCTGCAGCCGTGATCATTGCCCTGTTCTCAAAAGACAAAGGAGAGATACAGTGCACATGACACTTTATAGACAGGATCAGGTTTGGATATCACCGTCACAGAGGTACACCACATGAAATAATGCAAGGTAAAACCCACCACTATCTCCATTTAGACACACACTGGGGGAATTCCGCTAAAATATGTTCACTCTTTTCATGTGATCTTTTGTTTGGAAGGTTGAGAAACATCTGGGGTGAAAATATGAGTCAGAGGATTAAGTGTTTCTCAACATCCTGTGGGAACGTCCAAATGAACTTGGCCAGTAGTTCACAAACAGATCCTTTCTTTTCTGTTCTAAGTGGTCACAGCTTTTCACCAACTTCTCCTGCAGTATCTCTACAAAGATACACTGCAGCCCCTTAAGTTCTAGATGTATGAATAAGATAATGGCAAACACACAGAAAGGCAGATGTACTGGCTGGTGCCAGCAAGAAAAAAACAGACTGCAGAACACAGCACATATATGATGTCAATTTTGCAAAAGAGTGAATGGATGAAAGACATCAGGCTGGGAGGAAAGGGGAGGAGCAGGGAGGGGTATGTGGAATGTGTGACGAGCAGGGACATGAATCTGGTGCAGGAGACGGTGCAAAACAGCACATCTACACACACATACTGCACAAATCTCTCCATTTCATAAATGAACTCAGATCACTGGTGAACAAAGATATATGAAGTCATATACACTTCATATAGCTAAGGCCTCTTGACCCATTGTATGTGAGTACTGTGTATAAAATGTGTAGCTGGGGGCTAAGTTTAATGAACACACTCTGCTGCTGCTGCTGCTGTTGTTGTGCTGCCACCTCCCCTGCAGCTGCAGGGTACAGTTAAAAGTTTGAGCTTGCTGAAGGAGTACTTGTTGAGATGTGTCTAGTGTGATGAGCTGACTCCTAAAATATTACAGTAAATTGAAGAACACACCAAAATTTGATGGACCATAGGATGATGGCATTTGGTGCCCATAGAAAAAAAGATCATCAAATGCATTATTTATGCAAAACATTCAATTTCAAGGGGAGTGCTAATATTCTAACTGCAACATGGACTGTGATAACACATTTAATTAAAACTTCAATCTGTCATTTCCACTTTACACATCAGCAATTTTATGTCTCTTTTCCAACCAAAAACTGCTGTAGAAGATGGAATAACAGGAATGTGTTGAATAGCATGGTGTCATTTGTTTATTGTTAGAATCATTCATACTGCGGAAAAATGGTCTGAAACCAAAAAATGGTTAACAATGCGGTTATAACTATCAAGTATCAAGTCATACTCAACACTACTGTGTCAGCACAATTTTATAAATAGTGCAATGAACATTAAACATTAACTTCTGTCTACATATTGAAACCACAAACGCATAACTAAGTGTACTCTGGACTCAACTGGACCATACCATAGTGATTTTCCCTCAGGTAAATGAAGGTGTTTATATAATTTAATCTTAATGAATCTGTAATCATTTATTTTAACGTTAAAGTCGTACATTTGAAACAGCTCCTACCTTGATTCAAAGTTTTTTGCCGTGTTTCCTAAAACGTGTTGCGGAGTAAAATTACTCAGGAATGAATCTTCCTCTCTGTGGGAGTAGGAGACACGCCACGCCCGGTTCACGCAGGTAGACCTCGAGGAGGAGGAGGAGGAGGAGTAATGTGTAGACTTCAGGTGGGTCCGAACACTGACTGAACCGTGGACACATATCTACACATGTATATACAGTACATACATGTACACATTATTTAGCTGTTCCCACGTAACATGTCGAAATGAAAAGACTAACTGTTCATATGACACACACAGAAGCTACTAGCAAGGCTAGTAGCTTCTTAAGAACTACTAGGATAGCATTTCATGCAGTAGCAATTAGCACACCTACTCTAATCCTTCGTCGTACTTATTGGCGTCACGTTAATGTGTTTTAAAAAAAACACCGTTAAAGTTTACATGTTGTAATGCATGTACTTAAGGTAAGGGCCTTGGTTTAAGGTAGTTACCATCATACGTCACCACGTTTGTGAAAAAAAGAATGTGCGTTTCCTGTGTTAAACCGGAACCATTACTACCATTACTTTTTGTTTATTGTTTTATTGTTGTTTGTTTTGTTAAGTGTCCTTGAGTGTTGGAAAGGCGCTTATAAATAAAATGTATTGGTGTTATTATTATTATTATTATTATTATTATTATTATTATTATGAAGTGCTCAGGAAAGAGGGGGTGAGGAGTGGAGTCCTCCGTTTGTTGCAGTCTCCCTATTTGATGTCAGTAATTCTTACACACTGGAGCTTGAAGTGCGTTAAATGTAGCAAATAATGGGCCCTTTACACAGCAGACATTTTGACATTTTTCAGCAGGATAAACACAGGTGTTCTGACTTCATTAACAATGGCTCTGTGAAGTTCATGTAAGTCAGGACGTGTGTGACAGTGAACCAGCATGCTTTGTGAAACTGAGGAAGCTAAATGGAACTTAACCCATCATTAATTTGATTATTTACACCTGTAATTTTCTTACTGTAACCCACCAAAATGGCTGCTGTGGTCCATTCACTTACAGAAGCAGGTACCCTGGACTGACTAGGCACTGATATGTGAATATTCCAGCAAACACACACCATGTGGACTGTTAGGTCAATAGAAGTCCACCAATTTTGCACTTTTGGGTCAGTTGTGAAAAACAGTGATTTAACAGTGTCTTTACTCTCCAGAAACAATAAAGATGTTATAATCAACAACTGTACAATAGAAATGTATCATGTTTTTGTTTTTTTAAAAATGTTTTGAAAAAGTTGTTGATATACAACCTTAAGAAAGCAACAAACATTGTCTTACTGTATACTTGCAGTAAATAACTGCTCTATAATAAATACGGTTGCTCTCTGTGTGAAAGTTACATTGTTATAAAAACTTTTTCTGTGTATAACATTTATTTGTTGACCAGTTTACACACACAATAGGAAAAGAGTTATTATACTATAGCCTAATAAGTATGTGCATGTTTTTTTGAAATGTGGATATTAAAGGTATTAACAAATTGTCAGCATGACTTTGCCATGCTTGTGCAGTGCTGTCTCCAAAGACCAGCCTTTTTTCTCACTCTTAAAAACTTGCTGATGGAGACATAAGTGGTGCAAGGGGTCTTCCTTGATATACAATTGGTGAGTTTCTTTATGGACTTTAGTGTAAGCAGTGAGCACTCTATAAAAAACAAATCTCAGTTTTCAGTAAGGTGAGATAAAGTTGCAATCACTCTTAAGTTGTTGTTCCCTTAAGCAGGGATATTTTTTATGAGGTGAGCCTTTAGATAATTAGCTGAAATCTGTTTTTGCTTGTGTCCCTGTTGGCAACCATGTTTTCAGTTAGAGATAGCAGCTGAAAGGTTCTTGGAGATGGTAATGTGCATTGTGAAATCAGTATTGGCTATGTGTAAATATCTTACACAACCACACCTCATAAAATCTGAAATACCCCTTAAATGTTAAACTATATCAGGGGCTGTTGCTCCACTTTAGGTGGATTTTAAGAAACAGACCCACAACATGATGAATATTCACCACAGAAGATGAATCAGCCCATCTTCCCACCCTATGAGTAAATCAAGATGAATCAATGGGGAGTATGTCTTTTCCATATCTGAACTTTGCCAGCTTGTGAAGCTACAATAACACACCAGTAAAATTATGACGAGCAATTCAATTTGGACAGATGGTGTTCCACTGATAACAAGACAGCAACACTGACTTAGAGCTATTTAGCGGGTTTTAATATGCATATGTGTTTCTTCAGCAGTTTCTACATGATGTGGACTTCTCCTCTATCAGTGACACAGTCATGAAGTAACTCGATGTGTGAAGCCTGCCACCCTCTGGTTTCAATCGGTAAGATCCATATCTTTTTGCCCTGGCTGGCATTTTAGTAAAATGCATACTTGTTAGATATGGACATCCGTGTCATGCATCAAATTGTGTCCCAAATGCTATATTTATAGTAATGCTTGAGGTTGAAGTTTGAGTTATGTTTAATATTAATGTCTGTAATATGAAAAAATGGCAATCTGTAAACAATAAAACCAGTTCCTGCACAGTCAATTTATGAAAACATGCAGTGTGTCAGCAATTACAAAAACAACAAATAATTACAATTTTTTATTATTATTATTTAATTTTTCTATGCACTTACTCTAAATTGTCTAACACTGCTCATTCAAATTATTGTAAGAGAAAATTGAAATAAAAACTGTATTTTTCTCTCATTCTCTCAATATTGGATGTGTCACAAAAGTTTACTGTAATTGTCATTTCTCTAGCACCACAGTGATATTTACACAAAGGTGAAAGATTATTTTATGAATGCTTCTGCATAAATGAATTCATCTTTAGTGAAACAATAAACAGTTTGACATTTATTTGCTCAATGCAATAATTAGATTATAGAAATAGTCCCTTGACTCTGAGTAGATTTTATTCAATCCAAAGCCTTCACGTAATATTAACAGAGCTCAGATCCTACCACACAGTGGCGCCATCAGATTATCCCTGAGTTGGAGGAGCAGATGATGACCAGTTTTCAAAGACACATTCCAGTCTGTACTGACATTAAAAAATATCCTCCCCTACATCTAATAATATTTTTTTTATCACTAGAGAGCTGGGTTTTCTAGGAACTGAATATTTCACTTCACAATAGAAATGTCCAATTCATGTCATACCATTCAAATTATGGTACCAAAAAGTCTTTAGATAGGTAAACAAATTGAATGTTCATGAGTAATTCTAATTCATGAAACAGTAGCTGAACAAATTTGTGTTTTTATTTGTTTCACTCAGGGAGGATATGTCGTCGTCAGCTACAGAACACCACCCATAGAATTGGTAAGTATTCAAGGACATTTCGGCAAAGTGGTTCTCTGCCAGCACAAAGGCTAAAACCTGGACACTCCAGATGAACGACAGTTTCTTTGACCAACTGACCATTTTGACCACACCTAACAGATTAAGTTCAGCAAACATGCCTCTGAGTCTGTCTCAGCCCTCTGTTCCAGCTGAGTGCTCAGTGCTGGCACACAGGGTTGTCTTGGGTCCTTGAGTAAGAGAGGCAATGTAAGTTCCATGACAAAAACAAACAAATAAACCCTGAGGCTCATAAACTGTGTCACTGGTGGACAGACACCTGGAAAATAACATCATTCGGACCTGTCAAGCCTGGATGGAGTACAGACACAGTAAAACCATGTCCATGTCATCATGACACCTGTGGTTCTAATGGCAACATAGTACACACAGACCAAGCAAAAGTAAAGGGACAAAAATCAGCTTTACTGCAGTGCCAGGGAGAATGATAAAATGCAGTGATGAGGAGAGAGAAGGAAAAAATTTTCGACTGTGGTTTTAGACACAATAAATTACATCTACTGCCTAAAGCTGGTCTGAACCTACTTGGTGGGAAACGACATCTGTAGAAGCCTTTGCCGGCTTTCTGTATTTATGGAAAGAGAAACCTCCTGGTGACCTGGGAACACGCTTACCCAATTAGCAGCCTCGCCGACGGATCAAATGGAAGTGAAAACATTGACTGCCATGACGGAGACGCATCACAATGCCCCATTCATGCTGCCGAGCCCCATGCTTTTGGGGTGAGGTGGGGGGTTGCTCTTCTAGGGATGTGTGTGAGGAGGTAGGAGAGATGAGAGTAATGAATGCAACAAGGAACTAACTTACCTCACCACTCTACGTGTCAATGAAGACCTCATACATGGTTCAGAGGTAAACACTGCTCAAAGGTTGTGTTTTCATAAGGCTACCAACCACCGCTCACCTTGGTGTTCCGCATCCCCTTCACCTCAGCCCCTATATCCCAACACAACCACGGCTGTATCCTGTGGGACTCAGGCTGAGGAGGTCAAGAGGCCTGAGAAACAGCACCGGAGGAGAGTCTCTTGACAGCACAGGGCTCTGGGGAATAAAGGTTACACTACCACATGGTCTGCAAAGTGTTACAGCTCAGATTCATTTTCACTTTCCAAGACTGTCAAAATCACATCTTTGTTCAGTTTCTTTACTTACATTTTTAATGTGACTAGGTTTATTCTTAAGACGCTGACCTTCGTAGCCGTCATGAAATTCCATACCTATTCTAAAAAAATAATAATAAAAAAAACTCAGGAAAGGACAGCCTGCACCTGGCAGCTTATTTGTTTTACAAATGTCAGTGTTATATATAATCATGTCATGATGAGAATCGAGCAGACTCAAATGCGATGGTCAAAAGAGGAACGATTGACTAAATATAAAATAAAAGTATCTGCATTTGCCTCAATAATACATTTCTAACCTCAGACAGATCCTTGCAGTGCACTGAAAGCTCAGTAAGCTCAGTACAAAGGCTCTTTTATTGCTAAAATGTATTGTTTATTTATTTGGGTGGAGCCATAGGTGCTTCAGTAAATGGCATCTTATGCCACTGGTTGTGGATATTTCCAGTGAAGCTGAAAAAATGTTACTTAACCACAGTCAATGCTGTGAAGAAATCAGAATAAATAAAAGTTTTTAGTAAGGGCAAAAAAGTAACAACTTGCAGAAGGTTTATGCATTTTCAATTATGTTTGACCTTTCCCTATGACACTGCCAAGATTGATATCCCCTTTTTCTTTTCACCTCTCCTTGGTTAAAAACATCTGATAGAAATAAAACTTTTCATGGTGTCAGGTCAGATAGCCATAAATACAGGTTGTCAGCGCAGTGTGACCCTCACATCTAGAGGAGAGGCTGCTCTGAGCTGTGGTTTGGAACAGGATATCACATGTTTGAATATTGCACTTCTTTGTGAAAAGTGGCTACTGTTAAAGACCTTCCACTACAGAGTATTGCTTTACCTGTCACCGGCAGTATTTCATGTCTTTGCTGCCTAGAAGCATAAAAGATATAGAGGTACACAGCACATGTGTATAGTTTGTCATAATTCACTCAATGCTGCTGGTCCAAACAAAATTTAAACTCTGACTGATATGAAACCACGGCCCATTTTTGTCGGCAGAATTTATGGTGAAATGTTTTTGCTGTCTTTGTCATTCTTTGTCAGTTTCAGCAGGTGTGCATCTCATTTTATTTCCTGGGTGAATATCAAATGTGTTGAATAAAGCCATATGCTATGCTCTGACTTTCATTCAGTTTGTCAGAGCACACAGAGTGGGAACACTGCCCATATTCACCTAAAGATAGAATGACACCTTTTCTTGCAGGTCTTGTATGCAGAGGAAGTCGGGTGATTTGGCCACATGTGCACGGAAGCGTTTGGATTCCATGCAGCCACGTCCTGTTCTGTGGAACGACATGGAAGAAACAACCCTTGAAGTTGCCGTGACTGATCTCACAGGTAAAGCCTAAGAGGAAGCAGGGCGTTGTGGTCCTTTCCTCCCCACATCAATTTGCCAACTGTTTGTGAATGGGTGCCATTTTGAAACATGCAAATGTGGGTAGCCTCTGCCTGTATCAGCTGATGCAGGTCAGTGTTGTTTTTGGCTGGGTCTTAAAGGCCCGAAGGGAGAAAGACATACTGAGAGTTAGAAAAGGTTGCATAAACTCCAGCGGGATTACTTTACCAACACTTTCCATGGCTGAGATCCTGTGAATGCATCCATTGTGGAGTAGGTCTCTGCTTGTGGAAAGCAAACCTTGTCAGGATCCAGTTCATTAGCACCTAGTTTACTGTTTGAAGTTGGTTATTTATGTGGTATCTAAAGGGGAACCCCATTCAGACACATGTAAGTGTGTGCGGGTGTGTGTGTGCGTGTGCACGCATGTGTAAGCGCGTATTCATGTGAAGACATGCAATGTGTACATGTATAAACGTAATAAAAGTACTCACAGGATCAACAGGGGGTTTCCAGAGCAAATTGCTCAAGAGAAAATAAAACTTCCCATGGTGCAATAAAATGTATGGAAAGCAAACAGAAGGGACACTGGTGCAGCTCAACAACCTATATAATAATTTATTTAGAGGCATTTTTCCCTTATTCATCCATTGAATTGTTTTAAGTAAATGGTAGAAGAGTGTTAACTCGTGGAGAAACACTGAGTGAGGCAGCAGCAATCTCTCCTCTGAGTTTTTTGTACTGTATTTCAAACTATCATGTGAGTGTGCCTGTGTGTTTTCTCTCCTCTTTTCTTTTGTGATGTGTTTGTTCTTTGGAAGGCATCCTTGTGCTTCTGGTCAGACAAAAGTGCCGCGTTGAGCAAAACCTCCACTCCACTTTTATGGTCTGTGTGGGCCGTCCTATTTGTACATGCTTAGAGCAAATTAGACCAGCAGCTGCGCATGGCCGTCCCATTCTATGTTGGCTTTTCATGATAAAAATATGCTTCGGTAAACCTCGCAACTTGGATCCAGAAATACGCGGTTCGTTTCTTCTGGCACTGACACCTCTCCATATTTACAATCAGTGCTTCCCTTTGCTGGTGTTAAAGGAGTAAGACATAGGGACAGAGAGAGAGAGAATGGAGGGGTGGGAGTAAATGAGGTGGTGGAGGGGCGCAATGGACCACCTATGCAGATGTTTTCCACATGGTGAAGGAAAACAAACTGTAGTAAGATGAGCATGAGGAGAGGGAAGAGAGAAGGCTGCACCTGTTTTGGGGTGATGATCTTCATACGGTGACATCAGACCTCATAGCATGTCAAGCTGCTTCAGTCATTAACTAACTACAAACCACTAGAGAATCTTTGTACACATCTCAGCTTATGTTCTCTCTGCACATGGATGTAGTTTCGAAAATCTACGAAAAAAGTATATGTAAACGTACACAATCGTTTTCTTTGTCATTAAAAAAAGTTTCCCATAAACACAACATAGTTTCAGGAAATGTACCCCTTCACACAGAACCCCCAAAAATGACTCAAAATGCTGTAGTACATATGCCAGGCCTGTAAGTGGTGCTGTAACGCTGCTACACCAAAAATGGAGAAGAAGAAATACACAATCACAGAAATAGAGGCAGAATGAACCAAGCCAGGGGAAAGTAAGGGAAATAAAAGAAAGAAAATAAAAGTTATCATAAAGCAAACAAACCAAACAACTGTGTTGCCAACTTCGCGACTTTGTCGCTATATTTATTTTGTTTTCCAAGAAGGAAATCACCAGTTAGGCTGCAGGAGTGAGCTTGGTGGAGAGTTGGTCTGACTGGAGAGAGAGAGAGAGAGAGATGTGAATGTGCAGTGCAGCTGACCGTGTGCCAAACAATCACTAATCTGTATTGTTCATACAAAAATAATGTCCCTGAAATCCCCCCGCCCCATTTTTACAATTCAGTTTCACTCTTAATCTTCAACTTATTCTTTACTCAAGTGTCTGAACTCACTTACTTTACTACTTTACTTTCCATTGAAAATAGTTGGCAACACTGTCAAACAGTCTCCAAACACAGGAGTATGATGACGACAATGACGATGAAGATGGAGACAGTGAAAGCTGGTGCAAGAGAGACATCATTGTTTTCCCAAAGTAGTGTATTCCTTGTCTACACAAAAACGCAATGGCGGTGTTTCGAAATTTAAAAACCCCCAAAACGTTTTAAGGCTCCTAATGCGTCACACATTCATGGCCGGGATGAGCAGTGCGATAGACGCAATGGGCGCATTAACACAGCATATTCACCTACATTCTTTTCCACAGGCCCTTTGTAATATAATGTGAACCAAGCGTTGTGGATGGTTTGAGTTTAGTTTCTCATTTTCCGTTTTTTCTAAATATTTAAAGACAATTACTAAGGATTAAACTGTCGCTTTATCCTCCAAATGAGGTTCATGGGGCCACTAGAACCAATCTCAGTTGATATAGGGTGCCCTGGACAGGTCACCAGTCCATCACAGGACTATCACACAGAGACAAACAACCATTCACTCACTCTCACATTCTTACCTACCAATTTAGAGTGTCCACTTCACCTCTGCATGTGTTTGGACAGTGGGAGGAAACTGGAGTACTCAGAGAAAGCCCACGCATACACAGGGAGAACATGCAAACTCTATACAAAAAGGCCGTTGGTCGAACCGGCTTGCAAACCTGGGTATTTTTGCTGTAAGGCAACAGTGCTAGCCACTATGCGTCATGTGAATTAAGAATTAAATACAAAAGAAAATGAGCACATTTACCATTGTCATGGCATTTGTTGAATTCAGTTGTTGTTTTTGGTCATGATGGTGTTCTATGGTAGTTGGCATCTGTCATCTTGAATAACTGCCTACTTATTTGTCGTTGCCTTTTCTTCCATTTCTCTTCACCAGGTACATTGAATTAAGAAAAAAATAAATAGTTTAGGCTGCTGTGAGGCTTTTGGAAACATAAACTAAATTGAAACCTCTTATGAGATCATGTGTTGTACCTGGACAACACATTATAAAATGAGGTGTTCTTAAACATTAAAAAAAAAAAAAAAAATATTTATATATATATATATATATATATATATATATATATATATATACATATATATACATATATACATATATATATTTAAATCAATATTACACACCAGCCTGATTTCCACTGATCAGTCAAGTCTCCCTTCATGGACAGTTATGAAAGGTGGTAGGTAAATATAAATTATGACAGTGTGACAGGAATAAGGAATAGTCCCCATTCAGAATTGAGTTCTTAGGCTAATCATCCATGATTACAGCCTTGGAAGCCAAAACACACTCAGTGTGAAAGAGGTTGTTTTCATCTGCTGCTGCAGCAGCACGGCTGGCTGACAGAGTTACCTTTTCTCCTGAGGGTTCTCAATCTCCTTCTGCCTCTGTTGGACCTGTCTGCATCAGGTCTTGCAGCCCCCAGAGACGGTCCTGGGAGACCTGGGCAGCATTGGCAGCAGGTGTCTTTGCGGTGTCATTTTGCCATGGTAAGCTATGGACAAAAGCATCTCTTGTTGTCACAAGCTGTTTGTGGTGCTGCTTTCCCAGCCCTGTTGAAAGGAAAGGACAGCCAATGACCAATGCCAAACAAACCTGCTCCAGCTCACCTGTGCAGTGAATGTGGAACCAAGTGACCCAAATCTGGATGGAAACCATTGCAAATATTTCCCAGCAAGGTCTGTGGAAGAAGCATTTAGCAGGGCCTCTCAGCAGGGAATTTAACTAACTGTAAATGACTCTTACGCCCTTCAGTTTGTGTCATGTGTTCCTAAGAAATAGTAAACAGTCGGTTTACCATCAAACCAAGTTGCACGTAGCAAGTGAAATGCAAGGTCTGGATGAAAGTGCAACAAGATTTCAGTGCCAATGTTGATTACGTCTTCATCTCATCACTTGTTGAGACATTTTTGCACAATGGAGCAATTAATTAGAATGATGGTGCAGTTATAAGTAGAGCTCTTAAAAAGCAGTGAATCTGTTTATTGTCTTGTCTTTGCGGTGATGCTTGCGAGGCAAACCTCTTTTGCCCAAACTTCAGCTCAGTTTAGAAGCATAAGCCACGCTGCAAATATTTAGCTTGGCCACAGAAATTGAATTATATTGGCACAGAACGCTTAGAAAAAGAAAAACCCCAGCAACCTTGGGAACAATTATGCAAAGTGAGGCACAGTTATACCAAGTGCTACTGTTTTTTGTTTCCACCCAAAATGGGACAAAAATGGCTCTAGTACAGTATATCTCTCTTAGTATATAGAGGCATTTATCTTTGCCATGTCAGTCGTAGATGTAGCTCATTTGTATAGTGGTGAAACCTCTGCATGCCCTAAAAAGTGAATGCAGTTTGCATCGAGTATATTCATGTTGACCTATGCTGTGGTGACTTGATGGTCCATTTCAACCACAGCCTACAACTACAACAAATAGCATTTAAAAGATGTGTCTTCTGTTTCCTGAAAACATGTATGCCAACAATAAGATTGAGAAATTGATAAAAAGCACTCGGTGGCAAGCATGATGTTGTATTTAGAATTGGCAGACAAAACCCATCAAAAGTGTATTAGCAGGTAATGGACTCACTCAATTACTGCTCAAAATTACCTTAGTGTTGGGTGTGGCAATACTTTAGATGGCCATTTAAAATTGTTATCCAACAGTCTCACTGACAGTGTTCACTTCTGATCAGTGTATCACCATCTGTGACTACTATTTCTGTAAGCGCTGAACAGGCAGATTTGAAAAATAAACGACTGTAAATCATATTGTAGTGATGAAGGAAATGTAATAAAATAATTAAAAAATGATCGCTGTTTGATCACTGTTTTTCTTCAGTGTTATAATTTTATTAATGATAATTATTTCAACCTGAAACCCAAATCAGAATTGTATCTTAATTTCAAAAACAATCTCAGCAAATTGAAACAGAAAGTGTCTAAACTTGTTTTGAAAACTGTATTGCCCACTTACCTGCTGACCATTTCAGCTAATAACAATCAAGCACTGAGTGTTTAATTTGTGTCATGCTATGAATCCTGTGTTCCATTACTCATAAACCACAAAAACTAGAGTGATTGTTTTTTTTTTATGATGACATAATCAGTGGGGCATTGACTGGATCTTCTCTCATTAGTCATTGAAGATCCACCTGCAGAACACAGGAATCACAAACTCTTTAGCTCCATTGACACAAACACTAATGTGGCTAGCCAGCTAGCTAGCTTACCATCATGCAATACTTTAAGCCAGCTTTGTTTGCTCACAGCTGAGGCTCAAAAGGACAGGACCGGTGCAGAAAAGGGCCAGCTTTGACAATTTTCACACAAAGGGAGCACTGTTGGCTAACAGTGAGTGGCCTGTTGCACTGTTCCTGGGGCCCATTTCATGGAACAGTTAGCAAGGCCAAAGGCAACCCTTGGACTGGAGTGATAGTTAAAGCCTCCGGGGCCAAACCTGGGTCTGGCCCTGTAGCTCTCCCCTCTGTCCCCCACCCAGTTAGGAGGCTTTTACAAAGTCGCCTGGGGACACTGGGTGCTGCAGGTGTCCACTCATAAAGACCCACATCACATGGACTGGTGCACCGACTGACTGAGCTGGCATGTTGGGTTGTTTATTTTCCTCCTCACAGGTGTTGGAAAAAAGAGCCATATGTTCAATTTAAGGGCCTTTGGACACCAGATGCTTTTTTTGTGTGTGAGTTATTTCCCCATTAATACTAATAGGACTTTTCTCAAATTATCAAGCTATCTAACACACATCCTAAAGTGCATACCATTTATTCATGTTGCCGTTGTTGTGCAGAAGCCTTAGTAGTTCAATAATAGCTGTAATAATGATTTTTGTATTTCACTGTAAATGCAAATAAGAAGCGCAGTGCTTGAACTGTCTCTGGAATGAATGGCTTTAGTGGTCTTGTCTGTCAAGGAAGATGTGGTTGACTCATTTAGGTTTGAGCAAAACAATCCAGGAAATTATTAATGGAGAGATTTACATTAAAAATAACGCAGACCTCAACTTGAGTTGCTGGTAGAATCCATCACACTAGACTGCATAGTTCTGCCTAGCAACCAGGTCAGTGTTTGAGAAGATGCCTCTACCAGCTGCAACTGCACTTGCAACAGCTATCAAAAGGAATAGTCTCTGCCTTCATTTGATTTAGCCTTAATGGGATGGAGAGCCCAGAAATACGGCTTGCGTGGTGAGGAGAGGAAAGAGGAAGAAAGCATGCGAGTAAAGACGAGAGATTAATATCCAGGCTTCTCCCCTCCTGACCACAGAGTGGGCATAAAGAGCCCGGCGCCTCATTGATGTCAACCCTAACTGTGCCTGTCCTGTAGTTTTCAGTTTGGTTTGGACAGAACAGGCGGCCTGGCCTACAGGGGTTGGGAGGACAGGGCCCAGGGTTTCCCACATCACTCAAGGGCCTCTGATAGGCGGTCACACAGGCTGGTAATGACAGGGGGAGAGATTTAGTATTAAAGTCTCCTCTGCTGCCTCCTCTGCTCCTGTCTGACGTCAGGCTGTTAAATACGGGGATGAGAGCATGGCATGGCCCATGGGGACGGGAGTTAGACCTGTCTTAAGTATACATCTTTGTGTGAGAGAAGCTTGGCCAGATTCCATGGAGTGTTGCTAAGGACACAAGCTGTACACAGTATGGGGGGAATTTATGATTAAAGTCAGTCATCAGGGATTCACATATTCCATAAATATGAATTCAGTAAGGTAAATGGTGATAAGATTGAAGGAGTGCCTTTCATATAGTAACATACTGACTCATTTTAAGTGGTTTGTAATTTAGTGGGTGGACTAGAAATACAATATTGTAGGCCAAGACTACCATTTCAACCAGTCTTCATAGTCTTGTGTTATTTGGAAGTCCTAGCCTGCCATCTTTTCAGTTTTTAACAATTATCCTTCATACAATGCTGACTGTTTTTTTTTTCATTATTGGTAGAGCATTATGACATTTGGGTTCATGAGTCATAAAGCTGGGAAGCAAAGTTGATGTCAGGAGACTGCTTTGAAAATGTCATATATTTAATAGACATAATTGTCTTTGCCAATTTGAGACTCCATAACTATAGACTCAATACCCAAGGAAACTAAAGCAGTTGATTGTTGCACCTGCATCTTCAGATCATTGCACCATTGTGGCATTTAAAGAAAAGGCTTCAGTCACACAAGCCCCCTGACCTTGTCCAGCTAACATAAACTAATTAGGCTGGCTCTGAAAGGAATGACCCGTCATTGGATTAATCATTCTTTATAGATTCTGCTCTGGCCAGCCCTCCCCACTGGTACCTCATTATCTCACGTTTTCAAAGAAGCACCATGGCAAATAGCATAAGGGGCCAAAGGGATGGAGAAACAGAGGAGGTGGTGGAGCAGGAAGGGGCTTCCCTGTTTCCTCTCCTCTCGCATTGGACTCAGTAAGGAAATGTCAAGCGTGAAGCTTTGAGAGTGGTCAGTACCGCTCAGTCCAACAGGCAGCACAGAGGGGGCCATTGTCCAACATCACTTAGCGCCAATTACAGCCCGTCAAAATAGTTTTTCTGCTGTGAGGCGACGTGTTAATGGGCCCAACGTTGGGTGTGAGGAGCGACCTTGTCCACACACACCAACCAAGGGTCAGGGGTTAATAGGGCCCCTCTGATGTGGCGGATGAGATTTCGGCAACCTTTAGCTGGCAAGGGAATGTCAGGATAAAGCCTGTAGAATGTGATACAATTAGGTGGACATCTAGCCATCCTGAAAGGAGTTGCTCTATAGAAGTGGGATGGCTGCATTAGCTAATAGCAGATGGGCAACTGGACGATAGCCAAACAGGTGCCGTGGAGGGTCAGAACCCTCACAAATGCAATAGAGGACCTAGGTGAGGACACAAATACTAGCCAGACTTACAGCTTTATTTGAAATAAGCAGCAATTAAAGGTCCAGTTTAACAAATGCTGCCCTTGATACAAAGAAGGTCCCTTTGTACTTCAGGTCAGAGAACATCTAGTGTTTTTTGTCATTTCTTATCGCAATCTTAAACCCTTGAAGCTGAAGCCTAGTTCAATCAGAGGGCTAGGCCAGTAAGTCTGTAGACTTCCATCAGCCAAACTTGGAAGCTGTCTACTCTCCCATATGAGAAAGTAAACTTGGCATGATTCTTGTCTGACCTACACTGTGTTTCCTGAGTTTAAATAATCAGTGATTATCTGATGCAAGATGAAAAAAGTCCTGGCAAAATTCAATGTTCATAACACTGAATTGTGCTATGTATGCCTGGTGTGGGCATGTGAGCACAAACCCAGGCCTCCGTTTTCACCCTAAGTGTGGGAACAGAACCAATGCCAAACTACCCATGGGCCCTTAGAAGGCCTACAACACTCTGCCAGGGAGAGCTTGAGATTTTTTATTTTTTTTTTTTACAAAAAATACCCTACACCACACTGTGCAAATCCAACCACATGAAAGTCTGTGGGAACTAGCGGATGACATTCATCCACATATAAATACTCTCAAAATACTTTCTGGACCTTTTGGTCTACAGATCACCCCCCCCCCCCCCCCCCCCACCCCAGCCCCACCCCAATCCTCTTGGAAATGTTAGCAATGATCTGGGCCCCCAGCTTCATCTACTTAATGTTGAAATGAAGGAGGTGGATGAACTCAGCCTCCAAATTGGATTTGTTTAATCTGCATCAAGTTTGAACATCCTGTGTAAACACAAGCGTGTGCAGATGCCGGAAACACCACGGCTGGAAACATAAATGCACATGGTTGACTTTGGCAGAAAATCAGAAGAGTAGAAAAGGTCTGGAGAGCTTCCATTGTTACTGGAGGGTCATAGGCTACTTATCTGGGGTACAAATTAGTACATTAAATTGGTGTGATTGACTTATGGGTGACTCAGTGATAAACAGAGTTTCAATTTTGTCTATAATTATAGAAATAATTTCAACCATTGTTTATAATCTTTACACTAAATTCTACTTGAGAATGATGTGGAAGTAGAATAGAATGAACACAAACATCATTAAGAGTTCATGTGTTCTTGTTAAGCAAACCTTTTGTCGGACTCCCATTTCCTTAATGGCTTTGCAGCCGCATCGCTCCTCCATGTTAAGTCACCAATCATTGGCAACCAACATAATATGCTTTGCCTTGTTTTCCTCTGTGATAAGTAAGAATATGACTTTGCCCTGATATGATTTATTTGCTTAACAGCAAATACTGCACCACTTCAAGCCCAACTCATTAGGGAGTGTGTTTTGGGGAGGGGGTAGGGGCATGAAGGTCACTATAGGTTAATTCCATTCGCAATGCCTCCTTGAAACAGCTTGACAGCATGTCTCCTTTTCTCAGAGATTGGATGAGTTCTTGGCTATCAGACTGGCCTGATGACAGCATGTGAAAGATTAGGTCTCATGCTCACACAGATACATTTTCCTCCTCCTCTTCCTGCATATGTTTTGTGTTCATTATGTTGAAGATTTGCACATTGGGTATACATGTGTTTATCATAAATTAAATGTATTCAATATAGTAATGTTGTAACTGCTAAAGCATTTGTGGTATTATGTTAGCCAGAACAAAGGCAATTCCGCTAAACCGAGTTCTAAACCTAATTTGGATGTTTTGACAGTTTCACTGTTGTATGTGATTTGTTATGTCCGATGTCTGTCTGGGCTGATAAGTGATTGTGCTGTCCTTGTTCCTGCTGTGGTCTTTTATTGTTTTCATTGGCATAAGCTACTGCTTTATGACTTATCACAGTACTACACCTTGATCTTGAAGGAATCAAAGAGAGCAAAGGGGATGAATGAAAGAAAAGCAGAAGAGATGAGTGAGACAAAAGAGTGACCACAGTGTGGTGAAGACATAACAGCTAAAAAAGAAAGAATGTGGAAAAAGAGAGGAAGAATGAAAAATAAGAATGAAAGGAAGAAAAAAAGAAAACAAAGACAGGTGAGAAAGCGTGAGATGAGGGCCATTCATAAGCAGACTTCTCCAAGGGATCTTGGGCCAGCACACCTGCTACTATTCACTTCAGAGGAAATAGACACTCTGTGGAAGAGAGGCTCTTGGCCTCGGGACAAAACCGCTGCAGCGCCAAATTAGAAACAGGAAGGACTGTGGCTAAGACTCAGATTAAAAACGCACTCCCCACATGGACTCAATATACTGCAGCCCTGATCCCACTCTGGAAACCCAAAACCCAACAGCACTATTTTATGTCCCAGTCAACAGAACGCCCGCTGTTTGCACAGTGACAGTACTCAGATTCAGTCAACCCCTGAATGTTGGTAAACTGTGGCTCTCTAAATGCTGCCCATTCTAATGAGAAAAATACATTTCTAAGTACACTTGATCAATTTCTGAAGTCATGACTGTAATAACAGTGCATCACAACTGAATTTTCCCCCAAGACTGCTTTGTTGTAAACAGGCATCAGGCATGTATGAGTCCTGTCATGAGGAAATTATCTGGATTTCAAAGAAAACCAGATTGGGCCTGAGTCTTTCTTTTCTCCTGCACTGGCCTCGCTCTGGTCTGTACCATCTATCAGCATCAGTGCCAGATGGATGTGACGCACACACCAAAATAGAGGACACAGTGCTAAATTTCCCACAGATTACCATTACAGCAGCTAATGTTGTCAACAGGCAGTGAGCAAGCAGCTAATGATCTATAACCCACTCTATAAAGGAGTGAAAGTACCAGAAAAGGAAATTACTTTTGATCTATGGCTGCTGCCTTCCTGGTGTGACCTTTGACCTCTAACAGGTTTCTCCTCTACTGACTGGACCTGTAAGGCATTTCCTGTACATACTCATTCAATCTGAGGGAGAAAAGAGCAAAAAAAATGGTTTGGTTAAAACAAATTCACTTCTTGTGGCCCAGGATAAGGGAAAAAAGTATGCACTCATTCTCATACAATATTTCCATTTACTCATGGGTCTGTCCAAGTAGTGTGTTCCCCTCGATCTATCATTTTCATTGCGGTCACCAATGGTAAAAAAAAAGAAAGCCTACTGTAATTATTCCTACAGATCTGGGGGACATGTAGAGGTTGTTTCTCCTCACTGGAAAACAGAACTACTCCTTTTTCATAAAGGTCAAGTTTTCATTACATGAAGCTCAGTAAGGAATGACAGTAGGATTCCCTACAAGTAATTGAATCCTCAGACACAAGGAGGCAACAAAAGGATACATTTGCATCTTATTGAGGAAACGAAGGAGAAATCCCACTATAGGGATGAGTCTGTGTTTCATCTACCACTGTCTTCTTCCTCTCCTGCCTGTTTGATGTGCCTTTCTTCTTTGCAAAGACTTTGGATCATAGAGGAGGTCACCACAACATCTATGAATGACCACATTCACTGCACTTGCACTGAATGATGTCTGTGCCAGGCATGTTGATGGATGTACACACATAAACAAACACATATGTGCATTATGCCAGATGGCGAGTGTGTTCAATAGTGCGACTCCAAGAGGAAAACCTGCCATGACATCACCCAGGAGAGTGCAGGTGCAGGGCTGGGACAGGAAGTGAGTCACAGGAAGCTTGGTGAGGCAGTCTTTGCCATGCCACTGACAGGCTGTGGGAGAGCAGGGTGAAGGAGTGTGAGTTACACCCCGTAGCAGAGCTGGCTTGGACCCTCAGGTTGTGGACCTGCTCTTTACATAAACAGACTTCTCTCTTCTCCCTATGCAATCGGGTTGACGAAGACTCTTTTGAAAGTGTTGTGTATGGAAAATAGTTTTTCCCATGCACCATGATTACACAAGTAGTGTCACAAAAAATAATACGTGGTATTTTACTTTCCGGCACCCTTGAAGGAAATGTATTCTGCATTTCTGTTCTTTTTGTTGTACAGAGCAAGCATGCATGCTGCAACTAATCAGTGAGTTTAAATTGAGCATTGTTTTAGAAATGTGTGTACTTTATTCAGTGTATGCCCACCACATTATACAAAACGGCAATGAGAATAAAACTAAGCATGTGGTTACAGGCTTTTGTTAGAGATTGTTTACATGTTGGACATCTAGTGTTGGTAAACAATACACTTGAACATTCCAACCTGCGCCGCTCCAGCATTGAGATGAGTGACAGATGTACTGTAATGTGATGGATGGATGGATGAACAAACAGACGGATGGTGCGTGTGTCCTTGACAATGGCACATCAGTTCTTTATACAAAGCTTATTACACTAATGAGAAAAGTATGGGGAATGGTTTTGTCCCATACCACCCAGGGATGGAGAGCCTGTTTTCCCTGGTGCACTGCATCTGGAAGCAGCCTCCTGGTAATCTGCTCTAAGTACAAAAGGTTCAGCACCAGCTTGTTTTCATAGACCACCAAGTGAGACCCTCAACTGCGTCACAGGTCTGTGTTCATATCTAAAGATCAACTGATGCTTGGAAGAGTGGGTTCTGTAGCACCCCAATGTTGTGCTATGATACTTTGCTACTGTTACAAGGATATATGCGGTATAGTTGGTCAACCTAATGTGGAGACATTTACTTTAATTAAAAGTCTATACATTATATGTACCTTTTATCCTTTGAGGATCAACACGAGCTGGAGAGGCGGGTTACACTGCAAGCAGGCCACCAGACTATTGCAACAGGATCAACTTACAGAGATAAACAATAATTTATACAATTATATTCACACCTACGGACAATTAAGTGTCCCCAATTAACCTAACTCCTATCCCACATGCCTTTGAACTGTTGGAGGAACAAGTAAACTAAATTGAGATTTGAACCAAGAACCCTTCCTTGCTGTGATACAACAGTGCTAATTACTCCACTCTCATCCTGCCCTATAATAAAAAGCTCTGTAAGTTTCAACATTTTACACTTACAGCAAATAATTACATAAACATAGATGCATGTTCAGAATTGAAAATATTTGATAAAATACATAATGTAAAAACACAGTTTTAAGTCATATGCATTATAATTTCTGTCATGACAGATGTAGAAACTTTTGTGTTTGTGCGTGTTATATTTCAGCTACTATCTGTCATCAGACAACATAAACGAGGGCTGTGAACATTGCTGATTCGAAGTTGTATGCATAGTAATGGATGAGATTTACTGTGTCAGGGATTGACATTTATTTAACAGGCATGCTGGGGGACGTCATGTAGCTCCCTTTGATTGATCTCTTCACTTCCTGCGACAAAGATGGAGGCCGCTCCCGTAACCACACAGCCCCTTTCAAGCTCAGGGTGCAGAAGACGCCCTTCGGCAATGTTCCAGGATCAGTTTAGTTCACCCTTCCCCCCAGACCTAACTGTAACCATCAGAGGAGTAAATGTGACACTGACCTTAGATCAGTGTCTGGAGGCAAATCCATCCTCAAGCCTGTTTTAGAAAGCCCATATGTGGTCCACATGGAACTCCTTCCTGTATCCTCTGTGGAAATGTGTTAGTCCACAAAGTGCAAGGTACACATCCTGAAATCTGTTAGTATTTGAACACAGAATAACAGTATTCTCTCACTGTATTTCACATTATTTATGGTAATTGAAACAGTGGGAGAGAAGGGGACAGCAAGAGAACTGTGTCAAATTATCCAGAGAAATGTGAATTCTTGGATGAGATATGAACATCTCTGATGTTATGAGGTTGTCCCCCTGTTGCTGCCCCCCCATCATCCATTGATAAAAACTCTTTGGCCCAAGTTCTTGTTCATCCTCTAAGATTTCATTGACTTGTTCTTATAATGGAAGACAGCCTTTTAACTCTTACACATCTTAACAGCAAGATGATTCTGCTGTGAATATAAGGCTGTATAATGGTCTCTTCCATTGAGGCTGAGCCAGAGGTAATGATTTCAACATGTCACTCCACGCCAACTCCACTTTGATTGCATGGATAATTAGTTCTTGCAGAACATATTTGAAACCAAGTTAGTAATTGTTTTTGGTAGTGTTCCTGCATGTCCTTTGTAATATGAATGTGCTAATATTCAAAAAGTCGCAATGACTACATATGTTTCTGATGTATGCTGTAATTCATATGTATTTGTACTCGCAGACATATGCACTTGGAAGAATGACTAGCTAAAAGTACTATCGACTTTGCAGTCATTCTGGAAAAGTTATTTCCATATTTGCTCTGCTCCTGAATCTGTGGACGCCCGTATGTTTGATGTGTTCAGAGCTGCAGCACAGATGCCACAGTCATAGCTATGCTGGACGTCATCTCACTAGCTGTTCTCGGAATACAGAAAAAACACCATGTGCACCACCTCTAAAATTAGTGTGTGCCGCACATGAAGGAGAAAAGCTCCAAAGTTAGAAAAGTGGCCCCTGTTCCTCTCAACTTTTCTACATTTCATGTCCCACCTTGGCACAGAACAAGTTGAGATCTCCCATGGCGACTGTGTCCTTTGTTTCATCAAAGATACACGGAATGCCACATACTTTCCAATTCTGGGCCAGCCAGAAATCTGGAATTTTGATTTTACAACCCTTATGATTTGGGTTGTTTGGAACTGCAGATAGTTTTTGTGTGGTTTTCAGCACACCAAACAAAACAAATGCGCCTTGCCACGCTAGTAGGTCCCAGCTTCCAGTGTTATGCTCATCAGTTGTGCGGCTGCTCTGTTGTGTGTTTGTGCGTAAACAAAGGCAGAGAAGGACACCTTTAACTGATTTACCAGATGTTCATGGGGAAGGAAGGGGGAAATCTGTTTTCAGAGAGAGACTTTGCAGAGGTCTGTGTAGCAGGTGAAGCGAATCTTGCCAAGAACACATATCTCTCAATTAGACATTTATAGCTACACCATGGAGCACACTGTCACATGCAGACTAATATTTTTGAAGTTTTGAAAATTTCATGACTTCAAATTGTTGTTGTTTTTTGCCCAATCTATTTTGTGCTCAATTTGGATAAACACAATGGATCCTGAAATACAAACATGCTCTCATTCCCAACCAGTGGCTAACCACACTTGAAGCCAATAGTCTGTGCTGACGTGATGAGCCTGGAAGTCAGTCAGTAATGGTGGAAATAATAGGTCCTTATTACTTTGACCCCTGACCCCTGTTCTTACTGAGAAGTTTAGGAGTGGTCCCAGAGGAGCTGTCTGATAATAATGTGGCTCTAAAAAAAGAGGAGGAACATTGGCCAACTAAGTTTAGCTGGTATGGGGTGCAGGAGGGACATTTCAGCAGAGCTACCCATGTGTCACCCTCCCTGCCAGCAGTATTTCCATCCAACCCAATGAAAGGTTTATGGACTGGAACTATAAAGGAAAACCGCTAAATCTAACACTTTTTAATGCAAAAATATCCCCCCATCCCTTTAATAAAACTCTTGGCAGAAGTTTTTGGGGTTATGTTGTTTTTTTTTTATTGTTGATTTTATCAAATGTTAATTAAGTGTGCCAGAAGTGACTTCCTCTTGAAGTCCATTAAAATGGTAGTGCTACTGACAAAGGTATGTGCAGCCCATGTGAGGGGTTGTGGTATAGTGGGAGCCACAGAGGAGAAATGGACACCAGATGGGACCGAGGGGGGTGGAGATGCAAGGTAGAATAAAATAACACATGCAGAAGATTGAAAACGAACTGTGGTAGGAGAGGAGGAGGTGCATCTGTGTGTGGTTTGTGTGTGTGTGTTTTTGGGAGAGTATAAAATAATTGGATAGTTGCATCATCTCGAGTAAACCAGTGCTGTACACCCATGGAGGATAAGAATGAGTAAACAGACATGACCTGAGGCGCATGAAAAAAATGGGACATTTCAGTGATTTTACTGCCCATGAATAAAGTCTCATGACTCCTTCTAAATGTTTTGATTTACATTTCCTATATAAGTAACAAGCTCATCTTTGTTCAATGCACATTTGTTTTTTGAAGAGAAAAAGCCCACCAGGAAACCCTTGAATAGATGATTGAAAAAACAACCATGTTGGTTTTCCATGCAAGCGTATGCATGTGTCTGAGATTGAAAACCAACATTCCACGGTCCCAATGCGCTCACATAAAAAACATTCTATTTAGAGCATTTTGAGCTGCCTTGTGATCCCTCCAAACTCTTTCTAATGCAAACACAGCAGAAAATGCAGTCAGTTGAAGTCCGCAGAAGTCTCCCTCTGTTTCTCTGCTCCCTTTCATTATCTCATCTGCTATTGTGACTATGCTATAAAATGTAATTTGTCTTACCAAACGCAGTTTTAGTCGGTTCAGGTTTGATTGACCTGCTATATTGTTTCCACTGAAAATATTGTATAATGACATATTGACTCAGGTGCTCATACTTTGAACTGTCTTATCGCAACATATGGTATGTTTTGTATTTGCCAGGCAGCCATCCATCCCCACTGTCTTATTGAATAAAACATGACTGCTGGGCTGTTTTTGGTGTCAGTGTGTGGTAAAGTTTCTTTTGCACTTCATTATCTGCAGCTGCTGGGTTGTTTTATGACATGTACCTGGACTTTTCTTCCCTCCAAAGCTAAAACACATCAATGCCTTATGACTCACTGACGACAAAGGAAGGCAGCCAAACTCTGAAGTGGGGCAGAATTTGTCTGAGCGTGTGCAGTGTGTGGACAGGTGCAGGTGTGTGTTTGTTTGTCTTTAATAATTAAAGTGCCAGTGGGCTGTGTTCTTGCTGAGGGCCTGTTGTCTGTCTGGCATAGTTAGCAATTTTTCATTCTCAAGTCGCATGAAAAATAAACCTGGTGCCCTGTCGGACCTTCCTCAGCAGCGCTGCAGATTCACTTTTGTAATGTTGTTTAAGGACTGAAAAAACAAGCAAGCCATTGGAAGTGCCTGCATGGATCTTTGCAGTGACATGTAATGCAGGAAAACATGCTCTGCTGTTTTTCTAATCCTCCCATGGGAGTCTATCACAGTTGTGGGCTTATAACGTGTCACTCCCGTCCCATGACCCTACACCCTTCTACAGTTCATTACATCAGTGGCACCCTGACCCGGCCCTGTCACTTTCCTCTCTACACTTCGATTGTTGTTGGTTTCCAATTACATTTACCAAATGTGTTTAATGCTTGGGTTGCAGTCAGTGTAGTGTGAGCTTATTGGCATGTGTTTTATTTTTGCAGCTAATTTCTGTCAGAATATAAAACATTGTCATTCATGTCAGCCGTGCATGTCGAAACATCAACAGTGAGTGGTTCAGTGTAACTGATGTTGGAAAATTGGAATGACCATGTTTTTTTTCATGATAAATACACATTTATTTACAAATAAAGTGGTTATAATAGAAATAAATACAAAATAAAAATCTGAGCATTATACTTCATGTGGCATTGCACCCATTTCGAAATGTACATCAGAAATACATTTTCAAAACCAGTAAAGGAATATTCCTCTGATTAAAATATTTATTTTTCCCAACTTTATGTAGACATAAATATATTCATATATAGTTTTTTCTTCTTCCACAATAGCTCTGTTTGTCTATCTTTTATATAAATAAAAGTCTTCATTGGGAAACCAGGTGTACATGACAACCTTTCAGTCTTTCTTTCCCACTGTCTTTCTATCAGTACCACTGTTGCTCACCGGCAGCCACATCCCTCCACCACCATGTCCTGGTAGTTTTTCAGGATAACCTTCTCGTATTCATCCAGGTAGAGCAGGGAGATGGGGCTGAGGTCAGTGGGCACGCAGCAGGCTTTGGGGATGTTGGAGTTGACTGAGTTGACCAGCGTTTGCACAATGGCATGATTGGTAGAATTTAGGTGGTCTGTGAGGGGGAACGGACATTCACCGTGGCAATAAAAGGCATGGTAACCAGGGGGAGCGACAATCCACTCATTCCACCCTACATCACTGAAGTCCACATACAAGGCATGCCTTTTGCAGCTTGCCTTGTGCTGGTGCTTTCTACGCTGTTTGCGGAGTGCTGCTTGACGTTTTTCTCGTGTGTGGAGTATCGAGTCCCCACGGCCGTCATGGCTGTACGTCACCAGCAAGGGCCGAGCCTGAGGCCAAGAGTCCTGGTCCTGGTGCAGGGACCGGCTCACCCTGACATGTCTACTTCGCCTCTGGGTATGTTCCTCATTCCCCTCCCCTTCGCCTGGGTGCAGTAGCTCAACCATGAAGCCATGGTTGTGGCCTTTGCCGGAGGTCCACTGAGATACAGCAGGGCTGACATCAAAGCTCTCCCAGCGGCTTAAAGAGTCATGAACTAGCCGAGTGTCAAGCAGACGTGCTAGAGGTTCCCTACCATGACTGGCAGGAACTCCGAAAAGCTCATAAATGTTGATTCGGTGGAAGCCGCCCACATTACCACTATCACTAGTGCTGCTGTTTCTGGAGCTTCTGGTAGGGGTTGCAGCTCCCATGACCTGATCCCTGTAGATACGTAGCTCTGCAGAGGTGATTAGCTCCTCATCAGGGATCGAAGTAAGGTTGAAGTAGAACTGCTGGGTTGTTTTGCCTTTCAGACTGGCCAAGGCCTCCATAGACTCTGCAAAAGAAAAGAGAGAGACAAACATAGTGTAAGATGATAGGGGTGTAAAATGAATGCCAAGGATGAAACAAGGAATTTATGCATGGTACAAGAATGGGAGCCATCATCTACGATTAACGCCTAGTTGGTTTCATGGTTCCCCTGTGAGTATGGGGAAGATTGGAGAGTATGAAATGATGGTTTCTCCCATGGTGTCTTTTGCTCCCTCTCAGTCACACACACACTGACTTTTTTCAGTGCATTCAGCCAAGCTGCCACGTGGTTATAGTGAGTGGGTGTGGGCCATTGTCATGCACACTTTACACATATATCAGTGGTTTGAATGTTTGAGTAAGTAATAGCATACAAATCTTCACGGTGATGTAATACCATCATTAGAGCCCTGCTCATAAATCTATGTGGTTATATGTCAGAAGATGAAAGCAGTACACGTCCATCTATTGATAAGATCAAACATGCCTGATGCTACATTCAATTTCCATCAGTGTGTATGAAAATACAGACCCTGTACCGTATATTGAATCAGTATAAGTATAATGGAAGCCAGTTTAAAATGTATTAAATAAATGCTGACATACAGTTAAATGGCAACTGTTGCATTAACCTTTAGAGGAATTGCCTGCGCCGAAATATCACTGGTCAATTGTTAAAAGCTGTTACTAAGAGAAAACATAGGATGCTATTAATGTCAAAGCTCTGGAGAAAGTCCATAAACCACATTGGGAAAGGAAAGTGTACAACATTTGATATTAATATTTTGAACTTTTAACAGGAAACGCTATCCTTCCTAAAAGTGCATCTAAGACATCTGTCCCGACTGCACTGTGACAGACAGAACCCTATTTGCATTAATGCAGCCCCACTTTGAACTCTTTGCTTTATGGAGATCATAGATGATGTACTATAGACACACTTTTTAATCTTTTTGGTGTGGTAGAATAAACACAAACTTTGAACTCTGCTTTTTCAAAGGGGGCATTTAGGAAATTCCACCATCTCATCCTAAACCTCTCTCCAGAGGCACAAAGACGTCAATTAGACCTATCACTCCTCATTTGGTGTGGGAAAGCCCCCTGTCTCTCGTTCCCTCTCTTCTGTCCCCAATCCCCCTCTTTCTTTTCCTCCCCATCTCCCAAATCTCCTTCTCCTTCTGTTCTCTCAGCCCCAAATCCTCTTTTCATTTTATCTCCTTCTCTTTCACTCTTTCTATGTCTTTCTGCAAAAGCGCTCTTACTCTGTCTGTCTGTCTGTCTGTCTGTCTGTCTTTGTCTGTCTGTCTCTCCCTCTGTGGAAGAAACGGCTGTGTGAACAAGTTTAGGCTTGACAAAAACGTGTGAACCACAGATATGAGTGTATCAACATTCCTAATTTCTTTCAAAACAAAAGATAAAGGCTAATGTTGGGTCATTCATCACAGACCCGTTTTCTGGCAGACACTTCCTGTGTAATAGTGGAAATGTTCTATTTGGCATGAAAACCCATCATTTTTGGAAACTGATAGCAGTGAAACTAATTATCTGAGTGAAATTAATATCAGCTGACAGATGTGATGAATGATTAGAGCTGTTTGCATGGATGCACTGAACTTACATCTGTAGATACATGCATGGAGTAGCCAATGATTTCACATCTCCTGACAAAGATTAACAGCTCTGCAGCTCTGTTAGCATAAGATGAAAGAGCCAGGGAAATACATGCAAAAACAGGCTGAACACATCTGTGATGGCCAGCGGTGTCAAGGTGTGTGCTGGCTGTGTGCAGAGGTTTCCAATAGGCGGCAGGGAGCAGTCACTCAGCCTGACTGCCTGCGCCAGCCTTGTTTGTAGTGTGTCACTGTAGCCACTGGGTGTCATTGCACTCGGCCTCTGGAGAGCACCCAAGCAACTACTCAGCCACCCCTCTGACTCACCTCGATGGAAACTTCCCCACTCAAACACTTAGGACTCTGTATAAGAACTTTGTATAGAGCCCCTATGGACTCACTAACTCATATGTTGTAAAAACGAGAACATAGGCTGAAGGAAATTGAATGGTTGATACAGTTGGGATATGTTTAACAGTAATACTTTTAATCCTTTTTTATTGTACATAAATAATCGGAATTTTATGAATGGTTGCACTGCTCTGTTGCTTAGTAATGAAACGTAATTTATAAATAAAGCAAATAATTGTGTTTAAATGTCACCTGTTAAGATTATTTAAAGCAGTTTAGAATAACCCACTTCTCTATACGGATGAGACATTTACAACAGTGTTTATTAATGTACACTGTCCCAAATAAACGACATTGTATAAACACACAGTGTAGAACTTTGGAACTAATGCATTTTACTCCGGTCCTACAAACTGTCTGTGTGTGTGACCCTCGTTCAGCTGAGCAGCATATGTTGCTTTGGACGTAAAATGCAATTTAAGTGAGACTCTGAATTCAACAATCCCTGGGTATCCAACATATAAACTAAGCGAGCAATTATGGTGTTATTGGAACGTGCGTAATGGCGCACAGCGCGGAGAGAGGGGTGATTTGGAAAGAATAAGGAGCACAACCCCTCCTCCCATTCCCTTCACCACGGACTAATTTCAGTCCTGTTAAAAATGACTCAGAATTTAGTCTGACACGATGACTTTGTCATAATGCGTGTTGGTATAATGTCATGTCGCGTGTTATTCAAGTAACGGGGTGATGACTATCACCTGCGCAAATGGCACACCGCCCTTTATCCCGCTCCTGTGGTGCGTGTCTGGAAAAACTGTTTTCAGAGCCCACGCAAACACCATCAATTATTAAGAAACAAATTACCCTAGGGATACCACCGCCCCTTGATCTTCCTGAAGCCTGTGACAGCTCCGCCGGGGGAATGGTTGGTTAAAGGTTGCATCACTTCATTTGAGAGTTAATTCAGGTTAATTGTTCATGAGCAGATGCGTGTTAGTGACTTTGACGCTACCTGAAACTTATTTAAGAGTTACAAATAACTTGGACGCGTGTCACCTGTAAATGACTCACCGTACATAAAACAGTGAGGACTAAAGCTGAGTCTTGAGGCACCGAGTCACGTTTAAATATAGGTTTGGCTTGTCTGAGAGAACCGATGAGCTGCCCGGCTGACAGGTAAAGGTATGTCACTAATACATACCTTCATGGTGAAAGCTTCTAATCGTGTTGGCCTTGCTGGCGGCTCTTTCTGCGTGTTTCCCCATGCTCTTGGGTCGTTTAGTGCTGTGGTCTCCGTTTGCTGAGTGCATGCGGTAAAGGTCCACCATATACTGCGGCACCACGGCTTGCTTGCTCGGCGTCGGTCTGCGCCTCAGTCCAAACATATTGAGAAGGCGAAGCTCAAACTCGTTGAGGAAGCTCTCCGACTGCTCCGGGCTCTGCTTCCCGGATTCGCTGTATTTCCTCCGGCCCACCTCGGGGATAAGTCCCGTAGCACCTTCCAGCAACACCTGAGCGATCAGCAGTACCATGAGACAGCGGACCACGGCGACCATGATCAGTCAGTCCCTGTGGAGAAAGTTGGTGTCTGTCAATACTCTGGCGCTAAGGTAGTGACATGAGGTAGACGCAGCAAGGGGCTTCACTGCAGCGTTGCCCAAACAGTGTGTGATCTCTCCATACAGTAGGAATGATTGAGGGAGAACAGGTTAAAAAGGGAAGACACCTCTTCACTTTGAAGTGGAACAAAAAAGGGGGCTATGCGCCGCAAGCCCCTCGGCTATATAGCGCGGCTGAGGGAAACAGGAGATTGATCTTAACATGAACAGAAACATGAAAATATTACGGTGTAGGAGATGAACAGAAATGGGGTGACGACAAATTAAATCACTTAGAAAAAACAAAACAAGTGATGTTTTGTGAAATTATATGAATCAAGGAGAAATTCACGTCTGCATAGCTCCGAAGATCACAAGAAGCATCAAAGAATGTAATGAGAAAAGAGCTGGAATATAGAGCAGCAGGAGAAGCACACAGACGGTGCTGCAAGCCTGTATTTGCAGAGGCTTTGACGGTCATGTATAATCATAAGGGATAGAGTTACTTCAAGAGGCTCGCAGGTGTTAGATCTGACGTGCGTACCAGGGCCAGATGTAGCCCGGGACAGTAACATCAAAAACTAAGTATCATCTGAGCAACACAGTCTCAAAATGAACAACTTTTATTCTACTTCATTTTACTGTTCACGGTGTTTCCCCGCTCGTTCAAAAATGAGAACGTTTTAACTTTTACGCAAACAAACAATGCGCCATAAAGTTGGAGAACTGGTGATTCGCAGCGTTAAAATAACACTTTCCACATCAGACAAGTTATTTCACACCTGATGACATTAGGATTGAGAATTGTTTTCTCAGGCATAGTTCCATAACTTAAATCAAACAACCATGTCGCCTTATTATACCTGACGAGGAAGCGCTGTGTCTGGTCGTCGTTCCACCTTTGGGCTCCGATAAATTCCACATTAATTCGTGTTTAATCCACGCTGCTTCTTCTTGTGGGACCAGAGACAGTCCAAGCTCCTCGCCGATCGCTTCTCGCACATATTCTCACCAGCTGCAGTTCGGGTTAGAGGTCTTGGTCAGCGCGGAAAAGAAAAAAAAAAGTTAAGTCTATGAGGAAGCAGGCTCGTGAAGGCAGGACCGATCTAAGTATAAAGCATCTTGGCTGAACATCTTCAAACGAGAACAATTCTCTCAGACCCAAAGTTGAGCGGCACTGGCTTAATTTCTGGAGAGAAAAGCGCACTTCAAGTGTCGCTCCTCCGATTCAGGGAGCGCGTCAGCTCTCCTCCTTGCGCCACAGTGTAGTGGTTCAATTGATTGGTGCTTTCTCTTCCCCCAGCGACTCTTTTTGTCCTACAGTGATGTCACCAAGGGGCTGTCAATCATTCGTCTACTATAAAACACCTCCTGCGGACCACTAACCGGGAGGCAGCAGACTTTTTTCATGTCTAAATGAGCGCACATTAGAGCCACAATAACTAATTTTGATATTCCGCATGAATAAACCATTACTGATCCATATACACCAAAGTCCATTTATTAATGTCTAAAAAGCTTGGGACCCCTTCACACTTTAAGAACCATTAGTTGAGGAAAAAAACATTGAGTTTCTCTGGCATCTGCACATATACTGGAAATTTACACCATAAAAATAGTTGTTAAGTCAACAGTTAAAACCATACTGTTGCTTTTAGTTGTGTGTGTTTTTCTATGCATAGAAATAGCAATCACCTGTTTGCTTTATGCTTTTAAATAACATGAAAATAGCTTGTTATACGGTCCCTCTTTAAATATGATATAATATCCCTGTGTATATGACTGCACTGAGCAAAAAAACATGTCAGCCCATATGGTTTTTCTTATAATTAACTGAGCGATGTTAATAACAGGATCAAACACGTTGACGTTTTTGGAATAACGCTAATACATAATGACATCACAGTGTGTTGTTTTTGTGGTTTTATTTCAGACTCTGCAGAGGAACCATCACATCCTCCTGTTGAAATTCACCCTGTGTGTGTGTGTGTGTGTGTGTGTGTGTGTGTGTGTGTGTGTGTGTGTGTGTGTGTGTGAGAGAGAGAGAGACATCAAAGTTGATTTATTCACACTTCCTCCTGCCTGACTTCATCTTTTCATTTCATTCCAAATCACAGCACTTTATCAATATACAGTATCAGTGGCAGATTTTGGCAGCATTTATTGGTGTCTTATATCTACAGTACTGTTTGAGAGCAAAGTGAGAGACTTGTCAACAGGAACCTCATCAATTTCCTGGGAAGGCAATGTTTCGTTTCTCTTACTTTGGTAAAAACTTTTTTATGATCATGTCTCAGAATCACGTCTTAAAGAAGCTGCTCAGTCACTTAAAAAATGGCGTATGTGCCTCATCTTTTTTCCTTTTTTAAGGGTGGTAAAATATTTTACATCTACTGTGTTGAAATGTTCATCCAAGCCTGGGAGAGTCCCTGCTGCATTTGTACACTACAGACTGGGCGAGGGAAACTTTGCTGTGTTGTTTTTAGCCTGTGGGGTGTATTCTAAAGCATTAATGGTTGGGTCATCTCCATAAGAAAAAGCCCCCTCTGATTCCCTCTAGTGACTTCCATTAGGTGATGATGGGTTAGGGTTCGGGGCAGGCGGCTGTGTTTTGGGCAAAGCACTGGGACTGTTTTCTTTGCAGAGATGGCAATAGATTAAATCCCACAGAGATCACAAGATATCTTTGTTTCCTTTCAGGGCAATAACATTTTATGAGGGATAATCCCAGATCATCCACTTAGCAATTAAAATACAGAGAGGCCCAAAGGTACATGCCGTTACTTGGCTGGCAGTGTCCACTGTTTCTTGACCTTCCCTTTGCTGCATGTATGCACGTTTGATTGTATACAGTTCTGGTGAATCTGTTCAATTAAACACGACTTATGATGTCCTATTATTTATATCTTCTTATTCACTCCACCTTATGGAATCATGCATGTCTCTCCCTCATTCATAAAGTCAGGGTGTGGGAGCACATGTTAATTAAATCATACATGCTTAGATTTGTTCTATTGTCTTGTTAATCTGTTGGCAGTGATAGTTGAGTTTCTTCTGTTGCCAAAACACTCTTCACTGAACCTAGTGCTCTAAACTCAAACGTAGGTAAAAAGCTGCTTGGTTTTCAGATGCTGTAGATTGGGGTAAAAGCCCTCACACAGTTTGTTCTGCTATCTTTAATAACCCCAGTGAGAGGATTAGAAAGAGAAGGCCTTATGTGATGCTTTCTCTTGTGTTATTCCCCCTGTATAGACAGTGTGTGTGATTTTAATGAGTGGGTATGGTGGGTTTTGTTCTGTACATGCTCACTACGTGTGTGTGTGTGTGTGTGTGTGTGTGTGTGTGTGTGTGTTCTGTGTGCCTTGGCACAGGTTGTGTCAGAGCAGCACTGAGGAATGTATCCAGCTAAGGCTGTTGAGGGACTTGATCAGTGATGGCTCGAATGGTTTGAGAAGATCATGCGGCTTTGATACTGTGTATATCATTGTTTTGAGCCAGATATATCATGCTTATCTAATCGCTGCCGCTGATCCAATTATATGCTGATTGAAAGGACAACACCACAGAGCGAAATCCTGGCAGCGCAAGGAGGCAGGTAGAGATATGCTATCAGAAACAGAAATGAACGACCTACTGAGGGGGGCTCTGTGACCTAAAATGTGACCCTGCCAGACACTGTCAACACAGTGCGACCACCACCGTCACTAGCATCATTATTTTCGTGGAGCACTCATTTATTTGCTCGTGATAGCAATTACACAATAGTTTTTGTGTATTTCAGCGTAAAGCTCAAGGTCACAACTTGAAACATTCTTCAAGTCAAAATGTAGTTTTGTCAAAACAAGCACAGGCACTGTGTAGAGTTTCCCACACTCACGTTTCATTTTGGCAAGAACATTTTATTCTAAAGTGACAATGTGCTGAACAGCACCCACATGAAGCATTCGAAACAGACATAGAAAACACACAGAATATAAATCAATCAATCAAAGAGTTGTTAAAAAGCCAAGCCTGTAGAAGTAAGTTTTAAGGTGTACATATAGACGTAAGGCCCTGTGATGCTTTGAAAGAACCTTGAAACTGATTTGAAACTGTACAGGTAGCCAGTGTAGTGAAGCAAGAATAACACTTATGTGGGATCCTCTACTAGTTCCTGTTATAATCTGGCAGTGGCATTTTGAATAAGCTGGAGAAGAAGGGCCGCTTGACTGATGGAACAAATTTACATGAAAAGAAGTGAAATGAGCAGGTTCGGTATCCCTTAATGATTCATTCAAAGTCTTTCATGATCAACAGGTGGGTTGAAAGACAATGCATAAGAACATCTGAACATCCTCAAAACAGTTTAGCTTTCTGCTGTTGTCATTAGCTCAAACTGAAGCTCTTGGATATCCTTTTGTGCAAACGGCGTGGACTAGTACAGCTATTGTTTCTGTTCTGACGCCTGAGGCCTCGAAGTCAGAGCTCAGGAACAATAAAAGTGACACCTCTTAGACCGCTGAACACTCCGCCATGAATCACCCTGCTTTGTCTTCTCTGTATTTACTGTCGGACTTTCTCTTTTGTCTTTATGTTACATTATGAGCCTTCTCATCATAAGTTATTGCCCCTCTTTGACAAGTGGAAGACAATACAGGGCTAAAATTTAGGTTAGTGAAGACTAGCTTTTGTATTATGAAACATGCAGACTCTCACCTGTGTGAATCATCTGAAAGTCAGATTTCTCTGCTGCAACAGTATGTTCCATTCATCCTTCACATTTTGGAGGAATCATCTTCAGTAATCAAAGGAATAATATGCTCTATCATGACCACTGTTTGCCACATTTGCTTCAGTTAATAGATGTATCTTTTTCTTGCATGGAAACTCCCTTAGAGGAGAACAATGTGCAAACCTATGACAAATGTATAATGAATCTACTCAGGGGGATGTTTGAGGTTATTTGAGGGAGATTAGTGTGTTTTGTTGTTTCATTATGTACATCCTGGGGAAGGAAAGAAGACAGATTATTGTCCCCTGGGTCCTGTACATGCTCATTTCTCTGCATGCCACAGTATGTGCACCGTGTGTGTGTCCGTGCACACATGTTGTGCTGGTCGTAGACGATGCGGCCTTCTCTTGTCATCACGTACATTCCAGGAGTCAGGGGGCAGACAAAGCCCTGAGATGACACTGCAGATCTAACTATTAGCCTTTCACCTGCTGTTAACAGCAACTTGGCGGGACACAGAGCTTGCATTCCTCTGCCTCAAGCCAGCTGTAGTCCTAACATACAGTAACATGCCTACAGGGAGATAATCTTCTGAGATGTTGCTCAAAACCAGGGAACAATTTGTTGCTGTGACTGGCCTCTAATTCCACGTTCAAGCGGAGTTGTCTTTTTAATTTGAAAAGCAATAAAATCTTCATCAGTCCACATGTGTTTGACAGCAGAAGCACGACTGCTCGGTTGGTTGGTCCCAAAATGGAAACCCACCAAGGTCAGAGACGGCCAGCTAGAGAGCCAGAGTCAATATTTATGGATACTGAACATGTGGCACACTTCTCTACCCACTAATTTGAGCAACAAGTCCACCTCCAGATTATATGGGATCACAGAGATCACAAGAGAGGGTCTAAACCTTGCTTGCATGTTTCAAATATTAAGAAGTATGTCGAGGTTGGTCGCAGACTAGAGGCTGCGCGTAACTGGCACACTGTTGATTTGTTTTTGTTTTAATTTCCTGTGTAAATAGGGGACAAGGGAGCTTTGATCAGACAGCATGGGTTGCTCCTTGATCCTGATATTGAGTTTGTAATTATCATTATCATTATCATTAAAACAGGGTTGTTATTATCAAGAAATTACTTTTGTTAGGTTTTTGGCAAAAACAGAAAAAGGAGAATCCCATGCGTAGGCTTTTCAGTGTCCACTATCACTCTGTCTCATATTAGAAAAAGGTACACACAGATTTTTTATTTTGCTGTACAAAAACATGTCCTTTGTTCTTTCATATAACGAACAATGTAAAAACAGTAATAACACAGCATAGCTATAAAGCCAGTTTACCAGTCACAACCTTTTAGCTCTGTGCAGACCTCACACTTAAATGACTTACAATACAAATCGAATGAACACACGCTACATACAGTGAACTACTGTAGTTGGGATGAGAGGCAACGGCTTCCATTTTGGAGAGAAAGAGAGGTATAAATACAGGGATCTGCCCTTTGAATGCAGCTCCACTCATAAAGACACCACGCGTCACTCAATTATATGTCTGCCTGATTAGAAGGTTGGGCTACGTAAACAGCCAGCGTCAAGATTTACTTCTTACTGCTTAAGCACAAGCAGCTGTTTACAGGCCGGGGAAGGAAGGAAAACACTTAGCAAGTATCCATACATAAAAGAGAATCGGGGGCTGACACATTTCCAGTTAAGATGGTTTCAATTTATAGTTGTTTATGTAGATTGAATGTAGTGTTTGACTGGAATAGTTAATTGCTTTTTGACTCTCGACGCTAATGATTCTTGGCTTTAAACATGTTTATATGCGAGAGCAGCTCAATGAAGTTTCAGTGTGAAGTGACGCTTGTTTAACTTTTTTGTAAATGCTGGTTCATTACAATTGAAGGATGGTCATCTTCAGAGGCAAACACAGACTGACAGCAGTTAAAAGCACTCTCATATACTGTACATGCTTCATCTGCACGGTGAAGCCATTAGCGACTACATAAACACCTAGTATCAAGTGTTCTTCACACATGAGATAAAACCCATCATATGACATGGGTCTTATCTTAACACGAAGAAGGTTAGACAAAGCTAAGCATCTTATATCACACAGAGCGAGGCCAACATATCGTCACTTCACAAAAATATCAACCTTGACATGACATGACAATAATTTTCTCTCTCTTGGTTATTTGTGAGGCAGCAGCTATGAAGTGAGAGACGTTCAGATTCCTCCGGGGGCTTCAGGTCAGTTATTGCTGTTTAAGTCAATGGATAAGAAAAGAAAAACAAATATGACTAGTGCAAGTGAAGATAAAGAACGAATTTAACAACTGGACTATTTATTTCTCATAAGACATGATGTTCTTTTTAAATGTCAAGATGCTAGGATGTTGAACATTAATGGAAATCCTTTCTACATTTGTATTTTGAGTGTATAATTTACAAAAATAGGCAAAACGCAACAGGGACAAATTTATCTTAAACCTTCCTAGTATCTCTGATCTTTGATTTTTTTCACATCTAGTGGTGTACTGTATACCTCCTCCTTTATGTTGCGTAAGGGAAAAATAAGGGCTAGCGTTTGGTATGTCCTTTCTAGGCTACTGTAGAAGCTTAGCAGCACAATCTGACCCATTCCTCACCATTAAACTGTAATGACAAGCTGATTTCCCTTTAGCTTATGAAGCATTTTCGAGACTTTCATTTAACTTCACTGTTTTGGTCCATTTCCACAGCTCACATCAGTATCAGTTTCAGCCACAGCAGGCAAATGTTTAAGAGGAAAAAGCTCTGAATACACTTCTGTAATGTCCTCTCCGTATACAGCTGTCCATGTCTTTGCATAGTCTGTGTCTGTAATCTCACCACACGTTGCGTTTAGTGTCAGCGCACCTTATGCAGTGTTCAAAAACCTTCAAACCTGTCATGTTATCACATTGTTCTCTCCAAGCTCTATATAGTCCAGTCGAAATGTTTAAGCCACAGCAAAGAGGCCACTTTTGAAATGGAAAACAGTCAGATTGTTATTCATGCATCTGCTAACAAAAGAGTGTGGTCGAACATATAAATATAAAGGTTATTAATTCCTATTCTTACCCTTGACTTGCAACCTACACAGTTTTTATGTACCACCGTGTACTACAGATGTGGTTACAAAACTACATACAACTGTAGTAAAATACAGCTGTAGCCAAATGCAAACATTGGCTTTCACATGATTGAAGTGAGTCTGGAACGAACTCATTTCATTGTCACATTGCATTATCATGGTGTCGTGTCTGATCCCCACCATACGGCCAGAGGGAGCAGAGCTGCAGGCTTTTCTGACAGGGGGAGAAGAGACCAGGCTAGAAGGCTATAGCGAGAACCTGATTGTACTCTGGCATTCACAGAATGACATTATAGCTGTGTGGTTTCATGATAATAATAATCTTCAGAGCAGCTGTATAAACATTTAACTGACATCCACTCCCTGGACATGCAGTATGTATCTTTAACTTCTACTAGGGCCAGTCTGATGCAACTATTCATATCTCCGCCCATCTCTCTCTCTCTCTCTCTCTCTCTCTCTCTCTCTCTTTCTCTCTCACACGCTCTCTCTGCTTGAGATACATGATCCATGTAGGTATTTGCTGTAAATGTCAATGGAAAATAAATGTTCACATCATATTAAGCTTTCAACATTTGAAAAAAAAAAAAAACACAAGAGAAAAGAAAGCACATCGTGTTACGAGGACAAGCCTGGCGGGGTGATTTATTGTGCGGAGCCGCACAGAGCTGCAACTGTTGTCCTGTTTCATTTGCTCTGAAAAAAAAGTGGGAAACAGTTTTTGAAAATAGGGACTCAACGGAGGCAAGTAAATTTAGAAAAACCCTTGCTGTGGGCCCTTCACAGTGTAGCCTATTTCCTGGTAACATCTGTCTTAATTCGTGGCAGTTTGTGTAAATATTTATGTCACTAAACTATCTGTTCTGTATACAGTAAGCCCCCCAATCTTCCCTGGAATGTGATTTAATTGGCGGTTTCCTCTGTTTATCCTGTTTCATAGTTATGGGTGAGCTTATTGTAATGAATAATCAGGTAGGCAAAATGTGGCCTTAAATTAAATGTTCTCCATAAAGGAAATCAAATGAAGGTTAATACCCGTTCCATGCCCCTTGTCTGTAATTCACACTCTGTCATCACATGCCAGATTACCATTATGTGTCATTTGTAATACAATAAACAGACTCCAGATGGCTTAGATTCTCTTGAATATACACAGAGCAACAGAAGCTATGGGGAGCGCTGCTATATTTTGGTGTGGAGTCACTTGGCCTCAGTCGGCCAGGCCAGCTCTCTTTCAGTTGCAGAAAAACCCGCGTACGCAGTGTCATGCACAAGTGGTCAAAACATTGAGATCAAGTTTTTGACCAAAGTTTCTGTAGTTCATATGCACTGACTAGTCTGAAAATGACTGAAATGCCAAGATTTTTTAAAAAGGTAAAAAGGTTTTAATCACCAAGAACTAAATTAAATAGAAAACAGACTTTTTCCAGGTGTGACAATTTTTTTTGTTAACTTACAGCTTGGTGTAGCAACTAATTTAAGCCCTGAAAGTTGATACATACAGTACTTTTCCCATTGGTGCCCCAACTGCTGACATTTACCTTCTGACTGAACAAAAGCCCTGTTTAAGCAAACCATGTGTTACTTCATGCTGTGATACGTTATTAGGACAGTGTTGTGCTGCTAGTTGTAGTACTGTGTAGTGCTATTAGAGTAGAATAGAGAGGAAAAGTAATGATGTAAGACAGACTGGCTGGCAATGGATTTATCCCACAGCAAAATAAAACTCTACAGTGGCTTTAGAATGATGTAAGAGCAGCACAGAGGAACTGGACACAAAGTGAAAAAGCAAAGAAACACATTTGAGGGAACTTCTGCAGCATGTGAAGGGATGAACTTCAGATGAGTCAAAAAATGTTGATTAAACTCAGTTCAACAAGAAGATTCATTGTTTTGAAGCATTTTTGTTCTCCACTTTAATTTCCGAACCACTGAGACATTAAATTATGCAAATTTGACAGCTGTTTTGTGATGTTTGAGTGGTAATGCAATGTGAGAAAGGGAGATGAGGACAGTTATTAACAGAAGGTTAGGAACGAACTGAAGCTCAGTGTGTGTTTTGTCAGTTACAATGAGAGTGAATGATGAGGTTTGAAATAAAACCACTATAATCAGAGTTTTTTTTTTTTGCCACTGTTCCTCCTTCATGTTTACATTTGTCCAGCTGGCAGTGCAGTGAGCTACATTAAAGTAGTTCCCTTGTTCTATACACATCTTTGACATTGTGCAGTGGTGCAGCCAATGTAACCGGAAGGCAAGAAATTAAAAGTTTCTGATCTAGCAATTCATCTTGGCTCTCGCCTTGTCACTGCACTGCACGCTGTGCTTTTTATATCCGTATCATGGAGTTTTACCATAACACCACAAACAGACATGTGTGCGAAGGCTGGCTCTTTTCCAAGCACACCAAAAACATATGCATGACATATGAAAAGTGAGCTACTGGCATATCTGGACACCTTTCTTATGGTCGGTCTCACATCCGGCAGCGATTTTTCTCTTATTTTTTTGGCTTCTCTGTCTTAAGGGCAATAGACAAGTAAAAAGACCACTCGTTTGTTTTATGCATGGATCGCTGAGAAACACTGGGCCTCTTGTCAGTGTGTTGAGTTTTACCCCAGAATGAAACATTCTATTTTCCTAACCTGGTTAAGTAATCACATTACCTAAGACTCCATAAAGTGGAACAAACAGTAGCATATAACCCTGACTTCTTTTTATGTGCCGTGAGTGACAGATTGGCTTTCATCAAAGAGGCAAGCAAAGAAGTTATATAGTCATGTTGCTTTGCTAAGAATACTAAATCGATCCTCATATGTAGAACATCTGGTGAAAAGCAATTTCCACCCAAGTGTTTTAGTATTTCCTCCTAATTAATTTCACATGTACATGACAAGAGTGAGCGGCCTCCCAGAACCACGGCACAAAAGCCAGCTTTGTTTCACCATTCGAAAAGTCATCTGTGGTTCCTGGTTTGAAACATTGTCGGTGCTTTGACGCTCGGAGTCGGCGCTGAAAGCAGCATTTTTCTTGAAGAAAAGTAACATCTCGTGTCTCAGTGGCAAAGAGAGCCAAAGGGTTTAGGTTTACTTTTGGTCAATTGGGGACTTGTGGAGTAAGCCGAGCATGTCGAACTGAACGGCATGAAACAGGCGAAGGTGAGAGAGAGCAGGCACAGAATCCGCACAGGAATGAGTGAAAAGTGAGTGCTAAGCTTCCAATCCATGCCGTAATGAAGGGGTGCATGTTAAAATGCAGAGAATTAGAGGCACATGTCAGATCTGTGCGTAAAACGCTTAAAATAGCCTGAATTGATGTAACTACCAGTAAAAGTAGTGAAGGTGGGGGAGTCCTCGTTAAAAAATACGAACCACTTTGTTCAGATGAACTTCTTCATATGCCACAGCTTTACACGGAGAATTGGCAAACATAACAGCAGCATCTCACAATCACGATCTTGTCGTAGATTAGCCGTTAATATCATGGCGTACAGTATATCACAAGCGTCTGAGATGCAGGCGTCTCAGCTGTTGAAAGGTTATTGTGCGGCTGCTGTGAGACACAACACTTCTTGTTATTACACGTCCACATGACAAGTCAAAAAAGCTCAGAGAACATTGGCGTCGCTGTCGACACATGAAAAGTTGGCTTGATCAGATTAATCATTAAAGTGAGAGATATGAGCATACCGCAGAATTGTTTTTACACAATCCCGATGCCGCTCAATCCATGACCTCTGTTTGGTTAGGGCGTCTGGGACCACCTGTATGAATGTGACTGTTGTTTGCCAAAACCGCATATTTCTCACCTGAAGGTCTCCTCTTTACAATGGGTTTCCCCCCGACAGAGCGTTTGCTTTTCATCTCCACAAGCTCTTCATCTTGAGAGGAGATGTGATGCATGGCTACAGAAGAAATAACTGTCCAGAGGTTGCTAGTGGAGGTCTTGTCTGTACATAGACGAACAAGAATTGGCGGTATTTACCCACACAGATGCAGAGGTGAGATACAAGCAGGTGTTTACAGGAATCTTTGAAGTTGAAGGGAGATGGTGAGTTCTGATTAGAGCCCAGAGGAAGACGGACACTGTAGCTGTTTCTGCTGACACAGAATGAAAAGTCCTTATCCCCTCTTATCTTTTCATTCTTCTTCCCATCTGTGTTGTGTTTTTATAGCTAAACTTGACTTTCAACTCAATTTGGCACTGGGGAAGCATGACATATTGCCATTCCAAACATATTCTTGCTCTGCATTTTATACTACCAGTGACAGCAAAATAGCTGCTGTTTGGCTCCTGGGAGAGAATCCATCACTAAAGACTCCACGTCAGTAGCTGTGTGTCTGAAAGAGTTCAAGGATTTCTATTGTCCCAGAGATTTCTGTAGCCTCCTCTTGTGAAGTTCAGGATCTGAACCCAGTGCTGCACTGGCGAGTCCTCTTTTCTATTGCAGCTTCAAAGCATTTTTTCCCTGGGTGGCAGAGTTACAGGCTCTTTGTGGCATAGGTTATTTGTCAGAGGGTTTGGAGAGTGACTTGTTTTACTCTGTTCTCTGAAAAAGGCCTGCGCGTGAGTGCTTGAGAAGTCTTAAGTTACATCCATGATCCCCAGTATTACAACCTGATGACTGACAGGAAAAATGGAGTTAGCTCTTTTGCAAGGTTCTAACAAAAACACCAATAAGGAGGAGAGGGAAACAACAGATTAGAGTACTGATCTCAATCGTCTCTCCTTTGGTTATTGGAAAATAATAGCTCTGAAAAGGAAGTCATTTAACAGGGCCTTTAATCAATTCTCCTTTGACGAATACGCAGCATGAAAGGTTGTAGTGAGAGGGAGCGAGCATGCTCCTATAGCTCTGAATAGTTTGGTGTGGGGGAAGTAAGGGAGAGATGGGCTCTAATTTGTGTTCTTATGGTGTCCAGGCATCTCCAAAGCACTTGATCACCACCACAGCAGGCCTTGATGCCATGTGTGAGTGTAAATGGTTCCAAGGCTCCTTGGTGGTAAAATCACATTGCCAAAATGACCACCAACTCTAAATGAAACACTACCCCCTTTTTAAAAGGTCCCATTCAAAATCCAGTGGGTTTTTTTAAAAGGCACATAAGGTAGCAATTTCCCTCAAATATGGCGTAGCCCAATAACTGTTGAAGTAACTGACACCATGTCAGGGGAATGAAAGATTTTTTTTTACTAAATGTATGATGAATTTACTAGATCTAAGATCTAAAAACAGTACTAAGGAATGTAATAACTGTAAACAAATGTGTGTGCAGCCATCTGTTATACGCTTGCCATTACTTAAACTCTTTGCCCTTTTGTTTTATTGTTACACGGAGTAGAAAGGTCTGTGTACTGAGTGAGTGAGTGAGTACTTTGTTCATTCCAAGGCATGCACAAATCTGTTTTAAGTTCAAGCGAGGAGGAACCCTTTAATTTAAACCCTAAAAATGAAGTCATTCATTCCCTGCTAAACTGCACTGTGACCCATAAGGTTAGGTAAACAAATGTCCCTTGCATTACTGTCAAAAAAGACCCAGCCCCTCGCTCTGCCGTGATGTAAACTCCTGCTATCCTGTTACACTTGCATGAGGAGAAACTGGACGAAGGGCAGGAGAAAAAGGGAAGAAATATTCCTGTGTGCTTTTTTGATGACAGAGGGAGGGAAAGTCTGTACCTGAGGCTGTTCTCAGGAAGGTGTTCTACAAGGAAAAACACTGTCTTGTTCCAGAGACGAAAACTGAGGAAGAGAGGACAGGCCACAATGCACTGAGCCCAGCAGGCCTGCTCAGATCTATTACGAGCTCCAGCTCCAGCACGGGCTGGAATGTGAGGAATCCTACTGGGCTGGGGTTCTAGTGCAGGGGTCCAAACCTCACACTGCTGCTCACACTCATTTTCCTTCTCTTTTTGTGTCATATTTGGATAGGTGATTGTAATGTAGCAGGAATGTAGAGTAACAGTTCTGCTAACTAAACAACTTTGCTCGCAATGTGCACAGGAGATATGCTGGATTCCATCCCAAAATGTTGGGAAATATTGAAGAAAAAAAAAAAAAAAGTTTAAAAGACATTACTGTTAAATTCAGCAAGGCATCTGTTTCTTCAAAAGGACGGCTGAAAAACAGCAAGGGATTTGGCATGAAAAAGAATTATACCTTGGGTATCCCTAATGTGACACAAATTGCTTCTTAGTCTGTCAGGGGACAAGAGAGAGATGAGACAGAAAGACAGAGGATGAGAAAAGAGGGGGAGAGAGAGCGTACGGGTGCTGACTGAGGGCAGTAATGACTGCCAATGGAATGCCCACACCCATAATCCTCTCTGTCACTGCTGACAGATCCTCTTGACCTGTGAACCCCTGATGTAGGGAAGGAAAAGAAGGGAAGTCACAACTTAATAAAATTACCTAGTTTAGCACTTGTTTTGTTATGGCAGTTGTCTTTGGGTGGTGTGGACTCACTCAAGTAATGTTTCCTGGTCACAGTGTCGCAGTGTTCAATTTGAGAGGCAGGCGGCAGCAAGATAAAGTTTAAGCTCCCGCTGTCTTGCATATGCCCTTTGATTATTGCTCTGTGCTTGTGTGCACTCCATCGCATGAGGTCAAAGGGCAAGGGTTTTTGTAACAATTGCAGTGAGTGTGAACAATGAGGTACATGGAGGTAATATTTCACATAGTTAGCAACATAAAAAAGGTAAAAATCCAAACATCCAGATGGCCATTTTTGCTCTGATAGCAGCACTGTTATGCTTTCCTGTGGCTTGTCTGAACATTCACTCACACATTACACAAGTGTCTGCAGACCTGACTCTGTCTGTGTGTGTATGTGTGTGTGTGTGTGTGTGGGTTAGAGGCACACTGCGATCTATATTTCAACAGGCGGACTAGGTCTGAAGACATGGGCCAAAGCTGTCAGGAGTTTGTCATCGATTCTCTCTGCCTTGTCATCAGTCTTATCTGATGGCACAGTGTTTCTCGCTTCATGTTCTCCTCCCTCATGGCTAATGGAAACACAGACTCCCTGTGCTCAGGAAATTCAAGGGAGAGACTCCAGAGAGCCTCTTATACAATTTGTGGTTTTTGTATAGTAGCTTTACACTAACAGACGCATCTGAATCTTTTTAAAACATACTTTAACATAAGAGTTGTTTTGGCTGCCAGCATATTTTCAAAGTGCATTGCTGGACAGATGCAAGTACCGGATTACATAGATTATTTTTTTCTTTTGGTGATTGCAGTTTGGTCAGATTGCAAAGCCATTTTTGAGTCACAACTTACTTATACAATACTAAGATGGAAGCATTATATTCTGATGGTTCATTAACAGCAATTCACATCTTTGCAATGCGTGAACACATTTGATTTATACTGACGTCATTTTAGTTCTTTTATGTTTATCTTACAGATCTTATAGGATATAGGATGATGGCTCCTGTGCACGTTCCTGTGTGTAAGCGTGTCATCATCATGCTTCTCTTCCTCCTCTCAAGTCTGCTGCACGGACAATTCGCTTGACAAACATGCAATCACCGACGTTAGAGACAGCCCCTTTATTTAGGGTAGTGAGCAGTGTGAATTATGGTCGAGATGGAAACCTTTGAATTATGTGTAAGCTCTGAAGTGCCTCTTGTCCAGGGAAAGACGAGGAGGAGAAGGAGGAGGAGGAGGAGGGATCTTTGCAGACTTGTGCCACAGAGGAGTGCTGACAGAGACCTGGCTCGGCAAACTGCTGCAGAACCAGAACAACAAGAGGCTAACCCAAACAAGGACCAGTAGAACCAGAGAAACCCAGCTCGGCCAGGGTCAGACAGTGCATCTCACCACGGAACAGTGAAGGAGGTTGACGGTGCATAACCTCTCACCATCCACCATTTGCCTGAGCCAGCTCTGCGAACACACGCTTGGAAAACAGCTTTGCAGGCATTCCTGCCTAATTGTACATTTGTCCTCTTTCAAAGGGAAGAAGTGTTAGGCCAGATACAAAGAATCTTGGGATAGGGCGATAGGGCCAGCATCCGTCCTTAGCCTCCTGAGGGCTATTTAAAGGTACAGTAGGCTGTATTTTCCGCCGCACAGTGAGGCACCCACCCTTCCGCCTGGTTCCATATTGGAACCAGATGCTGCTGGATGCGAGGCCCCACTAATTTAAGTGGACAGGGCAGATGGAAGCGACTCGCCCTGCATGCATACCACCCCCTGTTGGCTTTCATGTGATGAAAAATCTCTGCAGTATTGCGGGGGAGGTCCACGCTGTGGTGCACACGTGCACCATACACACACACATATTATTACAGCATGAATACACATTGACATATGCACATGATCTTGTACATTAAGTAAATACTGTGATCTACCACAGAGACATAGCAGCAAAAACACATACACGCAAGCACTCTGAGTTTTCATTGGAGAAAAAGGAATGAGACAATTGTACAAATCAGGATTAGTTTTTGCTGAGACTGATCGGTATTCCTCCTAAATGTAATGATGAAAAACACAGTCTGTCATGTACATTTAAGTCAATTACTTCTTTTTCATCATTACTGCGCTTAGATTGATTATTTTGTTTTGACAAAAAAAGTTCTGTGACCTTGGTTGATGCAGGTTGAAGCATTTATATCGTAAAATCACATCTTCAATATCTTTCCCCATGTTTTCTCACAGGTTTTCCATCAGCTCAAACATAGCTGATCGCCACATGGCAGGAGTATTGTCAAAAAGATTGAACTAGAATAAGAGTTACATATCTGATCCTCGTTCTGTGAATTCTGATCGACTGCCAGAGTTCTCCGTTACTCTAGATCTTGAGGATAAGATTCTTCAGGGACACCCTTTTTTGATTATCTTTTTCATTTTCCAAAATTGCATTACTCACAAACCCAAGCCAATATAAAGAGCTGCCTGTGGTGTTCATCAAGAATTCTTAGAGCCATAGTTATATGTGTCACTGTTCTCTATTGTATACTTAAAGTGTTCAGTTAATGTTAGAAAGAAAAAAAAAGGTCTCTGGCAGAAAGTTTTTGACAGTATCAGAAAATATGTGATACTGTTGGCAAGCATGATATGAGTTCTTTGGCAGCTTGTTCCCAAAATGTGATATTAGATTTCATTCAAAAATTGAATTTATACAGAAAATCTTGTGCTCTACTCAACAGAAAAAACACCCCCCACTGTGTTTCTCTGCCTCATTTACATTAAATGACTGAGCTCTCATCTCTTTTTTTCACAGCTACATATCATGCCGAATATCTCCACAAGCTGGAAAGGAAGAACTAAAGCCCCGTCTGCAAACTCTCATCACCTGGTAGGAAGACACTAATGTGGGGCTAAGCCTGTAACTCTATCCCACCATAAATTACAACAGCACCTAGCAACCATAAGAACTATTGTATTGTTCCTCGTCGTGTGTAAGTGTGTGTCTGCATTTGTGTGTGTGCAAGCAGTGTGAACACGTTTGTGTACCTATGTGTACGTCTGCATAAGAAATTGCCTTCCATAGAGTGTCCTTTGTGTGTGGAGGTGACAGGTAATTGAGTCAAAGAGGATGGAGGAATTGTGGCTGGGAAGCAATTTGAAACGTTGCAAGGGTTTAGAGCCAAACCCTCCCTGATGGTTAATTGCTGTGTGACACATCCGCATGCCGTCCCTTTGCTGAATTTAACATGGCATGAAATGGAAATGTAATGCTTTTATTTAAAAAGAAAAAAAATACACTTTTTATAACAAGCAACTGTTTTTAAAGTTTTTATGATTTAATTTTTATATTTCTTTTACTCTTTTCTGTGATAATCTCAGCATAGTAATTGCGAAGGCAATACGGTGACCAGTCAGCATAGTGTCATTGTACCAACAGTCACTTACACAAACCTGTTTTCTCATCCCTTGGGATCATCTGGTGAATGGACACTGTGAAGAGAAAACTTGAGATTGGACAGGAAATTTCCTCTTTGATAGCGCGTGTTTGTTTAGCTGCACTCGGTTGACCTGTGTTGACCTATCTCCTCAAGCTCAGCAGTCCACAGCCAAAGCCCTGCTTCGCACCCAAAGCCGTCCGCCAACAAAACAAAATTTACTACGCTGCTTTACAGCATTGAACACGTAAATGAAAACCTCACCTAAACCGTTTTCTATGTTAGGGACAGGGAATGTGTACATTATTAAACAGGTATCCAGGAAAGCAAGAGTGAACAACAACTTTATTTTGACTTTTTGCAGTTTTATAAAATGCATTAAAATAGATGATATAGCATTGGTGCTATCAAGTGCTGGTGAAGCAGCATTATACTTGAATCTGATCTCCTTGTATTTGAGCTAGTGTATGACTACCGAATCTGTTAGTCCATTATGGAATTTCAGTGCATATAAGATCAAAGTGTTAGGAATCCCCCTCTGTGTGTACAGTAAATACAGTATGTTGAATTAAATGTCATTATATGACTGACTTTCCTGGCCAAGCCCACTGCTGGTCATTCATTCTGGGTTAATGTTTGGTCGACGCTGAATCCCTCTGTCAAGAATTGGTGCACCTTTTGCCCAAGGGTCCCGAGTGCAGCACAGCAATGCACACACACACACACACACACACACAAACATGCACACACACATAGATTTATACATATGTGCATTAAGGAACACACACAAACACAGAGGGGTTAAGGGGTTGCTTTGTTATCATGCAGGTGCCCTGTGGCTGTGATTAGGCGTTGTTTTCACTATCCCTCTAGTGTCCTAAAGCTTAGCAAGATGTCACAGCTATGGCAGGAATGCTCGCGCAGAGAGGCCAAGAGGGGGTCACAGCTAGGATGTAAACATCAACATTTTCTTTCTTAAAAGGATTTAGGCACACTTTAAGGGGAAAAAGGTCCACCACTGCACAAAGCCTGATCCCTAACTCCGCACCTGGCCTTAGGCGCAGACCTAAAACCAGCTTACCTCCACTTAATCCTTCACTTGAAACCATTTGTGGGGCACAAAACTGACCTTAGATCAGCATCTCAGTGTGGCCTAGGCTTTGTCAACACTGGGTTGTTGCTGCGTGTAGGGATTGGGAGAAGGGCTTTAGCTACAGATTGCTATCAGAGCAGACAGGAGTTTTACACCCTCTCTGGAGCTGTGCCATAGTGGCCCACAGACAATAGACCCTTTGTGAATTGCTGATTGGCAGACCTACTTATAACAAACGCGCTAAATGGCAAAGTCACAGTGGGAGGGGCAGGGTTCTGATAAATCCTGGTTTTCATTTAGACTACAATGATGTGTTTTGCTTTGTCTAAAGATGTCAGTATTGAAATTATACTTGGACATTGTGTAATATAACGATGATTAGGGAAAAGCCATATAGGCAAGCTATGACTATGAAAACATGAAAAAAGCTGACCAAACTCTTCTCTGACCCAGCTGTGTGAATATGGTCTGAATTAGCCCCACCATCTCCCCAGAGGATGAGCTGTAATGATGCAAATTTAGGGCCTTTCTGACAAGACCTTGACACTTGATATGTTGGTCAACTTCCCGTTCCATGTTAGTTTTACCAAGCCATAAATATTGAGTCCACGGGGACAAGTGGAAAGAAAAGAAAAGAAAAAACAAGGAGAGAGACAAGGAGATTGGGTTGAATCGTTTGACTCTGTTCTGTTGTAGTGTTACAGACCTGCAGCCCCATCTACTGTTGCACCACACAATAGAAGCTGAAGTTGCCTAGAAGCACAGATGTCTGGGATGAGAATGTGTCTTAACCAAAGCAATGCCCCAGCTGGGAGGGAAGTGGTCAAATGAAAAGCAATCAATTTCGGCTGGGCATTTCTTTTTTGTTTGCCAAGTGTTGTTATTGCGCAGAACTGTACTGTTCAAATGAAGTTTCAGTTGCTCTTTCTCCCTCACTCGCTCAGTCTCTGCCTCAAACATGTGACCATGGTTATGCTAACACAGCATGAGATGTGAACCATTTTTAGGCTGCGGCCACAACCATGGCATCTGCAACCCTTTCACTGGCCTCATCTGGAAGTTGCAAAATCTGGATTCATGTGGCAAATTGATATATTTAAGTAAACACTAATTCAAACACAGAAAAGCAGGAGTTTTGTTTGCAAACCTGGAATAAAATACTGTTTGTTATTTTTTGTGACAACTGTTACGGTCGTGTGTTTACTTTCTTTGCTTGCGTGCGCTAATGTAAATAAAACAACAACTGCTACCAGGTAGACACCCAAATGTGTATGGAGTGTGGTTAACCTGGCACCAAAACATCAACACAGTAAAAAACAGGCACCTTCCTTCATCTTGTTTGAATTCTAGTTACTGAGGATACATTTACTGCAGACAAACGAGTCCACTGAAACGCTGATGGGAGCCCCATATCTGTGTGTAAACAGAGCGATTACTAGTATTTGACAGTGGTTTGAAGTGGCTGTGTTTTTCTTCTGTGATCGTTTTGACATGTAGTTAATTAGCTCTTTCTGACAGAGTGAAACTGGCCCAGCTGTGGTTGTGCAGGTGAACAATGTCTTCTGCTTCCTGGCTGTGAAAGGGCTCTGTGTGGTCCTGGTTTCTTTACATCATACCCAAAAAGTGCACAGATTGCGAAACCTGTCATACATGTTGCCATTTGATATTCAGGAATACTTAGCTGATTGTTGACATTACCAACTGACCTTTTTTTTGTTTTTGGTACCACATGTGTGTGTGTGTGTGTGTGTGTGTATAAAGCTTCTGTTGAGGTGTATAGTGTCCACAGCTGTGAGGTAACTGTGCCTATAATCTGTCTCACCAGAACTGTGTAACCTGAGTTAGAGCAAGGTTAGAGGTCAGTTATTGAACTTGAATTACACTGGGAGAGGCCTCCCTCTGCTTCTCACCACTCCTCTCAGCCACCCCGTAGGGTTTGTTTGTTTTCTTTCCCAGTCTCTCCCAGAGCTTACCCAGTCCTCTGTAATGAGTATCTAATACACACCCTCAGACATGTTTACACTACATGTAAAAGCACTGGCTGTGTGATCTTATAACACACTCAGACATGTGTCAAAGTATATGCTGTGTGCGTATTGTTGTGTGCATGTATACGTATTCATGCATGTCTGCTCTTTCCTCATTCCAACTCCCACCCTCCATTTTCTCCATTTCTGAAGTCTGTTGCCTGAGGGGAAGAACACCTGCCAGTTTTTTTTTTCCCCTCCTCAATCTCAGATAAGACAATAGAAGTAGTAGAGGTGTTTGGTTACAGACACAGAGCAAGGAATGAGACATATTAAAACCTCCACTGTCTCACTCAAGGTTGCTGCAACTCTCCAGGTGTGAATAATGTCAAAATAACACATTATTGTGTCAGCAGAGTCAGGTTTGAGAGAAAAAGAGCTCCAGAGTTTTTTAAACTCATAATTTGACCTGAAACACAGGCTGTGGGCCCCCTCTGCAAGCTGTTAAGTTTTTAACATATCGTTTTTCACTGCACATGTTCCGTGTTATGTTAGTTACCAGGAATTTGGACTGAATGGACAATGAAGTTCCTGAACCTTGAGAGGATTATTTTTAATAGTAAGCAGAAGAAAGCCACCAGTGACATAGTAAGGTCACAGCGCACTCTGTTGGTGAACTCGCCACACTGTTCCATTTGCTTTAAAAGGTCCCAGAACAGCTTTGGTCTTTTTATAGGCAACAAACCACATCCCTGCTCCCTTTGAAGAGCTCGTATTCACTAAGTAGTAGTTAAGCTTGCCAGTACTTATGCAATATTTTATAAGTATGAGTGGTAGCGAGTCCCTTTGAACTGTAACCATTTATAATACCAAGCCTGATGGTCCCATAATACAAGAGTAAATAGGTTATACTCACATAATTAGCAGGGATGCCCATGAATTACTATTGAGTGGTTTCCCCTCGCACCAGGTGGATATGAGGAACAGTCAGAATCACTTGGCTTCAGAGTATTTAAATCTTGGCTCTGCTTGTTGTCAGATACCCAACTTTCGGTAGTTTGATTTTACACACTCTTAAGGCCATACAAGTATAAACTCATATGTAAGCAGTAATCATGCTACTGTTCTCTCAAACCACTCAGCAAAGCAGGCTTGAAACAATAAAGTCAATAAAGTGTTGACCAATAAATGTATATAGTTAAAAGTTTCAAGTTTGTTAGGTTTTGCAGTTAGGACCCCAAAGCAGAGACAAAATAACCAAAAATGATTTGCCTGACCATGATGACTTGGAGTTCATTGTCCAAAAAGAAAAATAAAGGCAGGCAGAGGTGGCAGGAGGCTGGCCTGCACGCACAAGACAACACAGAAGGAATACAAAAAGCTGAAGGCTGACAAGGAAGCCTGCAAAAAGCAATAATTACAAACATCCTGAGATGCAAAAAATTAAAAAAAGAAGCTGTCTATGAATGTAATCATTCAACCAGGTCACAGTCATCTTCAGAAGGTAGTTTGAAGACGTCTCACCTGTCATTCGAGAGAAAAGAACCGGTATTTAGCCTCTGTAGTCTGGAAACCTTGAGAGACGATAAGTTAAACAACGTCGGTCATTCACACCCCCCCGACCCAGTTTCAGGTTGTTCGTTTCTACTGAGTCAAGGTGTTAAGGAAGGTCGTTATGGTCACCTGAGAGACAGAGTATTGGAGTTCCCCTTTGTTGTTCTGTGTCGTTTTGTTTTCCCTAATGAAAAGATCAGGGCAATCGTAATGACATTGCACTGCACATTATTTGGAGGTTGATGCAGAAAAGAAACCAGGTGTGCCTTGTCAGCTGCCTCGGCTACAGTTAGCCACGCCCCTCCCTGCAAGATGAAACGGGCCGAGAGAAACAACAAAGTTTATATAATATAGTCTTTATTAGAGATTGTATTGAAATTTTACAATGTCTCAAGGGAATTATTGGAATTTCCATTTCATTTACTATAATAGAGACGCTAAAAATAAACAATCCTGTAAGTGGCTCTTACAGTTTTGTCCCTGTCAAATTTCAATGACACTTCAAATAACAGCTTGAAAATGCAAATCTATTGTATGATTAAGGTTATGTTTTATATATCCCGTGCATGTTATTGAGAAGGTATTTGGGGAGGAAAAAAAGTAGAAGAGTATGGTGTTAAACCCCCCCATACGTGCACTGATGAGATTGAACCACAAGATGCTGCTAATGTACTGTCTTCAATCTGCATCATGCTGTATGGGTTCATAAAGAGGACAATGCAGGTATCGGCATAGAGAGACCCCGTGCCAGGTCCAGAGACTTCATATACTGCAGTCCCTCACACTCTTGCTACATCACATCTTAAAAAAACAGATATTGACCTTGAAATAAAAAGGTCTTTCAGGTTGATATAATTTTAGATAAGAGAGTTTTAACGTCTTATTCACAACAACCCCTTTTCATCGAGTGCCAGTCTGTTTGAAGTTTCACAGCTCAGCTTATCAAAAAAGGGATTTTCCCATATTATGTAGGATAATTATTGTTCATTCCTGGCATCTAAAGATAAGTGATACAAGCAGCTGTTGATGTCTGAAGGTGAAAGGGCAGAGAGGCATGCAGGTGGACTTTGGCCTATAATTTAGTGTAGTTAACAGTGTGCTAAAGGTGTTGCTTGGGAGAGATCTGGACTTAATATTGCTAATGAAGGCACCAGCAGGCAGCCATTTGAGAACACCTGTTCCTCATCATGCCCACACTCTGTTTATTCTTTCATGTACATAAGAGGCAAAAAAAAAACCTTACTTTGTTGGATGTTGCATGTTGGATATTCACTGTGCTGATGACACCGCTGACCACTGACCTCAATGAAATATTGATCCCTTTAGATGAACTCAGGGGGTCCTTGTTTGGTCAGTAAATTGTGCTGAAGGTCAAATCTATCTTGATGAAACTGGCCTCCACACACAGCGACAAATTACCAAATGGAAGTGGGCAACTGCCTTTGGGCCCCATGTGTGGTGATTGTACTACTAATATAATTAATTACCCTTGTTTGTCTGACTAAATGTACAAATAAATTGGAAGAATATATTAGCTTCCTTGTGTTTGACTTAATCATATACAGGGGTCCTGTATCACACTCTGAATGAATACCTTGGTGCACAGTCTGTCAAATTTCAAGTTTAATGTTGTTGCTGCTGGAACCATGCAGCGCAGGAATATATCTACACAAATAATGATGTGTGCGCAGCTTAATATCTCCTGACACCTTCGCCTCCTAAAGCAGCATCCACATTATTAGTTACAAAATAGGGAAAAAGAAAGTGACTATTGACATCTCGTATGGTTTTATTTCAGAAGCTCGGTGTCTCTTGGAATGAAGACAAAAAGGAAATTTCTCGTGTTTTAATATTCTGACAATTTCTCCTTGTACTGGAGGCCTTTGCCTTTGAGAATGCAGCGGCTGGTTTTAGATTTGGCTGGTACCTCAGGTCTGATAGGAAGACTAATAATGGATATCAAAGTCTGAGGCATGGGTGGAAAAACAATGACTCACCGTTTGTGGCTCTGCTCTGGTATGATGGTATACTGTCTATACTGTATGCTGTTCTTACTGAATACATGCTTCTTTGGAATTATTGACTTTTAATTTCACTAATTTTTCTCACTCACTCACTCACTCACACACTCACTCACAGACACATACACACTGGAATCCCTCACTGACTTCACCAATCTCCAGTCACTGAGCTCCTTTCTGAGGCCTGGTCTCCAAACTGTCACTTTTAATCAATCATTAATGACAGGCGGCAAACTCAAACAGACTCCTATTACGACTGACATGAGAAGGGGCCGGTCACAATTTGACAGGTCCGACTCATCTGACACATTTGACTGTCAGCACCGGCCATTGACTGACCACAAACACAGAGGTGGGGCGGGGGGGTGCTTGGAGGGCTTGAATAGGCTTCAGTCTCCTTTTGGAAGTGGCAGAAAATAACCAGTGTGGGTGGTACAATGCCCAGAGGGCTTCTATGTCTTATTGAACAAGAAAGTTAAACTAAAAAAAAAAAAAGTCCTTAAGGCAGTGACGCATTCTTGACTCACAGAACTTTGAAGAAGTAAAAATGCCCACAGTCGTGTATGGGCACTGAAACATAAATAAGCATCTATTCCAGCTGATGGGTGTGGATGGTTTTCTTATTTTCTCCCATAGCTGTCTTTTGCTGTTTGCCACAATTCCATCCTGTATCCACCTCTGGGTGCAGAGTCTACAGCTATTTCAGATTGCCAGGCTGATGTGACTCAGATGTGGTTTTTAGTTTGTTTTGTTTGTTTTTTTGCTTTTGTGACTCAGATCTGAATTTTTTTCAAGTCTGTGTGGACAAATAAATCTGATGGTCAGTTCTGATCTGTGTGTGTGTGCAAAAGCAAGTCCCCGTAATGTAAATGATAACAAGGTGAAGACATGTTGTGTGGTTAGGATGGGGTGCGGTTAAGGGTTAGGTCAGTAGTAGTTGGGATTAAGTTTAGAATAAGTCTACAAAAAAATTAATGTAAGTCAATGTCTTCTGATGTCAAGGAAACTAGACTGTGTGTGTGTACATTGAGCTTGTCAGGAGCAGTAGTCCTCATGGAGATGTTACTGATGAACATGCACAAAGGTGTCTGTGTATCACTCACGTGTGCTGTCTTATATACTCATTATCACCTTAATTTCATATGCAAGACCCTTCGTCAAATCTGAACGGAAGTGAATCAGAATTGATTCAGAATTGAATGTGTGACTGATGAGCTGAACGTAGTCTTCTGTACGTGATCTTGAGATGATTGAGAACGGTCATACCAGAAACCATATGGCTGCGTGTGATTAAGCCATACAACAATGGAGCGGAGTTAAATTGGCTGCAATAGCTTTCATCTCTGACCCTTCTCCCTCTACAACTCTGAGCAGTCTCACAGATAGCACGTTTTCTGTCGTTATTCATGATGCATGTATGGAAAAAGGCATCATGACACTTGAATGTGAATTGTCAAATCTGCATCTGTATTGAATCGTAGTTGAACATTAAGCTGGTAATGTGAGAATAACTACAAATTCTCAGAGTTTCTCTTCTATACACAAAGTGGTCATCAATCCCTCAATGATAGCTCTGATCCTGCAGGGCTTCTGAGTCCAGTGAGAACTGCCATCAGTTCTATCTTCAATAGTTTGTAACAAAATGCTGATGCTGCTGATGGATTTTCACTCACTATAGTTTTACCTTGTGTATCCTTCACAACAACCTACAAGCAATAATGTATTTGTATCCCAAACATGCAACATTGTTAAACAAACTGAACTGTTGCGTGCACTTGCTCTGAGAATGACATCATTCCAAGTTTTTCCTCACAAGCCTGATCCCCTGCGTCTCACCCACTCCAAGCTTGGGGCCATTGGGTATTGCCTCGGACGCACGGAGGCGCTAGATCACTTCAGGCATCGATCCTGTCCCTGCATTGACTTGCACAATTTGAAACCAGACGTGCCACTCATTCAGATCCCCCCCCCCAACCACCCTTTTCTACGCGTCTTCTCTCTGGCTGCGTGTCGCTCAGTCAGTCCAGTCCGGCAGTGTACCCGCTCTGCTGCGCCTGCGTCCGCCTCCACTGCTCTCCAAAGCCGAGACGCGCCACCGCCGCCGTCAGTGCGGGCATGTCATACTGGCAGCAGCAGTAGTGGGTTTCCGCCAGATCTGCTTTTGAGCAGATTACAAGAAGAGAGGAAGAATTAATAAGAGCAGAAGAGAGTGAAGTGACTCATTTCTACCCCCAGCCGTGCGTCGAGAAGAGCAGATGAGTCAATGGCAGGGGCACAGCCTGGAGTTCATGCGCTGCAGCTCAAGCCAGTGTCCGTGCCAGAGAGCCTGAGAAAGGGCAACAAATTTATGAAATGGGATGATGTAAGTAATGGCGAAAGAGACCGGCAGGGCTTTTCCTTTTTTTTCTTCCACTGTCCGATCGTTTCTGCATGATTTCTTTGCATGCATGTTCCACCACTGGTGGACTGTTTATTACAAAATCCATAGGTTACTCATGCTAGTAGTGGAGTGTCTGACAGTGGCCGGCTGCCGTTGGCTCGCTGGTTAACATGCAACAGCTGTAGTGTCAGTTGGCATGTGCGTGTTTACAATAACGTGTCTCCTGTGTGTAAGTGAGTGAGCGCGTGCACGTGTGTGTATGTGTGTGTGTGAGAGAGAGAGTGTGCGCGCCGCTCATTAAATCAAATTAAACATTTGCAGGGAGCTCGCCCCTCCCCCTTCACTGGGAACCTTTTATCAATTAAATACAATTAATTAGTGTTTCACAGCTGTGTAACTACCAGGCAGGACTTCAACAACCGTTGTGTTTTCCCCTCTTCCTTTTATTTCGTTATCACTCTTCCACAGTTATGACAGTCTACAGCTGTAGTGAAATGACCTTGATTAAAATTGATCGCACAGTGTGAAAACCTAATAGTTGTGACCTATTTACAGACAACTGCACCTTCCCCAACAACAACAACAACAACAACATATCATATCCTTGTTAACCATCCTTTTTTTATTTTTACACATCCAATAGACAATGATCATGTATCAGTTACTCTTAAAATGCAACAATATCGAGCTGGTTGTCCTTGTCACTATAATAGCTATTTATATTCTGAAAGAAACTTTTCTGTGTTTTTTCTCTACATGCTTCCGTCTCATTGGAATAACTGCTTGAATTCCTTATTGTTTATTGTGAGAGAATCTGAATACGAGCACAGCCATCATTAATTAGTGGTATTGTTTTGAAAATTAAAATTCCCACCTGTGATTGTTGTGTTTTAGGGATTCACGATATTATCACATCACCATAGCTATATCTGCTGTAAGATGATTATGCAAATATTATGTTACCTGACAGAAGAGAGACTAAATGACATTTGCAGTTACGTGCAAGGGTAAAACACATATTTATTGGTATCTGTTATCAGGCTAAGCACCGCCAATATATTGGATACTGGCAAAAAGTCCAATATCAAATGTTTATTAATGTTGCAGTTTGTCACTTTTATTGTTTTACTGTTTGGTCATTGTGAAAAGAAACGGTGGAATATTATTAGTTTTTCGGTGACTCTGTCAAGCAATGCTATCAGACTTGTCTGAGGGAGCATTTGTGTGTATACAGCAGCAGTGCAGGGGCGGGTGGGGGCAAGAAGTGTTTATCCTGTCAAACTGCTGAAGTAGTAAAATTCATTTCTGAAACTTTTTGGTGGGCGCTTCTTTGTGTTTCCGTCATACTCCGAGTTTACTGGCATCTCATTTTACTGGTACAGTGATGCTCCGTTTCCTCCTTCTGAACAAATCACTCACTGTGTGCAGCACAGGAATGTTGCTAGGCGACTCAAGAGCCAAACACCGCTATACTGACAAACACAGAGAGTTGTGTGTGTGTGTGTGTGTGGAGTTCATAAACTTAATTAGTATTGTGTGAACTCATTTGACAATGGTTTGAATCTAATTTGTTTATAATCAAAAGTTACACACTACAGTTTGTTTTTTTAAACAAACAAAGTGTGTGGTAATCATACACACTGATCACCATAGCAATTCAAGATTTGATAATAAATGTGTTATTTCTAAAGGTAATATTTAAAACAATGAAAGAAAATAAATATTTGTATTCCCAGAGATCAGGTTGTGAAAGCACAGCAAAGATGACATTAGAGCAGCAGTGCTTCAGGAGCGTGAATGTGGTCAGTACACACATGACGAACAGGAAATAATCAACACTTGCACACCTATCACTTTGTCAATCATCAATCTCAAGTTAGACACCCTGAGTATTTCCTTTACTTGTAATTATTAGTGCGTGCTCACCCTGTCACAGCTCTTCGGTTGACATGCTGTGGGAAGGGAGTGTGTCTGGTGTGTGTCTGTTTCCTCCACCAGCTGCGTTTGTGCACTGCAGGTTGTACATGAGGGCCATATCTCCAGAACCAACTGCCCGCCTGGCTTTTCCTGCAAAAACACACACCCATACACACAGCTACTCTGGCTGTTTGATTTCCCACACACTCCTTCCTTCCTCTCTGTATCATTTCATGGAAAGAATCACAGAGGAACACAGACAGACCAAGAGAAGAGAGAGAACCAGGACCAATACATAGTCGGTTTAGAAAGAACGTTAGGATTAACTCTAACCTCTCTTAGTAAAACAAATAGATAAAAGCATCATAATTTCTCAGCATTTGAATGTGTGTGAGTTGCTTTAGTTCAGTGCTTTCTGTGTAGATTCTCATTCATTCAGAAATGTCTTTGAATCAGGTGTAGATTTGAATCTGCTCATTTGTTGGTTAGTTCCACTCTCTTGAGCGAAATATCTCAGGAAGGCCTTGAAGGCATCATTGTATTTTGCACAGGTGAAAGATCAAAGATCAATATTTGTGGCCATACCTTAAGAAATTGTATGCAAATTAACGACACAATGCGTATATATCCAAACAATGAAGGTTCAACATATTTGTTACACCTTAATGATTTGCGACAGCTCTTTTGTGGTCATTAGGGACTGTGGTTGTGTATTTCCTATACCTGACTGTTTGGCTGAGGCATATAAACCTGAGGCAGTTAATCTTTTGTTTTCCTGTAAAAAGGACAGGTTTTGTGACACTGCTGAATATTTAGAGGCAAAAACGTGTGAAGTTGTGTTTACTGAGTAAAGATGACACACCTGCTTCATGAGCAACAGCCACGAGTCTTCAGGAGCAGAGCAGTGCAGTGCAGACATCAGCCCACAGTGCTTGGTGCTTGACTGTTGAAAAAGAATAGGAGAGCAATAAGAAAACATCTTGAAATGTTTGCAAGTCCCAGACTTCCTCAAGCTAACAATGTTTATTTCCCACAAACCTCAAAAAGACATGCACATGCAATGCTGTGTCCGGGTAGAGGAAAGAATCTCGATACCTACATGTATTATAATATTAGCTTGAATGATTATTTGTCTTGCTTGCACTGATATGATGTTGTAAATTGTGTAAGTATAGTAAATTGTGAAAGTATAGTATTTGTATCAATTAAAGTTTTCAGGAAAAACAAACCAGAAATGTGATGCATGAAGATGCATCGATCATTATTCTACAATCAAATCAAACGTCTCTTTATCAGAATTGAATCATATGAAATTGTGAAATTACCCAGAGCCATACCATCGCTACAACCTAATGGTTTGTACTTTTGTTGCTGCCACTTGCAGATGACTTGCTGCTGCTGGAGCTCATGAAATAGCTGGTTTATAAAATAATGCCTGCTTGTGTTCTTATTTGTCAAGCACCAAATGGTTGCTTTGCTTTTGAGAGCGGAGAATAGACAGACATCCAAGTCCTTACGCCTTTAGAGTTCAAGACCGCTGTCAGATTAGAAATATGTAGCTGATGAGGCTGGGTCCACTTAAACAGACTTTGGTAATCTTATGATTATATCAGGTTTTGGTTTGAGGGGCGTTGAAAGGGATATTATGAGGCACCACAGGGGAGCTTGAAATCCCGTAAAAGTTATGAGATGTGTCATTAGCATACGGAGCAAAAGTGCGTAGAGTTAAATATCTCCTCTTTTACACATCCCCTCAGGTGATGGCTAATGATAAAGGCAGTTCACTGAAAATGGCAGCATCTTCTCCCTGGGACTGGTTCCCTCAGGGCACGCAAACTTTTGCAAGTCAGTCAATAAATTGATTTAAATGTAGCCAAAGAGCAAGGCCTCACCACTATTTAATGTCTCTCCATTAGTGACAAATCCTCAAAGTAGTCACATCGTAAAAAAAAAAGCAGGATGAATCTCAGCAAATCAATTTAAAGTCTAATCTACAATGTTTTTGGTAGTTGTGTTTTTGTATATGCAGACCCATGAGAGGGATCTTTAAGGTCCATAATGGCTTAATGTGTAAGTAGTGGTGGTTGTGGAGAGTGCGGTCATTAGCGTAGAGGCTGGTGAGAATAAATGCTCCTGCATCATTAGGCAGGTTCCCGGTGCTTTCAAGCCTTCTCCTCTTCCATCTGACATCACAAATAATCCAATCAATCACCACATCTCGCCCATGACGTGAATTCTTGACTTACGGTCGCTGAATATGACTCACAGAAAATAATTGGAACATTGTAACTTGAGGAGAAATCAGCGATGTGGTGCTGCAGTTGTTATGAGATATATGTTATATGTATGAACTGTGTACATGAGCCTTAAGCTGTAAATACTGAGTGTGCGCGCGTGCGTGTATGTTTGTCTGTCAACCAAGCCTGCTAAGATTGTGCAGCCGTGTGAACACAAGCAAAACGATTCCTCTTGTGTCTCCACTAGATTCCATGGGAATGGTGGGTTGCCATAGCGAACATCACTGTAGCAAATGCCTCTGATGCGACAGCTTACCAGTTCCCGCGTTGAATGAGTCGTCTCGTTTACTTTCCACTTGCTTCTCTTTTCCCCCCTTTTGCTTTCATTCTGTCATTTTAATTTCTCCACGGGTTCATAAAGAGAGTGGGTTTCACAATTGGTCTGTCATGGAGCAGGTGTTTCAGGCTCCATACACTGCAACTGTCTTACTTAGGTAGTGTGAAATGATTTCAGAGTACTAATGGTTCTCTACACCTCCACACAGGCTTCTCTGCTGTTTACCAGCCACCAGCTCGACCCTTTAATGATATCTTGCATGGCAGGTCGAATAGGGTCGCACTCAAATACAACAGACATGTTGCAGATGAAAAAAACCATTAGCTCCGTGTCCCAATGCTGTGATATGGACATCATTAGAAGCCTCATGAGGGCACTTTGAAGATTTTCTGTACAGCAAATGCAGTTTCTATCACTTTGATCTCACAGCCATGGCTGATGGAGGGATACAATGTGCTACTGTTCAGCAGAACCATTGCCACCATGGACACAGAGGGAAAAATGCAAAAGGCTCTATCTTTTTATAGAAGCGTCCAATAATATCTGGCATTGCTATGTATGCCTCGGGGTCAAGCAGTGTGCGTATGTGTTTGCATGTGTGTGGCGCGAAAGATTAAAAAAATCAACTGTGTAACAACCAGCAATTAATGTTTTCAGTCGCTTCTAACATATGCAAGCACATGAGAACATATACTTTATATACGCACACATACCCCTGGCCTATTTGGTCATTTGTGGCGATGCCAGGTCATGCTATGTGAAAGTACCCTAGAAGGAGAAAACTGAGTGCATGCGTCACAACGTAAACAGCACCTGTGGTGCTATTGCAGATAATGGCATGCATGTGGTTTTACAAAAGCTGCACACATAATCATGTACCCATGTAGAAACTGCATACATAAGCTATGTTCAGATTGATAATATGACATTCCCATTCTTAGCCACAAGTGTCTGAAAGCATCTGAAAGCAACTGTCCTCTCAAACAGTACCTAATGCCTTTTTGCGTGTGTCATTTTTGCATAAGTTAATATGGTGAGCGCCCAAAGGGGAAATTCAGAAACAGAAGCTATCGCAGTGGATTTGTGGGTGAGATTTCGCTGTAAAAGATGGCACTCTCCCACATTGTTGTTTGATTTTGCTGTGTTGCCGCCACATGTCGAGGACGTAAACACATAGTGCATTTGTGCTATTGCTGCATGTCGAAGGCACCAGCGCTCAGAGCATGAATGTTCTCACTCTTGTTGAATTGGCTTCATATTGGATAAATATCTGACCTAGGACCACAAACTGAAGTGACTTGATCAGATTTTTGAACACACAGCACTAAAAAAACTCAGATCGGACATGGATCACTTTAGTTTGACAATGTGAACATGTCTGTCAACCATGTGAACATAACCTAGACGTAAGCACACTCACATTGACTCCTTTTGTCTTTTCCTGCAGGATTCTACCACTGTGACCCCAGTGACTCTAACAGTTGACCCCAAAGGCTACTTCCTGTATTGGACTGACCAGAACAAGGTAAGACACCGCACCACAATGACAAAAAAAAAAAAAAAAAAAAAAATACAAAAGTGTAACCCAAAACCTAACCCTCATAGAAGGCACTTGAAACCTGTTTCTCTGTGAAAGTAGAAGATAAAAATCACACCACAGGCAACGTCTTCCTCTGCAAAAATGAGTTCATTATCACAGCAGCAGTAATCCTTGTCAGTTTGGAAATGTTTAACATCAAATTAGCAGCAGTGTGTTTGCACATACAGTATGTGATTGGCCAACACAGTGCACTGTCAGAAAGCTTGCACTGCACTATGATAAAGGTAAAGACAGGACTATATGTTGTGCTATTCTTCATTCATATTTCTCCCTGAGCCCTTTATAGCCTGCAGCCACTGATGCACTCACAGTCGTCTTAGTGAGGAAGTCTGAATCTTCCCCAGTGGGTTTGTTGGAATGAATGCTTTTAGTAGTGAAGGGAGTAAATCCAGGAATAAATTTAGGTGCAAGGAGCTTTAGTGTCATTCGACTTGTTAAAGCCCCGCTGAGTAAGAAGGGGAATATACCAAAGGAAAAAAAACAAACTACTGTCTGTTTGGTTATCTCTAGTCAATGTGAAAAAGACTTAACCCTCCCACTTTGTTGTTAGCAGCATAGAATCTGTATACAATATAATCTTCTCTCACAATGAGGTCAGCCATCCGGAAACTATCTGAATTTCCACACCATTTCAATCGTGTTGCACTGGAACGTTCCAGTGCTTTAGGAAAGCAATTAATTCTAACCACAAGGATATCATTTATCTACATGTCTCACAGGAAGTTGCTAGAAACTACCCACGTTTATCTACCACTGTCATCTGACAGTAATAATTACCATGGCAACACCAAAAGAATTTGTGCCGGCCACATGAGGTGAGCAAGCTGTAATGATTACAGCCATGTTTCTTAGAAAAAACTTTGTCTCTGTAACAATGTAGACATACATTGTTAATAAAAGACACACACAAGATCAAAAATATCATTTATTTGACACATTGGGATTCTTTACAGGCTACTTTCAGGGTCTTTTTGTCTTTGATTTGCTAGCTGTTGCCATTTTTAAAATGTGTTCATCACCACATTGACCCATCTTCCATTCATAATCCATGTAGCACATCAGGAAGTGAGGTTCATCCACTCCAGATTAAGCTTCTGAAAAGAGCAGTTCTGAAAGAAAGGGGACAGAAATCTAATCTGCTGCACCTGAAGTGCTTAACATGACACCTGTGAGAGTATGCCGTAGCGCATTGTGCTTTGTCTTTGCTTCAGTTATGGCTTTCATAATAGCGGGAAGGAAGTTGTGATTTTTAAGTTACCTGATCCTGTAAGACTGTAAACTTATCCTGTTGAGTGCTTGCCCTCCCTTTAAGTCTTTCCATTATTTGCCTTTTCTTTTTCTGCAAAAACACATTTGAGTCTCTGCCAGTCCGACGCAGCTATTCTTCAAAAACCAATCCAGCTCCGAGCATCTTGACGAGCATAATGTGCTTCTGTTCTATTTGTGTGTATAACTGTTAGAGGTAGACTAATTAATAGCCATCATTGATTTTATGTTTGCCTAGATGAGGATATTTCACTGGAGCCATGCAAGGGTATAGACAGGAGTGCTGACCGAGACTTTACCCCTGCACACATACCTCTGCGCACAAACGCACACATAAGCACGTCATTTATGAGTGTGCTGCTTCTACTGTTTGGTAGAGCGTATTAAAAAAAGATGGGTTGCCTCCAAGGTCTATGTACAGTTCTAATAAGCAGTCAATAGGGAAGGGGAGAGGAAGATGCAGACGACTATACTTTATTTGACGCCTTGTTTGTTTTTCAATGTGGAAAAGTGTGTGTCTGTGACAGGAGTCAACAAGCGCTTAGTGTCATTTTCCATCAAGGAAATTGAGAGAGCCTCTTTGGCATCCATTTGTCGTTATTTCCGCTGTCTTTGGCATAAAGGAAGGATTTTGAATGGCAAAGCGTTTGTCTGTGTGTGTTTACATATGTGACTGTCTGTTCTCTCTCTCAACATTGACAGCAGTCGTGCTGCACACATAATAATTCAAACTGATGTCATGCACAGTCCGCACAGAACTCTATTAGGGCATACAAGAAAGGCAAAGCCTACGGTATATTCCTCAGGCCCATAATCAATGGAAAATAGTGTATGTTTATGAAGATGTCTGCTCTTGTGTTTTTGCTGGAGTTTATGCACGATGTGGCCGCACATCTGTTCAACAGACCAATTTAAACAAGCTACAATGCTCCGTGCAGTTGTTATGTGTTTGTTAGAGACCCAGTCTGATGGCCTGCAGAGTAAAAGCATTCCTCAGATTCTTCAGGAGCACAGCAGAACTGTAGCCAGTGTGCCCGCCGTGCTCACTTTCAAACACACATTGTCACTGATGAACACAGTTCTCTTGCACATGTCAGACTGACTATTTCCTGGAGGCCTTTCTTAAGGATTCTCTCTGTGATAGAGAGAAAAAGCAATTTTTATTCATCTTTACTTTTATTTATCCAGTACTATGAATTATTTATTAACTCATCCCGGGTAAAATTCCAAGTTCAGTCAGTCTGAAGTCATGAATCTGATTTCTTTCGACTTGACGTGACACAATCGACACAGACAGCTCAACCTTGACTTTAATACCAAATGCTCCTGACTCACCTTTGACGTAGAATTACTTCAATTCCTGCTGAAGATCAATGATTAAAATTCACCATATCAACTTTTTAATGACAGCAGTTATATTTTAAATCAGTCCAATCACAGCTAATTAGATTGCATGAGCAGAAGGGAAAGGTGTTTTTGGCAGTGCACGTCAGCGGTAATTATTTAACTTTGTGTGAAATCAGACTGTAAACAAATGTGAAATCAATAAGCCCTTGACACAGTCAGTGCTGGAATTGATTATTAATCCAAGCTTTGTTGGCATAAATATTACATTTAGAATCAGTAAATAACTGACATTTCTGACGTACGGGAAAACGGAAATATGATTAGCATGACGCGGTATAGGAAAACGAGTAAAAGAAGTAAAGGTTATGAACTTACGTACAAAATTTGTTTGCCAACCATCAAGATCAGGAAACACAAGCAGTCAACTTAACTGTATAAAATGAAAACAATGGCTAAAGAAAATCTTTTGTCCTCTTATCTTTTATAAAGTTGTCATCGTTTTTTCTCTTCAAGTGGGAACAGTGATCAGTAACACATTTCAAAGTGAGAAAAAAAACACATTTTGCACTAATGAGGGGTTTCTCTTTGAGAACGTGAATGAAATTTGTCAGTGGAAACACAGTTATTGAGACAGAGAGACAAGTTCCTCTGTCAGAGTCTGATCCAGCAGTGGATTTCAGCTATGTTTTAAGATGAAAAATACAAAGATTAGTTGTGAATACATTGCCAGATCTCTTTAAGTTTGCTGTTTGATTCCTCCAGTTTCATCTCAAAGCTTTTTATAGAAGTCACAGTAAGTTGTGCAGACAATTCGGCCTCAGCTTTAGTAAGCTTGTATTTTGAGAATGATTTGTTGGAACACTAACATGATACTCTCATTGATTTCTGATAGTCTGTCTGGGCAACCGAGGTGACTTAACAATAGCAGCAGCAGCTGACAAGATAATTGAAGACATCCTGGTTTCAGAGATAAGCTTAATCTGTTTCATTCACGTCACCCCTATCACTGGTGGACTCTTACCAAAAGAGCAGATTTAAGATGAGGAAGTTATTAAAGTTAATGTATCTCTCCTTTCCCTTTGGGTAGAAACAGGTAGAAACTGTGTGGATTCTAGTGTGAGTGGTTGCAGGATGCCAGTGAAACCAATTGGAACTCATCAATCAAAGAGAGTGGTTGCTATCAACAAATCATTTGTAGTTCTATGAAGGGCTGTGAAACTAGATTGGAGCTCTTCATAAAGATTATTTAACAGAGATTGACGTGGACCTGGACTGCAGATGTTCTCTTAAGTCATTTGGCAAGAAACGGTTAAATTGGAAATTGGTCTGAAGTTATTGTGGCTGTTTGGATCAGTACCAGGTTTCTTGGGTATAGGAGTTATGGCAGCTGTTTTGAGAGATGACGGAACCTACCCAGATGTCACAGAGGAGTGGATGCTGTCAGGAATAAGAGAGGATAAGTAGGGAAGACAGACTTTTGACCAGCTGATTTGGCAGGGGGTTTAACTGACAGGTGGAAGATTTTTGATTTTTCAGTAAGACAAGATTTTTCAATAACACTTGGGAGTTTAAAAGTGGAGGAGGGAGCTAAAGAGGGATTAGAATACACTTTACTAAGTGTACTAGATGCTGACTGGGATAAATAGGTTTATTTGGAGGTGAAATCTTTCACTTTTAGCATTTAAAAAGGACACGAAGGTGTGACAGTGGCCAGACGAGGAGCTTAAAGTGTATCGCACACATTAACAGTTGCACAAGTGGCAGCCAACTCAATACGCACATCCACAAACACACAGTTACACATGTAACACACACACTAACATTCCTAAAGTGTCCAACCAGGAACAGGTGTTTCTTTCGAAGGTTAAAAATAACTTCTCTTCTTATTGGTTGAGCCTGCTTTCAATGGGAGGAGCTTTGCAACACTGCGAGGTGGACTGACTCACTCAAATGAACAGCCTTTTGGTTTTGTTGCCATGGTTGCCGTGCAGCAGCAGCACACACCTTGGAAATGTCACATTATTCTTTGCCCCCCCTGCTTATATTCTGAGAATGTAGATACTCTGAAACTGATATCATTGTTGCCCTGTGTGTGTGTGTGTGTGTGTGTGTGTGTGTGTGTGATTTGCTCGATGTTTGTGTGTGTTCGGCGGCTGTGGTTGTAACAAAAGGTTAAATGCTTTCTCCTGGTTTTTGTGTTTCAGCAGTGGGCAGTCACAGGACAAGCTCTCAGTATATGGCCTTGAAACGGTGTTCAGAGGTGAAAGATACTTCACCCCAGGCCAAAACCAGATCATGCCATTTTGCAGCGAGTGAGTGTGTGATATTTATGAATGAGCCTTGTATTGAACCTAATCACAGCATGAGTAAGGCTGTCTTTATACACATAAACAAACACACACCTTTCTTTCTCTCTGCTTTGTCATTGTGGAGTTCACACATCCGATTCCCCCCACACAGCAATTTTCTGCGATTACCAGCTGCTGCTACTCCAGCCTTCGTCAGCACTATATGGGTGTGAAAGACAAAGCAAAAAAGTGCAACCCATCTACTAAAAGTGAATTGCGACCTCTGCCAAGTTTCAGCTTAGTGCGCAGAAGCCCTTTTTCGTCTGTACCCTTGCTGAGAGAAAGAGATTAAGGGAGTGTGAGAGATAATGAAGAAAAAAAAGGACAAAAATGATGATCAGCGAAGAGGATGACAACTGTCATGTCCCCTTTATTAGCTGGGGTATCAGTTCAGTGTGTCACTTTGATGGCACATTAGTATTCTGGCAACATAAGTTAGGTTGGTGTTTTACTTTAATTGGCCTTCAAGGTCCAGTGTGTAAGTTTTAGGAGGGTTTATAGGCAGGAGTTAAATATGCTACTCATAAGTATGTTTGTATAAGTGTGTAACTGCTTTAAAGAGGCCATAGTGTGGTCCTATCTCACTTATATGTGAGATATGGAGGTACAAACATGAAGTCGTTTTTATGGTCAAAAAGCTCCTAGTCGCTGCAAACGAGCCGATGTAAATGTCTCATCACTGACGCTTTCGTCAGCCGCGCTGTTTCAGACCAAAGCCACACCCGCAGAACACAGACTGTCTTGTGAATGGTCAGCCAACAAGAGCTTTCCCACTGTCTTGTGATTGGCCAGTTACCTGGAAGTGACGTAATTGGCACGTCAGCTCTCAGACCCGCAGCTCCCCCTCTGGAAAGGCGGATGCACCGCTAGCAATTATCAAAATATTGATTAATGCCGTCGTCATGATCCCTCGCCGGAATCCCTTACACATTTGATCGGGAGTCTGACCCAGAGTCAGAAGACACTGTGACAAGTGAACCACATCCATCACAAAGACTGCTGCAGGACGTCTGTAGCTTGGATAATGTTGTGGTTACCGAGATGATAAACACACACACATGCAAATGAAACACGAGCAAACGTGTGTAGCTTAGCCTGTAGCCGGATAATGCTAAACGACAGAACAAGCACACAAAGACAGTTTTACAGTTTGTAAATATTGTAATATACGTATTGGCACTGCTCCTTCCTTTAGGTGAAGTTTGGTGCTGTGTCCTGCTTCATATTGCCTGAAGTTTGTGTAACAATCCTCCGTGAAGTGGTTGCCGCATACATGGAGGTATTTGGGAATTGTAGCAGGGATATTCCTATCAAATATGAAAGATATCCACTAAGCTTTTCTTTGCTCATTAGCGGGGAGCTTGTGGAGCGTCTGGTATTGTTTATCCCAACCCAGAACAGAGCAAACACTCTTTTTCTACATGTTCTGAACCGATACGCTCAGCAGCTACAACTGGAGTAGTTCTTCTTCTTCTACGGTTGAAAGTATGTCACCGGATGTGCCCGGACTCTAGTGCGAGGACTAGGAGGCGCTGCTGTTTACAGGAGTGGTGAGATTTGCCAGTGACATAATTAGTCAACGGAAGTGCCTTGCTGCTTTGTAGAGCTCAGGAAAACAATGAAACCCTGCGCTCTCAGCAGTGGCTGAACTGATTGTTAAGGACTTTTGGGGGTTTCATAGACGAGCTAATGGCGCAGATACACACCTAAACGCTACGTTTATTGGCACTTCCGGGCTATGGCCTCTTTAAGTATTTATAAGTCGTTTGGTTTTCATAGCCACAGAATAAGCCGTTTATATTTACTCTTGGCAAGGACCTTTGTTTACCCTGTTTGTGTACAGCAGCCAGGACAGACAAAGCATGTGTTGGGGTTTTTGAAGTACAAGCTTAACACGCAAATGAAGAACAAGATAGTCTCTGGTATGCCTAGAGGTACTTAAATACCTTAATACACACAATTAGAGAAAGATTAATACTTTCTTTGTGGTAATGCCTGTATTAAGTCATTTTTATACATTCATATTCAACGTATTCAACATATGGATTTGGATATTCATTATCATGGCAGTTGTTAATGCTTCAAAGCTTTGAAACGTACTGAATCCAGAAAATCTGTTATAGCTATCATTTTAACTTCACGAGAAAAGGTTGATTCTTCTAGTAACTGCTGGTGGGGTTAATTAACAATGGACTGATTATGAGTCTACGCTAGTGACACGTTAGCTGACTTTTTGCAATTCATATGTTGTCCATGTCATGGCTATCCAACAGTCATTGAATCAGCAATGACTGCAAAGACGACTGAATTTGTAGTTTTCAAGAAACATACAAGTCCACTTGTATTGAAAGGTCTTGTGTCATGTTAAATATACAGTACTGTGTGTGCAAAAGTCCCTTTATTAGAAGACATCCATAAAATACAGCAAGCATGTATGCAGTTTTAAAATACTTTTCACAAAAATAACTGCTCCTCCGGATTAAAGTATTAAGTATTACGAGTGACCTCCCCTTACAGATGATTAATAGCATGACCCTAGCTCTCTTAAACCTGGAGTGGATTAATGTTACAGGTAAAACCCATGCTTTCATGTCGCAGATATCTGCTGTGAAAACTGTCTTTTGCAGCAGGTTTATTCAAGACACGCTTGAGCTTTACATACACGTGTTGAATGAATGTTCAGTCACATTCTATTGTCACAGACATAAAAACAACAAAGTTGGTGGTCTTCCTGTCCTGCACATTCGACTTTAAATAACATTTTTACTTTAACCTACAATATAGTATTGCTTCCTAAAAGACGCTTATCTAGTTGCTCTCTTAGGGTCTTGCTTTGAAAAAAATCTTTTTTTTCCTCCTGATTGTCGAAGAAGGTCTTTTCACGCAGTGTTAAATTGCACAGAAAATATGTTCAGACAGTTGTGTTACCTGCGGTGGATATCAGGTGAGGGTCAGTTCTTACAATGAACACTGCAATGGCTAACACTCACAGCTAAAGGTCAGAGCAGATTTCAGCCTTAGATATGGCTGTGCATTGCCTTTGTAGATGTTATTTATTGGTGTCCAGGGTGGGTTGGGAGAAAAACTGTAGTCACTCTTGTTATTGAAGAATTTAAATATTATGACATCTAAGCAGGACACTCTATGCAGTGTTTGGAGACCGCAAATGTTTCTAGAAAAGGAAAGCTTTTCCCTGCAGGCAGTTTTTATTAGGTGACATGCACACCAGCACTCATCCTAAAACAAGAATATGTAAACTATCTACAATTAAAGGTACAGTGTGTACAATTTAGCAGCATTTTATGTTGGAAGTTACACGTTGCAGCTGACGATCCCTCACCTCAGTCTTGCCTTCCTAGTGTGCTGAAGAATCGTTGTAGCCTTTGGTGAGCATCAAAACACCAAAGATGTTTAGTTTGTCCATTGTGGGCTATCATAAACCTGGAACAGAATGGCTACCTACGTAGAGCTGGCCTGGCTTCTTCTGGGGCAATGGAAAACAACAATTCATACAATCGAGTAAATGTACTGTTTACCTTCAATTTCTGTCTAAGGGACATCATTTCATCTACATTTTACACACTGGAGCTTTAAAGTAACTTTAAAGGAGAAAGTCTTTTGTTGGAGCGGTGAGTCAAAAACAAAAAAGTAAGGCGTTAAAAGATGAAAAGTTCCCAAGCTCTTTTGGATTAGCAGTTCCTGGTGGACTTCAGAGGGCTTTGTTTGCACTTGAGTTTGCTCTTCTCTTTGAATTCTGATTAGAACTTCTTTCAGGCACACATGCACAACAGAACACTGAGGATGAAGTGCAGGACATGGCTCTGTTCATTTCCTCCTCTGAGCAACTGGAGTCCATTCACAAACCGGCAGTTCCGGAAAAAGGGCTTTTGTATCCATTTTGAGCGTTTTGGCTGCTTAGAGGCCCTGCTGCTGCCAACAATGTTCAAGGTGAATCTTGGCGCTTAAGCCGAGTCTGCCAAGGTAATGGAAGTGACTTAGTGACGGCAGCAGCTTTGTCTGGGCAGCTCAGATGTGGAGCTAACACATCCTGGATTCAAGCGATAAGCTTAACCAATTATATGGCTTGTAAATGATGTTGATGGAGCTGCAGAATCAACTGAAGAGTCACAGTTAATATAAGCTCACAGTCACTATCTGTGATGTACAGGAGTTAGAGTAAATAAAAGGAACACGATGTAATGCAAGTCATTTTTTAAATAAGAAACTTTTTCACACTTGTTTATGTTGCAAGTTTGTGCTGAAATCCTTTGAATTCTTTTTTCCCTCATCAACCTTACAGCCTCGAGTGTTCGTGAGTATGATGTGTCAAAATGTGCATACTTAGGTCTCTTGATTACATTCTTCTCTGCAGAGACTCTTGATCTGTCAGGTCTGGTGAGGACAATCGTTGAACTGTCATGTTCAAGTTTTTTATTTGGTTTAAATTGGTTTGAGCCACTCAAGGACATCTGTGGGCGCCAAGCCACTGTGTTGTTACTGTGTGCATAGAGCCATACTCCTGGAAAGGACTGTGGGCCTGAGCTCCTGAGGTCCATTCCTTTCTCTAAGAATATTTCTATGTTAGGGCTGTTTGTTGTGTTTAGATTGAAAAGTCTCCCTGTCCTTACCTCTGATGCTGCTGCCACCATCATAGTTCATTTGCTTGATTTTGGGCCAGAACATTTCAGTATTTTCTCTTTCAACTTGAAAATCTCTCTCTATTTATCTAGTCCTTTCACTAAGACGAGGCCAAGTTTCCCTCATCTTCACACAGGTTTCTCTGTTGCTCAGTTCGACGTGAGTCATCGGGCGCCAAGTGAAGACAGACATGTTCGACTCAATTCAACACATTTTAGCACGAGGCTGTGATATAAAAATGTGAAAGACTTCAAGGACCTTTGCAGACTTCCTTAATGTACTGTAAATAAATCATTTGACTGAATATCCTCTTTTGTGGGGCAGTGAAAGAGCTTTGACTCAACCTGTGCTTCATTATATGATTCAAAATGACTCTTTTATAGATCTCCCATGTCGTTAGTCCTTTAGTGTAGCTGTCATCGCCTCTAAAAAAACTATTGACTTTGCTCAGCCTGGTGTTTAAAGGATAACACCATTGTCATAACATAGTATTCTCCTGGCACCCTTATTAGTTTTCATGAGGGTAAACATGTCTTCTTCTTGACACAGTCTGAAACTACAGCTTTTGGATGAGTATAATATTGGTCTGATACTGGCCATTGTACAATATAAATAAATAAATAATAATAATCCATACAATCTGTGTGGTACACAATACCACATGTTGTGTCCACTTGAAGCACTTTGAGTTGCATCGCTTTGCATGAAAAATATAAATTAAATGTGATTAATTGATTGATTTAGAAGTGATGTAAATGATAAGATAAGATAGTAATAAATAATAAACATGCATTACCAAAAAAGAAAATTACAATCTAAGAATATATTAACACTTAGACTATAAACAATTAGAATGTAAAAAATAGAATGTAGAATGTACATTATAGACAGCAAGATTATACACAGTATGGACTTGATATTTACAGCATAAATAGTATATTGATGTATATAATATATTTAATGTATACATGTAGTATATAGTATATAAATAGTAAATGATGAACATTATGTTGCTATAGGTTGGTGATAAATGCATCAGCAGTCTTATCCTCAGCTAAATTGTTTGAAAGATGTTAAAGACCATATCGTACTGACATTTGGTATTGTAGATACTCAAGGTTGTGTTTGGTATTGGACAAAAAAGTCGGTATGGAGTCATCCCTAATCATTGGTTAACCTGGTTAACCCGTTCCAAAGCTCAAGGACTGCTTTTATCATTTTATCACCGCTCAGTAATAAAGCTGAGCTAAAGTTGACAAACCTCAAAGAACACTGATCTTCGGGGACTCATGTAACTGCCTGTTACTGACGTTTCCATTTTCCAGAAAATTAGAACACAAGTTCAGCTTCGCAGCAGAATGCTAATCTGATTTTACCTTATGGGTTGATTTTCATTTGAAAATGGAATGACATTGTAAAGGTCTTTCTATTTTTGTTACTTGTAGTTGTTGAGATATAAAACCATGAATGCCATATATGTATTATATGCTACAAGCAGCAAAACTGATACTAAAAGATATACTACAGGCTGTGTACTTGACCACAAGATCTTCTGGGGAGAATCCCCCTCCTCCCAATCGATAACCTCCCCTCAGTTTTTCTTTACCCACATACGTTTGGACTTCCCAGCCAAATATACAGTATATCTTAACCTCTACCATCCATTTCTCTCATTAGTCATTTTTTCTCTTAAATGCATTAGACATGGACATTCATTTTTAAGTATTTTAGGTAGCAGCACAAATGAAACATCACCCTGCAGACAAATAAGACAACAGAAGACCATACATGTATAGTGGATTGTACAACTACACTGTGTACTGTGTAGTTGTTGTTAGATTACATTCTCATGTACAGTATAGGTTACTCCCAACAAATCGCTTGTATTGACTCACTCAAAGGTGCTCTCTCTCTCTCTGAAAGCAAGTGAAGAGGTTGATTAAGCGTCTCATTGTGTCCTGGATCCAGGTATTTATAACGTTTATTCTGGCCTATTTCTGGGCCACTTATTCAGAATTGATCTATGCGGTGTTGATTGATTTGGTCTGACTCCATTCACACAGAATGCAATCTGATATTGAGTGGACATTGTGATGGTGCACACTGACACATGAGTAGGAAAGCAGATGATGAAAGGAAGAGTCAATGAAGGAAGAGGGATTTTGCACTGCTTCTCTCTTTAGTCTAGTGTTTTACTCACTCAGACATTGTCAAAAACACCTCTTATTTAAATCATAAAACATATGAACAAAGAGTTACATGAACTTTAAAAATTGAGCTCTGAGATGTATACTTAACAGTATTGCTGGTAAATTGATTTTGACTTAGTGTAATGCAATAGCATGCAGTCAGCTGAAAGGTGTGCCTCATTCTCACCCTCTGTTTGATTCAATTCTGTCCCCGTCACTGTCTGTCATTACTGTCTTTGGACATGCTGATTACCTCTTCAACACTCCCCGCTCAGACTCATATATTGGTTTTCCCAGCAATAATAACCCTGCAGTGTGCCGAGGTTTTCCCACCTCATTTTACACCAGTAATTATTTTCTTGATGAAAACACATTTGCTGCACTTAAGTATTAACAAGTGTTGTGAAAGATGATAACAATCTCATGTTGAGTCCTCCCCCTAGCAGATTATGTGTTCTGATACCTCACTTTATCACAGCTCAGTAAATAAAATGAGCTTAAGGTGAACCTTGACCATTTGAACCTTTACTGTGAAATGTCAGAAGGCTATGTATGTACATTATACACCCTCAGGCAGCAGCAGCAGCAGTAGCAGCCACCACGGTTTTTTTCCAGCGTTTGGAGCTGCTGTTCTGACATCTATGATTTGAATAGATTTAAATGTGAAGCAAAGTCCAGGCTGCTGTTGTAGCTGTCAGAGTTGGATATTTGCATGGCCAAGATAGAACTGTCTACATCAATCCATCAGATTGAGCTTGTTTTTTGGTCTGACAGTGCCAGCAAGCTGAACAGTTGCATCCAGTGCACAGTAGCCATGACAGATTAAGATTAATAAAATGTTACCATCAAATTCATCTTTGCCCCCTGGCGTCTAGTGTGAAGGGTATTCTATCATATGGAGATGTCACACATACACTTTTAGACAAGTTTTCCTCAAAGCTGTTCATGATGTACTCAGTTACACCCATGAAGTGGCAAAGGTCAGTGTGTGAAGAATGAAAAAATAGAACAATAATTGAATCAGGCAGTCAAACCTACGCACACTTGGCCACACACTCTATGAGGTGGGTATTATTGTATAAAAATGGCTGGACATGTCAATTCAGAAGGTTTGGCTTATTGTTGAATCCCGATATCCTAAATGTTACAATCCATATTTTTCTTTCTTTGTAATTCGACATCTGGTCAGACAATTTTTTCAGTCAATCTTTTCTTTCGAAACCACTATGAAGGATTTTTTGCTCGGCTCACTGGAGCATTTCTTAATTAAATGATGGTTTGAGATCGACATATGGTCACCGGTCAATACAATGTGTGGATCTGTGAGCTGTGTTAGTATGGGATGGGATTACTGGGATGACCTGGTGTTTGCTCTGTGGGTCAGAAACCATCAGCCTTTCATAAAAGTATGTAGAGCAGTCAGAGGTGAAGAATTAAACTTCTCAGTCACTGATTTTCTCAATTTGTCGTAATTATGCTGTGTTGTTTAAGATCCTACTTTAAATTACAGATACTTTGAGGATTTCAAATTTGGTTAGTGTTATGAGTCACCAGGTACACCATGAGACTCACTCTCTTCTTCTTTTTCTTCTTCTACTCCCTTCCTTTTACTTCAAACGCCAACCCAGCCCAGTTGCCATGACAATCCAACCCATGCAGCTTGTTTTTTGATGCTGCAAAGACCTCAAAACCCTCCCGCTGCTGTCATTTGACTGCCATCGCTGTTCCAAGACAGGTGGCAGCTTTCCTCACAGAGCCATTTAAAAAAAAAAGGGCATTCATCCAAAAGACTTTGAAGTCCCACTATAGACAAGCTCTTAATAAGAGGAAATGATTCCTTCCTCATTCATCCCAGGCTTTGACTGCAGCCCCATGTTGTTCATCAGGCTGTTGCTTAACAATCCTGAGTCCAATTAATTTCTTCTCCAAATAAAGATAGTTTGAGGTTTTGCAGTTTGGTTTGTATGAAACCAGAGACCACATTTGGCTGAGATGATGAGAAGAAGTGAAGGGTTGGTGAGCTGGACATGTGAGCCGATAGTGTTACTGAAAGAGGTTGTACTCACTCACAAGTTTAATACACGTTCATGTGCACAGTCACATGTCAGAGTAGTGTGGAGTAACAGATATTCCAGTTCAATAACCTTACAGTACTTGTCTTGGTATTCCTTAAATTGAAACAATAATTAAATTCCACATTGTGAAAAACAATGAGCTTCCCAAACATAATAATCCTTACATAGTAGCAAAGAAACCAAGATGAAATATGTATGAAACGTCCTGTTTCACACCGGGTATTGATTCAGAGGCTGCACACAGAAATATATACTTTTGTAAAGCAATTAGATTTCTCTTAAATTGTCGGTCTCTGACTGTGAAGCGCAGGTCAGGAGTTCACCCAGTAATAAAGTTTTCTCATTCCCTCTCCTTTCTCTTTTATCATCTCAGTCGGTGACCACAGACAAAGTGTTAAAAGACTATTGAAAACCTGAACAGAATGTTTTCAATTATGACTCTTTCTTGTAAAGAACGGTGTAAAATTGACAAAAGCATTGTTAACTTTGATGGCACAAAACCTCCGCACCTGCAACAGTCACACCGACACCAGCAGCAGTCTGTTTATCCACTGAGAGGTCAATGTCACTTTGTGAAACATCTTTTTGGTCATGACGTCACGCAGTAATAATGTTTATAATACTCATATTCATATTCAAAGGGTCTGAATTCTCTGCGACATCACAATGTCCCTCTAAGTATAATGATAAAATAGGTTTAAATATGCATTTTGATCTACATAATTAACAAGGTGATCAGTTTCTTGTCCACTTTAAATAACAGAAAATCACGTAAGACGTAATGTCGCAGGCTTTGAGTCAAGATTAAAATGCTCCGCCTCTCCAGGAACATTTCCTCAGTGTCATGCTTATTCGTCCTCACACACAGCATTAATTTTTTAACCCTGTTATTTATATAAAGAGCTGTCATTTCTGTCTCCTGCCTCTCTCTCTTCATGTGAACTAATGCTTCAAACTGGGTTTTTCCATATTCACTGAAAAGGCCTCGTTAACTTTTATGTAATTTATTTTTGCTGGAGGAATTAGGACGGTGGATGGCTTGCACTCAACTCCCATTTGCTGATAAGGCAATTATAGTCCTTTTTGCTTTCAAACAATTTCCTGTGCTTCCCACACATAAACAGAATGACCAATTGTCAAGAAAGTGACTGGAGACAAGAGGTTTTAACTCCATTCCAGAGAGACAGATGTAGATAGTTAGTGCGGATGATCACAGAGGGCAAAGAGTACATTTTTTTTTTCTGTTTGAGTGTCATGTTAATCATTTACAGCTACAAGCTTGTAACAGCAGGCTATATATATCGTCGCTTCACTCTCAGAAACACTCAATTATACTTGTTTCACATTTAGACTTTGCATTATTGATCGCTTTGATGCAGACTAATCGAAATAATTACATTAAATGTGCTTCTGATATTTAAGAGGGCTGTAATTCCAACCAGCCAGGGGTTTCTGGGTTTTCATGCCACCCTGCTGCTTTTCATTTTAAGCCAAATTCCTTTGTACTCTGCAGCAATTATCTTGCTGCTGTCTCTCCATTTCCAAGTGTTCGTGTCAGAAAGCGTATTAACGACGCACAGAGGGACTCATTTCGGTCTTTATTGCAGGTTATTAACATCTCTACATACACAGAGTGAGTGAAAGTTGTTGAGGAAAAAAAATCTAAGAAATCTAAGCCAAAGATTAAGTGCAAGAAGGAACATTTCCCTTAGCAGAGAGCTGTTCAAACCACAACCCTCTGACAGACTTGATTAGGCTCAGTAAATGCTTTACCCAGGCTTTTAATCCAATATCACAGTGTTATGAGTATCTGGCAGATGTGACCTCAATGTTTTTCACTGATAAATATAGTGTTGAAGTGAATTCAGTTTTCAAGTTTTCTGCCAAGCAGTCGCCCTGTTGTCCGTCACTGGATCTCACTCAAACTCCCCTCTTCCTCTCGCTGTTCCATTTCCACTTGAGCAACTAAGTGTGTCACATATGTGGGTCAGTCGACTTTCTTTAAAGTCAATTCACTTTGGTGGAATGATAAGAAGACATCAAATTTAAGCAGCTTGAAGGTGCTCTGGGCCAAGGCAAGAGGCATAGCAGTCTGCCATACTTAAAATACCAGAGAGAGAGAGAGAGAGAGAGTTACATGATGGGAGAGAGAGCTTATTAGAAAACAGGAAGACGTGGAGAATAATGCTTTTAATCAGTGCATTAGCAGAAACTTGAGGCTAGGGTTGTTGTGAAAGCTTTTTGCCTCATTTCTCCTCATTGTCCTTTGCTCTCATATCTGCGGCTTTGTGCTCTAATTTCTATCAAATGCTTTTAGGAACCATAGCAAAAACACATAATTGCCAGTGGTTTCTTTGACAGGAAAGAAGAAAGGCAAATAGCTTTAGTGGAGCAGTGGGTTTTGAGTGCAGCTTGACCAATAGTTAAACTGCTTTTGTATCTTATTGTTTGGCAATCATCTCCTCTGTGGTAATGAAGATTTATCTTACTGGAAAGACCTGCATTAATAGGAGTGCGTCTCCTCCTGGTGTAATACTTGTTTTGCCACTAAGCTTTATCATTTGGAGAGTTCAGTCATTCATTGTCCATTACATTTGCATTAAAAGCAGTTTATCTGAACAGCAGCAACTCCAGCACCGACATTTAACTGGCACAATGCAATCGGAATCAGTCATCATCAAACCTAACAATTAGATAATATCTAAAATTTGAACTTTTTGGCTAAGTCAGCCTTCAGTGGTCGTGGTGGAATTTTATTATTGGAACAACATGATTCAGAATGTGTGATTTTGGCAAAATGTCTTCTGTAAAAGTTGGCCACTTTGGATTATGAACAGTATATCTATATTTTAATTTATTATCTAAATGGCAATGTTCATATTTTCAACATGTAACATATTCTACAGTATATCATGGCAGGAGGTATTAGCATTGACTAGTTGCAGCACAGAACTGTATTTAAAGTCATTTAGAAGCAGAGTCACCGTTGAATAGTTCTTCCACAAAAGAGAATTTACCTTTTTATATTTCATTGAATGTATCACCCAGTTGCAGTTCTTTTATAACTACATTTAAGTGAAGCTTCAACAAGTATCTGCTGCTGCTACTGCTGTGTTTGCCTTTAATCACCAGAACTGACATTTTCTCAGTATAGGTTTGTGGGTTTTGTTCTTGTGAAACTGTTCAGTTTAAATCATAAAAATGATATAGCACACGTACACAATATTTATACATTCATGTATACTTGTTGGAGCCCTATTGCACATATTCGCTATTGAATAATTAGCTATTTACTGTTTACATTGGTCACTGAGTCAATCAAATTTGGCAGTTTTTAGCTTTGGATTCAAGGCAGCGTTCTGTCCTCTGTCCCCCACATGATTGAATGTTTTCTTGTAGTCGTTCAGATCTAACTGTTCAAGTTTAAAATAAAAAACAGATGTATGAAGGGAGAAGGAATAACAATCACAGAGTGAGAAAGGAAGGAAGGAAGGAAGGAAGGATCTTCAAGAAGTAGGGACAGTCACAGAAAAGTAGAGGGGAAACGCTTTTCCTCCTCCAAGACAGAGAAAAGTGCATTTCTCTCAATGTCCACCTTGTCTTGACCTCGAAGGACCCATGGGTTGCTCTTACAAGGTGTCTAAATGAGGTGATGTGAAAGTTGAGAGCCAGAACATTACTAGATCTGCCACTGCCAGTGGAGAGGACTGGCACAAGCACTCACAGGCACTCTGATCACTTTCAGACAAAAGGCTCTTACACTGAGATGTGGTGTGGTCACCAGTGTACATGATGTCCATTCTTTAAAAAACTGGATATGTATTAGTAGAAAACAGTTGCCTACAAAGGCAGTCTAAGTATTTAGTAGGAGAGCAAGGCTCTTGCTAAAAGTACATAAAAAGATTCTCAAAAAGGAAATAATTTTTTATGATTACACACTCATACAAACATTCTTATGGGTATAAGCCCTCCTAATGTCCAAGCATGGAAGTGTGAGTTAAACATTGTTAAAACATGAAGGATTTGTGGATTAGGCCTGAAAAGCTGCTGGAGCAATTTTAATCTTATGAATACATAATATAACAAAGCACATGTTCAAACAATGAGAATTTTGTCGAGTGAAAGCATATCAACCAGCAAATCTATATATATATATACAGTGTATATATATCTATTGGTTTTCATTCATCCTCTCTGGGGATTTTATGCGTGTTTTTATTTGTGCTTAAGCGTTCCTGCATATGAATGAGAGTGTGTGACACGCGCCACGACTCTGACAATGATTTCAGATGTTCCACTGCAGGAGATTAGAGCCTGAAGGAAGTCATTCCGATAGAAGAGCCTATACGAAGAGGGTGACGAGGAGTAAGGACAGGAGAAGACTGAGGGAGGGATGATGGTGGTGCCTGAGAGTGTGTGTGTGTGTGTGTGTGTGTGTGTGTGTGTGTGTGTGTGTGTGTGTGTGTCAGTCAGCAGGGGATCAGACAAGATGTGAACTGTCATCCATCATCATGAGAGCTTCTGTTAAGATTCAAGCAGATGGGGTGAAGGATAGAGGAAGGCAGGATAAGTAGGAGCCTTTTCCCTTCAAGGAGAGAAAAGGTGAGAGGAGGGACACGGAGCTGCATGTCCAAGGCAGCAGACGCATAGATGAGGACACAATAAGTGAGGGACAGTAGAGGGACATTAAAGCAAAAAATCCTGCCAGGAGCACAACTCAGTCAGCGAGAGCGATGAAGAACAAGAGAGGATGATAGACAGATGAGGAAAGCAGCTTTGCTTTCTCTGTCATCCCACTCAGTGCTGTTATCTGTCCGAGCGGAGTGGGCTCGCTCTAGTATCCCTCACTGTGCTCCATCCGTCACTATGTGTGAGTCTGTGTGTGTGCGTGTGTGTCCAAGATGTGATTGGTCTTGCATGCTCCAAGGAAAATGGTGACCAGTGTGAGCTGACAAACCGGTCACATCATCACTTTCAGACCCGGAGTGCTTATACTGACTCAACACAGACTGCAGACTGATGAGCAGATGGAGTTTTGTGTGTGTGTGTGTGTGTGTGTGTGTGTGTGTGTGTGCGCGTGTGTGTGCATGTGTGTGTGTGTGTGCGTGTGTGTGTGTGTGTGTGTGTGTGCATCTATAGAGTTGTGTAAGCATGTGCATGTGTGTGTGCAAATGTACGAAACAAAGATTTCTTTAGCCTTTATCTCTGTGTCTCTGTGCTTTGCGGAACATGCCGGCTGCTGATAGCCATTATCAGCTGCAGCCATGCTTCTCCAACTCTCGCGTTTGTTTGTTTTCTCCACATCTTCGCCGCTTTTCTCCTCGTTTTCCTCATTCTTCGTGACCTCTGCTCCCCGTGTCCTCTCCAAATTTATGAGACCATGACAACAGATTAGCAAAGACATGTGATTCCCACATAATTCACGACTCAACTCATGTTTGTAAGACTTAAGATTGTGTATGTATTTGCACGTATATGTGAATGCAATCGGATAAACTATCATATTCAAACATTTGTATGAATTCATACAAATATATCATATTTATATTCATAATATAATGTTTTGTAGAAATTAAGAGTGTAGTCTTGCTTTAATTTGATAAATATTGAATAACTTTAAGGTACAAAAAAAGCTCTATCCAAACTAGATTTACTGTTCTGTTGTCTTTACCTGCATTTTTGAAAATCAGCACTAAATTATGGCTAAGTGTTCTGTGTTATGATGGCTATGAAGGAGGACAGATATGACAATAAAGCATCAAGTAATGTGATTTGAAGGTCGCAACAAAGGGGCTGAAGTGGCATGATTAAGGGCCCAGGCTGCAGATCAACTAAGAGGAAGGGAATGATTTGTGCAAAGGAAATGAATAATAAAACAAAACCCATTCTAGCCCAACAGCATTATTCCAAACCAACAAAGCAAACATAAGTATTGACAGGCTACGCAAGAGTGACTTGATTAAAAATATTCCCGGTAGCAAAATACAATCAAATCCTTTGCTGTTGTGTAGCCAACCATTTCTGTGTCTTCTTCAAAATAAAGACAGGTTCATCAAACATGCACATGCTGGGCCTGTGTATGCGCCTTAGGGATTTAATATGCTGACCATCGCCACCGCTACACTCAAATAAAGTAGGAAACCCCTCTCTGCAAATACTAACAAAAATACACAGACTGTATTAACAAACCAAAATGATCTCTTTTGAGGTATAGGCTTTTCATGAAATGCAGTGTGTGTGTGTTGAGGGGGTGGAGTGTCAAACCAGTCAGTTGACGTCCAATCTAGAGAGGTAGGTGAGTGTGAATGGGGGGGAGGGGGGTGCATTTTCTGTTCACGGTGAAATGAAACATTACTTTCACCAGAAAATGAATAGTTATATTGGACTCGACAGTCCAACTATACACAATCTACCCTGTGGCAAGTTTCCACTTCATATCCTTTAAAAGCTGAAATGCCACAATGAAATAGGGGAGTAGATAAAACTGTAGTGTGACGGATCATTGCTTTAAGATGGTGGCCCTGACAGAAGCAAGGGAGTGTGTGCTATTGTCAAAGATCGTGAAGAGCTGGAGATATTTTCTGCAGACGTTGTGGTAAGGAAAGATGGAACTGTAAAATATGAAGCTGTAAAAGAGCCAAATCAAAATCGATTGTTAGCACAGACATGTGCAGAGCAGATGTGCATTTTGACTCACTTCACATAAAAAACTTGTAATGCCCATGAGTTTGACCATATGTGTCATCGAGTCTGTACAAATGAGCATCAATCCTGCCAAAAAGTCAAGTTTGAGCAGTCATAGCACACGATTTGCTCTCCAACCCTTTGTCTACCTAAAAAACTGGATGGTTTATAAATATGTACTGCCATTTTAGGCACCACAAATCCACAGCAACACTCCTGACACATTCTCTTTCCCCTCTTGACCCTGGCTATTGCTGGTTCTTAAAGTGAGGACCATTCTTTAAGCTGCCCGGTGAAGATGAAGGGACTGGGAGCTGATAGTGATAAATTAAATACTGATATTGTTATCAGTCATCAACACAAAACTCTTAATTTGTCAGCAAATCATAAACATGAGATGAAAAACATTTTTGCACCAACTGCCTCACAAAGACAATGAAAGACAATTTACAGAACTATAGTGCAGACAGTGTGTGAGTGTGAGACAGTTTTTTTTTTATGACCACTTTCCAATGAGGCTCCGAAAATTTGCTCAACTGTAAAGTGTATGCTCTATTTTTTTCACACTGTGAAGAGAAATTGTCTTGCGCCAAATCAGATTTAATTTCAGTTTTATGATGGTGCAGAGGAATAGAAGATAGGAAGAGAACTGGATACATAGGACAAGGGGGGAAGATGAAAACCGGAGTGAATTAGTTGTTCAGTTTAAACAGACCCTTGGGCAGCCTTGTGGCAAAGCCAGACTTTTCAATTTGGCTGAAGGCCTTTGTCACATGCTATACCTCATTTCTCCTCCACATCTGCCGACTCTCCCTACAGTCATATTGACTAATTTGTTTAATACATGGAAATAAATTAAAATTGAACAGTTACTTTTGTGAATTTTAGATAGAAAGCCATCTAAGATTTCTGGTTGGAGAGAATACTGAGGCTGCACGGTGCAAATTATGCAAAGTCCCTGCAACAAAACAAGCTTTCTGTTTGCTTCTCTTCTGTCAAACCACTTCAGGTGAGTAGGCTTGTGACTTTATCACTTTGGGGCTGTTGCATTCACTCTACAGAAACCCAAAAGTGGTTCAGCAGCATGGATGTGACTCTCAACCAGGTTCAAGCACAGCTCTTTATGAATCATTTTCCCCCATAACAGTGCATGTTTCCTGGCAGCCGAGTGGTACTGGAGTGCCACTTATAGGAACAGACACAGCAACTGTACAGCTTTACTGAGTTTCGTTCACATAAGTAATCGCACTGTTTATGATCAGGGGACAAACTATAATTGGTTACGCAATGGCTTTATTAACCTCTGCACCACTTACCACCCAGAGTTCTCCTCTATTTTATCCTTGACTTGTGTTGCATTCCAAATTGCAATATAAACAGACAGAGCCTCCCTCGGCTTACAGACAGTGCTGGGGTACATTCTGTCTTTACAACACCTTATTTTTGTCCAGTGGGAGGTGTGAGGTTTTTAACAGGCCATTCAGACATGTTAAACCAGTTTAGTGTACAGTCTGTGATCTCATGGCACTCACTCCAGTAAGCAAACCGCATCTAACTGGTCACAGCCTGATTCAAGTCACAGCCATACTGGTAGATGACCAAAATGTGGTGGAAGCTTTCAAAATAATAAGTTCAGACTTTGAAAACTTTGCTGTTCAATATGCTGCTGTTTACAAAGAAGTCTGATGCTACTTTACAGTAGGTTTTTTTTTAAAGGCTACATTTATGTGATATAAATAGATGACATGAAGAACTCTACTTAATTATCAGGGTTATATTGAGCACTCCTGGATATATGAGCTGCCACTCACTAATAGCAGTAAGTTGAAGCTAAACTGTATGTTTTCTCCACACACGCCACAGACAAGGCGGTCGTTTTTCTGACATCTCCCACTTCATTTGCTTTCTACCTACACTTTCTTTGTTTCCTGTCACCATTGCTCAGCAGAGGCCCTGTGCCCTGTGGAGTGCACATCCATTTTGAACCCAGAGGTCGGTACAGTATATGAGCAAAGTAACCTGTGGCTCTCTGTTTCACCACTAACAGTTTTCTGTGATTCTATACACCATCCTTTTTTCTAACATCGGCACATTGTTCCTGTGCTTTTACCATTTTTTTTTCTTTGCTTCAAGGGAAAAAGAAGTCAACAAAAAATTGGCCAAATGTTTCCTGCCTGGCTTATTCAAACCTCTTTGAACTGGTTTTTATTTCCCTGTTTAGCTTAAAAAAACATGGCTTCACCTGTTCAGTGTGTAGTAGATTAACAGTCTGCCTGAAGCATGAGCAAATTTGACAACAGAAAGACTCGCAGATCAATGATAAATCTCCTTTGGTTTCCCAGAAACACCACCATCCCTTGCTTGATACGTGGAAATGAATGGATTTCATTTTAAAACAGAGGCAATTTATTGCAAATATTGTGTGAACAGCAGCTCCACTGACAGACAGGCAAAAGAAAACAGCGCCCTGGGCCAGTGCAGGTTAAGCGTGTTCATTATTTTTTGTAGTTCTTACCTGCTGGCTCTGTATTAACCCTGCTCACTGTATTGATGCACACACACACACACACACACACACACACACAGAGGGAGGAAAATAGGACAGTGAAAGACAGAACAAGAAGGAGTGTGATCAATAATCTGGGCTGACAGCAATTAACAGATACACAACATAGAAAATAAATGAAATAAACCAAGTAGAATAAATGATGGCTGGGCTGCTAGAGTGGAAGTAAGTACTTTAATCAAGTAACTGTGCTGTGCTGGCATTTGTAAATCCAAGTCAGAAATAATAAAACACCATTGCTATCAACTTTTATTTATATTGGCACCATGAGTAAGCCTTTACTCACCGTACCAAAATGCTGACTCAAACATTTGGATGGTACAGTACTGGCCTCATGTGTTTTTCCTTCGCTGCACACTATTTGAGCAGCCTGTCACCCACACACAGCCCGTTTGCTTTACCTCTAAAGAGGTTCTGCAGGTTTAACACTTAACTAATGACGACAAACTGGCTCAGAGCTACATTAACTGTGCAGGTCCAGAGGGCACCGAAAAAAACACCTCATAAGTGGGCTGCTTCCTGAAGCCCCACTGTTCCTCCTGTGGTGTTCCATCTCTCTGTGACTTCAAAGGCAGGCATTTGCAGACTTGATATAGGCGTTGACCTTTGACTCTGAGGCTCTGCTTTGCAAACGGCAACAGCCTAATTGATGCTCACATACCAGAAGAGAGAGAAATTGTCCTTGTGTCCTATGATCATAGAGGGCTATGTGCTAGCAATGTATATGTCCTGCAGAGTGCAGATGCTCTTTCAAAATGTAGTCTGTCATTTGTTGAATCACTTGAGCCTTTATTTAACAGATAAAAGTACAAAGGAAATGTTTTCAGTGTGTTCACTGACAAGCCGAACTGAAATGTGCAACTATATAAAAAATGGAATGGAATATCTGCAATCAACACTCAAAAAAGACTGACATGGTTAGGGTAATGCTGTTCTGCAAGGTTCCACATTTAGCAGGATACCGATGACAGGTGAAGGTGTAAAAACTGGGTATGAAAGGAGCATCAATACCAAGGGCTCGGTCTTTACAAGCATGGATTGTTAGGCTGCCACCAAGCAAGAACTGAACCCCAAAATGCAGACACACAGACTCAGTCAAAAAAAATATAGCAAAAGGTCTTTAATAACAAAAAAGTCCCAAAAAACAACACAAAGCCAACAGCAAGGCTGGGTAAACAATCTTAGGATCTTAGGATGAGGCAAAAACAAAAGGTGCAGTATCAAAAGAACCAAAGGAAGGAGACAAGCTGGTCGGAGCTGACATAAACAAAAGGGGCTGGTGATCCTGGAAAAACCAAAAGGCACAAATAAGAAACTGTGGCAAGGCATCAGAGCAGCAGGAACAAGCATGGCCGTGTGTTACCAGTATGAAGAAAAAAAAACAAAACTGGTAGGATGGTCAGGATAAACTACATGAGATGAGTTGGAGGTAGTGGAGGGAAAACAGATAATGGGGTAGACACTCCCACAAACACACCCACTCACACTAACAGGGGAAAACAGCCATAGAACAAGAGGGGGAAAAGGGGGAGAGGAAACAGGAGGAGGGACACGTCCCAAGCAGATTCTAACGAGGATAAGTCTTGGTTCAACATTTTGTACCACACTTTGTGAGAGCAAGTTTGTCTTTTCATTATGTGCTGAACACAATATTGTAAAAAGATTTAGGGAATCGGGGGAAATCTAAAGGCCAAGGGTAGAAACAACTGTTGAATGTGTGTGAACATCAAGCCCTCAAATGGTATTGGATTAGAAATAGTCAGGCCATCGTGATGGACATCGTCCCATGTGGTCAGAAGTAACTTAACCACTGTAATGTCTCTGAAAAAGTGTCCCAACTTTTCTGGAAATGAGGTTTGTACATTGTCTGTGCATCTGCTGTAGCAAATCAGCAACATGTATATGACCTCTTTTAACCATTATTTAGTCATGTTTCTGATCGGATTTCTGATGTAAATTGGTCCTAAATCCATAAAGTCAGGTCGCAGAATTTGAAAGCAACCATCGACTTAACATAAGATTATGGCCAAGAAATTGGATTAGAAAATAATCTTGGGTGGCCACTGAGGTATGGATATAGGTATGGATTTTTTGATAAGGAAGAAATCTTGCAATTTTGCCCCCAAGCCCATTGCCTTGAGATGTTTAGATACCAGCGTTTGTGGTGGGAGATTGTGTCAAACCCCCTCTTGCTCCTCGTCTCCTCAGATAATGTGGAGTGGACACACATAGTTCAGTCTGGTTAATTTTCCACCTCATGCCCTGGCTCCCTCTCAGACAGATGAAGAGATACTCCAGACAGATAAAGGGATTTGGTGATTGAAGCAAGGCAGCAGGGTCCATCTGTAAAATTGCCCTTTGTATGCATTTACTGCTAACCACGTTACTGGCTATTTAAAGGATGACAGGCTTGTAAGTAAGCATTTAAATGATCGATGTTTGAAAAAGGGTGGGTGCATGCTGTGTATGAATTCAAGAAAAACATAAAATTGAAACATTTCTGTCATTTGAAAATAAGGGCAAAAGATATATTGCCATTCACTGAGGTAACATTACATTACAATACAGTGTTAATATTTCAGTGCACCTCAATTGGATTCTGTCCCACTTTGCCTCTGCATTACAATATGTTGTGATGGAACAAGAAGGAATAAGAAACTCTGACATCGCTTCCCACACTGTATCAATAATAAATCAACAATGGAGCCAAGGTTTCCATTTACTTAAAATGCCTTTACTTTTTGGTTAAATCATAACAATGGTGATGTATTTACAGTGTTTTCATCTCATCTGAAGAACGATTTCGCTGTCTTGTGGTGTCTCACTGCTATTTGACTTCCACATAAACAGCCGAGCTCAGCCAAGTTGTGGCAGGGTTACTGCAGAGCATCATACAGCAGCATGTGTGGAGTGTTCTGCGGCTCACTTTTCTCTCTCGTGTGTTGCAATTTCAATTTACCTTCAGTGATTTAACAAAGATATTGTCCAGTGCCTATTTTGGGTGTTTGTAGTAGTGTAAGTACTGTGACACATCATCAGTCAAACATGGGAACTTTTCACATTTGTCCTGATTTTTCCTAATCATTCTTGATCCCATGATTCCTGGTTAATGTTGTCCCCTTTTGTTTGTGGTATTAAAAACTTTGTATAAAAATATTGTGACAGTTCATGGTGCCGTGTTGAAAGTGCTGCATTGATTTATTGGAAGTTGTTCTGACAGTGGTTTTTATTTTAGCCTCCGACCTATTTGGCAGTGTGCCTTCAGCCATTTGACTCCTTCCCTTTCCTTCCACTCTTCTCAATAGATACAAAAAAATTGTAATACGATCTTAACAATTCCATATAAAGATCACATGTTTATAGTGTTCATATTGTGACAATGGCGATAAATAAAACACTGTTTAGTGTGAAAATAATGTATCCAGGGGCAGCCACTTTCACTTTCTCACTGTGAGTGCAGAGGTGCTTCCCCATCCTCCTCTTCCTCACACATGCTGCTGCTATTTCTTCAACACTCCACTTCAAATCTTTCAGCGCTCACTCCCACTCCACTCTGCTCTCAGACCCTGTTAGAGGAGACTCTATAGCGACAGTACAAACAGTATTGTGTATTCTCATACCACTTTTGAAAATATGTCGATGTACCCAATGTCTCATCATCCTCCCTGTATCGTATTGCCAAACGTTTGCCAATACAAAGCCTGGCTGATATAGATATGGAAAGGGCCAGTGTATTTTTGTGTGTGAATTAACACAGACACCGACTGACCTGTGCATCTTCTTTAATTTCAGGAAACAGACCTACTGGATATAGCCTACATTAGAGATGCCAGAAATGGAAAGTGCACCAAAACGCCAAAGGTAAGCCCAAAGTGGTCGCCCAGCCCGCGTTGTAAACATTTATTTAGATGCTGTCTTGTTTTTTTATGTCTATGCAATAATTCGTATTGATTCAAGAACACTAATTCCTTGTTGTTTTGCTTGTTTTGCTTGAATAAAATGAAAAGCGCAATGGATTTGGGGGGGAGAGCTTTAGGGTGATGATTTGCTGTGTTAGTGTTTATTTTTGCAGTGAATTGAAAGGCATGTGTGGGTGTGAGCCCGGCCATGAATCAGATCACAGTCTAGCCAAGAACTCCGTGATGGAGACGAGCAAAACGAGTTCAGATGGTTGTACTGACTGACAGTAAACCAGCTGATTGACATGTATTTGTGCGCAACTGTGTGATTCAACTGTTCACAGTCCATCTGCCCATTGCAGTGTTTACAGAGCGATGTGAAGACAAAAGTGTCAAGTATGACTTGAATTCAAACCCACACAGTAACAGTGCATGGATGATTTTTCCAAGAAAAAAAACCAAAACTTTTTCACAGCTAATTAAAATGCTGGTGTTTGCAAGCAACAAGCAGAAAATTCATGCACACATTTAAAAAAAAAAAAAAAAAAAGATCTGGCACAATAATTGTCAAGGACTTTGGCACATTGTGGTGTAATTACAAAGCTAAATCCATTTCTCGCAGTTAGTGTTCCACTCATCGAGCTATGATTAGAACAATAACCCACATTCTTTTACACTTGTATTAGTATCTTCATATAATAAGTCTGGTGGACCAAGTCGATCTTCTGATGTTGCATTGCAGTGGCCATCTTTATCAGTTTGACTGGGTGCAGCATGAGAAGCAGGTGGGGGGTTGTACACTGTGGCTCTATCCGGGGGATGAGTAATGATGGAATGAGAACAATAACACGGAGAGGATTCATGCATTTCTAAACAGCTTTACTGAGTGATGAAACCCAGGGAGGAGACATGAGCACGTGACAGGCTGGATGGTCAAAGCATTGGAAATCCATTACTGGGAGACGGTGCAATGATGCACCCTGGGTATTTTAATGGAAGCACCAGTGAGACACAGTGTCTGAGGAATGGATGAGAGGAGGAAAAGAAGGGTGGGAACTGGGTGTGAGGGGGTTGTAGACTGTGGAGAGGATAGGGAAGAAAGCAGAGAGATGAAAAGAGAGAGAGATGTGGGGTTTTTTTTTTTAAAGGGCTACAGAAAGGAGGAAAGGAATGGTTGAAGGACACACATTATATGAGGTCAAAGGCAGACGTCAGGTGAGAAGTACAGATAATACCAGGCAACAGTTGCTGCGGGTGGACAACACTTTTCATGGCTTCATTGGAGGATCTAGCCAGAATGGTGAAGGTTTTACAGAGATCAGAATATACTGTATTTGAAAATAAGTGCTGAATGTGTTGGCAGAAAATATCTATAGTATCTACATTATATAGTGTTTTTCTGATTTATTGCTATTGGGATAAGGTTAGGTTTTTTTTAACAAAAGCTTAAAGCTGCAGTGAATAACATTAAGTTTGTGTTGTTATTCTGCCTCGATTTGGTCTTTGTGAACAGAAGCCATGTGACATTATTTGTATGGCGCATCCATCTGAAAACAGGCTTTGTCAAAGCAAAGCACTGTCAGACCTGACTGAGGTAGTGTTTGTGTGTACAGCGGCAGTGCAGGGGTGGACGGGTGGGGAGTAGAAACATCACCACCTGTGTCCTCCATCTGTCTTGATGTAAAACAGATCGCGTCCTGTGTGCAGCGTGGGAATGTTGCAGAGCGACACGAGAGCTAAACACCACTACACTGAGGAACAGAGAGCGGTGTGTGGTGCTGATAGACTGAATCAGCATTGTGTGAAATATTTAAGTTACACACTACAACAAAGGGGACTTGAAGACTACATTAAAGTCTTTTTATAAAAAAACAAACAAAAAAACAGGCATCAAACTGAACAATCTAAAAGCAGCCTTTGTGATTTGATTTAAAAACAACATATTGTTTAGCCCTACTCAAAATACTTTGTGGCTTTCATGGCAAAGTAACAACTACAGCAGATCAGTTACAATTAGTTCCTTCCCATGGAAATCAATGAAACTGATCAATATTCTCTGTTCTCTGTTCTGGGCTGCAGGTGAGTACATGGATCCAAAGAGGAATTCTTTTTTATCTTAGACTCTGCTCATCACTCCACTCATTCCATATTGGTTTTATATTTACAGTACATGCTTTCTCCTTCTGCTTTGATTCAAATTCCCAACTGCCATTATTTGTTCATTGAAGTTGCGGCACACTTACCAAGACAAGATGAGATACTGGACTCAATCTGCAGTGGTACCTTCACTGTGCCACTCAAGAGTTGTGCGTGTCGACTGAACAATATCAGACTCCGGTACAATCACTGCTCGGAGATTGGCTAGAAATGGTCTCCAGATGAAAAAGGCTGGCTTGGCTGGCCTCTTCTCAGCTCTTTTTTGTGCAGCAGCTCGAGTTACTTTATACTGCCTTTAAAGCAGTATTGGAATTTGTGTTTGAGCGTCGTTAAGATTGGGAGAAGGCTGCTGTGCTGTAGATCTGGCTCGCAGTGCGCGTGTGTGGGCGATTTGTCTGCCCTGTGATAAACTTATGCCACCCTGCCCACGGGCTCCAGCTACCCAGTAATGATTCATGTATTATCCGTGTGAAGACGCACACACACACATATACAAATACATTAAATAAAGAGCAGCTCTCACTACTGTGTGCGCATTGCACACACTCACACACGGCGAATGCAAACCTGCATAGATGCAAAACCCACACAGAAACACAGAAACACAGAAATACACATACGCTGCCCAGAATGACAAGGTACAACAAAAGCAGTGTCCCTTTGTTCTATGCTGCTCAGACTGCCGGTGCTAATTAGCACGTGTCCACCCCATCATCATTCAGGCCGATTAGATTGGCCGCTTGTCAAAATGACAATAGCCAACCACTTTTTGACGGGTGACTCCAGAAACAAATCACACTCTCAGGCCTGGTGAGCAAAGCACAGCACCGATAATCATCCCACTTCATATACTCTCAAATACCCAGAGAATTTCTCCTATTAATGCAGAGTACAGGGGGACGTGAGGATAATAAACAATATGCCGTTGCTTCTGAATCTGGATCCCTGTTACTTGTTGTGTGTTACAGTATCAAAATTCAAGGGACCATTATGTTTTTACTGGCGCCTACTGCTGCTTTTACCATATGGATAAAGATTATTTTGTGTTGTTTTTTACTCTATTAAACATTATTTCGTAGTAATACTTATTTAATATCTGAAGAAAATACTTGCTGGACAAAAGCCAACTGTAATTTTAAGTATTGCGTGACAAAGGTATGATTAGCTGATGGTATCGACATTCAATTCATGCACATCTATATAACCTAAATTTAACATCAAGGAAACCGAGTCTGAGCCCACACTGACATGGCTTCATGTTCTTAACTTGAATAGGCGTACTGTTGCGCATTTGTTAAAGCCCACAGTTCCTTTAGCAAGCCCCACTGTTCCAAAGCAGCCATTAATATTGTCTCTTTATTAAATCAGCAGATTAGCTTGTTCCCGCACAACATGTTCCCTCTCCTCACCTCCATCTAAACAGCAATAACATCTTCTGTTGCTGCTAAACTCCTTGCTGTCTGACTAACTTGTACAGCACTGTTCAGACACACACCGCAAAGGGCATCATTTAAGTCTCGTTCTGTCCTTCCCTCTGCGTTTCTGCCTAAATTGTTCTCAGCAGAACGGGCAAGAGGAAAAATGTGATTAGTATCTCTTACACCATGCTGCTTACAGCGCGTGTCTGACAGACAAATTGTCCTTGTCTCTTTGACAACCAAACAGATATCCGTCTAAAACATATCCAGCCTGTGCCGTTCGGGCTATGCGATACAATTGTTGTGTTCTCTGGAGCGGCCGTTTTTTGTCCTTTATTTAATGGAAATAAGAAGAGAGGCAGGCACAGCTGTTGGTTACTCTGTAGGTGGGCAGAATGTGCAGACTGTGATGCGATTATGCAGATATCCTTAACTCACCCAGTCGGTGTCTGCCATGTACTGGTCATTGTTTTGTTGTGTTTGACAAACAAGACATAATAACACATACTCCAGCTTGTTGATTCAGGACTGGGTGCAGCAGGTGGTTGTAGAGGCTCTCACATTGTCACACATAGACGAGCAGGAAGTGTTCTCAAACTTTTGGGTTGTAGCATTGCTAGATTTCACACATGGAGCAGAGTGCCTTGAAGAGGCTTTGACAAGTGAAGTGAAGTCAAATTTATTCATGAAGTTTGCTTACATATGTCTATGGAAGCAGAACATTTAACTATAAATAGTAAACTATTCCAAAGCCATAACCCCATGCCTTGACCCAGGAACAGCCAGGAGCAACTGGTCAGAGGATCAGGGTGTAAAAGGGGTAAATGAGCTCAGAGCTGTGCTCGTGTGCCGGTTATATAATACTTTACAAACAACTATCAGCCAATAAAGCCATAGGCTTAATCACAATCAACTGAGAGGGAGACAGTGATTTCACAGTGGATAGTTAACAATGATGGATCGTCCAGACAGTTGCAGCCACTGTTATGAGCTGAGACACACATGGTAATCACGTGCATGTGAATGACAGTTAATTCTTGTTATTATACATTAACAACAGTCGTATGTTGACACTCGCCTTGTAGTTTGGACGGCGGATGTTATTGTACCAAGTTAGAAAGTAGAATCACTACCACTGTGTTTATTTCCTCGGGAGGCATTTTCTTTTTTTCGTCAAACATTTATTTTCAGACGAAAAGGAAGCAGCAACCAGGATTGTTACAGTCTGAGCTCACAGCAGTGAGGACTGCTGCTAACTACAGAGCAGAATGTGTGTCCCCAGCAGTGTAACAGGATCTGGGAGAGGCCAGTAGACCATTATCACCACTGCTCTGTCTGGCCAACAAAGTCAGCCAAAGCTCTATCTCCCGCAGCAGTAAGTGCTTCACAGCTCCTTCAAGTGCACAGAAAGCTACTGCAGGGTTTAGATTTGCCTTCTGTAATACTCTTTTTCTATTGACATCAGCTGTGTTATCATCATGTTTATGGCTGTGATTACACAGATATAAACATGAAACGCAGCGTGTAGTATCAATGTCCCAGCATTTATTTCTGGCGCCGTGAATCAGTGCCTTACCAAATTCTGAACTACACTTGAAAAACTGTTCTTGATGCCAAACCAGACATTTTCATTTTGGAGAGCAAAGCTCTAGATCAGTTTAAACTGTTATAAATACGAAAAGGATTTTAATCTTAACAAGTTTAACCTTGTGGGGCATATAGGCTTGTTGTTATTTGGCTTTACTTGGTGTGAATATATGATAGACAGGGTCACATTAAGTGCTTCACATGCAGCAGTCACAGCCCGGGAGTCTTTGTCTGAGCCTGGTCACATCTTTATATGACAAATAGCTCTAAATAGAGTAACCATGAGTTACGAGTGTGGGGTGTCAGGAGTTAAGCTTGCTTGGTATTCTGATGATGGACAGTACACTGCATACTATTAATATAAGTGTCAGTAGTTGTAACAAAGACGGACAAGATTCATGCCAGTCAAAATATATGACGTCAGTTAAATTATGTGAAACTTGACACAGTGTGTAGAGGCTGTCATTTAGGTTTTGCATCACGGTGGCAGTTTCTTTAACCTGTATCCAGTCTTAGCTGTCACATCAGTGAGGGAATTTTCACTTCTGGCAGGTACATATCCTACAATCAAGATGCGCAACATGACATTAAGAAAATATTCAAATAAGCTAATGCACACTGCTGGGACTGTTCACAACAAACAAGGCCCTCTTCAAATCTTCAAAGTGCCTGTCAGACACCTTAAAGCCCATCCTGAAGCGGTGAAGTGGTAAAATCTAAGCAACTGAATCATGCAAGTTCTCTTCTTAACTTTCCTCAGCCTCACCAGCTGAGCATTGATAGATCTATCAACGATGGTGAACATGTGTTTCTTCCCAGGCAGGATTTTTGTTTTTCTGGTCCTCATAATTTATTCGCTTAAGCTCATCAAATTTAAGGATATACTACGTAACTTTTTCGCTTTTGAGAACTTATCATTTTTTAGTTGTGTACTTGCATTAGCCAAAACATTTCCAACACACTTTAAATCCATAGAAATCCATATTTCTAGTCAATTTCTCGTTTTAATGACGTCCTCCACTTTACCCGACATCCGCTATTGTGAAATGGCCATGGAGGCTTTACAGAACAGAGACTGAATTTAACGAGTGCCTTAACAGGCAATAAGATATACAGTGTACTTACGCGACTCTCCTATACACATACACTCCTATGACTCTTCTGTGTATTACACAACACTAGCTGCATGGCTTCTGATTACCTCCATGTCTACCATTAAGCACAAAGCAAATGTGCAAATATGACAGCGAAAACTCCCCATGAATCATCAGCGTGAGGTTTATGTTTTTGTTTATGTGTATTTGTCATTCATGGATCACGATTACTCATTGCAGTTGCTTCACATTCTGCCACTTTAAGTTTTCCTTAGACAACAATTCCCATGATTCCATTCTGGTGTTTTGTTTTATCGACAGTGGTAGAAATTGCACTCTGTGCGTTTCATGTAAATAGTGAGGCTTAAGTGATTTGTACTTTCGCCGCTGTTTATTTATGTTGTTGTTGTTGAGGTGGGAGGGCCTTTATTTTGAAGTCCCTGACTAAATATAACCTAATATCGTCTTTCATGTATTTAGGTACGTCAAACTGGCTCAGCTGGTGTTGAAATTTTACACATTGTGATTCTCAACATTAATAGCAAGACTAGTTGAGCCACATTTCAGCTTATCACTGAACAAGTGGCTGATTTACAGGGTGAGTGTGACGGGCGGCGTGGGGTTAGAACGTGTCGTTTGTTGAATATCTCAGTGATGTAATGATATGTGCATATGCCTGTATTGCAAGGATGGCTCAGTAATACATATGTGTATATATATATATATATATATATATATACAGTATATATACATATATGAATACGCAACCATTGTGTCACCCAAATCCCAGATAGGCAAATTGAAATTCAAACCGCAGTCTCACCTGCTGCACACACACAGTCCCCCTTCAGTCAGAGAGAAATAACAGTTGATCCCCTCTTACGTGCTAACCTATGAAATTTAGTCAGATGCATCTCGCAGTACATCTTGCTCACACTAATAACCTGTAGAGTAGTGTCACCTGGCTGTGGGCCTCAATAGAATACTTTAGCCCATTATTGTTTTTGTGGTGCATTAATGATCAAACCCTTAAGACAAATGTGTAAATGAACAAAGCTGGTTTGAGACATGAACAGCTGAATGTGAAAGAAAGGCTTTAAGCAGGCAGTCAATGAAAGTGGTGTGTGTGTGTGTGTGTGTGTGTATCTGTCTGACAGTAAGAGAGACTGAAGGACCTTCTGCTTTGGTATCAGAGCAGAGCTGACACCTGCTAAATGGTTTGTGGATCGATACAGATGAAATGATTAAATACATACAAGAAGAATCAGCTCTTCAGAACAAACAAATGATTGTTTTCTCTTCAGGAAATCACTTACTTGAGACCATCAGTCAATCAATGGTGATTCTACTCATTGCTTCTGTTCTTTGATCCAAGTCAGAGTCCATCTTAAAACCCAAAGATTTATAGTTTGTTATTGTAGAAGTTTTAAATGTTCACATTTGAGCAAAAATGTTCAAACCTCTCCAGTGCAACACGCTGAATGTTTGTGTATGCACAGTCACAGTGAGGTTAATTAATGTAAGTGTGGCTCCTTCTCTTTTTCCCCAGTGGACTCTGCTTAGAGACATTTTAGTGCACGGAGGCGTTCAACTTTTTTCTAGTTGAGAGATCTGCAGAGAGAGAACTCCCACGCACTCCCATTTTAGACATGATTCACTCACACATGCACACCACACTCAAAGAGAATCATATTCATGGCTCTTCATGTTAAGGTGGCCACAGAAATAAACACACCAGGTATGTATCACTTCCTACCATTCAGACTCTTGTCTGGTGCGCTCAATCAAACTGTCAATTCTGTTGGTGCCAATATGTGACGCACAGATTGGATACTGTTGCTCCTGACCGTCGTTTTCATCAGTGGGATTTAGCTGCAAGGCAAATGGCAGCTTGCGGTAAGAGGTGATAAAGTAAGCGCATGTATGGACTCATTGATTTCCATAAAGGTAGCTGCAGCACCATTTGTCATCAAAGACAAGCAATTGATCAGTGTCACACATCGATGTAACCTCTAGGCGAGCATCGGCAGTACAGGCAGAGATGAAAAGAAGTAGGAGGAAAATAAAAGGTTAGCTTGATGGGACCTGATGGGTTTGGGTTTGATTCTTCAGTCAATTACTTAGGCCATCTCTGCACACAGGCGAATTCCCTTGGTGCAAAGCAAGCCATCTCATTACTGCTCATGGAGAAATCGAAGGTGATGCTTACTCTCTCTTTGCACTACCTACAGTAGTTATTCATGTCGCAGGTTAGTGGAAGACTGAGCTGCTGGCAGGGCCGTGATGGATGAGGAAACGGATGACTGAATGAATGAATGAACGAACAGATGAAACAGAGACTGTGTAGCAACGAACAGAGCAGGCTGTGTTTGCACAGAGGGATAGTTACCAAAATGGGTCTAGAGATGACTATCTAGGTGAAAAAGCAAAAAAGAGAATAATGGTGCACCTGTTCGGATAAAGTCCCCACCTTCAGTAGAACAGCAGATCTAATGTCCCAAACCCAGGAACTACATACTCAGGAAAAGAGAGGCCTCATTTGTGTTAAATCTGGCCTGAGAGAGACAGGAACAGAAGAGGGAATAAGGGATATGAATGTGCGTATCCTCTTTATGGATCTGCCGAAACAATAACAGTTTTTCACATGAAGTTGTTACATCCAATAATGTCAATTAATAACAAAATCTTATTTGTTTTCTCAGTTGCTTCTCTTATTGAGTCAAGCAAAGACGACTCGGTGGACTGTGCAGTGTGTCAAATAAATTCAAAGAGAAAACTGTTGGTTTGAGAGAGTCCCATTATATTACAAACCTCAGTAACAACACAGGAGGAAAACAAAGAAGTCAGGAGTATTAAGTGTAAATAAACTACACAGAAGATATAGAATCTATATCCTGTGCATATAAACTATGCATTGATAGATGTTTGATATGTAGAAAAATACTCAAAATGGTCAGTTTGTAAGCAAATTAATGAACGTATGTCTGTTCTTAAGAAGACTGGTTTCTGGTTTCAGTCTGTTCTAGTGGAACTTGGAACTCTTCTTCAAGTCACTTGATGCCCGCAGTGAAATCAAACGTGACATTTTGTTAACCCAGCAAAGGTCGTCCCACTGGAACCGGAGCTGAATAAATAAGAACCAGTCAAGAAGAGAGCTTTCAGACTCAGGGAAGAACGCCGTGGCTTGAAGAAAGTCATTCTGTGTTTAGCTTGTAAGGAAAAAGATGGTGTTAACACATGACACCCATCTTAGTGTCAAGAAAGGTCAGTCCACACCGAAATTAGATAGCTGTACACACACACATCCCTTACGTCATTTTAATATGAATGAATAATTAATTAATATGAATGTTTCAAACTTACTAAACTGGTAGATTACTGGCGGCTAATGTAACATATTTTGTTATTTGTTTCTCACTCACTCAATTTTAATATGTGTAACTTGTTTTTAATATGGATGCTGTGAAGTTTAGCAGCCATAAATTGCAACAATAACATCTCAATTTAGCTCTTCTTCCAGGGCAATTTCTAAAGAACCAGTTGCTCTATTCCAGTCGTCAAGTAGAGATCCCAATATTATCTATCGTGCTTAGGTTTGACCACCTTGCATAGACCACCTCTAACTTGCACTTTATATTTATATCATTCACAGGGAAGCTTGTTCATATGGTATGTCAGGTTTATTATAAATACGAGCATCTCAGTCAATCTCCACACATAATTATCTCAGTAAATCATCCATGTATCTTATTAAAATTACCCAGTGAAAAGAAAAATTACTGCGAAAGAGAAGAAATACTGATAAGACATGCTGTGGCCTTTACACTGTCTCAACATACCCGCACACACACACACATATACCAATATATACCGCCCAACTTACAGCTAAGTAAAATAAGGTTATGACCAGTCTGATGGGTCTGTTACCACGGAAACATAAGGCACATATGATGAACAAAAAGATAATGAGGACAGGAAAAGGTGTTCTGACAGGCCACAACTTTCTGCCATTTGACAGGAAGGTTCAAACTGACCACAAATTACTCCTCTTCTCTTCTCTTCTCTTCTCTTCTCTTCTCTTCTCTTCATTTAAAGAAGTTCAAATGTTTCAAACATCTGCAGCAAACCATCTGATGGATGGGAGATTTGAAGCTCAACGTGCACAGCTCCATCAACCATTTCTTACAGTTTTTTTTTTTGAGAAATGGGAGTTGACAAATTTGTAAGCAAAGGTCTTCAATCATTCATAACGTTAATTACAAACTATAATTTGCCTCACTCTGCCATATGCTAATGGAGAAGCACTAATGAAGCAATGATGCTAATGATCATCGATTATTTCCAACTCCAGATATCTCATTTTGGAAACAGACTCTGCAATTGTATAGTTAAACAAACATCTAACGTGCCTGCAGACAAGAGTAAACATCTTCTTTGTCTTTAATCTGTTCAGATTTAATGGGGACGATCGATATCTCCACCAGGGTTTTTCCACCTTTCTGTAATCCTTACAAGAAATAAAGTACATGATGTGCACATTGTGGAGGTTGGATGAGGTGAGAAAGCAGCTCTTGGTAATTCTCTTAATTGGCAACACATTGTCACACACGTCAGCTCTAAACACCATTGATTACATAGGTGTGAATGTACTGAACATTGGTTTGGATCATTTCTGTGACTATAAATGTGGGTATCGTGGATGTGTTTATTTTAATGACCTTTCCAACTTGAAGACATAAAGAGACAGGTGACCTTTCTCACTCCCTGCAACAATCCCTTCCAAGCACACAAGAACACCAAAGACTTAATTGGTTTTCAATAGTAAATCTCAGGAGGGTTAGAAAAGAAAACGTCTGAATCTCAAAGCTGCTGCTCTAGAAACCACAGAGCTCCCTCAAACTATTTATTGTCCAAAAGACCAGAATAAGTGCATGTGGCATGCAAATGTTTTCCTTTTCTCTCACTTGTTTTTCTTCATCCAATCAAGTTGGGATAAACTAGGCTTTGAACAATGATTATTTTTTTGTGCTGAATGATTTGACTTTCTAGACATTCTTTTCCACAGGTAATTGTATTTGTTGCTGCCATTTTACTTTCAGTCTGGACACCACATTATTTAGTAGCTGACAGACTGCAGGTTCTATTTCACAAGTGTAATACTTACCAAAAATGCTTTGTAGTGCCTTACACTACATTTGCTTGTAAGGCACACCAGGTCTTTAGCATCAGAAAACCCATGCTTGATTCAGATACTGTAACTTAAGGAAATGCTTTCTGGGATTATTTTATTTTACTATGTAATGTAATACAATTGGAAACATTTCTCCAAATCATTGATCTCTGCCAGTAAATACTGTCATTGGATCTTCATGTTGTGTTTTTCTCAGTTACATAATTGGCAGTCTTTGTAAAACCTACCTCAGGTTGTAAACCAGTGTAGACGAAGATCACGGTGGTTTGATTTGGTTAAAATGGTTTGGCTTGGCATGGTAGACCGGCATTGTTAGAGAACTGGCAAAATGATGTTTGGCCTGTCTGTTGTACAGCCATCTTCTATGATGGTAAACCATTAATATGTGCCTTTTGGTGAGGGTAATATCCCAGTGAAATGCTCACTGAGAGTTTACATAATCTACATTTTTTCCATGGATGAGTTTACGAATCCAAATCTCTCTCAACAGATGATAGCCACTTTTAAGACGCATCTACTGGTCTGCAATCTGAAAGTGAGACTGTCTAATTAGGATCAGGGATAGCAGAGGTGTCTGTTGCCTGGTGCAGAAAAATCATGGAGCGATAATCATCTTTTACCAGAGACGGGTCAAAGAATTAAAGCCAATCAGATATGGAGGCTAGTTCCACATTGAGTGTTCATTTCTATCTTGTATGGCATTAACACCGTGGCATCTTGAAATGGGCTCGTCCCCAGATCACTGTCAGCTCAGTGCTACCTCAAACGTCATATAATTAAATGGCTATTTGAGTATTGTTATCCAAAGACTCGTTCAAACATTTAGTAATCCCTTGTTGGCAGTTCACTGGAGTACACAGATGCCATACCAAACGGGGCATTATGCAAAGGTGGTATAGTGACGGGTTGGTTGGTTCTTTGGTTGGTGGCTGGCATGTTCTGGCCTGGCAGATGGTCTGGGGGTGTCTGCACAGCAGGCTCTCTATGTCACAGTGAAGCTAATGATGGCAAAAGGCTAAATGATGACTACAGACCAGGATAAATCTCAATTATCACTGCACGATGTTTAACAAGGATCTTTAAATGTTTGCTGAGGGATTTGGAGACTCAATTAGGCCTGTTTATGCTTGTGATTGTGCTACACACTTGAGTTTTACTCTCTATATGTGAAACAGTAGTCTTAACTGGGTGATACGGAACTGTATCCTCAGATGGTTTTGTAAAGAGACCCGAATGACCCAGCTGTTTAAAGCACAACGATATCTCTTCAATTGGAAAAGGTTCTCTGAAGAAAGCCCCCAAAACCCTGCTGTCTCATGGTTAACAGACTGTTTATATTAAAGGGGACATATTATACCCTATTTCCCCCATTAAAATAGTTCCCTGGTGTCCTAATGAACATGTCAGTGACATGCCTTGGTCAAAATACCATAAGGATGAAGCATCATAGCAGTTCAATAACCCTGCTAAGCCCGCCCCTTTCAGAACGCTCGGTTTTCGTGCATGGTCCCTTTACATGCAAATGAGACATAGGCAAACACACACCCACTTCTTCCAGGGGGTTTCTGATTTGTCCTCGTTCCAGCGCTTTACAGCTCTATTCGTCTCCCCCTCCCTCCACTAGTTCTCTGACAATATCAACATGGCAGCGTGCGCAGAAAACAGCGAGAGTGCCGTCACAGGAAGAGACGTTCTACATCAGGATCGAGCCGAACAGTGCCGAACTGTTAATCAGTTAAAAACACTTAGGAACAGCACCACTGATCGCCAGCGGCGCGCGGTGAGCTGCATAAGCTGGCGCTGTATGTTACTGTATCAGACCGGTGACTATGCTCCGGAGACCTCGCCACCGCGGCACCGCTGATCGCCGCCAGTGCTTACCGTCACCGGAGCTGGCGATCAGTCGCATACAGCGGCCGTTTTGGCGGCTCGCCGCTGGCGATCAGCGGTGGCGATCAGCTGATTTTCACAGAGAGTGCAGCACCTCTGCACAGAGAGTGCAGCACCTCTGCACAGAGAGTGCAGCACCGCTGATCGCCAGCGGCGAGCGGCATAAACTGCCGCTCGCCGCTGTATATGTGATTGTATCAGACTGAGTCTGTGCTCCGGTCATGGAGGACGTACTGAACAAATATTTTTAATTAGGACGTGTCAGAATGGTCAGTTATGAGCTCTATGAGACATTTTCTTAACAACGTGTGTGTGTTTGTACGTCGGTGAAATATGTCCCCTGACTAAATACGGCGACCGCTGGCCGCAGTCTAGTGCGAACACACTGAATACACGTTTGCTGACTTTATCCGGCACATTAGCTTCATATATAAAATCCTCTGTGGAAGTTTGTGTAAAACACTGTGCTCCACTGTGCAGCCACGAACAGCACACTTGTCCCTCCGCGTTGACATAATACCGCTCTTCCTCCCTCGCCTGCACTCTCGCAGGGACAAGGTGGAGCTAAGGTGGAGCTCTCGAAGTAAACTTACTGGCGGGGCGGTAACATTCGCGGTGAAATGCGCATGCTGACGTCATAAGCGCAGGGAATTCAACATCGAGTGTTTTATCGCCTATACTTACACTAAGGGGAACCACGAAAACATGACGGAGTATTCTTTTTCCACACTTTGGTGACTGGTAGGGCCTCCAGAGTCCCAAATATAAGTATTAAAATGGTTAAAAAGTTGATTTTGCGTAATATGTCCCCTTTAATGGATGTAGCTACTGAGTCATGAGAGTTAAGCCATTATGGAATGGCCATGTGGGAGGTCACGTTTTGCAAAAATAATTATATATATATGTAATTCTGTTTGAAAATGACTGTATTTGTGAGTTGAATTATAATGTTCATTTTGTTAATTATGGTCCTATTTACAGTTAAATAAAACAGTGCATGGACACTGTGTGATTGACAGCTAGTACTGCCTAATAGGCGCATAGTGTGGGCAGAGCCACCCCCGCTCATTCAAAATTATGGTTACCTCTGGTTTTAGAAACAAAAAATGTAAAACATAGCAAACCCAAGCCTTCAAAAAGGTAGTTTACAAAACTCTGGGTGACATTGTGGTATTTTAATACTTGTACATGAAACTGTCCAATAGCTTGTGGGCTTATAATAGAAATCAAAAGAAATATTAATGCAGTTAAGGTATATTTCAAAGCCATGTTATCTGCAGGCCTTATTTTAGAATAGTAGACCATGAATTGCGATATCATTCATTTTACTGGAACAAAGCCATGTCTCTTGGATGAATGAAGCCAGGTCTCTAAGCACATCTACATTAGCAGAAAGAGTAAGCACAGACACTTTTCCTTGGCTTCACCATTACTTAATGCAGCATGTCAACTACTTCTGATGCACCGCAGCTCTCCTTAGTCCTCGAGGAATGTCCTCCAATAAATCCCATTGTTTCTCGTCAGAATTACTAAATATGTCATTCTTGCCGCAATCTGCTAAATGTCCTCTACACATTGAGGAAGCCAGCAAATGTGAGTGTTTTGTCAAGAAGGAAGACAAAGCGGGCTTGTAAGGAAAAGATGACAAGAATGGAAACAGCCAGAGGGGGAAGACATATGTGTTCTCTTTGTAGCAGCAACAGTGGCAGAGCGTCTACGGCCTGAACGCAGTGTGCCAACAGGGAATCTTATAAATTATTTACTCCTGGTCCCAGTTGTGGATATTCCCCTGCGGGGACCTTTCTCCGCGGGGCTCCTGGCTCTTTGAAGGCCCAAGCAGGGTGCCAGAGGGTGGACTGAAGGTTGGAAGTGGCCCTTTTTTACAAACAGCATGATGCACTGTGTGTACTGTGTCAGTCCTGCAGCCTGCATTGATTTGATGGTTTGATAGAAGAGTAGATGGTAAAACTGGTCTTGATCAATCTAAGAAACGTCGTTGAGGAAGAGTGCACTTCATGAAAATTTTGTTGACCCCAAGTTTGTGTTTTTGTCTGACGTACCTCTGTATTTGGTATAAATTATTTGCAATATAAGCCACAGTTCTTGCAAAGTTTGTAATTGTTTTAGTCGCTTTTCTCTCCAAGAAGTAATATCGAGTATTGGCCTACTTGCAGTCTGTTTTTTTGTTATAGAATACTGAATACTGAATTCTTCATTGATCCAGTCTCAGCTTTTTATTACATGGAGAGTGAAGAGTTGTGTGTCACTTAGAGAATTCAGCAGGTATAAATTCAGCGTTAAGTCAAACATGTGTCAAAAATGTCGATACAGTTCCCACCATTCTCGACTGTTTCTATTCCAGCTCTACTTTTGCACCACCTAACTTTATTAGTCCCTACGTGTGTTTAAAACTCTTCTTTCTTAGATTTCCAGCACACATGGATGTGTTGCTCTCATGTATGGATGCAATGATCACTGTTAGAGTTATAATCATTTTTTTCTCTGCATTTCCAGAAGTCTGTTTGCGCTAAATTAGAGCTACTGTGTGATAATGACTGTAGTTATGTACCTGCCATTTCCTGGTGCCCAGGAGCTGTTTTTAGTGCCAACCCTGAAAAAATTGCCTGTTGATGGACGGCTTGAACAGAATGAGGTTCATCCACCTCACAAATTTATGCAAATGAGACTCAGAGAGTGTGTGGGAGTAATGACCATAATACCTGGGGCACACTGAGATGGAAAAGTGCTTTTATGTAGCACAAGAGGGAAAAAAATGCACGCAAGGTTTTGAGTCTTACATTGGTTACCTAAGGTTTTATCTTAAAGATCTCATTAACATTTGAACTAAACTGCTTTCAGGAGCATTTTAAATCTGGGAACATCTGGCAACAATTGCCTCATCTTTATTTTTCATAGTCAGTCAGTCATCATCTACCGCTTTATCCTCTGCCAGAGGGTCGCGGGGGGTGCTGTGCCAATCTCAACTACATCGGGCGATAGGCGGGGTACACCCTGGACAGTTCGCCAGTCCATCGCAGGGCCACACACAGATAGAGACAAACAACCATTCACTCTCACACTCACTCCTATGGTCAATTTGGAGTGTCCAATTTACCTATCCCCACATTGCATGTTTTTGGACTGTGGGAGGAAGCCGGAGAACCCGGAGAGAACCCACGCACACATGGGGAGAACATGCAAACTCCATGCAGAAAGGCCCTTGTTCCAACCGGGGCTCGAACCCGGGTCTTCTCGCTGCAAGGCGAGAGTGCTAACCACTACACCACCGTGTGGCCCTATTTTTCATTGTGTATCATTTTATTACACTACAGAGGGGCAATTCTTTATCTTCAACCAAGTGAGCTGTGTGTTTGATTTGTTTGCCGGCTCAGCTATTTGACTTGTTTAGTTAGGTTCTTGTTCTAATGAGAAGTGCTGAGCTTGTGGCTCACAGCAGTTGATTATTTTTTCTCCTGCTAAAGTGTGACTGAGGTCAGCTCCCACCTGTCTGTGCTTCTGCCTTCCTCTCCGTCTAATGTGAACTCATCCAGCAGAGTCCATGCCAGGTAGTCTCCTTCCACCTCATCAAACCTGCCCCTTGACTTGTCTGTCTCTCCGTCTTTCCTTCACAGTGATTCACACTCCGCATGAATTGTCCTCTTGTTTCTGTCTCTCTGTTTATTGTATCGCAGTCCTTCTAACTCTCTCCCTCAGACACTGGCCTTCTCTTAGATGCTTTCTCAACACACTCGAGTGTATGAACACATGCAGAATTTACAGTTTGTTTTGGAACATGTGTTCCTGTAAGAGATTGTGCAGGTTACAGTACCAGGAATGAAGATGCAGAGGGACTCTGACCAAGTTTTGGTTAGTCTCCTCTGTATAATTAATTTTGTGTCCTGTCCTCCAAGCTTTTATGTTACCTTCTAATCAATTCTGGCAATCTGCTTCTTTCCAGGTCTTCCATCACCTCTGTTACCCCAGCATCTGCTGTGAAAATATGTTTTGGGCCATTAATGGCAAAATAATCTTGTATTCTCAGATGGCATGTCGAGGTGTTGGGGTTAATGATGATTTGATTGAGAACATGCGCAATAAGATTCAATTAGCCATCAAATAACCTTCTTTCTATAATGAAGTTATTCTGTACATAACCAATATCAACCTTGAAGAAAGTTTCTAATTTGATGTAGAGGGCCCACATACTTTATTTTTATTTTTGTCCGTGTAGTGTAGTGTGTAACTTTTAAGATGTAAACCAGTGTCCATTACGTCTAAACCATTGTCAAAGGAGCTCACACAATGCTGATTAAATCTATCAGCTTCACACAACTCTCTTTGTGTTGTGTTTTCATGTTACCTGGCAACATTTCTGCACTGCACACACAATGATGATGAGTAAGAAAGTTCTGCAGGCTCAGTTGAGTGGGGAAACTCTGATGTCACTGCTCATCTCCTTGGTTTGGCACCTCCAAGAAGCACCCACAAAAAGTTTCCTCCTAATCCTCATAGTCCTGACTCAGTGTGTGTGTGTGTGTGTGTGTGTGTGTGTGTGTGTGTGTACTTTTATCTTTGTGAGGTTCAAAAAGCCTATTTTTGTGGGGACATTTTGACCTTTTGGGGACATTTTGTCTCGGCCGCACAACTTTAAAGGGCTTTTTCAGGTTTAAGGCCTGGTTTTAGGGTAAATTTTAAGGTTAGACACTTAGTTGTGATGGTTATGTCTTCCTCACAGCAGTGTCTCTGTCACTCATTGCAGAAGCTCAATTCATGTCTATATTTACTTCCAACGACTTGTTCTTGACCTTAAGATGATAACACTTAAAATCTATCTGAAAATACCTAAAGTATTTTTTGAGGAGTTACACACTGGAGCTTTAAGGAAACTATTTCATTCAGTGTTGGCAGATTGTTTCGTTAGCACCCATCATTTGTTGACAGTTATAAGAGTACTAGTTTCTATTTCACAAGAAAACATCTACATACAGTACATTAATTAAAGCACTGTATTGGCTTTTTACTAGCGCCAAGAAGTCAGAGTGTCATATTATAACAGCTGAAGTAGTCTCCACTCCGCATATGCCTCTCATGTTACCATGGTGCTTGAGCAAAGCAGATTTCTCAGCAAGATTGTCCAATTTCCTCCACATCTCTGAAGCATTATTCTCTCTCTCAAAATGCCCACGGTCAAGATGTGCAGTCGATAGAGATTCCAAACTTATTTGTCAAAAAAACAACAAAAAAAAAAAACGGTCACCTTGCCCGCGTAAAAAAGAGCACTCGTCTGCATGGATTATTATCCAAAAAAAATGTAGTGACGTAGATTAGTATTGCAAAAAAAGCTATTTCAGATGTTGTCCTTGGATGTGGTTCGCACACGCACGCACGCATGCACGCACGCACGCACACACACAAACACAAGGGCAGTTACTGTAGCCAAGGAGATGAGTTATTGGGGGAAACAAGTGGCACAGGAAATGTCAGAAATAGTGAGAACTCCTCTGCGGACGATTCTTCGTGACAGTGTCTGTGGGGTGACAGTTAAATCTGATGATGTGGTTATCAAGGGAGACTGTGATTTGCAGTCAAACTCTGTCAAGCCTTCCTCATGTTTCCAATAAAGAATGTGACACAGCGGCCAGAATGAGATGTCAAGACTTTTTATATGCAGCATGTAAGATTCAATTATGTTTTTCTTTTGCCATTCTCTGTCGCAGGCTGCAAACACAGTTGTCAACAGCTGTCAGATGGCATTTTAATTTTACTTAAACACTGGGATAGTGGGTAGATGACTTTTGTCTACCTGTCAAACTTACTTAAAATCATGCACGAGCACATGTTTTTGAGTGTTTTCACGGTTTTTATGGTTTTCATTTAAACTATTACATTCAAATATATATAAACATGACAAAACATTATTTGTATACATACGAAAAGCTGTAGCTCATACTTAGCTACAGCTACAGGCAGGAGAAGTAGGTGCTCTGTGAAATTATGAAGGCTTCTGTGAGTCTATGCTCTGCAGGCATAAACTCAATTTTGATAGATGTCTATAGCTAGGCAGTAGAAAACAGCCAGAGCATGAAGAGGAATTACTGTAATAATATGGTTCATTTCATGATTAGATTATTCATGATAAAATGGAAATAAAATGTCCTTTTAATAAATGTATTTTTCACTTTCCCCTTAAAGCCTGTGGTATTCATTTCTACTCTTAGTCATGAGATCATTAGGAAGGAGTGAGAATGTTATAGGCCACTTCCCCAAGACATGGTAATGGGAGTATGTCAGCACAAGTTATTACTGAAGAGCTGGCATTTTGGCATTTGTGTTATAGGCACTCTCCATCTCCACCTCCGTCCATCCCTCCGTCACTCGTTTCATGTCCCACTGCTTCAGGGGTTAATGAAATGCCCCCGTTGAGGAGCTGGAATGAGGGATTGTTAAATCCATGTGAGCCTCCAACCTCCCTGCACGCTTTTTCTCAACCTGTGCCTTGATGCATGAGCGTCAGCGGCACATCATCAACTGCCAAATGTATTCCAGTGGAGAGCTACTGATGAGCTACAGCTTTGCAATCCTTCCTCCAGATTATATTTTTACTTACTGTTCAGTTCAAACATGTATTTAGCTTAACATGGTCCACACCTTATCCAAATAACAGACTATAGATCATTGTGTTTTCTATAGCTTTTACACTTCTTGAACCCATTTCACTGGGCTAACAGATGCTTCACTGAGGGTCACTTGTCATTACAGGAATGTATTGAGAGCTACTCGTGAGAGAGCCAGATGGCTTAAAGGAAAGTATCATTTCAAGAAGCATCTGTTGACCCTAGCGTTGACCGATTGATCACACAATTAGCAAATTAAAAAGGGGGCAATTTATTGTTTATTTTTCATTGTTCTGTGAGCTTTGCAAGGAGTTTCTACCTTTAATTTCCCAGCCTTATATTTGAATATACTGTACAATAGCTAATGTTTTTGATACTCTCCTGTAATGCTCCATCACCTTTAAGAAAATCTAGAGTAAGAATATAACTGAAGCTCGACATTTAAATAGAAGCTGCATTATGAGTCACAAATAAATATTTGCCACAAATCCTTCAGCCCTGGTTTTCACTTTCAAACGGTAACAAACTCTTAACCAGAATGTTTGAAAAGGTCTATGGTTTCCACACTGTGGTCAGCGAGGCATCACTTGACAGCTGACGGATGAGCCGCTGACCTTTTACTCCTGGTCTTGTGGGCAATTCTCCGCTTCATGAAACTGTGGTGGTCTACATCTACTGACACTTGAAGGCTCAAATGAATTATGACCATGTGCTAGAATAATAAAAAGCAGCAGAGACAGTGAGCCTTATAGATGAGGTTATCCGCGCAGGATGCAGATAGAGTTAGCGAGAGGGAGATGGATGCCCCACAATCAAGCACTCTCCCCTGATCCCTCTCTGATTTCCTTGCACCTTCCATCTCATCCTCTGCTGCTCCCCTTTGTGTTCTTTGATCTTGTTTACAATGAGGTTGTTTGTGAGAGGTTTATCTGTAGCTTAGATGCAGCCTGCATACAGTGTCCTGTACAGTGGCTGAGGTTCACCACAAGCTAGAAAAATAAGCACGGCAGCTTTCAAGCGGAGGAAATTTAAAATATGAAACTGCATAGGTGTAATGGGAGCAGACAGCGCTCCCATCCTTAAACTGAGGGCTGCTGCTATTGGGGTGGAATCAAACGAGCTGTTTGATCAGCGACAAAGCTTTAAAGATGAACGACACGGTGTCCCCCTGTAGCAGAAATACTCCCATGTACAGTAGTTTTCACTTTTATTTCCTCTGTGTGTTTATGTGCATGTGAGTTTGCATTCATCTTTCACATTTCATTGAGTTGTAGTGCTAGAGATTCTGTAATTGCCCCCAAGCATTTCTTGGTTTTCTTTATTTGTTACTCTGCTTATTGAACAACAAACAATACTGAGATCTTGCTTTGTCTTAAATGCTGCTTTCATTTTTCATTTGTTGTACAAACGATGAAGCACTCTTGCGTTGGAATCTTTAAACAACCCTTAGTGTGTCTATGTGTGTGCTGGCGCAGACTTTCGCTCGTGCGCCTGAAGAATGCAGCGTCTTCACTCTTGTGTCTGTACTCCACTCGTGTGTCTGCATGTGTTTTTTGTGTGTGCACGCACGCATGGAGATGATTAGGAAGACCATTTGCAGGAAACGGCTTTAGCTTAGCGAGAACGATGGGACTACTTCTCCTAATGGGATCAGTGTCTCAGTGCTTTCTGTCTGTGTAAGTCATGATGGGGCTAATGTTTTAAACATGCTCTGCAGATGTAGCGTGACCCTCTTAAATAAATGACTGCATCAGAGGGGACTCTTCTTATATTGGCTTTGCTGTGGGGTGAAATGCTCTGCGCTCTATGAGACTCACACTGGTGGATAGACAAGAAAGCACAAAAAAAACCATGTACAAACCTTTATACCTACTATACATTGATATAGATGTAATTGACAGAAAGGTGGAATATCATCCAGCCACCATTATGTATTGTATTCCCACACATACAGTAATCTAAGTGCATGTAATTCATAAAATGTATTTGTGTGGCAGAAGGAGCACATCGCCCCCAGCTTGATATCCCATTATTTTCTGCCCAACGCCGGAGGCTTTTTACTGCCCCACCAGCAGCATCTCACTGCTCTGTTAGTTAACGAGGCTAACCAGCAGCAGGAGAATTGGTGCCCTGCGTGTAACCTGCAGTGCAGCTCTGCAGTGCCATAGCCCTTCACAATAAGATGTTTTCCTCTTAATCCTGCTGAAAAAAGGTGGACTGAGAACTTCCAAACCCTCCTGCCTATGTTTAGCTTTACTTGTGTTGGACAGCAAATGATCTGTATTCTCGTTATGTTTCCACCTATAATCTTTACTGCTGTACACCTTACAATCACTTCTTGAACTTCTTATTTTTTCCTCAAACAGCATTTCTTTTAGCAAGTGCAGATGTCTTAAAATATGTAGTGTGAAGTGCAGCAACCAGCACAGTCTGACAGGGTCAACCAAAGAGCAGCCGTTCTCATGCAACCATTAGATGGTTGTCTTTTCGCTTACACAATACTGTGAACTTTAAGTCTTCTGAGAGTCACTAGATTAAGAAGAGGAAAACAAGTCATTTTCACGCTGCTGACAAAAGTGCAACAGCAATTTGTACACCAGCGGCACCCCGTTGAATGAGACACTTATTCAAGCAGCTCTCTTTTGTCAACAACTGCCCCAGCATGTTTTTCTGTATGTGGAGCACTTAGTAAATACATGAAATATCTCCGCTCCTATCTGTCCATAATAAGGAATGTGTGTTTTGTACACAAGTGTGCCCCTGTGTGTGAGTTCTGTGATGCAGTTGGCTAATGTTAAGTTGCCTCTGTGTAGGTGGTCGGGTCATCATCGATCATTCATATTGACATTAATCTGATGCGTGTATTTATGTGCATGCCATGATTTCTGCTTTCTACAATACAGTGTGTAAGTTTGTTTAAGTGAGCGTGAGTTTAGACTTCAGGTGCCCCACTGCAGGTTGTAAGACCACGAGGTGTGGCTGACCTCCCTTTGCCAATCTGAAACCTGTTCCTTGTGCTCGGCGGAGTGTGACACAGTTTGAGTGCATGGTTGGTGACAGATACAGCTTTGTGACAAACTATTAGGCAGGAAGAGGAAGTCGGTGTAATACTCCAGGCCGCAGCTTCACCTGAATGCTAAGTGACTATTGCAACTTCCCGCACTGACACACTGCAGCTGCTAACATGCCTGAATAAACACACACTCACAAGCACACCCTCGTCGACACTCGGTGTTGCATAGAGGCTGGACTCCACATGATGAATATATGTTGCAAACAGTGTTGAATTCCTTAATTAAAACATACTTTTTTGTAAATAAATAAAAAAATATGTGAATTCAACGAATGATTTAGCAGTTTGACCTGTTGCACCACTGTTTATTAGAAACACCTAGCAAAATATTGTGTCTGTTAGTCACGTTATCCAACATCCAATGTTTTGGAAGACAGAGATTTATGGACTAAATTAATCTAAAACCTACTGAGAATACGAGGCAGCTATAAAAATGATGTACTGAACAGCCTCTCTCTGGAGATGATACTGATACCACAAATAAAAGTCCTAGCATGAATACATGCTGGTAACTTTTGTCAGTTGGCTATGGTGTTGCTTTTAGGAGCGATAAGTACTTTTCAGGAATAATCTCAGTATGAACCTAACTTATACATTTAGTTATTAGCTATAACGCTATAACATCTCCTCTGGAACCAAACCTAAACAAACAAGTGAGTGAATCCAGCTCCGCAGTGAACAAGGATCTGCAGTGATGTTTTACTGGAGGTTAGCAGCAGCGACTGTACTATAAACACAGTGTGTAAATGCAAACTGGATTTATTGAGTAGATTTGGTCTGTGCTACTGCAGAGCACGGTAACATGGAGACACCTGTGACCATGGTAACTGTAGATGGTGACATACAGTTTTAAAAAAGAATAAAGAGTAAGATAAATTACATCAAATTACATCACTAAAACTGCTCAATAATTTTATCAAAAGTTCAAATTTACCCCTGAATGTGTAACATAAAACTACCTCACTGCTTCAAACACACCCTCTCTCCCAATACAACCCCAGCCTTCACTTGTTTGGCTCTACATCTCCCATGTTTGTGGTAACTGGGACCGCAGGCATGCCTCCAACAGCTCCCACAATGCACCAGCACAAATTACATTTCACTCACATGGCAGGGCCTCGTCCTTCATTCTTTGTTCTGCCTTTTTCATGGTTTTTACTCCGCTCTGTCTCTGTCTCTCTCTCTGCTTCTCCAGCCTTGAGATCAGCTCCTTACTTCCTCTGCCTGCAGCTCCCTCCTGGTTCAGCCCTGTGCTGTATGTTCAGTTAATTGCAAGAGTAGCATCGAGACAGTATCAAATTTGACTGACGTTCAAGCGGAGTAGTAAATGAAATATGTACCTCTCTGTCATGTTGTCTGTCCTCAGAAGCCTTTTATCTTCGGCAGGCTGCCAACGCGTCCGTCACTACTGAAAGTGGCTTTATATGCTTTGATTGATGTGGTTAGTGGCATTCAGAATACATGAGTGGACAGTGATTCCCATACGTATGCACTGTGTATCTAAATAGAATCTGACCATTTTTTAATTCTCTTACAAAATAAGAAGATTTTCTCCACGCTCCCGCCTAAAATGTACCTTACTTAAGCAGAAGAGAAAGATTCTACCATAGGTAATCATGGGGGAATTTATTGGCTCAGAAAAGTTCAGCATGATAATAATGGCCACCACTAAGCCGCACAATTTCATTTGGGGGGCGTGAGGGACGTGTCGAGGACATTTATCAGCGTGACACAGGACACAATGCTCTTTGTTTGATTGGTTAAAAAAGAGGGAGCTCATTTGCTTTCACTGCAAAATCCTTAACAGGGCTTTTCTTGTTGTGTTAATTAAGCCAGAGCAACCATTTTGTATGCTTCTTGCATACTGGGTCGCAAAGAAGAGAAAAAGATCATTGTTATTCCTCTCTTGCACCTCCGAGACTTTGTAGTTAGTTTTTTCTTATATGGTTTGCACCAAAGATGAGCTGCTTTGGATGTATATTTGCTCAAATGAGTTTGGTTTAGTTTTCCTTAGACACTTCCCTCCTCTGAATACAAATTCTTTTTCAGAGTTTTTCTCTGTGTGAATTGGACTGTTGCCAGCACCCACTGTGTTTTTACAACAGGCAACAGACTCCTCACAGCACAGTCTTTTTTTTTCTTTTTCTTTTTTTTAAATCTGCAGATTCTGATGGTTTAAAGAAGGTTGCGGGGCATTTAAGTCAAATGCAAATTCACATATTGCTCTAGGCTCTAGATATCGTCTCATGAACCATATTATAAAAACTTTTTTTTTGTCGGGCAGCCTCCTGGTCTGTTTTCAGCTCAGCTAATCTTCTCACATTAATGATAAAACATTTCCTCCTGTGATGTTATGTATACATGGTTAAGTTAAATCACCTGATTCCCCTACATGTACATTTCCCACCTTTCACAATTAAGCTGATAAGGTGATGCCTGTACCAACACTGTCTTTCTTCACTTCTGTGCCTTGCTGTCGTCGTACTGCTCAAACCACCGTGTTCCCTGCTCTAATGGAAGTCATTTTAGATCTTCAGGGAATGTAGCCTGTCACCTTGCTGCTCACAGTGTCTGCTGCAGACAGCCGACCTCTCATTAATCACACAAATCAGCCCTCAGACGAGGTGTGAACTCCAAAGTACTGACATGATTTGTTCCAGTTCAGTGCACTGAGAGGGGGATTTTTGTTGTGTGGCAAAATATTTTGACACTACACAGTGCTGTCTCTGACTTCCTGGAGGGAAAAGCATCAGTCTACTTTGTCTTTTTCCTTGATCTGGTTTGGGAGGTCTTTTTTTAGGCTACTTGGTTTCCGATGCAGATTTGAGCACAGTGTCGTCCACTGTGGCAACTATGGGGTGGCTTGTAGTGTAATGTGATTAACACCTGATTGATTTTAATCAATTTGATGAGGTTATGACATGTGTGTGTTTGTGTATTGCCATTGCTAAGGAAGCCAAGCTGCGTGAGCTACTGGATGTCAGCACGCTGGCGGGGAAGATGGAGAACAGGATGCTGACAGTGGTGAGCGGCACCGACATGGTCAACATCACCTACCTGAACTTCATGGCCTTCCAGGAGGAGATAGCAAAGGTAAAACCTGTGCATAAGCACAGCCAACAAATCTAGTAAATGCAATATATCATCGTTGTAAAAGCCTTGTTAACTGTGATCATTATCATCACCATGTTCTCGACTAAAATCAGTGATCTGTGCATGATGGGATAGATAAAACAGAATCATTAAATCTTGAAATGACACAAACATTATCAAAGTGATCATTTTGTGAATTAATATGCAAGACTAAAGAAGTTCTAAGGCATAGCCCCTTGTTGATTCATAATACTAAACAATCACAAATGGAAATGATCACCATTTGAACCAATGTTTTATTTGCTCCCAAGATATGGCAGCAGATACATTTCAGCCCTCAGTAATTATTTACATCACATTGCAGTGGGGCTGAGCACTGACTCTGTGTGTTTTGTTTTGTTTTCACTGCAGGAATGGGCAGAAGAGTTATTCAACTTGGCATCTAACCTCTTGGTCCAGAACATGTCCAGAGAGGCCTGCCTGGAGAAAGCGTATGTTATCTGCACAATGGTTTCTCTCAAACCCAAAGCAGAACAACATCAACACCGTAGACTTAAAGGAATACTCCAATGATTTGCATGTAGCTTTGTATTACTAGAATAGGGGTAGTATTTTTGAAGAATTGTGCCTCCCAACCTCAGTTTCCCCTGAGTCGAGAAATAGCTTCATTCTTTTTTATGTTCCATGCCCACCAGTGACAAATGCAAATCGGTGAAGTGTTCCTTTAAGTATTTATTTATTTAACAATGTCATCACATCGAGCATTTGTTTTCCTAATATCGTGCCGCGCTACTGCACACAATTGCTTGTGTGTACTTTGGTCTCCGTGGGGACAACTGGTCCTGACAAGGTCAGTGTTTATGCCAAAAAGGTCCACAAGATGTAACAAGTACAAGTACACACAAACATCACATTTATCATAAAAAAAAAAACAAAGATTATTATGTAGTACAGCACATATTTACAAAGTATGTTATGAAACATTGTTATCCCTGCAACACACACAACTACGTCTAAGTAAATAGGGGCTGCACACACTGACTGGAGATGGGAAGTTGCTTTTCACAGCTCCACTGGGCAGCCTGCGGGTTTGGCTTTATAAAGGTCATGTCACCTCACATTGATGGAGAGATTAAGGGGAGAAAAACAAGCAGGATGGTCGGAAGGTGGAGGATAAATAAAACAGCTGGAAATAGTTAATGAACTTGGCTCGGTGTGTTTCAGGTGGCTTATCTGCTTCCTAGTTCAGGAGTGCAAATATGTACTGTATGTGTGAGAATGTGTACATTCACATCATGCTGGAGCTTGCTACGGCTGCATTTCTTGGTCCCAAGTCCAACCTATTACTGTATGTAAATCAGCTCTCGCTCTCATGAACGGCTCTTTGTCCAGCAACAGCTTCTGTAATTGGAGCAAACACACTTTCCTGTGGCCCACAGCTGATTTGTATGTGCAGTGAGTGACTGAGTGATGCCTCTGCACATTTACATTTGCTTCGGTATTATTTTTAAAGAAAAGATATTGCTCTGTTTGGTTTATAGTCACAGCTGTCTGACGTTTATCAGTTGACAGAAGCCATTAACTCACACCCCCAAGGAGGCTAATTGACTTATGAGACAATAAAAGTGGCCATCGACCATATAGTACACACAGAGTTGAATAAAATTGAATAGAGCAGGTTTCACAGTCACGCTGCTTGCTCACAGCAGCAGTTGCTCTGCACTGCTTGCGTACAAATAAAGCAATTCTTTGTTATACCACTGCTGCAACATGAGGCCTCATCTCTGAGGTGAAGTTGATGTCCCCCCTGCATGTGGTTTATTCTCATCGCTAGCTCCTAAGGCCATTTTTTGGATGGGCAGCATAGATGGGTTCCCAGCAACAGAAAACAAAACAGACACTCCTTGGATTATACTGCCTTGAACATCAGTGTTATTGTTTAGAATTGCACTACATACTGTATACTCACTGTACTGCATAACTGAGAAGTTACCTTTGCCTTCTTGTTTTGTATTTTAGCCCTTGCCACTTGTGTAACTTGCACTGAAATGGAACCTGACCAGGGTTAACTAGAGAGGGAGAGAGAGAGTAGAGGCAGCAGAATCAGTGAGACAAACTTGAAAGGAGACTGATGCAAGTAATTTGTTTTCCCCCACTCGTCTCAATGAATAATACAAGCACCTGTAAGGCAAAGGAGGTCATTTAAAAAAACACCTTACTTACTCCTCCTTTCCTTTTCTTCCTTCTGTACTCTCCTTTTATCTGTGGCTCAATCCCATTTCACATTTTGCCCTTACTGGTCCACACATCCCTGGATGTGGAAGACATAATAATTCCCATAGTCCACGATAGTGATATAACAACAGCTGACAGCGGCTTTTTTAAAATGACAGCATGTTGAATGTGAAAACATGTTGTGTCCACTTACGTGATGACAAGTGACATTCTTGAAGGGGTGTCCCATTTCATAGGGGAAGCTTTTAACCACTACCAAAAGTTCCAAAAGAAGGCAATGGTAGGGGTAAAAATTAGAAATAAAACGGGGCCTTTCTGTCCCTTTGTCCTCTTTGGTCAGAAGTCTCTTGCATGCACCTTTAGTGATGTCAGTAGTTACATTTCTCTCTCTCTCTGTAGAAAAGCTGCTTCAGTCAAGTCCCAGTCTGGCCCTGTTAACCATTACAGTCACTGGTGACTTTACTATGGCCTATGAAGTGGACGCTGTAATGGATATTAATTATTAGCCAGTGGCCACTTAAAACCCAGCCTGTAATGATGGCTCCTGTTGCAGCTGAGCTATTTATAGCCCAGCCTGCACTGTCTGTGTTGTTGCTGCTGCGGCTGCATGGTTCAGTGCTGCTAATGCAAGATTTCTGAGGGATTAGCCACAATGCTAACATGTCATGTGAACACAGCCAATTATTTATGGTATGCACAGAGACATCAACACATGCATTGATACACGGGTGTGTATTTCACCACGTTGTTGATTTTGCACATGCAGACGTGATAGATGATCGCTGGGCATCACTCGCGCAAAGTTGAGCAAGTGCTTTCGAGCTGATGTTGTGTGAGTGTGACGTTGCTCTGTCTAATGCAGATACACTCGACTGAAGCTGCAGCTCAATCCTGAGGGGCGAATACCCATCAAGAAGTAAGTCTCGGATTCATCCTTCTCTCCCCTGCCTCCTCTCTGCTGTTTCTGATCCATGCAGAATGTCATTCACCTTCTGCCGTCACTCTTCCACGCTCCAGTGTAAACTGCATATATGCATGTATTTATTAGAATATACTATCCCTCACATTTGTTGTCACAACTCTCATCTTTCTTCCGCTCTGTGTATTTGTGTCATTTTGTGGGAACCCATGTTTGTCACATTTTCTGTTTTCATTTTCAGGTCAACATCGCAAAGGCTGCGATTCATTTGTTCTATGTTCTATTAATATCTTTAAGTTGTCATTATGTTAGAGAATACTTTATTTTGATGGCGCCTCATGTAATAATGCTCCATCTTTTAATGCAGTAAATATTGTCATTCACTCCTTCTAAAGTCATAGAGACACGGCTGTGTGTGTTTGTGTGTGTTTGTGTGTGTGTGTGTACTCAACATAAACTACAAAGTGCTGATTGTTTGACAGCTGACGTTTACATCTTTCCCCCGCATGTACCAGAGGAATGTTGTTTTTCCCCACAGTTTTCCCACAAGCACACCGGTACTAGCCTCAGCTCCATGTGTGTGAGAACTTCCTTTTGTGTGTTCCAGTGTTGTGAGTTTCAGCTTGTGTTTGTCATCAGCTCGTTGGAAATACAACTCTTTCCAGCGCCGACATTAGTCAAGTTGAGCTTTCAGGCAGGCAACAGTGAACTTCAGAGATAACCTCCCTCAGAGCCGCAGAGGAAAAGCAGCGGGTGTCAGCACAGAGAGGCAGGGAAACACTCCTTGCCGTTTAGGGAATTAACCTCCTCACTGGGAGGACATGTCAGCTAGACTAATGTCAGCTTGACTCTGCTTCCCCACTGAGCTTACAGTATGTGCTCATGGATACCTTTGCATGTAATTAAAAGCGGCTATGACCAGCGGAAACTGATCTAAACAGCTGCAAGTGGTAGCTGCAAGGACGCCAAAGTTCACTGCAGTAAATCAAATTTATTCTCTATATACAGTGGAATAAAACAGAAAACAGCCCCCCAACCACACAGAAGCACTGTCTCTCTGAATGCTCAAAATGACAGATGAGGCAGGACAGCATATTCTTCAGCATCCAGTGAAAACCATGTATCTCCAAAAAGAAAAATGACTCATTCATATGTGCAGAGGATGATATGAAAAATGTAAATGTCAGGACACAGAAAACTGCGCTGTTTTTTTTCTCCTCACCTCATGAAAATATGTCACTGCAGAGTCGCTTTCACAGAACAGTGCTCATACGATAGCTGTGTCACATGAGTAATGAAGACGGCAATATCTGTGCATCTTTTGATTATTTACACGAGAGTGAACACTACTTTTGCGACAGGCAAGATAAGATTGTGGAATTACAAGTAGGACTGACACAGTGCTGGTACTGTGGTGTTTTAATCACAGTGTGGATAATAATTGGAAATGATAAAACTGTGAATGCATCATGGTACATGGTCATCCCTCGAAATAAATTTAGGATTTTGTTGTGTATAGGAAGAATAGTCAACAGTATCATTTTATGTACAGTACTGTATGAGCCCTCTGGTGCTTAATCTACCATTGTTGGAGCCATTTTTAATCCCTTCACTTGTTCGATGTTACAACATGATACTCTTATTAAATACCAATTACAGGTCGTGATAAATCCAACAATTTGACATTGAGGGAATGATAACTCCTCTATTTTTGTGGTATTTTCTGATATTACACTCTTTTTTTGTGTCCCTGCAGTATCTTCAGGATGTTCTCAGCAGACAGGAAGCGAGTGGAGACTGCCCTGGAAAACTGTAACCTCCCTTCTGGCAGAGTAAGACACCAAAAAATACTGAAACTCCCTCTTTTCTCAGTGTTGTTGTCTCCGTTGTATCCCCTCTGTCTCTGAACCTGCTTCCCCTCTTGTCTCCAAGCTCTTTCATCTCCATCCATTCATCGTCACCGCACCATTCGGCTCATTCTCTCCTCACCTGAAACCGTGCTTGATTGGTGCTTTACTCGTGCGTTTGGAGTCTTATTTGCTGGATGTCTGCATGACTTCCCAGTCAGAGCTGATTTGGCTTTGGTGGTAATGAAACAAATGGACCCAGTGGGAGCAATAGAGATGACAAAAGCTGTTTTATCTTCACCTCACTCAGACATCACCAGAGAGAAGCTGCCCTCTCATGCATTAGAGGTGTAAACAGTCCCTCAACACAACAAACTCTCTGTATTCCAGCAGTACTGAGCAACGTGCATGCTTGTTTGTGGGGAAATGCTGTTCACTGTCGCTCTGAACACATAACTGACACATGTCCACATACAGTGGGGCAGACACTGTATGATTAAATGTTTTCAATGATTGAGTCGATGACAGATTGAACACATACAGAGAACAATTAGCACTGGATTTAAAAACAGGTTGGTGTATGACGTCCTGGTGGGATTTTGCTGTAGGACTGTTAATCCCTCAAACACACGCGCTCAGTGGCAAAAGTGCAACATCTTACGAATGAGTCACTGAGTGTCTGCGGTGCTTGACCTGCATCACCCTCCCTTGGTGCATCCTTCCTGATCCTTCCTCTCTCTCTCCTTTTTCCGAGTGCTTTGTTCTGCCTTCTTGATTCTCGCTGTGCCACAATGCTATCGCCTGCTGCTGTGCTGCACACTGTGCCTTTAAAATGTATACCTGTGTAATTTCCTCCAGAAGGAGACTGGAGGTCAGGTTAATAATTGAAACATTTCATGGTGTGAAATGTGTAACCTTGTCGTACCTACAACGGTAACGGATGAATAAAACTCAACACAACATGCTTTAGCAAGAAATAAACCAAAAGGTCTTGAAAGATTACTTAATATTTTAACAAAAAGATTATATGTAGTTGTTGAATTTTAGTCCTATATGTTACCCCTTCTTATATCCAGAATGAGATCTAAAGATAGTGGCTGTTCTCAGACTATTGAGTACTTTGGGACAAAATACATGTGTGTGTAAAACTGACTTATCGTGAGATACTGTATTCTTCATTTAAAGTTTGATTTGCCTGTTGCAGTTTTAAGGTTTTTTAAAAAAAAAAAAAGATCAGTATGCATACCACGGCGAATACTATACAGCAGTGATTCCCAAAGACTGGTTTGGGACCCACAGATGGGTCGTGGGAGGTTTTTGTTCGTCCCCAAGGAAATGTGCAGAATTTCCCAGACCTTTTAGTTAAGATTTATGTGCATGTTGTAAATAACATGCATAAAATGAAGTTGTAATTAATGTACAAATGTATTTGTGCCACGATTTGTGTTAAGTTTTGGTCACGATAATTTGGTATCTTTAAAAGGCGGGTCCCCAAAAAAAATGTTTCCAGAAGAAAACACTGCTGTAGAGTATACTCTATATACTGTAAGTAGTTAATCCACAGGGCTGTTAGCACTACTTGGCCACTAGCTCCCCAAAGTGATTCTATTTCTGTTGCTACTACAGATTATCTGACCATGTTGCTGTTCTCCTCTGTAGAATGACTCCATCCCCCAGGAAGACTTCACTCCAGAGGTGTACAACATGTTTCTGAGCAACATCTGCCCCCGACCCGAGCTGGACCACATTTTCTCTGACGTGTAAGAACTGGGTTTCTTATATTTTCTCCTTTAGGATCTTATCCAGATTTTATAATCTTCGCAGTTTACACAAAACAGGGAAAATCCCAATGTAGAAACAGAGTCATTTGAAGATAATATGAGAGTGAGTATTTACAGTTTGGCTCGAGCCATCTGTTTCTCTTTCACAATCAGCAGCTAGATAAACGCTGCCAGCCCTGATCAAGCATTATAACTTTGCAGGTTTAAGAGCCTGCCTTTGCCCATCAGACTAATTATAAGTAGTTAATTAATGCAGGACAGTGTGTGTTGTAACGGCGCTCCTCGATCCTGGCTGAATGTCATCACACACTGCAGATGCAGAGCTACCCCTTGGTCCAGAGGGACTCAGTCTATCAGCTGAGCTTGCATGCCAGCACGATACTGGCCACTCCAAGTCATAAATCTGCATTTTAATCATTGTTAAGTGACATGACATGAGAGTCAGGAGGGTATGGAGGGGATAATTTAGTGGCATAGATGGGGAAAAGTGTTTAAATTAAAATATAATTTGCCCAAGACAGCATTTTATCCTCTCTCGTCCTTTGCGAATATTTGTTGCTCTCCCTCTCTTTCCTGTTTTCATTACCACTCCTCCCCTCCATCAACTCTCATTTTTAATATCTCAATTTTCTTAATCCTCTCCTTGCTAATGCATCTCACTTTGTAACCCTCCCATGTTTTCCCTACTTCCCTTTTCATTTTGTCACAATTCACTCTACTTTATTATCTCCCCTCTTATCTCTTCAGGGGGACTAAGAGTTGTCCATGCCTGACAGTGGAGCAAATGACGGAGTTCATTAACGTTAAACAGCGAGACCCTCGTCTGAATGAGATTCTCTACCCTCCTCTCAAACCGGAACAGGTTCAGCTGCTGGTGGATAAATATGAACCAAATCCGTCTCTGGCACAGAAAGGTTAGTGCATTTAAATATGTATGGATACAAATATAAGGGCACTGACTTAGTGTTGTGTTCTCAAGATTTGAAAGGTGCTTGACTGAACAGTTTGCTTGTTAGACGGACAAATAAAATAAGAGTCTGCTCCCTCATGGTCCTTGCTTGCTCATTTGACTGTGACTTTTATAAAACACAGTGTATTTGTATACATTTACTACGGCCATAAGGTCCTGGAAACGCATGAAATTGATCTACTGTAGAAAGTGCTTGAATTTGACCCTGGAAATTGTGTATGAACTTCAGTTTCTCAGTTTCTAGAGCAGCCTAAATGGGCAAACCAGCCAGAGCATGTGCTTCACATTTTGATGCAGAAACTTACATATTTTCTAGTATGCTGTGGCCACTGTAGTTCACCAATTCTTTAACACCTTTAAAAGATAAGGTACATTTGTAAGAAATAAATGTTTCCAAAGCACAGAGAAACTGTTAAATATTTAATGCGACTAATTAAGGCCCCCATCATTATGCCGCCTCAGCAGGGTGTAAACAAAGAGCAAGTGGTACGTTGCCTGTAAAAATACTGTATACTGATATTTGTTTATCTAATGAAAGGCTACAGCCAGCAGCTGATTAGTTTATCTTAGAATCTCTACCCAACTAAAAAAAACAGTTGTACAAGCTCATTAATTAACATGCCATAGCATTATTATTTAATCTAAAAGCAACAGTATTGTTGTACGTGTGTATGAATGTGTGTGCCAGCCTGCTTCTTGATTGGGAACAGTTGCCAGGCAACTAGTTGTAGTTTTGCAACTTTTAGTGCTTCTGTATTTGCTGTCACTGAGTCATGAGTTCTGTATCCCCCCCCCCCGTGTATCATTAGATGTTTGAATACATGCCCCAGTTTGCATAATGTGACATATGTGCTTTCCTAGAGGTGGCATTTATTTTTATTTTTTTATTATTATTACTTGTTTGTGTTTTGTCAGTTTGCACTTTTCCCACAGGCACTAAATATCGTCATCAGTGCTCACTGTTAAAACCACCGCCCTACACCTACTCAAACTTGGTATCCAAATAAATGTAAAAACAAAACGTCATCATAAAACTGCACTAAAAGCAAAACAAACAAGCTGTTTAGGTGTCATTTGTGAGCATCCAGAGTGGAATAATTCATGAAGAAAAAAAGATGTACAGGCATTACAGGTCCAACACTCCGGGACATGTTATGCTTCCATGTTGTTGGAAGTGTCAGTGCAAAGGAAGCTGCCAAAGCTGGGAGACATTACTCTCCAAATACCACACATCAAGTCACATTTTTCATGAATTCTGTTCTTGCTCTCACTATGTAACCCTCCCATGTTTTCCCTACTTCCCTTTTCATTTCATCACAATTAACTATTTAAAAACATTTTTTTTTTATAATATACATATTTAAATAGCTACTCTTTTGTATCATTGAGTAACATTTAATTTCCTCCATTAAAGCCCATAAAAAACACACATTGTAATTAGGTTGAAGACAGGAGCAAATGCAAATTCTTCATGACATCACACCGTCTTTACACACTAAATCAAAACTACATCAACTTATGTAAAATGTTAGTTTCCTGAGCAGCTGATCATGAAGTGACTGACATGTGTAGAACCTCTCATAACTGTGCTGCTCGTCTGAAGTGTTAGTTCATGTTTTAATATATAATTATTAATACGTGTCATCACGCATGCTAATCTTCAGTGCCAGAAGAGGTTGTTACTGTGAAAAAAAAACACTTAACTCTCACATTTGCACGTTTTATTAATGATTACACTTAAACTAAATTGACCCTAACTGATTGAAACAGAGCTCGAGTGCCACTTTAAAAATGTTGCTCTGAATAAAGTAGCTACTTTTTCCTCAAGTGTATGTAAAACATGAATTACATGAGCTTCAAATAATTCCTATTTTTCTTTCTTTTTAAAAAAAACAAAAACAAAAAAAAAATATCTTTCAAGTATCCTGTTTGCCCGGCCAGTGTTTGACTCTTATCCCAGTGATGTGCTCTTGCTGTGATGCTGTGTGTTCATCCTGTCCCAGGCTTTCTGGAATCGTGCCCTTCTCTGTCCCAGTGACAGATTTCCCCATGTGAAGTATTTATCTAGCCGGAGGAAGTGCTGCCATCTGCTCAGCAGAGGGGTCCAGAGCTCCACATGCTACCCTCACGCACACAAATTCAGATACACATGCATGTAGTGTTTTCTCTCTCTCAAGGACACTCACACTGGATTTGCAGTCAGAATTGTATATTAGCATAAACTCAACATGTGCTTTCACAGTGCAAAGAACTGGAATGACATGACAATGCAGGCAGCCTCAGGTGTTCTAAGAGAAAGAGGAAACGGTTGCTTTTCCTCCGCTCACCCTCCTGGTTACACATTGAAGCTGTTGTTATGTTCCATCCATTAGTGGAAAGCAACTATTGGGAGTTAGTTCATTGAGATAAGCATCAGTGTGGTACCTGTCACCACAGAAGGATAAGAAGGCGCATCTTGTTGTAAATAAAGAGCACCAATAGCTGCGGGTACATGGTGGCTGCGTTCATCTATCGTTGAAGTAATATTCGCTCCATGCTCAAAGCCGAGAAATCTCATCAGTTGGCACATTCTTCTTTCAGCCTGCTTTTTTCCCAGTGCAGTGAAATGAAGATGTGGGAGTGATGTTTCAGTCCCGTAATCTCTAAACATTCCATTTGATTCGCCACATTTTGTCTCCATCACACTCACTCACATTTTATTGATTCTCCAAATTTTCCACCTCAAGCCTTTTTTCAAAATGTAATTTAGTCTATCTTTAGTCTAGTCTTCAGTCTATGCTCACTCAGCCATTCTGATATTGTTTAAAGGTGGATGAATAAAGGTGCAAAATGAAACAAGAGAGATCTTCAACCCGAGAGAAGATGTTGACATATCACTGTTTGTTCATCTCGACTGATTTTAAAGAGGAAGTCCCAGCATTTCCAGTTTCCTTTTAGGTCTAACCTCACTTTTTAGAATAACACCTGTAATCCCATGGCATGTTAACACCATTCTCCCTGTTTGACCTACAAACATCTTAGGGACTGGGGAAACACTGTCTTTGTGAGCGTGTGATGCAGGGGCCAGGCCACCGCCTGGCAGTGGGAGGTCACGGTTATCAGCAGGGAGTAAGACGCGAGTGAGTGCTACTGTGCTCAGATGTCACAGACAGCAGCCAGCCTTAATTAGTCCAACAACTCTGCAGAGGGCAGCGCCGCATTAATTAGCATAACGTGACCGGAGGGACCTGCTGTGCACGTTGCATCATTTTGCATATTTAGCATAACATCAAATCAAGTTTGTGCATGTGGGTGAAGGAGGCTTCAGGTGTTTTGGTTCCATGTTGAGGACATTTATTCCAGTCCAGGTGTGGTGTGTCGAGTCTTTATCTTGAATCCAGGTAGTGGGAGATGTGAGCTTTTCATCTGCAGCTGATTATCAATGTGTTTCCCGAGCACATTCAGGGAGAACATGAGCTCAGTGATGACAGAAAATGGGCATGACTTAACAAGAGTGACCTTGACAAATCAAAGAAGGCACAAAATAAATGGCAGTTCAGCCCAGAAAATGCAGAATGTTAATGATAGCATTGACTTCCTGTGTTTAAAAAGAACTGGGCATTTTTCATACGTTTATACAACCTTGAATATTTAATGAATGTTACATTATCTTACATTCCACACCGACAGTGTGAGAAATGGAAACAGAGACACAGGCTTTAAGGATTAACCACAAAGGCTTTTAGCAAGCGGTGACTTAGGCTTTGTGCAAAAATTAAACCACTAATGTGATCTCAGTGTGACTTTAATTAGCGATTATAAACATTTTTGTAATGAAACCTTTGAAAGCACTTAGTCTAAGCTGCTCATCTCAATACACCTGCAGTGACAAACACACACACAGAGACAGACTTTAATATACACAAACTCATCCTCTTTCATTTGATGTGTGTTTCATTTAAAGTTTAACAAAGAGAAAATGTATTCAAATAACTAAAACCATAATGAATTAAAAACTAACTTGTGAATGGATTACAACTCATCAACTCTCTCTGTGTACATCCTGTGGCTGTAGCCCCATTTATATGCATTGAAGATGTCAAGGCCATAAATGCATCAAAGAAGGTGGGATATTTGTGTAATTTTGTGTACACTCTACCTCACTCACTTACAAGAGTAAACAGTGCGTTTGTTGGAAACTATTTCCCCAGAATAACACTACACATACATGAATATTTAAGCAGGATTCACTGTGTGGGCTCAGTTTAAAATAAACAGGTAACAGTGTCCATTTCCACTGTCCTCAAAGAACATAAAACCCACTGCAGCAGTGTGGTACTTCCGTGTGCTATAAATAGTTTATTTACAGAGGAACTCCGTGGCACAATACAGTTCTTGTTTTTGACTTTTGTGGGAATATAAAACGTCAAAAAGAAGTAAGAAAGTTATCAAACTCACATGTCTGTGTGCTGTGTCGTGCGTTCTTGCAGGTCAGATCTCGCTGGAAGGCTTCGCCAGGTATTTGAACTGTGAGGATAACAGCATCATCCCACCGGAAAAGCTGGACCAGAGTGAAGACATGACCTTTCCCCTCTCGCACTACTTCATCAACTCGTCACACAATACATACCTCACAGGTATGCATGCACCCCCATACGCCCAAACGACCTGTTATGTAAGCTGCTCTGTCTTTGCGTGATCCCACTTAACTCGATTTTACTCCTGACTGGCTACATACATGCGTGCATCTTTTGTTCTTCTACCCATGAACAGATCACATGTTCGTTTAGAAATGCAATTACGGTTGCACCAGTGAATACAACCGTCTTTATACCTCGGAGGTCAGTCAATCAAATGCACCAGAGCATACCAGACCCCCCCCCCCCCCCCTTTTCCTGCATCACCTCTCATAGGTTATCCAATCAAGCCGTGCCATGAGGCTCAGTTCATTGATATTCATGAGTTAAATATTTCTAAAGATTGTAGTCACAGTAACTGGCTTCTGGCAGGGCACAAGCATGGCAGGGCACAATACAAAGACCATTTTCCCTTCAATAGTTAATAGGATTCATCTATTCAAATCTATTCTACAGGGGGAACTGGGGAGCATTGAGTCTTTCAAGTGAATCAAATTTATCCGGCAATCAAAGAAAAGCAGTTTCTGTAATAGAGCAGCCTCGTAGCCTGTGAAATGAAGAAATGGGAAAAACAAACAATGCATTGTTGATTTTCTCCCAACAAACACAAAGATCCAAGATGCAGTAATTAAACCGACAAGAGCTTTTGCAACTTATTCGTTCTTGGCGTATTTCTATTCTATCTTCTCGTCTACTCTTCTGCATCTGAAATCCATACGTTAAAGCAATGTTTCATGTATTGCTCGACATCTTAAAGTCTTAAAGGATTTACATGAGGCTGTCTGAGAAGAGTGATAGAAATAAAATGACAAAATGAATGAAAAAGACACCAGGGAAGGTATTAACCCAGCTAAAGTAACAACTCAGCCCTGCCTCTCACAGAAAAACATGCTGCTAATGTGAAGAGATAATTGCTCCCCTAATGGCGACAGTGCGATGAGATTTGCCTGCTTGAGATGACGCCAGCTAAAGAGTTTTTACTGCATGCTAGCAACTAATGTGGTTGATGAGCTCTTAAAAAGCGAGAGGACGTGCTTTTGTATGCATCCTGTTACTTTTGTAATCAATACAACAGTTACTTAGAACCATAGATGTATGTGTGTGTGTGTGTGTGTGTGTGTGTTACAGCTGGCCAGCTTGCAGGAAACTCTTCCGTTGAGATGTACAAGCAGGTTCTCCTGTCAGGGTGCCGCTGCATTGAACTGGACTGCTGGAAGGGTCGCACCACAGAAGAAGAGCCCGTAATCACTCACGGCTTCACCATGACAACTGAAATCTCCTTCAAGGTAACACAAGGAGAGCGCAGTAATGGCGACGTAGGGGAGCGCTTGCGTTGGGGGGAGTGGGTGGGGCAGAAGAAAGGGGGGAGAACATTTTTCTCTGAAGATGCATTTTAATGTCTGTGGATGCAGCGAGGCGTGTTGGGGGTAAACAGACCTCAAAGACCGATGATGTAATCCACATGCTGTGCTCATGATCCACTCAGTGCTTTGTGTTCCACCACATCCTGTGTTTTGTGTTTGTTTGGGTTTTATTTTTTTGCTTTGGTTTTAAGATATTTTGGGTTTAAATATTTTTCCTATTCTTGGTTTCATATTCATCTCCCTTAGATTCTTTGCCTTCTAGTACACAGTCTTTGTGCAAATGTGTTTGCAGCATTGAATATTTATAAAAAATGGATGGAGTTTTCTGGTTTCCTTGGTGAAGTCAATCAGGAAGTGAGAATATATTGATTAGCCACCAGGGGGCAACTCCACTGGTTGCAAGAAAGCCCTTGGAAGCCCTTCACTTGATGTTTCACCAGTGAAACATTTTTTTTAATGTTAAGCAGTTGGAAGTGTTTGGCTTTATAATGATGTAATACAACTCTGACTAAATGTAAATAATAAAAAAAAACATCAGTTCTGTGCAATGAAACAACAACTAAACAACGTTAGTTTAGAGATAATTACACATTAAATCCTGATCATGAACATGAGAAAAATAATAATCATAAAAAGCTTAGTGATATCCTTTTATATAATAAAGAATAAAATACACAGAGATAAGTGTGGGGAAAGAAAAAGCAAACGACACACTCAGCAGATAGCAAACTGTAAAAGATAGGGATTGTTAAAAACAAGTGCTGAGGGAAGTTTAATTCTCTGAAGTCTCTGAAGATGAGAAGACAAAAAAAAGGCTTTTATAGCAGGAAAAGTGGTCAATTTTAATGGCATTGTCAACATGTGCATTAAATTCCTTGTGGCTGCCTGAAATGTGAAGCATTAAATTATATTCTTCAAACGGGACGTGAATTTGAATATCCTGCCTGTGGTAAATCATTCACTGCTGGGAGCTTGTGTTGCTCACTAACAAGTTTACTGCTGACCCTGATAAAGACTTGTGTTGGTTACAACCCTGAACATGTTTTAACCATTTGTAAAATCAATTTATTCATTCATTTAACACATTTTCAAACAAAATCGTGCCTTGGAATTGCATTTTTTTTATCAGTTAGGGACTTTTTGGTTTCCTGAGTGACACTAATGATCTGAGTTGCTTAACTTTTCCATATAAACAAATGTCTGTTCCAGTGAAACCACTATCAAGTGAGTTCACATAGCTCCACAAGACTCTGTATTTGTCAGTGTAGCGGTGTTCATATCATCTGGCAAAATTCCTGCGCTGCTGCACACAGGAAATGATTTGTTATTATGTCAAGACAGACGGACTCAACAGCAATATCGCACCATTGAAGTGAGACAGCTAAAAAACAGGTTGGAGTATGACGGGAAAAAAACATCTCAGACATGAATTCTACTCCAAAACCAAACTAACTGGTTGTTCTGCTGTTTAAGATAAATGCTTAATGTCCCGATCTGCCCCTGCGCTGCTGCTGTATATACACAAACGCTCCCTCAGACCGGTCTGATAGTATTGATGAGGGCCGCAGCATAAAAAAAATGTTTCATAGATTTTGCTCAAGAAGACCAAACCTTGGCAGAATTATAACATCAGCAACAACATGAATTTAATCTTTCATCATTTTTAAGCTTTAGTTAAGTATACCACATCCAGGGACTTCTCCAATATGTTAGTAGCTGCAATATGTGTATTTGCTCTATTCTATATGTTGTGTTGTCGTCACAATATTGAACAATAGATGAGATTCTTCATTGATCAGGACGCTACAGAGGAAACCACGTATGCTTGATTCAAAACATCATATTGTTGAGCAGTGTTTATTGTTTCCTCACATCATGCAGGAGGAGGGTAGAAATCTCGGGGCACGGGAATCTTCTGGAGAAAAACAAGCATGAGTTGGGGGCGGATTGATTGGAGGAAATTTATATCTAATGAGAGAAACAGAAGAAGCAGAACGGACTTAATTGAATTTGTCTGAAAGTGAAACACAAAGTTGTGTGTAAGTGATATGAGAGACGAGATGGAAAAAAAAATCCCAGCTACAGATGGAGAGAGTTGAGTTATAGGCAAATAGTTTTATTGGAGGAGATGGAGCAAATGGAAATGAAGGCATTAACTGAATTGACACCGTTGTTAACGATGGAGTAATTGACTTAGACATTCAGTGGTTCAGAAATCGGACACCACCTCATCTCCTCGCTCTCATTTCTGTGGACATATTCGCACTGAAAATTGACGGATATGAATAAATGTAGTTTGTGATGAACTTCAAAGGATTTCATGTTACATTTTTTTAATGAAAAAAAAAGAAGGAATATCGATGTTACAGAGGAAGCCAGTTGCCCTGATTTTTCACACATTCCGTCATGCAGCCAGCATTGTGATTGCTCTCCCCTACAGTTATTGATTTCACCAGGTAGGGTCATGTTCTCTGGGGCAGGCCTGCAGGCATTCCAGCAAATGTAGGGAATCATAATAACATGGTAAATGGAGATTATTCTGGCTGCTACACGAGCTGAGGAGCATTTTTAAATGCTGTATTGGCTTTTCACTCTACTGCATATTACTCATTGACCAACAGTGACATTCAGTGTTAATGTTACTTAAACAATAATTCAACATTAACAGATAAGTCTGCCCGATGTGTGTGTGTGTGTGTAGTCAGAATAGTTATATTATTGATTATTTTTCTCTGTCTGTTTAACTCACAGGAGGTGATCGAGGCCATTGCTGAGTGTGCTTTCAAGACGTCGCCCTTCCCGATCATCCTGTCTTTTGAGAACCACGTGGACTCGTAAGTCAGCAGATCGATACATGTCAGACGTGCGAAGGCAACAGTGTGACGGTTGACCTTATTGATGAGTATTTGTCTGTCACTGGATGATTTAACATCAGCTATTTTGTTGGTCGCATCTCTGCGAGCATCTACCTGGGCAGCTCCTAGGACTGACATACGTACTTTGATATTTTGAAGCATGTTATAATCTGTGTGTGTGTGTGTGTGTGTGTGTGTGTGTGTGATGGCCCTCAGACCAAAGCAACAGGCGAAGATGGCGGAGTACTGTCGCTCAATATTTGGAGATGCATTACTCACAGAGCCTTTGGAAAAATATCCGGTGAGTACATAAGATGCTCATATACACATGCATGCTCTCTCTCCGTCTCGCTCTCTCACACACACACACACACACACACACACACACGGCCAGCAGTGAGAGGTTCATCAGATGTGATCGCACAGATGAGTGCACCAGAGAAGCGTCCTTGAACACTGCCGCCTGATGTGCAGCATCCTAACCTTGCACCTGCATATTTGGGTGTATACTTCCATGTTATAAAAAATGTATTCACTATTCACAACCATTTCTTTTGTGTTTATATATTCCTTTTTTCCCCCTCTCTCTCTCCATCTTTCTCACATTCAGCAACTTCTCGACGTGCCTCGTAGCACCTGGCAAAAATGTGTTCTTACTGTTTTTCTTCGTCCTGTCACTCCAGGCGTGCTCCTAAATGGCCTCCTAGACTTTATCGCTCACTTCTTTACCCTCTCCCCGTATCTCTCTCTCGCAGTCTTGGTGTTTTCATTTTCAATCACAGACACACTCATACCTGTAGTGATGATGTATGTGCCCCGGAAGCCAACTTTAAATGATTCAGTCCACAGTCATTTGAGTTTGGCTCTCTGTTATCATGGCACAGACTGCCAATGACAGCCGTGTAAGATTAAATGGAAATGTTTTACGCTGTAATCTAAACGTGGCTTTTCTTGGCAGCCCTTTATCTATCTCTGCTCTGTTGCTATGGCTACCAGTCAAAAGCTTGCTTTGTCCCTTTGTGGCCAAACACCCCCCCCCCCAGGAGTCTTTGTGTGTAATGACGCAGGCACTTATTTGAGGCAACTGGAGACACTTGTTGCAAACGCTCTCACACTTGTTCAATCAGACGCATACAATCCTGCACACATATGTACTCAAACACACCACTTACTCCTCCTCTGGTATTCTCCTGGGATGACTTGTCCTTGTTGGTATAACACTAAAGTGCGGTCGAAGGTCCCAGCAGTCAGATGCAACATTATCTCACACATGCAGGGATCTCCTCCAGCTCTGCCACTGCCAAAGACACAGCCCCGCTGAGAATTACAGCCTTCTGACTGCGTTTGACATTGAGGCATTATCAGGGAGAAGCCTTTCAAATGGAGTGGCACAGGGAAGGGATTGGAGAGAGACACAGTGAGGCAGACACTAAGGGAGAGGGAAGCCAGACAGAGAATATGCTATTAAGGAATCAGATTTCTACCAGTGAGCATGTAATAACAGAGCAAGGTGAGTGCAATGACAGCCACTCCCCTCTGACATTGAGACAGCTGTGTGTACAGCGTAGTGAATAGGGCATCAGCTCATGGGCAGAGAGATTATAGTAGCTAGACTGGTCCTAGCTGAGCCTTGGGTGAGAATTAAGAGGATTACAGTTTTCTTGGAGACTTGAGTGTCTCTTGTAGTTCCACTCCACAAAACCAGAATTTGGTTTGAATAGGAGAGAGTGGTGCTAATATTTTTGTTGGTTTGTTGTTGTTGTTTTCTGAGAATCTGAGAACATTCTGTCCTTTCCCCCTGTAATTCAGATTGTTTTCTTATTCACTATATGGCTCTCATCAGTGCAATCATGATGCCGCTGAACGCTGTATTGCCAAAACAATTTTAACGGCTGAAGAAAATATGAAATATGTTGGGAAATAGAGCTGTTTTTGTAGCGGTTTGATTCATCTTGTGGAGGCTGAGTTTTAAGATGCTGACAGATCAGAAGTGGCTAAGTGAAATGTCGTGAAGGAAGAGCAGGGTTGGGAATGATGTGGGCAGCAGAGAAATAAACATACTGTAAGACAGTGGAGCTAGCAGAAGAGGCTAACAACAACAGTACAGAAATCCATAAATGCAGCATTAACTCATCTGAATTAGAAGTAGGTGACAGACATGGATTAGAGATTACACAATAGCCTGCATCATATATTAGTGGTGTGTCATTAACTGTTATAACATTTAGAATTTAATCAAGTAAATGTAAGCATTTAATGTTAATACATGTACAATTGTAACCAATAACATGAGCTGTAAAATAATTGTACTTTATATCATTTTGTATTGAACTCACATTTACATTTTGAATATGATTCAAATATGGAGTGGTGTGAACACACTTAGGTAGTGAATAGGTTTAGGTCACTTTTCACCATGAAAGCAACAGTGACATAGTGGAAATAATCCTAGAAATGAGTGCAAGTGTGAGTGTTTAGAGCATTTCAGTGTTTTTAGCCTCAACTTACTCTACTGATTTCCAATTTCCAGTCCCTTATTGCATTGGAGCAGACAAGAGGTTTGGGGATTTGGGGAGAACTGAATCAATTCTGGTAAATTAAGATTTAATCAAACAGCTTTAATTCTATGCACTTGAGTCAAGTCAAAATTGCATGCCACCTCGAGTGCTGAACTGGTTCCATTTAAATGGAAATGTTTGACTGAAGCCAAAGAAAACAAAGGAAACAATCTTCGTTTATTGTATCGCTCACCAGGAACAACTGTAGAGAGCTGTAGGTGAATGTGTATGGCAGGTGGCAAAGTAAGTGATGGGAAAACTCACTGTTTTCTTGCTCCTGAAAGAAGTTAAATAAAAGTAATAATCATTTTAAGTTGGGTACATTTATAAAGACCCTGATCCTGTGTATATTTAACTTCATTACAGACTTTCTGAATGATAAATGATTTATATTACTAAACACTAAAGTAGTGTACGCCATAAATAAATCAGAGATCTGCAGACTTTTAGCCAGACTCTCTTGAGATATTTTGTATGTGCGTTTAATGCTGTTTAATGCTGAGTGTTGAAAGTGTAAACTTCTTGTGAGTTTTTACATCAACAGTCACTCCTAATCATCCTTACTGAATTTTGGGCAAAACAGATTTTCCCCTAAAACTGTCGCCAATTTACATGTGAAATTAAACACTTCAGTAAACAACTTTTGAATTTCCTTTAGTAATCAGCTGATGTGTCTCCAAACATCAGCTGTAAAATATGGCTGTAATGGAGTGGTCTTTAGCTGGATAGAAACATGTTTTTTATTCCCTTTTCTAATAACTTATTTTTTTAACTTTTTTCCTGCTGGCTCTTACGTCATTCTGTTGTTTACACAACCTTTCTTTTCTTCATCCCTCTTTCTACTCCCTGTCCAGTTGGAGTCCAGTGTGCCACTACCCAGCCCAATGGAGCTCATGGGCAAAATCTTGGTGAAGAACAAGAAGAAACACCACAAGACGGATGGAAGTCACAAGAAAAAACTGTCGGAGCAGGTTTCTAACACCTACAGTGATTCTTCCAGTGTGTGTGAGCCCTCGTCCCCGAGCGCAGGTACATCCCTGGAACACACAAGCACACGCACACACTGTCGTCCCTCCAACAGAGCCGTCCCGTCACACTGGGACAGATGAGTTATGATGTTTCACAAGTTAAATGTAGCTTTACCGTCTGGGTCTGTCTGCGCTGTGGACCGACACCTCTCGAGTCACCGGTGCCAAACAGTGTTATTGTGTATCATTTATCATTTTTACGGCCCTTTCCATCAGCTGAAGGTATTATTGGCTGATGCATGCACTCCCCATCAGACATGTACACTGCTAGTCACCGAGGTGTCTTAAACACCAGCAGTGGCCTTCAGTGTGTCACTGTGTGTTAATGCAGCTGCGTGTACATTACTCCATAAACTACATCTCAATTTATGGATTTTTCTATTTTCATAGCTGTTCTTTGCTTTAAGTTTATAAGGTGATTTATATTTAAATATTGAATGCACATCATTTGTGTGATTTTGTATGTTGCTGTGTGTGTTTGTGTTCATGTGTGTGTGTGCGCTAGTGTCATGTTCATACTTTGTATTCGGGCCTTTATGCAAAACTGTGTGTAAGTAAATTACGACAGCTATCGTTCACCTCCAGTTTTCCTCATTGCTGAGCCACGGCTGTCATTCTGGCATTGGCACACACTGCCCCCTAGTGTAATAGAAATGTAGCACACGTGTTTGACTGTTGCGTAAGTTAAGTGGTGTGCCCAAGGAATGTTAATTTGTCTGTGCAGACACTCACACATCAGTGCACAGGTGTGGGTTTGATTTCACATGTGGTAAAGACGCAGTGTGGTCTATGATTTTTCAAACAGACTCAAAAAGAAAAACAGTTAGGAATGCTGCTTACACACCTAACACTGTATCTGATAAAGATCATTTGGCATTTAAGTGAGCAAGTAAACACATTTTATTTATATAGCACCTTTATTATTGTGAAGTGCTTCACAATAATAAAATAATAAAATAATAAAACAACCAAAGTACTAAACATGATACACTACATAAACAAAAACAAACAAAGACAATCATTTTAAACCCCCGTTCAACTAAAAGCTTGTTTATAAAGCCAGGTCGTCAGCTGCTTTTTAAAAGAGTGGACACCAAAGACTAGGCGCTACTACCTGGAAGTTTTGTACTTTGTTTGGGGAACCACAAAAAGCCTCTGACCTGAGATTACGTCTTGGGGAGTAAAAGTGCAGCAGATCAGCAATGTATGAAGGAGCCTGACCATTTAAAGCTCTAAAAGTAAAGATTCCTTGACAAAGAAAACTTGTTTTGTTGCTTTTGGGGGATGGACAGTAAGGAGGACATTATGTACAGAGATTTTACTGAAAGTAAAAACACTGGGTGGACACAAAGAGCAATTTGAATAGTGAGGTGCACGTGCAGTCGCTCTCTCCAGTAGAAATTGCACCCTTGGATCAGCATGGCTGCACAAACCTGTCATTTATTGTCTGATACAGCCTTTTTAGAAGCACTTAGTAAAATTTAAAAGTGATACTGTTGGACTGATACGTAGTTAATGACAAACTGTGCTGCCAAATAGTAGACTATTCCATTTTTGCCACTTCAAATGAAGCTTCTTTGTGTGTTTGCACTGAGGTTTGTCATTATGTTGTTGTTTGTTGTCAATTATTATTTTTTTCGTCTGCACAGGTTCAACCAAAGAAGAGATGGCAGACTCTTCACAGACCACTGAGAGCGCTGAGCTCAGCCTGAGGCCACAGGGCAGAAAGTCTATTGGTGAGTCACACACATGCATGACCTCAGACTTGGAGGGAAACCTTTAGCAGAGCTCTCATTAGGCTGCTGCAGAAGCCGTAGGTCTGTTCGACTATTAGGATGTTAAAATTATTTACCCAAGTCAGCATGACCTCACATTCTTTAGTAGTATCTCTCATTATGTCGCTGCAGAGGCTGCTTTCCACTTCACCAAAACAATAATTAAAATGAATTTCCTCAGTACATGAGCTGTCAATGTCATCTTTGTGAGTGTTGCTGCTTTTAAATGTGGAGTGGAAAGTTTGTATGTTGTTCCCGTCTGTGACCTAATCTGTGACTAATGTTGCAGGGGAAGTGGAGGCAGAGAGTGAAGATGAAGATGACGACGATGACGATTGTAAAAAGGGCTCAATGGATGAGGTGTGTATCTCAGTAGTCACTTCAGATATGTGTACTACAGGCTGCCCTCTAGTGTTCATATGTGTGCATGTACTGTATGTACAATGCATTTTATTCTCCTGACGTGTTGGACAAAGCCTTTCTCATTGTTTTCAAGGATTATAAAACTGTGTGTGTGTACAGGGCACAGCAGGCAGTGAGGCATTTGCTACAGAGGAAATGTCCAACCTGGTCATCTACATCCAACCAGTCAAGTTTAACAGCTTTGAGGGTTCAAAAAGTAAGAACATCTCTTCTTCTTCTACTTAAAAATGTTTCCTCCTGCTCTTTTGAAACTTTTAATTTACATCCATTAACCCATCCCTTTCCCATGCGTGTCAGAGAACTATGGTTGCTTTGCATACAAGAACAGAGTGTTCTTTGTCTTTGTTTGTGCAGTAAACTACCACTTTAAAATGAGAAATGTGTGCTCTGGCTGGTTTGTCCATTTAAGTTGTGATAGAAACATGGCAGTGCAAGGCCTTTGGAAAAGCCTCTGTAAATCAAGGCCGTTGCCTGAAGTACACATTAAAGGTTTATTCATATGAAAACCTATTTTAAATTGTTTATGCACTATAGCATATTTAATGTCTGCCAGTAAACCTTTCTAAACGTTACACACAGAACTTTTAAACCATCAGACTGTTTTAATCCCTACATATCACCGTTGCTGTGTGCAGAGATCAATCGCAGCTACCAGATGTCATCCTTTGTTGAGACCAAAGCTTTGGAGCAACTGACCAAGTCCCCTGTAGAGTTTGTGGAGTATCCTTCTCAGTGACACTGAAGCAGTGACTTTAATTTCAGTTTGTATGAGTCGAGTTTCTGTTCCTCCAGCCTCTCCAGTCCTAATGGTGGAAACAGCATTGCTGTGGTCTGTTTAACTTGGTTGTGTAAGCAGAAAAGCAGTCATGCAGTCTCATCCTTAACTCAGCTCTGTTCAGATACAACAAGCTGCAGCTGAGCAGGATCTACCCTAAAGGCACTCGAGTGGATTCTTCCAACTACAACCCTCAGCTCTTCTGGAATGCTGGTTGTCAGCTGGTGGCTCTCAATTTCCAAACTATTGGTAAATCCTTCACATTGTTGACATAGTGTGTTTTTTTTTCTTATTGATGAGTCGAGTAAAGTAACATAAAGTGCTCATTCTGTGTTAACTATACAGATTTGTCCATGCAACTAAACCTGGGCATGTACGAGTACAACGGCAAATGTGGATACAGACTCAAACCAGAGTTTATGAGACGACCAGACAAACACTTTGACCCTTTTACTGAGAGCACAGTGGACGGGATAGTAGCCAACACACTGTCTGTTAAGGTATACAGTGGTTTATGCTGGTATTTTGAGTTCATGGAGCTTTGTGTGTGTGTTTAGATATAGATTTATAGTTTTCTTTCCCTTCCCTTCCATCCAGATCATCTCTGGCCAGTTCCTGTCAGATAAGAAAGTGGGCACATACGTGGAGATGGACATGTTTGGCTTACCTGTGGACACCAAGAGGAAAGCTTTCAAGACCAAGACTTCTCAGGGCAACGCCATCAACCCTGTCTGGGAAGAAGAGGCCATTGTCTTCAAGAAAGTGAGAAGAAGTGATCTTTTATTTTATATGGCTTAACATATTTACAGTGCAGAGAAATGTACAGAAATGTAGATTTTTGACAGTTTATAAAACATCATTTTGAGAAATTAAAGAAGGAACTTCCTCTCCTTTGTATGGAAGTTGATTGTTTTCATGTTGACCATTAGTGTCCTTTCTTTTTCTTGGTCTCACAAGAATGAGTGACATTGGTTTTTTTTTGTGTGTTTTTTTTTTTTAAATGTCCTCAGGTTGTCCTGCCCACACTTGCTTCATTGAGAATAGCTGTGTTTGAAGAAGGTGGGAAGTTCATCGGCCACCGTATCATTCCGGTATCAGCCATTCGTCCAGGTGAGTTTAGTTTGCATGGGTGAGTTATCATTTAAACTCATGGACTGTAGTATCATTTATATTTAAGTAATGTAAACACATGGTAATGGGAAAGCTAGAAATAGCATCAAAACAATTGTGGTAACTGTACATTTTGTGTTAATTAATCCTGAGGATGAAGTATTTAGTGCTACAGTTGTTTCCTGTTCAGTTGCTTTACAATTGTGTTGTTTAATCTTCTAAATAATTGTTGTTTTTGTACTAATAAATGCTAATTTGACTCGAATCCCTGCAGGCTATCACTACATCAGCCTGAGGAATGAGAAGAACCTGTCTCTGACGCTGCCTGCTTTGTTCGTGTACGTAGAAGTGAAGGACTATGTTCCAGACACATTTGCAGGTAAGTGAGGTCATCGTATTGATACGCAAGCTTAACGCTGCCTATTCTACATATTATTTGGTGTCACAAAAGAGGCTTTTTTTTCTTTTCTTTTTTAATTTTCAGATGTCATTGAAGCCTTGTCCAATCCCATCCGCTACGTCAACCTGATGGAGCAGAGAGCCAATCAGCTGGCTGCTCTGACTTTGGAGGAGGGAGGAGAGGAGGATGGGGACAAAGAGGTGTGTGGCTTTACTCAGGGTACAGATATTTTTCTGGGGCTGTATGTGAAAATGCAAGTGTCAGCAAATGTACCTTTTATAGAACCTTTCCTGCTGTCTGATCAGTCAATTACACGTGGAAAATCTTTGGAAAACATCACAATGAATAAGCAAGTCTTCTACATTGTTGATCCAGAAGCCGCTGTGCTTGAATATTCTGTAAATATTCCTGCTTTAATTGTGTCAGATCCAGACAATTCACCCCATCTTATTCAAATGAAAACTGCAAACAGCAAGAGAGGTTTCTGTTGCTAACTGGTTTGGAAATGAAAAGCATTTGTTCAGGAGTCTATGGAGATGTAGAAAGAAGTTATCTTTCTCCTGAAAGACTCAGGATGAGGAGGTTATTCATAAGACCACAAAGCACTTTAAACCCACAGCCTGCACTGCTGCAACTGAAGATGGATCACAGACTCCAGCTTGTTTCCAGCACAGATCCCCACAGATATTATCAAAACACTTTGTTTGGGCCATTTTTCATGCCCTGCCCCTTTGATAAAGTGCACTGCAACCACAGCTGTGGCAGCATTGTTGTCAGTATTGTCTTTTCCACCTGCAGCCTCCACTGCCAGGTTTCCTTTGGAGGCTCTGTTACTGTGGCCCTGTGTATTTTCACTGTTATGCTTCAGGATACACACTTGTAGGGAGAGACACTTTTAATCAACAGTGTTTATAACAGCATTTCCTGAAATGAAAGCACTCAGTCAAGTGAGACAGCATATTTTTTTTATGTTGCACAGCAGTTGACAAAAACTGCAAATATAACTTAGATTAAAGTGTCTTTTACTCATATCATATTAGCCTGACAGGACATTTTTGTTCCATTTGCTTTAAAATAATCAACAAGCAGCAGAGGTTTTCAGCTTCAAACTCTGCACAGTGCCAAAAAGTAGAAAAGTTATTACATGGCAGATGAACATAGTCAAAACATGCAGCTGGATATACGTAGTTCTCAGATTTTGAAGGAGACTAAAACACAGTAAGTAAAGTCTGAAGTGGGTTATTTGTGCAAACGTGGTTTCGTATATAGTTACACAGAAAATGAAGGAACAACTTTTTAAACAACCAAGCACTGAGTGGACTCCTATGTTATAAATAATGATAAATTCTTCCCTGGAAATTAGTCAACTACTGTTGAAATGACCTTCATCTTTATTACAGACTACAGTGTAAGCTCTGAGAGTTTTACTAAGTTATATTTGTAATGTAATGATTGTTTTATCACTGGAACTGAAAAGATTTGTACCAATATATGATTGCACTGCACACATGTCACACTTTTAAATTAATATCAGTTGAAAGAATTGTTCTAAATGTTTTTACCTATTATATTATGGATAAAGTAGTCTTGATAAATTTCTACTTATACTTATACTAGAACAAGTAGCCAAGGATTAATATGGATTCAGTACAACAGAGAGAGGAGGAGTGAACACTTTCTAAGTTAGGATAAATTCACGGTGAGAGCCACTGCAGGACAGAGGGTTATCTGAGGTCCTTGGAGAAGGGGGTTGTGTCTGTGCGGCTTCTTTTACCTGATTTGCCAGCTGATAAGATTTCCCACGAGGATGGCTGACAAAGACCGGTTTCGCGCTGTGGCCATGGTAACAGTCACCAAAAGAGATAGAGCAGTGAAAGGCGGCGCGCAGCATGCAGAGATGAATGTGGGGAGAGCAGGCGACAAATGGAAAAGGTCTGGCTGGCATAGCTAGAAGAGACATTATTCAAAATCGCATTAACCTTTCCCAGATAAAAACATATAGGTTTCAGAGACTCAGTCGAGCCTAGGGGAAATTAAGATCTGCCGAGCCTCGTCGCAGGAAGCAATGCTGAGAGTGGGTTACCAAAGCTATGTCTACAAACTGTCCTTCAGCACACAGGTACAGCAGGAGACTTTGAAGATACAACCACTTGTGGACACAAGATATGGAAACTTGTTCATCGGAGAGATGATAATAATGATAGTGATAATTGTTCTTCCTGCGGATGTGTCAGTAGTGACCAGTGTCATCACTTATACTGACTGACAAGTGGAACTGATCCAAATGTTGAATCTTTTTATGTAATTTACAGGTGGAGGCGGGAAGTGACGCACCCTCAGAATCTAAGGTGGACCAGAGGGTAACATCGCCCGCAGAGAACGGACTGAGCCACACACCCATCATCACCCCAAAACCCCCGTCACTGGTCGGCCAGACTCAGTCTGCAGGTGCCACACATGTGCTATAGTTAAAATTCAGTCATAATTTACATTAACAGCTACTGTCCATTGTTCTTGCATTATATTGTAATTCTGATTATACTTCCCTTAAATTTATTTTGATTTAAGAAATTACATTTGCATGCATGTGTCCGCCAATATTATCAGGTGTTAAGCTATGACGTAGATGCAATGATGTAATGAGGAGATAAATACAGATCTACTGTTACACGTTCACTCAGGTTCTGAGATAATATGTGACTGCTTCATTAAAAAAACGACACGTTTGCTCGTGTATGTAACCAGGCTCGCTGAAACCATCCGTGAAGAGTGAAGACATCATTCAGACTGTTCTCACTGGTAAGATGATGTTTTCAAAACTCAGCCTTGAGCATTTGCTAATAGAGCTCTGATTTATTTTTAATTGCTTTATCTAGATTCAGTTAAATTTATACTTACTACTACGTATATTTGTCCTGTAGATGACACTCCTTAACTATGGTGGTTTTGGTTGGTTGTGTATTAATTATAGCAATTATTATTTCTTACAGTTAAATTTGCTAAATAAATCCTGATTTTAGTCTCTAAATGGATTTCTTGCCTGTGCTTCTCTCCCACTTTGTTTTTTTAGAACTGGAAGCTCAGTCACTGGAGGAGTTGAAGCAACAGAAAGGCTTTGTACGTGAGCAGAGGAAACAGTACAAGGAGATGAAGGAGTTGGTTCGGAAACACCACAGAAAGACCAGCGAGCTGATCAAGGAGCACACGGCTCGTGTATCCGAGCTGCAGAGCCAGTACCAGCGTCGGCGCTCCGCTCTGCAGAAGAGCCACAAACGAGATGGTAAGAAAAGGTAGGTGGCCCTCCTCTTCTGTTCAAAATTGTTGTAAGTCTCTCCATCTGCACACTGTCCAGACTGTGTGTGTGTCTCACTATTCTGACAAACTCTCTTGGAATATTATTATAATATGAAGTAGAGTGTATTTTAACACCTTCCTCCTGGCTTTTTTTTTTTTTACTTCCTTCCTATTTTCCATCTAGCTAAGCACACTAAGAGACAAACACTTTCCGAAAATAAAAAATACTGAGCTCCACACAGGATAAGAAAGCCTTAAGGGCTCCTTCACGACACACAGTCCATCATACACTCGACTTATAAAAGCCCAACAAAGCAACTGAGTTACGTTGAGATTAAAGTCAGTTGTAAACTTTCACATTTGGAAGCTCTGCAGACACAATAGAGAATATAATTAGAATTAGCAGTAGACACACTGTCTGCTTTGATTGTAGCTGCGTCATTTTGCTTACATGTACATGTGCATGCAGTTATTTACCATCGCGTGATTGACACTGGACCACTCTGCTGTCATTAACCTGTGGACGTCCTGTTTGTGTTGTGGCCGTGTGTTAACACATTCAGCCGGTCAAACCACTCCCTGTCCACCCTGGACCAGGAGCTGTGTGAGCTGGATCAGGAGTGCAACCAGCATCTGGCAGAGCTTAAGGAGCAGCAACAGCAGCAGCTCCTCACACTCCGCCAGGAGCAGTACTACAGCGAAAAGTACCAGAAAAGAGAGCACATCAAACAGGTACTCCTGACTGCAGCAAACAACTGATACACTCATTTAAAAGCGGCTTTAACAATGTAAGAATTAGTGACATTGAAGGGTGAGACTGCAGAGTCTAACAAAACGAGCACTTCTCTGCTCACCGCTCATTTTCCTAAGTGCATCAACAAACTACGGTGACCTTCACATCACCAAAAAGGATGTCTTTCATCTTAGTTTGCATAGAAAGCATCCTTTTCAAAAGTGAATTGCACACTCTAGCTGGTTTGGCAGCCTCTGTAAAGCAAAACCCACTGCTTATATTACACATGAAAGGCTTTTATTAAGGCTATGAAATCCAAATCATTTTTATTTCAAAGTGATTATGCACCTATATTAACATGCTTGTGGGTACTGTATTTAGATACTGGCCCTTTAAACACATGTGTTTTGTAGTGAAACAGAATAATAAATACATCATTGTTTATCTTGTGTCTCTCCAAAGGTCAATTTAGTATTTTCGTGTTGAAGTACATGTGTGTGCGTCCACTGTACTTCATGTACTTCTTTACTGAACATGTTTGTTTCCTAAGCTCTCATAGAGTGACATGTTGATGACACTGTAAAAACACAAGGTCATTTCCGTATATGCACTTTATTTATTTGTTGATTGGGGCAGGGACATTAATTAATTAAATGAATGAACATCAACATGTAAGCATGCCTTGTTAGAGCCACTGGTTAATTTCCATCTGAAGTCCCGAGGCAGGTGGATGGAATAAGACAAAATACTTCAAATGCATAAAGTAAAAGGTAACGAAAACAAGAATGAATATATAAACATGAAAATGATAACAATACCAACAAATAATCTTAAATACTCTTAATGAAAACAGACTACAAAAAATATAAAATTATATGATGTAGCAGGGCAAACCCGGGAAAGCAAACCAAGGACCCAAAGCTTCATGTTTCAAAGTGGTTAATAAACCAAAGTGTAAAGTGCTCATTGTACTGACCATAGATTTTTAAAGAGTTTGAGATAAATTGCACATTGTGCTCAATTTATTGAAATTGATTATTGTTCAACAGGTTTGCAAATTTGCAATTGAGATATAAACATACAGACAATTTGGTGGTTAGAGATGGTCACAGGTCTGAGCTTTTCCAGAGTTAATACCAATCATTGTATTTAGTAGTGGCATACGCAGACACACACATATGGGAGCTTGCCCAGACTTGCATTGGGCTTGATAAAGCGGAAAGGCTGATGCAGAATAACCATATCAAGTAAACGAATGAATGAATACTGCAATAAACAGTAGGCCACCTCACTCTCCACGCCTTCATCTCCCTGTAGAATATTATGGCCATCGTTCTGCTGCCTGTGCACATATTCAGTTGTGTGGTGTGGAAAAATGAATGTCTTCAGCTCCAGTTCACCTGCGCACTGAGCACAGCTGATGTGTCAGAGTGGAGATGGTGTTGTTTTTCGCTGACGTTGGTTTAAGTTAAATATGAAATAGAATGATAAAGAATGAACATGTTTTGTTTTTACTGACTCAAATCTCTCTTTGACTCTCGCTGCAGCTGGTTGAGAAGCTGACCACTATAGCAGAGGAGTGCCAGAGCACTCAGCTCAAGAAGATCAGAGACATCTGCGATAAGTAAGATGTCATGTTTTCAGCATACTGTATTCACCAATATTCATGCAAACATGGAAAATCCTGTTAACCTATCCTATTTCCTTCCTCTCATCATTACAGAGAAAAGAAGGATCTTAAGAAGAGAATGGACAAGAAACGGCAGGAGAAAATCAACGAGGCCAAATCTAAAGACAAGAATGTAACAGAGGAGTAAGTATCAATGTTTTTAGAAGTCTGTTTCACTGCAGGGTTGGATGTTACATGATGTATGACCACTAGATGTCACTGAATACTAAAGAATCTGTAACATTTTCACTGGTTGCTCAGTTTAACTGTAAATAAAATTCTCCCCTCAGAGAGAAGCTGGAGATCAACAGATCATTTGTCAATGAGGTGGTGCAGTACATCAAACGGGTAAGAGAAGACTTTTCTATGTACTTTAAGAGTAATTAACAATCAATAATGCTGTGTCTGTCCATATACGATCATATATGATCTGTCCATATACACAGACAGTTTAATCTATTCAGTTTTATACATACTTATTTGTGTATGTGTGTGTGTGTAGTTGGAGGATGCACAGAGTAAAAGACAGGAGAGACTACTGGAGAAGCACAAGGACATCCGGCAACAAATCTTAGATGAAAGGCCGAAGGTATGATTTCTGATCTATGATTTCATCACAAGTTACTAGTCTGTTACACATGTACATGAATCCACCACCATGGTCCCTGCAGTGCTGTAATAATAATGCTGGTTTTTGCCCATAACAAAAAAATAATAATAATAATTTGTACAAAAATCCATGTTTAATACTTTTTGAATTTTGCACATTTTATTTGTAAAATTTTTCTTTTATTTATTTATTAAAAAAAAAAGAATGATTTGAAGTGTACGGTTAAACAAAAGCATTACGAACAATTCCCTTAACCCAAATTCTAGTGGCCCATTTTGACCACTAGGTGGCGACATGTACCAGCTTTGGTGAGATGCTGTTTTTGGATGCAGCACTGTCTGGCATGGTGAACGCTGATGATGAAAAACAGTTGAACGTGGCTGAATAAGAGTGTTTTTGTTGGCTTTAATGCTTCATGCAGCTGCCATCAGTGTAAACATTAAAACCGTGTGTAAGTGTTATGACCTTGAGCTGATTGAATACAATCCCAGCACTCAGCTATATTATGCTGCATACGTATACATGGGTTTACTGTGAGTCTCCGACCTTTTTATTGTGACTGTCTTTGTAGGATGTGTTTGCAGCAGAAGATCATGGTAAGACTACTGTTGCATTGCGCTGTTTGCCATTAATATAGCTTTAGAGGTGCAGCATTAATATGCAAGCTTTTATACACCTGTGGTAACTAATGAATGTGCATTGCATTAATACATCGAAATAAGTGCAAGAATATCTTTGTTCTTCGTGAGAACAATATTTGGAATGTGGCAGCCTCAGCTGTAATATAACAGTCATTGGCATAGCATGGCAGCTTAGCATCATAACAGTGGTAGCAGATTGGCCTGTATAGTGAGATCACACCCCAGCTGGAGGGATCCCATCCCACCCGCCAGTGTCCTTGAGCCTCTAAGATAAGATGTAATGACACCACATGTTCATTATTATAATATTTAAAGAAAAGTAACATAAATCTACACTCTCAGATGAGGATCATATAGTGTACATTTACCAAATATTCCTTGTGTGTTTTTTTAAGTCATACATTCAGTACATCAGGAATCTCCGGTTAGACACAGCTTCATAACCACCCACTCTCCAAGTGACAGCTCAGTGTTTCTTCTGCGCTCCTGTGTTTGTGTGTGGGAGGTGCTGTGCAGACATGTACCTACCTAAGTGTAGTGCAGACAAGCTGATGTGATGTGATCACAGAAGACATCTTTTGATGACGTCAGGGAGCAGTGGAGTTTGTTTTTAAGTTGCATACTCAAAAGCAGCAGTATAACAGTCAGCTGTTTTTGACAACTGACTCTCTCTTTTGCTCTTTATCCACCTTTTCCTCCTCTGATGATGTCACTAAGTAGTAAATTGTGATTATTTTTTAAAACATATATTTTTACCTGCAGATCACAAATGGTTAGTGGTTTATTTGCAGCTACTACTAAAGAGCATGACTAGACGCCTCACTACAGCTGTGAGAGCAGCATCAACGTCGATATTCGTCGCATGTGTCACAAACAAACACTTCCTGCACCAAAAGAACTCCAGCATTTCTGTTCCCTGATTAGAACAAGACATTTTTTGTGAAATATTGACAAGACCTGCTGAGGCTCAGCTTCACACAGAGGAGTCCTGGGATTTTATTGAATACAGAGCAGGTTTTAGACAAGACTTTAGACTAATGTGAAAACACATTATTAATGTCAAGTTTAACATATGTGAAACATCAGCAGAGGTGTGTGAGATGTGATGCAGATGTTACAGATATATATAGATTTCTGATTTCTGTGACAGAAACATTTTGACAAATGTAAGTACACTAGACCTTCCAAATAAAAAAAAGGAATACAGAATTAAATTAAAGAAGATAAATCAAAAACACAGGGCCAACTTCCCCCTGACTAGCAAACCAAAAATAAGAAAATGAGAACACATTGAGCAGCACTGAGCCCCGAATACTATTGATCGTCGTCAGTAAGTATATAATCACATTTAAAATAATGCGCAAACATAGAAGATACTCTCATAAAAAGATAAAAATGTCACCATGGAAATGAACACAATAAAATTAGGATTGAAAAAAACCCCCCACAAAATTAAAAGATAAAGTAGAAGTTTAAATTAAACTCTAAATTAAATAGAAACTAATGTGGAATGGTACTAAACAAGCGTAGTTATAACTACAATGTGGATAAAACACAATTGAAAGTGACACAAAAAAAGTGATAAAAATGTATAAGTAGTGTAAGCCATCTTACCTAAGTTCATTTTAAAAGGCAATCAATTAATGAGAGCAAACTGTGTTGAATGGGGGGGGTAGATGTGGTTGAATCATCTAGTTTATGGGTAAATCAATGACGTTAATCAACTTCACTCCTCTCAGTCCTGTGGTGACATTCACCACCGTTTAATAGTTAGCACCATCAAATAACTCCATGATTGCAGTGATTTCACCTACTCAGTCTGAGCTGTGTCAACCGGTGTCATCAGCATCTAATCAACGCGGAAATTAATGGTTTGCTTCATTCTGAGATATGCTGCTGCCCCTCACCCCTCCCCCCCCCTTTTTTTCTCCCCAAATCACTTTAGTGTTGCAATCAAAGGACATTCTGTTAGCAATCAATGCTTCCCTCAAAATTGTAACTGATTGTCCATTACTTTAACCGCTGTCACAATCACTTCTCTAAATTGACATCCTGACCATGGCAAATTTAATTTGCCTGAATGGAGCTATTGCATAATAATGAACCACCCCTGCAATATTTGTTCTTATGCAATAGCTGTCATCTTTATGCAAAACATGCCAGAGATGTCAGAGGACACAACTCCAGAGACCGTCAGCATAAGATGCCCAGGTTTGTGTTTGTTTTACACAATCTGGATGTTATCCTCAACCAAAGTGGAAAATATACATTTATTTTATTGCACAATCCAATGTAGATTGGTGGGTGCTTTGCTCAGGTGCAACCCAGCCCATGGCCTGGGATTTGAACCAGCATTCTTCCAGTTACAAGCAAAATTTCTTTCCTCTTGGCCATGGGCTTCCAGATCGTGTCTCGCATTATGCACAAGTGCTGAACAATTTCAAGGTGCAGGGATGTAAAATGTAAGATATCCTTAAGTTTTAGATGGTGATAGAAGTGAAAGGAGAAGAAAGACATGGTCACATTTGTCGTCACTCACAGCATGTGCACTGTCCTGCTAATGATCCAATCAAAATGCCCCACGGGAGTCAGCAGCACCTCGCATAATGGCAACACACCTCAAGCTCTTATATCCTGGCATGTTGCTACTTCTCATCTGCCATATGCCATATTTTTATATGAATTTGATGTGCTCTTTTTTTTATAGTTGTTGAAAGGAAGTCAAAGAATTGTGCTGCGTATGATCTTTGGAGATAGAATTGTTTCATTATTTCTTACTTTGAGTTCATGTCCTGACATCAGGAGCTGGTGTGATGAATGAGATTAGTGGAAAAAAAAAGATTATTATTGCACAACTAGACTTAAGTCACTCAAGGTTTTCAGTTCATTCATTGGCAAATTGGTTTCTGTAGTCGCTGCATTATGGAAATACAACTCTGTCCATGACACCTCATAATTTTACAGATGGACGACATGAGAGGGGAGTTTTGAGCGACACCTTTTTGTGTCTGATTCCATAGCTCGATAAATTCGAAGGTGTCACAGAATGATGGTAGAGCAAGTCGTCTTTCAACAGCTGGCTCCGCTAGTCTACATGCCGATGTGCCCTTGGGCACTTAACCCCACATTGTTCCTGATGGCTGTGCCAGCAGTGTGTGAATGGGTTTGAAAGATGAGCGATAGAAAAATGTTCTGCACATAGATGTTCTGTATGAAAGTGTAAAACACTACAGTGCTTTTTTCTTTTAGTTTAGGGTTACTTACCCTTACCTTTACTTATCTCAAAGAGGGGCTGGAGCTCACTTTTTCCCACAGGTCAAGAGTGTAAGAAATAATGTAATGATGAGACTTTATGCTGTTACAAAGGAAGTACTCCACTGACTAAATACCAGAGAGATCAACGTTCATCTTCTTCAGTAGTTAGCTGTGGACGACTGGACTTGAGTTGCGTTGAATACATTTCAACTGTCATCCAAGAGGCTTCTTCAGTTCTGACTAACTAGTGGGAAGAACCACGTATTCAACTCAGCTCAAGCAAGTCCAGTCGTCCACAGCTAACTACTGAAGAAGATTATGACCTGGATGACTGAGAGCCTTCACTGAAACATTCATCTTAGCTTGCATAGTAAGCTTCTGCTTTAAAATGCGCTGTTCAGGCTGCTGTAGAAACATGGCAGTGCATGATGGATGGCGCCGTCTGTAAGACAAGGCCCTTGCCTGAAGTACATTTAAATGTTATTATAAGGCTACAAAAACCCAACAATTTCAATAATTTGTTATGTACAGTCAGAGAAAGTGTGTGGTGTAGGTAGCTGGTATGACTTAAAGTTGTGTACCCTTTTGGTCAGTTCACACTCTTTTCAGACAAAATTGACTGATAAGACGGACGTGGAGTGAGAAAAGATTCCACCCTGTTCGGGGGTTTTATGACTAAGGCTTAAAGCTATGCTGTAATTCAACACCTTTTGTTTGGCCATGAAAGGGATGTGATTCAGTGATAGCACAATATGTTTGACATCAGTGTGCGTTGGTGTGTGTGTGTGTGTGTGTGTGTGTGTGTGTGTGTGTGTGTGTGTGTGTTGTGAATGCACATTGTGAGAGGGCATGCTGATTCTTCCTCACTTAGAAAAAAGTGTCTGATGTCATGGTGTCTCCCCACTGAGCAGGTTTTGAATCAACACACATTTATGCACGCACACACACACACACGCTCACTAATTCGTTTAACTAGCAGGAGTCCTCTGCAGTCGCCATGGAAACTCAGGTCCCCCCCCCCCCCCCCCCCCCCAACCTTTCATATCCTCTTCTATCCTTTATGTCTCCCTGCAATCTGTTAATTTGGATCTGACTCCTCATGACGCAATTCCAGGAATGAATACTGGAGGTAGAACACAGCAACACATGGGGGAGGGATGAGGGAGGGAGAGAGTAACAGGTTGGAGGAGACATGGAGGTCTGGAGTTGTAGAGCAAAAGAGCAAATTATATATGGTCTCTTTTTTATGACGCCCTCTTTTTCGTTATATGAAGGGGTGACCACTATGTTCCCTCATCACAGACTTTGATCTGCATCATCGCTGCCTGGTGGGTTTGCATTAATCCTGCACTCACACTCAGACACACACACACACATTATCCCCACAGGAAGTACTGTGTTCAAACCAGAGGCAGTGAAGTAAAATCCATTATGTGTGTGTGACTGTGCGTAAATGTTGCACACTTGTTTACCACTCTGCTCGTTTATCCTAGCTGCTATTTCAGTGCTTTAGTGCACGAGTGTTCATGTATGTGTATGTGTCAGTGGGGATTGCTCTAAGACAGCAATGGAAGATCTGCTTCTTCTTAAATGTCGTCACATATGTACTGCGTTGTATTTACATTTCAATACTAAACTTGCACTACAGCTAGTGTCACTAGTTTGTTCAGAATCAGTTTATCACGGATGACGGATCGGCTTACGTGAGTTTCGTATTCCCGTAGCAGCCTCCGCATTAAAACCACTTGAAGCTCTGCTTCAACTGTTCTCTATGGGACGGCACAGAATAGGGTTTTTTTTTTTCACTGCGGTGAGCTCGACGCTGATTGGACAAATGCGGCAAAATTGTCACTTCCAGTGGATGGGGAGGGTGGATGTGCACGGACGCTGGGCTTCTGCATGATGATGTATGTACGTGTGGTAAAGAAGCTCTCCAGGGTTACACTCCATCAGAGGAACATTCACTATTAAACTCCTGTTGGAAAGTGTCCGCTCTGCAGTATCACTGCCTTTAGCAAATACTTTTTATACTGGGAGAGAGAGAGAGAGAGAGAGAGAGAGAGAATGGTAGGATGTGAAGAGCGTGATTATACAGACGTTTGGACGTTTGAATCAACTTCAGTGTGTTGCATAATTTCTCAGATCGTCCACTTGACTGAAAAAAAAATTGAAAGAGTGGAAACTCTTTGTGACTCTCTTTCCTTTGAAACAACAAGCAGAAGGTGCAAATTACTAAATGCAATATACGAGAATAGTGTTCTGTGATAAACCCACATTTCCCACCTGCTCTGCAGTTTCTGTCTGGAGAACATCTTTCAATTCCATGTTTTGTTTTTTAACATCGACTTTGTTTACCAGCATTAGGGAACCTATCTTCAGACTGACTGATCCACTGTCTGCTGCCGCCCATTACATTTATCAGGTTGCCAGGAAAGCATCTTCAAACTTATGCTCATGTTGCTCAGGATGTGCTAGATAGGTAATTAAATAAGTCAATATTCACATTCTAATATGATAACATAACTACAACTAGGGTAATTCTGCATTCTGACCTACAGAGGTCACTAAAAATATGTCAGAAATTATGATATAGTTGGGTTTTAACATGTATTAGAAAAATCAGCGTAACAACTAAAGACATAAAGATAACGGCAAGCGCAGCTTTGCAGCTAAGCTTCACTTCTGAACCCGTCCTTTTAGGGGAAAGACTCATTACAGTACTGTAGATGCATGGTGGAGGTATGCAGCAGTGTTTTCCCAGACCTAAAGAGAAAAATTTAAGAAAAAATCAACAGATTAATTATCTGAAAGAAGACGGGAAGGAGCACACGCACGCACACACACACACACACACACACACACAGGGAGATGATGAAAGGAAAAAGAGCTTGCAGAGTAGCAGCTGCTTTCATTACCCGTGTCATTCTTTTTCCTCCGTCGAGCTGCTGCAGTGCATTTTTATTTTATGTTATGACCATTACTGTGGAAAGAATGTAAATGAAGGAATGGCATTCCCTGTCTTCACCACTGTCATGCTCTCTCTCTGTCTTCCTCATGCACACACACACACACACATACATGCATTGCACCAGGAAACCTCTTTCTTCAAAAAGCCTCTTAATGCTGACAGGGTGGTGACCCCATCTCATCTTGTGGACGTGGGATCTCGGGTAAAGCCTAATTGGGCCATGTATGGATATGCAGTTATGTCTCGAGGTCAGGCCCCGCTTACTTTACACGTCACACAACCTCTGATAAGAATCTGCATCGGTGGTTTGGAGCCACATCACTGAAGACTACCTGCGTCACTGGAATGGTTTGGATAATACGTTAAAAAGTTAAGAGCAACTTATTGTGACTGTGAGAAGTTAGCGCGGCTGTATACTGAAGGCGTTTTTGGCTGTGCTGCAGCAGGCGTTATGTCATGGCTCAAAGCAAAGAATTAATTTGGCTCTTCGGAGGCCTTCTCCACTTCCCCTGATAGCTTCTCAAAACGAGGACAGCTGGTGAAGAAGGTCACTGGGCGCTGTATTTTAAGAAATACAGAAATGTGTGTGTGTGTGTGCCAATGTTAATGCGTGTGTGTGTACCATGTTTATTTATTACCTCACACTGACCTTCTTCGTGGAAATCAAAACCCTGTCCTAATGAGGCAGAACCTCATTTGGACAGAGGAACTGGTTAAGTTAATGGCTATGATTTGAATTGTGATTAGGTTAAGGTTTGGCATTGACTAGTTATGATTGTGGTTAAAGTTAGGGCAACACTTTATTCAGATTGTCCAAATGAATGACGATCAGAGCAGGATCCTACGAAGAATAGCTGCTCAAACTTGGTTGGTGTCCAAAGAGAAACTGAACCACACGCTTTTAACATTATCTTATATGTGACATGTTTGAAATACATGACAATTCCTTTAAACCACACCTGGATACCACAGGCAATGTCTCACTTTTTGCCTCATTATAGACCAGACAATGTATGCATTTGATATCGCAAACAGAATTTAGCTCAGGCAGAGTAAGACAATTCAAAACTTAGCTCCACCAAACCTGAGGAGTTCCTAATGTGGACTTTATTCACTACAGTCCAGTAATGACTTTTCCTCTCTTCACTTGAGAGAAGATATGATATGGAGGGATGATGATGATGATCAAAAAGCCATAGCTCAGGAAAAGCTTTAAAAGAGTCTTCTCTCCGCCCCTTCTGATATTTCTTGAGATTTTTCAAATGTCCCCTTTTTGAAAGCAAAGTGCTCAAACTCTCGGGACCCAAACATCTAACGCACGTCTGCTTGACTTTGAGCTGTTGATTACAGTCACAGCAGACTCGCAGAGAGACGCATACGCATGTCTTGCTGAAAACTGCCTGGTGCCTCTCAGACTCCCAGCTCCTTCACATGTGCCAGGGCAATGTCAGATGGGAGAAAGATGACAGCTTTAATCATAGGGTGTTTGTGCCTCAGCAGGCAGGCTAAAGGCAGGCTGCCCACCCACACACACACACACACACACAGTGTGCAGACTGTCCCACCCTTAAGTAGGTCATGCGCAGTGCAACGCGGGTAGAGAGAGAGAGAGAGAGAGAGAGAGAGACGAGCTGTGGTGCATCTTCAGCCATCTGGTTATGATGTGCTGGATGTCCGCTCTGTGAGACCCACAGAGAGAGTGAGAATGGAAGGAAGAAAATAGGAAAAAAAGAGAGAACCAGAGGGAGGGAAGGAGAGAGGGAGGGAGTTTGAGAGGACAATGACCTTGAGATGCTTTGTTTGGTGACAGCTCTTGCAAGCTTCACTCAAAACATAGAAAAATACAGTCAGTCAATCATTCATTTACACAAACACAGGCAGCATCTTTTAGTGTTCATTTCGGTAACTGAGTCTACTGTTGTCACTTGGCTGCACATCCTTTCAAACGTGCTAACTGCATGTGCTACTTATTATCATCTTGAAAGCTAGTGAAAAACAATACAGCTGACAAAATGACACAAACAACTGTTATTCTGTTTTATTGAATGGTGCAGAAATCTCGATGACAATATTCTTCCTCAGAGCGTTGAGATATAAAGGCAGAAGCAAAACAGCTACACTAGTAAAGAAAGACTGCAGCGAATTTTAGGTTAAGGAACTATCCCCTGTTCTCTGAAATACAAGTGAGGTGTAGTTAATGTTGAAAGACAACTTTAGGTTAATTAAATAACCCGTTTTCTGAAACACGAGTAAGGTAGTGAGAAAAATAGCAAAATTAATGTTAAAAGAGAACAGGTGGGATATTGACCTTGAGTCATCCTTTAAGAAATCTCTGCTTGGGTAAGTCTGAGCGTTTAGTTATTGTTTTATAACATAGTTTTTGTGCAGGTAAAGGTTTTTAAGTTGTAGTAAGACAAAAACAAGATCTGTCACTATTAGTTTTGGTACTATAACCATGTTTAACATCTCACTCATAACTCCTTGATTTGGTTTGTCTGCTTAAAAACAAACTTTCTGGCTGGTTAGCCTGTAGAAACATGGCAATGCAAGATGGCGGTGTCAGTAAAGCCTGGAGATTTACATATGAAAGGCTACAAATACCAAACACTTTTATTTTAAGGCAATTTACACTTAGGGAAACATACGTGTGGGTTGTATATTCAGTTCTGCATAATAAACCCTCCTAAGTGTTACAGACTGGACAGACTTTAATACTGTGTGTCTGCACTCAGAAGCTACTGAGGTTTGAGACCATCATAAAACACCTTTTATAAATAGCAATGCATGTGCACTTTGTCAAGATGAAGTGCTTTGTAACAGGTATTGTAGTCACAAAAGTTATTGACTCTTGTCTGTGGAGATTCTCACTCATCCAGATCACAGAGTTAGCTGTAGGCAAATGGACTCACTTCAGTTAAGTTGAATATGTTTCACCCGTCACCAAAGAGGTGTCTACGGTTCTCTCAGAGTTATTTACTCTCGTCTTTACAGTTTGGGAAACACTGAGGAAAACGCCTCCTCTTCTCTCTCTTGTCTATGCATTTCCCATCATGGTTGTTTGTGTTTACTTTTGAGGTAGAAGTTAGGTCGCGAGTTGAAGTTTGTCATCAGTCGATCAGGAAAGGCTTCTAATGGATTGTATTCTGTCGGAGTTCACAGGTATTTTTGATCACTCACAATGCTGACATGACTGCGTTGAGCTGGGAGACTTTGACACCATTCATCTTAGCAGCTTTTCTTTTAATTACCGCTCTCCCGTGGGAATCTGTCGGGGTAGTTAAACAGAGAAATCAGCATTACAGCAATTATTGCCGCAAAATGAAATGAATACAATCTTGTCATCTGTAATCATTGGGGGCTTCTATGCCTCGGAGAAAACAGCTTCTCCTTTCTGTTTCTCAGCGAGAGAAGTCAGTGTTTAGTAGTAAATGATTGCTGTGGGGGAACATGGTCAAACCTCAGCAGGCCATGGTATCCATTCAGGATTGAATGTCAGGGTTTGGGTCATCCCTCGTTTATCACTCTTTTTCCAGTTTTATTTTCAATCTCAATGGCAAGTTATAGAGAAAAATGAATTCTTATGAAAAGTCGTATCTCATCGAATACAAAGCAGCATTGTGATGCTGTCGAGGTTAAAATCCTTAAAGTTGATCTTTAAATGAGTTCTAAATCTGAGTTCTCCATTCTCTAAAATCCTGCTTTTCATTGGTTGGTTTGGATATCTGCCTCTCTGTTCAGTCCCTATAAATCTGTGTCATGTTTCTTTATACGCTTAAAGCTGCAAATGGGAACTGTTCTGGAAACTGTTGTTGTTGATATGTTCTCATTTTTGAGAGAGAAGCAGCTACAAGACTTTGTTGGGAGGAGAAGTAAAATAGGGTGAAGGGATATGTAATTCAAATACATTTGTTTGTGGAGGGCTAGTTAAGAACAACATTTAGATTATTTAAAATATCTGGATCTTGATGTTAAATATATACTGTATGTTCGTTTGATTATGTTTGTACCATTATTTGACTTAAGTTAATTCTCTTGTGGGAACTTCAAAGATACAGACCAGTTTTAGGCTTCTAACAAAACCTGAAACTCAAATACTAATGGATACTAAGAACTGGATTAGATACTCATTTAACCCAGTATTGATAGCAACTGTGCCATATTCTGTACCTTTCACAGACTATGTTCTTTAACAAGATAACTCTGAAAGTTTTCTTCTCTCAAAATCCCAGATTGAAGCCGAGAACATTTGAGACAAACATAACCAACTCTATTTCATCAGCAAGGACGTAACGAGTATTTTCCTGGGCATCAGTATCAAATATGACATTTTAGTATTGTGTCCATCCTAATAAGTGTACAGTACAGTACAAGTGTACTTTCATAAGCTTTATCATCTTAATGTATAATATGCACCACACTCCATATCAGAGGTTTAGTGTCCTAGCTTTCTTATTTCCAACATGTAAAGACTCTTGGTTGATTTCCCTGTTCTTCCTCTGCAGTTACAGAGCGATCTGGACCAGGAGTACCAGGACAAATTTCGGAGGTTACCTGTGGAGATCCAAGAATTTGTTCAGGACAGCAGCAAGGCGAAGCTTAGCGACGACCGCGCGAACCTTGTTGCCTCCTCCACGTCAGAGAAGCTCAACCACAAGGTGTCGCAGTCCGACGACGACACGGAGGAGGGCTCGTCGGACCGAGTTTACGACACGTCCCTGTAGAGATTTAACCCGTCGGCGCTTCGCTTCACACTGGGACACTGATTGGTGGCTGTGACTTTGTGACTACAGATGAATGACGAGACTGTGGCAACTCATTTTAACGAGAGTGGGAGGATTAGATCAAATCTGAGCCCGGATTGGTGAGTAGAGGTCCTCTCTACGTTGAGTGCAGTCTTGTCCACAAAGCCGTACATTTTGTGTATCTGTATGTTAACTGTATTTTGTCGTCATTTTCTTTGGTACGGTCACAGGATGTGTCACAAAGCACTAACTATTTGCAGGAAATAACTTACTTGAACTATTGCACAGAGAGAGTAGTTTTTATTATTATTATTATCATCATTATTATTATTATTATTATTATTACAATAATATTGACAGTAGATGTGGTCAGTGAGGTGTGTGGTGCCAAGGTCTTGAATTCACTTACAGTGGTCATTGTCATTTAAGTGGAGTCAACTTGTATTGTAAAGAAAACCACTGCGTACATTCAGCCTGTGATGCTACCATCTTTTTAAGGTTTAGATTCACTTGTCCACATTTGCACTGAAAGCTCACAACGTAACTATGTAACTCTAACTTTAACCCAGAGGCACTGGTGGCTTGCTGGTTCTCAATTTTGTTCTCACAGAACTAAGCATGTGTGTTGCTGCTATTTTTGTTTTAGAACCATCCATTTTAACCATTATTTGGTTTGTACGTTATTTAACATGATGATATTATGCAGTGCTCTGTTTTTGTTTTTGTTTTGTTTTTAGTTTCTAAAAGTTTTTTTTTTTTTTTTTTGCTTTGCTTGAGGGCAGTTTTTGCCCACGGAGAGCAAGTGGAGAGAGAGTGAGTTGTACATAAATCTGCATGTATTTGACCAACTGTAAATGTTACAGTAGATCTAGAGCCGAGATTTAGAGATTATCAAATGTAAATCTATTTTCACCAAAACATTTAAAGAAAACCTGCAAAAGGAGTGCACCCAGTGTGACCTCACTGTGGCATCAACGGAACGACACTGAAAAGAGAAGTTATCGGTAATGACACACCGTTTAACTTCGATCCGACTTTATCTGGCTCACGTTAACAGACGCTCTGACGTTTAGCCCGCTTGAACTAAAACTGTCAAACTGGGTCACTCACATAGACGGGAGAGGACCCCACTGTACTTTTATAGAAGCAGGTTCACTGTGTAGTGGCAGGTAATTGCGTGAGTGTGCGTGGAGCAGATGCACGGGACAACAGGAAACAAGTCAGACACAGGCATTATTCTCACTTCAGCCACACTTGGTACTAGCAACAGTTTGGAGCGGGGGGGGGGAAGTGGATCAGTTATTTTTAAAACATGATAGCAGACGCTCAGTACAAATCTGCACAACACCAGCGTTAACATGATCTCACAAGTAACTGAACAATTTCCTCTTTAAAAAAAACAAAAAAAACATGAACTGTCCATTCAGTGACTATAGGGGGGAAGTGTTCATCACTTCCCAACTGTCCAGTGCCATTGAACTCACGGTTGTGTCGTTTTATATCAAATCGTGTTCCAGCCAGAGTTTCCTTTAGAAAAGAAAAAGTTGAAAAATTGAAAGAGAGAGACGATCAGACATGTAAGTACAAACTACTTTTTAAAAAAAAAGACGATATTGATGTGAGAGTCCTGTGCCTTTGTATAGGTTTGCCTTGTTTGATGTTGAATGTGTGAAATGCATCATTGTTGAAATTTGCCATAATACTATATGAAGCTGTCTGATATTGAATAGACCGTGTGCACTTTTTAGTACAGTAACACTACTGAGTAATGCTTGTGATGAGCAGTATTTGACATGTGTCTCTTAAGAAATGCGAGGCATCCTACTTTTATGTCTTGAACCACTTTATTTAACAGCCCCCAACACACACCCCCACCCCACCCTCCCTTTTTCATCAACTTAAGTGTATGCACTCTGGAAATGTAAATGTATGTATGACATAAAGGATAAAATATGAAGTTGATGAAAAAAAAAATAGTGTAAAGGGAATTTGCCTGTAATGAAAATAAATGTGGCTATTATTGTACTTTGCTGGAGTTGAGTTTTGGGTCTTTTAATTTTCGTCGTTTATCGATCGAATGTTGTTGTTTTATTTTTTTTTCATCTTTAATGTCTGTGGTTGTATTTCTTTAAAACGACTGTCATTCATTCATCATGTTTTTGTCTTTATTTTGTGAATTTCCCATTTGTCATGTAATTATGGTTTGTTTTCATTATTTGTCACAACTCATTGTTTTGTCTTGAACTAGAGGTTTCACTGTTAATCCAGACAAAGACTAAATGATCATGGCTGACAAAGACAATGAGAAGCGTCTGTGTGTGTTTGCAGGTAAGCGTGTGTGTACTTCACGTTCAGGAACAGGAGGAAGTGGGGAGAAAGCCTCAATGACCTATTTCCTGTCATCTCCTAGGTAACAGTGCTTTTGAAAAAAAACGATGGGAGGAACAGGAATTTGATCATTTATGTGATTGAGTCAGTGGACCGAGACACTCTGAAACCAAACAGAGCATTTAAATATTGTTGGCAAAAACCTCTAAATCAAACAAATGTATTGTGATATTGCAAGAGCACTTGTGTCGTTACTAAGCAGGTGCTTTAAAATGGTTCATTATGGACACATAATGGACATTTGTGGACATCAATCCCTCTGCTGCCTAAAGATCCTGTGATTTTACTGTTTCAATTTAACACTGCAGTGTAACTTCTGGTTATTTTTATTGTTATTATTCTGCATGAACAGAAATGATGTAACATTATTCGTTCATCTGAAAACTCTGCCTCTGTCAAGCAACACTATCAGACCTGACTGAGGCAGCATCTCCTCAAAGTGCTGAACGATCCGGGTTTTCTGAGCAGCAGAATTCACTTCTGAAACTTTCACAATCCCACCTGTTTGCAGTCATCTCGCTTCTAGCTGTCGACATGAAACGAAACACTTCCTGTGTGCAGTGCTGGGAATGTCTCTGGGTGACACAAGCTCTAAACACCACTGTAATGAGTTATTCAGCGTTTGTTAACACTTTCAAAAATATGCACTATTGTTTTAAAATGTAACAGACTGTCGAGGGGGGAATGTCTTGGTTTTAGCTGACTGGCTCTTCAATCACAGTGATATCTAATTAACTGTTTTGTAGCATGACCAGTGATTCCTTGTACTCTGTCAAAGCTCATTAATTCTTTTCAATTTTGATGTATAGCGCCGATTCATAACACACATTATCTCAAGGCCTTATACATGGTTGCAGACGTATCGGTGTGATCATTGTGACTGCACGTGTTTCTCTGTGAGCAAACTCGTGCTCAATCCGCTTTGTATACAACATATGTGCATGTGTGTGTGTATTCCAGACTTCATAAACACTATGTCCCCTCTCAGTCTCAGCTCCTCGACGGGAATCCCAACAGGCAGCAGGAGATAAGACAAGCCTGGTCACCCATAACAACCACTGTGACCATTTAGAGGCCTCCATGCATACCAGCGACTAGGAAGTGAGCTAATTAACCCGGGAGCTCAGGACGGAAGGAGAGTGGCTTTTTAATAAGATTCTCTGGGTTAAATAAACAGCGACGGTCCTTCAAACTCCCTGGAATATCATCACCCTGCGCCTGTCCATCTGCTGCGGGGATGAGGAGGAGGTGTCCGGTAACTGGGCTGTAATGAGGCACGCCAGGACTCCAGAGGAGGAGAGGACCACAGAGTGCTGCTTAGAAGGTACACACACACACACACACATAACCCTTACTCTAATCTAGCCCGGATGACATTGTGGTTGTAATTCTAATATTATCCCTGAAACTGTGTCCTAAATTCTAAAATGTCCCCTTTAAATGGATGATGAAAGGCACAGTGACCTTCCTTTGTGGGTGTTTTCTCACTCCGTAACACTGACACTTTATATTTGTCAAAGCTCAGAACACTGAATCATACGTAGTGACGGATACGCTGCTTTTGTTGATATTGTTTGTTATTGTTGCTTTCACACCATATGGTTCAGATGGGAGGAAGCACCTCACAGTCGTTGACCTTTTTGGAGTTTTTTGTTTCGTTTTTTTGGACAAAAGGAAGTTTTCCTTTACCTTGTTAACCACTTTCGGCGTGTGTCTTCCACCTTCCTCAGAACTGACACCTGATGTCAGGTGGTGACGTGCCGTATCAGCTGTTTGTTTAACCCTTTTTGTATAAAAACACAAACCAAAAAAAATATCAGTAGACATAAGGAACTTTCACAACTCAGAACCTCACTGATGTCACATACAAATATACAGAAGGTGGCAGCTATATGTTTTTATTCTGTTACTAAAATAGTTTGAAATATTTTCTGTGAACGTATTATGTTGGATTTGGAAACAGCAATATTTCCGTAAAATCCACGGTATCTTCACCTCTGCTGCATCTGTTGTGGTCATTCTTCTTTATAACCCAAGATTTCCCCAGACAGTATAGTGTACAATATGAAACAGCTGGGAAAAACCATGTAAATCCTAACACTTCTAACATTTATTTATTTGCCTACATTTTCAAGAGAAGAGGATGCATTTTTTTTAACTGTAGCCCTCCTAAGACACTCCTGTGTCATTTTGCCTTGGCATTAATATTAAATCTTTCAAGCATGAAGGTGATTCTTCCTCCAGAATTTAACACAGCAAGAGTGATATCACAATAAAATATGTATAAATGAGTTTTCTGCCCAGGCAATGAGAGAAATACATTAAAGAGAGAAATCCCCAAAAGAACTTTATTCTTATATCAATGACATTATTTTGATTCTGACTCAGAATATGAATTAATGTTATGGAAGAATCGACCACAGTAATAAAGTAGTTAGATGGTTTTAATCTTGTGCTAGAGCCGTGTTTGTCTGTGCCCGGTTTTTAAATCATCTGTAATGACAACTTATGTTGAACTTCAAACGATTTTTCCTATGGCCACTGCCAAACTTCAATCAGGGCAAATGATGGCAGAAATACTGTGTGACGCAACCTTTTTTCAATGATATATTTGGCTGGCTTTCTTTTCCTTCTCCAAACAACACTAATGGTTTGTCCCACCAATCTCAATTTGTGTCTTTATACAAACATAATGTATAAACTAAATAGTAAATACATGAAACAGCTGATCAAAAAGCTACATTTTGTCAAATAAACATTTGGGTAAAAACTTTTTTAGTGCACGTAGCAGCATTAATAGAGTAAATTTCTGACTACAAAATGTGTAAACTCGCAGAAATAAGAAATGGCCGACTGATTCAATTGCGGTTTAAAAATGGATGAAACCCAGAGTTTGAATCACAACAAAGTCATTTATAATGGGATTAGAGCTGGGCAACATGGCCGAAATATTATCACTATCACTATCATATTGAATTATTGCAATCAGACAATTAAGGATTAGGTTTTTCTCCCGAGTTCATCAGTTAATTGTGGTTTTAAAATTATTTTTAAAAGTCAAAGTGTGTTTGCACAGTGCATAAACATTTCAGTATTTATAGAAGCTTCTTTTTTTGACACTGAAAAAAGTTATGTCGTGATATACAGTATATTTTATGGAAAGTTCTTGGGGGGTGGTTTCCTCAGATTTAGTTTTGGTCTGTGTGTACAGTTATTTGTTCTCTGTGGCATCAAGGCTGAAACATAAACACACTGATGTGCCACAAGAATAAAAACCAGACAGTTCTACTGCTGATGCTGATCAGTGTGTTTATTCATGTCAGCATGGAAAGATAATCACGGTCACATTATAGAAAGCAAGTGATGCAAAGTGAAAGAAATGAAAGTGTAATAGTGAAGAGACAGCTGAGCAGCAGACAGTGAGAGAGACAGTGCACTGTCACAGGGAGACTTTACACAGGGAGGAGGAGGAGGAGGAGGAAGAGGAGGCAGTGTTTGGCTGCTACAGTAGAGTCAGCTGTTGGAAGGGCAGGGAGGAGCTGCTTCTGCTGGATGACTCACTCTGTCTGTCTGTCAACCCAAGGTTCACTCATTCACACACAAGCTGCTGTGCACGCGCGCGAAATTCACGCGCAGGCAGCACGCACGTTTAGTGGGTGGGTTGTGAGGAGGAGGAGGAGGAGGAGGAGGGCGCTGCCGAGCTGCTCCTAATCAAAGTCGCATCAGGGCCGCTCATTCTCCACTGGAGGGCGAGTGGTACAAGAGCAGCGGGACAGTGAGCGGCAGCTTCAGCTTCAGCAGCAGCAGCAGGAGCAGGAGGAGCAGGGACAGAGGACAGACAGGCGGAGGGAGACGGGACAGACGGAGCAGCAGCAGCATCTGGAGGAGGTGAAGGACATAGACAGACAGACCTACAAAGAAAGTAAGTCCAGACCCTGAACTCTGACAAGCATCTTTTCTTGGGTTAAACCTGTCCCCATCTCCAGCTGTAAGAAACACACACACACACACCGGTATTTGAAATCTCTCTGGCAGCTGCTGCTACATTCATAGCGTTCAGTGTAACTGTGCTGCTGCTGCTGCTGCTGCTGGTGCTGCTGCTGCTGCTCAGTCAAACCGGGGCTGCACTGTGTTGTATTTGACGCGGTTGTTGTGTAGAGACCTTTCATTTCAACTCCATCACGCTCGTACACGCCAAATCCGCCTGTCTCTCTCTCTCACACACGCATGCACATGTGTGCGCCGCTATACTTATCAGGACTCTATTGAATTCCATTCATTTGGGCAGCCTACCACCAAAACCTTATCCATAACCACTAAACTAACCTTAATATAACCGCCATATTTACATGTTACCTTTTAACTTCAACCACAGCGTCAGAAATGAGATTTTGTCCCATTAGAAACAGGTTTTTGGTTCTTGGCGGACTACTGGTCCTGACAAGGTCAGTGTTTCTGCCAGAACAGGTCCTGAAGAGGTAACAAAAACGCACACACTCACACACACTTTATATGCTAGCTAGCTAACCAAACGCATTAACGGGGGGGACATTTAGCAACCAGCGTTTCTTTTCACTCTCTCCGCGTTCGTCGCTATGGCTTCTCCTTTCCTCCAGGTAAAAATGACACGCCACGGAGCCGCCGTGGGCTGTGGAGTTGATGAAATGCGGGGTTATTCATGTTTCCAGCGGCTGGGAGGCTATAGTGACTGGAGCTAGCTGTAGCGGGACAGAGCAGGAGCCAGCCGGCCGATGTGACAGGCACACACTGCTCTGCTCTGTGGCCATAAAAGTCAGAGGACTCGCCGACACACAGCGGCTGCTTTCGGTCTTATTTTGGCACAAACGTGTGCACAATATGGTTCACTGCACTGTAGCATTTACAGCCCGTTATAATCCCGTTTATAACGTAGTATAAGGTTAATATATTATATAATATAATATGTGAAAGTGCATTATGTTGACGGCTGAGTGAATGTGGAGGCTGCAGCTGCACATGAATGTATCCCAGACTGTGTCAGGGCAAACAGAAAGAGCTAGTTTTTTGTGTTTATTTTGTGACTTTAAATGTCAATAACGTGTTATGTTAATTCAGGGCCGGGCCAAAGAGATTATTAAAATAAATATCATGATAAATGTCACATAACTTAAGACTCAAGAAACAAGATTGTGGTTTTAACATTTATGGGAGGAAAACAAATAAAAAAACACAACAAACAGAACAAATATTTCACAAAACCGAGGTTAATTAACCATCCAAAAAGCAATTTAATGTGCCATATCTCAATGCTTGAACATTATATACACTTTAATTTGATTTAATTTTGACTTCTGGTTCAGCAGCAGGATAGTTTATTGTGTTTTAAGTGTAGGGATTCTGAGTCGAGTCAAACACACAGATCAACACATTTTAATGAAAAGAACATCCCTCATGTCCTTATAAATAGGACATTACAACACAAAATGAACCTCTTATTCAGCATTGATATATATAGTGCAATAAGGCTGTTTTATTGTCCTAAATAATCTCAGATTTTGGTGTTTCATGTTATGTTCCATCCATGTGTGTCAAATGAATGAATGAAAAAAGATTATTTAAAAAGATAGTTTCCATTTTGACACCTCAACACTTGAAATCAATGTCAGTTTGCTGTCTGCGGTGCAGTCTCTCATCTGTTTTTAACAGAGAAGGACAATTTCTTCCAAAAGTGGTTTCTGTTGAGCAAGTGTTAGTGGCAACAGTGCTTGGTTTCGACACGGAGTCAGACAACAGCATTCTATTTTCATAACCTGTTTTATCACATACACCCAGGAGGCAGACTGTGTTATTTGTTTAGGAATAACCTGTAGGATTATTTGCTGTTCAAATAACCCATAATGTATTATTCTGTCCAGGATTGACTCGGGTGTATATTGTGCCTTAACAAACATGTTGCTTGAGCTTATTCCTTGTGTGCACACAGACTGACGTCCTCTTACGATGCACACAGTGTGCGGTGTGAGCCGTACTTGCAGAGAAAGCCTTACTTAAGGCACCACCAGGTGTAGTAAATGTAAAACATTGTAAATGTTGTAAGGCCACTCTCTTATCTCAGTGAGTTTTTAGGACATGGACTCCAGAGGGTGTCTAATGATGTACAGTTACAGATTCTTTTGTTTCTCCCACCTCATCTCTCAAATGTTGACTGTACTGTTGTGCAGAAGTATCACCACCATTATGTAAAGAAAACAAATTCGGCTTAGGCTTATTGACTTGGCCACGTAAACGTTTGGCTGGTCATTACATGGACAAACATTACCCTCCCTCACACATTAACGATCCCCCACCTGTGGCTTAAACCCTGGTCTTAGCTCCAGATTACAAAGTAAGTGTTCTGTCCTTTTCAGGTAAAAACAGATTTAATGTACGTACAGACGAGTGCTTCAGCACCGTATGCGATGGTCATGTGACTTTTCAGCTACACTGTGTATGGGCGCGCAGGTGTAAACAGGAAGCTGAATCTTACCTCTGTAGTTTACTTAGAGCTCCAACCTGTTCTCCAACTCAAATGACTAATTGAGTAGTTTGAGTTGGAGAACAGGAGCTTTTCGAAATGTACTGCACAGCAGTAGGAGAGATACGACACCGTGGTATTTGTCAACGCACACGTGTAGGCTAGGCAGTAAGTTACAGACAATGGCAATAAGACAAAAAACGGGCTTACCATGGCTACTGTGTTCCATTTAATCAGTGTGTTGCGTGACATCCACGCCTTATCACAGCCATTATTGCTGTTATTTTCTATTTTAAAAACGCAAACAACCAATGGGGTCGTTTGAGTTGGAGGCTCAAGAACGCAAAGCAACAATGGTGGAAATTCGGTGCAGGGACTTTTTTTTAGTTAGATCAATGAAGAGGTCAAACTGAAACTGATAAACAGTTGAAATCGCAAGATGAAATAGTCCGATTACCAAATTTAAAGGCTTCAGTGAAATTGTTCTATTTTGTTACAACAAATTATATTGGAGAGAATTTACACCTACCCCGCCTATTGCCCTATGTCAGCTGAGATTGGCACAGCTCCCCCTGCGGCCCTCATGTGGAGGATAAAGCTGTAGAAGATGGATGGATGAATTTACATCTTTGCATCAGAGTATAGTCATTTTATATTTTGATGGTGTCATTTGGTAATAACAAAATATTAAACTGAAGCTTGACTGAAGAAATCATGTAGCAAATCAAATGGCAAAAAAACCTGCAATTAGATATATTAAGCAGATTGTTCATTCCTAGTCTTCTGTGTCTCTTATATGCTGAGGTAATGTGGATATCAGGTGTATCTGGTGCAGAATAAATGTGTTTTTGTACAAGAAAATGGCTGTGGATGTAGGCAGAGTGGTCAGAAACTTTGACAGAAATGACTGATTATTATTCAGCAGGTGCTGTGCAGCACAGTGCCACCCTGATGTATTTGTAATTGGTGATGTGATGGCAGGGTGATTATGGCTTTAATTATTTTTTGGCTGATACTGCTTTGTGGTCATTACCAGCAATTATTAGCATTGATGAATTAAGGAACCTTTTTGCATCCTTTGATACCTTTTAGTCATTATGCTGGAAAAAAAAAAGGATTTAATTATTTACTTATCTCTGTCTTGAAGACGTAGCAGTGTTCTCTGTGTAATGCAGGTGGTGAGGTGGGATTTTAATTTTCTGTTCAGAATTGGATGAATGAAAAGAAACATGTTTTTTTTTGCATTTAGCACGACAGAATAACACATTTGCTTTGAGTCACAGTGAAGCCAACAATAAGAAAACTAGATTTAATCTCACAGATGAAAAGCCGGTATATAATGGAGAATGAAGAGGAAAGTAAAGCAACATCTTGAAGTCCAGGCACACGTATGACAAGCCAGGCGTTGCTTTTACATTCATAAGGTTTACAAATGTGACTGTACTGCAGCCATACATATTAGAGGGATGAAATGTGTGTAAAACTCACATTTCCCAGTGTTGACGTTTGGGATTCCAGCTTGATTGTTGCTGTAGCGTTTTGGTCCGAACAAAATCTCATATTCTCTTTTTGTATGTCTTCACACTGGGGTGCGTTCCAACATCATATTGAGCTGCTGAAAGATTGGCAGTTTATTCCAGTGGGACATTAGTTGGAATCCATCTTTTTGCCTGCCATTTCGCTGTACATCTCAATTACTTTTTTTGTTTCTGAATGCAGACGCTTTCTCTGTATTTTCCCCTTGTGCTACTATTTGCTTTTATTTGACATATCTGGTCTTGATTAGCTCAGCTGTCTCACTTTGTTTTGACGAGAGGTCCACTTGTTCTTCGAACGTGGCAGTGCAGGCAGGCAACCAGATGGATTGTTTGGCCGGCAGACCAACAGATTGGCATTCTAACTGACAGTGTCTGTGTTATGTTAAAAAGCGTGTTGAATCACAATATGTCGGCCCATATAATTGAAATCTGACAATCTGAGGCTGTTCCGCTGCAGTTTGTCAATAGTGTGATATACTTTTTTTCATTGGCAGGGGAGTAAATGGACATGGTATGTGCTCATCTCTCACTGTGTAGCTTTCTCAGGCCATGTCCTTCCTCCTGCACCAATGCTTTTAAACCTCAGCCAAATAAGTCCAGATTCACTTCTCTGTTATTTATGAAATTCTCTCTCCGTCTTAAAAAATGTCCTTTTTTGTCTCTGCAGGCCAAGACATGTGCTTCTCCCGCTGAACATTATTGATGCTGAACTGGTGAGTTCACTGCCAGAGATCACTGCTGCAATACTCATTTCACATTTGTCCTCGTGTTACTTTTATTGAGTTCCTTTGCAAGAGAATCACCGTCCAGTAAACACCTGGTATGGTGAAAAGGCTTTCCTTCCTGAGTTTAGTATACCACAGGCTGCCTCTTTAATATTAGAGTCTTGTCTCCAGAGCATTGGGTTCGTGAGTGCATATTAATAACCTAATCTGCATCAAGTGAATTGATTAAAATGTGTGCATAATGTGTGTGAACATATGGCCTCATCCTGCCTGTAGGCCCATCTGACAACTTATGTAATTGTGGGGTGTCAGTGTGTAGTGTGTAGTCCTTGTGAAAGAACAAAAACCCCCAAGGTAAAGAAAAACACCTAAAACAATGATTAGGGCTTTTCCCTCTAATTCAGCACAGAAATCTACTTGACTCTTTATTTGCATTTGCTCATTAGCGAACACATCATTTTTGCTCCAAAGCTTTCAGCACTGCAAACAAGCTCCATTGAGAGCTGCAGATGACAGACATCTTATTGGATTAGAGCTGAATGATGAGAGGCCTCATTTTTCACTGTATCTTCCAAACAAGACTGATGTGCAGTGCACGTCCGTCCTCAGCCAGACATCACTCTCTGATAAGCAGGTTGCGCTGCCGCCGCCGTGTGCTCCCTCATGTCAGCCTAGAAACCATAACACAGCCGAGAGGATTGCTCTCTGTAATATGCTCAGCATTAATGATGTCATTTGTATTAGTTTAGTAGCAGAAGGCTTATTGTCGGCTCGGCCAGATTCATTTACATATGCCGTGATCTTTATTTTTAATAGAGGGAAGAGGTATAACTTTTTCATTATCCATAAATTGTCAGTCCATCCGAGGGAAGCAATTGTTCACAATAAAAAGAAAAGTTGACTGAATTAGTCTTTGTGTAGCTTTCAAGTTTTAACACAGCAGCACTAAGATGCGGTCATATTTATTAGAGAACAGTGGGGTAGATTAGCTACATTTAGGAACTTTGGAGCTGAAATTGATGAATTTCTGGCTTTAACTTGACATTATGATGTTAAATCTGTGTAAACACAATGTAATAGCAATAGAACACCATCTGCAGTTATATTGGTCCCTTATCTCCCACTGGTTTTGATGGAAAAATTATGACCAGATTTAATGGCTGCTGCCAGGGTTCATTGGTCAGAACTAATCACCTAAAAGAGGGGAAAGAAAAAGTGTAAAATACTAAACCCCAACTACCCTTCCCAACAGTCCCCACTCACACCCACCATAAAATCACTATTGTCCCTTTCGAGTTCATATCTTCACAAAAATGGTCAGGCAGTGAGCGACATTAGACCGACAATGATGGATGAAATAATGTCAGTGCAAGTATTCTGAGAACAAAGGCGGAATTAACATTCATTCAATCACGTTTCTTGGCCACAAATGATCCAGGTTCATCCTGCGTTAGCTTCCTTCACATTCTTTCCAGGGATTAAAACAAATGTTGTTTGTACTGTTTGGCGTAGTAGCACAGTCAACATACCTAAAACAAGTCAATGTTTACATCGTGAAACACTGTCCTACTCTCAGCTGCATTTCCAGACCGTGACATTTTTTTGTGAAAATATGGACGTGATGGTCAAGTGTTGGAGATATTTTGAATGATTGTGTTGTATATAGTGTCATATTGTGTACTCAGTTACATGATTAAATATTTGTCCAGGTCACTTATCAGAACGACAGTTTCAAGGACCACATAACTAGTTGTTAATAAGTAGGAATATCTACTGCATGCACAATACGTCAGTCTGTGCACTGACATCTCAGCTTCAAACACGGCCTATGATCAAAACACGAACTCCACCTTTACAGGTGCAGATGTGATTTATTATTATGCAGGTGCACTTTTACATTTCTGTTTAGAGAAAGTGAGATATCACCTATGAGACCGTGGGTTTATCTTCACTACAAGGGTAAGTGTGGCTGGAGGGTAAATATAATGACGGGGTATTCTCGGTAGACTCTCACAGCCAGCAATGCAAGAGAAAGAGAGACGGACAGAAAGAGAGGGAGCCGCTTTCTCTCACACCAACAGATGGGAGCCGTAGTCGTCGAGTCAATATTTACTTTTTCTTAGTGAAAAATTGGCAGCATTATCGTCGTTGGTTCAGTAGCAGGGAGTGGGAGCATCCTGATCTGTGTGAAAGAGGCTTTGAGGAGTAAAAAAAAACAAAAAACAACCCTGACGTGATGATAATTGTAGTTCAGCTAAACATGTGCACCCCCCCACCTTCCCACACTTGCAGTGTGCACATTCACTTTGCCCGTGGCTTAATCCACTGTGGGGATACACGTGAACAGAATTTGCACTTCCAATTAAACTGTCGACCTTCGCTCCAGAATACAAAACTTGATTTTGTGCCATCCTCTCCTGGATAGCTATTATTAACCAGCCAGCTCGGTGGTACAGAGACTAGGGCTTTTCAATACTCGTGGATTATTGAAGTCAGCAAAAACAATTACTGCATTTATGACACTGTCAATATTTGAGGGAGGAAATTAAGAAACCCTTAGCGACACTTAATATTGATTGGATTTTGCATATTGTCAATTTATTACTGATTTATTTATTTGTTAAAGTCTAACCTGGTTCCTGATCGTGCAGAGCAGGTTGTGTTTTTCCCGAACATAGCTGGTAATGATACTGTTAACAGTGTATGGAAGACATTTTCAGTCATAAGAGTAAAACAAGTCTAGAATTTGATTTGATTTAGAGGGAATCTTGTGCACGTTTAGAGTGAAAGAATAACATGAGACGCTGAAAACACAGAATGCATAAGACCAGGGTTGGGGTTAGCCTGAAGTGTGCCACAAAGCGTTGAACACGGCTCCAACACATGACTCACTGAACAGATCAGATGACTAGATAAACAGCAAGAATGTTGCTTCTTCCTCTTTCTACAGCAAAGCTCTTGTCTAGCTGAAGAAGCTGTGTGTGTCTGTGTGTTAGTGTGTGTGTGTACATTATGTGGCAGATGAGCATCCTCAATCAACCCTCTACTGTATAAGATAAAAAGTCTAGCAATTATGTAACATTTAGCAGCTTATCACTTATCCTGCTCAACTCAAGCTTGCCCCACACACATTTTCAAATCTGAAATGTGGGAGACCACAGACACAACTGACAGTGTAACCCATTTTTATTGTTATAATCCTGAGAAACACACTTGGTATTTAATCCAACGATTTCAGGGAGGAGATTCCAGGGATTTGAAACCTGCGTGATTTATCGCAACTTCAGAATGTAATCACGCATGGAGGCGGACTGTAGGCGCAGTGTGCTCAATGTTTTGTACTGAGAAATACGTTGCCATACGTCGTCTTTCTCTACCGTCCACTGGCCTCGGGAGATGGTCTTCGCGTTCGTTCTTGACACACTGTGGGCAGCCATTTTTCGATTCTAAACAAAAGTCGGCAACATCCGATTCCTGGTCAACGCGCTCTCTTGCTGTGTTCTGCTAACACCCCCAATTGCTGTTTGAGCCGTAAATATCACACATAAATACTTGCGATTTGAAATTTGAAAGACTCTGATGCATCTGATGACGTTAAAATTACGCCTGTAAATTGCTCAGATTACAGGATAATTTGGTCAGATAATATTTTCAAACCAGCCTCAAATTGGGAGGAAAATCAGATCAGGACTGACATTTGGCCAATTATCGTGTGTAGTGTGTAGCAGACTGTCGTTGAAATGCAGACTACAGACGTGAAACAATACTTTTCTATTTTATTATTGACTTGCATTATTTAATGGCTTTGAGGAAATGTCAGTCAGTCAGTCATTATCTACCGCTTTATCCTCCACCAGAGGGTCGCAGGGGGTGCTGTGCCAATCTCAGCTACATCGGGCGATAGGCGGGGTACACCCTGGATAGTTCGCAAGTCCATCGCAGGGCCACACACAGATAGAGACAAACAACCATTCACTCTCACACTCACTCCTATGGTCAATTTAGAGTGTCCAATTTACCTAATCCCCGCTTTGAGGAAATGTATTAAAAGTATTTAATATTTGTTTAACTGAATTTGTCGTTTATTTTATGTTATGGGGAAACAAAGTGGATTTTAATGGCAGTTTTATCAACCGTTCTCATAGGTTTACAACTCATAAAATAATAAATGCTCCCTGAACTCCAGGCCGGAGAGAAACAAACCGAGTGTAAACACACAACAGTTTTCTCACATGGATTTCCGATCAGTGCCAAATCTTTATCAAAGGCCCCTGGTGATTTCTCATCAGCCATGTCTGTCGTGTCATTTAAACAAACCTCTCGGCTTTGCACATGAAGCCACCAGATGGCTACGATAACAAACTGTGGAAATAATGTAAAGTTTAGAAAACTGTCACAATCGAAGCACATCATAAGAGTGTTGTAAATCTTCCTTTTGGCAGAGTCTGGGAGAAATTACTTTCACAAATGACACTTTTATACAACATTTGGAAGAATGGGGAAATACTGTGTAGCGCACATATGAACACAACTTATTTAAGCAGTACGTACTTAATCGTGAATTATTGGGGACCACCCTCTCAAAAACTAATTTTTACTTGGTAGTGACCTAATCTTCTACATGTAAATTAGATCTTTTATACACTGTAATAATAATAATAATACTACTATAATGTGTGACTAGAGAAATCCCATAGGGTCTAGTGGAAAGCAGCGTCTTTAGAGAGACTAAATTAGTCCATCCTAAATTGGTGTAGTACACAAAGAGGTAGTTTATCATGTAATGACAAAGTCAATTTTTCTTTTGTTAGTGAAATGTGACTCTCACCCACAGATGCAAGAGTTTGCTAAGAAAACTTGTGTCTATTTTTGTTGTTGTAAAAACACGCTGTAAAAAAAACAACTCTTCTTCTCTGAGGTTTTACATCCGCAGATTACATCCATGATGTTGCATCACTGCCATTCTCTGGTATCATAAAACTCCTATACATATACATATCCTATACATATACTCTGTAATACTTATTGCACTTGTCTTCAAAAGTGACAACCACAAACATCAAACCTTGAAATCATATTCTGCGTTAATACACTGTCCAGTATGTTCTGATCTGACCTTAAATCCCCATCACTGCAGTTGAAAACCTCCTAAATAGAAACCGTTAAACGATAAATACCTGGACAAACAGCAGAATAATAGCTCATAACTGTTTTATAGTGTAACCAAACAAACTAATGTTGTTCAATTTGAAAAGTCATACTGCACAAGTTAGTGGTTCTTAAACCTTTTCTGCATGGCTCCCCTTTCTTATACAAGAATGTAGTGACTTCTGACTGATTTATGTTTGGTTTGCATTAACACTTACAACATATATTATTTGGCTGTAAATTTAAAAACCATAACACTTAATCACATGCAGCCCTTGTTTCTGCTGAATAACATTACGTTTTCTTTCAGTTTGATAAATGATGGATAACAAATAACATGTGTTCCACAAAACATCCGCCTGTGACAAAACTAAGAATAGTTTTTCCAACTCACTTCTTTTATAAAATAGCTGAAACTGCATTCGGAAGGAGAATTGTTGCAGTTGCAGAGGAGCTGCACCCAGACAAAATTAAATTGTTCAACGTCAGTTTGTCTCAAAGAACCTTTTTGGAACAGTTGCGACACAATATATTAAAAATCACCAAAGTATCCTAAAACACATTGTCCCACTTTCTCTCTCTGACTGGCAATAAACAACAAACCTAAAAAACAAAACCCAACATAGCACAACATCAAGCTCCAATGTCCTGTCTTATCTCTGATATCAAATGTGAAAACAAAGTAAGTGAAATTAAATTAGAAATTTAAAGAAAACTGGAAAGGCCTAACGCTGTGTTTTCTTAAGAGCAAGAACCTGCTGTGACATTTGAATTGGCTGCTTTGCAAATCTCCTTCAGGCATTTGGAGATAGGTTTCAGAACATGAAAAGTAAACAAAAGGAACTGAGGATATTTGAGGGCTTATTTGCCTGACTGCCTCTGAATAAGTTTCAACACAGTGACCTCAAAACTTACTCAAAGTCATTTAAACGACATCTACTGTACTGGATTGTACTTTTATAAAGAGTAAGTTCTATTAAACACTGACTAGGGCTGTCACTTTTTATCCCCAAATCTTACAGTTCGAAATGTACTGCCTAGAAGCATATCAGACCATCTTAAGGGCCTCCAGCATTCGGATGCCCTTTTGGTTAATCTGAAAAATATGACAGTTATGATGTACAGGGTTAATTCTGTAATACAAAACCAATTTAACAGTCTTTCTCAGCAGACACAACACCAAAACATTTAAAAAGGAGCTTGAAATATTTCGGGTTCTAGTAACTGGCAAATCAGAGAACTCTGCGAACTATGTCATATATTGGCTGTTTAATTAGTTGAAGTTGAATACTTCCTGTCATTGGCCTGGGGTCTTGAACACCATCACTGCATAAGACGTGTTGTCCATGTGTGTGAGTCTGCAGTGAGATATATGCGCAGATCTAAATTTGTCCGTGTTAAAGATGGTTGTCCATTATTCTCCAAGGCAAAATAAGTGTTTGTTCTCTCTAATCGTTCTCTGACTCACTAAGTAGACAGACTCTCCCTCTCACCTTTCTCCGTCTGGATTTTATTCTTTGTCTTTCTCTCTCTATTTTATTGTGGCCCTCGGGGAGCTGACTTCTGACAGCATCATAGAGGAAAAAAGACTGAAAAGTCAAAGTGCATGTGAAATGTTTTGGTGTGTGTACATCTCTCTATTCCTCTGCCATTCTGCGCTTCTCTCTGAACGCCTCTGCTTTTGGTTCTATTCCAATTCTCAATCTCCTGAAAAGACAATAACTTGTTCATTCAGTGTAAGTCTGTACTGGTCTTTCGGTTGATTTGCAGTTTTATTGTATGCTAAGTGAGTATTATAAAAGTAAGTCATGGTTTGTATTGCAGCCACTTTAAGCATATTTGCATTAAGCATATTTGCACTTGAGTAAAAAAGGAAGACAATGCACAGTATAAAATAGAGTAAATATTTACTGTTCAAGAAACTCTTAATAAGGAACTCTTCTGTTCCTCTTATTCTTCACTCAGGTTGAAGATAATAATGAAATACAGCACATATCTGCACAGTGTTTTCTATCACACATTTGTCACAGCTGTCAGGAGCAACTTGGGGTTTAGTGTCTTGCACAGGGACACAGCGGCATATAAATTAGCAGAGCTGGGGATCAAACCCACGACCTTCTAGTTGACCACCCACTCGTCCACTGAAACACCACCTACCACTAAGCCACTGCTGCCCTAAATACAAATGTGAAACATCTCTATAGATTCATAGTGTGTATGTTCATATAAAAAGCATTTATCCAAAGCTAAATCAATTTCTTTTAATGAATATAGGCTTAAAACATCTCTGCAAGAAAAGTTCCAGAAGTGGTGACCCATTTTTTTCTTTAACCTCATGACCTTTACATTTGAATCAAATTATTCTCCTACATTCTCTTGACAAGAGATAAAGAAAAAGATTTATTTTCCAATCTTCCAATTTCCATCTGAAATGAAGATATGCGATGTTAGAAATAAATGATGATAATCTTTTCATTTTGAGGACTCGCTGTTTCAAGTCTCCGACCACTGAATCAGTGTCCAATCTGGTGACCCTCACTCAATCCTCTGCGGAGTCCTGGTGCTCTGTGGGACACAGCTGCGTGAAAGCCATCAGACAGGGTTTTCTCAGAGTGTTGTTTGATGTCCCTGTCATAGCAGCCCTCAGAAGAGCATTACAGAGGATGTTATCTAACATCAGGGACAAAATGAGCGTTATCTTCTCAATACTCGGCTGTGAGGTGCAAAACAACCAGCAGTGAGTCCCATGGAGAAGTGAGATGAGGAGGCTGTTAGCTGTAGTGCATGTTTACACAACAGCATTTGCTTTATTTGTCAGCTTTAAGTTATTTCACACTTGTTTGTTCAAGCCCATTTTTCCTCATCTGTGTGAGTTAGGGCCGCAATGCTGAATGGAGTATTAAAGGACTAAATTATTCACTAAAAATATTGAATATTAGTTAATTGCTTTTTTATATGGAATACTAATTATAGCTTCTTAAACACAAAGTATGTCATTTCTGTCGCAAGGAAAACAATAATGTAATATAACATAATAATTGATGACTTGTCCTCGGCAGCAGAACAACAAAGCAAAGGGTTGTGAGTTGTCCTGAACCACTAGTGACAAAATTTCAAAAAGACCACACACTTTCTAACTGGTGCTACAGAACACTGATGTTTCACAGGGGGTTTTCCCTTATTGTTATAGCAGAGACAGGTAAAGAGGACAAGGTCATTAAAAGGTGACCGTATTTCTATTCACGGTGTTTTTGTGACCGTGAATAGAAATACATATTTCTATGGATTTGTCAGAAGCGTTTTGGTTCATGAACTACTCAACAACATATATCATTTATATATTGAAATGAAGAAATGTTATGATTTTCTGTTGTATTGAGGGTTCAGAATCAAGACATGAATTGATTATGAAAATAGTCGTTACTTCCAGCCCAAGTGTGAGTGTGTGTAAAGATTTGTGTGTGTATTATTGTTATTTTTAGAAGAAGCTATTTGATAATGTCACTTCCCCTGCTATAATTGTCTTTGTGATACCTGTGGGAGTATGTTTGTTGGCTGCATTAACGGTGCTGTCCTTTAAATCTGCACCCCTGTGTGTTTCCCCTGTAGAGCTGTCACAGGTTGACTGATGATGGTAGAGCCGTTACTGTTTATGCCATTTTAATCCTCTGGCAGGCTGGTTGATAGATTACCAGCCTCTTACCTATTGCCCTAATCAAAGGAATTATTATTGCACCACTGGATGTTACTTAGAATAGCACCTTCCATAAATACACAGACACAAAGGGCAGAGGGAGAGAGAGAACTCAAGTAGCAAAGTGCATCCATCCTTGTTGTTTTGTATTTTGTGTCTGATACCAGCAGTGTGCTTGTTGGGAGTTTCCATAGCAGCAGGGTGTGTTTGTTGCAGGACATTTTGCCGGCGTCTGTGGTCAATGGCTTTATTAGTGGCCAATGGCTGTGCTGCCTCACCACTCTGCATGGAGACTCCATGTCGCATGCCGAGCACAAATTATGGGTCAGTGGCTATATCTGCTCACGTTTGCTGTTTGTTGATGACTAATAAAAGATCCATGATAGATCCAGCAAATGGGAGTTAGTGTGAATAGTGTAGAGTCAACAGTGTGTTGAGGTTAGAGGTGCATTCAATGTAATTTGATTATTTTATTTTATTTATGTAAATTTAAAGAACATACATTTTTATTTATGTTCTTTAGCTTTTTTTGAATATTGTTATTGCAAATTATTTTCGAATATGATGACATTTACTGGCATTTCTGATGTTAAGGGGGGCAGGTCATTTGTGCATGGAGTTTGCCTGTTCTTCCCGTGTGTGGGGGGGTTTTCTCTGGGTACTGTGGTTTCCTCTCACAGTCTGAAAACAAGATTGGACACTCTAAATTGACCATAGGTGAGTGAGTGAATGGTTGTTTGTCTCTATATGTTGGGCCTGGGATGGACTGGCAACCTGTCCATGGTGAAACACGTCTTTCGCCCTACGTCAGGTGGGATTGGCTTCAGCGGCCCGTGACCCTCATGTAAACAATGAATGAATGAATTAATGAAAATGAGGGATTTGGGGGCAGGGGCCTAACTGCCAACGAAATGCTTTCCCATGTTTCAGACTATCATTAATCTCTTGACCTTTAAAAATACACAATTAGTTAACCTCTAAAATTGATTTTATATTTGTTCCATTGACTTTGAAAGAATTAAAGGGATTCCTTATAACATTACAGTGTGAGAAGTCTTTATTAGCTTTCACAAGACCATCTTGGCTGTCTCTCAGTTCAGGCTAAAGATCCTGGGTGACTGAGCTTGTGTTGTGATGGCCCTCAGGCTATGACCTGCCTTAGGGGTTTCCTTTTCTCTGTCTGTGTATCTGGTTTTTATTGTATTCTCACCCATTTGCTCAGCATAGCATAAATACTGATCTCTGAATATCCATTTTTTGGCACAGAGCACTCCCACTGATCTGCTCCCCTGGCTGAAGAGGCCTGTGAACAGCTCTCATCTGGCGAGACCACTTGACATGTAGAATATCACATCCATATAGGCCACCACTGTGGGAGAGACTCATCTACATGAAGAGGAGAGGCAGAGAGAGAGACAGATAGAGGGAGCGAGAGAAAGAAAAAAAACAGATCAATACTGAGTATGTCGATGGTCGATGTTGGAGACCTATTGATTTCTAAATTAGTTATTGTTAGCCTAACAATAAGCTGTTTTTTTATTCTCCGCCATACATTTATTTTTTGTGTTTTCTTTGTTTGCAACCATATAACATTCCACAGCAACATAACATTTGATCTTTTGTGGCTTACATGCGCTACTTATAGAGTAATTTAATTTATGATATTATGTGTAGCCAGATTAGTAAGAGGAGGACTCCTTCTTTGTATTATATAACAGTGTGTGACTGCTCCTTTCAGTGCTCAGTAGTACATTTTTATGTTTACTGTGGTAAGGCCATTTGGCTATTTTTGGTCCATATTTGCTTTATGAACTTCAGTTTTATGGGTCCATGGAAGATTTAGATAGTTGAGCACTGCTACAGATGGTTCCTCTAAGAAAGAATCATCGTCTAGGAAATGGCCATACAGGAAGTAATAGGCAGAGGGCTTGCGTAAATAATCAAACAATGGAAATAACAGTGACAGATTTTTCTTTGGATAACATCCTTTGCATACTGTTTTATGGCCTATGTTAGACAAATGTGTGTGTGCGTGTTGAGAGTGGAAGTGTGTCTACTTGAGAGGAGCAGTGGAGAATTATCAGATAGGAGATAGGGGACAACAAGGCGACTAATGAATCGTAAAAAGTTAGGGAAAGCGCCATTATAGTTGAACCTGTTTCTTTGATGGGCCACATGGTTGGTGTAGTGATTAGCACTCTTGCCTTTGCAGCAAGAAGAACCAGATTTGTAACCTGGTTCTGCATGGAGTTTGCATGTTCTCCCCGTGCATGTGTGGGTTTCTCCTGGTTCTCTGGTTTACTCTCACAGTCAAAACACAGGCAGATTTGGAGATTAGGCAAATTGGACACTAAATTGACTGTTTGTTTGAGAGTGGATGGTTGTTTGTCTGTATGTGGCCCTGTGATGGACTGGTGACCTGTCCATGTCAGCTGGGATTTATCACCAGCGACCCCCACGACCCTCATGTGGAGGATAAAGTGGTGGAAGATGGATGGATGTTTCTTCAATGTGGAAACGTGTTTTCTTTCACACATTGTATCACATTCGTTAAACTTGGATAATTCCAGACGTAAATAAAATCTGCAGAATGTTCGCTTTTGTCACTTAGATTATTGAAATATATCCTGGACTGTCTTTGCTTATCCGGCAAAGTTTATCTTCCGTTGTGCTTGTATATAGAATTCATTACTGCCACAGTTCCTGTCCTGCACCAGCCAGAGCAAGATGGAGCTGTGATGATGAGGTGACGAGAGACACAAACCGAACACGCTCATTGCTAAGTACAGGAAATGTTGAGGAATTTGTCTTGTCTGTGGTGTGGACATAAGGATATAAGATGGCTTGCCAAGATGTGGATTATCTTGATTCCCATCTATAGTTTCTTCCCCCATTGTTCAGCTTCACTTTTGTATATCCTTTTTTGTATTTTACATTTACATTGTATGCTTTTAGCAGACGCCGTTATCCTCCACTCAAAAAGCTACAGAGGAGGAGATGAGGACGGAGGTGCTGTTTGTCTTATTTGCCAGCTCATTACCACCAGGGTAGAAGCTTCCTATTAACAGTTTATATAGCAGAAGCCAGAGGAATGATTAAAAATTTGCCAAAAAAGGACGAGGGTGGTGTGTGTAATTACACCCCAGAGTGCCGTGCGTGCACAAGCTTGTGTCTGTTTGCATGTGCATTAATGTGTCAGAGTCTTCCCTGAAGGCTACACACATAGTCATAATATTACTGTTTGTGTACACGATAAGGCTGAATAATGAAATTAGCTGAACATGTGATGTCTGCAAATTACACCTCACAAATGTATTCATGTCCTTCTTTTCCTTTACAAATCTCTTTCAGAGTGGTGCACTGCTGCTGTCCTCCGGTATTTCCCCTCCCCTCAGTGACCTGTTCCTCTCTCTGTCACCTGGTAAGTACACACACATTCACCTCCCACACACTGTATACAGTATACAGTAGTAATTGTGAGAGAAACTTTCAATCGTCAGCCAACTTCTAGTTTAATTACTCACATATTCTTATAACCAGACCTGGTGTTCAAAATAAACAGCCATAACTTACGATAAGACACAAACTAGGTGACTTTCAAAGTTCTCTTCCTAGATACCAAGGTGTCAGGCATCTGGACTGGATACACTATCTCAAGGCTTACTAACTATATGTATCGGACCTGGCACGCTGCTCGCCAGAATTTGTGATGATGCATTACTGTTCAGATGTCAGGCATTGTCTCAGTTATCCTCAGATCTGAGCTGTCTTCAATAAAGTCGTACAACTTAACTCATCACTGACTCCAGAGGTTACATCATAGGTCATCTCACGTGATCTTCAAAAATCTCCATAACAGTAATAAACTTAATATGGTAGGCATACAGTTTTCCTCCTTTAACAGATGTATGATGGGAAATCCAACCTAAGAATACTGACATAGCTCAATGACACAACAATTTTTAGCTGAATTTCCTTTTTTTTCTACTTTCAACATTGTGGAGAGTACTGTATACCTAAATGATCACCGGGCAGCATTTCCGTGACACCACGTGATCATTTTTGCCACGCAAAAGACATCAGTTGTCATCTCACTACAATGCATTGTTGACCTATTGCAGATCAATCCAGTAAAACTCCCTGAATATTAGTCTATGCTTTTATGATGAGGGACAAAGCACAAGTACAGCGTGTCTTATGTAGAAGTAATAACAGCTTGTCAAAGTCTTCAGTGGGAGCACTTCACTAAAAATTGCTTTTTGTGTCAGAGAAATATTGGTTTGATCTTGTTGTACATGCGTATCCACATTTAAAATAAGAATCCTCTGAGGCAGCTCTTTGAAGTGAAAAACAACACCATAAGAATTGAACTGCTGATGCTTTCTGTCATTTTTGGGGAAATAATACAAATGTATTCAGTTTGCAATAGAACAGCACAACCTTACATTTTTAAAGGTAAACTTTGTTGTGCAGAGTTTCTATATTGATTTACCTTTTTTTAATTGAGGAAAGATCCGTCCGTCCATGTAAGATTTAGTGAGTGCTGCTTGCACGTATCCAGGGCAAGCGGCAAACACAAACCAGCTCTAATGTATAATTCCAGGCTATCTGTTATCGCCAATTACAGGGCTTGTTTACTAGAATTGAGGGACTTGGTGGATCTGTTTTTATGGGTGTGTGTGTGTGTGTGTGGCCAGGGCTTTTAATGATGGGGGTAGATGGTCTCTGTTAAGAGATGTGTGCTCTCTGGTGAGGCCTGAGGGCGTAGTTGGGCTGGGTGGGCTACTGAGTCGCTCTGCCTCTATAAATACACACTGGGATCCCATTCAGAGGCTGAAATGTGTGTATGTATGTGTATGGTGTTTGTGTGTGTGCGTCTACATGACGCCATTGCAGCCAGGCGAGCTGGAGGCTATTACTGGCCGGAGGGTTGCTATGGAGACCAGTGGTGTCAGAGAGAGGAGCAACATCTGTGGAGTGTGTGTTTGTCAAGACAGCTTTTCCTCTCTCTGCCTCTGTTTTCTGTTTTTCTGTCAGTGCGGTGGTCTGAAACCCACAGCGTGGGACAGATGAACTCAGGTGTGAATTTAAAAGAGTCTGGTAAAAATAACAAAAAACAGGCACTCATCATAGTGTCTTCAAAATTGGTAAACAAGGTTCTTGACTGTGGAGCTGATTTTAAAAGCTGTGATTTCTTGGACAGCAGTTCCCTCCCTCTGCTCAATCATGATCCTGTGTGAGCTCAGGCTGGGTCCACGAGCTGGGACTCAGGAACTCTCTTTGCGCATTTGTGCCAGTGGAAAGCTCAGATTCTGGGGAACCACTTAACCTCTGCCCCCTCCTGCTACCTCTTTCCACAGCTTCCCTCTGTATATGGTCATGTTCTATTTCCACAGCTCCTTTGTCCTGGCTGCTTTATCGGCAGCTCAGCGGGACACAAAGTCTCTTTTAATAGGTACTTATTTGGGCAATGGGAGAAATCCCATATTTCTTCAGTAATCCCTCCTCCCTCTCCCTGCCCTCATGCTGTCCACTTCTCCCTGTCTCAAGCTCTTAAGCAATTGTTTATTACCCATTTCTCATGCTGGGTTATCCCTCATTTTTCTGGTCCCCCTCTGAGGTGGACAGCTGTATGGAGAGTGGGTGTATGCTCCATCTCTGGCTAACATTTCAGATGTGACAGTGCACACTCTGAATGGAGTTTCTTCTTGAGTGTTGTTAATTTGGGACATTTGAATCCTCTAAGGCATTGACCCAAGCTCAGTCTTGTGTTGTTTTGTAGTAGCCAGTACTTGGTGTCTCTTCAAGCACTTCACATTATAGGTCAACCACACTATGTTAGTATCTTTGACCATGTTTGGGCAAACCTGCCCCAGAAGAGCCCTGAGTATGGTATTTGTAGCTGGGTAAACCAAACCTTTAACCTCCTAATCTGGTATAAATGAGACTGTCATAAACACAGGAGCACAGAACAGCATAGAATATGTGATGTAATAAAGTCATTTTGAGTTAATTTGGTATTTTTCTTTGTGCTGGCGTAACACTGCACAGGCCAGTTGCCAAACTTCCATGTCTGCATTAACACAAATTTACAAGTTGTCATGTAGCTGCCTTCACTGCCTCTAAGTGAAACACCATTCATTTACATCATGATTTGGCTAAGCCTTGAGTTACATTCTGGCTGTGTGCACGCATGCCTTTTTTAGAATATTATTATAAAATGGAATAAGTGCAAATGGCTTCTTCTCTATTAACCAACTGATTCTTTTATGGGCTGCCTGAGCAGAGAATGATGCTGTCTCTTGAAAATGTAAACTGCTTTATGAATTGAAGTCTCTCTAATACTGTGATGTTTCTATTATTAACCCGAGACAGATACTATCACCTCTTGAAAGTTGGTCTTTTCCATATTCCATTTGTTCACTTCAGCCACACACATTAATCACTGAGCAGAGATTTAGGGATATATTTTTAGGCACATTTCCCTATGCAGCTGTTTCAAACACCATTGGAATACGGATTTTGTAAACAATTTAAAGGTGTTTGCCTGAAGCCAGGGTAATGTATTGATTAAACAAATTAATAAATTGATAAATAAAATGTATTGCATATTTTAGTTGATTGGTAAAATAATGCACACTTATCTGTGTTTCCATTAACTGCTGTGAGGCAAATAATGGGAGTAAAAGTCTTATGATTTCTCATTATTGTCTTTTTTTTTTACCACTAAATTGTTTTTTATAGCACTCATTCTCATCTTTCTTTTATCGATGATTTCTACCTCCCTTAAGCGTTAAAAATTGTAAGCAATATTTCAAGACTTTTTTTGAATTGCCTGCATTGCCATTTGTGTGTGAATTTGAAATTCATGCATAAAATCAGACTGATGAAGACACACCAACTGTTATAGAGCTGTGCCCCAGCACACTTAACCCATCACCAGGGATAGGTTAAGTGTGTTAAGCCTGGATGCTCTACCTCATTACACTTGGGAAACCCTCTGACTAAGTGCCAGTGCTCTCTCTCTCTCTCTCTCTCTCTCTCTCCCTCTCCCTCTCTCCTCTCTCTCTCTCTCTCTCTCTCTCTCTCTCTCTCTCTCTCTCTCTCTCACACACACATTCTATCCTTGTTTGTAAAAACACCTTAATTATCACAACTAATTGCCTACCCATACTCGTGACCTTGACTAAAAATAGGTCAAACCTGTGTCTTAAATCAGGTCTTTAACTGAAGTTGTGAAAACCAAACAAAATATCATTAATTTCCTAAAGCATTCTCGTTCCATTTGGTCTAAAATTCAAAATGATTTTCACAAAGACAGTACAAGTGTACACACTAACTCAAACATGCACTGCTCTAAATACCTCTGATTGAGTTTCCCGATAACCCAGGGACAGTCCTCACCCCTCTCTCACCTCCCTCCCTCCTCTCGCTCCCTCTGAGGGGCCTGAGTATTCCCTCTGTGAGTCGTCGAGGACAGTCATTGGCCCTTGGGTCAACACAAAGACTTTCTCTGATGAAATAGTCATTTACAAGGAGGATGCTTTGTCCATTAGGCCATGTGTTACGTTCTTTGTGTAACACAGTTTGGCAGCGGTTGTGAGCGGATGACTATATATAGCTCTTATATAACACTTTGAGTATGTACGTACATGTGTGTGTCCCAGTATGGGTGTGTGTGTGTTTTACAAACTCATTTTCATCTGCTGCTGGCAAATGACCTGACAACATGTTGTGTTTGCACATGAGGGAGATCCTCAAAGTGGTAGAGTTCAGTTTAGTGCTGCACATAAAGCAAGTTTCGGATTGATAGGTTGAAAGAGAATTGTTGTTTCGGGGCAGCAGTGGTTAATGTAATTGGAGAAGCACAAAACATGTCCACATTGATTTGCTGAGCATTAAGACAGAAAGGGGATTCAAGGCCATTTGCGTCTTATTCAATGCCAAGAAAGAATATAAAAAGCTGGACATCTGCCGTTGTTTTTCTGTGTCATGTTCAGGCTGTACTGTATCGCTCCAGTATGATGTAACGCTATTTTCACATTAAACAGAGTCATTGCTGTTTAGCCTGTACACCCTGGGATGGATGGGAAACAGAAGCAGGATCATGGGTTACCATCCCAAATCTACTGTGGCACACTGAAGTGCACTGGCACCATTTTGGTGGAAACACAGCTAGATAACAGTCGCTTTCCATCCTTGGCTCAAATCAATTATGTAACCTGGGACCAAGGAGCTTGAGCGAGCGAGCGAGCGGGGTGATCCTCAACTATAAAAGGCATGAAAGAAGAGGTTAGAAGAGGGTCAGCTGGAGAAAAGACATTCTTCCATTCAACAGCACATTCCCACCAACCACACAGTCTTAGAGAAACAAATGCAGATTACACCAGTTTTAAGCGTACAGCCCAAGAAAAGCTTGTATTATGCCAACAGATATTTCTCCTCCATAAACTTGTCTAACAGTTACATTATAATTCTGCAGAGAGAGATGACTGAAGACATCAGTATGGGATCTGAAACTTCCGTTAAGTGACATGTAAATGAAATAAAAGACTTGTATAATGCTGGCATGTTTTGTGAGAAGATTATACACTGTATCTTGTAGGGTTGGGTTAGAATTCATTCATTCAGTCAATTATTTCTTTTAAAATTATGATTACTATACTGCTTCATCAAAAACAATGTTGGCCAATATGGGCAGTGTCTTAAGAAAACACCTCTCATGTAAGTCAAACACTCATTACCTGCAGTTTTACTGTGTCTGGGAGCTCTCTCAGTTTGCCACAGTTCCACTGGAACATTAGTTTTGTGCCTTGCTAGGGCATTTCCATGGTTTTGCTAATTTCCGAGTTTTGACGAGTCATAGGACGGAAACAAACTAGTCAGAGAGCAGAAGTCTCAAGTTAATTTACAATAAACCTAAGAAGTGCCCTCGGATACATCAGTGCGGCAACCTACTCGTGTTTGAATGACGTCTGTGTATTTCCACAAGCATTTTGCCCCCAATTCGGTCTCAACGTTCAAAATGTCTTTTGCATAACCTGCAAGTAAACACACCATTCAAGGTTAATACCTTTCCAGTTGTTAACTTGAGGAGGAGTAAAGAGTGCTAATGAAAGCAAACGTTGGGCTGACATACAGACTGAAACACGTATGAGGACAAATAACACAGGCATGTGCATCTATGTACACACACGCACACTGCTGGAGGGACCAGAGAAACAAATTCAGGTGTATTTATCCACTTAGCTTATCCTTTCCTTTCTCATTTCACTCCTTTTGTGTAGTCAAGCACGTCCCACAAGTTAAGCATTGAGCAGAGTGATAGTGAGAGATCTCACACATGTCATACACAGGAGCACACGCACACAGGATGTCCATCCTTGTTCAGGTGAGTACATGTTTACTTAGCGATCACTGTCCCCTTTACACCACCCTTCTGAAGTGACTAATAAAAAGTGAAACCAGATGCAGCTCAGAGCTCAGAGAACACGTACGCCTTGCTAAGGACCTTCATTCAATTAAAGGCTACTTTCTACTTTTTTAATAGAGATCCAGATGGAGTACTGTATAATGTATATGTGCAGCCAACCTTAGGCAAACAGAAACCCCTAATGCTAACTGGATTCTGTTTAATGGAGCAGACTTTAATCTAATTCATGTTGATGTAATTGATCAATGCTGCCACCACCAGATTGCTACAGTCTATCTGTGATCTTGCATCAATGTCTCCTCAGAGCAGAAACCTGTGAGTCCTATTTTATTTGTAGACACATTATGTGAACTTGTTCAGTATGGACTGGATCAGTACCAAAGCTCTGAAAAATACTACTTTTATAAAACTTTTAATTTTAATCAGTGTAGAAAAGTAATGCTCCACTAAAGGGTACTTTCCAAACAGGACTGTGTTGGCTTATTGCTCACATTTTGTGCAGCTATGACAAGTTTTTTAGTTTATAATTTGTTCAAATACAAATACATAAAATACAATTCTCTCATAATACTCTATTTTATTCTAGCTCATTTAGTTTACTGTGTCCTGTCTCAATGAGTTGGATCCATCTGATCCCTGTGTTTCTCCACATTTCCTCACTTTGCTCATATCCTTTTTAACCCCCTGCTCAGTTCTGGAACCTTGCGGGTGTGGATTTGGGTGAATGTGCATATAAACATCAAGGGAAGAATAGTTTTTTATAGTAAGCCGTGCGCGCTTTGGCAAGTGCAACTGGAAAAGATATAACGATAGATAACCATGATATCTAAGTACGCAGCCAAATTTTCAGAACTTCAGATGAACGGTCTCAGTAAAAAAACTGAACGTGTTTGTGGAGCAGCTTAATGCGGAACCAGCTGCTGTGCATAACAGCCTATGACACACACCACTGAGCTGTGAAGAAAGGCTAAACTTGAACTCGGTATAACAACCTTCCCCTGCCCGACCTGTTATTAAATGCACTTGAGGACTGCTTTTCATTTGTGTTTGGCACCACCTGCTGCAGTAAGCAGTTCCATTCAAAATGGACTCCTGTTTCAGACTTGGTTCTGATACAGCAGCACCATCGTCACTATCATGTGACATCAGTCACCTTGTCAAAAAGAAGCATTTCCAACCGTCACATTGGAGAGGTTAGAGTGATTATTATGGCCTTGAAATCATGATAATAAAACGATATTTTCAACAACTGGATTTACTACCCCACAGTTTGACTATATAAGTCTATAAAAATGTTGAAATAAAAAAAAAAGTACATTGTGATAGGATTTTTTTTCCCATCTCGCCCAGCCCTAGGTGAAATTGAGCAGTTGAGGCAGAGAGAGATTTCATACTTTAGCGCTAACAGGCTGTGGCAGGCGGCTCTTAAGTATCTTTTAGTAAGAAATGTGCCCTTGACACTAGGCTGCTGTAAAACAACCACATAGATTTTGTTTCTGCGCTATTGGGCAAAGTCTAGACCCCTGATTTATATCAGTGCAGACATTTGCGTCATCCCTTCCAATTCTGATTGTCTGCCAAAGTGGTCTTTAGTGTTTCACTGTACAGATGCAATTCAATGTCAAGCGAGAAGAGCTATGGATAAATTGAATTTGTGGGAACCAGTAATGAAGCGAGAAATCAAACAAATATTTGTTGTTTTATGTTATGTCATGATTAGTTGATGCAGTAACTTGTCGAAAGCGTCTTAGTTATTATTATTTTTTAAACTGAAATGCAACCTTGTTATATCCCTTTTGTGTGTGCTTTTACCACCTTAGTCTGCTTATTGTGTTGATTATTGTTTTAAAATATAAAAAGGTGATTTGAAACTGTAGGAATGAGAGACATGGTGCAATGGTTTTCGCGTTAATCCTGTTAATCATACTCGCTGTACACGTTTGTACTGCATGTTTTGCTCACTTATTCAATACTACAAAAGCATTGTTATGATGAATGAGCACCTTAGGGGTATGACCTCATGCTTGTAGTGTCAGTTTTTTCTGAATTAAAGTAAACAACCATCTGCCTGAGAGAAGCCATGTGTGGGATCCAAGGTATTGTGTTAGTAGATGGATGTGATAATTGTAAGGTCCTGAAATTCTGTGACTATTTTGCCAAAAAAAATAATAATAAAAGAGAGCATTGATTTAAGTTGTTTCTTTTCAACACTCAAATATGCGTTTGTGTTCTGTGAGAGATAAATAGTGTTAATAAAGCTACATTTCCAAAGGAAATTGTTTTGCAGAGAGTCAGTGTAGGTGAGCTGGTGGATTTGAGTGTCCTAAGATGGCTTCAGCCTCAAGGGCTGCTCTGACCCTAATAGTGGCAGAGGAAGATTGATGGCATTGTTGAAGTAAAGGCACATTAAGAAACGGTGCCGGGGCTCTGCACAGGGAACCTTTTAATATCTGTCATTCTGTGCCCTCCAGCAGACCTGCATACATAGATGTTGTGTGAACCAAAACACTGTTTCATTTCTATCTCTGTACCAGACCATTTTATAATCCACTGTAAGTCAAAAGTTTAGACACGCCTTCACTTCCACACTCCTGTCGGCAGAAAGACAAGGTAAATATCCTAGACAAACAGAGAGGTGGACATGGTGGTGATACTTTGTCATTTGTATAGTTTAGATTAGAGGCCCAGATGCTGTGACTGCATGAACTGCTGGGTGAAGAATAAGGATCACGCTACTGTCATAGCAGACATTAGTCTTGTAGCTTGTTTGACTTTGGTGTGGAGCAGTAGTTGAAAAGTATTATGCCTTGCAGTGTGTGCAAAGTATGTACACAGAGAATGTCGCTGTGTACATACACCTGTGACACTCCTGAGCTCCTGCTATTCAAAGCATGTGAATGCAGCCAGAGTGGATACACATATCATTTATTCTTCAATATTTTGTTTGTCTAAGTGTCTTCAGAGATTCATTACCATCTCAGGATTCACTCAAACAGGTTTAAAATGTGTCTGTGCTGTGTCAGTGCGACTGTCATCCTGTACTCTGCATGTAACCAAGTGGGGTTCAATCAGTAGCATTGAAAACAGTTGTGCATTATTAAGTCTCAGGAGTGTGGGAGGTTTGGGTGTGTGAAATAGTAAAGAAATATGTCATTTTAAAAATATCATTTAATCAAGAGTGTGTGAGATATAGAATTTACTTTAACCAGAAACACAGACACCCTTAAACAAATCCTTTCTGGTTATTGTGTGCTGTTTAAATATTTTGTGTATACAGCTCTCCCTGCACTGACCAGAGCAGGTGGTATGTTCCAGCTGGTGAAGCTGACAAGGTAAAATGCCCGCAGCCACTGATCAGTAGGAGAAGGTACTAGATTTGCGGTGTGAGTTTTCCTTCAGCTTTATGTTGCTCCTTGTGGCTGTTTCATCAGTATTTTGAACATAAACACTAACTTTCTTTCTTTGACACTATGTGGCTTCTGCAGATTTGAGAAGTTCAACAAATACAGATTGTTTTGAATGGTTTTAAGTAGTGATGGTGAGATGAAGCCTCATGAGGCATTGAACCAATTGGTTTGAGAAAGGGTTCATTTCTCGAAGCTTCATGTGCACACGAAACCACCTACTGGCCAAGTGTATAATCACAGGCAGCTGTATCTGAACCACATAATGTGTGATGAATTGAATTTTTGTCTGTTAGAAATGACTATGAATTACAAAAAATGTACATTTCTGTACATATGTGTTTAATACATTTTTTGAATGTATTCTGTGTGTGTAAATCTTCCCAAAATGGTAATATCATAATATGGCAGGTTGTGCAATGTTTTTCTGAAAATGGCATGGGCGTAATCAGGCAGAGGACAGTGAAAGTGCTTATGGAACTAGGAAAAGGGCACAGATTATGCTTGTGTAACTTGGACAATGTTGAGCCTCGCTGGCTCCATCCTATATCACCTATCCTACTCTCCTCACTCTCCTAAATCTCTCTCTCTCCCTAAACTCTCCAAACTATCTCCAAACTATATAAACGCTATCCAAACTATCCAAACTCTATTCAAACTCTCAACTGACCGCAACTCTCCTTCAAAAACAGACATTTTGAATGGAGCCTGAGGGGTCTATATAGCTGTAAAACCTCGCGCAAAATCTGAACCACTTCACGAAGCAATCACGTGGTACAGCCGGGCAGCGAGGCTTCGGACGTCATCATTTTTGGCTCCTCCCCTGAATGAAGCAAGCCTCGATACGCGCATCGCGGAAACGCCCCCTCCCCTACTCGGCACACGCTTCGAAGCCTCGATACGGAACGTCACATCACTAGTTTTAAGTAACTTGGATGCTTTTCTCAGCAGAGGTGTTGTGTATATTTGAGAATGTTTGTGTATATTTTGTCTATTTCCTTGGCCTTTAAGGATATAAACTGGAACAGTGCACCACTTCATCTAAATAGCAAAGCTCTACTCGTATTTAACATGGAACTAAATGTATGAAAATGTGAGTTTTAGGGCAGAGGGCCTCTAATCCACACACCCTCACAATTACAGAAGAAGAGTTGCATTCTTATGGCAATTAGAAATGATACCTTTCACCTGGCTTCAGCTGCTCGTTAATGCCATGGAAACAGCAGGTGTTTCCCAGTGTTTGGTTACCAGATGGCAGCTCTTCCTAACTCCCAGGAGGGAAAGGAAATGTAGATTTATGAAACTGCACTGGAGAACTTTCATGACTTGCATGAAGCAGAATGTGTTTGAGCAGCACTGAATTTGGAGTGAAAATAAACCCATTCCATCTTCTCTCAAAATGGCCAGGTGAGACAATTCAATAATTTAACTTAGTCTTACATTAATGTCTTGTTGATTAGAGACAAGAAAATAGTTTTTAGTATTTTTCATAGTAATGAACTTAAAGAATGTTACAGTAGCTGTAATGGTGGGCTGAGTATTGTGTTACAGTATTGTTTACTAACTAGCAGAGATGTTAACTTAGCCTAAACTCCACTTAAATGTGAATAAATGTAATGTATGCTCACTGTTTTGTCTCTGCTTAGCAAAGAGGTGTGAGAATAAATGGCCTTGTATTAATTGTCATTGGCCTCTTCCTCCTTCCCTGTCGTAATATTCCACTTGTCAGGTTGTACAGTTAAGGTCCTGAACACAAACAAAGCAAATGCACAGCCTAGTTCAGCCTCGACCCAAGACACAACTTAAGTTTGGTTTTACTGGACATACATGGTGAGAGTATTAACATTTTTGCAGAGTTGCCAAATGAAGACTGTCATATACATTACCTTTTATGTTTTGCACTAACTCTTTGACATTGACTTTGTCACTGAGGGCAGAAACAATATCCCCCCTGTACTGCTGAGGCGATAAAGGGAGACAGCAAAAACATAATGAATAAAGGAAGTAAAGTACTTGTAGTGTTTGTGTTTCTCTTTCGTTTTACCTCTTTTCAGTTGAGGTGCAATTCTTACGACTCAGGATAATTTTAATTCTTGACCTTTCTCATATAAAACACTCTTGCCACTGTCAAGGTAATACTTTCAGTAATAAACACTGCACTGCTGGTTCTTTATATGTCCATTTTTCATATTTTTCACTGAGCACATTTTAGAGTGCAGCCACAGTCTGACCTGCTGGTCACTAGCTCCATTGCTGCAATCAGGGTCAAGGACCTCAAAAGGCATCATGATGATGAAGAAAGAGATAGAAAATATCAGCGATGTTGATGAGGGAGGAGCAAGAATTGCTTCCTTTTAAACTGCAGGCCACTACTGCCCACATTTGAATTCACATTTCTCTCAAGTTATTTAGTTATTTGAAAATGTTACCTTTAGAGAAAGGTGTTATAATAAAAATATGGTTTCTAGTGGGTCAAGTATTGCAGGAAAACATGATGTTTTGCTGGTGTCGCTTGATTAGACTGAGCAGCAAAATGTGTTGTGTGTTTTTAATGTTGAAGCTTGTTGCTTCATACGTTGTCTGGGATTATTCACTGAAGAATAACTATGCTTATTAGGCACATGCACATCAATGTGCTTCACTCTTGTTCACTAGTGTCCATATGAGTGTGTCCCCAGTCAACCCCTCCACCACTGGCTGACTGATGTAGCCTAATTTTAGTTTATGAGGTGTGGGACCGCTGGGTGTTACACTAGCTGCCATTTTAGATGAGGAGGCTGGGAACAGTGCGCCGCACGAGGCTCCTATCTACAATAATTATCTCATTGTCAGGGGTTGGACAGGGGGCTCGGACCTCACCCACTTCCTTCAGTTTCCCTCGGCTCCTTTACATGCACACTCGTACGTCCAGGAGCTCAGAGGCCCAGTGTGTGTGCTGGCATGGCCTTACAGAAGCTCAGTGTGCCGTGCTGCCATTGGACAGATTTCATCCCGCTGAGGAAAATGTTATCTAATGCATATTGTCGAGAGTGACAAGATCTAGGCTAACATCAGACAGGACAGCACAACCCAATTAGTCCAAATTAGATGTGTAATTTGTCCTATCTGAATAGATTTTAATCCAGTTTTAGGAATATTTAACATTTTGATTTGTTTATTGCTGAGAAATGTGGACAGGGAGCAGCCTGTTTACACTGGTCTGTGTTATGGCCAACTGCCAGCTCTCAATTCTTAATCTCCACAGCAAGTGTGCATGTGTGTTTTCATTCCCGTGACAGGATGTGTGTCTGTTATGGTCCCCTGGTATGATATCACAGATGTTTATGGGCTGACTTTGATGGAGTTGGCCCTTTTTTTTTTTTTGCTCATTACTGGATGTACTGACCTGGCTGCTGCATCTTTTGTTGGATCACACGTTTGTGTTGGCATATAAAATAAGATAATCTCTACAGCAAATAAATGGACAAATTGTATGTTCTCAAAATGTTGCGATGTGTCCACCCACTGCTTCAAGAGTACCGTAATTGTATCTAAAAATAAACCTGCATGCTGGTGTGAGATTAGCTCCTGATAGTTGCCGTGTAATTGTGTGGCCTTTTCTGAATTACTGTGTGATTCATAGCAGCCCACAGACATCTCCAAACCTTTGCTGCAGTCTGTGCTTGTCATGTTGGGCATGAAGTATGTTCCTCCCAGCCAGCCGTTTTCTGCAGCCTCTTATGTCTCTGGTCAGTGTTCCCCATGTCAAAAGCAGGCATCCCCCCCTCCTTCTGAACCTCCCCAGCCTCTCCAGTCACACACAGCTGTTTTACTCATCCATCTCCTCCTGCCCACCACTGTTCTGTTTTCTCTCCACACCTCTCCTGTCACTTTCTGCTCATTTCATCTCTCCAGCCAATGCCAACCATTTGAGATCCTCTTCATACCGTCTTTACGTTTGCTCCGCCTTTCTCTAGCACCTCTTTCTTTCCTTCTTTCTTTCTTTTCCCATATACATATTTTTAGAGATAAAATGACAGCAATTTTTTTTTTTCTCAGTGTGGTTTGTCATTGTTATACTCCATCCTAATACTGTAAGTGAAAATATCACCTAATTACTATTGAATTACACCTCGGCGTATTCCCATAATGACTTAATACTGGCTGAGCAATTAGACTATACATAGCATGTCATGTTCTCCAGTGCGCTTTTCCTTAGTTTCGCATGACACATTTGAGGCTGACGTAATAGGAGCCTATATTTGGATAGTGTCATCAACAATATTACAGTCCCACCCCCCCTTCCACCCCCGGACTTACGTGATATTACACATGCAGGTGTTAGTGTGTGAGATAAAAAAAGTAGACATGAAAAACTCTGTGATACTTGACTCAGCTGTCAGTGGAGCTCAACCTCTGTTGTTCAGATCCATCCTGTGGTTTTTCTGTGATGAAAGTAGGGCAACTGTCTTTCAGCCTGCCTTGTTGTATATGTGTTATTGCTGTATTACAGTAAATCTGGCATTTCCTGCATCTTTCACTGTCTTTGGTCCCATTTGAACTTTTTCTGTGAGTGTCACACTGACTAAAATTGAAGTATATAGAACATTAAAATAGATAGAATTTGCAAGCATTTGTGTCATGTCAGTCTCTAGACCTAATGAACAATTTCCCAATCTGGCGTGTCATCTCCATCACCATTTTACATTCCATTGCTAGTTTTTTCCTCCTCTCTTAATTTTACCAGCTGAAGACCAAATGTGTCTCAGCAAGGTTAATGGAAAATGTCTCATTTAATACCCTTGTCCCTTACTGAAATATTAATACAGTGAACCTCATACAGTCGGCCGAATGAAAAAAAAAAAAACCGAATCACTGTTACGTTGTTCTCTTTCTTTCTTAAGAATTCAGCAATCCTTTTTTGTTTATAGGTAAATATTTATTTATATTTATAGAAATGTAGTTTATATCACACAAGAGGATAGCTGGTATATGTATGTGTGTTGTGGGACTTTTTGTTTTTTTACTAAATTCTTTATCTCTGTCTCTTTCTCTCCCTTTTTTTCACCCTCAGGTTTGTGAGCAGCCATGACAAAGTCCTATGAATTCAACTGGCAGAGGCACCTGCCTGAGTTCATGCAGGATGGAGTGTCATTCGACAGGTTTGATGAGGTAAGAATGCCACATTTCTCATGTTCTTATAAGCATTTTGAAACCCCTTTATGCCAGGTTTATGCCAGGGGTTGAACTGTTATATAAATAAAATATCTAATTGCAATTTTTAATTCAATTGTCAGTTAACTGTTAACATACATTTAAAACAAGACAGAGCATTATCACATGAGGTACCATCAAAATATTGACTTCTCTGCTATAGGCAGGGGTGAGACAACATTTAGTGGTTATTAGCATTTTTTAATTGACATTGAAATATTGAACAATTAAATCCAAATCTGAATTGTTCAGCCCTACTTGATGACAGCTTTGAGATGTCACCGATGACATTTCTGATGCAGTAACGATACATTTACTATCATGAGAGAATGAATGATTAGCTCGCGTTGTCAGCTTGTCAATAACACTGTTGATGCTGATATAGGTTTTTTTGTCCTACTTTCATCCCTCACCTTAATGACCATCCCCAGGCCAATCATTAGTTTGTGCACACGCACACACACACACACATGTAATGGAGAAAAGGCGTCTTCTTAATAACCTGCCACATGACCGGAGCTCCAGCTGTAGGCAGCCCCCATTCATCAGCCTCATTAAGATGTTTCACTGTGGCGACTGCTTGTCTGCTGCTCATCCACTGAGCGTTTTGACCATCACACTGCAAAGACCATCTGTGTGCAGTCTTGGTTAACTCTATCAAAAACACTAAATGTCTGTCTCACTCTGTGTGTCCACCCCCTTGCATCTTTTTGTCCTGGACATTGAGATAAGGTATTTGCCGTGCTAAGGGAAAGCATTTTAGACTCTACACACAGATTTACACAAACCCTTACACACATCAGGAAATCCCCTCAGTCCTACTTTGTTCACATTGGCTTCAGAAAGGAGAGGAGCATCCTTCCTAGGCAAAAAAAGAAAACTTGAAACAGTGGAGGGAAAAGCAGAATTGAATCCAGAGCCACGTCAAAGTGGGTGTTGAAACTGGGACACCATACTTTTGAAGAAAGTCCTTGGTGTATCTGCTGTGAAAGTGAGCCAGGAATTGGACAGGACATGGTCTGGACTGGTCTAGCCTGGCTCACTGGATGTAGGCTGCGGGTTTAAGTGTGCCACTGGTAACATGTCTCAGGTGGCCTTCTCCTCCCCCTTTCTCTGCTGACCTGTTACCATTTTCAAATTTCCTTTGCCTTCAACCCAAGCTTGCAACCTAAACCCTGAATTTAGACAGAGATTTATTTGCGCAATTGCATACAATATAACACATTGGCGTATTGAATGTGTTTAATTTTGTTATTTACATCATTTAATGATGTGGCTCACCTCCCTTTGTGCACATGTTCCTAAATAAGCTGTGCTGTGTTACAGTGTGTGTTGAGGAGCCATTGTACATCTCCCAACACACATGCTGTGGAGACTCTATAGGTTTAATTATGATCTGACCTGAATGTTAATAAGGTCAATCTGTTCCATTCCCCTTAGAAGTTAAATTACATAATCTACCAGGTCACTACTTTTTTATCATTAATGAATCAGATTTGTAAAACCAGCTAATAGTAATTTGTAAATAGTAAAGGTAAAGTCATTTTTCTCACGTCTTACTTGGCAATTTACTCAAATTAGTAATCACTAAAGGGAATAAGACGAGGGCTATCATCCTCTGTTCAATAACAAACTGTGTTTTTGGGTGTTGTTATTGTGTATTTTTGGGGTTTTTAGCGTTTACTGAGTACAAAAAGCTGTTGCTCAGTTGTTGCAAAAACAAAGCCTGTCGGAGACATCTGTGGTGATTGAAATGACGTATGCCAAGAGTCCACCCACCCATGGGCCTGGATATATGCACACACACACACACACACATTCTAAATACAAATATGGTAAACAGCATGGATTTTTGTTTTCCACAAAACCTCTACTGACGGAACCCCCACTGAGTGACAGATGGTAGAGACAGGTAGTGTGTGTGTGTGTGTGTGTGTGCGTGCGTGCGTGTGCATGGGTGTGAGTGGGGGTTTGTGTGTTACGTTCCTTGTCTCACTGATGGTCAGGTAATCCGGGAGCTATGATTAAGATCTTTGCCGATGGTTTGGTTTCCATGGAGACTAAACCGCCATTTATTGACGGGTGATGACGACAGAGAACTTAAACAGATTGTAAAATGCTCATCACTTCCTTTTTAATAAATTGTGATGCAGCATCATAATTTGTGATCATTGTAAGTACGACACAGGCTATTGATCACCTATGATTTTAAGATTAGTGACTTTGACAAACCAAAACCAGTCATTGATGAGAAAAACTAGCACCGTGAAGTTGACTGAGGCAACATAATGTTATACCTAATACATTTTTCCACTATAAAAAAACTAAAGCAGGCTTTGAGTCATTCACTACTGAGCACCAGTTTGTCAAAAAACAGTTCCTGTTTCCATGAACCAGGCAGGCTGTATGAGTTAAGGTTGTATCATTGTAGAGTTTTAATAAGTGTAAGTTGCTTGGCTCCCTTTAATACATGCTGCAGTAACAGAAACCCATTAACACATATTTACCAACAACACAATCATTTGACTTTTGTAATCCAAATAGTCTGGGCTGTGTGTGTGTGTGTGTGGTTCAAAGTTCATTGAAATTGAGGAAACAAAAGAAGAAAATGAACACACGCGCTGACCTCCACTTCCCCAGGCACTTGGGAAAGAATGTATATAAAGAATGTGGAATGAGAGTTGGACAACCATAACAAGAAGTATTTATCTGTCTGTCTTTGTCCACCAAGAGATGGTCAGGTCTTCAGCTAATTGTTCCTTTGCGTGTGGAAGAACGGAGTGTTCCCATAAACCTTTTATCTTTACAAGAGCCTCCTGTACGTTCTTAACCGTTAGGGCTCATTTGGGACCATTGCTTTCATACAGTCGGCTTCTTCACTGCGTGCAACTGTATCCTCTGTCATACGTAATTCAGATGAGAGCGAGTCGAGCTTTTAACTGCACTTAACGGCGTCTCACTATTTGCTAAATGGAAATAGGATTGTTCTATTGGATTTTGTGGTGGTTTTGAATAGCAGGATGGGACAGTAAAGAGAGCAGCCAAATAACAGTCCTGTTTGTTGCAGTTTGTGTCACAGGCTACATTGTCCTTTAATTAATGACTTGTGTCTGTGTGTGTGATGTTAAGTGGATAAACACACACATGCAGCTTTCATCCACTGGATTAAATTATGTATAACTTGATTTAGTATGTTCTGTTTTAACACATAATATTGTATACCAGCTGATGTATACAACAAGAATGTAGAGCTACTGTGTCTGTGTGCAGTAGAATAATCAACATGCCGAAACAATTCTAAAAGCTTTTCAGGCACATGTAACGTTCTTGAGAGTGCTGAGAGTTTGTCTCCTGTTTTAAATGCACAGCACTGTGTGTTACAGTCAAATGATGTTTGCATTCAGCAGTTGATAGCTGTCACATTTACTTTAGCTTGTGTTTGCCTTAGCTTTAGGTTTCGTAGCCTCTGCACGAAACGTACATGGGCTCATATGTTTGTACTTTGCATGTGTGTAAACGTGTGTCCTTTAAGCAGACAGGTACTTCTTGGAAATGAGTTAGTGCTATGCATTTTTCTGGTAGTATAAGTCTCTCGTGTGTGAAATAAGTTGACTGTCGAATGTTGTGAAATGTCAAATAAAAGCTTGTGGCTGATGAAGGGTCATGTCTTTATTTATATATGTGTGTGTGTGTGCGTGCGTGCGTGTATATATACACATACATACATATATAGATATATATGTGTGTATGTATATATATATATATTTTTTTTTTTTTTCCCCTCCTCTGCAGGACCCGTACATGTTTGAGCCCAGCTGTCATATGAGGGTGGATGAGTATGGCTTTTTCATCACCTGGAAGAGTGAGGGAAGGGTAAGTGTCTTAACACTCATAATTTATAAATAGAACTAGGGCTGTCAATAGATTAAATTAACTAATTAATCTCACATTTTGAAATGTGTTCATTTAGATTAAATGTTTGCTTTTCTTCTAATGACTAAATGAATGAGCATCCAATTCATAATTAGTTGCACATTTGTTTTTTTGACAGTGATGACAAAGGATCCCAACTTCAGTCATTGTCAATAAAGTGTGCCGTGACACCCAAGTAGTTGTCCTATTGCATAGAACTTTTGTTTTATCCCTGGTTCCGTCATGCATCTTTTTAAAATGAAACCGTCCGCCAAACATCCCTCACCTCTCTCTATCTTCAGTTACTATCTCAGTATCTGACCGACTTCAGGCAAGTGACTGTTTTGCGCAGATCATTTCTGGCTTTCATGTCAGAGGTCAGCGCACGCCAGAAATAAACAAACTTGCGCTAACTGCGTTAAATTACTTTATCGCGTTAACTTTGGCAGCCCTTATATAAACACATGTTACATTCAAACAGTTGTCAAATGAGTTCACACAGCGCTGATCAAGCCTTCAGCTCCTCAAAGAAGCACCTATGGAAGCTTTCACAAGTTCATTCTACTGCTGTTTAATGGGATAAATGCTTCTTGCCCACACTCACCCCTGTGCTGCCAATTTATACACATAATGCTGCCTCAGTCAGGTCTGATAGCATTCATTTTTTAGTTTCTATATGGAGTTATTGCAATGAATAAACTTAAAGGGTCTGATAATATAATGTATGTTAATGTACAGGAGACGGTATCTTGAAATGTCTTGGGGCTTAATATATAAAATAGTTAGAGAATGAATATTTATACAGCTCACTGTTTGACTTTCAGAACTCAATATTCTTTAAGCCTCTAATATAACAAAGGACTCAGAATATCCACGCTGTTGAACTAAAGCACACAGTACCTCTGAAACTAGTTTCACTGAAACATAACATTTTACCAGGTAGCGGAGTCAGAGCTGGTTAAAGTGTATCTATCATTAGCATCACATTAATCAGCCAGTTGATTATGTAGTGAAGCCAAAGGCAAATCTATTACTGATGATGTTTCTGATGTTTTAGTGTAAGATGAAAAAAAAGCACATTTTAATGACCCTGTACAAATCTCAATCTCATCTTCAGTCCAATTCTGGTTCCCACATGTCGGCCAGAATTATTCTTACGCCACTTAACTCTTATGACGTGTTCAGTAGCTTTGGAAACACAAATGCAGTGGTTTGTTTGTCTGTGTGTTTGAGCACAGAGGGAGGCAAATGGCTCAGGTTTTTTAAATTGAAAACCCATGTAAATGTACAGTTTGATGGAACAAAAATTAGCTTTTAAGGGGCTTCATCAATGTCGGGTGAGGAAATGTTATAACTTGAAAATTCCTTTGATCTACCCACGTCCTTGGTTTTGAAATGGTATTAATGGCAAAACCTGTTCAACAAACAAACTGTCATCATCATCATCATCAGGATGCAGGGGATTGAAGTTGATCCAGCAGAGGTTTACTCACAAACATTAAGACTTCATCACTATTATAACCACTATTTTTAATGTACTTAAGTTAATTTTAGATGTTGAAAAAGATATTACTCATATTAAGGTCATATAATGTTTAGAATGAATAACTTCAGGACCTGAAAGGTGTTGCTGCTAATGAGATTAAGACATGTTTGTCTTTTCACCCGTCTGTCCCCCTTACTTATTGTCATCCCCTCCTCCCTCACCCTCTGCCTCCCTCTCTATCTGTGCATCTCTCCTGCAGGAAGGCCAGGTGCTCGAGTGTTCACTCATCAACAGTATTCGTGTTGGCGCCGTCCCTAAGGTGAGACCTAAGGAAAAACAATTTCCTCGCTGTGCCTCCACAACACTGAAAGCTCTCTGCTCATCTGTACCCATCACTCAGTCTCCTGCTGCCACGTTGATAGTCCTGGTAAAATCTTAGGAGACTGAAACGTCAGACGTGTTCGTCATCCTTTAATTAGCCCAGGCTTCAGCGGTGCGTATTGATCGACTGACTGATCTGGGACTCTCAGCTGTGTTCTCACCGCCAAGCTTCTCTGTCTCTCTGTCTCTCTCTCTCTCTCTCAAATATCAAATTCACCCGGGGCACTCAAAGAACGTAAACATGAAATATTTAACTCATCAATATTTATACAAGTCTGGCTGGGTTTGGCTGCAGGTTGTGTATGAAACTTTTTTTTCCCCTCCTCCAGCCTTGGCATGTGCTTTTGACCCAGAGAGGAATAATGAAAAACTGAGCTTCCAGCCCTATTATGAAGGACTGTCAAAAAAGCACTGGGTTAAGGAGTTCACTCCATGGGATCAAATACGACTTTCTGTCTCTGTCAGAATTGCTTTTCCTTTTGTGCAAGGGAAGTGATCCTGAAAAAGTAAAATGCTCCGTCATCGTCTGCATGAATCTGTATTTTCAGTCAGTAAGTTGATATAAAGCCACACACGCACACACACACACACAGTGTGTGCTTACCTGCATGAGGATAAAGGATATTGATTTGTGTAGTTTAGCTTTGACAGTGACACATTATATCGCAGCATCATGGTGACTAAATGAATAATGAAAGCTCTTACAGGAATATCCATGTGCCTGCTTGACTCTAATTAAAATGCAAACACATGAAGCCACTTGAAGTCAGAGATCTGACAGAAGTCACTGGTGTGTCTTTTGTACACAACCTCTCTGTGTATGTAGTGTCGACAGCAGGTGGGGATCCGTCTGCTGCTTGGTCCTCTGTATGGACGTGTGTACATGTGTTAGGACACGTATACAGGCAGTGGCGCCTGATTACCATTTGTTCAAGCGCTGCTTGCTTTTTCCGTAAGTAGCCGCCTCGCAGCAACTGACAGCAGGGCTTCTCCTCATAGGTTAATGTGGTTACACGAGCTGGGAGAACTGTTTCACATAATCCAATGAGGGAGAAAAGATGAATGGCTCTGGATGATCGCTGGCTGGGTTTTTTAAAACAGCAGAGCCTGATGCCTGTTGCTGTTAATTCAATCAAGTAACCAAAAATGCATTACTATCTTCAGGGTGACGGTGGTGCCACACTAAAATCTGATTGGAAAGATGAGCGGAAGATGTCATGCTGTGTGTTTGGTAGTGAGAGAATGTCTTAGATTTACTTTCACTGAGGGTTACTGTCACCTCTGAGGGTTTCTGTTACCTCTGAGGATTACTGTCACCTCTGAGGGTTTCTGTTACCTCTGAGGATTACTGTCACCTCTGAGGATTACTGTTACCTCTGAGGGTTTCTGTTACCTCTGAGGATTACTGTTACCTCTGAGGGTTACTGTCACCTCTGAGGATTACTGTTACCTCTGAGGGTTACTGTTACCTCTGAGGGTTACTGTTACCTCTGAGGATTACTGTTACCTCTGAGGGTTACTGTTACCTGAGGGTTACTGTCACCTCTGAGGATTACTGTTACCTCTGAGGGTTTCTGTTACCTCTGAGGGTTTCTGTTACCTCTGAGGATTACTGTCACCTCTGAGGATTACTGTCACCTCTGAGGGTTACTGTTACCTCTGAGGGTTACTGTTACCTCTGAGGATTACTGTCACCTCTGAGGATTACTGTTACCTCTGAGGGTTACTGTTACCTCTGAGGATTACTGTTACCTCTGAGGATTACTGTCACTTCTGAGGGTTACTGTTACCTCTGAGGATTACTGTTACTTCTGAGGGTTACTGTCACCTCTGAGGGTTACTGTCACCTCTGAGGATTACTGTCACCTCTGAGGATTACTGTCACCTCTGAGGATTACTGTTACCTCTGAGGATTACTGTCTGTTACCTCTGAGGATTACTGTCACCTCTGAGGATTACTGTCACCTCTGAGGATTACTGTTACCTCTGAGGATTACTGTTACCTTTGAGGATTACTGTCACCTCTGAGGGTTTCTGTTACATGTTACTTTCCTCAGATTTAGTAGGTTTTAATAATTCATGAAGATTCATATGCCTTAAATCTTTAAATAAGTCTAAAATACAGCTGATATTTCTACTTGTAAAGTATTTTCTTCTTCTTTCAGTTGCTAATTTTTGTTTTTTATTTGTGGGAACATGAAATGATTATAAAATTTTAACCAATATTGAGATTGTTTTCCCCCATGTATAGACCATGTACACATTATTTTGAATTCTCATTAAACACGTCCCATATACAAGTTCATTCTTAACTTGGTGGCCTTCTGGGTAAAGTCAATATACCGACAGTAAGCTGGCCGGTTTTTCTGAGTTTTTAAATGTTCTCGTTCAAAATCAGTTTGCTGGTTATTAAATTTGTCATAATAGATTTTTTTTTATATAAATGATCCACTTTTAAATCTGTTTGTCTGCTGTCTCCTATTCAGTCATTGTTGACATCACAAGGTCAGAAAAAAACCTCTAAAGATAACAGAAACCTGCGTTTGTCAGAATCAGACCTTGTAGAGTTTTGCAGTGAAGCTTGTGTCAACAATAAAACCAAACATTTTGTGCATCGCAGTGTTGTGACTCACAGAGTCTCAACTAAATGAATGAGTTCACGTCCTTTTATTGGCCCTTTCCACAACTGAATTTACAGTATGAAATGAAAGTGTTCCTCACCACTTAACAACAGTTTGGAGCTCATTCACCGTCATCTCCATCAACATCCAGCATTTAAACACATTGAAATCTGAACTAAAGGTTTAGCAGCTGTATTTTTTTTTAAAAAACATAGTGTTTAACCTTTCTGTGATGGATAAGTATTAGAGCTCCTGTTTCTTTTCATTTCTTAAGCTTTACTCCTGTGGTATATCATACCTTTTAAAAGTAAAAGTACTTTAAAAACAAGAGCGTCTCCTAAACAGCAATAAACATTTTCCCAGCTCTCTGAGCTTCTCTCCCTTTGTTTTCTTGTCCGTAACTGTTTTACAGCATTAATACCAGACTGCCTTTAGTGTTACCTCTGCTAACTCCTGTTTTACACTCCGACATACCTTCTTTTCTTACTCCACGTTTGTTGAACTGATTTTTCTCCTCCTCAGGACCCAAAGATCCTGTCATCCTTTGAGGCCATTGGAAAAACAGAGTCAGACTTGGAAGGCTGTATCATCTGCATCTGCAGCGGCACAGACCTGGTCAACCTGAACTTTATGTTCATGGTGGCAGAGAACCCCGACACAGCCAGGGTAAATAACACACGCATACACTGTATTTCATTACATTTAATAATTTACTATGTGAAATGTCACCATGATGTACTGAAGGACAAATGTTGAGATAACGTTTATTTATTTTTCACGTGTTAAATTCAAAGTGAGTGCAGCTTTGTGCAAACAGCAGTCTTTTTTGTGTGTGTCTGCAATACACACACACACACTCATATACGCCCTGTTTGAATAGGTTTTCTTCTTAGGGCACAACATTGACTTCCATCCATTTGGACAGCCTAAACAAAAATGATAACTTTTGATAACCATTATTTTAATTTTCACTTGATCAAATGAAGAATACATTCAAAATCCTGGGTTTGTTTAATTCACATTCTATTACAGAGTGACCAGTTATTTTTATTTATTTATTTATTTCGATTTTTCAGATCTCTTACTCATAAAACGTGTTATAATTAACAGAAACACAGTGAAGAGCCGTGCAGGGCTTTCATTTTTGTTTGAAGGAAGTGACTTTTTTATCAGTTCTATTTATTTTTATCAATCCCAACTTCCTCTGTTGTTGTGGGAATGAGACAAGTATCTCAGATCCACTGTGTGATGTTCAAATAACACATTTAATTAAATCATAAGTATGGTTATGAGGTTCTGCCTCATTAGGACCATTTGTTGGTCTCTTTTATATAAATATGCTACAATCTCCACACTGCTCCTCAACATAAGATTCAGTTTAGGTCAACAATTACCTGTACGACCTTGGTGATTAACAAACAGTGAATGCTCCTATTGCCGCAGTTTCCACAGTACCGTATGTAACATAGAGGCTAAAACACTGTCATGACACAGTATGTATTTGAAGAAACAAGACAAATTGGCTCGGTTAAGGTTTTATATGCTCACACCTACACAAGTTAGAAGTGTCCTTGGTTTATTCTGATAAGAAAAATAAGCTTTTGAAATGACTCATCCTCCTGTTTCACCTCATCTCTTTCTCCTTCCTGCACTCCTTATTTTTTCCAATTCATGTGGGGTTTTTTTTGTCTCTCCTCTCTGACTCTCACTCTCACTCTCTCTCTCTTTTTTTTTCTACCCACTCCCACCCACAGGAAAAAGCTCTGTGAGAAATCTGACTGGCTGATTAAATAGAGAAAGAACTTTCTCTTCATCAGTTTCTCCCTCCTGCGTCTCCTTCTCAATCATCTCCTCCTCGCTGTGTGTTTTTTCCTGACAGATGAGATCCCTTCCTCCCTCTCTGTCTCGCTCTCCCCCATTTGCTCGTTCCCTCACCCACTCGTCCTAATCAGCAGACATTATTATTGCACTTCACTGCTGGCAAACTCTTAAACCCTGTTCACTCGTGTTCCTGTTCAGCTCATAATATAGTTTTCCCCAAATAATAATGCAGTAGTGTCAGTGGCGGCACAAGGGAGAGTTTTTCATTCCGAGAGTTAAAAGTTGATATTCATTCAGTGAACAAATATTCATTGTAAACTAATAATCCAAAGCAAAAAAATATCCGGTCATTCTTCTCTCAATTCTTTCCTTGTGTGGCTCTGACTCTCCAAGACCCTTTGTTCCCATGAAAGACTTAAATCTTTTAGTGAGAGATTTATAGCTGTGTTTGGCTTTCGTAAAAAAGCTTTTATAAAGCAGTGCACGTGTGCCGAAGACTATTTTTAGCTGCAGATTTACATCCCTTTTTATACTAGTATGCATGGTAGCTGGGTGGTATATGAACTACACTGCCCACCTGTCCGTTCATGGTCTTTGGACAAAGTACAGTATCACCATCCTTTGACTTTGTGGTAAAGGTCAAGAAAGCTTACAGGCAGCTTTGTGACAAAAGAAACTGGATGGATGGAAGAAAAACACTAAAATCCAACCACTGTGTCTTCTGTAAGTGACAAATCCTCTGCAGGCCAGAGGCTTGGCAGTAATTGAAAGACACAAGGCCAAAGCAAGAAAAAACACTTAAACATCTTTTCAGTCAGAGCAGTTTTTCTCCGCCTGAGGCTTTTCTTCTGCCAGATCACTTCAATCAATCTCCAATAAATGACAAGCAAAGAGTTATTGATGAAAACGAATGGCAACTGTATGTAAATGTGAAACAGGATTCATCATCCACATTTGTTAATGTTTAAGGGCATTGTTTAAGTAATGAGTTTTTGAAGCCCACTGGAGCTGACATAACACAGCTTCACGTTGTTTTAATGAAAAGTACAGGACTGTGCAAAAGGCCTCTGACAGATGGGGCTGTTTATGTCTTCATTTTGGGAGAACTATATTGGTTACACAGTTGGAGAATGATTTCTTTTGAAATGAGCTGAGTTATCAGCTTCATAGTTCATAAATGGTCTAAAAGAGGGGTGTCAAATGTACGGCCCATGGTTCAGAATGGGCCCTCCAGGGGGTCAAATCTGGCCGCAGGATAAATTTTTTTTTCAATATTTTTCAATTTCAGATTTTCGTCTCCCTTTCTAGATCCACTATGATCTGTAAGTTGTACTGCACATGTGTACATCGTAAACCTAGGCTTGGTAAACAATGTTAAACTTTCAGGTTGTTCATAATATGCTTTGTAAAAAGACACTAAATAAAGTTGGATTGGATTGGACTTCATTAAATGTAGAAAAGATATGGAGTCCTTGTTGTTTATAGGTTATTATGCTATTATTTTACTGGTCTGGCTCACTTGGGACCAAATTGCGCCATATGTGGCCCCTGAACTAAAATCACTTTGACAACCCTGGTCTAAAATAACTGTATCGGACTAATATCGGTCTCGGTAGATTGTTGAGTTTGTGATATTGGTATCAGACCCTACTTTTAAAAGATGTAGTTCCCACGAGAAGCTGCTTGTGTGGTGAGAGGTGTTACAGATGCTGATTGCACTCTCTGGAGAGTTCAGTGCCACGAGCTGCCAATAATATTCATGCAACACACACACACACACACACAGAGTACCAGATACACACCGTCATCCCCTACAGTTAAAAACACATTAATCCCTGCTATTTCTGTGCCTTCCTAACTCACACACAGGTACACTAGGACACCTCAACACCGTCAGTAAATCCCAGCATGAAGCTGGCACAGGAGACCTTGTGACATGACGGTGTCATTTACATCAGCAGACTCGCAGTCACACACACAGCTTCATGGACACCACATGACCAAACACGCCACCCTCTGCTGCGCGCTGTTATCTCGTTGAATGCTTTTATAATGATGTCAGTGATAATTTAGTGGAGGAGAGACTTTGACGGAGGCTCACAACTGTCTGTGGTTATCGTCCTGTGTTGTTTCTGTTAACGGCGACTGCAGAACATCGGTGTAGAGTTACGTGGACGACTTCTTCCCCTAGCTGTTTGTTTACTGTCGCTGCTTGTAGCCTTGAAACAGCACAGTGTGTTTATCACTGTGTGTGTGTGTGTGTGTCTGTTCTCAATTGTCCTGTCACAAACTGGGCTTTGTGTGAATTAAAATGCGATTCATTTTCTTGTGTTTATTTCCCCACAGACACTCGTTTCTAAGCACAATATACACTCTCTTTGTAGCTGTGTGTATGTGGGCTTCTGCTAGTCACTGTGTGTGTTTGTGTCTGAATACTTTTATGTGTTTGTTTTGCAGAAGTGGATTGAGGGTTTGAGATCAGTAATTCACAACAGTAAGGCCAACAATGTCTGTCCAATGACCTGCCTGAAGAAACAGTGAGTGCATTTTGCCGCACACTCTCCACATACAGATCTTTATAGTGCTTTTCAGTTGAGTTTTTCTGTAAATGTTTGTGATGATTCTCATTTTAGTTGGATGAGAATGTGCTTTGTGACCAACGTGAATGGGAAAATCCCTGTAAGAGGGTGAGAATAAACATCATTTATTGATATTATTGTCTACCACTATAATTCCGCTGTTCTGAGTTGTGACTAAGCTGTTTCTTCTCTCGTAGTATTACTCGGACGTTTGCATCGGGGAAGACAGAGAAAGGGATTTTTCAGGCTTTGAAAGACCTCGGCCTTCCCAGTGGAAAGGTTAGCGCACACTGAGTGGACACTGTAGTGGTCAGATGGGATGTTATTTGTGACTCATGTCACAGTTCTCATGATAACTAATGCCCCACTTGTCTCCCGCCCTCAGAATGACGAGATCGAGCAATCAGATTTCACCTTTGACATTTTCTACGCGCTCACACAGAAGATCTGTCCTCGCACAGATATAGAGGAACTCTTCAAGAAAATGTGAGTCCCCTGTGAAACTTGTCTTAATAATTCACAAACATAATAAATCTTCCAACCAGACAACTTACACATGTAGCCCTGCACTGCCCCTGTACCAGTGTGACCATGTGGCTTAACGGAACAATGATATCCACTGTTAAAACACCCCCCCCCCCCCCCCCCCAACCCGCGCCCCCCCAAGTGTGAGACGCTGCATCTTGTTGAAAAATAATCAGGACAAATGTTTCTGCGCCTGCTGCACTAACGATGTCTGGACAGCCTAACCTGCTTCCACAATTCAACATGAATTATGTTCAACCCTAATGATATTCAAAAAAAGAGTTTTGATTAACATATTGTTACTAAACAGTGTGACATTTAACAGTTATCCTCTTTAATGACTGCTGCCTAATTTTAACTGACTGTGTGAATGACTGTGAGGGTGTCTATTATAAGAAGCATAACATTTTGTTTTGTTTTTTCCTAATTAATTCCTTTGCAGCAATGGGAACAAAACTGATTATTTAACTGTAGACCAGTTAGTCAGCTTTCTGAATGAAGTAAGCTCTTTATCATTCATTAACTACTCTGTGTATTTGGCTTGCCCGTGACCCTGTGTGCAACTCCCCTGCTTTCCATCCCCCCCCCCCCCCCCCCCACTCTGGGTGGAAGTTGCCCTCCAGCCTGGACTGCACATCAGCCGGCCCGCATTCAAACTCCATTAACGAGACGGACAGAATGTTGAACTTTGGGTCAGCCTGCAAGGGCAACTTCAACCAGATGCCCCATTCTGCATGCCCACCCTCATCCTCTTCCTCGTCTCTACCGTGGCTTGCCTTCCTCCTTTCTGATTGGTGTTGCTATGGCAACGGGAGGATAGAGCTTTTCGTTCTGTTGTAGCTTCCTGCTTGGCTCATCTTGTTTCCTGTTGTCTGTCTGTGGTCTGTGGCTTTGTAGCTGAAAACCCTGCTTGGTCCGTCCACTGCGCAGTCCTGTGTGCGTTGCTTCATGGTCAGTCCTGTGCCTCACGCTCTGGACCCGCCTTTAGACCCACAGCTTTATTTACATCCACTCTCACCTTACTTATCGAGTGGGCAGTGATGTTGTTTTGCTAATGTAGAGCTGCCTCGAATCCCTCCCAACATGTATGATTTCTCTACCTTGAACTGATCGATTGCATCCGTTTGTTTGGCTCATGATTTCCTGTGCATATCTGACCATGAGGTAATGTTTGTTGCATCCTGTTTAGATTTAAGTGCTTTTTAGTTTAAGCCCTGATCAAGTTGTTATGGCAAATTTAAGATTTATTTTAGTCAAAATAAGGACGTTTAGAAACAGGAGTGCTGTTAGTACTTTGTCCCATTTTGCTTTAAACCAACCTCTTGTTCTGTCAGTGAAGGATGTTTTGTCTTCGATCCAGTGGATGATGTATTTGTGCGTGTCCTCTCCACAGAACCAGCGTGACCCTCGGTTAAATGAGATTCTGTTCCCATTCTATGATCCTAAGAGAGCCATGCAGATCATTGACAAGTATGAAAGAGATGAGCAGCTGAAGAAAAAAGGTAAAAAGGGAGCGAGGTGGTTATTGTAGGCTCTGCTGCCATCTGCCTGTGTATCTGTGAAACTGCAGTATGTCACACCGTTGGCATAAGTAGTTCTCTGCTGATGTCTGGTCAAGTAGTCACATTTTGAACTTATTTTAAATGTCACAAATATCCAGTTTATGACAACATTTTTTTTATAATTTGTAATAATCACCCATTGCCGTTTTTTTGTTGTTTTTAAGTCAAATATCAGCCTTCTCTTTACACATCAGTGCTTATTTTGTAGTTCAGTGATTGAAGTCTGTGATGTACATATAGTATATTGCACTTTATTGAAAGGTTCAAATACTGGTCTAACTATTGGCTTGAATATCGACATGACTTGTTTAGAAACTTTTTGTTACTAGATTTAAATTCACTCACTTTTGAAATTTAATCTATTAAATGCCACTGGAAAAAGGTTTTTAAAATTAATTCACAATTAGCTCAGTTTTAACTCGAGAATCACCAAAACTGTCAGACTGAGATTACAATCCCAGATCTAGACACATTTCAGCACTTAAGCATCCCAATGATTAGATTCTGCTAAATAATGTGTAGTTGATACAATGGAAGTGTTTAGTGTCGTGCTGTGGCGAGTAGAGCCGGTGGAAATACGCCAAAAGTTTATATAGACTCATTCTTTCAACTCAACAACTTCACAGATGTATATGCATTTTAAATTTGCATGTTTCTCATTGACCTGATACACGCTTACCTCAGACTGAATACTTCAATTAAGGCCAGGATTTCCTAACCTTATTTCCTGTAAATGGCCCCATATTTGCAAACTCTGGACAGTTCTAATCATAATAGTTAGAATTTAAGGAGTGTAGTTTAAAACCACCAACTGAGCAATCCCTTGTCCCCTCTCTTGCGCAGGTCTCATGTCCAGTGATGGGTTCTGTCGGTACCTGATGTCAGATGAAAACGCTCCGGTTTTCTTGGACAGGCTGGAGCTGTACCAGGAGATGGACCAGCCACTGGCTCACTATTTCATCAGCTCCTCCCACAACACTTACCTGACAGGCCGACAGTTTGGAGGGAAGTCCTCAGTAGAGATGTACCGGCAGGTTCTGCTGTCTGGATGCAGGTACATGAGAGTGACACACATTGTTTGCATTATAACTATTAAATATGCATGTACATTATGTTGTGTGTACATTAGGGGGTCCATGTATGTATGCAGTGTGTTTTCTCTCCTGTCAGATGTGTGGAGCTGGACTGCTGGGACGGTAAAGGAGAAGACCAGGAGCCCATCATCACTCATGGCAAAGCCATGTGCACAGACATCTTGTTTAAGGTGAACACACACTCACCCGAACTCCAGTGCTGCACATGCTCAAGTGTTTTACTCCCAACTGATGGAAGTCTGCTTCTCCTCATAGTGTGTGTCCTCCCTCTAGTGTCGAGTGCATGGCATTGCATTTTTCATGGCTCCATGATTTCCTTATTTTTCTCCTCCTCTTCCCACAGGATGTTATCCAAGCCATCAAGGAGACAGCATTTGTCACCTCGGACTACCCTGTTATTTTGTCTTTTGAAAATCACTGCAGGTAGATGTGCAACGCACTGTGGTATTGTATGATTTAGCAGTAATGTTTACAGCGCACGGACACTATTCATTGTGTGTGTGTGTGTTTTCTTTGACCAGTAAACCACAGCAGTACAAGATGGCTAAATATTGTGATGAGCTCTTTGGGGACTTTCTCCTCAAACAGCCTTTGGAGAACTATCCGGTGAATACTCTGATCTCATCCAACAGTATTTTATTACAAGAGGATGATGATGATGATCTTATTTAACTGTATGTATATGTTCTCAGATTGAAACTGCACGCCCGTTACCCTCTCCAAACGATCTCAAACGTAAAATCCTCATCAAAAACAAACGCTTGAAACCTGAAGTGGAACAGAGTATGTACATAACTCATCCTAGTGAATAATTAGATATATCAAATGCCTCTGACTTTGATTCTTGTGTTGTAACATGTCTTTGTCTGTCAAACAGAGCAGCTAGAGGCCTTTAAGAAACACATGGAAGCAGGAGAGACTAACACTCCTGCCATCATTATGGGAGAGGAGAATGAAGAAGACACAGAGAACGGTGAGCTAAATGTTTGTGTGGATATTTGACTGAATGTGAAATGGTGAATACAGTTTCTCACACGGCTGCACACATAGCTTACAACATATCAAAAAGTGTGACAGGACTTGCAAAGTCGTTCATAGCTTTAAATCAGATTTCATAGTAAGAATAAACGTTTCAAAAGTGTTACTTCAGTTGTACACATTAAAGGAAGAAGACAACAAATATGACAATATTAATAATGTGTTTGTGTGCAGGAGAAAAAGAGGCTGAAGATAAGGACTTGAATCCAGAGGCTCCGAGTCTGTCAGAGGCCATTAGTGTGAAAGAAGCCAACAATGTTTCCCAGAGTAACGCTGTCAGCAAGAGGAAAGAGAGCAACAGTATCAAGAAGGTGGGTTGGACCTTGGATTGACCATCACGCACACTGCAGGTGTGCCAATCTCAGCTGACATAGGCACACCTGGACAGTTCGCCAGTATAGTGACAAGTAACCATTCACATGTTTTTGGGTTAGGGTTTTTTCAATATGTGAGAGTGAATGGTTATTTATCTCTATGTAGCCCTGCGATGGACTGGCGAACTGTCCAGGTGTAACCCGCTACCAACATGCTAACTATATGCAGAATAGCCCTTGCTCCAAAGCCACTACACCAACTGTCTGGCTGCCTTTTTCGTCGCATTTGGGCCAAATATTCTTTGAAGACTTGATCTGGTTGAAACACCAAATATTGGGCGCAAATGGAAAAAGATAAAGGTGGCCAGACAGTTGGTGTAGGGGTTAACACACCTGCCTTTGGAGCAAGAAGACCTGGGATCGAGACCCAGTCTGAACAACGGTCATTTTGAATGTAGTTAGGTGGGTCACACCTGGACATATACAAACAACTATTCACTCGCACATTCCTAAAACCCCATATTTATGCAATATGGGGACTGTGAGAGTGAATGGTTGTGATCCCATGTCAGCTAAGGGCACAGCATCCCCTGCAACAGTTGGTGAAAAAAAATCTTCTCTTGCTGCATCACCCACTGCAAAAAAGTAAAAGTAAACACCAATTACAATGAGGCGCATAAAAATCTAAAAAACTCACTCTCATATTTATCAAATAAAATCATTAGATTTAATAATTGTTGGGCTGTATTTTTGTGAGGTTTTCATTGATGATAGGAAGTGACTTTGTGCACCTTCTTATGTTTTGTGAGAACTGGATTTGTGTTAATTTTTCACATTTACATTAAATGCAACTAACATGGCAATGTTTGTATTCAGGCGCCTGGCGATGATGAAGTGACAGAGATTTCTGAAGCCACAGACGTCACAGACATCTCTGAAGTGTCTGATCAAGACAATAACAAGAAGGCAAGTACACATTTGCCTCAAATCGCTGCTCATCTATGGATCCACACATTTGTTTTACAACAATGAGCTTCTGTCCTATGCAGGTTGCAGAGGAAGCTGAAGACTCTGAAGAGGCTCTGATAGCTCAGTACACTTACGTAGGAGCCACCACTAACATCCACCCATATCTCTCAGCCATGGTCAACTACGCACAGCCTGTCAAGTTCCAGAGTTTTGATATGGCCGAGGGTGAGCTTTGAGTTCCACCTTTGCTTCTTCTATGATCATATTGTTTAGTTAAACATCCAGTAATTTAGAACTGACCTGAGACTCTAATCCAAAATAATCCTGAATATTATTTTAGCATTGTAGGAGTTCAGATCAAAAGCTAAATATCTAAAGCTAATGTAAACTTTAGAATCTTCACTTGAAAATTGCTTGTTTGTTTAGGTCAAAATATTAATTCCCTGATCTTTTTCCCCCCTCTTTCTCTCAGAAAGAAACATCCACCATAACATGTCGTCTTTTAACGAGTCTGTTGGCCTGGGTTATCTGAAGACTAATGCCATAGAGTTTGTCAAGTATCCTTTGAGCTGTTGTGAATTCAGTCACATGCACATTTAGCAAGAATTGAAAGCTTAAATATTAGGCGTAAGTTTAATTGAGGATTTGCTCACATGCTGAGGAGGGATAGTGAGGAGCTGCCGGGCAAGAGCAAAAGAGGACATGAGTGATAGGACAAGATCAGGACAGATGATCCATTGTGGAGAAGCTGGAAAAAAAAGAACACAGATGTGGAAATGTTTAGCAGGTGTAATGATGATAAGAAATAAGACTCAATGGTGGGTAAGGGCTCATGATTTCAGCCATATTTTGTTTCCACTCTGCTGCTGTAGAGGAACTAAAGCCTCTGGAGGCTACTGTGACTTGGTCTGACCCACACACGCATATGTCCCCTCTCTCGGTCTCCAATGGGACTGCAAGACCCAAGCTGTTCACACTAAAAATAGCCCTACAGCCAGTTTGATGCAGATACACTTCAAACCATACAACTGTGCTAGAACAGACATGCTCTTCTCGTCTTTTTAAAAAAAAGAAACTTTCCTGAACGTCAGTGCAGCTACAACAAGCGTCAGATGAGCCGTATCTACCCCAAAGGAGGTCGGGTGGACTCCAGTAATTACATGCCTCAGATCTTCTGGAACGCAGGCTGCCAGATGGTCTCACTCAACTTCCAGACCCCAGGTACCGCAACATGCAACATGGGACCTCTGACCTCAGTATCACGAACACACGTGCATTTAGACACGCAAACCTTTCAGTCAACCCTTTGATCTAAGCAAGTGCAGCACACGGTGAACTTCTGACCTCATATGCATTATGCATGTGAAATCTGGAATAACATGGAGCCACTAATCAATGCCTAATATAGATATATCAAGAACAATTTGAACTTAAAGATCCAGTTTTGATTCACTTCAAAGGGTAGTTTCACCCTTCAACACTTGGCTGGTTTCTTATGCCAATAGATGGTCAAAGTGCACCTTAAACTTCAGTCATTACTGTGTACACTCTGTGTTTCATGACAGCAACTGCTTGAAGTTCCTGAAGACATTTCCACTCTCATCCTGAAGGCTTCAGAGGAGGCCTTTGTAGATGAGAGTCAGCAACTTCTTTAAGAAACAAGTCTATTTGCCTTTGAATCCTGTCCTGTTCACAAACATCTATCATTTGGGTGGAGATGTAACTCGGTAGGCTCTGTTGTGATGATGTTTACCAGTTTTAGGGGTGTGTTTGGCTATTTGGTTGGAACACACTGTCACTATGAATCAGATAGAGGCCAGTGACTTAAAGTCTCTGCATGATTTTATGTAGCATCAGGTTATGCAGGCACTCATAACAGCCTTTACCACTTACCTGTTCAGTGAGTGATGCCTGTTGTAAAACAGCTGCTGTCCCATGGCCAGAGGCGAGAGGGTTCAGACCATATGGCTTGCTGGGAGCAGAGCATGTGCAAAGTCAGAGGGAGGGGGTCACACGAGAAGTGGAGCATCTGTGATAGAGGGATAAATAGTTAGAGGAAAGAAAACAGATGTCAGGGGAATGTAAAATGCCTTTCTTTCTTCTGCCAAGAAAAGGCTCCACAGAAATACATGAAAACTAAGTCATTTTTTTTTCCATGTTGTGTGATACAAAAACCTCATATGTGTCAATTCCTAAACACCACTAATTCTTTCTGCTTTTCCTCCCTCTTTTTCAGACCTCGCCATGCAGTTGAACCAGGGAAAGTTTGAGTATAACGGCTCCTGCGGGTGAGAACAGCTTCTGACTCGTGTCCTGAACTCATTCTTATCCCTCACTTCTCTGCCCCTCTCTAAAACTCATCAATTAAAGCTTGTCACATCTCATTAGCGGTTGCCAGAAGCGACCGTTGCTACCGTCTACGCCGAGAGCCTACGAGTGTTTTGAAGAAGCTAGCTTTATTTGCTTCCGAGGCTCTCTGCAGTCATCTATTTCTCCGTTGCTCCACCATTGTCTTTGTCCCTTTGCTCTAAAACTGTCCCTGAGGGCAGAGATTTAACTGCTAATGCTGTAAATCTCATATGTGGGGAGATGGGGGCTTTTACAGAAACCCATCATGACTAATGTCACAATGATGGCCCCCTGGTTATCACAGAACTCCCACACACAAAGCCTTAGTATCTCCTTAATTCCAGTGGATCACTGAAGCTAAAAAAGTATTTTAATAATATCAGTAACTCTAATTTTTACATCATTGTTCCCATTTGATCTTCAAAGTAGATTAACTCTACTGTATATGGGTGTCCCTCTGTTTATCTCCTGTGTGTGTGTGTGTGTTAGGTACCTGCTGAAGCCTGACTTCATGCGGCGGTCAGACAGGATGTTTGATCCTTTCTCAGAAACACCCGTGGATGGTGTCATTGCTGCAACCTGCAGTGTACAGGTCAGCTCTTATAAGTCATCAAGAAAAACCTGTGAACAAAAAAAACACTGTATTTCAACAAAACAACTCAGTGCATGTCTTATTACACACACATGACTAAATAACTACATTTTGAATACTCCAAATGCATTTGCTACTCTATTATAATCCTGCTGCATCAAAAAAGCTCCAATTACAGGGGAAAATAAATAATAATCCTTTTTTTGTCAGGTGTTCTCTGGTCAGTTCCTGTCAGACAAGAAGATTGGCACGTATGTTGAAGTGGACATGTACGGGCTGCCGACGGACACCATCAGAAAAGAGTTTCGCACACGTATGGTGATGAACAATGGGCTTAACCCTGCCTACAACGAGGAACCCTTCGTCTTCAGAAAGGTAGTGAAATAGAAGAGAGAGCTGGTTTAACCAGAGGAGGGGCGACGGGGGAAGAAAGTGGATACAGTGACGTAAAATTAATGTGCAGCACACATCGAAGGCTGTCTGCACTGCAATGAAAGCACAGCGGTAACAGAACGGGAGGAAGAAGCAAAGGGAAATAGACAATGTGGTCGTACTAAGACACAGACGTGGTATCACCAAAAAGAGCTGAGATAATTTTAGAAATAAGGATGATTCAATTGCAAAATCAACAACAAAATAGAAAGAACATAATTACAGCAAAGTTCCAAACTTTGACATCACTGTCACTTTTGGACTCAAATGCATGACTCACAGACAATGGGGAAGCAACTCTGGACAGCAGGAAGAAAGGGACAACGGAAGAAAAACAATTAGGTAGAGGAAAAGAAAGAAAAGGAGTAAGATGGGAGATGTGGTCAGCCAGTGAGTGCGAGTTTGCAAGCAATAGTGCTGCTCTCAGCAGAATGAGGAGTCTCTCAGCCATGACTGTGACTCCAGCTTTCTAACACACACCATCAATCACAGCCTGCCGCAGTGCTGCTCTGCTCTCTCTCTCTCTCTCTCACACACACACACACACAGTGCTATCACAGAGGGGCATCATGAGCAGAGCTGCCGGCAAGACTCTCACATCTACACAGAAATACTGCCACACCTTTTGCATGCATGCATGCATGCACAGCATTGTCAAGAAGATGACTCAGAACAAACAATACACACCAGCAGCAGTACTCACACACACACAGTGCATCAGCAAGGCTGTTTACTAAAAATTACACACCAGTGGTGCTTTCAACCATTTATCCCCAGTGAGTATTCTTCGGCCTTATCTCTTACCGTCCTCTCTGTCTAGGTATTAATCATCCTCCACTCACGTTTACTTATCTCCACACAAGGCCTGTTTAGATGCTCTTGTTTTTTTGTTTTTTTGTCCAAGGGTGTGCACGCACTCAGGTTACACACACTCTACAAGATACACTCCACTCTCTGGATTTGTACTGGATATGAAAACGGTCTTCAGTCCCAGATATGCTGTGTGTTGCTCTGCTGTCACAGTCTGAATGTCCCCTAATGGTGTCCTCTGCAGTTTCATCCTTGACCTTCGCCTTAAATGATTCGGTTTAATTGCAGTGCCTGCAAAATATTACGTTGCTTGTCAACTGTCAAATCAGAACAAGTTCTTCAGGGACCAACTCCTAACTGACGTCTGCACCTTCTGCCTACATCCGTCTCCCAGTACTTTATTAAGACTATTTTAATTATTGTTGCTTCTCCCTCCCATCCTCCCTTTTCCCATCATCTACCCCTCCTAGGTGATTTTACCAGATCTTGCAGTACTGCGGATTGCAGTCTATGATGACAACAACAAGCTGATTGGCCAGCGCATCCTGCCTCTGGATGGCCTACAGGCTGGTTACCGCCACATCTCTCTGAGGAATGAGGGCAACAAACCCCTATCGCTGCCCACCATCTTCTGCCAAATCATCCTCAAGACCTACGTGCCCGACGGCTTTGGAGGTGAGGAAAACAGGAACACACACACACAGAGGTTAATTTATGGAATGAAACTCAAGTCCTTTTAAAGTTTGGGTCAGTAAAATGCTTACTTAAACTTAAATACTAAATGTTTTTTAACTTAATTAGTGTTTACAGCTATGGGCTTCTTTCTGCACCTGCATTAGAGACCAGTCTGCCATCCCTGAACAAGATTCATGCCTCTTTTAAGTTACTGTCTGTGATGCCCACTAATCATAATAAAACTAGTGATCAGCCTTCATCTGTAATTGGGTATTGGGCCTCAAAATTCTTTGAAATGTCCTTGATTTAGATGTTTTAAGAACTTGTGGAAACCCTGATTACAGGTTTGTTTCACATACACATACTTTGTTTTACTGCTTCAATTTATTCATGGCTGATAAGCACGGAGCCTCTGTTGCCTGTGGGGAGAATAGAAAGGGAATAAAAACAAAAGCAGAATAGCCTTCTCTTCATTTTCCACTGTGCTGTTTGAACATAGTATGATGTTCCAAATGATGATGACAGTGAATCTGCATTTTAAAAGAGGCAGAAGTATAAAAATGAACAGGGCAATCGAGTTGTCATTAAATAAAGCCACGGGGCTTACACTGAGGAACCATTACTGTAACCATTAGCTCTCTGCTGTAAGAGCTGCTGCTGCCAGAATCACTTCCCTAACAGACATGCAGCATTGGACAAGGACTTCAAAATAAAATCCTTAAGCTGTGTGTTTAAACAAGATCCTACTCCAGTATTGATTAGTGTACTTTCTCAGCATTAAGAGGCTGTTGATGCAGGGGGTTGATAGATTTTCTGATACTGTTCATGGGCTGAGGGATTGAATCAAACACACTTTATACACTGCCTTTTTTTAGATACTGTTAAAAAAATACTTAAGAGATCAATCTTCAGAGTGACTTTGCTCAGATACCTTTATTTTGCTTAAATATGTACCTTGATTTTGGTAAGCTTGAAATAAAACTGTCATGAGGAATAGTTTCATTTACACATTTGACTAACCACAATATTTCCAACCCATTTCAAATCATGTCGTTTTCCTCATACTAACTAATCCATTTGTGTGTTTTAGCAATTGTGGATGCTCTTTCTGACCCAAAGAAGTTCTTGACCATAGCAGAGAAGAGAGCTGACCAGATGAAAGCTTTGGGCATTGACACGGTACACACATTAAACACACACCTGAATCTTGAGAATGAGTCCAATAACTTCTGTAGTTAAGACTTCTAATAGACAGGATAAAAAACTACTACTACAATGCTACAACGATGCTTTTTACTCTTTAATCACCAGTGGTGCAATGAAAGCATCATGACATTCCACTTAAATCCATCCTTCCCTGCTGCAGAATGACATAGCGGACGTTCCCAGCGGAAGCTCAAAGAATGACAAGAAGGGAAAGGGTAAAGGGGACACTGTGAAGGCCAGTGTGACACCACAAGCCAGCTCAGACATGGCCCAGTCCTCCAACGCTGCCCAGAATAACATAGAAAACAAGAAGGGTATGTATGTGCTTATAAGACACACACATTCAACACATACATATGTAGCTTACGCTGACAGTTACGGCTTTTTTCTTTCCTGCCGTTACAGACTCTGCACTCTTGCCTCATGTCAGCATTGATGAATTAAAGCAAATGAAGGTCAGTATCCCAGCTTCTAACTCCCAATACAGTGCTGCATATCTGTTGGGAATGATCAAATATAGAATAGCCAAACAAAACAGTAACAGTAGGTAATATTTGCTTTAAGAAATGTAATGTAAGGTTGCTGTAAACAGGTTTTTATTATGGTTCTACTCAAATGTGTTTCTTTTACACGGCCGTTATCTCTACTAATTTTGAGCCAGAATTGAACTTCACTTCTTAAAATGATTTCTTTTGTATAGACATGCCTTTGCAGAGCCATTGTAACAGTGACAGTGACATTGTAACAGCACGGCAGCTCTTTTCTATGTGACGTATACAAGAGAACTAAGAATGCTTTCCTTCCACTGCAGACGTACCTGAAATTGATTAAAAAGCAACAGAAGGAGCTTGGTGCTTTAAAGAAGAAACATTTGAAGGTTGGTGATTGATTTAATGCAGAACTGTCTGTTCATGAAGCAAAAGAGGCTTATGCTTATTCTGCACGGTAATTGATGCTGAGAGGGACAGAAACTGAGCCAGGGGGCCGGTTACACCTTTCATCTGCTTCATCCCTGTATTTGTTTGCACACACAAAGAGAAACACACAATCTTTCCATTACAAACACAGATTGTGCAGCCACATAATTAATGTTTCATATGAAATTAGACTTGCTAAAGTTGCTTTTTCCTTTGACCAGAGCTCATCCCAGACACCACAGTGGTTGCTGGCTCATTCACAGTGGCTGATTAATTATGACGGTGTTAAATCCTATTTTGTACTACATGTATAATCATCACATCCAGGCCAGACCCATCTGTTAGCAGACTGCACACTTACTACTCAATATATCATAAAATATTCAGTTGATACTAGTTAAAACTGCCTCTCTTGATGCAAATGATACTTTTTCTTTTTCAACAGGATCAAAATACAATGCAGAAGACTCACTGTGGTCAGATGGAAAAGATGGTGTCTCTGCATGATAAGGATAAGACATCCGTGGAGAAACTACTAGAAAAAGCCATCAAGAAACGTGGGTAAGTGACAAAGAAGTAATTCTACAAGGTTCTATAGCATAATTTAATACACATCATACACAGAACTAGGATAGATTCGGCTAAATGGAAGCCGCCACACTGGTAGCGGTGAGAATCGCCAGACACGCAACAATATTATCACGATATTGCGATATACTCACACAACACGTCTAGTGAGAGTGAGCATGTGGCACCATCTAGTGGACTGAAACTCAATAGATTGTTTTAATGCTAATCCACAAAAATAATCGCTGACGTGTATATTTTAGATTGTCACATATACTTATGTGCTTTCCTTACAGTGAAAACAACTGTCAAGAGCTGAAGAAGGAGACAGAAGATAAGATCCAAACACTACTCACTGATCATAAAGCCAAGGTCACACTGCACTGACTTCCTATCTTATCCCAAAAACCACCCATCCTTTTCCACATAGCTGTGGAAAATTAACGCTTGTGTATGTGTGCTGTGTGTATGTGCAGGTGAAGGACATCACAGCGCAGCACACCAAAGAGTGGTCAGAGCTGAGCAGCAGTCACAGCAGTGAGGAGCAGGAGCTAAAGGACGTCCATGTCACTCAGCAATGTGAACACCTCAAGAAACTCCTAACCAGTGTTCAGGAGCAGCAGACCGTGCAGCTCAAACTCATCCATGAACGGTGAGAGGCTAAACCGAATCGTCGGTTACCTTTCTGCTGCCTTCAGCGGCAAGCGCGGTCTCTAATCGCGTTGTTCTTCTGTAACTGTGTCCTATTTTTTGACAATTTTAGGCAAAGCAAAGAGATGCGTGCCAGCCAGGCCAAGATGTCCATGGAAAACAGCAAAGCTATCAGCCAGGACAAGAGCATCAAAAACAAGGCAGAGAGAGAAAGGTGGGTCACACGGACGTACAGTGTCTCCAAATGTACTGTTGAATTATCACGCGATGACTGTCTCATGATATCTAAAACACCTGTTCTCTTTTCATTAATTAGGAGAGTGCGGGAGTTAAATAGCAGCAACACCAAGAAGTTCCTGGATGAAAGAAAGAGGGTGGGTTTTAGTTTAGTAATTTAAACAAATACATTAGAGATTCTTACCTTTAATCCCTGCATGGTTAACAGGCTGCACCTCCAGTGTATGGCAGTTCCATCAATCTATATCCTGACATGAAACAAGACATGTCCTTTTCCGAATCATAATACAGCTATTGACTATAAAAGTTACAATTTCAGCCCATGAATAAAAAGTAACTCATCATTGGTTCTGTATTCGTGTGTCTGCAGCTGGCTATGAAGCAACAGAAGGAGATGGAGCAGCTACAGAAAAACCAGAGAGAACAGTTGGAGAAACTGGAGAAGTTCAATGAGCAGGTACAAATCACTGCTGATGTACCGTAGATTGAGTTTGTTTTTAAGGAGAGAACTCTGTATTCATTGAAATGTCAACTTCCTGCATAAACTGAACATCTGTTTATGAACTTTCTTGTTCCACTGGCCTTTTAAGTATAAACAGGACTAGTGGCAAGGGACTGCTGCAGTTCTCTAGCTGAGTTCTTTCCAAGAAAATGACTGTATATTTATTTATTTATTTTTAAATCGGATATGATGTAAACTGTAGTTAGATTTGCTTCACAGGAAGTGACATCAGTATTGCTGAAAAACAAAGCTGGGGTCCAAGGAGTAAACACTAAAGTGCATATCTAAGAATGTACTGTCCCAGAGTATGGAGTTCTCATGTTTCCATCTCAACCTTTTATTTTGCCATTTGTCACCTGTACTTGTTTTACATATTCATTTTTGTTATGATTTGCTTCTTCTGGCACAGCTTTTGAAATCACAACATGCAAACAAAGGGGTTCAAGGTAGGCATCTCCATCTCACTCAACTCCACCTCTTTCCCTGCCACCCCATGTTACTCATTTTGTCACCTCAGTTTTCTGCTAAGCCTATTGAAATCCATTGTTACTGCAATGAGCAGCAGTTAGCAGCACTGAGTAAAGCCAAGAAGTAGAATATGACAAGCCCATCAGAAAATGTAAAGCATTTTACGAAGAGTGGTTCATTTCCCTTTGTATTATAAAATCCCAGTCTCTCATTTTTTAGTCTGCAGCTCTCAGGGTGTCAGCTGTGCCAACCAGCAGCTTGTGTCATTCATCACCATGACTCACCAGCTATTACTAAGCACAAACAGCCAGCTCACAACCTGTTCCACTGTGTTTTCACTCCAGCTCGTAATCCTTAGCTTTTGTAGTAGGTGACATCTTAGCGGATCTTGTGAGTGTACATTTAATGTAAATTGTAACGTGTTTGATTGTCCCTTAAAGGCCAAGGACATGCAGCAGATGGTGAAGCTGGAGGAGGAGATGGACCGCAGGCCTGCCACAGTGGTGTGAGCGACTGAGACACACACACACACACACACATGCAGGTGCAGAAACCGTGGACAGTACTCTACAACCAGAGACAAAAACCCTGCCTTCATCACTGTCTCTGTTCTTTTCTGCCATGTTCACACACACACATTAGTCTTCTCCACCATTGTTTTTCTTCATTCATTCATTCATTCATCTGCACTCCCTGTTCTCTGCAACTGTACCCCACCCACTAACTTTATTACACTGAGCCACTGGTGCTTACCACTGTTTGCTGGGATTCAACCACTTATTAAAAAAAAAAATGTTATTTTAGAGATTTGGCGCCAGAGTCAGGTGCATACCCTCCTCCACCGTCTGTAAATCAAAATTTTCTATCACACACACGTGTTCACTCATGGGTTAGATTGAAGTGGGCCTCTGTTCCTGTTTTTTTGTACTTTTATTTTTTAGTCAGTACACAATTTACTGCTCCAGGTACTGCGTTAGGTGAGGGGAGGAGAATATGAAGATTTGTCATATTACAGCACAAATGAATAAACTTTGTGAAATACACTGTATGCTACACACCAGTCCTGTCCTGAGCACTTTGTATGTAACAGGCCGTCATAACAATGTGGAAAATGTAGCAGTACTAGAATTCTGCATTTCAGTAAGAATGTATTTTTTAAAAGAAATCACTGTATGAAGGCGACACAAACTTCTGTCACTTAACCCTACAATGCAAGTTCAAGTGTTTGACTTTTTGTTGTTGACCAGTGTTACAGTAGACTTGTTAGACCCCCATGTACTGCACAGTGCAAGGACTCTAATCAAATTGCAATATTTATTGTTGTGTGCAGTCAGAAGTCTGTAAAGAGATCACAAGGATTAATGGTGTTATGTCAGTTTCTACCTTGTACATGAGGATGTACCTGTGGTTTTACGAAATAGGTGTCTCATGTGACCTTAAAGTGGTGTATAACAGTAATTACTTTGCTCAATTTATGTTTTCAACTGCAAAAATCTTAATCTAATATTTTATACATCTAATTCGGACTTGGAAACCCTGTGTACTATGCAAATAAACAAATGTAACAACTATTTTCCAATATTAGTTGATAAATGTATAGGTTAAAGTATTACAGTAATACTAACCAACCCCTGTGGATTTGTAGGCCTTCAATGAAATGATACAAAGGCAAATGTCTTCAGTAGTGATTGATTAATAAGAACATCCAAATGAAAGCATGATGCTTTAATGAACTTAACATCTACCAGTAGGCTCAGGAAGAATAAGATGCTTACTTGCATTAATCAAATCAAGCAAAAGCTGTAATACACTGACAACAGACTGAATCCATACTAATTCAGCTGTAATAGCTCCTCATTTTAACTGACTGGCATTTCACCATCAAACAAAAACTTGGAGCAATCCTGTCAGTCTCCCACTCACTCATAATGAAGAGCTTCCTGACTCTCACCTTAGAAACCTAAATCCTCATTGTGTCCCTGCTCACCTTTGGTCAGGCGACATCACACAATAATTACAACAGATCTATAACAAAGCCTGTTACATGGCTGCTACACAATCCACACAGGGGATTTCAGATGAGGCCTATTTCCCCCTCATGTCCCACAATGGCTCCTTTAGAAAAAAGAAAGAAAAAAAACTAGCAGCATTTTGTTAAAGCTACAGAAGCTGTTATCAGCCAAAGCACTGCTGGACACAAAAGCTGCTGCTGCAGGGAGAGAGATATGATGTGGAAATAAATAAACTAATCCTGTGGGTACTGTTGTATTGTGCACATAAAATCAAGCCAGGTAATTATACTGCAACACAAAGACCAACCAAATGACAAAAAACACATTATTCTATTGATATGACACACTGAAATGTGGGGATATAAAAGCACCTTGAGGTATTTTGGCATTTGTTAAGATTATTATTTTCCTGCTGTTTTATTCTGCTGTAACCCACTTAAAGGGTAGAGGGGATATTCTTGTATATACTGGAATGTATGTAGTTTCATTTACTTTTTGACCAGTTGTGTTCTGTCATTCAAGGGCTTGGGGATAGAATGGAGATTGTTGGAGATTTTGGGGGAAAAACATTTTTCAACCACTGGGTTTTCTTGTTTGTTTTTCCCAGTCTGCCCTTATTGCACCACACAACACAGTATAAAACTCTCACCACATATCTAGATAAATGAGTTAAAAAAAAAAGAAGTGCTTTTAAACTTTATTCCATCGCTTTCATATGTGCCACTCTGTGTCTGGTAGGAAGTTTAAATTATTTTATGAATGATAAAATGCCAAATTAAGGGGTTATTTATATGAAGATATATAAATGAATATATATTATATATTAGATATGTGTAGTTTAAGATTATGTTTTTAGAGGCTTTTTTGCACTAGTTCAATGTTTTATGTTGTGTGATTACATGTAACCTTTAGCTCTCTAGTTTGTCTAAAAAGCAGATTATTTTTGCACAGCAATGTCACTGATTTTAAGTTCCTCGGGTTCTCCTGTATCTCCTCTGTTTTCTATATGAACTGTAGCTTGTCAACAAACCATTCTGTGCGCGTTTTTGTATTTATATTGTATTGTTGAACTTTGTTGAACTTATAGCAATGAAAATACTGTTGTTATCCAGCTCCTTTAATACTGTTTTATAGTATGTGTACCAATAAAACCAGGTGTAAAATGGGACTGAAGCATGTGGCTCATTTGCGTTTTTCTTATTCTGTTGTTTTTCTATTGGTCAGTCAGTCAGTCATCATCTACCGCTTTATCCTCAACCAGAGGGTCGCGGGGGGTGCTGTGCCAATCTCAGCTACATCGGGCGATAGGCGGGGTACACCCTGGACAGTTCGCCAGTCCATCGCAGGGCCACACACAGATAGAGACAAACAACCATTCACTCTCACACTCACTCCTATGGTCAATTTGGAGTGTCCAATTTACCTATCCCCACATTGCATGTTTTTGGACTGTGGGAGGAAGCCGGAGTACCCGGAGAGAGTTTTTCTATTGGTGTTTGACATAAATTCATATATTTGGGCAGGAAACGTTTTATTTAAACACAAAAATAAATAACTGCTATGGCAAGAATATTTAGAAAGTCAGTGCTTCTGTTGGAACAATTTTTAAGGAAAAAGAAATGTTTTTTTCCTACTAATTCCAACAATCGTTCTCCCCTCAGTCTCTACTTGATCTTCTTTATTATTATCATTTCAATTTGAGTCGCACTGAATGCATTTGTTGTCAACAACGATGGTGCAGCGCGCGCGCACACGCCACCCACATACTTACTGACTAAACAATGACCACTGCTGACTAATCACATTCAACATGTATGGAGTGGCTCCATAAACCAGATCCACTCATGAACACAGGCGGCTCCTGCTCTTTATTGTTATTAAAAGCGACGTATTTCCATGAGAAAGGCAAACAAAGCATAGTAATTATGTCTGTGTTGCCAGGCAACCGCGCGGCTTCCCTCTTCACTATATAACGGAGGTGATGGGTTTGTTTTACCACAAATCTTTGGGATGGAGACATTTCCGAACTCGTTCTAAACTATAGAAGCATGACATTTATCTCGTAAGTGTTGTAGCCATCTCAGAATCATGCACAAAGCTCCCGGTGAGTCTAGCGGGCAGACGGGCACCCGGATCCTCCTGGAGGCGATGTCGAAGGATAAAGTCCACCTGGCGAGGTTTGTTCTGGACGCGCTGGATGGTGAGATCGTGGACTACAGGACAGAGGGCGCACAGACGCCCCTCATCTCCTCTGTGCTGCTACCTGACGCCCAGGCGCGCTCTAAGTTTGTAGAGCTGTTGCTACAGAGAGGCGCCCGCGTCAACTGTCGAGACGGCGACGGGCGAACTGCGCTCAGTCACGCGTGTGAGAAAGGCTACCTGGATGCTGTGAAGATCCTGGTCCGAAACAACGCAGACCCCGAGGTCGTAGACTCCTGGGGGAACACTGCGCTGATGTACGCCACAGTAGCAGGTCGCTCTGCCGTGGTTGAGTTTCTGGTGAGAGCTTTCAAAAGACTGGGTCTTCAGATTGACAGGCAGAATAAAGTTGGAAACTCCGCTGTTGAAGTGGCGAAGTTTCTGGGCCACACCGAGTGTATCTTTGCGCTCACGAACAACTCCAAGAAGAGCCGCGAGTGTGACACTGACGCTCAGAGAAACGCTCTGCCGCGACTTGGTTTGAGGAATGGTGATGAAAGAGACACGATTGAGAAGAAAGTTGGACAGTTAGCGAACAAACTTGAGGCTCTCCAAACATGTAGCCATGCAGATTGCATACGCTTTCAAAGGTGCACGTGGCAGACACGGCCTAGGACAAAGAGTAGGTTACCATCGATGGACTCAATAGAAGAGTTTGAAAGAGAGAATGACTGTTCATCCTCGCCTCTACAAGAGCTGGATTTCTCTGGAGTCCTGACCCACACACTGCCTTCGCGGACTCCTGACCATTCTCCCAACTATAAACAAACCTGTGACAGGCTGACCACCTTTGATGACCGCCCCCCTCCTCTTACACAGAGCCGCGACACTCAAAAATCTATTTTCTTCTCACCTCGCCCCAACAGAAACATGTGCAAACTTAATGTGCCTTCGTCACTTGGCATCTTACTGACTCCTATTCTTAAAACTGAGAGAGAATCTGGAACAGAAACATCGAAACTACTGGACTTTGGCGTGCGCAGGTTTCATGACAGCTATTACAAAAAAAGATGCAGTCTACCAACCAGTATCCTCAGCCCCACACCCCCGGAGCGCACATTGGTGCCTTTGCGTAAATCCAGGACCATAAGGAGACGCGACGCGTCTCCGTGCAAAGCTGAGCCACTTCAAATGAGCCCGACCTGTGCCACTTCAACAACGACTTTTTCAGTGTTGAGCAACAAGCTCTTGCGTCGGTTCACGTCCCCGGAATTTCAAAAAGACACGAAAGATTCGAAAGAAGATCCGGTGTTGACTTCAGGTCGAATTCCGCGATCTGAAACTTTCCCCCAAAGTAATAAACATCCACAGGTTGGCAGCAAACCCAGCATCGACAGCATCAGCTCCGTCAAGTGCGAGTTTGACTTTAATTTCAAAATGACAAACTCTTAAAAGCCACAGTGCACCGTGCGTAAAAGTGTTTGTGCGTATCAGGACATCAGTGTGGCTTTTAGACCTGATTCCACCAAACGTTTAACTGCGCTACTTTTCCAAATACTTTAGTCCCAGATATAACCAACAGAGAGACTGAAGCAGCAACTCTATCAGTCTGAAATACACGTTACTGCAGCGACAGAGTCATGAAACTTCTCGTTTCAGGATAGATGGTTGCGTCGGTTTTAAGCAGCCTTTGCCACTCCTCTTGGAAGAGGTGGGGGTTACATCCAGGGTGGAGGGGTGGTGTGCCATCGTAGCATTTTACTGTGCTGTGTTGTACTTTTCACACATCTGGTCATTTTGATTTCTTAGATTTCCTACGCGATCAAATCTTAATCTAGTGCATAAAATGAACATGCTGTTGGGCAGCAATGTTCCTGTGTGTGACAAAGAGATTGAGAGAGGGTAAAGTAATCTGATTTGCGTGCTGTTTGGACTGTCTGGTCTCTCCACACACCAGGAAGGTATTTATTTGTGTACAGACTTCAACTGCAGGTTCGCTCTTGTCACAACTTGTGAAATTGCTCATTATATTCAAGATTCGTTTAGAGACAGTTCAAGCTTGGAGGCAAATGCAACAACATTGTCATCATACAAAAAAGGCGAGATTACGAACGATTTTAACGATAAAGAGGATTTTTGCAGCTGTCTTCCTCACCCACTCTCGTCGCAGAAGTTGAGAGTGGGAGGGAGGGAGGGGGTTGCTGTCGTCGTTTCCCTCCACAGATCGTTTCAGCCCATACAGCTGCTTCCACAGAGATGGAGACTACAGCACTGCGGGAATAACAGACCGCGCATGGCGAGTCCTTTCTTACAGGAGACACATTTAGTTGATGGACTTTCTCTTTCATGTGTGGAAGGAGCGCAGTCCTGTCGCGTTCACTGGTTTAACAACCTGTCAACCTTGGGGAGGGAGGCCGGCTCGGATATCAAGAACTCCAAGGTGCCGGCTGCTTCTGTAACGTCAACCGGATCTCACGTTAAACCTGGGGACATTTTTGCTGCATTCACGATGATTTGAGCGTGACTTCTGAGTAGAGGCATCCCTCCTCTCTCTCTCACACACACACACTCTCTCTCTCTCTTTTCTGTTTCTTTCTCTCCCGCCTCCCCTTCCGCCTCTTTTCTTCCCTCTTTCTTTCCGTGGGTTCAGCACACGCTGCCCGGACATTTAGCTCCTTTTTCTGCACTGGGGAAGCCGACAGAGATGGGACGACTCGGTTTCAGCACCACGGAGAGCGCCCGACTTCTGCTGCTCACCGTGTTCGGTAAGGGAGTGTGTGTGTGTGTGTGTCTGTGTGCGTGCGCGCGTATGTCGTGACTCCTTACTGCAGTGAGTGTGTGTGTGCGCGTGTGCGTGCGTGCCTGTACATACACCTTTGTGAGGACAAAAAAACTTAAACGGAAAAGAAAGCGAGGACATTTTGTGAAAGTGAGGAAAATGTGCCTGGTCATCACATTCTGTCAGTCCATAAAAGGGCTGTTTATGGGTTAAGACTTGGTTTTCGGGTTAGAATTGGGTGAAGGGTTAGACTTGGGCATTACGTTGTAATGGTTAAGGTTAGGGTAAAGGGCTATGGAATGACTATGAGTGTCCTCAATAAGAATGTTGTACAATAATGTGTGTGGTTGTGAATTGGCACGTTCCTCATTTCCTCGTCAAATGACTCTTATAAGTGGTTCAAACGGGATCAGAGTTTGTAACGTTGTTCAGACCGCAGCCCACTGGGCGCTGTTGTTCCCCTGATACTGCAGATGTCATTCTCCTGTGATTTCCACCAGCTTCTGACTTTGCTGTGAAGAACCAGTGGTGATGTGAAGATGTGGCAGACCTTCAGCTAAACTCAGTCTGGCCCTTTACGCCACGGTTTCTGCTGTGTCTGCACGTTTTGCAGTCTCCCTTCCACCTCCAAGTTTTGAGTTCGCTCTCTCCCGGTTTGGTCTGCAGGTGTGTTGGCGCTGTCCGTGGTGCTGGCAGAGCAGGAAGGGGAAAACCTGTCCGGTCTTTCCGACAACCCGGACAAAGCCATCTTCGCAGTGCGGGAGAACGGCACAACATGCCTGATGGTGGAGTTCGCCGTGAGATTCCTTGTGCCATATGACGTGCTTGCGCTCAATGGGATAGACGTAAGAAACTCCACTGTGCATATTTCAACACATAGGAACCGTTTAAGGCCAATTCAAGTGTGCAATCTGCGTGAAATGTCACTTTGTGCTGCAGACATCAAAAGTGGTCGCATTGGTATAAAAATATATACATTTTTACATTTAAAAGTATTTTAACATTCATTTGAATTGACCGCTTTTGCTCCCTCGTGATAGAAATGTATTTTGATTACATAAAAACTGGATTTTCTAAAGTAATTTTGCAGTGTGTAGTCGTGTGGAAAATGCTGACGACGCATTACAGCGCATCATCATGAAAAGTGAAACCTATGTCGTTATCAGAACTTATATCCTTATCATTAAAACAACAACAACATACATTTGCCCCCGTGAATTCGATCGTAGAAATGCAAGTCCGACAATGAAAAAAAAAAGTTCTTCCAGAGATATTTCAGTCCATTATTTAATCCATATTTGTCAAGATTTTTTCGTGTTTGTTCTGTCTGCAGCTGATCACCGAGCAGGCGGCGTTCACTCTGCCCCGCGGTGCAGAAATCGAGGGGAAATGCGGGAGTACAGAGTCAGAAATCCACATAACCTGGAAGAACAACGCCTACATTCTCCGCATCTACTTCACTAAGGTGGGCGAGGAAAACGCACAGTAAACCGTTATGTGCAATAAAAAAAAAAAATATCCATCAGCATTCATCACACATGTACATTTTAAGATTGTACCATCACATTGAGTCAATTTTGCTGATTTTTTATTTTTGTTTTAAATGAGTGAATGAACCGTTAATTAATCCAAATTTAAGACAGATATACACATTTAGTGAATGGTTACACTAACTCAGCAGATGGATATGAAGCAATTTTAATTACCTATCAGCAAATGGAAATCCTGGTCTTTATTTTCTGTTGAGTGTGGGACAACCTGCAGTATAGAAAAGCCCGGTGTGACACGTGTGTGTGTCTCTGCGTGTTTTAGGAGTTCCGTGACAAGGGCATCGAGGTGTGGAAGATTACCAGGGTTCAGTTCATCTACGACACCGCGGAGACTTCGCATTTCATCAACGCATACAACCGTGAGTCTCCCGCTGAGCCCATGTGTACAGTAGCCACTCAGCACATTGCTATCCTGCCTGCACTGGTCGCAACAAGCTCATCTCACATTAACATGCAGCTGGAATCACAGCTGATTCATGCAGGAAATTATGAACTGCGCCCACGTTCAGACACGAGCTGTGCCCACGCTCACACGATTTTCAGGTTTGTTTTAGTCACGTTATCATTCATTTTAAATTTGCAACACATAAAATTGTTATTTGTTATTATTATTGATTCAATATAGTGTTTAATGTTTCTATTATCTTTGGTGCATTTTATGATCTTGGTGGTAACTCAAGATCCAAATCATTCACTAAAAATGTTATATGAATATTGATATTACATTGAACCTTGCTTTCACACAGGGCTGCACCATTAATTGCAAGACAATCAAAATCCCAATACAATAAGTGCACTATATATGCAATATAAAACACTGCAACCATTTGATGGAGTATAAAATCCCCAAATCTTGCTCTTCAGATAACACACGATTTGTTTGTTGTTTTATTTTTTCATGAAAATTACAGGTAAGATGCAAAGATCATGTCATGTCAATTAATCATATTGCAGTCACAATGTCTGCTTGTTTGACACAAGCCTTCCTAAAACAAATGGAAACGCAACTTATGAATTCCTGCATATATCACATTTATCAACAACTCTTCTGTCCAGCTGGGAAACACACAGCCAGCACCCACCGCCTGTCGGCCCTGGTGACCCCCGCCGGGCACTCCTATGTGTGTGCAGCACAGCAGACCCTCAAGCTGATCTCCACTGATCACCAGAAAGGCGTCACTATCTCTATGTATGACATCCAGATCCAGCCCTTTGACATCTCCTCTGACTTCATATTCAGTGAACGTAAGAAAAACCTACATATGACACTAACAGCACAATAATTGTCTACACACACACACACACACACACTGCATGTTACATGTTATGATGCAAAACACAGATGATAAGGACAAATCTTAAGTTGAGGCCGATATGGCCTTACATCTCTCACTGGTACATACAGTGCAGGCAAAGCTCTCTGGGGTTTATTGCTGCAGTGTGAGGACAATGAACATTGGGCTGCAGATACAGGGTAACAAGGGTGGTGACACAAGAGGGACAAGAGAGACGCAAAGAGATAGAGAGAGAGAGTCATTAAGACTTTACGAGTACAGTCATATCCTTGCCATCAATGCAGCTTTTATAGACTTTTTTATACTCAATGAGCCCGACTGTCCTCTAAAGCCAATCACCTTGGAAGAATTATTTGCTCTGAGCCGCTGTGAACCAGGTCATGCATCTCTGTTTGCCTCCTACAGTGTGCATTACTGCCGTCCACAGAAGCACCTTCAGCTTAAAACTTAAGTTCACACATTGTGTAAAGCCAGTTATTCACGTGCCTCTGCCCCCTTCACAAACACACATGTACTGTAAAGACGTTAATCTTCAAGCTAACATGCATGTAGCTGAGCACGGGAAAACGAGAAAGAGAGCAACTGTTTGACACACACATGGATGCTACCTCCATTACCCACAGACATGTAACGGGGGGGGGGTACAGTATGTGTACCACTACACATACAATCTTTGATCAATATCATCACTTTACAATTTACAATCGAAAATCTTTTAATAATCAGTATTGGCCAATTAGTATTTATTAATTAGCCAACTATTCAAATTATGCATTTTTTTTTTATGACTTGTTTTATGTCATTTTTTTTATTTAAAAAACTGTAAATAAACTCACTGCACTGCAGACGTAACGTGAAGATTGGAGAGAGAGACCACTAATTATGTTTGATAACTGGTCACAATTTATAATTTGTAATATTTGTTATCATTAAACTGGACTATTTTTATCAGAGGGAAGAAAAAAATTGGCTAAATATATGGGCCAAAAAAAATGGCTCCAATAATCAACCATCAGCTGCCCTGGTTTCTAAAAAAATCAGCATCGGCATTGGCCAGAGAAAAACCCAAATCAGTCAATCAATCAAGCTAATCTTGTTCTATGTTGACCACCAATAAAAATGGGCCAAAAAACATCCCCAAAAACCAGTATAGCAAATATTATATAATTATAATTATAATATATAATTAAAGTATATGAAATATATTTTATAGACTAACAAATAAAAAATTATTGTCAGTTTAATAAATAATGAAAACACTTTTAGATGCTGCCAAATTATCACTCCAATAAAACAATTTACAAGAAAAATTCTGAATCAATCTCCACACTCACTGACCGTCTATTCCACTCTACGCAGCCTACAAGTGCATCACCGACCAGCGGGAGCGCCTGGAGGAGACCCTCCCCCTCATCCTGGGCGTCATCTTGGGCCTAATAATTGTCATCATACTCACCATCTACCACTTCCACCTGAAGCTGACAGCAGTCCAGCCTCAGCTCCCCAGAGACCGCTCCATGTACAAGAACATGTAGTCAGCAGCACTGTGGCAACTCCCTCAGCTCTCTCCAAAGCTAAGATGGTAAAAAAAAAAAAAAAAAACTCCTCAATGTCCCAGGTCAAACTGAGGAAAGTGGCCTGCCATGGACTGATCCCCTGACAGAGATGAGTGTCACCTGTACTGAAGGCCCACTGGAACTTTCCAAAAGCCAAAAACACAAGTTAGTGGGACTACAGGAGCTTAGCATTGATGTAGTTGGAGGGTCAACCTGCCAAAATCAAATCTACCTGGCTGCTGAATTTGAACCAAATGCCATAAATTCATATTCTGCATTACAGTGAATAGAATTTTAATACAAAAAATACAATTACTAATTTATGCTTTTATGTTCTGGTACCACCTGAGATTACAGTACACTCATTTTTCTGACATCACTGAGGCTTACTTTGTCACTTTGTCTTGCAAAAAGAAATGTCAGATATTGCCTGAGCTTCTGCGGTCATTTTCCAACAGTTTGTTGTCCTCTTCTCTCTTTATGTCTTTGAAGCTGCTGCTACATAATTCAATACCTAATGCTGGTTCTGTATTTGCTAACTTAATAGATTTATGTTCAACAATGAATGCAGCCATACTGTTGACAGTGGATAAGTCTTGTAGTGTGTGCAGTGCTGTGGCATTCAGTCATTAAGAGTTGCAATGTCTTTGCTTTGAATTTGAAAAAAAAGAAGATATATATATATATATATTTTCTTCACATGGATGTGAGGAACATATCAAAAAAGAAAGAAAGAACAACATTTTGAGTGAAATTCTGTCTGTGATTTTATCAGAATGCCATGTTTATGAAAGTACAGAGGTTATAACATTTAAATGTGTATAATATTTTCAGAAACAAAGTCTATGCATAAACCTCTGCTGATGCAATGTTGTGTAGTATTTTATCGTTCACTGAAATAAATTTCCTGAATCATCTCTACACCCCTGTCTATTAACCATCACATTACTGCAGTGCAATCCCTTCAATCTTTTATATCTTATAAATGTCACATTTTCTGTAGTTTAAAACAAATTAAATGAGTGTCTGAGGTGACAAATGTGACACGTGTGAGAAGCAGCAGGGTCAGGGATGAGGTATTGATTTTGTTGTTTCAGTCTGAGCCTTTGAAGGTAACACAATATGAGCAAATGTAATTGAAAATAAACAGAGCATTTGTGTCGGCTACACGTATCTCTCCAAGCGGCATGGATGTCATTAATCATTCTCTGTCCCAGCAAAGCTACAGCTCTTTGATCCTGTTTTATACTCAGGTGGATCGCTTATGAAAAGGTCAATGCAAGACCTGACATGCTCTAACTTTTTCTCATGTTCTCTCAGACTGTACAGTAACTGACTGTATCAAAATCAGACCCAATGCTGATTCAGCTGTAACAACCATGTAGGAGGCAGTGGAGGCTGAACAGTCACACTATATAAACACTACTGTACGTCATACATAGATCAAAAACAGGCAATTAGGTAATGGAGGGAAAAACTGAATTTTGGCATTTGTTCAGACACAACATCTCAAAACGTCACAGCGACAATAACAAACCAGACATGTAGAGAAATCAATGAAATAACATAAACTGTTACAACCATAATTATTTTGGACAACATACTAAACTGTGACTTTTTAGACGACATACTAAACTATGATATTTGTGTCAAATTTTGGACGACTAACTAAACTATGACATTTTTGTCAAATTTTGGACGACATAGTATACTGTGACATTTTTGTCAAATTTTGGACGACATACTAAACTATGATATTTTTGTCAAATTTTCGACGACATACTAAACTATGACATTTTTGTCAAATTTTCGACGACATACTAAACTATGATATTTGTGTCAAATTTTGGAAGACATACTAAACTATGACATTTTTGTCAAATTTTCGTCGACATAGTATACTGTGACATTTTTTACTGATTTTGGACAACATACTATAATATGACTTTTTGTACAGATTTTTGATGACATAGTAACCTATGACCTTTTTGACTGATTTTGGACGACATATTAACCTATGACATTTTTGACTGATTTTGGACGACAGAGTAACCTATGACTTTTTTTGACTAATTTTGGACGACATACTATAATATGACTTTTTGTACTGATTTTGGACAACATACTATACCATGACTTTTGACTGATTTTGGACGACATATTAACTTTGACATTTATGTCAAATTTTCGACGACATACTAACATATGACTTTTTTGTCAAAATTTGGACGACATACTAATGTATGACTTTTTTGTCAAAATTTGGACGACATACTAACCTATGACTTTTTGGTCACATTTTGGACGACATACTAAGCTATGACTTTTTTGTCAAAATTTGGACGACATACTAATGTATGACTTTTTTGTCAAAATTTGGACGACATACTAAAGTATGACTTTTTGGTCACATTTTGGACGACATACTAAGCTGACTTTTTGGTCAAAATTTGGACGACATACTAAGCTATGACTTTTTGGTCAAAATTTGGACGACATTCTAATGTATGACTTTTTTGTCAAAATTTGGACGACATACTAATGTATGACTTTTCGTCAAAATTTGGACGACATACTAAAGTATGACATTTTTGGTCAAAATTTAGACGACATAGTAACCTATGACTTTTTTTGACTGATTTTGGACGACATAGTAACCTATGACATTTTTGACTGATTTTGGACAACATACTAAAGTATGACTTTTTGGTCACATTTTGGACGACATACTAATTTGGACGACATACTAATGTATGACATTTTGGTCAAAATTTGGATGACATAGTAACCTATGACTTTTTGGTCCCATTTTTGGACGACATACTAAGCTATGACTTTTTGGTCAAAATTTGGACGACATACTAAAATATGACATTTTTGGTCAAAATTTAGACGACATACTAAACTATGACTTTTTGGTCAAAATTTGGACGACATACTAACCTATGACTTTTTGGTCAAAATTTGGACGACATACTATCCTATGACTTTTTTGTCAAAATTTTGACTCAAAATGTTCACCCTATATGGGACTTGAACTAACAACGCCAGGCTCTGCAGACCAGTGCCTTACCCATTAGGCCACTGGTATTCCTTATTGTGTTGAAGGACATACTGAACTATGACTCTGTAATCACATTGCGGTCGACATACTAACCTATTATTTTACGTGAAAATTTGGACGACATACTAAAGTATGACTTTTTTGTAAATATTGTGACAACATACTAAAGTGTGACTTTTTTGTCAAAATTTGGACGACATACTAACCTATGACTTTTTTGTCAAAGTTTGACTACATGCTAACCTATGACTTTTTTGTCACATTTTGGACGACAAACTAAAGTATGACTTTTTTGTCAAATTTTCGACGATATAATGACATTTTTTACTGATTTTGGACGACATACTAACCTATGACTTTTTTGACTGATTTTGGACGACATATTAACCTATGACATTTTTGACTGATTTTGGACAACATAGTAACCTATGACTTTTTTTGACTAATTTTGGACGACATACTATAATATGACTTTTTGTACTGATTTTGGACAACATACTATACCATGACTTTTGACTGATTTTGGACAACATAGTTAACTATGACATTTATGTCAAATTTTGGACGACATACTAACCTATTACTTTTTTGTCACATTTTGGACGACATGCTAAAGTATGACATTTTGGACACATTTTGGACAACATAGTAAAGTATGACATTTTGGTCAAAAATTGGACGACATACTAAGACTTTTTGTACTGATTTTGGACAACATACTATACCATGACTTTTGACTGATTTTGGACGACATAGTTAACTTTGACATTTATGTCAAATTTTCGACGACATACTAACCTATGACTTTTTTGTCAAAATTTGGACGACTCTGTATACTGTGACATTTTTTACTGATTTTCGACGACATACTAACCTATGACATTTTTTACTGATTTTGGACGACATTGTAACCTATGACTTTTTTTGACTAATTTTGGACGACATACTATAATATGACTTTTTGTACTGATTTTGGACAACATACTATACCATGACTTTTGACTGATTTTGGACAACATACGTAGTTAACTATGACATTTATGTCAAATTTTGGACGACATACTAACCTATTACTTTTTTGTCACATTTTGGACGACATGCTAAAGTATGACATTTTGGACACATTTTGGACAACATAGTAAAGTATGACTTTTTGGTCAAAATTTGGACGACATGCTAAAGTAGTACATTTTGGACACATTTTGGACAACATAGTAAAGTATGACTTTTTGGTCAAAATTTGGACGACATGCTAAAGTATGACATTTTGGACACATTTTGGACAACATAGTAAAGTATGACATTTTGGTCAAAAATTGGACGACATACTAAAGTATGACTTTTTGGTCACATTTCAGACGACACACTATAATAAGACTTTTTGTACTGATTTTGGACAACATACTATACCATGACTTTTGACTGATTTTGGACGGCGTAGTAAACTTTGACATTTATGTCAAATTTTCGACGACATACTAACCTATGACTTTTTTTGTCAAAATTTGGACGACATACTAAAGTATGACTTTTTGGTCACATTTTGAACAACATACTACACTAAGACTTTTTTGTCAAAATTTGGACGTCATACTAACCTATGACTTTTTTGTCAAAATTTGGACGACATACTAACCTATGACTTTTTGGTCACATTTTGGACGACATACTAAGCTATGACTTTTTGGTCAAAATTTGGAAGACATACTAATGTATGACTTTTTTGTCAAAATTTGGACGTCATACTAACCTATGACTTTTTGGACACATTTTGGACGACATACTAATGAATGACTTTTTTGTCAAAATTTGGACGACATACTAACCTTTGACTTTTTGGTCACATTTTGGACAACATACTAAGCTAAGACTTTTTGGTCAAAATTTGGACGTCATACTAACCTATGACTTTTTGGACACATTTTGGACGACATACTAAAGTATGACTTTTTGGTCACATTTTGGACGACATACTAAGCTATGACTTTTTGGTCAAAATTTGGACGACATACTAATGAATGACTTTTTTGTCAAAATTTGGACGACATACTAACCTTTGACTTTTTGGTCACATTTTGGACAACATACTAAGCTATGACTTTTTGGTCAAAATTTGGACGTCATACTAACCTATGACTTTTTGGACACATTTTGGACGACATACTAAAGTATGACTTTTTGGTCACATTTTGGACGACATACTAAGCTATGACTTTTTGGTCAAAATTTGGACGACAGACTAATGTATGACTTTTTGGTCAAAATTTGGACGACATACTAATGTATGACATTTTGGTCAAAATTTGGATGGCATACTAACCTATGACTTTTTGGTCAAATTTTGGACGACATACTAAAATATGACATTTTTGGTCAAAATTTAGACGACATAGTAACCTATGACTTTTTTTTACTGATTTTGGACGACATAGTAACCTATGACATTTTTAACTGATTTTGGATGACATAGTAACCTATGACTTTTTGGTCAAAATTTGGACGACATACTATCCTATGACTTTTTGGTAACATTTTGGACGACATACTAACCTATGACTTTTTGGTCAAAATTTGGACAACATACTAACCTATGACTTTTTGGTCAAAATTTGGACGACATACTAACCTATGACTTTTTGGTCACATTTTGGACGACATACTAAGCTATGACTTTTTGGTCAAAATTTGGACGACATGCTAAAGTATGACATTTTGGTCAAAAATTGGACGACATACTAAAGTATGACTTTTTGGTCACATTTCAGACGACACACTATAATAAGACTGTTTGTACTGATTTTGGACAACATACTATACCATGACTTTTGACTGATTTTGGACGGCGTAGTAAACTTTGACATTTATGTCAAATTTTCGACGACATACTAACCTATGACTTTTTTGTCAAAATTTGGACGACATACTAAAGTATGACTTTTTGGTCACATTTTGAACAACATACTACACTAAGACTTTTTTGGTCAAAATTTGGACAACATACTAAAATATGACTTTTTTGTCAAAATTTGGACGTCATACTAACCTATGACTTTTTTGTCAAAATTTGGACGACATACTAACCTATGACTTTTTGGTCACATTTTGGACGACATACTAAGCTATGACTTTTTGGTCAAAATTTGGACGACATACTAATGTATGACTTTTTTGTCAAAATTTGGACGACATACTAAAGTATGACATTTTTGGTCAAAATTTAGACGACATAGTAACCTATGACATTTTTGACTGATTTTGGACGACATAGTAAGCTATGACTTTTTGGTCAAAATTTGGACGTCATACTAACCTATGACTTTTTGGACACATTTTGGACGACATACTAATCTATGACTTTTTTGTCAAAATTTGGACGACATACTAACCTATGACTTTTTGGTCACATTTTGGACGACATACTAATGTATGACTTTTTTATCAAAATTTGGACGACATACTAACCTATGACTTTTTGGTCACATTTTGGACGACATACTAAGCTATGACTTTTTGGTCAAAATTTGGACGACATACTAATGAATGACTTTTTTGTCAAAATTTGGACGACATACTAATGTATGACTTTTTTGTCAAAATTTGGACGACATACTAACCTTTGACTTTTTGGTCACATTTTGGACAACATACTAAGCTATGACTTTTTGGTCAAAATTTGGACGTCATACTAACCTATGACTTTTTGGACACATTTTGGACGACATACTAAAGTATGACTTTTTGGTCACATTTTGGATGACATACTAAGCTATGACTTTTTGGTCAAAATTTGGACGACAGACTAATGTATGACTTTTTGGTCAAAATTTGGACGACATACTAATGTATGACATTTTGGTCAAAATTTGGATGGCATACTAACCTATGACTTTTTGGTCAAATTTTGGACGACATACTAAAATATGACATTTTTGGTCAAAATTTAGACGACAGTAACCTATGACTTTTTTTTACTGATTTTGGACGACATAGTAACCTATGACATTTTTAACTGATTTTGGATGACATAGTAACCTATGACTTTTTGGTCAAAATTTGGACGACATACTATCCTATGACTTTTTGGTAACATTTTGGACGACATACTAACCTATGACTTTTTGGTCAACATTTGGACAACAAAAAATAAAAAAACTAACCTATGACTTTTTGGTCAAAATTTGGACGACATACTATCCTATGACTTTTTGGTCAAAATTTGGACGACATACTATCCTATGACTTTTTTGTCAAAATTTGGACTCAAAATGTTCACCCTATATGGGACTTGAACTAACAACGCCAGGCTTTGCAGACTAGTGCCTTACCCATTAGGCCACTGGTATTCCTTTTTGTGTTGAAGGACATACTGAACTATGACTCTGTAATCACATTGTGGTCGACATACTAACCTATTATTTTACGTGAAAATTTGGACATACTAAAGTATGACTTTTTTGTAAATATTGTGACAACATACTAAAGTGTGACTTTTTTGTCAAAATTTGGACGACATACTAACTTATGACTTTTTTGTCAAAGTTTGGACCACATGCTAACCTATGACTTTTTTGTCACATTTTGGACGACAAACTAAAGTATGACTTTTTTGTCACATTTTGGACGACATACTAAAGTATGACTTTTTGGTCAAAATTTAGACGACATAGTAAAGTATGGCATTTTGGTCAAATTTGGACGACATACTGACCTATGACTTTTTTGTCACATTTTGGACGACATACTAAAGTATGACTTTTTTGTCACATTTTGGACGACATACTAAAGTATGACTTTTTGGTCAAAATTTAGACGACATAGTAAAGTATGGCATTTTGGTCAAATTTGGACGACATACTGACCTATGACTTTTTTGTCACATTTTGGACGACATACTAAAGTATGACTTTTTTGTCAAAATTTGGACGACATACTAACCTATGACTTTTCGGTCAAATTTGGACGACATACTATCCTATGACTTTTTTGTCAAAATTTGGACTCAAAATGTTCACCCTATATGGGACTTGAACTAACAACGCCAGGCTTTGCAGACCAGTGCCTTACCCATTAGGCCACTGGTATTCCTTATTGTAGGACATACTGACCTATGACTCTGTAATCACATTGTGGTCGACAAAGTAACCTATTATTTTACGTGAAAATTTTGACGACATAATAAAGTATGACTTTTTTGTCAAAATTTGGACGACATACTAACCTATGACTTTTTTGTCAAAATTTGGACGACATACTAACCTATGACTTTTTTGTCAAAATTTGGACCACACACTAACCTATGACTTTTTTGTCACATTTTGGACGACATACTAAAGTATGACTTTTTAGTCAAAATTTAGACGACATAGTAAAGTATGGCATTTTGGTCAAAATTTTGACGACATACTAACCTATGACTTTTTTGTCAAAATTTGGACGACATACTAAAGTATGACTTTTTGGTCAAAATGTAGACAACATAGGAAAGTATGGCATTTTGGTCACATTTGGACATACTAACCTATGACTTTTGTCAAAATTTGGACGACATACTAAAGTACGACTTTTTTGTCAAAATTTGGACGACATACTAAAGTACGACTTTTTTGTCAAGATTCGGACGACATAGTAAAGTATGACACTTTGGACACATTTTGGCAACATACTAAAGTATGACTTTTTGGTCACATTTCAGGCAACATACTAAAGTATGACTTTTTGGTCACATTTTGGACGACATACTAACCTATGACTTTTTGGTCAGAATTTGGACGACATACTAACCTATGACTTTTTGGTCAAAATTTGGACCACATGCTAACCTATGACTTTTTGTCACATTTTGGACGACATACTAAAGTATGACTTTTTGGTCAAAATGTAAACAACATAGTAAAGTATGACTTTTTTGTCAAAATTTGGACGACATACTAAAGAACGACTTTTTTGTCAAAATTTGGACGACATAAGCATGACACTTTGGACACATTTTGGCAACATACTAAAGTATGACTTTTTGGTCACATTTCAGGCAACATACTAAAGTATGACTTTTTGGTCACATTTTGGACGACATACTAACCTATGACTTTTTGGTCAAAATTTGGACGACATACAGACCTATGACTTTTTGGTCAAAATTTGGACCACATACTAACCTATGACTTTTTGGTCAAAATTTGGACCCAAAATGTTCACCCTATATGGAACCTGAACTAACAACCACAGGCTCTGCAGACCAGTGCCTTACCCATTAGGCCACTGGTATTCGTTAATGTGTTGAAGGACATACTGAACTATGACTCTGTAATCACATTGTGGTCGACATACTAACCTATTATTTTACGTGAAAATTTGGACGACATAGTAAAGTATGGCATTTTGGTCAAAATTTGGACGACATACTAACCTATGACTTTTTGGTCAAAATTTGGACGACATACTAACCTATGAATTTTTGGACAGATTTTGGACAACATAGTAACCTATGACTTTTTGGACTAATTTTGGACGACATACTAACCTATGACTTTTTTGTCAAAATTTGGACAACATACTAACCTATGACTTTTGTCAAAATTTGGACGACATACTAAAGTATGACTTTTTTGTCAAAATTTGGACGACATACTAATGTATGACTTTTTTGTCAAAATTTGGACGACATACTAAAGTATGACATTTTTGGTCAAAATTTAGACGACATAGTAACCTATGACATTTTTGACTGATTTTGGACGACATAGTAACCTATGACTTTTTGGTCAAAATTTGGACGACATACTAATGTATGACTTTTTGGTCACATTTTGGACGACATACTAAGCTATGACTTTTTGGTCAAAATTTGGACGACATACTAATGTATGACTTTTTGGTCAAAATTTGGACGACATACTACTGTATGACATTTTTGTCAAAATTTGGATGGCATACTAACCTATGACTTTTTGGTCACATTTTGGACGACATACTAAGCTATGACTTTTTGGTCAAAATTTGGACGACATACTAATGTATGACTTTTTTGTCAAAATTTGGACGACATACTAAAGTATGACATTTTTGGTCAAAATTTAGACGACATAGTAACCTATGACATTTTTGACTGATTTTGGACGACATAGTAACCTATGACTTTTTGGTCAAAATTTGGACGTCATACTAACCTATGACTTTTTGGACACATTTTGGACGACATACTAAAGTATGACTTTTTGGTCACATTTTGGACGACATACTAAAGTATGACTTTTTGGTCACATTTTGGACGACATACTAAGCTATGACTTTTTGGTCAAAATTTGGACGACATACTACTGTATGACATTTTGGTCAAAATTTGGATGGCATACTAACCTATGACTTTTTGGTCACATTTTGGACGACATACTAAGCTATGACTTTTTGGTCAAAATTTGGACGACATACTAAAATATGACATTTTTGGTCAAAATTTAGACTCAAAATGTTCACCCTATATGGGACTTGAACTAACAACGCCAGGCTTTGCAGAACAGTGCCTTACCCATTAGGCCACTGGTATTCCTTATTGTGTTGAAGGACATACTGAACTATGACTCTGTAATCACATTGTGGTCGACATACTAACCTATTATTTTACGTGAAAATTTGGACATACTAAAGTATGACTTTTTTGTAAATATTGTGACAACATACTAAAGTGTGACTTTTTTGTCAAAATTTGGACGACATACTAACTTATGACTTTTTTGTCAAAGTTTGGACCACATGCTAACCTATGACTTTTTTGTCACATTTTGGACGACAAACTAAAGTATGACTTTTTTGTCAAAATTTGGACGACACACTAACCTATGACTTTTTTGTCACATTTTGGACGACATACTTAAATATGACTTTTTGGTCAAAATTTAGACGACATAGTAAAGTATGGCATTTTGGTCAAATTTGGACGACATACTAACCTATGACTTTTTTGTCAAAATTTGGACGACATACTGACCTATGACTTTTTTGTCACATTTTGGACGACATACTAACCTATGACTTTTTGGTCAAAATTTGGACGACATACTATCCTATGACTTTTTTGTCAAAATTTGGACAACATACTAACCTATGACTTTTGTCAAAATTTGGACGACATACTAAAGTATGACTTTTTGGTCAAAATTTGGACGACATACTAAAGTATGACTTTTTGGTCAAAATTTGGACGACATAGGAAAGTATGACATTTTGGACACATTTTGGACAACATACTAAAGTATGACTTTTTGGTCACATTTTGGACGACATACTAACCTATGACTTTTTGGTCCAAATTTGGACGACATACAGACCTATGACTTTTTGGTCAAAATTTGGACGACATACTATCCTATGACTTTTTTGTCAGAATTTGGACCCAAAATGTTCACCCTATACGGAACTTGAACTAACAACGCCAGGCTCTGCAGACCAGTGCCTTACCCATAAGGCCACTGGTATTCCTTAATGTGTTGAAGGACATACTGAACTATGACTCTGTAATCACATTGTGGTTGACATACTAACCTATTCTTTTACGTGAAAATTTGGACGACATAGTAAAGTATGGCATTTTGGTCAAAATTTGGACGACATACTAACCTATGACTTTTTGGTCAAAATTTGGACGACATACTAACCTATGACTTTTTTGTCAAAATTTGGACAACATACTAACCTATGACTTTTGTCAAAATTTGGACGACATAATAAAGTATGACTTTTTGGTCAAAATTTAGACGACATAGTAAAGTATGGCATTTTGGTCAAAATTTTGACGACAAACTAACCTATGACTTTTTTGTCAAAATTTGGACGACATACTAAAGTATGACTTTTTGGTCAAAATGTAAACAACATAGTAAAGTATGGCATTTTGGTCAAATTTGGACATACTAACCTATGACTTTTGTCAAAATTTGGACGACATACTAAAGTACGACTTTTTTGTCAAAATTTGGACGACATAAAGTATGACACTTTGGACACATTTTGGCAACATACTAAAGTATGACTTTTTTGGTCACATTTCAGGCAACATACTAAAGTATGACTTTTTGGTCACATTGTGGTCGACATACTAACCTATTATTTTACGTGAAAATTTGGACGACATAGTAAAGTATGGCATTTTGGTCAAAATTTGGACGACATAGTAACCTATGACTTTTTGGACTAATTTTGGACGACATACTAACCTATGACTTATTTGTCAAAATTTGGACAACATACTAACCTATGACTTTTGTCAAAATTTGGACGACATACTAAAGTATGACTTTTTTGTCAAAATTTGGACGACATACTAACCTATGACTTTTTGGTCACATTTTGGACGACATACTAAGCTATGACTTTTTGGTCAAAATTTGGACGACATACTAATGTATGACTTTTGTCAAAATTTGGACGACATACTAAAGTATGACATTTTTGGTCAAAATTTAGACGACATAGTAACCTATGACATTTTTGACTGATTTTGGACGACATAGTAACCTATGACTTTTTGGTCAAAATTTGGACGTCATACTAACCTATGACTTTTTGGACACATTTTGGACGACATACTAAAGTATGACTTTTTGGTCACATTTTGGACGACATACTAACCTATGACTTTTTGGTCACATTTTGGACGACATACTAAGCTATGACTTTTTTGTCAAAATTTGGACAACATACTAACCTATGACTTTTGTCAAAATTTGGACGACATACTAAAGTATGACTTTTTTGTCAAATTTTGGACGACATACTAACCTATGACTTTTTGGTCACATTTTGGACGACATACTAACCTATGACTTTTTGGTCCAAATTTGGACGACATACAGACCTATGACTTTTTGGTCAAAATTTGGACGACATACTATCCTATGACTTTTTTGTCAGAATTTGGACCCAAAATGTTCACCCTATACGGAACTTGAACTAACAACGCCAGGCTCTGCAGACCAGTGCCTTACCCATAAGGCCACTGGTATTCCTTAATGTGTTGAAGGACATACTGAACTATGACTCTGTAATCACATTGTGGTTGACATACTAACCTATTCTTTTACGTGAAAATTTGGACGACATAGTAAAGTATGGCATTTTGGTCAAAATTTGGACGACATACTAACCTATGACTTTTTGGTCAAAATTTGGACGACATACTAACCTATGACTTTTTTGTCAAAATTTGGACAACATACTAACCTATGACTTTTGTCAAAATTTGGACGACATAATAAAGTATGACTTTTTGGTCAAAATTTAGACGACATAGTAAAGTATGGCATTTTGGTCAAAATTTTGACGACAAACTAACCTATGACTTTTTTGTCAAAATTTGGACGACATACTAAAGTATGACTTTTTGGTCAAAATGTAAACAACATAGTAAAGTATGGCATTTTGGTCAAATTTGGACATACTAACCTATGACTTTTGTCAAAATTTGGACGACATACTAAAGTACGACTTTTTTGTCAAAATTTGGACGACATAAAGTATGACACTTTGGACACATTTTGGCAACATACTAAAGTATGACTTTTTTGGTCACATTTCAGGCAACATACTAAAGTATGACTTTTTGGTCACATTGTGGTCGACATACTAACCTATTATTTTACGTGAAAATTTGGACGACATAGTAAAGTATGGCATTTTGGTCAAAATTTGGACGACATAGTAACCTATGACTTTTTGGACTAATTTTGGACGACATACTAACCTATGACTTATTTGTCAAAATTTGGACAACATACTAACCTATGACTTTTGTCAAAATTTGGACGACATACTAAAGTATGACTTTTTTGTCAAAATTTGGACGACATACTAACCTATGACTTTTTGGTCACATTTTGGACGACATACTAAGCTATGACTTTTTGGTCAAAATTTGGACGACATACTAATGTATGACTTTTGTCAAAATTTGGACGACATACTAAAGTATGACATTTTTGGTCAAAATTTAGACGACATAGTAACCTATGACATTTTTGACTGATTTTGGACGACATAGTAACCTATGACTTTTTGGTCAAAATTTGGACGTCATACTAACCTATGACTTTTTGGACACATTTTGGACGACATACTAAAGTATGACTTTTTGGTCACATTTTGGACGACATACTAACCTATGACTTTTTGGTCACATTTTGGACGACATACTAAGCTATGACTTTTTTGTCAAAATTTGGACAACATACTAACCTATGACTTTTGTCAAAATTTGGACGACATACTAAAGTATGACTTTTTTGTCAAAATTTGGACGACATACTAATGTATGACTTTTTTGTCAAAATTTGGACGACATACTACTGTATGACATTTTGGTCAAAATTTGGATGGCATACTAACCTATGACTTTTTGGTCACATTTTGGACGACATACTAACCTATGACTTTTTGGTCAAAATTTGGACCACATACTAAAATATGACATTTTTGGTCAAAATTTAGACGACATAGTAACCTATGACTTTTTTTTACTGATTTTGGACGACATAGTAACCTATGACATTTTTGACTGATTTTGGATGACATAGTAACCCATGACTTTTTGGTCAAAATTTGGACGACATACTATCCTATGACTTTTTGGTAACATTTTGGACGACATAGTAAAGTATGGCATTTTGGTCAAAATTTGGACGACATACTAAAGTATGACTTTTTGGTCAAAACTTGGACGACATACTAAAGTATGACTTGTTGGTCAAAATTTGGACGACATAGTAAAGTATGACATTTTGGACACATTTTGGACAACATACTAAAGTATGACTTTTTGGTCACATTTTGGACGACATACTAACCTATGACTTTTTGGTCCAAATTTGGACGACATACAGACCTATGACTTTTTGGTCAAAATTTGGACGACATACTATCCTATGACTTTTTTGTCAAAATTTGGACCCAAAATGTTCACCCTATATGGAACTTGAACTAACAACGCCAGGCTCTGCAGACCAGTGCCTTACCCATTAGGCCACTGGTATGCGTTAATGTGTTGAAGGACATACTGAACTATGACTCTGTAATCACATTGTGGTCGACATACTAACCTATTATTTTACGTGATAATTTGGACGACATAGTAAAGTATGGCATTTTGGTCAAAATTTGGACGACATACTAACCTATGACTTTTTTGTCAAAATTTGGACAACATACTAACCTATGACTTTTGTCAAAATTTGGACGACATACTAAAGTATGACTTTTTGGTCAAAATTTGGACGACATACTAAAGTATGACTTTTTGGTCAAAATTTGGACGACATAGTAAAGTATGACTTTTTGGACACATTTTGGACAACATACTAAAGTATGACTTTTTGGTCACCTTTTGGACGACATACTAAACTAAGAGTCAAAATATTCACCCAATATGGGACTTGAACTAACACTCCCAGGCTCTGCAGACCAGTGCCTTACCCATTAGGCCACTGGTATTCCTTATTGTGTTGAAGGACATACTGAACTATGACTCTGTAATCACATTGTGGTCGACATAATAACCTATTATTTTTACATGAAAATTAGGATGACATACTAAAGTATGACTTTTTTGTCCAAATTAGGACGTCATACTAACCTATGACTTTTTTGTCAAAATTTGGACGTCATACTAACCTATGACTTTTTTGTCAAAATTTGGACGACATACTATCCTATGACTTTTTTGTCAAAATTTGGACCCAAAATGTTCACCCTATATGGAACTTGAACTAACAATGCCAGGCTCTGCAGACCAATGCCTTACCCATTAGGCCACTGGTATTCCTTATTGTGTGGTCTTAAAGGCCATACTGAACTATGACTCTGTAATCACATTGTGGTCGACATACTAACCTATTATTAGTATGGACTTTTTTGTCCAAATTAGGACGTCATACTAACCTATGACTTTTTTGTCAAAATTTGGACAACATACTAACCTATGAGTTTTTTGTCACATTTTGGACGACATACTAACCTATGACTTTTTTGTCCCATTTTGGACGACATACTAACCTATGACTTTTTTGTCCCATTTTGGACGACATACTAACCTATGACTTTTTTTCAAAATTTGGACAACATATTTACCTATGATGTTTTTGACTGATTACGGACGACATACTATATTATGACTTTTTTGACTGATTTTGGACGACATACTAACCTATGACTTTTTGGTCAAAATTTGGACAACATACTTAAGTATGACTTTTTGGTCACATTTTGGACAACATACTAAAGTATGACATTTTGGTCACATTCTGGACGACATACTAAAAAGTATGACTTTTTGGTCAAAACTTGGACGACATAGTAAAGTATGACATTTTGGTCAAAATTTTGACGACATAGTAAAGTATGACATTTTGGTCACATTTTGGACAACATACTAAATTTTAAGACTTTTTTGGTCACATTTCAGACGACATACTAAAGTATGACTTTTTGGTCAAATTTTGGACAACATACTAAACTATGATATTTTGGTGACTTTTTGGACGACATACAAATGTATGACATTTTTCTCAAATTTTGGAAAACGTACTAAACTCTGACATTTTTCTCAAATTTTGGAAAACGTACTAAACTCTGACATTTTACTCAAATTTTGGACGACATACTAAACTATGACATTTTTGTCAAATTTTGGACATACTAAGCTTTGACATTTTTGTCAAATTATGGACGACATTCTAAACTATGATATTTTGGTGACTGCATTATAATATCTGAAAATGTGGATTGAACCTTTCAAACTTAATTGAAATGGTTGTTCTGCAAATAACTTATGTTAGACTGATTCCACACTTGGGATATTCACTTGTTACAGCAGCAAGGATCTGGGTTAGACACATGAAACAATACAAGAAGTACTATATAAGTACTCTAAAATTAAATAAGCACTATGAAAAACATATTGTACAGCAGTGGTCAGCAATTTGTGGCCTGTGGGCCAAAACTGTACACTGCTATGAATATAGGAAACAAAAACTGGATCATTTTTTGTGTCAAATGCAGCTTAAAATTAGTCAAACGCCACATAATGTTACACTTAGTGAAACTAAGAAACTGCTGCAGCCAGATTCACCAGCAACAACAACAAAACACAGTACAACACACAACAGCGTGAAGCTCGCACAACAATCACAATATCAACACAAATCAGCCCACAGTTTCCCCACTGTTACTAAACAATAAACAGTAAACAATGCAGCAATGCAACACAGCAAAACAAAAACTCACCCAGTGCTGAGGTTGACTCGTCCCGGTGCAGCTGCAGTACAGTACAATACAGTCCGTTTACTTTCATGGTGTGGACGAAATATATACTGGTTCAGCGTTCTAAAAGGGTCGGGCCGGCCCGACAAACCCGACCCGACCCGCGGGTTCGGACTGAAAAAACGTGTAAATGAGACGGGTCGGGCCTCGGGCTTCCTTTTTTCCGTTCATAAAACACATTTCTTGCAGGTTGTAAATCATATGTCAACGTTATCTGCGCAGCAGCCGGTACCGGAGGACCCAGATGACGCGAGCCAGGAGACGCGTGCTGTGTCTCCCGCTGTAAAGAAAACACCCCGCTTCGATCATTGGGAAAATGTATTCAGAGAGTCAGGTTGTAATTTTCAGGCCCGTTGAGAACTCTATACTGGATACAAATATTCGCATTTTCCGTTTTCATTTTTTGGGGAAGAAAAAAATCCTTGTAAATTTTCATGTTGAAAAAAAGAGACAGGAGCAGCGACAAAGTTCAACATCGCTGTCCTCTGTCCTAAACTACTAACTTTAGCTAACTATTAACTTGTTAATCGCACATTTAAGGTTACACGGGTGTAGCTAATGTTGCTAATGACGTACCTGAGGACCAGCATACACCTCGGCAAGGCCAGGACATTTACATGTATAATGAATACACACAGGATTTCAGAATGCGTTGTAATATTTTTTAAATTCAGTAGCTATAGTATAATATACTATAGCTACTGAATTTACTACTGCTACTATACTATATACTAAGTATATAGTATAGTAGCTGCATTTTGATCGCCACGCTGCCAGAAATGTGATATTGGTGGGAAATGTACACACAAATGTACACACAAATATTTTATTTTAGATACTATTGCCCAGAGGCAGTAGTATTTAAAGATCCGCTCTGTTACTGTAGAAGGTGTAAGTACCTATTTTAACAGTTGAAACATGAAATGAAAAAAATGGATTATGTCATTTCTAAGAGATTATATTACAACCACCAATTCTCATATTATTTTATTTACTCAAACACTGTAACATGACACTGAGTCGCAATAAAATATGGTGATTTGTGAGTGTATGGGTATTTAATTATTCACCTTAATTGTAACTCAGTGACTGGTTAATCCTCATTGATTCCTGCAGTCTGAGCTGCCAAACTACATGTGCTTTTATTTACTGGGCTGTTGGCAGCGGCGTCTCTGTCCAAGGGAAGAAGCTCCATTCTCTGTCTGAACCAGATCAATATCCTATTATAGTGTTTCAGATGGAAATGGCTTAAAGGAAAGAAAGAGAAATCACCTCATATATTATGACAACGCCAATCCATGGACGTGTCTTTCTGCTTTTTCTGTTCAGAGATGAGGTTAGGGTGAAATAGCTGGGAATGGGATTTGTTGAATTTAAGAGAATATGAAGGACCAAAAGCACAAAAGAGAAAAATGGACTGTTGATGGAAGCACCGTAAACAATCTGACAGTGCGCTGTTAAAAAAACATCTGCTTGATATGAGACACTGAGAGAAGAGGAGTGTAGAGGGTGATGAAGGAAAAATCCATGCAACACGTCTCAATGTTATTATGGGTGTTTTTTTTTTTAATTGAAACCAGCTTCACTGATAACAAACATGCAATATCACTGTACAAGCCAACACCACAGATAAGTGTTACTCATTCAAGTCTTGACACTTTATCAAGGATTAGCCCCACACACACACATACACACACACTTTCAGATGTTGTACAGAGATAAACACTCTCTACCTCTTTTGCACTTTGACATACACGGACACCCACTCACACTAAAACACACTCACGCGCTCAGTCATATTTACATATCACAGTGAATGATGGGTAAAAACGATGCAGGGAGGAGGATAACACTGTTTTCTCCTGGTCCAACCAGAGATGAGAATGGGAGCACAGTTCCAGTGATAGCAAGTGAGTCTCTGGCTGAGGTGGGATAAGAAGTGAAATGATGACAATGGCGATGTGAGTAGAAAACGAGACCTTTTATCGGCATCCCAAAATCTGTGCACTTTGAAAGAATGCCTCTTAGGATTTATAGAAACAGGATGAGACTCCTATTAAAGAAAACACATCAGCGTAGAGTTTTGGTTTTTTTTTCCTCATTTTTTTGTCAAATCCACTCAGTCTGTGCTACATTTAGATGCATGGTGTAATTACAGGTTACAGGTCATGGTTTCATAAATAGGTTTGGGGTATTGCTTGGATGATATACAGTAACAACTGATATCATTCTCTGTCAATGCGCTTCTAGTAATGCAAATCAAAACCCAAGAAAAACAAACAAAAACAAAATAAAAAGAAAAAGGCCACACTACCAAAAATAAACCCCTCAATTCGAATAAATAAATAAATAAATAAACACTTTAAAATGTCATACAAAATTCTGACATTACCCTTTTTTTCCCAACATTTAATGGAAGTCCTGTCTACAAATGTAAGATAATAATAAATATATTTATTATTTTTTAGTGACAGTTAGGTTTAAGTGGTTTTATTTGGGATATCTCGTATCTTTAAGCAAAAACTGGATTATAAACAGTAGGAAAGATCTCTGCAGAAACTCTGTTTAATACTGCTCATATCACAATGGTTACGACACGATAAAATACTGCAAATTATCAAAACTGTACAGGAAAACTTACAAGTTTCTCTAAAATACATTTTCACTGTTAGCGTGTGAGAAGACGTCTCCATCTGCTCAGCTGAACAGGAGCCTGTCCTTCAGATGGACTGACGACGCAGCACCTGTATGACAGTCAGTGCCCATCGCTTTTTTCCTCTTTCTCTCTGCTCTAAGCCGACTGTTCTGCCCTCTGTTGCTCTGGTCTGGAGCAGAGCATCAGTCCTCCGTGTTTCTCCACCTCGCCACAAACATCTGAGGCTCTCACTGATGGCTACTACAACTCTACATGGAGCCGGACACTCACAGTCTATACGGAGAGAAGACTGCAGCAGGGTGAGCCAGCCCTTACGTTTCTACTGGATGTCTACTGAGTTCTTCTTGCACAGACCTACTCCAGTTTGTATTTTTCAAATGTTGTAGACACATTTTTTTTTTTTCCTCTTTTCTGTGTCGTGTATTTTAATTTTTTTTTTACGTATTTATTAGATATTCCTCAAGCTAATCTACTTCACGGTTACAGGTGTGAGTGTTAGTGGCGCACCACCAGGTGGTGGAGTGTTTCGGCTGGGTGAGGGCAGTGCCACCCTGGTAGTGTGTGTATACAGTGGGCTATGTATGTGTTTTCAGTGTTGTAAAGGGTGTGTCTGAGCCAGCAGGTCAGCGGTGGCGGTAGTGTCTCATGAGTGGGACAATGCAGGAAGGAGGACCCGACAGCTTGAGAAAAGGGTGCTGGAGGAGTTCCTGGGCCGTGGCTCTCTGAGAGGGTTCCCTCACCAGCATCCGGTCCAGGAAAGATCGCAGCACCGAGGACACCTGGAGGTGGTGAAAGAAATACTTCAGCTCTGACCCGTAATCATTGTAAAATAGTTATGACCTAGCGATGGTAGCTTCAGGATATTTACATATTTTCAGTTAAAATGAGTTGCAACTACGACACATGAATATGGAAGGCTAAATATGGAAGCCTAATCTCTACGGAGTGATGTTTCTGAGGAAGACGATGATGATGAGGACATGTCTGGCCATATATTTTTGAACCGTGAGCTGCTGAGGAAGGAAAACCTGGAGAAACTGGCTCATCCATATGTTTGGTTGGGTTGGAGTGGGGCGGAGCATCAAAAGAATCAGTCAGGAATCAAGACTCACGAATCATCAGAAGTCTCAAAGTATATGTGATGGTATAACAACTTCTAAAATCCAATGGTAATATTGGGGAAAACATCTCTTTTGATATAATTAGGTCACATACGGGAGTGTAGGTGACATTTCAAGCAAAACATACATGATTAAAGAAGATTCCGATTCACCAAACCAGCCAGAGTTGCAGCCAAATCCAGAACAAGTGAAGTAAATGGTGACCATTCCTTCAAACGTAAAAAAAAAAAACAACATACCTCACCTTTTAGGAATGGTGATTTCCAAATCTCCAGCTCTTTCTCTCTCTGCTGCCTTTATGACAAATTATGGTTGCCTGCTTGCATGCTAACATAGGCGTGGACTTATCTTGAGTTCTCACTGATCTTTTCTCCCTGGAGAGATTTCACACTGTCCAAGTGTTCAGTTGTGCGGACTCAACTGAACAGTTGGATGACACCAGAGGAGCAAGATGGAGACATTTTTTGTGGCTATCATTTACTTCAATTGTGTTGGATTTGGCTGCAAGCCTGAAAATGTCACAATGTCAGAAACTAAGACTGCAAAGAAGACCAAAAAGAGAACTGATATATGTAAGAAATGACATGAACATTGAAAAGGAACGTGTGCTAATAATGATATTTTCTTTAATATTGTGACAAATCTACCTTGTGTGATTCTTTTAACCGTGGGGGCAGGTTGTCTCGTATCCTCCTCATGGCCTGCAGAGGGGGCTCGTTAAAGTAAGGTGGCTCTCCATCCACCATCTCAATCACCATGATACCTAAGGACCAGATATCCACCTGCACACACACACACACACCACACATTTCATTCTCAAATGCCATGCACAATATTAAGCGTGTGTCTTTCTTAAGCTTCTATCATCGTTAATCTGTGCACGTGTGTGTTCCTTGTCCTCACCTCTGTCCCATAAGGTAGTCTAGAAATGACTTCTGGTGCCATCCAGTACGGCGTGCCCACGAGGGACTTCCTTTTGGGCACCTCTTTGGAAACTTGTGCACAAAAGCCAAAGTCTGACAGTTTGATCTGCAAACACACACAAACAGCATACGGCCATCAGCTTCCACTCTTCTCGTGTGCGTGTATCCAGACATACAGCTGGGACTACATTAGTTCAGAACCTCAAGTGCACTGACCCATTGTGAAGCGCTTTCATAAAAAATACACTAATCCCTGTATTAGTGGTTAATTATCCTCCAATTAATCATGTCTTATCAGCTCATTCGGATGCATTAGGCAGGATTTAATTACTGGGGCACGAGTGGTAATAGATGATGATGAGTTTCTGGCACTGGCTGTTGACAAGTAGAGGGAATGACACCCATGAAGAAGGTCAGTGAGTGTGTGAGAGAAAATGCGTGCGCGTGTGTGTGCTGAAATTACGAGGGACAGACATTTTTTTACAAGTAGTGGTTTTTGCCAACCACAGGACAGTTACTCAGTGCATTTCAGCATTTAAACATGATCACATTAAATGTGTTGGTACAACCATCTTACACATATCCAGTGAGCAGCAGTTCTCTCAAATAAGCACCTGTTACACCCACAGTACGCAGAATCATCTCTGAACGCACAAAGATATTACAGTACAAGACCACACCTGGAGCCACTCCTGACACTCACTACTGTATATCATGCGTCTTGTGTACCTAATAAAATGGCTGGTGAGAGTATACTTGGTGTATTGGTAAGATGCAGAAAAAAACACCACACCTAACACACACACACACACTCAGCATCTGCACTTACCCTTCCATCACTGGTCAGGAGAATGGAGTCGCTCTTGATGTCGCGGTGGATGACGCCCTGTGTGTGCAGGTATGACAGAGCCCTCAGCACTGACAGACACACTGTAGCAATCTGCTCCTCGTTCATCCTGTACGGAAACACACAAATAAACACGTGTCAGCAATAAATGTGCAGGTCGTGTACACGAGGAAACCATCATGCGGTACAAGCAGCATCATCTATTAAAACTAATTGTTGATGAAAGTCGTTCACAGTATCAATTACGGTATTCATATTTTTCTCTATACTATTTCTCCTTTATTCGTATTTATTCGTTTTTATGAAGTTTTACAGTTACATAGTAATTTATCTTGCACCACGTGTTTCCTGTGTTTTCTTCCTCTGTGGTGCATCGCAGGACAAGACAAATGTGTCTGTCTTAAATCTATTTCCAAAAACTGTAAATCAAAAAAGACACGACAGTCAATCAATGGAGTACATTTCCATATTTCATATAATAAGACACGTTTTTTTGGGAGGCAGAAACTACACTTGTTCATTGGGCTACAACGCAGACAAATCTGGTCACAGACACTGCTGTCATCCTAAAGAGATTACAACACAACACAACAGATATGGAGTAGAAATCCGGTTTGAAAATATCCCCCCATAGCCTGCAGCGACTGTAGCTGTGATGTGCACAGCAGGCAGGAGGGTCCCATATGGAGAGAGGGGCGATGCAGTGTGTCTGCTCACACAGAAACTCATGGCTTCACTGAACATTAACATCTTCACCCAGCTGGCCTCTATGCGTGTGCACGTGTGTGTGTGTGTGTGTGTGTGTGTGTGTGTGTGTGCACTCTGCACTGCCATCAAACAGTGCATGTGTGGAAACAGCGGGACTTTCATTTTCATATAAGAGGTGCATGTGCATATTCACACAAGCACAGTACACACTGTTTGCTCATTTTATTTCTCACCTCTATCTGAAAGAATCTACTTTTGGGAGTCACTTACAAAACATAATGTGAAACAATCCCCCCACTACCACACACACCTAAGGCCACGCACGTGCACACATATAGATCCTCACACTTCACACTGCAGGCTGCAGCAGATTTTATTGTCACACATGTATGCATTTACAATCAAGAGAGATAAATGAGCCTTCTGCTAATGTAAAAACAACTGGCTAACTCAAAGAGAATGGGAGGCAAAAACAATTCATCTCTTACTGACGTACACACACATGCGCACACACACACACAAATAAAGCAACATGGACAATCAGAGTAGATGCAAACTCATTGAAATAGAAAATTGTTTCACATACACAAAGTAAAAAACAATTTTAATGAGCCTGTAAAGGTTGTCAAGGAGAGACTTACATAAGCACCTATGCACACACACACACACACACACACGCACACTTTTGCACATACACTGAGCGAAATCCCAGTGAAGTGCAACTCATTAAACAAGTCTTAAGGTATAATTGAAATTTGAACGTGAGTGAAATGGTATAGAAGCAGAGACGACCATTCTGCCACTGCTCACTCGCTGCGTGTGCGCCTGAAATTCAGTGTGTGCGTCTGTGTTGACGACAGCCCAGCGAGCTGATGAAGCTCACACAGCGCGAGGCAGGCAGTAGTGTTTTCCGCGACAAAAGGCTTAACAGAAATAGCACACGAGGCTTTCACCTGGACAAATGTGGCTGAAATTAGCGGAGGGGGGGAGGAATCACACACTGCAGTACTCCTTACATTATGAACGTGGATATTCAGTACAGTATAATGGCTCATTTGCATGTCCATGATTAAAACAAACTCAAACTGTCTTATTTTCTCAGTACGTCTCAGTAACCAAGTACCTTTTAACAAACACATATATTTTACTCTGTCTTTGTGTCTTTATTCAAATTTGACTGAATAATGACATGTTTCTTTGAAACACGGACATTCATCTCAATATCCAGGCAAAAGAATAGCTGGTGAGATGATGACAAGGGTAAAAAGGGTGAGTTAAAGACTAGCATGTGTATATAATACCCTATGTATTAGGTTTTTCTGAAACTCTCTCCCCCACACACACACACTGAGCACACAAAGAGACAAACATCTGCATAGGAGACTGTTCGAGGCTTCACCAAAGCATGTTATTAGCATCTGACACCACACAGTGCTAATGCTGACACTCCACACAAATGACTGTAATTAAACACCAGACACAAAGTAAACTTAAAACAATGAGATGGCAGCTCGGCACACGACTCGACAACAGAGAGGCAATTAAGAAAAGTTGGAGACCAATCATCTCAGAACGACTAAAACCGGGACTGAGAAACAACCCACCTGCTTGTAAGTGTAGAGCAAATTAAATGACCTCATGGTTTCCAACAACCTGTCTCAGTTTGATAATTACAAGCTAAACCCTGACTGAGGTCTTATCCACACAGACACAGAACTTTCACTGTGCAATCTTTTTTCTTTTTCATTCCTAAGAGGTTCTCCATTAACAACAGCATCATTTCATTAAATGTCTTCATATTAGACTTGTACAACAAGCACTATACAGTACTTACATACATAATATATATATGTATATATACATATAATAGCCCATGTTCAATCTTCCTATAATGTACATTCTCTTGTAACTTTTATAGTCATATTGTTAAAATCGTTCTATATTGTACTTTCTTAGAAATGCATGTTTATTATTGTATTATCTTTACTGCCTGCTATGACAATGTTCATTTCTAGACTAATAAAGGACCATCTTATCTTATCTTATCTTATCTTATCTTATCTTATCTTAAACTTCAGCTTTAATATTTTGAAGGTTACCTGGTGTGAGTCACAATGTCAGTAAGTGCTCCGCCCTCCAGGAACTCCATGACGACCCACAGCTCGTCTCCCACCAGGTAGCTGTTGTACATGTCCACCACGTTCTCATGATGGTAGTCCCTCATTATCACCACCTAAAAAAACACACACAGCATATATATGGTTTCATAATTATTTGTATACTCTGGATGCACATTTAATATGTTACTAAGACGTGATCTACTATTTCATTACTTCAATAAATGTATTTGTGCCATTTCAATTATTTATTAAATTAACAAAACGGTAGGCGCAACTATAAAGGGATTACATTCAGCAATTCATGAGATTACGCAAATCAAATTAGCTCCCAAGTGAACACCCACAGCTTCAGATGCATGCACACACTCGTTTATTGACATTTTTTCTGACAAACAAGCGATCACAAAGTTTTTTTTCCTGAAATTAAGATTAATTTCTGTTTAAGTGCAAATGAGACGGAGCTCATTTTTCAAAAGTTAGCATCGCCTTAAATAGAAACTGCCATGAATTAATTTGTTGCGGAGGTTTTTTCAGCGTGAACACTACTTCAATTTTAGTAAATAAATACCATTATGGATGCAAATGTGGTAGTGGTTCAATGAATACTATTTAATATTATATCATGAAGCAAGCTACACTTATTATGTGGGATAGAGATTTATTTTTATTAGGGCAACGGCAGTGGTGGAGCGAGTCGTCTTCCAAATGGAAGGTTGTGGATTACATTCCAGTCTCATCTTTACAGCTGCTTGTCTGATGTATCAGCAGCCATTGAGGAGTGGGCACGATACACTTTATCTTGAATGGTAAAACTGACCCACAGAAACACATTCAGCAACATTCATCTGGTTGGATGTTCTGCTTAAAGTGTGACTATACAGTAGTTTAAATATAGTGGTGACTGCTCTAAGACAGCTCAGTTTTGTGGTAAAATTTGTACTGCATTGTATTTACATTGAAGTACTAAACGTGCGCTAGAACGCGATTAGAACGTGTCCCTAGTTTGTGCAGAATCGGCTGTTTATCACGGATGACGGATCGTCTACCGCAATTTTCGTATGCCCTTAGCAGCTTCCGCATTAAAACCACTTTAAGCTCATCATCAACTGTTCTCTGTGGGATGGCACATAGTAGTTTATGTTTACTGCAGTGAGCAGTAAACATAAACACAAAAAAAGTGTTTGGACAAACGTGGCAAAAACCACACTTCCAGGGAAGCTCATCTTCTCTGGAGCAGTGGGCAGGTGTGGATGCTGGGCTTCTGGATGATGATTAGAGGAACTGTCTGAAAGGCGGAACCCGTTTTTGATTGACAGCGTTGCAGAAACATACACAATGTGGATTTTAGCAAGTGAAGTGTAGACAGATTGTTGTTGTGTGTTATTTGCTCTTTTGTACATATACACTGAGAATAAAAATAAATAAATAAAATAAATAAAAATACTATTACAGTTTACACAATTATCGCATTTCCTTGTTCTAGTTGTTTGTTTGCAGAATTAATGTATAAATATAACTGGGTCTGAAATGAGCTTCCCCTGTTTCAAAGAGCAGCAGCCGCCACTGCTGCAGTTACTCTGCCAGTCTTTCACACCTCATTAAAAAGCAGCTCTCTCCTCTGCTGTTTCCTGAGGTCCATCTTCTTCACAGCCACCTGCTTGCCACTGTGTTTCTCACTGGCGATGCACACGATACCCGTGGAGCCCTCGCCAATCTTGATAAAGCTGTCCAGGTATTCCCGAGGATCGCCTGGAGCGAAAGAGAAATATAACTTAACACCAGAAAACAAACATGGGGACAAAACAAGGTAGTTCAGTATAGCTTTTACTTCACTGTCCATTGCTTACCTGGGTTGACCACCAGTTGGAGAGCAGCTCTGAACTGCTCATGGGAAACTCTGGAGGGCTGAGTGTCTGAGCTTGACCCCCAGGAAGGAGGGGGATAAGCCCCCGGGGGAATGTAAGGTGATGAAGGCTGTGAGTAGGCCCCCTGTATGGAAACATGCATACATTCACACAAAGACTGTTTGCCTACATGCAAGTACTTATGCACTCGTCACTGAAAGCACCTTGAAAATGATGGTCCCGACTTCCTGGTTGGCCTTCATACATCACATATTTTATATTGTCTGTCTTTGGAACACGGCCTATGCTGCTTCTCCTTATTTTTTATTGATATGTGTTGCTATTATTATGTTAATGCATTTTTCTTGAGTAGTTTGCCTTATTCCATCAATCTGCAAATGCACTAGAGACATAAATTAGCCAATGACTGTAATCTGTCATATTAACATGGGGATGTTCATGAATGGGCAATGCCCATACGAAATAAATAAATAAATAAAGCTTAGTAAATTCAAGCACACTTACAAAACATCATAAAAGCATGTGGTTTTTTTTTCACAATCAACAATGCCATCATTACACTGTTCAGTGAAATTATGATAACTTTAAAATCAAACCTTTTGGGCTCCTTGTCAACTTTTGACAATATTGTTTTCTTATATTAATTATACATTTTTTAGAAGCATAAGGATTTCACCCTGTATACTAATTTTATTAAATATTATTCAATTTGACAGACACAATTTATATTATATTTATATTTTTTGTAAACAGTTTCCATGAGTTTTCCATGACTAAAGCATCTCTATCATACTTGATATCATTTTTTTTATCCGAAACCAGAGAACACACTGTACCTGCGGGGTGTACGGTGGGCTCGGCTGCGAGGGCGGATGGTGGTAGGGCGAGGGTTTGTAATGGTGGAACATCGGTGGGTAGGGCAGGTGTACTGGGGGGTAGCCAGGTGGCTTGCTGTGGCTCTGAGGTAGCTTAAGAGGCCCTCTGGGATAGGTGTCGCCACCCATAACCTGGGGACTGCCATCACGTGAAGGCCGCTCGTAGTCACCCTGGAGGAGACATGAAAATAACGGATGACTGACGAATACAAAAACAGTTATTATAATTAAGAAAAAGAGACACTGATATGAAACTTTTTGATGACAGAGTTCAAACAATTCTTCACACCTTGGAACTTTTAATCAGTTTAACATTAGTACTGAAAGAAGAGGCCTAAAAATACTGTCCAGTTGCATACATTCTGAGATTAGCAGTTGTACTGAATGCATGCATGAACACACACTACACTCCCAGTCCCAGGTACAGTATGTCTGCAGCTACACCGGTCCTCCGACAGGACATAATGTAGACCATTTAGTCCACAGGACAGACTCCATACTTTATCATTAACACCCCACAAAGTTCCTCAACGACTCCATTCATCATCAAGAAACCCAGCGAGGATCCAGATCTGGGACACACCGTTTCTTAAAGATCCCAGGAACACGTGAGGCTCCTTTAAAGTCGTGGCAGAGCAAATGCAGGAAACCTCTATTAATAGCTCAGAGTTGTATGACTCATCTTAAATGATGTGACTCATAACAGATGCACACACACACACACACACACACACACACACGGAGGAGAATCTCAGACCGCAAATGACCAAACCAGTAATGACGATGATGATGATGAACCGGTCTTACTTACAAAAAAAAAAGGAATATGGCAAATTGGAAAAAGGAAATTAACTGAAATTGCTGAAAGTATAACAGATGGGCCAAGAAATAAGATAAAATATAAATCAGCAATTTTTGCAAATTCAGCTCCTTTAGAGACAGACACTCACTGCTATTTTCATGAATGAAAGCACATGGTTGGTGTAGTGGTTAGCACTCCTGCCTTTGCAGCAACAAGGGTCTTTCTACATGGAGTTTGCATGTTCTGTGTGTGTGTGTGGGGGTCGGGTGGGGGGTGTTTCTCCAGGTTCTCTGGTTTCCTCCCACAGTACAAAAACATGCAATATGGGGATTAGGTAATTTGAACACTCTAAATTGACCATATGTGTGAGTGTAAGAGTGGATGGCTGTTTGTCTCTATGTGGCCATGTGAGGGACTGGCGACCTGTCCAGGGTGTACCCCGTGTTTCACCCTATGTCACCTGAGATTGGCGCAGCTCCCCCTGCGACCCTCATGTGGAGGATAAAGCGGTAGAAGATGGATGAATGAACAATGCCAGTAGTCCAGGATGTGAGAGATACACTAAGAGCAGTGCATCAAAGCTGATTGAATTAAGATTCAGATCAAATTGAAATGACTGTTGTCTCAGCTCCTAAAAATGGTCTTTAGCCAGCATGTTCTTTAAATCGGGCATAGAATATAATTAGAAGATAACAGAAAACTGCATCTGTTTCAGTTTCTGTTTATCGGCGTCTTCTCTGTGCCTCCTCTCACATACACTCACATGCACACACAACACGTGCATAGACAGGAGCCGGAGCCATAATGTGTTGGAATGGTGTATAATTACATGGTGTGAACTCTTTTAATCAATCACTCAGACTGCGTATGTGTGTGTATGTGCGTGTGTTGGGGAGGAAGGTGAGCGGCCCAGCCTCGCGCCTCACTATCATTGGCCGGCACCACTGGCTGGCTGTCAGCCAAGGGTCTCCTGATCCATGTTGGTTAAACGTGCATTAATCTGAGTTTGGCAGGGTAATCAACAACCTAACTCAACTGTGAAATTGAATTCCGCGGTGGAACATCGTTCGGCCAGTTTTATGCTAAGGCTGCAGAAAAGGAAAGTGCCGCAACATCAATTTGTCACCGAGAGCTGCGGCGCCGAGCTCATACTCACCACAGAACACAGAGAGAGAGAGAGAGAGAGAAGAGAAAGGAAAGGGGGAGAGAGGGAGTGTGTGCTTGTTTGTATCTTGTGTGTGTGTGTGTGTGTGTGTGTGTGTGTGTGTGTGTGTGGCCAAGTCTGCGTGGTGTCTACTGTTACATCCCCACTGGCTCCCAACAACAGCAGCAGGGAAAGAGAAGGATTTACTTCAGTGGTGTGAGCAGGCTGAATGGGAGGGAGAGGGAAGAAAAGGCAGAGAATAAGAGAGGATAGAGAAAGTGGATTTGTTACAAGGTCCGTGAGCCAAGAAGAATAGTGCTTCTTAATCTGCCACATGACTCCTTTTTCTTTTCTCTATTACTGTTGTAAAAATCTGTAAATTGGGGCATAGTTATTCAACAAACAGCATTTGATTATAGTTGATTTCATTTAGCCGACACCTGCTGGATCAGTACACATGCTGTGGAAGAGAGTTCACCCCTTTTAAGTCCTTAATATTTTCTATCGCCTACAAACGCTGTTCATTTTCAAAGAGGCAAATGTGTCCCCTCAAGCTAAACAAGTCAGAAAATGGCGATAATAAACAATATGTTAGGGGGGGAAAAAATGACCTTCTCCTGCATCACGCACAATCCTGCTTCTCTTGCATTCTTGTTTTATTTTTTTTCTCAGTGGCTATTTACTGAAGCATGCAGGTTAAATGGTTTTTCATCAAGGCACCCTGGGATCTACATCAGCAAACCCAGTTTTCCTCTCAGCTCCTGGACTCAGTGTGTGTGAAGGAGGGATATTGGAGAGCAGTGCACACTCCTGTGTAATGGACCTAATGGAGCAATGAAAGCTTTGGATAGAAAGAGGTGACCAACTCCTGCTGTTGCATTGACTGGCAGCATATTCTGCCCCCTGCTAATATCTACTAACCTGCAATATTCTAATATAAACTACAGTTTCAAATGCAATTCTCGATAACAATAATAATAATAATACTGATCTAAAATACCATTTCTCTGGATGTGGATGTGGACAACAACATCACAGACTAAAAGTGAACGTGTTTCTTACAGTGTAGTAAACCATTTATATATAAACATCTGCTGAATATAATTTTACTTTGAATTTCACACATCATTTTCCCCGTTTTATGTGTCTCGTTTATCTGTTTACATAGAGGACATGACACTGCAGCCTCTGAGCATCATTTCTAATGATTTAACACAACTCTATGCAGATGATACCGCACTGTATCAACATAATCACTCACACAGATGAAGCTTTGCAGTTATTTAAGATATTTACTCAGCAGCAATCTTCATTTTGACCTGCCAAGCTTATATAAACTTATATTTAATTTTTTTATTCCTGTTTATGTTAAAAGCACACATCATTTGCAAACTTTAATTCAATTATTGTAAGACTTTCCACTATAGCTTTAATCAAAAATCATACTATTGTCTGCAGGAAATGTATTAAAATAAAATTTAAATTAGTATTAATTATTATTATTGTGCCCATAAACTACAGCTAATTCATAGTTGCTTGTAGATTAGAGTGATTAGAGTGTGTTCTTTTGTGATTAGAATTTTTTTGGAATACTCATTTTATTCTTTACACTTTTTAATATTGTATTGTTTTTTATATGTTATATTTAATCACTGTTGAACATTTTACATTTTGTGGCCATTCTGTTTTCTCGCCTTGTCGCTGCCTCTGTCTTCTGCGTAACTGAGAGATCTCTGCTCGATGGTCAGTGTGAGTTTTAATTGATCTGTGTGCAGGGACAAGCCCCTGAAGAGAGCTAATTCTGTCCTGCGCGTGGCAGGGGCTGCCTCCTTTGCAGACGAGCAGATTAGCAGGTTGCACTGTTGCAGGTTGTCTGCTTGGCAAAATAGCCGGGAAATAAACGTGTAAAGAGAGAATGTGAGAGAACTAGAAAGAGAGGACAGAGAAGAGTGGGAAAAAAGGGGGAATGAATATGTGAAATTGGCTGCAGGTGGATGTGAGGTGGGACTAAATGAAGGCACACGTGTGTAATTTTCTCTGAAATGTTTCTACAGATGTGTCAAGGTAGGTATAAGTGTTGTGTTGACACGTTTCCTGGACAGCCACTGTAATCAAGTATATTATATGATATGCTATTATATGATTAAACACTACCAAAATCGTATCATATGACAGATATTTTTTTTTAGGTTTTCTCGTAATTACCTTAGTTAAGGTCTGTGAATTAGCAAGACTCTCCGAGAGACGAGGGTAGGTGTAGGAGCTGTATGGATGGGCCTGTGGAGGGTTCTTGAAAGCCCCGCTGGCTGCATAGGGGACATTTGGCTCCTGCAGCCCAGAGCCTGACCGAGATCGCTGCCTGATAGCTGGTGTAGGGCTCGTCTGCGTCACATAAGAACTCTTGGGTCTCTTTTCGTATTCGTCCCGTAGACCGCCGTAGCTCCACTCACTGTCTGGGTAGTTGATCTGCTCACTGTGCAGTGAGGCGCGGGATGGTGTGCCGACTGATGTGTCCCGGTAGTCCTGGCTGGACGAGCCACCCACTGACGCCCGGTAGTAGCCACTGGAGCCGACCCCACTGCCCACAGTGGAGGCCACCTCATCGGCTGACCGCCCTTTGCTCTCCAGGTAGGTGTGGTAGTCCGGGGGCAACTTTCCATAGTCTGATTTTTGGGGCATGGCGTCTGGGTAGAAAGGGCTGCGTATTGGGTGTGAGTGGCCATTCTGCTTGGTGAATCGATAGTGTCTCCCCACTGCCCAGTCTCCGTCTATGGAGAAGCTTGGTTTGCCAGGATCCAGAGAGAAGTCCCTGCTGGATGTGTCTAAGTCACAGGAGTAGCGGGAGTAGTAGTGATTGAATCCATTTTCCTCTGGGGCGCCGGGTCGACCACTGCCTGAGGGTTTGGAGCTGCTCCCGGCCTGGTGGGGACCCGGGGGACTCTCTTTACGCAGGGAGTTGGACCGCGTCACTGAGATGTTGTCAAACTCTTCTAGCAGGCCGTTGATGGATGCGTCTTTGGGCGGTCGGTTACCTCGAACAATTGTCTACAAGAAGAACAAAGACATTTAAACTTAGCATGCCAAAGAGTCTGCAGAATAAAAAAAACTAGATGGAGACGGCCCTGATACATTGGGTTGCAGTACGTTTGATTTCAGTGTAATCATTCCTGAATGAAAACTGAGCGAGATGAATTCAAATTCCTGTTTGATTCAATTCAGTTCGTTCAAAACAAAGCGGGAATTTCAATTCATGTGTATCAAGGCTTTGTGACAAGTGTGAAATGAATCATCACTTGCAGTAAATGAATGCTGATGTTTGACATCTGAAAGAACACAACAGCAGGCATTAGTCTACACAACCACACGTTGTTGTGAGATGGGATGCAGCTCGATAATGCATGGAGATAAATGACGGGGGAATCTCAGATGCTAAAAAGGAAACCGCTGGTGGATGAAAGGAGCTAATTCCTGCCCCATTTCCCTTGCAACAGATTAGCTTCATTTTCCGTGGGCTGATCAGGATACATTAATAGTCGTGATGTTCGGTGTAGCGCTCGTGAGGCTTGTGTGAGCTTGTGCTTGCACACAGAAACAGGGAGAGTGTGGAGGAGAGAGAGAGAGAGAGAGAGAGAGAGAGAGAGAGAGAGAGAGAGAGAGAGAGGCCGTACACATATGCTCACATCTGCTTCAAAGCAAAGGCAGCTTAAACATCAGGGGTGCTGCTTATCCCCTCCTACCTGGTGTTAAGCTCTTTACACGGCTGTGTCGTGAGTCATGGGGAACTGGTGCCACAGCAGTACTCCTAGACTCCCCCCACCGTGTGTGTGTGTGTGTGTGTGTGTGTGTGTGTGTGTGTGTAATGCTTTTTTTGGTTTTAATGTGGACTGTGAGGCTCACCACCTCCATACAGTAAAAATCGTGAGAGTGACGGCAGAAGCCCTGACAGACACACAGCCTTCATCTACTCTCTCTCTCTCTCTTGGATAAGACAGGAGCGACTGACTGTGTTAGAACAAACATGTTGCATGACTGCTGAGCTGAGAGGAGGCCGCGCTGTTGGGATTATTTGAATTTCAAACTCTTACATAATCTATTTGACAGGTTTTTGTCAAATATAAGTGCAACATTTTATTTCTGTATCACTGACTGTGTCTCAGAGATGTTTTACTTGCTTTGCAGCCTCCGAGTCCATCATGTCATAATCCTGTGAATACACAGTGTCACTATTTTGTATCTTGTTTTTAGTTTGTATTATTTTGTTCTCCTTATATCTAATGCCTAGATAAATATCATTGGTGTGCTGGATGTTTTTATGGTTTTGGGCAACTTTGAAATTTGTAATTTCCTGAAAAAAGTTATAGATTATCATCAACTCAATCCAAGTAGCTAAAATATGTAACTTCATCCAAGTCTGTGTTCGACACAAACAGCAGCCTTTAGTAAGGGACTATAACAACACACCTACGCCTATTGTTCATCTGTACGCCGTGACACACTCGTTAGTCTTTTCCGCACATAAAGGGTTTGCTGAACCGCACTTTACGTGCTACAGTGTCACATCAGCAGGTCCTTTGACAGCCTCGTTGTCCGTCACACGGCCTGTCATACTTGTCTCCCGCCTTGCTTTGTCTGTGTCACATGTGCTGAGGCAGAGTCTCAGAAAAGCTGGGCTAATCATCGGCACTGAGCCAATGTTTTGTTGACACAGCGACACATCTCCTGCAAACTGCCTCGCTGTCCTTTTATTCATCCAGGAGATTGTGGCTCCAGCCACAGTTAATAAAAGACAAATTATCACATCTTTACAACTGATCGATCCTTATGAAGACACTCTGCTTTCATTTCCAGCCATCCACACGAAGAGTAATGTCATGATGCCTGGTCTGTTGCTATTTTACTGCAAACCATGGGAAATTATTTCAAACATGCAATAGCAACCCCTTTTTCTTTAAGTCACATAATGTGCAAATATTTGAGGCAACACTGTCACACAGAGGTGAAGAGGATGAAGGTGGTGTGTAACATCCAACAAGCAGCTCAAGATCAGGTCAAGACCAAATATTTGTTGTGTTTTTATGGCTTATAATGTGTTTTAATCTATACAACATTTTGTGTTTTTAATGGACAGGATGCTCATCAATGATGTTGAGGAAAAAAACCTGATATTTTTCTCATCTGAACTTAATTCACCCTGCATGTTACTTTGGTAACTGCAATTGACCCTCATATTGTAACTTCTGCATTACTTTTTTCTGTTGGACTGTACAGAGAACGCTCTCTTCAGAGGCCTCTGCTATTTATTTCACACACACACACACACACATTGTCTCCCTCTCCTGTGTTTTGTTTCTTGGAACACCTTCCCTCTCCCTCTTGAACACTCCAGTTGCTCTCCTGTGTTTCAGAGCCATAGGCTGTTTGGTGCCGTGAACTGGAACCCAAGGTGAAATGGCCTATAAAAGCAGTGAGTTAAGTCACGCTGAGAGGTGGAGGCTGCTGCAGGACGGATGGTCCTTTAAACAGGTCGGTGAGTAGAAATCTATCATGCTCTGGAAAGATGTTGCAGAGCATGGAGCAGACTCGGACTGACATAAAAAAAAAAAACCTCAAGACGCATATAATGGCACTGTTCTTGTACTGCATGTAATGATGTAAAGTTAAATAAAATTATCCAGTGCAAATAAAACTGTTAATAATGTGATTTGTGTAAATCCAAAAAACGAGGCCGAGCCACATCATAGCACTCGGCATCGATGCTGGCGGATCGGAGCTGATACAATTGGCTGTAATTGAATAAAACATGATCATTTCTATTTGGTTCATAATCAATAACAACTGTGTCAGGGAGCACGGCAGGTACAGGGGATGGAGAGAGTCAGGGAGAACACAGCAGCGAATGAAACCGGGGGAGGTGATGGGGGTGCGGTGGAGGGGGAGAGGGAGACAAGGTTAATTGTGTGCCAAATCCCTGTCAAACGGCCAGAATCAGGCCTTAAAATCTTAACATTAATTTGAATTAGGGGGCTGATACTGGCTTCCATGGCACGCTCCCCCCTCCCCTATCCCACTTTTACCCCCAATCCTTACAGCTCTGTGAGCCTTGTGCACAGGTTGTGTGCAGCGGCAGCTGTGACAGCAGCCATATTTCACTGGCGTGCGGCGTTGGCCTGTCCTTTAGTGATAAGCTGTAATAGATCTACTCTCTCCGCTCACCATGGCCAGTTCAAGGTAAGCACAAGAGAGAGGAGAGGAGAGGAGAAAATGGGAAGATCACATGGGGGAAAGGGCATAGGAAGTGTGGATGGATGGATGGATGGACCAAACTGAAATGGGAGGACGATGTAAAAAGAACAACAGAAAAAGTAGTAGAATTTGAGAAAGAAAAAAGGAAAGGGTGGCGAAGGGGCGAGGGAGGGAGTGACGTAGAAAGAGAGCCATGAAAAATGAGGCTCATTGGGAGATAAGGGGGGATTAACCTTGCTGGTAATGAAGGGAGGGTGTGATGAGAAAAGAGAGGGAGGGATAATTAATGAGCTTGCCCTTCCTGTGACTCCTCACTAGAACCCTGGTTTGGAGGCTGTGCTTCACTGGTCAGCAGTTGTCCCGGGACAACTGAAGAGGAGGAGAGGCTCTGCTCCTCTGCTGCATGGATCATTACATACGCTGCCGTTCTATTGTTGTTTTTTCCTACTGTTTGCTGGAGTATGCACACAGAGTAACTTTAAAGCAGAAGCATGAATTCCTAAATTAGCATCTCTCATGCTAATGCCAAGTTTTGGCCAACTATTAGCTAAAAACTTATTTTGTGGAATAATTTGAAGTGATTTTAATGATTATAATGCTATAATTTGAAAGGTTGCATGGTTTTGTTCTGCAACTTTTTACCCCTGTCACTTTATTTGCTCTACTGCACAAAATAATGTACACGATGGGAAGGACATAAAAGGTTCTATATATGTGTGTGTGTGTGTGTGTGTGTGTGTGTGGTTGGCACATACACACAACAACAGGGGCAGGTGTGTAACTCCTCCCTCTCGGGTGTCTTTAGTCACACATGGAAGCACAACAACTACTACACCCCCCACTCACTGCCACACACACACACACACACACACTGCAGAATATCGCCCACTCAATGCGACCACTTTCAAGTCCTGCCAGTGCTCAAACACAAAGATTACACATATTTGTTTATATTCTCATATTATTGTGTTAAATGCAGTTTGTGATTTGCCTCTATACAAATAAAAGTGGACTGCAGTGGTACATGATGAAACACGTATTCACGGAAATAGAATCTCTCTTTCTATTCCCCCTCATTCTCTCTCTCCTCGCATTAAATCCCATGCACACACCATCTCTACTGAGTGGATTTCTGTCACGACTCACACTGCAGAGAGCAAACGCACACACGAACACACACACACACACACACACACACACACACACACACACACACACACACCTCAACTAAATTAACCTATCATTGTGGTTTTTTTCAGTCTAATCAACTCTAATCAATTTTAGGTTCACTATCTTGTCCAAGGACACTAGAAAATGCAGATTTGGGATCAACCATCAACCTTCCAATGGACCCACTGCACTTCCTGAGCTGCAGTCGGCTACGTCTGCCGACGCCGCTGCACCTGAGGTGCAATATCCCTCTGCATCAGTGACCAAATTGTGAGCAGAAGCTTATTCACTGCCGTCTGAGAAAGATGATATCAGAGAGCCCTTGAGACAACAGACAAAGAGCACACTCACGACTCTCTCCTGAGTGTCTCGATAAGCAGCAAACATGGCCCACAGTACTGACTAATGAATTATCAAATCACACAACCACTGCAGCTGATGCACAAGCGAAGAGCGAAGAGGCCATTTGTATTAAAATGAATCATCCATCACTCACAGTGATAAAAAATGGCTCTGCGTATTATCACCGCTCCGTATCAGGCTGATGATGACGATGATGATGATGATGATACTGTACATAACAATCGCTCCTGTCTCTTTTAACATTGCATGAATTAATGCCCAACATAAACCGACTGAGAGTGGGATGTCCTTATCCTCTGTCTCTCTCTGCTGGACGGAAGTGGAAAAAGAAATCTAAAATATAAGTGTGATGGAAACCTCCTGTAGCGGTGGTGCTGTTAGGTTATGTTTTTGTCTGTTTGTCTGTGAGCAGCTCAAAAAGCACAGGACAGGTTTAATGATGCTCTCTGAGGGTGTAGGCCGGGGGTGTTTGTTTAACGAGGGCCAGATTTGATAATATAAAGATTTCCAGGGGCCAGTGATCACTTCAGACCTTTAATTTTTATTGTCACAATTATAATTTTTAAATGGAAATGTAACCAAATCTAAGCCATTAAGCCCAGTGAATAAACTAGGAGGAAAAATGCCTTTATTTCACATCTGGAGTCAAATAACACAATATGAGATGAGAGCATATAGCTGTCTGTCACAGGTGGGTTTCAAACTGGGGACTCAAATCCTTACCAGCTGAGCTAATGGGGGTGACACATGAGCAAGGCCAAGTCCAAGTCCAAGTCCCTCCCTGGCCATAAATAATACATAAAATCGGAGCTGTAGGCCGTACAAAATCTCACAAGAGGACGGTGATGGGCACGTGGGCTGGACTTTGGACATGCCTGGTGTAGGTTATAGTCCAAGGAAGAAATGATGAGATTTTGGTGGTAATGTGGGAAACTGAGTGGCCTTGGTGAACAGCTACAATCACCATTCCTTTGGATTCTGCGAATGACTTCTCATCATTTGGAAACAGGAAATTCTCTGATCCAATTATACAATTTCAATTATGTTTTGAATTCTTTTAAAAAAAAAATTACAGCCTTCAAATTTTGTCAAATCCCACGTTCGTATTCAGACCTGTGCTTTTGTTGACTGGCTGTAGAAATATAAAAGGCCGCTCAAATAATTCAGCATGACACACTTATTATCAGAACAGTACTTCATGTATATTTCTACATAAATTCTTGCACACAAATAAGACACCTTTTTGAGTTTTGTTTGGCTTGTATTTCCAGTTTTGAAGTTGTTTTTGATTCTCAGATGAAATCATGCTTGCATTAAACCATATCATTCACTATTCAATTTGAACATACTATGCTGAGGTGTACAGTATGGTTGAAAACTAAGTTTAATTTCTGTGCAATAAGTAAAAATATTTCACTAGTGTATCATCCATACTTCATCCATCATCTATCGCTTTATCCTCCACATGAGGGTCGCAAGGGTCGCTGGTGCCAATCCCAGCTGACATAGAGTGAAAGGCGGGGTCACACCCTGGACTGGTTGTCAGTCCATCACAGGGCCACATAGAGACAAACAACCATCCACTCTCACGTTTACACCTACAGTCAATTCTCCTAAAATCCCAAATCTGGAATTAGGTGAATGTGAAGAAAACCCACACACATGCAAACTCCATGTAGAAATTCCCTTCAATATTCATAATTATTAAGTTAAATTCAACACACAGTTGTATAAATACCTAATATCTAAGGAAAAAGAGCCAGGAAGTTTTCCTCCACTGACAGCTGGGTTTCATTCCCTCAGCACTGGGAGAGGCAGCTTGTGCTCTGCTGCTCTCTGCTGGTCTCACTCAGTTACTTCAACCATGAACCACAGCACTTAATGTTAATTAAATGAGCATGCAATGAAACGATGTGGATGTTAATTTCACTGATAGAGAGACAAAGTACAGTGAGGCCTCTGTCATATGCTTCCCTGAGGCACATGAGTCTCAGATCTGCGTAGATCATTGGAACGACGAATCCTGACCTCGAAACCCTGACGCGTGTATGACCTCGGATCAGCGTCCACGCTGACAGGTTGACCCACCTGTTATTACCCGAGACGAGAATTTCACAGAACATTTTCACTCAGTGCTTGACATGTTATTACGCAAAACCACAGATGACGTCTGAGCAAACACGACCAAAGATTATTCAACGAGTGGATTTTGGAGCATTTCCGTGATTAATAGGCTGTGAGCTGACCTGTTTCCTCGGGCCATGCTGCTGCCTGTTAGTTACAGGAGCTAATAACCGTCATCGCAACATGCTGAGCAGAGGCCTTCACGGAGCAGCCAGACAGTAAAGCTGACTTTGAAATGATCAAAAATGTGTCTTTACAGCAAATGGTCATGTATATTTGGGGGTTTCTGCATAAAGAAACCAAATCAATGAGACAAAAGGAATTTTAAAGGAAAAATCAAAGGGTTCAAAGACACAGTGCTTGAAATGACCTTGCATTGTGTTGTGGGTCTAAAATTTAATATCATAAAATGATTAAAAAGCTTAATAGAGAAGCTTTTTCTGATTATTATTATCATTATTAGTAGTAGCAATAGTATTTATACGTGTAAATAAAAGACTATTAAACTGAACTAAATACTGCAGTCTTTTTTGGAACAGACCTTTGTCAACATCACACAATTTTTAAGGCTTGGAGAGACGCCATAGCCAATGAAAAATGTGGTGCGGTTTGGATTTAGACACATTATTCATTCCTAAATTCCTTTCAGAATAATTTATTAAGTCTATTAAACACACAAAAAAATGTGATCCAAAGGTCGATGTAAATTAGAACAAAAACTTAAATTTATAATTCAGATTAATCAATTATTAATCAATTACAAAAGCTTTTTTGATAATCGATTAATCAGTTTGAAGCTTTTTTCATTTCTGATTGTTTTAGCTTCTTAAATGTGAATATTTTCTTTTTTGTTTAAAGACATTCGAGAACATCATCATTTCCAGGTTTGACAAACACTGATCTACTATCAACGATCTATCTACTATGATACTATCAACTTTGACCCCTCTCACGTCACAGCCGGGCTGATGACAAACATGCAAAATACATTAAATACAATACAAAAAAAGGTATACATTATATAAAAAATTAAACATTGATTGGATACCTTAATCATTGTTAAAATATTAATATACAAAAATGAGAAATGGCTATAACAGTTTTAATAACATTCTAAAAATGAGTGATACGTTAAGAATAACCTGCCATATTTCATATTTAAAAGTGTTAAGTGTTATGTACCACACTGAATAATTTAAAGTGACACAATTTACCTTCAAAATAATGTCTCCAAGATCATTTTCATGGTAAATCGACTTACAACAGGGTGAACTGTTTCCCTGTCAGGTCTCTATCACCTGTATTGACACTATGTAACGTCTAGTTTTCAGCGACAACAACAACACGACTATGTTTTCCAGCAATGACACAACGTCTCCGACCCCCACAGCTCCCAGCAGCTCAGAACAGCGTGACCCAGTCACCTTTAACCTCAGCTCAGCCGAGCCTCAACTTTAAGCTCCGTGATCCACGAGTCACACGGGGTGCAGACACGTGGAATAAAGGACGATTTCCAGAAAAAAAGTGGATTAGTGCAATAGACGAAATGAAATACAAACATCAAGTCAGACCAAATTCCCCCGAGCTTAAGCATATTTGTGCAGTAAAGCCCGAAGCAGTGAAGCCCTCTGAGCACCGGTGCATTTAGGCTCATTCAGAAACAAAGCTGGCAAAAATATGACAATAAGGAGAAGCAGTGTCTTTCAGCGTGTGTGATCAATTTGATGTCCCTCTTTCTACGCGGAAAGACAGATTAACAGACAGCTGCTGACTATAGATTAATTACACTCAGCGCTCATTAATCTGAGCCCTGTCACGTCTGTTCCTGCGACACAACAGGATTACCATCCTCATCAATACTCTCACTTTCTGCCCCATTTCCTCCTCTCATTACACTGCTACTGTTGTCTTCGATTTACTTTGTATAGGTCCAACATGTAACATTACGGTGGGTTTATTGGCCAGAATTGGATATACTACACATAAGCATATCTGTGTAAAAGTTTGAAATTGCTCTAATTTTGTATTCTTAGTTTTAGAATAAGATTTTTATAAGTACTTTAGTTCAGGACTTTGCCTCATGGAAGCCACAATCTTGCTCTGCTGTTGTACAGCAGCCCAAAGTGACAAAACCAGCCAGAGAGTGCATTTTGTTATTTGAAGCAGAAGCTTACCAAAAATAAAAAGAAATACTGTACATCCCTCCCTTACACACACACACACACACACACACATTTGGGAAACGGAGTTATGAACGGAGGATTCCTCTGTTTGTTACAATCTGCAGTCTCACCACCAGATGTCACTATTTCTTACACACACAACCTTTAAAGTTTAAAATCAAGTCAAAGCCAATCAATGATGTTGAGCCTGTGATAGTTTGAAATGTGCTTGATTAAATTCTGTATTGTACATAAACCAGTATCTGAATGTTTTTTTGTTTTTTTTGTTTGATTTAATGAAAATAAATCAAACGATGATGCAGATGAAGCTCATCAAATAGTAAAAATGATGCAGAGTCTAATCTGCTGTTGAAAAGATGATGGATGGACCAACAGTGATCTTTATTAATTCAATTTTCTTCTTCCACACTGAGGAGGGAACATATTATGGCTTGTCATCATGGGAGGTGTAGTTTGTCTCTTTGGCCACACGAGGATACTACAAGTCCACTCATTCAGTTACCTCACACCAAGTGTTGAATGAGCACGTGCTGTCTGGGAAACAAAGACAGTTGAGAGTCTTGTTTACAGAGCCATGTTGGGCTCGTATTAACAATAATACAGCATAGCACTGCTATTTGACTACTGTCTGTGGACGCAAAGATTCACAGGAGACAAAAAAGCACCTTAATACTCACTCCAAGACATATAAAGCAGTAAAAAAAGATTTTAAAGAGTCCCTCACAGTTCCTTATCAGGGAACTGGAGAATGCCAGACCATAACAAACTTAGAGCCTTTTAAAAATGACACACCAATTATCTCATTTACTACTTTATATATATATTCCAGCAAAAATCCTTTCCTATTTAGAATTGACAGCTTAAATGTCCTTCCAATAGAAAACCCTCCACTTTCAGACACTGTTGGATGGTTGTGAGCCAGGACATTTTGAGATGCCCTGGCATAATACGCCGCACATTACCGAGAGCCAAAATCCTCCCCCAGCAGCGAGGAGAGACAAAGTGAGAAAGCAGAGGAGGAGAGGAGAGGAGAGGAGGAAGGAATGAGAGAGAGGTCTAAATCAATGCCATCCACTTCACCTCAGTGCCAAGAAAGACAGATGCTCTCTTCATCTGCATGTGTGTGTGTGTGTGTGTGTGTGTGTGTGTGTGTGTGTGTGTGTGTGTGTGTGTGTGTGTGTGCTCCAACATACATCAGTCATGAGTGATTCTCCTCCGAGTCTATTTCTGTCATGACCAATTTCACTGCAGATCAATGAAAGATATAATACAACACGCACTGAGTCGAATTCAAATGAAAATTTAAATGATATACATATTGATAACATCATACAACTTCATTTCTTTTCTTTCTCTATTAAGAAGCTAAATGATTGCCATAGTTATTGTACATGACACACTGGCAGATTCACCTGTTGAAAACCTTCACCAGATAAAACTATTTCATGTTTGTACAAATAATGTATCTTAAAAAAAAAAGAAAAAAACAACACGTGTCATGTTTTCGCCACATTGTCTCAATGTCATTCACTGTCAGTCTGGACAGTCCACTATCTTGGAGCTCATTCAACATCATTAATACACACTGCTATAAAGATGTCTCCCCAAATTAGCAACTCCCTGTGTGTGTGTGTGTCAGAACCATAACACCCAACTTCTATCTTCAATAATAACTCAAGTAAGCATTTCTGCCCCTGAAGCAAGGACTGGGTGACCCTGTTAAATCAGAAACACTATCCCACTAAGCTCAGTCTCCATATGCACACATGCAGCAAACCCAGCAAAGCTACAAAAATAACTCTGCCATGCAGCACTTAGAGCACAAAGCTGCACTCACTCAAGAAACATGAGTAAACAACCTGCTCCCTGACTGTGCGGCAATAATTCTTGGAAGGTCAAGGTTTTGTGTTAAATATGCGACGAAAATAGAAACAGGATTTTTAAACACACGCAGAATATGTGACCCTTTTTAACATCCGCACAATCAGCGAAAGAAAGAGTCAAGGAAATGCTGAGTGGAGCTGCTACAGTCTTACACTAATCTTGCACAATCAGTGTTTGGTCTGATATGTACAGTATGTTTCCACTGAGTGCTGATGGGAACTGCTGGCAGTCAGAGCAGAGCTGAGACCTGTTGCAGAGGCAGATCTGCATAGCCAGCATACCAGCATGCAACCTTGGCTCACACCAAACAGAAACAGTCAAACGCCCCACCTGTAGCTTTTTACGAGTCGCCTGTGCCTGGGGTTTAAATGCCACTGACTCTTCAGTCTTCACCACCTGCCTCTGCTCTGGCCTCAGTTGCCCCTCGGCCGTCCTGCCCTCCCTGGCCCCGGTCCCTGCTGCTCCTCGCCCCCCCGCCATAGTAAGTAGCTCTGTCTGCCTGCAGCTGCATCCAGGCTGCATCGACTGAAGTCAGGCACGGAAAGACTGAGAGAGACCCACTGATCGAGTTTCCTCCTCCGTCACCTGCCAGTAAAACCGGAGGGGGCTGTGGTGACCGAGCTATCGCTGACCAAATGACATTTACAGTGTTGCTGTACCAGTCATCACCATGTCTTCATGTCCATTGTCATGTGCTGTTAGTAAACCCATGTCTTCCTGCCACAGTCCAGACTGCTTTTCTCCTTTTAGGCGAAGGCCACAGAATGTAACGCTACAAATGTAATCAAAAAATCTAAATTTTAATACAAATTCAGTCCATGTATTATATTAAAAGACAATAAAAAAAACATGAAAACAATACAGCACTGATATAAACATCTATAAAACACCTAACCTGCTGTTAAAATCTCATTTAAGTGGCATTATCCCACTTCTAGTTCAAATTCTAATGATTTAATCTAAGATAAACCCTTTTGACAATTTTAACAATACTGTATAGCATATATTAAATAATTTAAAGTGCATTTAGTGCAGATGTAGCTTCTATTTTGAGTGCATTGCCAGCCATTTCCTTTGTCACACTGTAAGCCACATGACAACGTGGTCCGACCTGTGTCAGATATGCAAATATTAACATTTAGTGTCATTTCAGTAACTGAAATACACCTTTTATGGCTGGATAAAAACACAAACCTAAAAGACAATATAATGTCTATTTGTAATGCACCTTACAATTGGACTTCTTTTAATGTGATGTAAGACTGAGATATTTACAGGAAGGCTATAATGGACTTGACAGCAGGGAGATCTTCAGCTTTCTAAAATATCTTACGCCACACTTCTCTCCCGCCTACACTACAGGTAGGCATGGACTCCAGGGGTCAGCAGCTCTTTTAGGAAACCACATGGAATCCTTAACAGGAGGAAGAAGACTTAAAGAACTTAAAGTTAACTTTATGGAAGGTAGTGCTCATCAGGAACTGCTGATTCTGAAAATGAGTGAATCCAAGGTTCAATTTAACATCCAAGCCTTTAATACAGAACCCACGTAGCACATAATCAAAGCACATTAATCTACTGCGTTCATAGATGTCTCTGATCTTGATAAATGTCATTAATTTCAAATGCGCTTCAAGATGCATTCACAAGACCTCGTAAATGTCATCACTTCTGCAGCAGCAGCTGCAAAAAAAACATTGCACAGTTTTGTATCTTCTTAATACAATCATGAAGTCACCTCAACTCATACATTTTTTTCGTAAAATAATCAAATAAACAATTGAATATCCCTAATCGTTTAATCACTGAACTTGTGTGTGATTAATTTATTATATTCTTTCATTAACTTCCAGTACTCACACAGTGAGAGGCCGAAACTGATATTATTAGTCATCCTCTAACTGTCAGGGTACACATAAATCAAAGTGGGCCACTCGAGGTGTTATTTTTAGAAAATAAGTAGTTAGTGCTCTGCTGTATTTTTGCAGTGTAGACGGCGAGAATCGTAAGAGGAATTTCAGACATGAGGAGATAAATGGGGGGATTTTTCGGCTTCTTTCAGGAGGAAGGACACGTAATTGGAGGTAGCATTAAGGAGAAATATTCACCTTAGATCATGATTTACATATTATTCCTGGTTCTACCGGTTCAGTGATGATCACCTCTTTTCAACAGCATTGAGAGGAATAATCTCTTACTTGGTCTTCTTTGAAATCCAAGTTCTTTTATTTTTTTTCTCTCTACCAGGCTTTAGTGTTGTTGATGTTCATGCCTCTAGGGCAGTTTGATAAACCAGAATGAAGACAAATGATTTAAGCTTTCTTTCAAAAACAACAACTCATGCCTTGGAGGTAAAGTGGAAATGAACTAACATTACTGCACAAATGTCTCCTTCTGAATGTACATCTTTACTCTTAGTGGGTCAAATCCACCTTTGTCTACCAAAGTAATAATGACCTCATGTGAAGCATAAAATTATAACTTAGAGACAAACAACCATTCAGACCTAAACCCAGACTGTGGGGGAAGCTGGAATACTACGAGCACAGAGAGAACATGCAAACTCCACACAGGAAGGACCCTGTGGCCACTGACACACATAATATCAGGTTATTATAGCATTGACCTACTTTTATTAATTGACACAATTGTCTTTTCACCATTTAATCCCAAATTTAATGAAAAAGCGGTGGAAAACAGTCTCCTGTTAACTGAGCTGACGCTGAAAAATTCAAGTATGAAGAGAATCTTCAACCATTAAACTTCTCCTACTTGTGTCCTTCTGTCTCTCACTTACGAGAACACAGACGTCTCATAATGTTAATATCAGGCTCCAGCTGAGGTAACATGAGAAAATGGGAACAAGGAGATTAGCATTAGCAGCTCTCATACATGCATACTACACACACACAGCATTCATAGTGAGGACACTCATTGACATAAAGCACTCCCTAGCCTCTTATCCTAACATTAACCATTACAACTACGTGCTTTTTCCCTTACTCTAACCAACACCCAATTCTAATCATAACCCTTAAACCAGGTCTTAACCCCGTAAAATCCCTTTTAAGGGGTGACAGAATGTGAGGACCAGCCAAAAGTGTCCTCACTTCCTTAAGTTTTCACAAAGATACCCATACACGATGACCCTAACCTTAACCATCACAATGAAATGCCTAATCCTAATCCTAACCTAAACTTTAACATACACCAAATTCTAACCTTAACCCAAAAACTAAGTCATACAGGTTGTTTACAGAGATATATATACAAGAACACACAGCACAGATAGATTATTCTTAGGACACTGGAAAGACTCAAAATCATTTTGACAGCGTTATCCCTAACCATAACCATAACCAGTTAATGCCTAACCCCAATCTTAACCTAACCACAATTCAAATCCTCATTAGGACCATGTTTTCGTCTCTATGAGGACTACTGTTTCTGAGCAGGTCAATGTTTATGCCAGGTCCTACAAAGGTAGCAAATAAATTCACACGCACACACACACCATCGTGGTAAATTACCTCTTTAGCAGTTTGAGGGTGTCAAACTAAAATCAAGCTGCAACATGACACTGCCATTAATAGCCACGGCAAAGCCCCTGCAAGTGCTAATGTATGCAACACATTAACACAAATGTGACCCTGTATGTATCACACACACATACCCACACATTTGAATGCATGTCAAACCAAGACATGCAGCATAAGAAGATGTTTTGCATGGGAGATGCACATCACACACTTCGAGGCCTCAAGAGCAGCATGGACATATTGTTAGTCCACGGTGTGAGCCTCAAGTTTTGAATTAGCATGTGTGTGTTGAGGGCTGTTGGAGTTTGAGAGAGAGAAGAAGAGAGATGACAGCAAGAAGCTTTAAGCAAAACTATAAAACTCGTTCTCGCTGAGCATTTTTGTGAATAAATGATGAATGCACAAGCCAGAGGGCAGGAGGTCGTGGTTGTTACAACATGATGACCACACTGACCTTTATATGCTCTATATATATATATATATATATATATATATATATATATATATATATATATGTACAAACATGAAAGAGACAGGCAAACGTGCATAAATGCCATGTTGAGCATCTACTCTGCACAAACACACACACTGACATCGACTTTCATTTGATTTAAACAGCCTAAATAAAGCCTTATCACTAACATTAACCATAGCCAGTTAATACCTAACCCTAACCTTGATGTAACCACAATTCAAATCTCAGCCTTAAACATAACCTTATAAATGAGGGTCTGCCTCATTAGGACCAGGTTTTGGTCTCTACTGGTGCGGACAAGATCAGTGCCTATGGCAGAAAAAGGTCCTAAAGATGCAACAGACACAAGTGCAGAGCTGGGGGGAGTCTGCCAAGCAACGGAAGCCTCGTGTCAATCAAGTGTCGGGGCAAACTGGCAAAGGATATCAGGTCATTGGTGAGTCTCTATAAATAACCCCGCCCACCTTCAGAGTCAGGGTGTCACACACACACACACACACACACACACACATTAAAGACTAAAGACTTTTTTTTCTTAAGTTAAAGTCCATAGATCATGTCCATGCAGTGTTCACTAACAACTGTTTCTTAATGCTTTATGGAGTCTGAGTTGTGTGTAAATCCTGTAACTAAGCACGGTCACGTCTGTGCGACCATATTAGCATCTTTTATTTCTTTTTGAATAATCATTGGGTCAGAAGAATTGACTCTTGACATTTGAACGACCTTCATTACCAAGGAGCATGACAAATATTTTGTTTTTCATTTGGAGTACTGGTTCTAATAATATCAAGCTATTAAAAGATATGGCAGGTCCCTTTTGAGCCCGTTGATTGAAGTGCTGGCAAACGTCTTGTGCTTCTCCCGTGTGCTAAGAAATGGCGGTAACACTTTAGATTAGGGAACACATATTCACCACTAACTAGGTGCTTATTAACATGCATATATAAGTAGCATATCAGACCTATATAAGCAATTATTAAGCATGTATTAACTCCTTAATCAGGAAAAATCTTAATTCATGTCATAATAGAGGTAGAATAAGGTTATGTAGAATAAGGTGTTAATATGTGCTTAATAATTACTAATAAAGGGCTAGTGTGCTATTTATGCATGTTAGTGAGCACCTAGTTAATAGTGAATATGTGTCCCCTTATCTAAAGTGTTACCGAAATGTCACAGCTGGAGAAACCAAAGTGGAAGAGAAGTGAAGATGAACCGAAAATGTAGATTCTTGCATGCTCATATCTTGTCTAGAGTTACTTCTTATGTCAACTGAATAACAGAATGTGCTGTAGAAGAGGAGGAGAGGAGAGGAGAGGAGAGGAGAGGAGAGGAGAGGAGAGGTTTGGCTGAAGAGGTGGACTTTGGAAAGGGTCTTCTAACACGTGCAAACCCTTCATGGCCTAATGTGTAGTGGCCTGCAGCAGAGCCAAATCAGTTGTCATGGCAACATGCACTACAAATATCAGCACCCATCATCATCACCATCATTGTGATTATCATCATCATCATCATCATCATAGGGAACATGCTGCTACGGCTAATATTGCCTTTACTGAGGAGGCTCATGCAAATGAAACAAAGGGACGAGAGAGAGAGATGAAGTCTAAGAATAGACTTGGCAGTGTAATGTAGTTATGTCATGTGCGGAGTCATTCTCAAGTGTTTCTCCGTGCTCCTGCTGACACAACACCTCCACCTGAGTGCATGACGGCAGGCATTGGAGGAGAGATGTGGGAACAAAACAGCAGAGTTGTGACTGTGTGAGAGCGACAAGAAAAGACAAAAAAAAAAAAAAACAAAGGGAGGGAAGGGGTTAAAAACAGAAGGGAAGAGGATGTCATACTTTGGGCAACGGCGTTTCGGAAGACCGGACTTTCTTGGGAGATATCTGTGAAGAGAGCAAGAGAATTATTTTCTTGTTTCCCCCTCTTCAGAGATATCTCCTGTGGCATATTGCTGTTCTCTGTTCGAGGACGTGAGGACTTAAGAGGTTCCTTGGTCATTAATGTTCCCAATATGTGTTGACGTTTTAGACCTTTTTCTAACGGAGTGTTGTGAGAAAGACTACGTGTGAGATGCTTATGGGACGAGAGCATTTATCCATTATCATCCATGTCAACAGAAATGGTGTGAGCAGGTGTTGTAAGACACACAAGACACAGGGAACTACATTTGTGGCTGAGGCTCGAATACGGGTCACACAAGCAAGATGGGACCACAGACGATGGAAGAAGACAAAATGTCACGGTTTAAGCGGTGACCACGTGGAGGCCGAAAACGACCTCCAGTGTGCAAGAGAAGGCCATCACATTACAAAACCATCACATGTTCTGCTACAACCCAGAGAAAGGTGCACAGAGATATGAATCTTCAAGTGTTTTTGGGACTATAATTATTGTAATAATAATAATAATAATAATAATAATAATAACTAAACTGTGCCCATGTGATTGCATTTGCATGTGTGATATAGTTTTGTTAAGAAGAACCAATGAACAACAACACATCAGAGGAGACACTCAGAAGGTTTGGAGACAAGAGGAGACACACAATCACAGTCAAAGGAGGATAAAGAAGAAACATCACAGAGATACATGGGAGAAAAAAAAAAGACACCGTGTTTGTTTGTTTGTTCTAAAGGCATTTACAGTTTTTAATCATGTCATTAAAACTGCATTAAGCAATTTTTGACCAGCAGGTGGCAGAAGGTCTATGAGTTTATCAAATGCTTGTGATTAGCATGTTAGCAAATGTTTGCCTATTAACACATAAAAATCAATCAAGATGTGATTTAGTTTTAACTTTAAATTGAGGGATTGAATGAAAAAATGTATGCAATAATGTAAAAAAAAATGCTTATAATTCATCAACAGTTAATGTGATACTTTTGTGCAATCCCTTAAAGCCAGGAGTCCACACTTTAATCTCATCTTGATTGTTTCATTTCAAATTCATTGTGGTGGTGTACAGAGGCAAAATGACAAAATGTGTCTTGGTGGTATACAGTATAGACCTAACTGTGGATCATACACAGAGAGACAATTGGTCTGTGTTGCTCTTAGCTCCATATTTTTGCACAATTGTTGGGATTATATTGGATTTCTTTCTTTGTTCTGCATTCATTGTTTGACCCTTTTGTGTAACTCAGTTCTCAGCTGCTTTGAGCTCCTGGTAGGACTAAAAGATGAATTACTTTTACATCAAAATTTGCATTTTAAAGCAACGCAATTGTCAAATCCCAAAGGCTGCACTTTATTATTGATGGTTCCTTGTGCTACGCAGGTAAAAAACAACAACGCTTTGTTTCTTTAAGTTCTAGTAATCCTTAGAAACTTATATCACAAAACTCTGGCTGGAAATCTGCAGTAATATATGTTTCCGTATTCAACATTTCAGTTATTATTAGGACAAAGTCTGGTGGTCATTCAGTTGTTCTTTAATATAAAAAAATTGCTCAATGCAGATTTAATGCAATACTTTTTATAATTGTATGACTACAGTTTAATTTCATGTAAAGTACTCATTTTAATAATTGTAACTGAAAGAAGAGTCTGGGTGACACTGAGGACACACACTGGTGAGAGACAGCAACACTGAGGTGAAACAGCGGCAGAATGAGAATTGAAACATAGAAAAGTAAAGGGAACACAGTGAATGGAAGGAATAAGGTTTGTTCAAATATATAATTACACATATAGATGGACAGAGGAGACAGATGTGGGGATAAGAGAAGGATAGAAAGTCACAGGTAAGAGGCAAGTGATAAGAGAGGAAATGTTATTGATTTGTCCCCACTGCTCAGGCCTGATGTCCTCTGCTCATTCACACTCTACCTTCATTGGTGCCAACTGGATGGGGGTGATATAAGAGGGGTCCACCATGGGCTTGGGGCGGTTGGCAGTGTCTGCCAGGAGGCTCTGCCATTGCTGTGGCAGCCCTGTGAACTTCTGCTCCCGCGGGTCGAAGCCCGTGTGGACCCGGTGCTCGAAGTTAGACGGAGCGGAGATCTCCAGCCGTTTCTTCTTCTTCCCAAACATGCTGGAAAACACGGGCAAACCTGGCAAAGAAAACAGAAGAGAGCTGTCGATGAGCACGACAGATAAAAACACAGATCAAACCAATTACTCACGTATCTGTACTTAACTTTGTTATTTCTATTTCTAACAACTTTTACTTTTACTCCACTACATTTCCTCAAACTATTTTGTTAATCGTTACAACCAAATAAAATCAGAAGAAGAAGAGTTGGTAATGGTCTGTATTTATATAGAGCTTTTCTAGTCTTGAGGAGCTGCTTTACACTACAGTTTTCACCCATTCACACACTGGAGCATGGGGTTAAGTCAAGGACACATACAGACTAGCAGAGCCAGGAATTGAACCCACAACCTTTGAGTTGAAAGATAACCACTGATCTACCATGTCTCAATGCTCACTATTTTAATAATTTTACTTTTACTTCTAAAACGTATTATTTCAGATACTTAAGTACAGTAAATGTCATATACTTTAAGACTTTTATAAAAACCTCAACTTCTACCAAAGTCATTTTCACTTGTAGGTACTTTATACAAGACTGCTGCTCCTTTTATTTTGAAGGGCAAAGCAAGTACTTTCCTTCCCAATCTGTCTTCCTCATTCTGTGCTCCACTTCCTGTATAACCCGGAATGCATGCATTTTTTTTATATAGTGAATTATTAGATTGCTTTTATTGGAGCACTTTCTGCTAAAATTATAATATTACATAAGGAAATGCATCACATTTTTGTTTTGTTACACACAACAGAACACAATAGGGATCCAATTTTTGACATCACAATGATGTAATGATTTTTTAAATCATAAAAGCTCCATTGAATTTCTTCATCTTACCAAATATATATGTATATCACTCATTATTCCTATACTATCTAATACTGTGCATCACTGAGATTTCGTTTCGTTTCGTACATGATATGAAATATTCACAAAGGTATGAAATAAGAAAACACGATGAATAACAAAATAACTAAAACAGTCGGTTTTACTGCAAGGTTTACACACTGTAGCAAACATCCAGGTTGAGTTTAGCATGCCTGTAAGCGGCATGGTTTTACATAGTGATGTGCTCTGCTGCCCTGGAGCTTAGCTCGGCCTTATAAAGCTGCAGGACACAAACAAGGGAAAGAACAAACAAAATAAATCCACACATGTTCGAAACCGAAACAACCACTTTTGGTTATGTGACAGAGCACTATTTAAAAAACCTGTTAGGTTTAGGCAGTGGACGTGTGCAGCTGTCACAGCTGCAGTACATCATGCAGGGTAGCTGCATGAGCTCTTTTCTGCTAAACCAAGAGGAACTGTATGGAAATCCCACTGTGTTGTTGGTGGTTTGGGTGGAAGCATGATGTCCAATCATAGGAACAAAATGTTAAATGTGTCTGTGAATGGAGTCTATTGTGTCGCTCCAGTCTAGGAGGCATTGTCCTCAGAGGGGAAACAAAGTCATCCTTCATCCGCCCTTTACTTATTTATTCCCCCCTCACCCCTCACCTCCCTGTGGCTGTTACACAAAAATGTTTTCTGTTATCAGTCTACGCCACTAATTCCTGCCTTTACATATTATGTGTATAAATGTTACCTTTGTGACTGTTATTATTGATTTTACTGCAAACTTTGAGTCATGTTTGGCATTTTGTTCTGTTACAGTCTGCAGTGGTTTACATTCTGCTGCAGGCAAAGACTCCATGGTATAGTCGATGAATGTGACAATTCCATATAAAGTACATTAACAAAAATATATATATTATATGTACATTGCACTCTAAACAAGCAAACACAAGTTTAGAAATATTGGCATTATAATACACAACTCTTTATATGGACTTCCTGGGGGGGGATTCATTTCATATTGGAGTAGCGATAATTGTGCAGAAGACACAAAATAGACCCTTTGTTATTTATTTTTGTTTATAAAAACGAATCAAGAAAACTTTGAACTGTGATGTATGTCCAAATTTCATAGTATATAGAAAATTATATAAAAAAAAAACTTTTTCATCAGATTGCCTATTACTGGGATCAGCAAATAAATGTGGTCGAGGGCCAATTTTCTTTGTAAGCAATTAAATATCTTCATCAGGCAAAGTGCCTTAAAACGTCTTCAGTCAGAAACAAAAACCCATGCTTGCTGCATCAACCTCACAAGAATGTGGATGTTTTCTTTAATCATCAGGTTGTTATGAAGACAAATGTGTGTGAGATATGTACTTGTACTGTTAATATTTATGGTGCAACATTTCAGTTTTAAGAATTACTGCTCCTTCTTTGAGCCTAACACATGCAAGAAGTTATTTTACGGACATTTACTCCACAAACCTGGCTGTTAACATGACAACAGCCATGTATTCCTTTTTTATTTTTCAAACCAAACATTTAGTTTAGATTAACTGTCAATCCTAGCAATAAAATCTATTTGAATAGGTTCATATTTTTTCAGAATAAAAGCTCTGCACTTGATATGAATTTTTAATTTTTTTGTGAAGATAAGGAAATAATTTAAGACCTGATTTGTTAAATCATCTGCCGGGCCAAATACTGATGCTGGCAGGCCAGTTTTGGCACACGGGCCACCAATTGCTGACCACTGGCCAATTAGTTATGCTGAAAAAAGGATATAAGATACTCTTGTGTTCCAGCTACATTTTTTTAAATTATATAATGAAAGAACAGCATTATGTAACATATACTACTAATAATCTTCTTCTTTCGGCTTCTCCCTTTCGGTGTCGCCACAGCAGATCATCTGCCTCCATCTTGCCCTCTCCCCTGTGTCCTCTTCTGTTACACCAACTGTCCATAAGTCAGTAACTGACAAACATTCATGTTTACTAGAATACATTTGCAGAGCACAGTGCTAAATCAGTTTCGGTTGTGAAAATGACTGACTCTCTCGATTTGTCAGAAGCAATTACAGAAGTCACAGAAGGCTTTACTTCTTAAATGTAACTTTAAACAGTCAGACATGGCAGGAGGAAAAACAAATGTAATTATGAAAATAGCTCTCAATCATTTCCTTTGCTGCACTGCGGGGGAGCCAGAAAGACCAAATTAGCAGCCTCAAACAGGAAAGATGGAGAGAGAGATAGATTGATGGATGAAAGGCGGGGTGGGGATGTTTGGGGAACGCAGACGAGAGAAGGAAAGGGAGCATGGTGGGGGAGATTAAGGAAAAAGAAACCGATGAAGGAAACAAGAAAAAGAAAGAGAGAAAAATGTAAATAGTGATGGAGAGAGGAAGGAAACGGAGAAGGCTTTAAGGCTTTTGTGATGCTTTTAGTTCAGCACAATCATAGCACAACAGATTATTATGCAGGACAGTGCTGCCTTTAGAAAGCTCAATACTGGATCAAAAAGGTGTTAGGTCATAGATGGGAAACTCATCCCACGGGCATGTTTACAGATCTCTGCCTTCTCAGTTCACACTGATTCAAGTGTGCGCTGCATTAGTTGTGAGAAAATATGCAGTCAGAAAGACTCTAAGGCACATCATGTCATATTTATCGTGATGTTAGAGGAATCCATTGGCGCAAAAAAGGGATGAATCATAAGAAAATGAAAGAAGGGTGCAGGATGTGTTCAACGGCAACATCGTGTTATTTCCCTGAAGGAGAACATAGAAAAGATTAGAGATGCAGCGATTAGATGACCCCATCTACAGGATTTACACATTTAAACTAGTGGAAGCATCTAGCAGACAGGAAACTCGCTCTTTGTTTTTCTCTCTTGGTCCAATTGTGTCGGCCAATTCCCCAAAACACATGACTTGCATTCTCTCCATAGGTATCCTCACAAAAAAACCTGCACAGAAAATGCCTTGTCGGCCACAGCCCTCATCCTAATCCTTTCCATTTTGTGCTGAGCCTGAGCTAATAATCTCTTATGCAATGCGGACATGTCAACCCCTTCTCACTTTTGGCAGACATCCACTACATCTACAGAAATAGAAATATAAAGTGGCTTTTGCAACATGAAGCACTCACACATAGACACCATTTGGTTGTAAAACAAAATCAATGAAGACAATAAGGCTGAAACAGCTCTTGGGAGAGTCAAGCGTGACAGAAGGCGACGCTCAAATGTTTAGTAAACATAAGCCATAAAGTGGCTTTTCTGCCGTCACCGCAGTCAAACACACAGTGAGTAAATACTAGGGTTTGATTGCTGCCTTGCAATGAATCATCAGCTGACACACAAAAACACATGCTGTCATGTCATGCTCGTTGTCTGCTGATGTCTGGTCACGGCTAATTTAATAATAAATAAGTACATAATGACTCAGATGTGATGTGCGGTGGACATGACTGGATCTGAAAGTTACGTAAGCTGCGTCTCGACCAGACGAGATGTTGTGCAAGAGAAACCTGCACAAAACTAATTCATGTGTCTGTAATGCAAGCTGAAATGATTGTATTTTTATACATTTTACACTATACTTCTACACATTTAGCACTTTGACGCATTAGTAAAACACTTTTTTAATAGTTTTCATGTTGTAATGAGTATTTTTGAAAGACCAGTGAGTGAGAAACAGTGACATCTACAGGTGAGACTGCAGTTTGTCTGCAGTCTGCAATCTTATTCTAAGATTACAGAAACCAAATAATATCTATCTTACAGGGTAGTATATTCACTTTATTCCAATAAACAATTGGGAATGTAGGTTGTAGCCCCCCCAAAAAAGATTATTGGAAATGATTCTGGTGATGCTGGAGATACTGTGGGAACCTGAGCATCCTTGGAGGAAGTCTGCGCTCTCTGAGTGCATTCTCTGGTTAAAAATTAAACTTTAGATGAAGTAAATATTTGTGGAATGCTCTCTCTCCCCCATCTCTGTGGTCTGTGTGCAGCCATAAAGAGGATGGAAGCCCCTGACCTACATGTTACATCTTGGGAATGAGATTATTAAAGGCTAGTGAGGCTTAAGTAGTCTAGGCCAAGCTCAACCGCTGAGACACAACAACACAAGTGACACACACACACACATGCACACCACTGAATGCGAGGTGAGACAACAGATGGAGGCGCGTGTTTATGTAGAGTCGCTCAGTCCAGCCTTTCTCCTGTGGAGCTTTTACTGGCTGTGTCCCCTCTCAACACTTCAAACATGTTTGGACTGAGAGTGTTGTTTGAGGGTTGAGGGTTCTCTGGGAGCTACAGAGGAACTACAGTATACACAGCTCAACTTCTCCCGGCTGCCACATAAGCACCTCTTGAGCTGTAATTTATAGGCAGGTTGTAAAGCACTTGGTGAGGTTTCAGACTAATGCCTGCAAGGTTATTCTCTGCCTGAGAGTAACAGTCACTGAGAAATGGCACCTGTTAAAATATGGCACAGATAACGAAACTCCATTTCTCTACAGTGCGTGTGTGTGTGTATCTCTGAGTAAGACTGAGGTGAGCTGTGACGGTGTGTGTGTGTGTGGATCTGTGTCTGTCTGTCTGTGAGTGCGTTGTGTCTACTCATTCATTAAACACAGCTGTGAGGGCTCTACAGTGGAGTGTGGGTGCAGACTGTTTCCAAAAAGCAATACATTTTGTTGTGATTTTTATAAAACCATACGTACATTTATATACACCAACAATCTCTCTGTATTGTGTGTACAGGATTGGTTTTGTGTATATGTACGCAAATCCTGTACACACAATACAGTGCAAATGTCGAATCAGCCAATCACATGGCAGCAACACAATGCATTTAGACATGGTGCTGAAGTTCAAACTGAGCATCAGAATGGGAACATAGCATTGTTGATGGTGTCTGAATATTTGAGAATGTGCTGATCTACTGGGACTTTCACACACACAACTAAAGAGTTTATTGAAAATATCCGCTGCAGCTAAATGGATATTTAGGGACAAAAGTAACTTGTAGTAGTAATGTAAATACTACAATACTATACTTGCCATCTCTGAGCACATGAAACCTTGAAGCAGATGGGCTACAGCAGTAGAAGACTACACTGAGTGCTACTTTGTTAGGTGTAATGTGTAGTAAGGCCGAACAACTTAGGGAAGAATATGTAACATTCCAACTTGAGATACCATCAATACCGGGATAATGCAGGATGAGAATCTAAAGATACTGTATAATTTGCTTCCAAAATGTAGGAATTACATTGTTTTGAACTGGCAGAATTACAGATCAATCAAGTATAGAACAGTTATCAAAAGCTGCAACAGGGTTTAATGAAAGAATAACACAAAATCAAATAATTTGAGTATAAATATGAAATGAGGTTGTTTCTGTCATCAATAAAAAAAATCAAATGAGTTGGAAGTGCTATTTAACTTGTGTCCTTAATTGCAGCCTTTGCAATTTGCTAATTGCGAGTGTATACACTGAAGACTAACATAACACACATTTATAAGAACACACACACACATACACACACTTCGATTTATTTGGACAGCCTAAACAAAGCGTTATCCCTAACTTTAACCATAACCAGTTAACGCCTTATCTTAACCTGACCACAAGTTTAATTAGTTCCTCAAAAATTAGATTCTGCCTCATCAAGACCAGGTTTTTGGCCTCTACTGGTTCTGCTTCTGACAAGGCCAGTGTTATGCCAGAAAAGGTCCCCACACACACACACACACACTCACACACACACTCACACACACACACACACCTACTTAAAGGGGTGACTGGTCCTGGGGCAGAGATCCTGACTCCCAGGCTGATTTGTCTGTAAACCATCTGTCACCATCTGAGCCTCCGCAGGCATTTCCCTTTTTGAACAACAACACCTCAACAGACACACACTTTCACTGAAACCTGCTTAAATACAACAACGTACGTGTGTCTGTGTGTGCTGTGCCTGTGGTGGAAAATGCCTTATATACATATCCTGGTTCTATTTTGGTTTCCTAAGCGCGTGTTAGCACCCAGCATGGTGCATTCATGTTTATAAAGCACCACATTAATTTTCTATCCTTAAGATTGTAATTTAGAGGCATCGTTTTGTATTGAGATGCAAAGCATTCGCTCATGCACAAATATGCAAATACATTTCATACATAATTTAAAAATCAACATGAAAAGGACACAAATTCCTTCTGATAAACAAGCAGAGGGAGGAGCAATGTTCTCCTCTATACTTGCCGAGGAGGAATTCCTAATTTAATTAAAAAGGTCACATCTTTCAGAGCCAAACAACAAAATCCAGTGAAACAATTTTGCCAAGGTATTATCTTTTTTTCAAGGACAGAATCTGCACATCATGAGATTATAAGTGTTTCTGCATCCTCATCATTAGCGTCTCTGCTGTGTTGTCTTCGCCTGCAGTCGGTCCCATTTGCATTCACCTGTTCTCTCCTAAAACTTGCTCCTTCAGATGATTTAATTGGCTGGAAAACTGTTAACACACTCACACTTCACCTTCCATTCCCCCGCAGATGTATTGGCAGAGCATTCACAACTTTAACTGAGGCAGCATTTTATCATTTGCACACTATTAACAACATGCTAAGAGGTTTGTAACAGCGCTCACACTGTGTTTAAAGAGGGGATGATTCAGAACCTGTTGAATTAAAGATCTAGTGATGAACGTTCTTTATTACCCTTCTTAAATGTTTTATTTCAAGCCATGTAAACTCATTAAATCACTGCTCTTACCTGGAAACAAACTGACGGTTTCTTTCAACCAATTAAAGTGCTCTGGATTAGTCATCATGAGACAGTCCAGGACAATCAAGAGTCTCTCCTCAGATGTGCTTTGATGTCAAAATAAACTTAAAATGCCCACCCAAAATCCTTAATGGACCTCAGTTTTCCTTCAACAAAAACGAAACAGTGAATCTTCTGCATGCACCACAACTGCTGAATTATACACCGAAGGTTCCCCAGAGAGGCGACACTTCACTGAACACATCACATCGAACAAATCAGGTCACATCCAGGACCTGCTGCAGCTCCCAGTGAGCTGCTGCTACTACTACTACTACTACTGCCAGCCTGCTGCTGCTGCTCAGCCTGTTATGACTGTCCCTGCCTGCATGCTCCGATAACTCCCAGTGTGAGAAGCACTGGGCACGAAAAAGTGCTGACACCAGCAGCCCCAGCCAAGGCACGGCCAGACAGCTTAAGCCCAGACCCGACCCATTTCACTTCCATTGTTCGTCTGACAGGGTCTGACCAGTCGTGTCCCAAACTGACCACACTCTGACCTTCACTGTCCTCCTCCCACTTGTCAGTCTGTCAACAGAATACACAAAAACAACAGAGAAGTCCAAGTGTCCTCTGTGTTTCCACAATCCACACAGGAAGTTTGTTTGTGTCACACAGAAACGTCTCCCCACGTACAGCATGTGTGGACATCAACTTTGGTGTGAGGAGAGCTGCACCACCAGGCGCCCGGTCACTGTCACTGACACAAGGGAGATCACGCAGAGGAAGACAGATCGTGAGACCGAGGAGATAAGACCAAAGAAAGGGAAAGAAGCAGCTGGTGCAGGCGGCGGCTGTGACAGAGTCCGGCCTTATGTCGGTGCTGTGGGGACATTTAGTGGACGGCAAACACACACTCACACTATAAGTGTGAGGCTTTTAGCAGGAATGTCCCTCACAGAGAGAAAAGGTCAGCTTGGTCTTGGAATTATAACAATAATAGGAATACGTTTTTATTTATATAGCACATTTTGAAACTAGTGCAGTACAATAATTAAAACCCAAATTACAAAGCAGGGAGAAAACTATTCCATAATATTACGTAATAAGTTTTCAAGTGAGATTTAAAAACAGCACTTGCAGCCCTGATCTCTTCAGGCAGGTTGTTCCACAGTCCACAGTTTCAAACAAGAGTAAGAGAGGCGCCCGAGGACGTCAGGGTGCCAGAGGGTGAATATGACATTAAAGGTTCAGTTCAATCATCTGGGGCGAGGCTAAGCAAGGCTTTAAAAGTCAGCAATAACATTTTAAAATCAATCCGAAAAGTGTACCAAAGATGCTGCATGTAAGATAGAAATTAATAGTCAGTTCTGATATTTATGATATAGATTAACAAGAAGTTTTTCTATAAAAAAAAAACATCAGGGTTAGTACCTGTTTCATAAAAACAGAGCTGTGTCCATTCCTGCTTTTCTGAAGGAAAATGACTGTAGAAGAGTATTTGTTTGCACACTTTTCATAGCACATTCACACAGCTGCATCATAGGATTGGTTTGCCGGTTGCATATTTTAAAATGAAGGTGCAGAGAAGAGGCCGTCTCTGTTTTCATTCAGACACAGAAGAGATTGAGAAGAGAGGGATCTCTGTCATCATTACACACTGTCGGCTCTTTCATGAATAAACAAATAGCAGTGAACATTACTCTGTCTAAGGCCCTGTTCAAACCTGCTATTATCATCAATCCTGAGAGATCCCATTCATCAGATTTACAGTACAGTGAGTACGGCCGTTCACACTGGGGTGGACATCACAGACTGACGTACAATATACAAGGTTCTAACGTCACACTGATATGACACAAAATATACAAAATTATATCAAAAAATGTAATGAATATCATGAATTGGATCAACTTTAAATCTGCATCTACTGGCTGTCTGCTATAATTATACAGCCTCTTATGAAGTTGTGCTTTTGATAGCCTCTCTGCTTTAATATTATGGGAAGAGAGAATGTGTTTGATGGTTAAAGGACATGTGCAGCAGACACACCCCTCTACAAGTGCGACCGGATATAAATACACATGCCACTCTTTCTCTTTCCCCTCCCTCCCTCCCTCCCTTCTCTCCCTCTGTCTCTCTCTCTCTGCAAAAACCAAACACACATGCAGAGGAGTGGTGGAAGTGTGAGTGCTGTGCAGATTAAATGGAGAATGAGACAGCTAGAATTATGGCAGCTGGAGCTGATTTGGCTACGCTAAGTACCCCACACTTTAAAAAGCATCAATACAGCTCCCTCCACTTGGCGAGTGGGCGGCAAGGTCTTAACTGTCAAAGACAAACGCCTGTAAATGAGATGAATGATGAATTCTGCAAAGCTCAGGGTGATATTCTTTTAGCGGTGTAAAGTTTGGGCAACATGAAAAATCTCTGCTAAAGACAGGGCATCTGTGAGAGGGAGATATCCAGTTCAAGTCTCTCACTGAGCTGTCACCATCGAGGGAAAGGATGAGCTTAAGCTGTTGTTGTCTCCACGTGTGGTAACACAATGGATGGATATAGCAGGGAAAGGGTGACTGTGGGAGGCAGTGACAGATCAGCAGAGTTATCTAAATGAGATCTCCACAGTCCTGCGGACACAAGAGTGTGTGTCACTGTCTGAGAGAGAGTGAACACACGTGTGTTGCCATCCGAGCAGCTACATGTCTTGGATTTAAAGGCACATAAAAGCAACAGAGTGCCCTAAAACTCCATCTGCTATACTGGCTCTTCTAGTGAATGGGTCTACCATGAAATCTTTACTTTTGTTTAGTTCTGTCTTAAGAAGGTTAAGGAAATAAACTAGTTAGAAGGGGGATACTAGAGATTTTGCTGACTCACTAGTGTTCTATTTTCATTTTCTGCTACGTATCATGGTCTAGGTCTTTTGCTGGGCCCTTAATAGATTAGACCAGACACCCGTTTTGCCTTGTCTCCCTCTGAGGTGTTCCACAGGGATACAGTATCCTTCCATGCTTCTGGGTCTGCTTCTAGTTAGCAAAGCCTCAAATGTAACCACATACCTCCCCATCTCCTTTCACTGTGAGGAAGCTGCACTGTGTAAACACCGGGTGTTGAAAATGTCAGTCATCATCATTTCTGGCTTTTTTTTTTTTTTGCAGAGGAATCTTGATTGTGAGGTGATAATGAATGTATGGCAAGTTCTGGAGTTATCACAAGGGTGGATTTACAGCTGCTTATTTGCAAAGGATCAGATAATGCATGTGTGCTGCTGCTGCTGCTCCAGCTGTTAACCATATTAACTGAAATATCTTCCTTACCCTTGTTTTTATAGAGGACAGCTCACAGTCCATCACAACACAGAATTCCAACACATTCATTCAAAAACTCGGGTAAACACAGCACAACAGAAAAATAAGCTCCACAATAGGTCAATTATGAAGAAATAAAATTCTGATAAGAAAATCAATCTAAAGCATTGAACAGGATTTATAAAAAATCTGTGTAACTGCTTGTTCTCAGTGGTATTTCTCTATACATAGGAAGTTCACAACACTCTCTGCTTCTGCAAACAATATTCATGTTTTTTATCTGCACAACAGAACCAACACACTGATAAAGAAAGAATGAAGTGTCTCTCATCCTCGCTATCAAACACGTGAATAGAAGACACTGACATATGGTGTAAGTTTCATTGCAACGGGACAAACATCTGCATGCAGACGTCGTCCATCCACATCCTCCCTGAAGAGACAAATGTTCCTCTTTTCAAAACTGAGCACAGTCCTTTTATAGAATGTCACAGTCAGACATAAAGAGAGTGACCGGCAGCGCTGCAGGCCACTCTGACTATGTGTTTATATTAGCATCTGGATGAGTGTGTGTGTGTGTGTGTGTATGATAACACAATATAATTGATTTGAAGAATTTATCTCAGATTTGAAAAATAATTCTCTCATCATCATGTGCCATTTTCGTCACATAAGTTTTAAACCAACAAGCAAAAATAACTAAAATAAGTTTACATCAGGATAAGCCTTTTAGGTTATATCACTTAATGATAACAACTAGCTAGATAGTAAGTATCCAGCTGTCTAACTGTTTTCTTCAAGGACAAAACAAGAGTCACAAACCTGAAAACACTAACACCAGCAGAATGACTTGAAAATTCCAGTCATTTCACTGAAAGTGCTGGGATTAAGTACTTAATTGACTAAACTCACCGAGTACTTGGATTTGATGATTTGAAGGTCAAGATGTCTGGGGGTAAGCCTGTTTACAGATCTGTTTGTGTCTGCAGTAAATCTGTTTGCAGACACGGCAAACACATCGATTTAGAGGTTAAGGTCACGCACGGCCGTTGTTTTAAAAGCAATGGAGCACTGAAATTGTGATTATTAAAAAGAAATGTGTAAGTGACACCAAGGAATTATGATAAAACTCTGACAGTCATTTATGTAGCAATCTTAAACAAATGAGTTTGAGAAATGTTCTGTTCCTTCTATTGTCACTAAGTAAAAATTAAAAATGTCATGTTGCACTCAAATTTGTCATATTAAAACACATTCTGTTGAGGGATAATTATTGCTTATGTTGGTATGTGTAAGTTAATTATAATAAATATCTTTTATGATTTGTTAATTGTAACAAAGCGATACTTGATACAAAAAGCCAGTGCCTTCAGAGTCTGACCATTAAAAAACAATGTTCTTCCTGCTGGTGGTTTTTCTCAGCTAAAAGCACTCTGTTCTTTGAAAGCTTCCTCCTTTCCACCCCATTATCTACACAAGGACGTTAAACTCTCAGCTTAATCGTTTATTATTGATAGCTCGGCAAGAAGCTTCTCCCCCTGTTGGTGTGGGGAACGCATAAAAGACATGTGTTAAGGATTTGTGGACCCAGTCACAGCCATGTTTATGTGTGCAACATATTGGTAAGGATGAATTTTCTCCAGCCTGGAAATGTGCTGGGTCAAGGTGCAGGTTGACCCAGCACATTTCCTGATGGGATTGTATGGAGAGAAAAGTGCACAAGCTACTCTATGGATGTGCTGGAGCTAACTAGGACGAGATCAAAACAAGGCTTTTTTTTAAATGTCTTTGTTATGCCAGTTTTCTGCACATTTTCATGGGGAGAGGAAAAGCCAAAAAACTACGTTTTTGCAGACATTTTCAAAATTGACTGTAGTAGAGAAATAAAATAATAAAAGGAAAATAAGATGTGATAAGGAAAGGAACTTCTGATACAAGTTGATGTACACGGAGGCTGAATGAATGAATTCACCACATTAAAAGTTTCCGCTATATGGAATACAAATAATTCTAATGAAAAAGGACATGGGAAGCAGACCTGACCTATGACCTTCTGATTTGATGTCGTCAAACGGCGTCCGATAACTAATATGTTTCAGTGATCAAGTCACCAACTGTAAGGAGATATTAACAAACGAGTCTGCAGCCCATGTGTTGATGTTATGATGCCAGGCTTTCAAGATTATTATTACGCAGTGATGAAATGTTTTTTTATGGCTCCGTCTTAGTTTACTGTGTGTGGAGTCGCTGTTCCAAATGTGCTAGTAATAAGCCATGCAGTGTGTTTGTGTATGAGATGGAGAGAGACTGAGTATGTGTGAGAGAGAGAGAGAGAGGAAGAGACTAGGCCTTTTGTGCAGTGTGTGTGAAAAATACTTTGTGGCATGTTTTAGAATTGGGTTGTTGTGTCATATATCGCCCAGTTACCCTAGTGACCCCCAATTAGAAGTGTTCTAATGCTGACTCTGGATGTACAGTACATTTAACTTAACCTGTAGCATAACCTGTGAATGTACAAACTATTTTAGCAAATGACTTGGGGGATTAGGCAAATTGGACACTCTGAGTTGACCATAAGTGTGAGTGTGAGAGTGAATGGTTGTTGGTCTCTCTATGTGGCCCTGTGATGACTGGTGACCTGTCCAGGGTGTACCCCGCCTTTCACCCTGAGCTGGGATTGGTATCAGTGACCCTCATATGGAGGATAAGGCGGTAGAAGATGAGTGAAACTCAAAGTTACAATGTCGGCCAACAACGTACCAAAGTTTGCAGGTCACCCTGGAGCAGATAAACAAAATTCCATCTTTAAATTCTTCAGTGCTTTTACTGTGCTATTCACATTATTCCTTCATGGGAAAAATCAAAAACAAAGCTTTGATCTAAAAATAGCTGACTGAAAAAGTAAGCTGCCTCTGTAGATTCAACAGCCTTGTCACATGCAGCGTGTCCGTCTAATTGCACCCTATGAAACAGCAGTACAGGATATATCTTTGTGCTGGTATATCAGGGGTCATGCCTCTTTAAAAGCCGTGGCAAGGCCTGCTGTTTATGAGCTGGATTACGTGGCTCTGACAGCATATCAATCCCTTACATTTCAGCCAAGGACGCCGCGCAAAATGTCAGCGTTGACAGATGATGCAGCCTGTGGATTTTCACCGTGATGGCAGACGGGACAATCCAGTTCACACCACTGCTTTGAGCCCAAGTCTACTACAAATTTGAATCCTCAGAAAGCCACACACATGTAGCAGAGAGGCAACGGCACATTTTGTGGACAAGACAGGCGAAGATGACGAAACAGGAGGAGTAATGAGGAGATAATGTCGTGACAATGACCAGATACATGTGCAGTACCTTTCTTATTACACATAATAGAAAGGTTACTTCATCGTCTATAATTGATAGCTCAGCAAAAAGCCTCTGCTCCTGTTGGTGTGGGGGAAAGCATAAAAGACATTTTCAACATCATACTTAAAAAACTAAGGACTCTTTCAGCAGCAAGGCATCTGCAAATACATCTCTATCTGCTCCACAAGATTGAAACCATAGAAACATTAACAAGTGTGCCAAGGTTGCTGCTCACACACAAATTTTATAAATTAAATGCTTCCATGCTCTCTAAATCAATGTTAATGTTGCTTAATTGTATTGCTGGTTAATTGAACTGGGGGGGGGACAACACACACTGACAATGCAGGGCGTTATCTGAACAACACAGTCCAGTATGACTCACAGCTCCACCATTATCCCACACATGGGAGAGGAGAGATAAGTCTTCCCTACAAAGAGAGGAGTAATACTTATAAAACATTGATCAGGCCACCACTACACTCTGTGAGCCAATCATCTGCTGCCATTTCCTCTTTATCTCCACCTCCATTCACTCTGTATGGTTTACATCCCACTGTCTCTCCTTCCACCCCGCTTGTCTTTAGCTGTGGATGGTAAATGGAAGCTTATACCTGTTGACCTAGTTTACCAGGCGGTGACTGGCCAGGACTGAACAGAGGAAGTTGCTTGTCTCCTACTGAGACCTCAGTAATGTAAAGAGACGTGTGGTTCTTCATTGGACTAAAGTGACAGACAGGACGGAGCAGAACACAATGTTATTTCCCGGCAAAGCAAATGCATATTCTCTCATCGAGGCGAGAAAGAAACTACAAATGAGAGAGCACAAATGCAGAAAGTGCCCATAATGTTTCTATGTTAGTCAGACAAAACAGAAGAAAATGACTGGGATAAGCCTTCCATCTGCCACTCTGAGTTGCATTCTGTTTTCAAAGTCCCACATATCTGTCAGATAAAACAGTCCAAAAACTGTGATAGCAAGTGAATTATATTTATATAGCCCAACATCACAAATGCAATTTGCCTCAAAGGGCTTTACAGTGTGTACAGCAAGTGACACCCTCTGTCCTTAGACCCTCACGTCAAGCGAGGAAAAACTCCACAATAAACCCTTGTACAGGGGAAAAATGAGAGAAAAATCAGCAGATTATAAACAAAACATCAAATTTACAAAATTGAAAATAACAGAACGTGAAATGTAAAATAATTTGTAACAGAAGCTAGTAGAGAGACAGGTGGTTACAATGACCGTAACTGGTAATAATATTAAAATCAATATAAGTATTAATGAGAATATGAGGACACACGGCTGTGGGTTGTTCTCAGAGGTAGATCGAGCCTAAGGAAGGGGAAACTGTGGTCACATTTAAGATCACATTTTAGATGACGTAGAAGGGAAAAGCTGTAAAATAAACTGTAGTATACTTATCGTAAGTATATGATCATTGCTGCATGAGGTGAATTTATTTAAAGGGGAGTACTGCAAGGACGATACTTAATGGCATGAGGATTTTCATTGACAAGAATAGAGCAATGAAAAAGAGTCTGGTATAGATTCCTGTATCTGACCCAACTCTCTGTCACATACCACATGTAGCTCAGGCAGTGACTATTTAGCATGCTCATCTTCTCCACACTGACTTTCACAGTGGAGGTAACTATCTTTCTGGAACTACGTCAAAATGGAGTTTACTACCGTTTATGGGTGGAAATATTTATTGGTTTCAGTTTGTTACAAACAATGTTCCCTTAGGCTCCATCTGCTGTCTGATATCAAAATGATATTGGTTTGTGTTAGACACTTCTCCAGGGCTGGCAGAGTACAAACAGAAAACAGGTCAGGCAATAAAAACAAAGAATTTCCTCAAATAAAAAGCATCTCCAGTGATGGCCCCATAAAAAGGCCGGGTGAAGGAACACGGGTAGATAAACTGCTGGTGCTTGTCATACAGTATATGCCAGTTGAACACGCTGTAATTATGTATTGTTCTATGTTGTCACTGTGTGTCTATTTATGTATCCACTTTGCCACAGTGTCCTTAAATTGTGCTGTGTCACAATTAAAGGAAGTGTCTTCTCTGGGCAATTCAATTTTAACACTTACCGAAAGTGTTGACTTTGTATCAACAGTGTTCACAGAGAAATGTAGTTATACTGTTTTCATGTAGGTCTGCCTCTAATATTAGTCTGCAATGAACAAAGTCCTCTTAACATCTGCACTTCAGGTAAATGATTTTTCTTATCCTCTTTAGATGGATTTAGATTGACTTCTTGGTGATGAAAACCTGCTTCTAGTATGGGCCACAACCCACTAAAAAAATGTTTCCATTCGCCAAATTCTTTGGAGACACTCAGTACGTTTACATGCACAGTTTAATCAAACTACGTTCATAGTCTGACTAAGACAGGCAATTGGACCACTTGCCGAGTCTGAGTATACAACCAGAGGAGAAAATCAATTTACTGGCCGTGTGTGTGACTCCACTTCATATTGAATCGGGTTCCTGTTGAACTTTACATCACAGAAAATGTCAAGTCTGACTCCAGTCTGACTAAATGTATACATGCAGGAGTAATCGGACTATGAATCGCATTATCCAAGTATGTTAGTCCGACTAAGACTAGCTCAGTTTTAGTCAGACTAACGAGTTTACATGACTTTAAGAAAACCTACTTATTGTCTTAGTCCAACTAAAATCAGACTTTTAACATGAATGTAAACATAGTGATTTATTCTTTGTTCTGGGGAAAATAAATATTAAAAATTAAATAAATGAGAGTTATCTTAGTGTCAAAATATTTCTGATAAAATATACTGACTCACCTATAATGTTACACTTTGTTATTCACATTACATGCATGTGTTTGTAAATACAACGTATAGCTTCTCAGTTATGTCCAGAAATGATCAATGTAAGATTAGGCTTATTTATGATCATTGATCAGTAAGAGGAACAAATTGTTTTCATTTCAATGTTTTCTGTTTACTTCATTATTGCTCGTCATTCTTGGGCCTTGGACGATTTGCACAATTAATCTGAGGGCCTTAAACCTCCAAAGTTTGGGAATCTCTACCATCGAGAGCAACCAAAGCCCTAAAACTAACCACTGGTTTCATCTACACTGAGCTGGAACAAAACAACACCACTGCTCTGTATTCCCCACTTGATGAACGACAGAGATTTTGTGTAACATCATGCTGTACAGTGCTGTCTTTCAGTGAATAGCAATCACAGACAAATACAGTGAAAATGCCAAAAGCAATGACTGCTTTCAAAGCATCAGCAAATCTGAAACAGTTTGCAAGAGTTACTCAATAAAAAGCTGCAATTAACAACCAATTCAAAACCAATAAAGTCCCAAAAACTATCATGATGACCAGCAGCACTCGACATGAAACATGTGCGTCAGTCTCTTCAGTCACTTTCATCATTGTTGATGTTTACTTTTGCTGTAAAACATTACCTTTAAATTCACTTAGTCTTTAATTTAAATGCTTACTCAGTATGTATGTGCACTTTGACAAAGTAAAAAGTGGCTGACACACTGTTGTGCGTGTGTGTGTGTATCAAGAAAATGATCAATAAAATGGTAAAATGATCAACTTCTGGACTAAAACGGCCGATCACAATATAATATATAATATAACAAGCCATGTTACAGAAAAAAACAACTAGAGACTGCCACGATAAAGACAATGTGCTCAGATTGATCTACTGTGTGACATACTGAGCATTTAAGTCGATGCCGTTCAATACCAGAGTGGAACAAATCCTCCATCCCTTCATACAGAGACAAACGGGCCTGTTTTATGGTTTACTTCAATGAAATGAAAGTTCAATAGTAGCTGAAACAAACATTTGTGGATTAACTAAATCTGTTCACCTCCAGAGAGTCTCTGGAGAACGAAACAAAGAGACTCTGTTTTGTGGCAGATAAAACAAATCGCAAACTGTGTGTGATTCTTGTTCGTGGAGACATCCAATCGGTGCAGTTATTACAGGGTATAGCGCAGGAGAAGTTGAGAAATTTGACTACATTTGATTGATCTTGGTCTTGATATTCTTGACTACATGAAAAAGGAAAAGGCCCTTTTTTTCCCTCCACTAAACAGCTCCTGAGCTAATGTGGGCAGCTACAGGCGGTGGTGGGATGAGAATTACATGCTTCCACTGGAGATGCTCTCATCATCAGATCTCAGCTGCACACCACTTGAGTCTCAGCCACAGACTCATAAAAGTCCACATGACTTCATGCACTGATGCTCACTGATACGATGTAGGATTAGGGCCAAAGTGTGCATGTGTGTCACAGATAATCACACCCCAAAATAGCCTTTTTAAAAAGTTTTACAAATCATAGGATGGTAAAGTATCACAATAACTTTTTTGGTTAAAATAGATGTCCTATCTTAAAGGCACTGCAGTATAAAAGGAATAAAAGCTTCTTCTGTGCTTTGACTCTATTTTTCTCTGACTACCACTGCCTTACTCATCATCTGCAGTAGCAGCAGATAATGGTGTCAGGGCCTCTTATGCACAATGGTAATGTTGTCAAGCAGATGAATTCAACTTTTGATCAAACTCTTGTCATTTAGACAAAAATCCATGGTCATCGCCCCGAGAAAGCGGAGGCCATCTTTTGTGTGTCTATCTTTGGAAGCGTATCAACCAAAAAATGACCATGAATTTTGCTAAAGCTTCGTCCGCAGCCATCGCCGAATGTGTTTCCATTAAATGGAACATGGTGGTGAAATTTGTTTGGTAAAAACAAATGGAAACAATTTTGATCATAAAGATGTTCAACCACTAACCAGAGCTGCTATTTGTAAAACCACGACAGCTCATAGCTCAGCTTCTTATTGCTCAGAAAGTGCACACACACACGCACACACACACACACACACACACACTTACTTGCATACACACCAACTCACTTCATGGGGGTTGACTGGAGCTAGCTGAGAAAGCAACCATTACCTTGTCTGCTTGTAAACCATGAGAGCCAGAGCAATCATCACCCTTAAACACATCGTTTCCTATTACTCAGTGCATGCACGCCCGCACACACACACACACACACACACACACACACACACACACACGTGCATGGTCCATTTCCGCAGATGGATAAACAGAAAGAGGGAAAAGCACAGTGGAACAGCCATCTTAGGAAATGAAAATGCTTAGCTGGAAGGATAATAGAATGACAGGGAGAGAAAAAAAACCCAAAGCCAAATAATTCATAATGCATTGTAGCATGCTGCATAACTGCACAATCAGGTAAACTGCCCTTTTTTTCCTGGAGCGGTGCAAAAGTGACAACGCTGCTGCTGCTTAGAGAGCTGATGGAGGTGAAGGACCTACTTTCTGCCACTGGTTGAAGGAGTCATGCTATTTCTGACTTCATAACAGAAGCAAATGGCAAGTCTGTTGCTACATACAGTACAAGAAGAGTGAGGTATCCTCACATAATACCAAAAATACACAATCACTGAAGCGTTGCATCACCATTTTTTTCTTCTGTGGCTGTAAAACAAATAAATATGTGCAGCGCATTTAGATTTCAGCAGCAGCGTGCAGCTTCCTCCGCCTCCTCTTCTTCGTCTTCCTGCATCTCATGGAAGACTTTTTTTCTTTCTATTTCTCTTAAACACACAGGGGGTTAAAAGAAACTCGTGCCTGACTTAATTAGAGCTGCACAACCAGGAGACTGCCAGAGCTTTTTTATGAAAAAAAAAGAAGAAAAAACAGCAAACTCCCATGGAGAACATACAGCTAACAAGCCTATATGCTGCCCATTGAACCTTCCTTCATACAAACAGATATGTACATTTAACCCAACTACGAATTAGCATCCGTCTAAAAGCATGAGAGTAGAAATCTCGCTCGGAAATGCTTCTAAACTGAACTTATATTTGTATATTGTGGTGGTAAATTGTGCAGTAATTACATAATAAATATAGCATTAAATTATTATATTGGTTTTACAAGTGCTGCACTAATGGAGACGTAAATCAATCCATCTAATAAGCAGATGAGCATTGGCCTGCAGCTGCTGCTCTGACAAGTTTCACAGCGTGCGCATGCCACATGTGTCAGAGTGAATAGCTGGGTTTTTTATATATATTTTTTTTTATTTTCTTTTTTTTTAAATCAGCTAAGTCTCTGCCTCCATCTTTTGTTGACATTTCCTGCAGTTTCATGCCCAGGCATCAAAGAGAGCACAGCTGTGTCACTGGATGAATGCTTTAATCTATTCAGCCAGCGCATCTGTGTGTTCTGTCTTACACGTCATCAGCTGCCCGCATGCCCGCCTTGTGTGTATATGTATTTGCCTCTGAGTGTGTGTGTGTTCAAGGTATTACTCATGTTGTGGAGACCTAAATCTCTTCACATTATAAGGACTTGTCTTCCTTATGGGACATAAAGCAAGTCCCCAAAACGTAAACTATTACATTTTAAGGTGAAAACTTGTTGGTTAGGGTGGGGTTAAGGTTAGGCCGGTAGTAGTTATGGTTAAGGTCAGAGTAAGTCTCCAGGGAATGAATGTTGATTAATAAGTGTGTGTGAACTTGTATTAGTTATCTCTTCAGGCATAAACACTGGCCTTGTCAGGACCAGTAGTCCTCATGGAGACCAAAACCTAGTCTTAATGAGATGGAACTTTATTTCTGAGGAACTGGTTAAAGTTGAATTCTGTGTGTGTGTGGCCAGTGAGGGTTATGTGAGAATTCATGTGAGTACAGTATGTATACTGTATATGTACATACAGTATGTATGAGTCGGGGTATATATACTGTATGTGCACTATTTGTTTATTTGTTTATTTTTATTTTGCACAGTTTAAAAGAAAAAAATATAAGATTGACAAAGAATACAAAGTAACATTCAGTGCAGGAAGAGGCAGAAAGCCTAGTGGGCTTATTTGAAGCCTCTACCTAAATAATGTTGAAATTTGACAATATTTAAAAGAAAACACAAAATTAACATACAAAAGAATCATCTAACTATATAAGAGTGATAACAAACTAATAATCACAAATTATATATAATAACAAAAAACAAACCAATAATAAAAACAAACAAACATTAATTTAAAAACAAAAGTATGAGTGTGTAATGTATGCGAGTGTGTATCTATGTGTGTGTCTCCATGAGGGAAATATTGGTTTATACCCCTAAATTATTGATTTCTTGAGCATGTGTGAACCAAAAATAAAACACAGAGATATGAACAACAACACATGAAAGAAAGCAAATTACAAAACAACCGTTAAATAATCTTTTAAGTGTCTTTTGTATAACACTCACATGTCTGTCCTCATGCAAGACTAGAAAAATAAAAACACACACACACACACACACACAGAGAAGGTGATGCAATATTGTGTTGGGTGGCTGAAGGAAATCACATCACAGACACTAATGTGTGCCATGGTAGATTTTTGCAAAGCTACACATCACTGGTTCACACAGACAGTAGATGAGAAACAAACAGGCATACTCATTGAAGAAAAAGGAGGGAGGAGAGCTGGTGAGGAGAGGAGTGGCGCTCTGCAGGAGATTCCCCACAAGCCATAACATCCTCCGCCCTGAACAACACTATTAACACTGTTACAACACAGGTGGTTAACAGTGACATCACCACTGCTGGAAGTCTGACGTGCAAGACTCCCTCTGGGGACTGACTGGCGTCCATTCCAGTGGCTCAAAGGAATCCTGGTCACGCATTCTGGGTATTTCGCTCAACAACAAGACACTGGATGTCTTCTCTTTATGCTGACTGAATAGATTTCACTCAAAAGGTCAGAGTCATTTGTCAGTTGTGTAGTTTTAGCTCAGTGTCTTGAATCAGAAACAAATCTCACCTCTACACAGCAGGTCATTTAACAGCAACGGCTGGAAGACAGGAAGTGGATTAAGTTGTCGATTTTTATACGTGTTGAAGCATCATATTCAGGAGTGCAGTGGGAAGCATGTGATTACACTGACTGCAGTAGTAGTGTAGAATTACACTTGCAGTGTGTGAGGAGTAGAAAAGTGCATTAATATCACTGCCCCAGTCATTCTTTGAGTTTTTAATTCATCATAGCAACATTCTGCCATAACGCCATGTTTACATTCATTGTATATTTTTACTACCGAGAGAAACTGCACCTTATTACATATGTAAATTTATATTTATATATTAATACTTGTATTACTTACTTGTATATTGTTTATTTGTTTGTTTATTATCTATTGTTGAGCTGCTGTAACGCCGTTTTCTCTCCACTGTGAGATAAATAAAAGTTATCTTATCTTATCTTATCTTATGAGGACCATGCTTCCATCTGTCCATGTCTGTATACACACAGCAAAAATACAGACAGTACTGTATTTTCAACCCAGTAACTGAACTAATGCTGACTTGCTATTAAAACAGGAGTGTGTTAAAGTTTGGCCCATATGGTCACCACCTATGCTGCCTGAAGCTCTAATCACGAATCAAAAACAGATGTCAGAACAACCATATGGGAGCGGGTTATAGCATGTAAAACTGTTATGTGAAATCCAGAGGAATCTTTCAATAGCAAAAACCTTTTTTTTTTCATGTTAAGAGTGGGTAAATTTCCAAAGCACTACCGAATTTCATCATTATGTTGTTTGGTGTCACATTTAATCAGTGTCATTACTTTCCGTCTTTTCATTTGGATGTTGCACTTAGTTGCATTGCAATTTTGATTATATGCATTTAAAATATGAAATGTCTCCACATTAAATAAATAAAATCTAGTGTAGTTATATTTTGCAATTAGCTTTATATCCATAGAAATCCACATTTCTATTCAAGGTTATTACGAATCCCAGCTTCTCAGGGCTGTTTAAAGGTGAGCATTGGCTCAGATACACAGAGGTCAGGTTTGGTTCAGTGTCGCCTCACGATCATCTCTCATATGGAGCGATCTGTGTCGCTGGTAAAAAAAAAGAAAAAAAAGGATGCTATGTGTGAGCTATGTTGCGATAGCAGCCTGCATCTTCAAACTCTCCCTTTTCTTTGAAGTCTCACCATGTGGGTGAGGGAGCTGGGGGTTGGTAATAAATCAGGCTGAGCCATAATGACTGTCCTTATTCATGTCTGCTTTGATGAAAATCCACCTGACTGATCTCAAATCACAGACCAAAACAGACAGAGCTTACTGACAAATGTCACTGGCAACATGAAGGAAAGTGTGTAGGAAGAAATCAGATGAGAATAACTTGTACTTGTCATGTTTTGATAGAGCGTAGAACTCTCCCAGGGGAGAATTTCAACAAATGAGACATAATTTATGACGGTTTTCCCTGCACTGAATCCTGATTACAAACATACACATGTGCGGCAATTAAAATGTTTTACGATCTCTATAAAGTGATTTATCCGCAGTCCATTCACCGGAGCACTGTTCAAATACATCAACCACATTAAAACATCAAAAAAAAACACTGAAGTGATCACTGTGGAACAATGACCATGTTTACACAGCCAGAGTCATAAATACTGTCTCACAATTCATTTCAAAAATGGCTGTCTTTGTCCAGTAAGATATGGCTTCTTCTTCTTTTTCTTACACTTCATATGAAACGAGGTGCAGCGTGCAAGACGTGGACCCATCTGGACGCCTGCAGCTTTTAAGAGAGAGGCTGAGAGGACTGCCAGGATTAACGGAAAGAAGTGAGTAATTATAGTGAAGGACCTCAACAGCGTTTTGCTGCGCATAAGACCAACTGCTGCCTTCCGTGCTTCAGGTGATGAGTTTGGTTAATGATGGTTGGCTACGCGACCTTTCATTTTTAACAGGACTGTAACTAAACAGCAGGAGCAGTGTTTTAAAAGCAGCAGTGGAAACCACCCTCGTAGTTTATTTAACTGAGCTGATGTAGAGAAAAAAAAACGGGGCTGAACATTAGAGATATGAGAAAGGCTGTTGCTAGATTGATGATTTTGTGTTTAATTTATTAATTCATTCATTCATTCATTCATCCATCGTCTACCGCTTTATCCTCCACGTGAGGGTCACAGGGCTGCTGGAGCAAACCCCAGCGGACATAGGCTCGGCGGGGTACAACCTGGACACGATCGTTGGTCCATCGCAGGACAAACAACAATCCACTCTCACATTGATGTATGCAATTAACCTCTGTGTGTTTTTGAACTGTGGGAGGAAACTGTAGAACCCAGAGAAAACTCACGCACACACAAGGAGAACATGCAAACTCCATAAAGCAAGGCCTTCAGTCCGACTGGGTTGCTGTAAGTCACCAGTACTAGCCACTACACCACCATGTGTCCTGTTTAATTTATTAATTTCCTTAAAATAAATGAATTGTCATTTTACTAACATATTCATGCGATCCTTATATGATAACATTTCTTAAATGTTGTAGGAACGACGCGCTCCATGTCTGCCACTGCATTTCTTAAATTACTGTCCCGAAAAGGGAAGACCTGGCTCTTGGTTGTAGTATAAAGTGGACCATAAGGACAAAGCACATACAAGCGTAAAAGGCACAAACATTAAGGGAAACACACTCGGCTGCACCCAAGAAAAGCAATAAATACCAAAACATATAAATAGATTACACACATGCAACAAGAATAGCTACACCAGAAGTGCTCTGGGAGTCTAAAGGGAGTAATATGTGTCGCACACAGTAGATAAAGGTATGTACTTGTGTAAAGGCTTGACGGTTTTTCAGATGTAAAGTATTCATTATTATTATTATTATTGATAGTTTATGTTTGCAGTCCAGCTTCTGAGATGACCCACTGCGATATATATTTATATATATATATACATATATATATACAGTATGTACGTATACGCAATAATATACATGATCGTTGTGGGCAGAGAAGTCAGATCTAAAGCTCTTTGGTAATTCAGCACTGGCTCAGTTGTCTGTAGCATTTAATTCCTTTAATAAGATAGAATTTGCTCTCAGATATTTGTTGCCACCAGTTTGTCTGAAGGTAAAACTGAATAAATGATTAAGACACATTTTATTGGACAGTTTACATACAGCGCTGCTTATATAAATTCCTTAATTCTAATAAAATAAATGCATAAAAACACATCAGTGTAGACTATAATAACTGTACTGTAGCTTTACTTTCTATTGAAGGTTCAAAAACAGGAGAATCTTCCACTTTACTCACTGTCAAACTCTGGGGGGAAGGTGAAGACACAGCAGTTGGAGTTTGAAGGCTGCCCATTCTTAACAGCTATCGCTTTAATAGCAATTAAACTGGTATTAAGCTCTGACAGGTTAGTGCAGCAAGTGCATACACACACGTTTACAACAGACTTATGTCTCTACTAGAGAATCATTTATTGCCAACATGGAGAGACGCTGAGACACGCCGACACTCACATGCACCGACCACATCATACACACACACTTTCACAGAAATAGTACGACTCCCTCAGCCTGGAGCGAGGTGGACAGAGCTGGAAGGGCCAGCGCTGTGTTGGGCAGCAGCAGCGGCAGATGCAGCACTCAGGAGCCCGAGGGCATCAGTGGGCATTCAAGCTTCACTGGGCCTCTTCATCAGTGCCCGTTGATGTCTTGGCCCCATGACCAGTGACACACACACACACACACACACACACACACGCAGACACATGTCCAACACAGAGCTTGTCAGGCTTTTTTTCAGGCCTGGACAAGAGGAGGATTTGAAAAGAAGTAGAACAGCCTCATTGAGTGAAGACACACACGAGCTAAAGTGAGAAAACCGAATGGTTAAGTGTGAGTCTTCTAGCAAGACTGAGCAAGTAACTAGGTCAACTCACTGTGTGTGTGTGTGTGTGTGTGTGTGTGTGTGTGTGTGTGTTCATGCGTGCTCCTCAGTCATGACTTCACTCATACGAATGTGAACTCCCATTTTGAAGCATCAAGATTCGCTATTTGGCCGACGCCATGTTGACGTTTTGCACATATATATATATATACATATATATATAATGTATATATATACACAGTGTGTGCAGCAAGCACACACCATGACAATCATGACACAGCTCAAATATAATCAACATTTGGCACAACCATGACTGGGCTCCTACATGTCAGACGGCATCAAATCTTGTGCAGATGCACTTTGATGCACTTTTATTACGACTTATAATAATAACCAGATTTACAGTTCAGCCGTCATTTTACAGCAAATTGGATTCACAAACGACATTATGAACACATGACGCAACTTCTGTACCACAAACTATAATTATATGATGTATCTCAGCGTGGAAAGACAGAGGTACACAGACACTGGTCTCTGTCCTTATTTCTCTGAACTGCTCTTTCTCCTCTGTCATCATGTCTCCTTCAGTCGCTCTGACTCTCTGTGACACTGACATGCCAAGTCATGCAGAAAACACAAGGGAAGATTCTTTTCTTTTCTTTCTTTTTCTTTAAATCACAGGTCAAAAACTGAAAAATGCAATAATGTGGGACACAAGTGCCGACGTCTGAAGATGAGTCGGCGGGGGGTCTCAGACAGACAGACAGACAGACAGACAGACTTCTCTGCTGCAGCTGAAATGAACAGAAGTGACAGAAAGAAATTAAGACTCCCGACACAGACAGATATTCAGTCTCACCTTCTACATTTCCTCTGCAATAAGATTATTCCCTTCATTGACTCTCTGGTTTCTGCCCTGCTTCTGATCATACTGTTCCTCCTCTTCCTCCTTTCCCCTCATCTCTGTTCTTGACTTCACCATGTCTACGCTGCAGTCCTCATCTCCCGTGTAAATCTGCACTTCCTCATTGTTTCTACTTGTGTCTTATTTATTCCACCATCTTTCTTTCCTCTCCTCCCGTCGCTCTGGACCTTGTTTGCATGCTCCCCGGCTCTGCTCCTTGATTAGAAAGATCGACCATTGCAAGTCTGCCAGACACTCCTCGGCTGACCATTGACCAATGAGTCTTTTGAGAGGCTCCCATATAAATAGAAGCTTCAATTACAGATAACACATTCCCACTCATGCATATCAAACACTATTCGACCACAGAGAAAGACGGAGAGAAAGACGTGGCACGTGAGGTCAACGTTGAAGGTTGAGGAAGCAGCAACATTAGAAAAGACGTGCACAGCAAAGCCGAGCGCCATAGTCTTCTTCTTCTTCTTCTTCTATGGCCAAATTATTCAATGTATGACTCCCGCTGGCTCTTACGTAACCTTGACTTTGTGTGAGCAACGCGGGCAGGCTGCCTCCTCACAGACCCCGGGAGCAGTCTGGTGCAGAGCCATCGGGACTAAAATAGTTGGTCATGTGTTCATTATCGTTATCCGTCCTTTAAGTGCTCACCCCGTATCCAGAAACATTAAAGAGAAGAGAAGCTTCGAGTGGGTGTGTAGGTGTTTGTGTATGTGTGTGTGTATGTGAGAGAGTAACAGAGAGCAGAATACGAGGAGAATGAGGTTGTGGGATTGTGATAACTTCAAAGGTTATTTTTATTATTATTATTACTCCTGCAGGCTGAAGCCATGCTCTGGCATCCCTCAAGCTTTGATCATTATGTAGAGCTGTTGTGCTCGGTTGCTGGCACTGAATACATTACACAGCGGATAACCAGGGAGCATGCAAACAAGCGTTCACACACATTGACTCAGCTTCTTCTAAGTCCCCCCCCCCCCCCCATTTTAAAATAACACACACTCCTTCATAAAATGAGCACCAGGGCTGCAAACATTAATCGATGGCATCTATTTTGATAATTGATTAATTCATTTCTCTTAATAATTCGTAATTAAATGAATACATTTTGTATTTAGTTCACATTGTCTGATGGTATATCTAGGCTGTATATATTGTTTTTATTTAATTGTTTCATGTAGGGGTTAACACTCGTTGGTTGGGGTTAGTTAGGATTAGTTTGCATGTTCTCCCCGTGTGTGTGGGGGTTTTCTCCGGGTTCTCCGGTTTCCTCCCATAGTCCAAAGGCATGCAGATTTGGGAATTAGGCAAATTGAACACTTTAAATTGACCGTATGTGTGCAAGAGTGAGAGTGAATGGTTGTCTCGACATGTGGACCTGTGACGTACTGGCGATATGTCCTGGGTTTACCCCGCCTTTCTAAAAGAAGGAAGAAAAGGAAATCTTTATTGTCATTATACAATAACCGTTTTTTTTGATGGGGGGAGGAAACCAGAGAGGCCGAGGAAACCCACACAGACACGGGGAACTCCACACTGCAAGGTCCCAGACCGGGCATTGAACCCAGCACCTTTTTGCTGTGAGGCAACAGTGCTAACCACTACTAACCACTGTGTCCACTGAGATTGGCACAGCGCCCTCATGTGGAGGATAAAGTGGTAGAAGATGAATGAACAAATAATTGTTTCATTAATTGATGACGAGTCATAACTATCAAAATGGTCATTAGTTGCAGCCCTAATCTGGACCAAAGGATACAAATGTTACAAGCATCAATGACACTCCAGCACTCAGACACAAAAGGAACAGTGGATACATGGACTACTCATCATACCGAGGAAACCGTTCTGTCTGGAGGAGCAGAGTCAAAAATGATAAAAAAAATAATGATGTCATCAACGTTATGTCAGCAACTCTGTAAAAAAAAAAAAACCCTGCAATATAACACTGGAGGCGTCGTGTTTAAAGGATATGGTTGTTATACAGTACAGCTGGGATTTACAGAGAGCTGCTTCTCAGATGCAATATGTGGGGTCTACCTTTTTTTTTCTGGATTTCATGGCATCATCTGCGGGATCAATTCTTTACCATTAATTTTTAATCAGTCTCTCACAAGCACCCTACTGTAATCCTACATTACAACCAAGAGTGCCACTTTAATTTGTGACCGGGAGCAAAGGGCTTTACTTTTACAGCATTGATCACAGGCCGTGCTGTTGTTGTAAGAACAGAGTTCAGCAGGTGAGTGCGAGTTTAAGCCCCCTGAGGTCAATTTATCCACGCAATCATTGTATGTTTCCTGATTTAAGTTATAGCACAGCAGTGGCCTTTTAATCAAAGTCATTAACTGCTGTTTCTTTGAAAATGCCATACACGGCATCCATCCATCCATACATCTTCTACCGCTTTATCCTCCATGTGAGTATTGTAGGGGAGCCAATCTCATGTGACATTGGGCCATCACAAGGCCACCATTCAGAGACAAACAATCATTCACTCTCACAGCTACAGTCAAATTAACCTAATCCCCAATTGTGCATGTTTTTGGACTGTGTGAGGGAGCTGTAGTACCTGGAGAGAACCCATGCACACACAGGGAAAACCTGTACCACTGTGTGATCCCATACACTGTAGGTATTGATATGTGTTATTGTTTGCAGGGCTGCAACTAATGATTGTCTTCATAGTCCGTTCATCTGCAGATAAAATGCCACAAATATGTTTTGGCAAGTCCAGACCAAAACGACTAACTGCTCCTTTAAATGATTCGACAAATGTCAAGTGCTGAAAAACGACCGCAGACATCATTATCCAGCCAATTGTGAAAGGTTAGTCTATACAACAACAAAAAAACATCACTACTTTTCTGGATCACATGATGACAACGTCAAAGAACCAGCGAGTTTCTGTCACATCATTCAAAGAAAAGAAATAATCCAGTTGCTGGATTACGACTATGGACGAATGAGAATCTACACGCATGTGTCACACAATGACAACACATTTTCCAATGAGACACTGACAGGTCTGACACCAGTGAGCTCCATGTTCTATAGGACAGGACTTGCTCCTCCTGGCAGACTTAGAGCTTTTTGTGCAGCTACATGTTATCATTAACCCTATTAATAGAGTGTTGTTGTGAGGGCGATTATGAGCTTAGAAGGGGGAACCCCGGCTCACAGCCACCACTTTTAATTTTCTTCTACACATTCTAATCCAAAAGCCACATTGAACTTGAAAACAAGCCATATGTTCCTGGCCTTACCTGGCCAATGCACACACACTAACACACACACACACACACACACACACACGTATCTCTATACTTGTGAGGACATTCATACACTCAACTACATGCCTTATCCTAACAAAGTTGTGAGAACCGGCTGAGATGTCCTCACAATGTCAAAACGTTGATGAAGTTGAACTCATATTTGAGCTTCTGCCTTATTAGGACCAGGTTTTGGCCTCCACGAGGACTAGTGTTCCTGACAAGGTCAATGTTTATGCCAGAAAAGGTCCTAAAGAGGCAACAAATACATGCACACACACACACTCTGAGTCTGGTTGGCTGCAAGCAAAAAAAAAAATACATGCAGTGCGAATACATGTCTTGCACTGTCATCATCACTGACATACAGTGGAGCGGTGCTGCAGCAAAAGAGATGCTGTGACAGTGGGGGAATAAAGACATTATAGCAGCAAGAGAGATCCAAGTCCCTCAACTCAGCACTGGGCATCATCCACGCACTGAGACCCCACTGTAGCTGCATGTTCAACCCACAGCCATCGACAACAATCCCTCGTGATTTAAGCAACAGTGACAGCCTCCAAGGAAACCGTGGCACAAACACAGGCCTCCACACACACAGTCTGCACGGGAGCATGCATAAGGTGTGATCATGCCCACCCAGTTCAATACCAAGGACAGCGGTCGACGCACGGAGGGAGCCTGACAGCCATGACAACACATGATGACTTATTCTGTGCAAAGACGCATCGTAAGCAGCGACACTAACCTGCCCGGAATGACACTGCTGTTTTTCCACTGCAAGGCTTCAACCCGCAGACACAAACTACAGCCTTGCACACAAAAAAATCGCCTTTCCACAGCGGCTTCTTTCCCTCCTGCAAGAATCATCAGCAGCAGCAGCAGCAGCAACGACAGCTGCTACATTTCTAACCATTTGCACCGCGTCAAAGCGCATATGTCGCATAAAATGCTCCGGACTTACCTGCTTGTGCTGGGGCTCGAGGAGCTCACATGTCCCGCCGCTTGTTTGTGTCTGTGACTGAGGATAGTGTTATTATGGTGGGCACCGTTAAGTGTCTGCCAGCGCCATGTTATTACCACAGTGAGTGGAGGACTGTGCGGGTTGTGTGCGCTACATCCGGGCTGTTGGAGAGAGCGAATGAGCGCAGAGCGGAGAGGGCGGAGAGGAGAGGAGGAGAGAGGAGGAGGAGAAGGGAGGAGAGCACCTGTGACAGCCAGCAGCAGCAGCAGCAGAGAGGAGGACTTCCACTCACATCCTTCACATCCACCCACACCTGAACACACAACCTGGGAACCACCTCCAACTAACTGTATATATATATATATATATATATATCAGAGTTCATGTGCAGGTGCTTATCCTCAGTGTGAGAAATGTTGGATTGTGCTTGAAATGCTTCAAAATGCAACTGCATTTCCTTAACAACAGACACTGACTCCTTCAAACACATGCAAAAGAAACATGTTGTTGTTTTACATCACCTTGAGGATCTTGTTGGTATGGCCTGTATACTTTATGATATCTCTGTTTTACTCTCTTTTAATTACCTCCTTTTAACTTTTATATTCTGTTGTGGGTTTTATATCTGGAATTGTCTTGTCTCTATGGAACTATTTGTCCTATCTATACCGCTATCTTGACCAGGACTCCCTGGAAGAAGAGATCTTGTATCTCAATAGGACGTTCCTGGCTAAATAAAGACTAAATAAATAAATGAATAAACAACAAATAGGTATCTACCAAAAACAGTTTCCTTATTATATGAAGAAATAAAATAAATATCAATAGATCAAAAGTTTACTCAACCACCGACCATGTGATGATGTTCAAAACCACTTGAACCACCTTTCCTAAATGATTGAATATGGCTGACTTAAAGGAATACTTCACAGATTTGCATTTAGCTTTGTATTACTAGAATGTTTGGAAAAATTGTGCTTCCCAAGCTCAGTTTCCCCTGAGTTGAGAAATATCTTCATTCTTTTCTTTGTTACGTGTCCACCAGTGACACTTGGTCCTGTTAGCTTAACTGTTAGCAAAGATGGCGGACACTGTTTACATTCTGGGAATGAGCTCTCGTCTAAAAAGTGCAAAATTAGTGTTGCAGTTTCAAACATCGGACCAAGTGTCACTGGTATCCACGTAACATAAAAAAGAATGAAGATATTTCTGGACTCAGGGCAAACTGAGGTTGGGAAGCACATTTTTCCAAAATACTAGCCCTATTCTATACAAAGCTAAATGCTAATGGGTGAAGTATTTCTTTGAAATAAAAGTGTGTTGTCATATAATTCCACTATTACAAAACATCATTTTACTTGTTCCTAACACAATACAATCTCTTTTCATGTGATATTTCGAGTATACATGTTTAGGAAATTTGTATAAATCTATAACTTACCAGAGCTTAAAAATGGACACTGACTGCTGATTTCCCACACAAATCACGGCTCATTCCACGTCATAAGTTCTTGGTTGGAAACCAAATCTTATCAAAAGAAGGGAAAATATAAAAACTGCTGCTTGACCACAGCAGCAGTTTTTATATTTTCCCTGGTTATTATCTTGCCTCAGAATCAGATAGATGTGTAAGTAGAACCTAAACCTGGTGTGAAGCCCTAATTAAGGTCATTAGTAACACCTGTGTTGGTCCTATCTAATGTCAAAAATGGCCACTGTGAAAAAAGGCCTATTACAACAGGTTTATTCATGATTTTAAGTTTTTGCATCACTGGATGGACATAGTAAAGTATAAAATACAAGATCCCATGGCATTATACAACGATTAATTGGGGCAGTGTTTGTTTACAGTGGAAAACTCTGCTCTCATATACAATTTGTAGTATTTCCTTCAATTCTATTCACTTGGGAATTTCTATCTCGTACACACACAGAGACCTTAAAGTTTGATTTTGACACAGGGACAAAGATCTAAATATTAAAAATCATGTTTCATTCTCAACTAAACAGAGTCATCCCGCTATAAACTGCATCGTTATCTCCTGCTACTACAGAGTACAGGTCTATGACAGGCATGAGTGCGTGTAACTTAAGTGTTTTTGAAGTGAGGCCAGACACAGACTATACAGCCCCAGAGCTTAGTGGGTCGTCCTCTGCCATCTCTGACATTACAGTCCTCATTAACATCCCCCTCTCTGTGTCTGACGTGCCATTTGTAGCACACGGCTGGCTCTTACCCTGACTACGGCGAGTGAATGTTAAAAGTCAATTTCTCCCACTGCTGCAGAAGAGTCCTTATGTCTGACTGTTTGGCTTAGTGTGGGGGGGGGGGGGGAGAAGATGACAGAGGACACAGAGCACCCATTATTATAGCAGGCCTAGCTCCTCTGTGTTGTTAAACATAGGGATCATTGAGGGAGGTGCCGTAACATGTCCTCCGACTCAAGCCTTCTCCATTTTTGCCACTACAGTGAGAAATCCTGCCAACAAAAATCAACCAGAAGTTAATTTCTCCTCTTAAAATACATGCAACATCTAACCATACTGTATATAGAGATGTTTGCGAGAGTGGACATCCAGTTTCCATGTTGACACATTCTCCCCAACCAGATCTATTTCCTGCTCCAGTGATTTGTCTTGTTGTGATGATGCTGCTCGCACCATGCTGCCTCCCTGTCACCCATAAATCCTCATGGGAAATGCGTGAGCGCAGACTACAAGCGTTGGAAACGCCCCCTCTGCTCAGGACTACACTCTTATTATGGCCTTTAATGACAGCCACATCTGTCCTGCACATACAGTAAATATTATGTGTATTAAAGATGGTGTCTAGACTAGGATAGTACGTGGAAGGCCAGAGAAAGCTTCTGTATTATGTGCTTTGCATATTGCTTAAAAATAAACCTGTGTTTTTACAAACAATTTACCAGTTATAGACTCACCTGACACCTGACCCCCAAATATAACACTTGACTATCAATTAGTCGCTGGAATATGTAACATTTTTTTTAGTAATTTTCTTAAAAGCTTCGGGGGAGAGTGAAAGCACCCACTTTTCATTTTAGGAAATTTGGTTTGCTGGCAGACGTTAACACGCAGGCCACATGAATCCAAATCAATATTTGAGGACATAAAAGTGATATAAAGAGTATACATGAAGAATGAGTGATGAAAAATGGCCTAATCAAGCTCAAAAATATATACAAATCACTCAAAGCTTTTAAGATGCAAAGTAAGATTGGACACTGACATGTAAAATACAAGTCCTTCCTGGTAAAGATAAGGGTTACAGAGATGCTGTGCAATTAAGATAAAGTATTCTCTTGGTTTAAAGTCTCATGTTAGTTTTCCTTCATGGAACATGAACCAAAATGATTGTAACACCGTTGTGAGAGTTATTACCCCCATCTAGTGGTGGATTGTGGTCGTGCGCACCTTACTACAATGAATCCAACAGTAACCTGTCTGAGTTGCTGCTGTTTGTGCATGAAACACAAGCCAAACACATCTATATCATCCTTTGTGATATTACAATGACCTCTAGAGCTCCGGATGTGATGATGATTTTAATACAGAGAGAGAGAGAGAGAAAGAGAAAGAGATACTCCTGCTACAACGTGCTGCTGTCCCCATGGCAACTGCAGCAATATTATTTTCTTTGAAACTATCAAGCACACTCTTACACACGCTCTTTGATTGTATCTCTCGTGTTCTCTCACTCTTTGAAAACACAAAAGCGTCTTTAGTAGGGAATTTTTTTTTCCCCCTCTGGGCTGTCAAATATCCACAGGTTATTCAAAGAAAAATACTCCCTTTTTACAGGGTTAACCACCTGAAATGTCACCTATTTGGGGGGATGACTTGTTCCTTTATTCTTTAACCATCCTATAATTTTGTCTTTAATTTTCAGGAAAGTGTGAAAAGGGCGGGATAAGGGGAGATAAGGAGGTTTCTGCTTACGAGTGTTGGAACGGGGCCCAGAGCTTATCAGAGGCTAATGCCTCCACTGTTGCTTCAGAAGAATCCAGCCCCTGCCAGAATACTCTCTTCTGCCTAACAGCAGCACATCTCACCGTTGTCTCATTGGTGAAAACTTCAGAAGGAGATCTCCTGCAAGTGACGTACAACTAAACATGAACAAAATGAGCAGGATTGGTGAGACTTGTCTCCTGACACTGTTTTTGTCCGATTTATTTTGATGTTTTCTGTTTTGGAGAAATCAATCTCTAAACTCCATATAGAAGTCATTTTGTTACAAATATAAATGCTGGTCCCATCGTAGGTCAGACATTTTGTCTCCAGAGTGGAGTTTGAGCTTCTGCTGAGCTCTGTTTATCTACAAAATGTCCCTGAGACACAGTTTCAGGTTGTGCTGATCTAGGTTCTTGCAAGCAGAAATACAAGTTTCTCCAGTAGTTTGGTCATGAGGTCTAACTTCAAAGCAGTGGGTTTTTTTGGCCACATGGGGGCAGCGAAACAAACATCAAACACAGGAAAGACACTTTATCATCTTTTTTTTGTCATGGACCCTGCACAGATGGAGCCTGTGTGCACCTGCTCTTCTGTCCTCTGACCAGGTAAGGGTCCATTTTGAAAGGTATTTGTATTCATTTCATTTTCTAATTTTATATTTTACCTTTTACGAGTCCCATAGCATCAATTCTCAATCAAAAAAAGTGTGTAATACTGCTCAAAAAATACATTTAAGTTGTGTTTTCTGTCATACAGCAGTACATTTTTCACTCAGTTCATTTGTAGGAACATACTGTGACTATTAAACATCTGCACGAGTGTTTGGGTTATTAAAATGAACACATTTAACATGATTTGCCACTGTTTGTCTTTATCAGCCTGTTTTAGTGCATATTTTTAAGGACACAAAAGTCTTTATGTCTTTAAGTTTTTATGATTGAGGGAGGTGGACGTCTGCGTGCAGTGGAACTGCTTTCAGTGAATAGAATAACTGAAATGTCCCTCCAGCTTCTACATTTCGCTGTTCTGGAAAAATAGCAGAAACAGCAAATACAGTGAGAGGAGGAAACAACCAACTCCCAATATTTGCTTTACAGCAGTGGATGAACACACATAAAGGTGTGTTTTTTCTTTTTAGCAACTCTTTGAAAATGCAGTTAAATTGTGTGCTACATGTCAATGTAAACCTAACTAAAGTAATGAATTATTTTAATTCATAACTATGAAGTGGGCCCTTAAATGTCTGTGCACACCACTGCCTTTAATAGTAAACAGTTGCATGTGAACACATCCAGAAGACAAACACATTTAGTCACTTCCTAATCACTTGCTTGTTCCTGATTTCCCTCGTGTGATATGTACAGTCTTATTCCTTGTTTGCCACTATGAAGACAAAGAGAGCAAGTATTAAAAGTTTGCCTTGTAACAGCTTGTAGGAGATCTCATCGTCCCAGATGCTCAGTTGAACAGATTTGATTACTGCTACTTAAACTAAAACACTCACAGAGAGAGAACAGGAGGCTTCCATTTCCCCAACTGTCTCCTGTGTGTGTGTGTGTGTGGGGAATTTAATAATTGAATTATCATCTATTTATGTGGAATGTGTCATATCACATTTCTCTGTGTTAATGTAACCGAATGTTGTCTACAGGATAACTGAAAATGCAGGGCATCTGCTTTTTATTATCCCTCACACACATTTCCAACCTTTAATACACTGATTATGTTGTTTCTTTATTGAGTAAATGATCATCACACTTAATTATTTATATGGAATGATGAGTAAAGTGTGGGTAAAAGATGCTCTTCATTTTCTGTTTACAGATAAACACAAAGATCCAACAGAAAGGCGCTGAATTCTTTGAGGGTTATTATCTCTGCATTCTGAGACGCTTTCTGCCGTTTCTGACATTTTCAGCTCAGGTGACGGCTGATCTAATAACGGTGTGAGGACAATCACCACAACTGTGTGACGCCAACGTATGCGACTGTTATTTGTTATGAAGTTGCTGCCGTGGAGACTCATGTCATTTGACCCTGACGTCGCTCTTTTTGTTTAACAGACGTGAAGCGGTACTGGAACAGGTTGGAGGAGATCCGATGTATCATGCCGAGATAAATATGAAATCTGAAGTGTGAATTAACCTGGGGGTGAACTCTGCGGTGTGGATGAGTGGGAGTCACAGCGGTGAACCCTGACTTCTCTGTCTATCTGCTGTAATTGTGTTACTATAGTGAAGCCCAGACTGATGCCACATGTGAGACAGTCCCATGACTTTTCAACGGTGAAGTGAGCCATTAACACAAAAACAGATCATTGTGCTGTCAGTGGATAGTTTGGGTATAAAAAAATGGGAAAGTCATCCCCCTCCACCACCACCATCACCACCATTCCCCTCTCTCTTTCTCATCACCGTCACACATTGCTCACTTATGGAGGAATGTTGAGTCTCTGTGGATAATAAAGACCTGTTTTATATGAAAAATGCCCAGAATAATACACAATATAAACAAAATAATTGCCTTAACTTGTCTTAGAGATTCCACATGATTTCATATGATAGCTTTAAATGAGCATTTATCTCTTCTGTATCTTTTAATCTCTCTTCTTCCTCATCTCAATCCCCTATTTTCATCCTATTTTCACCCCAACTAGTGGATATAATATGGGTTAGGGTTCTCTGATATGTGCATGTTGATTTGGTGCAAACAGAAATAAAGTTAAACTAAATGAACTAACTAAGTCTAATGGCCTTTATTTTTGTTTTAAAGACCAGTGTAACTTTCCCACTTTATGTTTAAATCTTTTGAGGAAAGACATAACATGAACCCAACCAAACAAAAAAAAATCAGTTTTACATTTTAAATGAGAGGGTAACTTATTGCTCGCCACATATATGACCCGTCATTGTGCCGTGTAAGGATGTGGCATGTCTCTCTGATGAGGTGAGGAGTGACTGGAGTGTCTGGGTCTATAAAAGACAGTTGCTTTGTGTTGGACAGATTCACCTAACCCACACCACAGCCTGCAGCCCTGCTCCTCTGTGCACCTGAGGACTTAAGACAAGAAAAGGTAAATTCTGCTCTGCATTGTAACTGTGGCAGCTCATACGTAGCCACATCATATTTGTTAATATTTCCAAGAATCAGAAACAAAGAAGTTTTTTGACATTTCACATTTGCATTGTCTGGACTGATGTCCTGCTGTTGATCAAATAATATCCTAATACACTGTATGATTATAACTCTGAATGCATAGAATAATATTGGTGTTCATGTGGTCAAAAATGAAGCTTCTGAAAAGTCCTATACTTTAAAAACTTGCATAAAAAACTGCATAATTACAACATTACCTTATGTATTTGCCATCCATGACTAAATTATGAAGTAATGACTAGTAAAAAATGATCTGTGTTCATTTGTATTTCTTATATTTAAATCCTCTGAGCGGAATGTGCAGTCACAAGAATCGTTGTGATTGCACATTCCTCTCTAACTGCACATATGACTGAGAGTCATTGTGTCATCATGTTTCTCTCACAGTGTTTTCTGTTGTCGTCATTCTATTAGTCCACACCATGGCGTCCACTAACCTCTACTAAACAAGATATAAGTCTATGTGGAGAGACAATCATCTACTGGAGAACTATTCTATCAGTGTCTGTAGCATTAAAAATCAACTTAAATAGTTTAATAACTAAGGATTTTGATGTCCCATAATGTGCCATTTCCATTTTCTCTCATCTCCTGACTCAAATCCGTGTTTGTTTTCTGTCTGTTTTGTGTTTTGAGACAAAAATTATGTCAAATAAATTGGTTTTGATCTTGTTGTGACAGGCAGCATGAATGTAAGTATCTCGTCATATCCTCAGATCTCTACACTGGTAAGACTGACACAAATTATTCTCGCTACTCTTGTCTCTGCGTTTTTGCATCTAAATATAAAATGTTTCATTCCTTGCTTATGTTTGCAACTGCAAGTTGGTGTCCTCCATCCTTTCCACACTCTCTCTTCCCCGGATCTCTGTCCTTGCCCCTGACCCCACTCTCCCACCTTCCTCCCCCTCTCCTCCTCCTTCTCCCTCTCCCTCTCAGCCCTCTGATCCTCTCTGTGGCAGCTGCCCGTCCACTGGTTCTGCCCCACAGACTAACAGCCTTTGGCCCGGCCTGACACCATCTGTGACTCCATTCCCCGCGTGGCCGGGACAGCCCACCCAGCCTGCACCGTGCTGGACTGGCCAGCCAAACACACCGTGCTGGCCTGGGACACAACCAGCTCCGGTCTCTGTTCCTGCACCAGTTTCATATCCAGCCTCAACCCAAGTTATGTCACCAGCTCCTGTACCAACCACTGTCATCACCACAGCTCCAGCTCCAACTGCCTTTCCAGTTCCAGCCCCAGCTCCAGTGCAGCCCTGCGGGCCTTGCTGGCCAGGCACCCAGTACCAACCTACACAGTTCCCAGCTCCAATTCAAGCTCAGATCCCTGCTCAAGTCCCAGCTCCAACTCTAGTCCCAGTCCCTACACTTGCTCCTGTTCCTCCTCCCACTCTTGCTCCTGTTCCTACTCCTGCTCCCGTTCCTGCTCCTCGTCCTGCTTCCACCGTCAATCCACGCGTACCAGGATGGCCTATCCACCCCAGTTGGGCTGGTTGGCCAGGCCAGCCTGGATGGCCGGGCCAGAATCCATCCATGATGCCTACACACTGGATTCCACCCACATCTGGGCCTCTAGTAAGCAAGAAATCTCATTTATCTTCCAATGTTTTTGGTTGTCAGGTTGTTTTATGGATCTTCCCTAACTGTTTTGCTTCTTTTTTTTTTTTTAGAGTGTGCCATACAACTTGAACCTGGCCCGTGGAGTGTATGACAAGATGATGATGACCATCTTGGGTCATGTGAAACCTAATGCTAAAATGTAAGTTTGTGTTTGATGGTGTGCTGCTGTAACCCTTCATACCCTGACTGTAAATAGTGGTTATTTGAGTTATTTTAGACTTTTTTTTTCCTCTACAAACCCTACAGAATGTTGTGCTTGGTAGATTATTAGATAGACCATTTCTGAAATACCCAGACCAGTCCATTGTACACTAATAACGCCACTTTCAAATGCACTTAAAGTAATTTTGAATGTCTTTGTGCCCATTTGATATTTGTGTTAACAAGCAGCTGGACAGGTGTACCTAAAGAAGTGGCCATGTGTGTCTATATTTAGTTTTCTCTCTGATTTATTAAGTTGTTTCATTTCAGTTAAATATGAAGTGCATATATCTAAATCCTATGTCAGTTCAAGTCAAACTTCGGTGTCTCACAGGTTCACAGTGAACTTTCTGCGAGGCAATGACATTGCCTTTCATATCAACCCTCGCTTCAGCGAGGGGGGCAAGCAGGTGGTGGTTCGTAACCACAAACTGGGTGAGCGCTGGGGGCCAGAGGAGAGAGAGATGAAGGGACCCTTCCCCTTTGCTCTTGGCAGCCCTTTTGAGGTGAGACTTAAAGAGAGGAACCACAGAGTGGATTCAGTAACCAGGCTTGAGGATGCTGTGTGCAGCACTTTAACAACATTAACCCACTACCACATGTATTTACCTGCAGTTTGCTTTTCTACTCCATATAAATGCATTTTATTGACAGAAGCTACTAATTATTTTAACCACGGCTACATCTGTTTGTGATAATATCTGTACAAAATTCTCCATATGGTGCCTTTAACTGACTCCAGGTGACTTTCTCATGGCTAATGTCAGGCTAACCTTTGGAAAGGTTGGAAAGGGTTGGAAAGTCGTTTGTGCAAGCGAGTCCTAGATAAGGGAGCTGCTGTACCACAGGGAGGCTCCTGGAGGTCAGTGAGGGTCTTGTCTTGCTCAATAACATCAATAACACTTAGGGTTTTACAGGCTTCGCCAGGTGGTCAATGTGTGAGGGGCTAATTCTGTCTTTATGTCCATGTTACAGCTTCAGTGTGCTCTGACAGCACACCTTAAAGCTTTAGAGTTCAACTTTTAAATATAAACAAAGTAAGACCATTATCAAATGAGTTCAGATAATGCTGATTACGGCACTTTGTGAGGAGGAAGAAGCACACCGTGCAAGTAAAGCGAAACAGCTGACTGAAAATGCTCAGCTTTAATTATGAATTTACCTTTCAGGATTGTTGTGTTGAGGGTTTGGTTAAAAATTCACTTTTTTTTAATTTTTTTTTTTTAAACAAAGCTGTGAGTGATATCACTGCCAGCATGATTGCTCCCAGACGTGGTGGAAGTGCGACATCACTGATGATGTGTTCTGTTCCAGATGAAGATCATGTGCACTCAGGATGCGTTCCGAGTGGCAGTGAACAACATCCCACTGTTTGAGTTCCGCCACCGCATCAGGGAGCTCAACCAGATCGACAGAATCAACATCCTGCACGACGTCGTCCTCACCTTCGTCAACGTGGAGACCCTCCCTTAGGACACCACACTTTCACTCATGCAACCACCAACACACAAGACACACACGTGTGTACAGATGTGTTGAAGGACATAAAATGCAGATTTATGGAGATACTAAAGCTTTCCCACTTTTATATCACAGTGTGTAGGGACTTAAAACATGGCTTTTTATGTCATTAAGTATTAATAATCACATGAGCTGAGCTCAGTGTATAATCTGCCAGAATATTTTTTGCACAACTAACCATTTATTATCCTTTTAGCTTTCGATTAAGGAAATGCTACTGCTATTTATTGCGTACAACTTTTCCTATAGTACTCAAAACTGTTACTAATGAAGAATAAAACATGCATCACTATTGTCAGGAAACAATGGAGGGTTTAATGTGGCTGAGTCTTTCTGTTAACTGTAATTATTCTGGAATAAAACTGTCAGTCAGAGATAATGATGATGATGTCTCCACTGTTTATAGTTTCAGAGACAGAGAATTGGTAAAAAAAATCTCTTTCAGGGAAATCTGAAAAATCCAAAACCAGCACTATGAAACCCTTCATAAATGTACAGGAGCATTTAATCTAAACGCAATAATAAGTGCATTAAACTTACAGCTACGTTTGCAATGAGATCCTGTTTGTTGTGGTTTGGTGATATGCAAATAAAACACAAATTTAATCTGCTTCTACAGCTAGTTTTTGTGCTTTTCATGTGACTTCATCATCTTTCCTTATAGTATTGTTTGAAGATTATTCTTTTTTTTAAGTGGAAAATAAAGACAAAACTATCAATACCGGCTTGAAAGGTAAGGCAACATTTTTACTCAGTATTATTTCAGTTATAAATCTTTATAATAAAATCTCATCTGTTTCTTTACAGTTTCTAAACATCTCTGTACAAACGACAGTGCTGCTGTTCATGTGTCTGAGTCCTGCCTGTGTCGGTCGCGTGCAGAGGAGAAGTCAGGTCTTGTTCTCCAGCCTCTTCTCCACAGACTTCAGCAGCAGCTCGGCGTACTGCTCCAGCAGAGCCAGGGCCTTGTCTCCCTCGCCTTTCGCCGCCTGCTCCACCGGTGATGTCTCACACTGTGAGGTAGGGGGCAGCAGAGAGTCGAGCTCAGTCTTGACCGTGAGCAGGGCATCAGAGAGAAGTGACCTCATCAGCGGCTGATCCTCACTGAGCTGCTGGTCACACTGTAGGACCTGGTGCAGACAGACACACAGATATATAACCAGAATCTGTTTATCATGTTACAGATGAAACTACACGTGTTTCACTGAAATAATAAAATACAAAAACACTCAGATAACCTTTATTTTCCTTCATTTTTCATCAAATAATCCAAAAAGTGAAACCATGCTCAGTTCATTGAGCAGCAGAAATCTTTATAACCGTATATACTACGAATACACTGCGGTTCCAGTTTTCACTTATGATAATGTGCTGCTTCTATATATAAATATCTTTGGGGGTTGAATTATTAATGAAACAAACAAGACATCTATCACAGACTTTTGTAACTCGTGATGGCCATTTTTTATTTATTACTTCATGAGGAATCCAGTGAATAATCAATAAATATTTTGCTGCCATGTACTACAAAAACAAAAGCAGCAAATTACTGCATTTGTAATAGAGGGAAGCAGCACTTCTTTTATTTACATATGTTGTCCTGCTGAGAATAAAATATTATTTATCTATACACATGTATATGCAGTTATTAAAGGGCCACTTCACCCAAAAAATATACAGTTTGTTTTTTTACTAATTTCCTGAGATAAATGTGTTATTCGATCAACAGACAGTGGATCTGAGAGTTTCAACAGAGGAAGTTGAGATTGTAAAAAAAATGTATACAATTGACAGAAAGTCAAGGTCAAAGTCACTTCCTTCACAGAAAATACAGTAAAAGCCCTACACTGCTCTTTACTGTGTTTCTGTCAAGTTTTATGAGCTAAAAAGTCTGAAAAAATCTAATTTAATCCAACTTTGTAATAGAATGTGAATTAAAACAGCAGCTTATTCTTCACTTGACCAAGTGGGAACAATGCCCTTTAACAATGAAGGAAACATTAGAGTGACAGTAGCAACTGGCATGTAATATGTCAAATAAATTGTCTCTAGTTATCCTCTCTTTATCTTCATTGTCTTCCTCTTCCTCTCATTTTGTTCCCACACACACACTTGGATGGAAACACACTCACTGACCGTAGTGTAGAGCATGATTGTTTTCTTTAGACGGTGGTGAAGCTCAGTAACAGTCTGCCTGCAAGTTTCCAAGGTGATGCTGTATTCTGCAGAGAGAGAGAGAGACACAGAGATAATGACTCTTTCAAGTGTAGCACTGCATGACGCAAATCACAGCGCAAACAAATAACACGACAACACGAGGAGGCAGAGAGCACTTAATGGCATTAGTGGCTACTGTGTTTTCAAACTGAAATGAAATGAGAACGAGTCGTCTTTGTGAGGCAGGTCTGTTCACTTAACAGCGGGTGAAGAGGCACGAACAGCAGGATGAAGGCATCCATCCACATGCAGCATTAGAACACTAATAGTTTACTGAGTAATGTGGAAAAAAACAATTAACTGGGGCTATATAGTATATATCAGTCATTTCCAGAGACTAGTTTTGGCCTTGACTCAGGATTTATGTTTATATATTGTAAATAAAACATCAATCTCTTGGAAACATTTGGTTCACCTGTTCAAAATAATTGAGTGGTTTCTGAGTGGTGCTACAGAAATGGCAGTAAAATTAGCCCCCGTTTGCTCTTGTAATGATTTATATTGTGGAAAAAGGTTGGGAAACGCCGCTCTATGTCACAACAGCATTTTAAATAAAAGGTTATCATTGTATTATCACCACAAGGTAGCATAGAGACAGGCTTTCTGAGTCAGATAAAGGAGAGCACTTCCCAAATGTTATGTTTCACATTTCAAATGTCAATTTCAAAGCTTTTCATGTTTGATTTGTTGAATGGTGGCAAAAAGAACGATATATTTGACCTTCAAAGACAGAGACATGAGGGATAAACACACCAAAAAGCATCATCGTCTTCATTGTGCTCACACTACTGACAGCGGGAGGACACCAAGACAAACATGGGGAGGGGACATGACTCGCATACAGACGGACAAAGAATGATCAGTGTGAGATGCAGTGATGAAGAGGAGCAGCATTTGTGACGGACAGGTTAATAAAAGGGTTCGGTGTCTGACAGACCTGGTTCGGGGTCAGTGCTCACCATGTGGACCCTTTCAGACACCAGAGGGCGCTCTTCAGCTCCACCATGCTGTTCTAGTTTGCTGGGACTGAGAAAAAACATTTGCCTTAGTTTTAGTATCAAGTAAATTCTGATATGTTCATTTAGGAAGTTACATCTATGAAACTTTTTTAATTCAGCAACACTCCTGTATAAGGTGGTTAAATAAAGCTCAGCTGACCTTAATACTTCTTGTTCTTAGAGGAGGTTTAACCGGTCGCAAAAAGTAAATCTGTCCAAAACTCACCAACACGTGTAATTAAAGCTGCAGTGCACAACTTTTGTTATGCTGCTTCTGTTTGTTTTTGTGAAGGTTATGTGTGCTGTCAAGCAATACTATCAGCAACTTTACTAGAGCAACTTTGCTGTTCCCTCAGTCTGTTTGATGTAAAACAAACATTTGTCTATATTTAAAAGCACTGTCAGACCAATATTTATCAGCACTACTGTTTTTACCGTGAAGAGCAGGTGATGTACCTCTTAGAGACGGAGCCTCTATCTCTCCTCTGCATCACTGGCAGTGAACTTTGAAAAGACGAATCCAAACATAAAGACAGATGTCTACCCGTGACTGAAAATGACAAACACAAGGCAGCACGTGTCTTATTAGGAATTTAATTCCATAACTGTGTGTGTACAGTATATATGGTCCATTACGGTCTGTCTCACCTTGTTTGTGTGATGGGATGTCACACTGAGGCTCTGGTGTAGGTGTTGAAGATCTCGTCAGGCCCCGAGACCCACTTGAGTTTGGTTTCACCTCCAGGCAGAGGCTGCGTCGCGGGCTGAGAGGATGCCTGGGAAGCGGGATGCGAGAGGGTGGAATGTTCTGGGTAAAAGGAGTGGGTGAAGCTGTGGCTGTACGATGGGGAGAGGGGGGAGAGGAAGGAGAGGAAGGAGAGGAAGGAGAGGGGCTTTTTGATGGAGACAGCAAGACAGATGATGATGATGATGATGATGATGATGATGATGATGATGATGAAGCAGAGACAGGAGGGGGGAAAGCAGTGACTGGAGAAGAAGCCAACAGTGGGGTCTCCATCTCCAGCTCCCAAGATGACCTTCTCCTCTTAGAGAAGGGGGGAGAAGAAGGTGGAGTCTGAACACCTTCTCCCATTGAGGAGCGGCTACTTTTGGCCATGGAGCTGGCAGTGGGGTTCATGTAGGAGTGATGTAGCTTGAGTTTGGGGCACTCCCAAGGCAACGGGGAGCGGGGAGACTGTGGTGAGCCAGAGGAGGGTGAGGAAAAGTGGAAGGACGGCACGGAAGAGTCATGAGCCAGGAAAAGATGCTGAGGTCTCTTGTGGAACTCTTTCCGGTCACTAGACGGCACAGGTGAGCGAAGAGCTGGAGAAAAGATGACAAAGTGGAGCTTAATCAGTTTTGCATTGAGAAAAAAAGGCACATCATCAATCAATCATTATCTAAAGCTAAACAAACTCATTTGACTTAAATTGACAACATATTTATGGACTCAAAGATGCTGAAACATACGGTCTGAGGCCAGGTCCTGCACAGACTTGGATTTCATCAAACATGTGGTTCTGTCCACATGAACTGTGAGTGAAGGGCTGGACAGTCTCCATAGGTGGGACCTTGACGTCCTCTTGGCTCTAAGGACAGGAGAACCGTCCTTCTCAACCCTGCTGGGACAAACACCTCCTCTTTAAGATCACTTCACAAAAATCCCACAATAGACACAATATGGCAAAGATAATTCACTTGAGGCGTTTCTTCTCGTTTCTTTGCATGTATGTGATGGTTTGAGAGGCGTTAAACCATATCCAGTCTGTAAATGACAGCACGACACATGTGAAACATCACTGTTGTCTCCATCATTCCCAGGAACGGCACCAACAGACGGTCACAGAGGTATTTCTTTTATTTCCAGCTTTTTTATCCAATATTTTAAAATAACACGTGCATACGATGATGTTGTGATTCATTAAACACATTTAAAGTGGCTTATTCAAAATAATATTTATGTAATAATTATAATATAAATGATAAAAATAGCAGTAAAAATAGTTAGAATTGTTATGGGTGTGTTGCCATAGTTCATCATCTGGGAATATATGGCCTGGTCTATGTCATAGCTTACTGACTACACTCATGCTCTGTACACCAAACAATGTTTCACAACAATTATTTGATATATGAATCCTAATCTGCACAATGTCCTCACAGCTCCCACACGGTCTTACTCTGGTCCTTCGATCCTGTCCGAGGACTTGTCCTCTCTGTTTCCGCTGTGGTTATTGTCCATCATGGGCTGCACCTTTGACACTGGACACTGTTTAATGGAGGCGCTGCCCCAACACAGAGAGAAGTGTCAACACCAGGTTAGAGGAGCAGATGAGCAAAATACACAGTGTGAGTCTCTACAGAAAGAGATACTTGATGCGTTATCTCAGTGTATGAATGTCAAATGTGTTATCTTGGGATTTCAGTATTTGCAATCCTTCATTTTGGATTTACCGGCGTATGAAACTTACCAAATGAATGAGCACAAGAAATATTGACTGGCTACCAACTGTGGTTAAACTGAGCTTTAAAGTGTTCTACATACAGGATTGAATTTATCCTTCAATTTAATGATTTGGTTTTGTTGTCTTGTTTCTTTTTAATGCGTGAGAACACACATTTCATGTATGTTTGCACACATATGGGTGGTTCTGATTCACATTGTATTAAATATAATAATGTATTTGTATATAAGGTACAGAGATTCAGAGATCAGTGCAACTAGAGGGATAAAGAGTTGGTTTAAAAGGAAAGATATTATCCATCACTAAATCTATGCCAGCAGTCAGCTTGCACAAAATCACCTTAAGTTCAGTATCACAATACATCTTGATTATTTTATTTGCACAATATGCAAAGTGTAAAAAAAAGATAATTGGATGTTTGACTAAGTTTTATGAACTGGATAATTTGTTGGATAGAAGCTGCTGCCAGTGAGTGAGTGAGTGAGTGAGTGAGTGAGTGAGTGAGTGAGTTGTGGGTGGATGAACAAAGCCACACTAGCTGACGTCCCTGGTTCTGCAATGATGAACACACTTCATGACTATAAATGATTCTACTGAAGAAATGTCCTCATCTCACCTTAGGCAGGAAAGTGAATAAGCGAATATCCAGAAAATATTGAAATATTTCTTCAAAAACAAATCACCCTGCAATCGTACACATGGAAGGTAAGTAGGTAGGTAGCTGGCTAGGTAGGTAAGTAAGTAAGTAAGTAGGTGAGTAGGTATTATTGATGCCAAGGGAACTTTTATAAAACATGTTTCCTTCCATTGAATACATATTATAGGTATATAAGGATAATAACAATGTTCTCCCTCTCAGAATGACAACAATGAAATATAGTCTTTCCAGATGGTTTAGCAGAGCAGTGTGAATAAGTCCACACAGATTGGTAATTATAGCTGCGAGTACATGATCTGGAGCGGTCAGCAGTACCTGTTATTGTGTCCTCTGGCTCGGAAGCGTGAAGACATACTGAGCCTCGGGATTCGGCTCTGCTCAGCTGTGGACAGACAATCGGCATTAGAGGAGAAAAAGTTGGAGACACTTGAGAGAGAGATGATGCCCAGAGAGGAGAAAAACGAAAAAGCTACAGAACAAGAGAAACTTTGAGACAATCAATATTTTGTGCGTGTGTGTTTTTGTAGCTGTGAGCGCCCGTTTTGTGTGAGGACATTTGTGGGAACTTCGTGGGTCTTTTTCAGGGTTTGCTCTTGGTTTCATTGTGGTGGTTTGAATTAGACATAGGTTTTAGGATTAGGCATTATCATTGTGAAAGGGGCAAAGGAATGCATCATGTCTATGACTGTGCTCTGTGTGTTTGTCTTGTCTGACCTGTGCTGCCGCGCTCTGCCAGCATCTCAAAGTTCTGCTTGAGGAAGTCTTCCTGCCTGCGATCGGCGGTAAACGCCACGGTCCTCAGCGCCTCGTCGATGCTCGTCACTTCTGCCTTTTGTCTCAGTTCCTCCTCCTCCTCCTCCTCCTCCTCCCTGTCTTCATCGGAACTGTCCTGGCTCAGGGAATCCACGTCAGCAGAATCTGAAAGGCAAAGGAAAAGAACGTGTGCAATGGACTGTTTCTCCAGATAATCCCTCACAAATGACCAGAGAGAACACTGGGACTCACTGTACGTGGCATTAGGCTATTATGTGATGTATTCCATCAGGTCTGAAAAATGAGAGAAAATAATCTCTCTCTGCCTCTGTGTGGTCAAATCCCACTGAGAAGGTTTCAGCTATAGTGAGTAGAAGACATACTGTGGCTTCTATGTGCACTTTTATGTGTCTTGATGAATTGAAACAGAAATGTAAGCAGATTAAAAAATAAATAAAAAAATACAGCCCAAATGTGACTTTAATCTCTATTTTTAAATTCCTCTGCTTTACCTGCAACCACTACGTGTGAATCATAGTGTGGTTTCATCACCTTAAATTAACAGAGTTATAAAAATCTTAAATGTTAAAGTAGTTCTTTTAGTTTGAAGAAACTGTATAATCCTGGGGAAGTTTGTGTCTTCTCTGATGCGACCACTAGGAGGTGCAAAATGTAAGCATTATTATATGGATAAAGATGTTTCCATTTATTTGTTGGTACTGTGCGGTTTCAAAGTAGCTTACATGTCTCATGTATGTTTAAGGTGCACTGATTAAAGCATAGATGTGTTTCTTTCTGTCTTTCTCACCCTCAAACACCTGGTCCAGACTGGACTCCGTAACCTCATATTCCAGGGCGCAGCCACTGTCCGGGCTGTTGCTGTCCTGGCTCTCGCTGCACGGGCCTCGTCCTTGCATCCTGCAGTGCTGCTCCTTCACCGTGGAGTCGCTGATGGATGAAAACACACAGAAGAGAGTTGGAAACAATGGAGGGAGTGAAGGGCGGGGGGGGGGGGGAGAGAGAGACATTAAACTAAGAATAGAAAGGCACTTTTTCTTTCTCTTTCACGGTCACTGTGATGAAAGGCCGAGGTTTACCTGCCCCGCAGTCTTGTATTGTCCTCGTTGTCCTCGGGGAACGTCGCAGCTCCGTCATGTCCCATGATGCCCTTGGATGGATGTGAGGACAGCATGTCTGCCTGTGACCGGGGCTGATGTCTCTGGGAGCTTTCGTCCAACTGCTGCTGCACAGAATGAGCATGAGTGACTTTGTGAAGCAGTCAAATCACTTACATATATTGTTATAACCATGGAGCATACATAAAAAAATGAATGGAGTCCATTTTTTAGCGTGAAACACATAGGAATAGCCACCAGGGGGCGTCTCCTCAGGTTGCAGAACGAACTAATCTAGGAAGTCTAAGGGAATCTGAGACTACTTCTTACTTGATAAACATTTTCTGAGGTGTTAATTATCTCAATCACTAGTTTTGAGTCTTCTAGCACACAATGTCAGTTAGGATAATTATGTTAAAGTGTGACTGACAGCTGGTTCTGTTGAATAGGAGCCAGGCTGCAGGTGCCATGTCTGAACATCCAGCTGCTAAAAACCCTAAAACGGCACTGGCCGCTTGCCACTTGGTTGCGTACCAGCAGTTCCTGCAGACTGGACGAGCTCGGTCTCTGTGTCTGTCTGTCATGAGGAGGATTATTCTTGTGAGCAAAGGTCTCCAGTTGCCTCAGGTCCAGCATGGATTTAATCTTCAGGGAGCCCATAAGATGAGACCAGCGCCTCCGAGGACGCCTCGCAGTGTCGGGGATGACCTGGTCAATGACTCCATGCTGCACAGAATTAAAAACAGTAAACCCAAAACTTTACTTTAAGACATTCGGGAAATGACAATAAAGAGTCGATGTATGTCAGGTTGTGTGGTGTCATTTTTGGTGTCCTCATTTTTTCCCCCCGTGTATTTAAGAGAGATTTCCAAAATCACTTTTAAGACTCAGCCCCCACCTCCAGCACGTTACAGAGGATTTAATCTCATGTTTGGTGGATATAAGCCTGAGATCCTTAAGCTACTTCAGTCCCTCTAATGCAGTGCTTCTTATAGTGTAGGCTGCAGCCCACTGATGGGCCTTAGAGGTATTCTTCTTTTTAGCAAACACATCAAAAACATGGGGAATAACATTTATTTTAAATTTATTAAATGATGCCCAATTAAATATGATTAGTGTTTGCAAATAACCACAGTTAATTAGAAACACAACACAGGCCTCATCAGTTAAGTTACAATTAATTTGATAAAAAACAGATAAGGTTTTATGATTATTATGATGATATATGATATTTTTCTTTTCTTAGAACACAGAGCATTTCTATGTTAAAGCATATATACAGAGGCTATAAGAATGTGCAGTATAGAGTGCATTATATCCTTTTTTCCAGCTCAACCTATAGGCAATCTGATCTGAATCTAAATATATAAACAAAACTGAGCAAAAACTACTGAAAAATGTACACAATTAGTGAAATTTGGAAATAGGTCACAGTTCAAAGTTCCCTTTGTTTGTTTTTTACAAACAACAATAAAGGAAAAACAGTGTAATTTGTGAATTTTGCATAATTATCTCTACCTCAGTTTAAAAAAAACCAAAAAACATGTGATTTAAAATGAATCCTAACCTTAAAGCTACAGAGGTTTAGAAAGCACTGCTCTTAAGTATTGACAGCAAAGAGTTGGTACAGTAGACGTAAATAGTAAAACTACTACAGTAAAAAAAAAACATTTTTAATGAACTATGCAAATAAATGTCACAATTCTGTTGTTGAAGATGAAGAATGTTTTTGAATTTAACAACATACCTTGTTTAGACCCCAGTCCTGTGCTTCATCGGAGTCTCCTGGTGAACGAAGGAGCAGAATGTTTATACAAGTTGTTAAAAGAATAATATTAATTATTATTATACATGTATCTTTGATGTCTGGATTGATTTTTATAATTCTATTGCCCTTTGCTCAAAGGTTAAAGGTCAAGGACACTGCAACAGGCCGGATGTTTGCAAACATTTTGCTTTAGTTATTGTCTGGGTAGATTATCATTCCTTCATTGAGTCATCACGGAAGAAGACTCAAGAAATCTTTCAAGAGGAACTTTACATCCAATATGTTTTGGAAGCTTTAATTATGCTTTAATTATTTGAATGACTTCCATGGATAAACATCTGGATTAATGTCTGGGTTTGAATTCTTATACCTGAGTCTTCCTCTCCGTGGCTGCCGTCAGAGGAAGCAGTGCTCGCGTTGTCTTCAGGGTCGGTGCTCTCCGCTCCATCCTCCCCCTCGTGCTCGCGGTCACTGTCCGAGGACAAACCACTCAGAGTGGGCGCACTGTACACCTCCCGCCTGCGGTAACACCGTCACAGCATCGCACAACAAAAAATGAGACATTTTCTCTCTGTGATTACACGATCAGTTTTTGGTTGTCGGTCTGTGTGTCGTCACCTGAGACCAGAGGTCTTTGTGGCCCGAGTGTTTGGGTTTTGTCTGAGTTGACAGAGCCTCTGTCTCATGCTCATTGTCAGTTCTGGAGCCAGCCGCCACACAAAGATACAGCTACGAGATAAAAGCATCCAGGCATTAAATATTCAGCATGTCATTTCAGCTTGACTATAGAGGAAACTGTCTGCAAACACATTTCCTCACTCATTTCCTCCTGCAGCAGCATAAGCTGTAGATAATTTCTATTTCCCACCCTGATTTTATTCCAAATTATATATATTTCACTGCAGGGGTAGAGAGACTGAAACTATTGTTTAGATATCTTATAATCATAGCCCTGCTTTAGAGTTACATTACTAATTTGGAAGGTGTCACATCATAAGAGTCATTTAAACACAGGATCGTCTCGTACAACAACACACAACAACACCAGTGGAGTTTCTCACCTGTCACCTGACACCGAAATCAAATGCCTGCAGTCGTTTGTGAACTTCATCGCAGTGACAATGTCTGCGAAACAGAGAAGATGGCTGTTTGGTTATTTTATCGCCCCTGGCAATGCTGGGTGATATATCCTGTTGCCTACTGCTATAAATGTGTCATTTAGTCTCTGCTCAGTGTGGCTACATGAATTATGTGTATGTGAGATAAAGGTGTGTGTGTGTGTGCTCTGTTACCAGAGTGTCCAAACATTGTGGCCACACACTCCCCAGTGTAGAAGTCAAAGACACTGATGCTTTTATCGGAGCAGCTCGTGGCAACATATTGACCCGAGGGATCGATCTGCACCTGTCAACAGCAAACACAGAGGCATTCTATTTATGATCTGTGTGCACAGGAAATGAACGAGAGCGCGGACGCCGCCGGAGAGAGAAAGAGAGAGAGAGAGAGAGAAATGTTACCCTGAGCAATCTGCCGTCTTCGCTCAGCGAGCCTTTGAAGAGCTTCTTCTGTTTGCCGCTGCTGATGTTGAAAATCCTGGAAATCGGGAAAAACAAGAAACTTCAAAAATGTTTGTTTTTCTTAACAAAGTCAAAGTGTAGACGCCTGCACACACTCACCTGATGCAGCGGTCTTGGCAGCCGACAGCAGCGTAGTTGCAAGTGGGGTCGACGCTCATGTCGCACAGCGCGGTCTTCCTCACCGTGTGATGAGAGCGCCTGAACTCTGTTCCTCTGTCAGTCTTAAAAAAAGACAAAGGAAAAAGTGTCAAGGCTGCACTGTATCTTTAGCGTTAAATAACAAGGTGCTGCATAAACTACATACTGTAATACTGCGACTGCATCCTACTGATACATCCTCTCTATCTGCGCAGTATGTGCAAACAGAAACGATAAACTGTAATCACGTCCACAAAGGAGGTTCTGTTTATTGATGCTGCTTGTCTGACTGTCTGTCTTATTAAATAAGCTACTGAGCAGGTTTGCATGAGTTATTGTGCAGGATCATCACATCATGGAGCAGAAGTTAAGAGTGGATCCACTTTCGTGGGAGGATATAAGAAATCATTTTACGGACGCTTGGAACAACAGAAGATCATTTCCGGTATGCGAGGGCCACCGTAGCTCCCTGATGCGCTTGAGTGAAAGGCATCCTGCATTTGTTGCAATCTGCAGTCTCACCGACAGATGTCGCTAAAGCTTACACACTGAAATGAAGTGGGTGGATACAGGAAACCAGCGACAATGCTCGAGGAGTTGGCGAAAAAGCACAATTTTGGCATTCAGATCTCAGTTTGAATAAACATCATTATCTGTAAATGGCTTCATACACCATGCTTCAAAACAGACGGAGCATTCGGCGTCGGCCTCAATAAAGATTTCCGTGGAACGAATGTGCTCGGCAAAGAAAATAAGTGTTTTTAAACACAATAGAAAATCAGTGTCAGTGCCTCCGAACAGAAGGCAATCATGCGTCATTGGAAAAACCTTAGAAAAACGGTTCACTGTCTTGCAGAGAACACGCTGTTTGTAACACAAAAAGAAAAAAAAGACGACATCTCATTGAACGTGATTGAACGGGTCGAGGTTCTGCTCAAGACTTAACGCGCTGTTTCTGTGTCGCATACACGCGGCGACCTGAATTGTGTCTTGACTTTGGGAAGAATGTTGTAATGCACGCTGGTCTGATCAAACAGAGAGCTGCCCCAGTGACACAGAAACAAAGAGAGGAAAGAACGCAGCACAGAGTCTCCTTTGTTGCTCTCCTTGAGTCGTATTCACAAAGAGGCGACATGCAGTGTGTTACAGCTGTGCTGGTGCAGAGTTAGTTAGTTAGGCCACGACGGAAAGAATTAAAGGGGGAAAAAAAATTGTTTAAAGCTAGAAAATGGCAAAGAAAAGAAAATGAACCAAGATTAGCTGGTACGACAACTCTCCTTTTTCTGTACAATTAATATGCTGAATTAGCACGAATGATGCAACCTGCACACTTTTGTCTGGATCCTGGATTTAGGCCCATCTTTGTCTGTTTTGTATTACGCATTGTGTTGTTTTTTTGTTTTTGTCCTTGTCATCTGCTGGGTATTTATTCATAATGTTGCATTCATGTTTTTAGGGCCTTGCTGCTGTGTCCAGTTTTTCTCTCAGATGGGATAATACTGTATATTCGGCCTGTAATCATGTAATCCTCTTGCAGTGTCCCTCTCCAGCGAAGTAGGGGGGTAATCCAGAGAAACAAATTATTAGACAGTGATTTTAAAATTCAGACTAGAGCCTCAAACTGTTTTATTGCTTCTATATGAAATGAAAATGTGATCAAATATTCTATTTGGTGTATAAAACATTAGTGTAGTTCTAGTTTTGGTATATGACACAGCACATATTTAGTTAGTGATTTTACAATGAGCTTGTATTTGGTATTTTGTTTGTGTCTTACCTTGTGTGCAGTGCGGAAATGGATGCTTTTGTCTGCCCCACAGCTGATCATCCTCACCTTGTTCTCAGTGGCTGAGGACCAAAGAAAATGATTGAAAAATTACTTGTTTTTCAGTACACACACATACATACATATATATATATATATATATATATATATATATATATATATATATATATATATATATATATATACATATTATATATATTATTTAGTATATAAATGAAGTGTCACTTCAGGGAAATTCACAAACTTTATCTTCAATAAATGTCAACTAAAGAACCACTTTTACACTTACTTACAGCTTGTATTGTACTTTTTAGTCAGTTAACTGTTATTACTAACATTAACAGTAGCTTTAACCATTATTGAATAATGTATGAATTAATACCTTTACTTACCAGAATAAACCGTTAGTTAAATAAATAAATGCTGATAACAGCATTAATTAATGTACCCTTACTGTGATTAAAGTGTTACCTGTGGTTTTTGTGACAGAGAACATAAAGTGCATCAGTGCATAACATAAAGGGCTCATCACAAACAAGGCTCCACCTGAGTACACACGCAAGAGTCGCTGTGCGTTATTTAAACAAACTGTGCTGCCAGCAAAAATTAAAGAGGGACTTTGTGTGGTATTGAGTGGAGATAAAGGCGAGGATTAAGAACAGATTAGCTGTCAGATGTTGACAGAGTCTCGAGTGGCTCACCAGCAAAGCGCGCGGCTGTTATAGACGAGGAGTGCTCGTCGAGTGTCTGCACCAGACTGTAGTCGTCTTGAGCATCCAGCACATGGATCAGACGGTCCCTGCTCGCTGTGGCCAGCAGATTCAGACCTGAGAGGGATCGTTTAATTAGAGATTAAATATGGCACAATAAGTGAACTCTATGTCACATGTGTTTGCACGCACCTGTTTCTGGGTTACTGTACTCCAGACAGAGGATCTCACCATCGTGGGCCTCCACTTTCAGAATCTCCTCCATGCGGCTGAGGTCGTGAACTCTGCACAAGATACATGCAGATGTTAGTTTGTGACGGTGTTCATATCAAGTACAAGTGGTTGGCTGCCTTAAAAATGAATAAAGATTAAGATGTTAAACATTATGATAATTTGCAGGCATACACTTCCAGATCAGTTTTAACCCTTTAACATCTAAGCCTCAAAATGGCCGTCTGGAATGTTTAGCTTATATTAACCATAAAAGGGCCAGAAAAAAAAGTTATTTTGCCAATTTTTCCAGAATAACTTTCAATATCTGGCAGTTATTTATGTTACAATAGTCTATTAACAATTTAAAATGAAGAAAAACAAAAAGGTTTTATTGAGAAAAAACACTTTGCGTGTTAAATTTGAAATTTGAACAGTATAAAACATCATTTAAAATAACATGTGTTTGAGTCTTTGTCTCAATGTCCAAAAACAGGACAAACAAGGCAATCAGAGATGGCAGACTTCAGCCCATTCACGCGCAACAAGCCTCTGGCGGCCTCTGTTGGTCATATTGGCAAGTGCAAGTGCAAATGTCGAAGCACAAACAAACAAATAGACAGACACACAGAGCCACTAAAAGCAATACTTCACTTCCACTCTGTGGGGTGAAGTGAAAATGGAAACTGCTGTATGTACAGGTGTTTTTTCAACTCTTTCCTCTCTGGTGACAAAGATTTGTTTCCTGGAACAGTGCAAGTGAGATTACCGTAATACCCACATGTCGGCTCTGACGTGCAGCTTTCAGAAACCGCTGAAATTTCCCCAATAGCACAAACCGTCGCGTATTTAGGGTAATGCAAAGTGTGCTTGTGCAAATGTGTCGTCTGTGGTTTTAAAGTGGTAAATAGATCAGTACAGTTTTATGGTAACAGCACTGGCTTCGGGTTTTTTTTGTAGGAGTGGTGATGTCAACTTCACCGTTTGCATCCTCGTCCCTTCCATCCCCATTTAATTATTTACCTCAAAACTTACAGACATGGCTATTGAATGTTGACCAATTGAGGAAAAATCCACAATTACCCCTCGACAATGGATACTTGTGATGTGATTCATGTCCAAACAGGGACATAAGTGGTGTAGATTAGAAGTCATTTCACATAATGTAGTATCGTCTTTTTGTGTATTTTCTTTTTCCTGTCATTCAAACTCTGAGAATACTCGACCACGTCCTACCTCAGCATCCCACTGCGGTCTCCTGAAGCGAGGTGTTTACCGTCTGGACTGACACAGATGGTCCTGATGCCTGTCCCGCTTTCTGTCGTCTGTCCGTCTCCTGATTTATCTGCACTAACGTTTGTCACAGATGACTCAGGATCCAGTAATGCAGCCGTGCTTCCATCTATGTAGATTACATTCAGGAGCTCCTGCACACAAAGCAATTATGTACAGAGACATTACATCAGCACAGGGAGAATACACATTTAATAATGTCATTACTTTCAGTTATACGACATGAGGGCAGACAGATAGGGATGCCAAACTCACGCTGCTGAGGACGTTCGGAGTCTCAGGCCGGTCCTCCATGCGCCACAGTCTGATGGTGTTATCAGCTGAGCAAGTGAGGAACGCACCTGATGACAAACCGGCCGCCATTTCTGCAGGAACATCTGGGAAAACCTGATGAAGGACAAGAGCGGAGAGGAGTTAGTGTTCATCTATGGAAGAGGCTGTAAATTACAGAAGCAAGAGGATAAACTGGGTTTTCTCCAGGTTCCCTGGTTTCCTCCCACAGTCCGAAAACATTTGGGGATTAGGTAAATTAGACACCATAAATTGACTGGTGACCTGTCCAGGGTGTACCCCGCCTTTTGCCCTATGTCTACTGGGATTGGCACCAGCACCCCCTATGACCCTCATGTGGAGGAGAAAGTGGTAGAAGTTGGATGGATAAATTATGAACTATAATAATGCAGTTTTACTAAAAATAGGCACTGCCTACTATCAGCAAACCTAAACTGTCTTTTCTGTCAAACACAATGAAACTTATCATACTCATGTATCGATTCTTCGGAGGTCTGTTGTGTAACATTTAGGACGATTTATTGGCAGAAACTGAATAAACTACCAATAAGTGTAGCTTTAAATGGTAGGTACTTTGTGTAAGGGGCTTGTTTGATGGACGCCTCTATCTTGCGTCACCATGTTTCTAAAGAAGAACAAATGGAAGGACATTTCAGGTTTTTGAAGTTGAAGCTTACAAAAAAAGCTCTGAATAAACCACCCATTCATCTACCACTTTCTCCTCCACATGAGGGTCGCTGGTGCCAATCCCAGCTGACACACGGTGAAAGGCGGGGTCACACCCTGGACAGGTCGTCAGTCCATCACAGGACTAAGGACAATTTGACTAATCCCCCACATTTGCATGTTTTTGATCCGTCTGTATCTATTGGAATTGTTAATTGTAAATTAGATGTCAATAATTCTAACCACAAACAGCTAAATATTTCCAAAATATCCATTAGTGTGTCCCACACACGCACGGCACTGCCAAGAGTGTTCTGCTTTGGCACAAAGTTTCGTCTGAATCAGTAACTCAGTCGATGACCAGCACAGAGGTTCTGAGCCAGCAGCCGTCCACAAATGTCGCACTACTCAAAGAGTAGTTTCGTTCACTTCCTCTTTCAGGTTTACCTCCAGGTCCCAGACACAAGCAGCATGGAACAGGGCAGAGTGCAACATCCCCACTCTGCTGACGTCCTTCACATCCCACACATACAAGCTGTGGTCATTATACACACAGCTGAGGCAGTGGCTGATGGGGTCGTAGGTAAGTGCGATGGCTGCTGGATAACGGGCGTCTGTCCTGGTGGAGCACAGGTGGCTGATGGGAGAGAGTCGGAATGAAATAATGGAACGAAACAGGGGCTCATTTCTTTTCTAACAATCTAAACAACACATGTTAAACCCTAAGAAATTGAGAAGAGCTTTGGGAGCTGCGGAACAGCGCCACTTGAGACAGGAAGCTCTATAAATAGAGAGCATTTGATCCTGCAGTGGATCACTGCCTGAGCTCTTCCTCACCTGGCCTCAGTAACAGCTGCGACGTCAGTGCCGAGGGGGTGTGGCCGAGGCAGCGTGCAGACAAATTGCAGGTCAGCGAGTCTGAAGGCGCGCACTGTTCCATCAGCGCAGCCACAGAAGATCATGTCCTCCGACAGAGACAGAGACTGGGCCAGGCTTGTCTGCAACACACCACACGGTACAAGTGAGAGATCAGCGGCTCATTTTACAGCCGGCGCAGCAGGGAAATCAGTCTCCAGTAATGACACAGTAAATACAAAAGAGAAAAAACTGACATGTACAGTAATAATCAGGAGTAGATGGAACGTTAAGTTTAAAGTTTGAAGGGAAAGTCAAGCCACTGCTATTATGTAGCTTCCAGGAGAACAAAAAACATTTTCCCAATCCTTTATTCCTACTGTTGTATTAGTTTACTATAATAACTATATATATGTATATATATACATATACATATCGTATTGTCCTTCAATGTCCTCATTTTGAAATCCTGCTTCTATTAAATGAAGTCAAAAACAATGGCAGTTCTTTGTTAAATAAAACAACAGGTGTCCTGCCTGTCAGGAATAATAAAGGTAATATTTAATACTGATAAGGGCAAAGTAGATGAGTGAAATAAAGGAAGACGAAAACAATGCATGTTTTATAGAAAAACCAGGAGCATTTTTGGCAATGGATGCCATGAATTTCTCCACTTCTGGTCTTGTTAACATTGGTTTGGTATTTGAATTATTGTGACTGGAAAACTTCTATTAGTAGTTAGAATGTTTAGTTTTCTGATATGAAACCATTTTGGAACAGAAAAAAAACATGCAAATAAATGCTAATAAACTCACCCGCAGGTCCACCCACTTGTCCAGCATCCTCTTGCTGTTGAACTCACACAGCAGGCCAGAGGAGGTAATGCAGAAGGTGGAGTCATATTTAGAGCCCCGCCCACAGGCTACATCGCAGAAAAAGTTGTTCCTCAGCTCACCGAGCAGCCCCGAGCGACCCAGGAGAGGAACAGGAGCACTGGCCTAATAACCACAGAGGGACGAGGGTTAGATCACACTGTGGTTAATACTAAATGTCCATCAACATGAGGAAACCTCAATCCTTTCCTTTGGGCTACAAAGAAAGGACAAACGAGACTTGAAGTAAACGCCAGAGATTGGGCTCTAAGCATGTGTGAAGTTTGTGAAGTTCAACAAAGAGCAATGAAGCAGGAACTGTGACAAAAACCACTTCACGCCCACTTTACTGCGATCGCTTTGTTTTAGTTTATATAATCTTCAGGCAACCAAACATTTGTACTCTGTGTATGGCAGGAGAACGTTTGGCAGGAAAAATCGCTTTTCAACTGGCAACAGAGCGGCTCTGATACAGATCAGTCTACAGATGACGAGTGATGAAAATGTAACACACAAAATTATACTTAAAACATCCACGGTGTAATTAAGAGGCAGAAACTAAATACACTAGCTATAAACACTTGAAAATTAAATTCTTTAGTTTTGACTTTTGTTACTTCTGGTGATTTTTGTTGTTAATCCGGTTTGGTCTTCATGAACAGAAACAATGTTGTGTCTTTCCTCTAAATATTGGCTCTGTCAAGCAATACTATCAGATGTGACTGAGGGAGCATTTGTGTGTATACAGCAGCAGGAAAAGAAACTGTCAACATTTATCCTGTCAAAACCAGTTACCAGTAGAATTGTCTACTGAATCTTTCCGTGCGCTCTTCTTCGTATTTTTCGTCTCACATTTCTGGCACAGTGTTGATGTTTTCTGTTTTTACATTAAACAAATCACTTCCTGTGTGCAACATCTAAACATCCTGAGAAATACAGAGAGAGTCGTGCGAAGCAGATAAGCTTAATCAGCATTGGGTGACATCAATTGACAATGGTTTGAATGTAATGGACTTTTGTACACAGATAAAGCAACATGATATACAGCAGGTCAAATGGAGACCTGTCTCTATTTTCGCGATCATGAGAGATTTGAAAGATCACCTTGCTGGCCTTGCAGTGATCCAGATACCAGAACTTGACATGTCTGTTCCCCACAGTCACAAAGTAGGAGCTGTCCTCAGAGAAGGACACACCCGTCACTTTGCTGGACACCTTGTTGACAGCCACGACGAAATCTTTCTGCAGAATAAATCAACATCAGCCATGTTTGTTAAAGAAAAAGAAAAAAACAGTGAAGCCATCGTTGGAGGAGCTGCTCTGGAGTGTGACGTACCTTCCATGCCCAGACGTTGACCATCTTGTCGTGCTGGTTTCCCACACTGACGACGTATTTGCCGTTCGGGGAGAAGGCCACGCACGAGACGCCATATGTGTGCCCCTGCAGCGCCGCCACTTCTCTGCGCTCGGCCACGTCCCACAGCCTCACGGCTGGGAGGTGACCACTCTGGCGGATTAAACAAAAACGGGAGAAGGTGAGAGAGAGTAGACGATCATGACTCCATGCTTTAAAATCCACTGGAACAGACTGTTATTAACCACAGTCACCCGTCACTCCAGTCTATCCAGCTCTCGATGAGATTATCCTCTCTGACCTGTGACCGCTGCTCACTGTACATAGTTACTTGTCCTTCAACCCCCCTCACATTATTCTCTCAGGATCAAAAGGTCAGCAGGCTATTTGTGCAATCTCTTTTTTAATATGGTGGAACGACCTTTCAGAAGGTCAGTTAATGGGTGAGAGGAGAGGAGGAGAGGAGGAGAGGCATGCAGAAACATGGAGAACACGGCAGAGCTGCATCCACCATAACCAGACAGAAATAAGATGTCCGCTGTCAGACTGGCTTTTGTGTAAATTAGCCATTGTTTGGTTTCTTATCAGATGGTTCACTCAGGAATATTTTAAACCCCTCGCCTCTTCCTAGGCTGACAGGAAATCCTCAAACAGAGCTGTGACGCTCACGGCTTTGATCACAGACGTGCAGCAGCGAGGAAGAGACTCTTCAAAATCCCTCACACGTGAATGCTACAGCAGCATTTGCATGGGGAAGACTGGTCAGTAAATGTATGTGTAAAATATAAAATCAAACACAAAGCCAGTATCAGTTCATTAACTCAAATACCCACTGACACATTAACATTGGAGTTCATAAAATGTGCCATTTTACAGGACAGTTTGCCCGCAGTTTATCTGGTCTTTGAACTTTGGTTTCTGCTGTCATGGCAACGGCAGGCACGCGTGCCACGTCCACTTCCACAGAGAAGTCATTCGTTGCCTTTGATTGGCCCGGGAGTGGGGATTGAGATAGCGCGCTGTGTAGCGGTGCTCGCTGTGACTACACAGTGTGTCAGGACACGTAATAAAATGCAAACACTGCACAGCACATTATCACATTTAACACACACACACACACACACACACACACACACACAGGGACGGCCTGAGAGTCCTGCACAAACTGCTCATGACTGCAACGTGGAAGAATTCTAATTTGCCAAATCCTGCAGCAGAGATACTGCAGACACTAATCCTACAGTAATATTTACCAAAAATAAATAGTTTCACTGCCAAATTCAAAGTCCAAATAATCACAAAAACAGGCACAAATTCAAGAGACAAAAAAAAAGGCTTTTGTGGAAAAGCTTGAAAAGAGTCCATTCGCAGTGCAAGTGACTTGCACTGCGAGGAGCTGTTTAGAGGGGGCAGTAATGTGTGAGTATATAATCATTAGCAGATACAGCATTGGTGATAAAGTGATCCATTTGTTTCATTTGATTGCACACAGATAAAAAAAAAAAACAATTATCTGGAAAACACACAGATCTTTAGTTACACAAAGACTATGACACTTAATCACACAACCAGCAGCAGCATAGTGTAAGGACGTCAGTGTTTGAACGGGGCTGACTGACGCGTCCGAAGACTCACCTCTCCTGTGACCAAGTACTTTCCTTCAGGGGAGAAGGACAGAGCGGTGACGGCTTTCCTGTGACAGCGACAGAGACAGACGACAGACAGCTCAGTGTCACTCAGGTTCTGGCCGAGTGGGACTCCCGACAGTTTGACGTCGCTCAGAGTAAATGCTTATTTGTGTGCGTGTAACTCACCTGGAGGTGTTGATAATGTGGTGCTGTCTGTTCTTTCTGGGATTCAGTAAGACGACCACACACCTACACATGAGGGGATGAAATAAGAAGGATGACGAAATGTGTCAAACGTTACGTTTGTACAGATGTAAACGGCAGGGGGACGCAGACACATGACATAAGTGCACACACAAACACACAAGCAAATGTTGCTTCCTCCCATTCAGACACACAATCCTTGACACAGCAATTACATAAACAAGCATAATTCTCCCCTCCTGACCTTCTTAGTATGAACAAAGCTGAGTGAAAGGATTTCAAAGCAACACAAAAGAGGCTCAGTTCACAGTTTCTCAGTGGTTACAGCCTTGCGAGACACACTCGTGTTTGTTTTAAAGCAGAGCACAGTCGCTCTGAGGGCCCCAGTCATCACCCAGGATCTACAGTCAAATCCCAGCTGACACCACATCTCTCTGTTCTCTGTTGATCTTTTTCTTTTCTTTTTTGGTTCAACAAAGTGTGAGTGTTTGCACAGAGAGAGTAAGACACATTGATCTTTAGTTCAGTGTCTCACTGAGAGTCAAAGGAAACCTTCCTGAGGATGAGAAACACTCTCCTCCTCAGAACCTCTGAGATAACACACACACACACACACACACACAGAAACATGTAAGTCAAAGGCCATCGTTTTTAGATAAAGATAAATAAAAGGTTCCTCTCGGTCTCTCTTCTTACCCGGCGGGGTAGGCCACCAGTCCAGATCGGGGGTGACACGCTAAACCGCTGTTTCCTGACGCGGTGATGCCCAGAACTTTTTCCAGCGTCACCTGCAGAGACACAAAGCAGGGATGAACCATTTATTTTATTTCAAAGTATTCCCTCCCTGCGTGAAGTGAAAGTCGAGCTGGTTTGGATAAATACAGACGTCAGGACGGCAGCGATGTCACAAATGAATCAAATACAGAGATAGATTGTTGTCTGTAACCCACCAACATTTTCATTTCTTACTGATACTGAGGTTTCCTTTTGTCATTCCGGCACCAGCGTCCCCCACGACCCTCGTGTGGAGGGTAACGCAGGAGAAGATGGATGGATTTTGCCATTCCATTCGTGTGTTTTTCTGAATGTGAAACAGCCACACATTTTTTGGAATGAATGATTTCAACACTCACATTTTATATCTGCAATCTCTTCCCATAATTTGGACCTTGAAGGCATAATTTGTTATTTTTCAAACCACTGGATAATAACCTTGTATTAATTAATTAATTAATAAATTAATGTTATTATCCTTTGAGGGAATTTTTAGATTTTACTCACAAACCAAAACATTTCAAAATCACTTCCCCAGTTTACTCTCTTAAATAAAAACTGTAAACATGTATAACTTTCCAAATACCTCACTGTATAAATATGTTTTTTTATACCTGTATGGTTTGTACCCTTTTATAATATGCTTGTTGTTTAATCCGTTTCCTTGTTGTAAATTATTTACAACAATTATTTGTATTATATTACCATCTGTTTTAAAGGTCTTTTAATTTTTGGACCGGCTTTGTTTAAATTGTCAATAAAAACTAAGATTTTCTTAGTCACATGTGAAATATAGTGAAACATAGCCAAAAGTTGTTATTTACTAATATGCATGGGATGCAGTCCTTAAAAAGAAAAATTGAGGGGCTCATAAAAATCTAAATGTATTAATAATAAAACTTTGTGTTCTATTACAGGATACCATCTATCAGAATACATCGTTTTTAAATGACTTTTTTTTGTTATTTTACACCATTATTGTCCAGAAGGTGGCAGAGGTCCGAGCCAAAATGGGGGGTAATAATTTTCCTTTGCTGTCACCAGAGAAATGTGGAGCATATACTTTATACTGTCTGTCTTCAGTAGGTGAGTCAGAGACCTCTCCTGTGATGAAAGAGAGCATATCTGAAACTAAATCAATATTTAAAATGTCCTTTATTACTTTCTCAATCCCTTCCCAGTACGGCTCAAACTTTGGACGGTCCCAAAAATAAGTTTATGTGTATTATTAATAAAACGGTTGGTTATTTTATGTGATGGAATGACTGATGAGTGAGTGGTTGTGTCTCCAAAAACACTATATTTCACCGTTCGTCTCACTAAATGTGATGATTTCAAACGATTGGACACTTCGTTTGTCGGCTTGTTCAAACCTGCACAGACACACTCGTCAGAATGTCCCGCGCAACTTTATTTACTAAACAAACACGTCCTTGTTTGAAACGGACATATACTGTCAATCATATTATAGTTTGCGATGTCGTTTCTGTAGTTAGAGGAAGACGTGAAAGATCAGCTTTGACCCTGCAGTCCATCAGAGGGCGTGACAGTCGGCTTGGCGAGGTCACGCCGTCTGTGTGGGGGATTTATGAAGCAGCTGTTTGAGTCTGAGTCCAATGACTGTACCTGTGTCCATGCTGTAAAACGAACACGGATGATAACAGAAAACCAAACGCAATCCAATGTGTGTGTGTGTGTGTGTGTGTGACAAAAGTCACTTTCTATTATATGCTATTACTTCAGAGTTACTGCAATAGTTAGTTTTCATTCATAAATGCTTGTGAAAGTCATTCATCAACATGTTTTTGGCCAACTGGAAGTTGGTCTAAGAAAATCTTATAAGGTAGACTGATGAACCATTAGACTTTGAAATAAAACTTTATAACACGTTACAAAATGAGAGTGAATGGGTTATTCTGCTCAGAAAGTGTTGAGAGGGAGACGTGGATACTTGCCTTGCTGCTGAGGTTTCCTCTCCCGCTCTTCTTCTGCTTGGCTGAAGGAGAACGCAGCAAGTTCCTGAGGCGACTTTTAATGGTGAAGCCCTCGGCCGGCATTTTGTCTTTTCACCGTCTTCTGTGACAGGACACCTGGACAACAACCACAACAAAAACCCTGACTGGAGATGAGCTTCACAGGGTTTCACAGAGTTTCACAGAGCTGAACAAGCCTGCTGCTGCTGCTGGTGCTGCTGCTGGTGTAAGGACATGTGGACACTAATCTCCTGAGTCTTCTCTGTCCCTGTGTTTCCACTAGTGGACTGACTGCGTCTTTACGCAGCGTTTTTTAAAGGGTCAGTGATTGGAAGGCGCTGCTCAGCTGTTTACTTTGCTGCCTGACATCAGTGCTTTAATCTGGAGTGGCTTCAGTCCCAGTGATTACATCAATGATTGCTTTTGTTGCTGTTGCACCTAATTAGCGTAATAGGATTAAACAAGAGAGCTGTGGAAACTGTTGTCAAAGCTGAGCGCCGTGTGTGTGTGTGTGGACACCACAGCAGCTCTTGATGTACTGAGTTAGCACAGCTGCCTTATGTTATCTCTAATGTGCATAATTATAATGTAACATTTCAATAACTGTTATTACACCTCATATTTATGCTGACTAATGTTGTCCTCATATTAGCTTGTACACAACTGCTAGCATGCTCATACTAACGTGCAAACCACTCATGTTAACTATTAACAATGAACGTTTAACCAAAGTTAATTGCAAGTTTAGTCTGGTTATTGTATTTTATACTTGTTTTGCTTCTCCCGAGGCCTCTTGCAACATTGGACTAACAATTACAAATGAAATCTAGCCTTTTGGCTAATTCTTGGCTAACTTTAACCATAATTAAATAAATGTCAAATAAACCAATAAATAACAACCGCTATGGGTTTGTCTATCAATGTCGGTTTTCAGAGAGGGCTAATAACTGATGCCGTTTTCCCCTCCATCTAATAAGATATAATACAAAAAAATGGCTTTACTTCAGTTATTGAACATCACTAATGTCTCTGTACATTTTATGTCTGCACTAAAACGCAATATTTCCCAACAGATCACTTAATTAATAGATGTTTCGACAAACATGTTGTTCCTTTCATCATCTGTGATGACTCATTTACATCTCTTTCAAGTCATCTAGGACCTCTGACTCTTTAGTGTCAAAGGACTCTTTACATTATCAAATTAATTAAAAGCAGCTTTGATTTGATGGCTAACAGACACACACACATACATATGATAGAGATTGACTGATTAATATATAAATACAAATATCAGCTGATTAATTGGCCCAACCGATTAATCGGTCTACATCTAATACAGACCTGCATTCTCAATCAAGTTATCTATAAAATAGTGTAATTGTGTGCAAACTAGTGACAATAACATTATATTTCCTCCTATTTATGTATTTAATTAATTACTTAATTAATTAATAATTTAATGTTCATCTTGTGTTGGCAGCAACAGTTTTGAAACACAAACTGTAAAACAATTGAAAAGGAAAAAGACATAAAAAAAATAATCCCACCTTCATGAAAAAACACATGCTTATGTGTTTTTTCCATAAGCATTAAAGATTAATTCAAGATTAAATCAAACATCTCACACTCACTGAGTGATGGTTGGAATGAAAATGGCAGAGAATCATTAGTAAAACGATCATAGCATAAAAACCTACATCTGGCACTTAAGTCCTTGTGCAGTAAAAGCAGACAGTGTCATTAAAGGGCGGCCAAACACTTACAGCGTGTTAAGTGGCTCCGTCATTTAACAGCCAGGTCGTAACACAATGACTTCAATGGTAACTACTTCAAGATGTTCGCTCCTAGTGTCCACGTGCTCCGCGTAGCTTCTTCCTGTCACATCAGGCCACGCCCACATCTGTGTAATCCAATCACGCGCTTAATACGGTTATTTCTCTCTTTATTTTGCCAGAAAATGTCTCTGGTAATGAAGATTTCAGGCAGATGGTGACAAATGCATTTAGGTTTTATTTATTCCAAAAGGCCACATGATTTTTCACATTATCAGCACTCCACAAAAATATATTGCAATAAAAAAAAAAGAAATTAAATATTTACAGGTTATTTTTTAATCCATCGCAAATAGTTTTAATCGTAATTGCCTCTGACTCCCCAAAATACAGATCATTTATGTTATAATACAAAGCAGAAACTAAATCTAAAAGAAACAAAACATAAAGTGCTCCTACAGAGGATTTTCACTGAGTTAGTAAAGAACTTCATTACACAATACAAAAGTAAAAAAAAAAGTGTTAATGAGTGATGGAGTATAATCCGATCCCATTCAAAACACCAGTATCTGTACTTAGTCATTTTTATTTGCATACAACAGATCCATAATTGTCTCCCAACAAAAGTGAGTAAAAAGGTATTATCCTCATTAGAAACATGAATGTGTGACATTTATAGGAAAGCCTGAACTTAGTAACAACCTGAAATTATACATTTCATTCTTACATTCAGCAGGTCACTTCATGCTCTCTCTTTTTTTTTTTTTTTAGAAATCCCAAAACATTCAATTTCTTCAGCATGAAAGGTGTTCACTGAGTTGTCTAACGTGTTCTTCAGTCCTTTGGACTTATACACAGGCACATACGGTGGGTGAGGCATTCAATGACCCAAGTACCATCATACACAGGACAGAATAGAGGGTGAGTGTATGATGGAAGGTGAGCTGCAGCTGCAGAGGTGTGACATTTCAGTGTGCGACTGGGGTTAAATTATGTGCGTTCTCTTTTTGCAGCAGTACAGGAAGTGTTATGTGCGTGTTACGGGAACTATTCAAATATCACCCTCATGCTCCAGCTCCTTTTCTACATCTATCCAGGAGCGTTTCTTGGCGCTGGGGAAGTCTTTTCCTAAAGCACCGCGCGTTAGCGGCCGTGACGTGTTCGCCTGTGAACTCATTATGCGGGTTTCAATATGGACAGGAAGTCTGACGGGGACGTCGTCTTTGGATCGAGATGAACTGGGACTCTCTGGAGGTTTTAGCTTCTTCGGCCTTCCTCTGCCTCGTTTCACTGGGACGGGGCAATCCGACACGTCGCTGCCTCTTCCTGGCGCTGGCGCGTCCGCAGCTCTCACAGTTTCTTCACTGGAATGTTGTGTGGTCTTTTCCGACACAGCAGGAACGACACGGTTGTTCAGAGAGCCACCTGTGTCACAGCGAACAGCATTTACTGACACATAAACAGGACGCATGGGTTTAAAACTCAAACCCTGCACTGTGCTCCGCTCCTGGCTGCTGTCAAGGACTTGCTCGGCTTTCAAAGGTACATGGATGGAATTGTCAAGCGCAGGCAGGGGACTTTGTTTACACTTTAGTTCAGACTTTAAAGATGGAATTGTGTCCTCCTTTAAAATGCTTTCTGAGCTGGAAGGTTTCTCCTGGTTCTCCTGGTTGCTTTCTGAGCTGGGAGGTTTTTCCTGGTTCTCCTGGTTCTCCTGGTTGCTTTCTGAGCTGGAAGGTTTCTCCTGGTTCTCCTGGTTCTCCTGGCTGCTTTCTGAGCTGGAAGGTTTCTCCTGGTTCTCCTGGTTGCTTTCTGAGCCAATAGGATTTTCCTGGTTCTCCTGGCTGCTTTGTGAGCCAGAGGGATTCGAGTCCACATCAGAGGGATGTGTATTTGCTGAAGTGCTCGATTCTCCATCACCATCCGCCTGGTTGCTCCGCACAAAGGTAAACGAATAGACAGTTTTAGAAGCTGTGGAAAGATGAAGAGAAAGTAACACATTTAATTACAAGAATCAACCCGTGGTATAAACGGGGAAGTTTAAGGCCGGGTCCACACCGAGAACTTTGCCGTGTCTCTGTTTATCACACAAGGAGCGCATCTCTGCTGCAGAGCCGCTGTGGAACTTCTGCTATGGATTATTTAAGGTTTTGCCAGATGTTAAAATAATTTCATATACTCCAATACGTCTCTAAACTCAACTAAATGCCAGGAGTATGAAGCCACAGATCTATCGGTCCTGCAAATATTTCACAATAAAAGCTTTGTTAAATGAATACAGGGCATTGAAATGCTAGAGTGATTTTACTTTGAAAAAAAGAACAGGGCCTGTACAGATATAATTCAAACTTGCAAAGATCATTTTCACTGTTTTTCACCGCAGCTTGTGCTCAGAAGAAGGTGAGGTGCATTTTCAAAAAGAACCACATGGCTCACTCCTATAAGCAAGACCTTCCGTGACACAGAAGCACCCGGTTTGGACCCGACGACGAGATATTACTTGACAACTTACCTGGATTCAGAAATGAAGGAAGTATGATTCTACCCGTCTTGGAGCGAATTAGAGGAAGAGAAAGTTGTGGGGCATTGTGACCAGAGGGAGTTAGGGAGGGAGATATCTGTGAGTCTGCGTTCAGGGTTAGGGTGACTGGAATTGTAACTGTGCCTGATGTAACCGGAGTCTGCGGACTGGGTATTGTGCAATTCACTGGAGCTCCAGGGGGCTGATTCACTACCTCCAATGGGGCAGCAGTGACCTCAGCTGGGGTTTTAAAGGAAGCTGCCTGAGGATGGATCGGTGGTGCGGGTTTGGGTTTGTCTGCAGTCGTTTGGGAAGTTTGTGGGTTAGCCCGAAGCTGGATCATCATCTGCCGTAGTCTCTCTTTGGCTGCAGCTGTGAATGAGTTTGGCTGATATGGAGGCTTGAATAGGTTAGACTGTGACTGGTACATGTCTTGGCTCTCGGACTCCGGCGTGGAGCTCTGTAGGAGAGCAGCTCTGGACTGGAGAAGTTTAGAGAAGAACGGACTCCATTTCATCGTCTTCTCTCTCACTTTCTGTTTTTCACAGATTGCGTTCAGCTTTTGTGAAATGACTGTTTCGGACTTGCCTGAAACAAAACAAAAAAGAGGTGACATTTCACAAAAATGTTCAGTTAAAAGCAACATACATGTTTAATTTTGTTCAGACATCATTAGCTACCTTTTATTTATTCATTCCCAACATGTTGACAAGCAGGAACAAGAGAGCAAACTTACCAGACAAATGTGAAAGCTGGTTAATATAGACCGAGTTTACACGCGTCAGCTTGTTTTTCTGCTCCTCCAGAAATTTGGAGGTCTGACCCAGGTTCTGGATTTCCCTCAAAGTCTGCAACGGAGTAGATGAAGACGACAACATAGCAGTGAGTGAATTGCTTTAAATCGGGGAATGAATACACGGTTGTTGACAGGTGAACTGCAAAACAACAGAGAATCCTATAATAACTGCCACAAAACCTATACAGTCAATCATGAATCTTATGTGCAAATTGGAGACGAATGACTGTCAACAATTATCTGCTGTATCTTATTATCTGAGTTCAACTCACTGACAGCTTAAGTACTGTACACATACATATATGTGTGTGTGTGTGATTTGATGTAATTATGATTTAATTTGCAACGTCATTTTTTGGAGTCACGGTTCAGTTCTATATTGACTGTGTAACACTGTGATGGAGCATCATCACACGTCATAATCAAAACTTCAACTGCTCTATGTTCAATAACAAGGATGAGAACTTGGAAGAACTGTTTTCCAGCCTGTGTAATTTCCTTTTTTTTTTTTTTTTTTTTAAACTTGCATAGGAGATTGAACAATGACAAAATGGAAGAATTCAAGTCTAAGTCCCCAAGTCTTTGCAATTCCTCATATCCACTTCTGAAACTTCAAACGATGAATAAAACTTGGCTCAAAAATGATGCCAGCTTATTGCAGCTTATTGTCACGGATGGCGTCCTACCCAGTAACATTACAATGCAGTTTCTGGTTCTCTAAGATATATGTTTGTTTTTGAATCAACAGGGGATTTTCCAGTGCTTTGCGGTCCACCGTGATTGAAGACATAAAACTGCCCGAGGGTAATTTGGAACTGACCATTGCGAGGATATGGAGCCTGTTGGCCTTGAGGTCACATTTAAGGAGAACCTGGAGTTTGTCAAAGCGGTTCCGCATGTCCGAGCGTCTCTGCCTTTCTACCAGCGAGTGCTGCCTTTGACGATCTATGTCGTCCGCCTGGAGAGACAGTGAAGATGATAAGCAGCACATACAACACCAACACCGCCCTTAAGTTTAAAACACACACTGATGCTTTTGAGTTATTTTAAAGTACAAAATGATGCACCTGGATGGTGAGATCCATTGCTGAGTCTTGATCGCCGGCATTTCTGAAGGTAGAGAAGAACCTAAATTGAAATTCCAAGTTAAATTCTTTCATATAATATACTGTAAATCATTTCATATCCTCTCATATTCAAGCATTCACATGTTTTACCCTGAATTGGTTTTGTCTGTTGTTCCGACAGCCGCTTCTTCCCCTCTGTGCTCTACTGTTTCAATGTCCACCAGCTCATCCTGGAAAAGAACCATGATTGGAAAATGACTATAATCTCAGATATATCATTTCTTTTCCTTTATGTGATATTTTAGTGACATTAACTTACATCTTCATCACCCTCTCCACAGTAGTCAGAGTCTGAGCTTTCACCTTCTGAAGAACTACCCAGGTGTGTGTCCATCTGTCTAATGTCGGCTTCATCAGCCTCAACTGAAGGTTTCTTCTCATCGCTCGTCTTCGTAGGCGAGGGGCAAGGCTCCTCTGGTTCAGTACTCCGCACATCATCATCTCCAAGAAGAGAGTCCAGACCAAGCCAGTTTGTATCTAAAGCCAACTTTACCTGCTCAACATTAAACAAAGCAGCAGAGTTTCTAGTGTTTCCAGTTTCTGACGGCCGTGCAGCTTCATTAGTTTCAGGCTTTGGGAGTTTAAGGAGGGTGAAGCCCCCGGGCAATACAAGTCCTGGTGGGTTCTGGCCTGTGGTGCTCTTGTTGGCTGGAGGGCAGATCCTGAATGAATAAGTCCCATTCTGTCCAAGGAAGCTGGGGGTCTTCAGTGAGGGGGAGACGGTGAGAAGGACAGGCGAGGAAGTGGAGCTGTTCTGGAGAGGCTTGGCCGCGCTGCATTGGCTCAAGGTGGACGGCTGGACGGGGTTAACACTGGAGGTGCTTTGTGAACACTTTGACAAACCGATGGGGCCTTTTCTCCAAGAGTTGAGGTGGAAATGAGCTGAAGTGACATAAGCATACAAGACACAGTGGTGAGAGAAAGAAATAATTGCTTGATTATAACAAAAAAACAGACATAGTAAGAGAGTAAATCTAAAAAACTAAATCCTAGAGAATGAAAAACATGGATCTTGCTCATTTGATTCTCTAATATTGTGAATTGGGGCAATGAGCAGCAATATTTAACTTCAAACCGACGCAACGGTTCTAATCCCGCTTTGTGTTCTGGACCAGTGCTAAAACAAAGACGAAGCATTTTCTAGTAAAAGAAAGATCTACGTCCAAACAAGAGCTTAGACACTCCATTTCAGAAATAATCTTTTGTGCAGTTGTTTTATTAGTTACAGAAGAGTACAACCAATTATGGAACAACAATGGTGAAAAGTGTGAGCAATGATTTCTTTTTATCAGATTGACGATGAGGAGAAACTCAAACATGTTAATGGAGCCGTTTGTTCACAGATGATAGCCACGACGTGGCTGATAAGAAGCAATCAGAGAGTGAATAAATGCCCAAACACAGAGTTTTCAAATAAAAATGGAGCATGCATTATTTATTTATTATTTTTTCTTTACTAAAAAAAGAAGTAAGGTAGCTTTCCTTGTATGAGATTGAGCTACTTGATGACATGGGTTAGATTTGACTACTTTTCAGTCGAAGGTGGAAGCATTCTTACCTTGTGGTGGTTGCATTAGTGTCTTCAGGTCAGGGGTTTTCTTTGCAGTGATATTTGGCAGGATTGATGTGCCAGCGACTTTGACGTGTGGGATAGCAGGAGTGTTAGGTTTTTGTGTATAGTGTAGCTTCTTAGAGTCTCTGTGGCGTACGTCAGCGGGAGCGTGCAATCGTCCTGTGAGATACGCTGCGATGCGGTTCGCTGGATGCAGAGATCCCATGCCTCCCAGCAACAGTCTGGCCTGAGAGTAGGGTTTTCCATTTACCTGTTAATGAATCAAATGTGTAAAAAATAAATCTGAGAATGTTCCTGTTTTCAATTTTCAAACGCTTTATTGATACCTTCCAGTCATGGGTTACCAGCTGTGGTAGACTTACCTGCACAAGATCACTTGCTTGGAGGCCAAGAGCTTTGGTCCTGGCTCTCAGTATTCCTGCAGGTAAAACTCCACCTCGGAAAGGTAAGACTCCAACCTGCATGTCTGACTCCTCACTTTGGCCGTCTTCCTCCTTTAAATCAAGCCTTTCCTCATCGCTGTCTTCAAACTCATCACGACTGGTTTTTGATGGTTTACTTATACGTATCTGTAAGAATGTGAAGAACATCAGGTTATGAAATGAGGTCAAGCACCGCCTTAAACCCAGCAGAGACAGATTATAATGTTCAGAAGCTGTTTTGTTGTGGAGCTGCTGTTCTTTGTAGCAGGTCAGACAAATATAAACAACATCCCAACTATAATAAAAGCATTTAATCTGACAATACACTGTCTTATCTAGACACATCGCTGATATACAGTGTCGAGACGTACCCTGTATATGACAATGGAGCCACTGGGCTTCCGTATGAAGATCTTGGAAACGGGGTGGATATGGTACGGTCCAATTTGGAAAGGTTCCGACAGTCTGTTCTGACTCATGCGCTGACACAAAGCTTTCAGGATCATTTTGTGGTCCTTGTCCCACCGACAATCTGACTGGATCTGTATTTGCTTTCTTGCTTCTGTTTCACTGGCACTGACACGACTGGTCTCTGCTGCAGGACAAAAGGAAGAAATGTAGAAATATAGTGATGTATCACAACAAATATCTTCAATATCATGCAATAGGTGTAACCAAAGTTAGCTGTAACCAAAGTTATGGCATTTCTTTACCTGGATTTTTAGGAGCAGTCATAGTTCTGTGGGCCTGTTTTGGTACGTTGTCCGTGGTCGTATTCTGTTTCGTTACAGCATTTACTGCGACAGTATCTAGGATCTTTGGCTCTATGGTAACTGGTGGAGGAGGCTTGCTGTTGAACTCTCTAACACGTGCACATGTCAAAAAGCTCTCCAGGTATTTATACACCGGGTCTTTGTCCTCTTCTTGTATCTAAAAAAAAAAAAAGGGTAGAAGAAAAACATCAGTACAATTCTTAACACTTAAAATTTAACTTACAGCTCCCATGTCGACTAGAATATACCGTAGTAAATAGTATCGTGAACACATCAAGAGCTTTATAGCACAGAGTAAAGCCTCAGTTAAATCCAATGAAGAAAAAAGATTCTATTTTACCAGCTGTGAAGGATGGTTTGCACTTCTTCGTTTTTGGGCCTTTTCTGGAACCAAGCATTGCGGCTCTTTGGGGATGAAGAGCGGTTCCGCATCCACATCGTTAATGTTGCGTTTCCACAGTTGTTTAGTGTGGGAGCTTTGGTGAGGATGGGCTGCATGTGCCCGATTAATCATAGCTGAGGAGGGATAAAAGAATCTTGTTAACACCACTGTGACCAAAGCGAGCAGGAAACACAAGCTAAGACCCGAGGAAAACAAACACCCGGTGCCTGACAAAGATCATATCAATCAAGAACAAAGATAACAACATAGATAAATGTCATTAAGATGACTTGTTCTTACAGAAAACAGACAGGATGGATTGGTTGCTCTCCTCTGCAGAGAGTTGCTCGGAGATCTTGCGCTTGAAGCAGTCACAGCCAAACATACATTCTGGCTGACGGCAGTGTGGTGGACCCTTAGAGATAAGCTGAAGACTGGAGCACACACAGCCCAGTCTGCAGAACTCCTGACCACATTTAGGTCCCAGTGCATTGGGCTTTAATTTAAGTGGTAATTTTGTAGCCTGACGATACACCATCTGATTAAAACAAAAAAAGGAGAGAAGAGACAGAACCTCTTTTTAACAGTCTAGATTTTTACATTATAATGGAAGGAATTGCCTTCAATGATTTTTTTCTATCCAACAGGGCACATGGGACACAAAGTGACACCAGAGCATTTATATGACATGACACTGTGCAGTATGTTACATACATCTTTGCTCAGGATTACAGACAGAGCCACTGTTAGCCTGCCGGGAGTCAGCTGCGTCCTCCTCAGACCCTGGCTCAGGGCTTCTCTCTCCATATTCATCATTTTGAGCTGGACCCTAGGGGGGTCTGGGGGTTTGGGATTCAGCGCTGGTCTCTGGCTGACCAAAGGCTGGTATGTGGGTGATCTGAAGAGAGAGCGATGCAGAGAAAACGAGCAGATTATTATGCAGTATGTGAATGTTAAAGCGGAAAGATTTATTCATATATATATATATATATACATATACACACACACACACATATACACATACACACACACACATACACACACACATGTATACATATACATACATACATACACACATATATATATATATACGTATATATATATATATACACACACACAAGTATACATATACACATGTATACATATACACATATACATACATATATAAACTAAATAAAAATAAAAATACAATTTATGGAATGCTAGACTGATGTGGGACGGAACCATGGGCTTGTAAGTGCTTCTGGAAATGCGTTAAGTACTAGATATGAGCATAAGCATTTCTAATATTTGATTAGAAATTCTTGATTATAAGAAGTCGATCTGTTACTGTGACTTCTCATAATATATAAATTCAACACGCCTACAGAAGTGATTTACCAGCGTCATTTAATGCGTCTTGTAAGCTGAATATTCAAATTGACAAATAACACCACAGAATATTCGAAAAGCATTTTTGCTTTGAAAATGTGTCTTCAGAGCACGTTGGAAATGCTCTGTAAACATAATACATTAGCTCAGGAGAATTGTTTTCTTAAAAATGAAACACTGAGGCTCTGATAAGAAACAAAAAACAGAAAAAAGCATAACCAGCAAAAGCAGCATATTCGTCTTGTTATATAAAGGTTATAAAAAATGTAAATGCCCATCAAGGGGGGAATGGAAACCAATGATAGATAAATAAATGTGTAAAATTATGTTTTGAGTGGCAGTCTCACCTCCAGCTCAGGGATGAGAAGCCTACCGCCTCCAGGTCGAACAAGGACAATGAGACGATTTATTCCAGCCCAGGAGGCAATTCACAAATATTTAAAAAAAAAAATGTGGATAAAAGAAAATAGGATAAAATAGAAGACAAACATGTCTCTGCATACCTCTGTGAAACAGCAGTGGAGTGACCAGATCCAGACACTGACTCATGTACGGCCTGAGCTTCAGCTTTAACAGGTGTTAAGAGGCTGGTGTGCGAGGTAGGAGCCTGTGATGTCAGTGCAGAGCAGAGGAGAGGTTTTTGGGAGGTGGGGCAGGGACTGTTGGAAGCAGCGCTCCGATGCTTGAGCACACTGTCCAGGGTCTTAACGTAGCTGGAGCCTTTAGCAGGTAGCTGATAGGCCACAGATCCCTCTGCGTTCGTGGAGAAGGCCTCCGCCCGTTCACTGATTTGCTGAGCCTCGCTTTCCAAGTACTCGTCCAACATGTCGCTGCAGAAGGCAGATAGGTTCTTTTGTAATCCTTTTGGAGAGGAGGAATACAGAGACTTTAAAACGTCAGCGGGGAATAATGAATCAGACACCATTATATTCAAGTGGTTTCGGTTCAGTTAATCTTTCAGTAATTACAGCCACTACATAATCTCACTGTGTCATAAAAGGCGACAATGCAGATGCTACAATTAGAAGAAACAAAACACACACTCACCATTACATTTAGGAGATATTTCTTTGCTTTGTATGAACTTGTTTTTCCATCCTTTTATTTTTGTCACGTCGCTCGTCTTTCCTGTCCTGGAGATGAAGGGTAATCCATGATCTGTGACGGAACACAAATTGTGTTAAAGGACACAGCACAACTCCAATATTCATTTCTTCACAATGTTGTTTTAATGGTGTGTTCCGGTTGTAGTCGGAATTTCCAACTTGAAAAGTCAGCGGAACCTCAATAACCATAGGATATTAAGATGGCTGATTGAAACACTGCTACTTTTATTTAAATAGCACTGTTCAATTTTTATTCATGGAGATATTTGCTACACTGTTAGACAATGAGTTTAACTCATACAACATGTGTATGAAATGCCCAAACATGTCTTGAATAAAGCTGGTGTAATAGACTTTTTTCACAGCAGACATCTGTCGAAATGAAACAGAAGGACAAACACAGGTTTTTACCAGTAACATTAATTAGAGATGCTCTCCAGGTATTACAGAGCCATGGTTGTGCTATTGTAGTTAAGTGTATGGGAAGATCACACTGAATACTTCACACTTGAACCTGTAGACGCCATTCCTGAACATATTGTTATTTCAAAAGTGCATGCATGCTTTCCACATTTTCTGAATGTGTTCCAATAAAGTGGCTGAGGAAGGTCATAATAGCACAGCTAAAACAACAAATATAATGGTGGCCAAAGATGTTTGCTCAATTCTGTATTTGACCTAGAAATCCTCAACGAATCTCTCTCACACATGAATGATATTGTGGTGTAAATGAGCGTAGTGAAGATCAGTTCATCTCACCGGCAAGTGGTGGAGTCGTGGAATTGACTTCTTCTGGAAGGTTTGTCGGATTGAGTTGCAGATCGACTCCCAGATACTGCAGGTCGACGGACATGCCAGTGTTCAGGGAGCTCAACTTCAACCCCACTAAAATAAAAGGAAAAATGAGTCTAATCATGTTCACATTATGTTGCTTGGTATAAAGACTGGGAGGTTTGTGTGTGTGTTTTCACAAACTGACCTTCCTGCAGCACAGGATGGATGACCTGCCTGTGCTTGAGAGCCCTGAGGTCCTGCAACAGGACAGCCTCCATATGGGATATCTTCTCCTCATCAGTCTCTGGGACCAACTCCACTGAAACACGAACAAGGCTTTGTTTGTTAGTTACATTATTAGCTGGTCATAACTGAATAATAACCATGATTAAGAGTTTCATAACATACAATCATCTGAAATATTTTCAATCTACACTTAATCACCTGATTCCTTTGCCTGCTGCGAAGTTGCCGGGGAAACTGGGGATGCCGATGCTGGGCTATTGGCTGGTTTGTTGCCCGTGTGAACCTCAAGAGCTTCCTGTGACACCAAGCAACCACAGTCCATAACATAAATTTAGAGACACAAATACCTATGTTTGCAGCAAACTCACTGCAGTGATATCTGTGGTGGTTTACCTTTGAGGGGAACGATGCAAAGAGGAGGCCCTCGACGTGATCCAGCTCTGGTTGGGAAGAGACGGTCGGTGATGAGGTGGAAATCTGTTTGGGAGAAACAGCAGTTCCACAATTCTTTCCCCGTCTGTTGATCTTTTTCCTTCCCTTGCGGTTCGCGGGTGAAGACCCCGGGGATGACTTTGAGGTAGTGGGAGTCACCGATGTTGCTTTAGGCATGAGTTCCAAACCTTGCTGCAACTGAAGGGTCACACTGACGTTGAGGCTTTCTTCCACAGATTCACCAAGTGGATGTTTCTCCACAAGCACAAGCTCACCGAGGGCGTGTTTCCCTCTAATACAGGGGACGTAGCGCTCGTCTTTACTGGAATGTGTGGACATTATAGGCTTTAGGACCAGCCTGGTCACCTGTACATTTGAGGCAGGAGCAGGGATGGTGTGGTTCTTTGAGCTACAAGGCATAAAAGGAAGGACATTTTTGAATTGACACCAAACAGATATGATCTCATTCTGAAACATTAATTTGCGATGGCACTGCATGGTGTAATAAAGAAGAAGAAAAAGCATGTCTAAATATTTTGGCTATTTTTTTTTAGCATGTCACCTCCATATCAGAAGTTATCTGCATCCTTACTAACACACCAGAATATATTACATGACCATTTAGGCACATGTGTGACAAGGAAGTTGACATGTAAACAGGAAGTTGATTCTCTCCTCTGCAGTTATTTACTTAGTTTCATAAAGTATCTAACAATGGTGAGAAGTCAGAGCAAGGATTCCTTTTATGAGACTGATGATGTAAATATTAAGGGATATTCTCATTCAGTCTTAGTTTTGACCAATAACAACCAATCAGGTAGTGAAGGTTGGCAATCGTGTCATTGTTTCCAAAGGTCGCACAGACTACAATTAAAATAGAGTCATCACTATTGAACTTCTGTAATTAATTAATGTTTTACTCATTTAATACGGCAACACTTTCAACACCAAAACAAAAAACTAAATACAAAACATAGCTGATAAATGCATAATAAACAATTAATTGCTAACTGATCAAGTGTGTTAACTGTGAAAGTACATTATCATTTGGTTTGTGAGACAAACAAGTGATAAATTTACCTCAGATCAACGATCCCCTCTTTACTTTCGTGTTGTTGTGAAACGGAAGACAACATGTCGATCTTCACCAAAGGCTGGGACTCTCCAATGACCCTGTTTAGCCGTAAATCCTCCCTGAAACCCTTTGCAAATGGGTTGTGGTTGATTTTCAGCTGTGTGATTCGAAAGTTCTGGTAAGTGGTCACGGCCATGAATTCGGTTTGTGGAAAAATAAAAGTCATGCTCTCAGGTCCCATGACCACAGGCGCCTCTGGCATAGTTACGACCCCATCTGGGACTGGTATAACATGGAGCCTTGGAATGTAGCGTTGCATCGATTGTAGGATTATATGATCATCTCTGTCTAGGTAATTATTGGTCAGTTTGAGTTTATAGAAAGACACCCAGCCACTTAACCACTCTGAGCCTTTGCAGGGCGAGTGTTGGTGAGAGAAGGCCCGGATCTGACCCTGTGTCTGAATGTCAGCTACAGCACAGACCTCCCACTGGAATCTGTTCCAGCGGTATTTGAACTGGTCAAATGGAACTATGGATAGGACCAGTTTGTAGTAGCACTCCGGCTCTAAGCCAGACAGGCGGTATCGGCAGTAAGGGAACATGCGACGGCCCTGTTTAGTGAGAATCATCTCAGTTCCGCAGCTGTGGAATTGCTTCCACACACTGTTATTCTCCAGAGTGACAGTGACACCGTTCAAGGTTAGTGAAGCGGGAAAATCATTTTCCTTTTCCATTTTGTTTGCACTGCCAAATGTGTTGAATGGCATCGCAGTCAACAGCGGTGGCGGAACCATGATTGTGACTAGACCCGTCCCTGGGCCTTTTAAAGAGTCTGACGCTGATGCTAGGTGTGAGGTATCTGGGCTTGTTTCCACAGTTCCTTCAAAAGTACTGGGTTGTGTTACAGCAGTGTTGGCTGGGCTAGCTTTAGCAGGTGAGGAGAGAGCAGAGGCGCAGTCATTACTTGCGATGGAGACCGCTCTATTCTCAACCACCGCCTCGTCAGTGAAATTAGTCACAGTGGAGCAAAGAGGAGATGAAGAGAGAGGAGTGTTCATAGGAGGAGCTGAGGAGGGGACGTCTGTGAGGGTCCCCTTTTTGTGTGGTGTCACAGCAGGGTTGGCTGGGCTAGCTTCAGCAGGTGAAGGGAGATCAGAGGTGCAGTCATTACTTGCGATGGAGACTGCTCTGTTCTCAACCACCGCCTCATCAGTGAAATTAGACACAGTGGAGCGAAGAGGAGATGAAGAGAGAGGAGTGGTCATAGGAGGAGCTGACGAGGGGACGTCCGTGAGGGTCCCCTTCTTGTGTGGTGTCACAGCAGGGTTGGCTGGGCTAGCTTCAGCAGGTGAAGGGAGATCAGAGGTGCAGTCATTACTTGCGATGGAGACTGCTCTGTTCTCAACCACCGCCTCATCAGTGAAATTAGACACAGTGGAGCGAAGAGGAGATGAAGAGAGAGGAGTGTTCATAGGAGGAGCTGACGAGGGGACGTCCGTGAGGGTCCCCTTCTTGTGTGGTGTCACAGCAGGGTTGGCTGGGCTAGCTTCAGCAGGTGAAGGGAGATCAGAGGTGCAGTCATTACTTGCGATGGAGACTGCTCTGTTCTCAACCGCCGCCTCATCAGAGAAATTAGACACAGTGGAACGAAGAGGAGATGAAGACACAGGAGTGTTCATAGGAGGAGCTGACGAGGGGACATCTGTCAGGCTCCCCTTCTCGTCCTCCACTGTATGTGGGTCCTCCATGGACGAGATCTCAGGGTCTGTAGCCGGCATCACCAACAGCTCCCGTCCTGCCACCTCATTGGATACCTTACATCAAAATAGTAACATTGATGATGTTATTTATATTGCACAGCAATGCACAAAAGGAACAACATACATTACACAAGACGCAACATAAACTTCAAAAGCAAAAAACGATCTTCAAAATATGCTGACAAAATTGAACAGAAGCTATTACAACCCAGCCAAGCAGCGCAAACAATAACACAGACGAAAGAGCCACTAAAGACGGCGCAACAAATAAACCCTACAATGTGTAGCTCTGCTCTGAAAGGCCAAAAAGAACATGAATTCAATAGTGCTGTTCACTGACATGTTTACTATGACTCAGAAAACACTATCTTTAATCTTAAGTCATTGTTTTCAAAATTGTCTATGTTCAAATAAACATCAACATAAGGTAAATGGACTGACGACGCGTCCAGGATGTACCCCGCCTTTCGCCCTGTGTCAACATGAATTCAATAGTGCTGTTCACTGACATGTTTACTATGACTCAGAAAACACTATCTTTAATCTTAAGTCATTGTTTTCAAAATTGTCTATGTTCAAATAAACATCAACATAAGGTAAATGGACTGACGACGCGTCCAGGATGTACCCCGCCTTTCGCCCTGTGTCAACATGAATTCAATAGTGCTGTTCACTGACATGTTTACTATGACTCAGAAAACACTATCTTTAATCTTAAGTCATTGTTTTCAAAATTGTCTATGTTCAAATAAACATCAACATAAGGTAAATGGACTGACGACGCGTCCAGGATGTACCCCGCCTTTCGCCCTATGTCAGCAGGGATTGGCACCAGCAACCCTTATGTAGAAGATAACACGGTAGAAGACGGATGAATGGATGAGGTAAATGGACTCAAAGAGATACTGAGAACTTTACCCTGAGCTATGTTTATGTGCCGTTTATGACAGATCTATACTTGGCTGCTGATACACACAACCTTAATCATATTTGCTGTTTAATCAACTTAAGGAATTAAGATGAATAGAGGCAATAACAAAGAAGCGCTTACATATAAAAGAAATCAAGCTATTGGTTATTGGTTTCTTATGTTATTTACTGTGCGAGTGTTTGTGAGATTAAGAGTAGCAGTTTTTATAGCTTCATCGATGTAATTAAATGGTCCAATGCGTAATAGTTTTTATGGCTCTGGGATAAGCTTCTTATATGTATTATATACATGTTTCCAAATGGATGTGCATTTCATGTTTTGAAGCAGAAGCTTTCCACACAAATGACGTCTCCGCCCAAATAAACCCAATGCAAATACTGAAGAAAAGGAAGCAGCAAACAGCAGCGCGAGTGGGAGTGTGTGAGTCAAGAGTGTTTACATCCGTTCTGGTCTGCAAGGGCCACTGTAGCTCCCATTGCACTTGGGAAAGCTGAGCAGAGGAGTACTCTGACCATTGCACGTGTTTTTACACTGTTTAAACACTGGACCATTAAGTACAGTAAAAGTCTGCTGTTCCATTACTATCATTAAAAACAAAAACACCCACTAGTGGTCGGAGGCTTAAAACAACTCACATCAATACGGTGATTCACAGAATCTATGCAGCATCATCACATCATGAAATGTCCTGGTTGATAAAATGTAGTAACAGCCCCTGCCCTCTACTGACACCTTTTTAATAACATATATAAATATACAAACAATGACTCATAAGGGAATATTAAAAGGGATGAGCTGATTCTAAGTTTGGGTCAAATTCACTGGATTGGATCTCAGAGGGTAAAAATGTAAACGAAAATCAGCAACAGCATTCGAGCCGAGTCATGTTGTGGGCTGCTTATTTCTTCTCTATGGATGATTAATATTTGTTCCACATCTGAAGAGTTATTATGTCTTTGGATTTCCACATTCAGCACAAATGTCTTAATAGCTTTGTAGTCTAACATGTGTAAAATGACTATCTGCAATAGTAGATACTCAAGGTTGGGATATAAATATCAGTATCATAGGACACCAAAAAGTGATAGAGGCATCTCTAAGTGTGAATCAGTTTTAAGACATGTGTCTTGGCTACGTGAGGAAAGAGAGTGGACTTTGCCTTCGTGGGGTGAGCTGTGAGACCTCGGTGGTGTGACTGACCAATAGCCTGCCTGTCTGATAGCACTCAGCTGCTCAGAGGACATGGCTGAAAAGCTCGGACAGGCCTGTCTCCCAACTAAAGACACAAACACAGAGACACATTCTGCTGCTGCTGCTCATCGTCCCCACATCACTTCATCGTGTCCGTGCAGCTCACAGCACGAGCTGAGGACCGATGACCTGTTTACGGAGCTCCTGTCCAGCTGTCCATTCACTTATCACACAGTCACACCGACACACGGATGCTGTGCGCTAAAAAGGTGTTTAACAACACAGCGCTCACTTTAAATTAAACAACACCGACGTGTTTACACAACAAATGAGTGGGGATATTTTTTCCCCCACCTGAAACAAAAAGCCACGCTGACGATTCAAGTTGTTTGTCAACAGCTTTCTCTCCTCACGCGCCGCGGAGGAGGAGGAAGGGCCTCCTGCTCCACACACACACACTCACTCACACTCACTCAAGTTGGAAAAGTTGCAGGTTTCACCAACGCCTCACCTTTCACCATCCGTGGAAAACCCTCGTGGAGCTCGGGCCGACACGGACACAGCGTCCACGCTGAAAGTCCCAACTGTTGCACGTCGCTGTCGCCGAGGGAATATCCTCGACGAATCCCTCGAACATAAACACAAACTGGCAAATGGAGGCCGAGAGCCACGCCAGTCTGCTCGTATCGACCGACCCGAGCGTGCACGCGGCGGAGTCAGAGCGAGCGCGAGCACAGTAATCACCCCCCCCCCCCCCCCCACCCCCACTTCAATGGCGCGAGATTCCCGGGCCGGCAACGCGAGGGACGCCGGACTCGCCTGTTCCCACCACGAACGGAGTCCACGCAAGTTTTCGCTCAAAAATATTTACGCCGCGTGATTCCTGCGCTGACAGCAGAGACTCGCGACTTTCTCTTCCTCTGTGTTTCCTTCACTTCTTTTTCTCCTTTACAGTCACATTCCCATTCACTCACTCACACGCCGCTCTGTGTCCCTCTCTGTCTCACACATACACACAATACACATACACACATCCGTGCTCTCGGGCTGTGACGTAACGTGTTCACCGTGGCGGGTGAGTTCCAGTGGCCAATGCGCGCGCTCTCTGCGGAGGGGTTTAACGGCCACACTCCTGAGTGTCCTGAGAAAAACAAGTGAACACACGCGGCGCATATAAAATTAATGTGTTAAATGTGTCAAACAAGCAGCGATATATCTTCCTGAGACAACCCGTCAAGACTGGCGGTTGTTACCGCAGCGTCTTACCTTTACTTAAACAAAACACGCCGTAAAAGTGCCGCGTCCATTGTTTCTCGGCTAAAAAGATGGCGACGGGAAGTCGTAGTTGGAAAAAAACCACACGTATATGCGCAAGCAAAGCCGCATAAATACGTTAATACAAAATTAAAGTTAATGTTGTCACTGCATAATATTTGTGTCCAGAAATGATGTTGCACAGCAAGTGGTGGCTATTTGCGAGATAGCAGTGAGCAATGTAAAGGCTTTGAAGTCCAAGTATTTCTAGAAAGCTCACATTTGAAACTGTACCTGCTGAGTGTTAGTATAAGCTAATGTTTGTGTACAATTGTTCTCCAAATGTTGCTGATTCAGTAGTAAAAATTTATCTAAAATAAATCCACAACTCCAGTTGCTAACGAAGATCTTTGGCTAACGCAGTGTTTCCATTTTTCTTTAAATCGGGATCTTCAAAAGTGTGTTTAATATAAGATTTCTGGCTATTTCTATCGCTATTTCCCTATGCTAATGTATCATTTTGAATAGGTAAAACAGTCTTCTCAGAGAGAGATGTTTTATAATTGAATCACAACATTTTATGTGCATGTTATTTAATAAATCATAAGTGAAAAGGTAGGAAGTAAATTATATGACAACCTCCAAATCCACGTGTCAGCTAAATCAGTAAACTCTGCTTTGGGAATTATGAAAATCAAATCAGCCTTTAATCTAATTTAAATTTTTATTTTATCTGATGTGGTCATAGTCTTCAGTGTTCTACAGTCCAAGTGAAGAACAACCCAGTAAACAACGTAAATAAATAAATACAGTGGCTGTGCGTCACAACTGTTGGATACAGAATAAATAGATGGGGATTTCACGCCAAATTCAATTTTCATCTGAGTAAAATGGGATTAAGAATGGATGATTAAATCCAAAGGAAGGCAGTAATGTAACAGTATAGATGTCAAAGCCAGAGAAGAGAAAGGAGGAAGAACAAATGTCACCTGAGCCGTTTGTGTCATTAACATTAACATCATGACTCAACTTTATAAGTAATTAATGTTTATAATCCAGCCTCTGTGGAGATAAAAAAAAAGAGAGAAAGAAATGACCACCGTGTCGAACGCCACGCGTTGTCATGTAAACGAGGCGGGGTCTCAACGTGACGAGGAAGTGTGCGTGAACTCAGTCGTTTGTATTCCACGTGGACCTCGTGGTAATGCGCTGCCGTATGTGTGTGTGTGTGTGTGTGTGATCATGGCGGCGCTTCATGTTCACTTAATCCTGCAGTAAAAAATAATGAGAGTGACATGTGCAGTTATTCATCTTTGACGGATTGATATGTGTTATTTAAGAAGGGCGGAGAGTGACAGGCTTTTAGATACAGCTGACAAACAATATGGAATAATTCTGTTAGATCTCTTAAAAAAAAAATTACCAGAATAATTAAATGTTTTAACATAAACATATGCAGATCATTTGAACATTGAAAAAGAATACAGTAGCTGTATACATATAAATATAGCTGCAACAACAGAGCAGGATGGATGTTAATTATTTTCTGAACTTGTAAAAAAAATGATATTTTTTTGATTATAAGCATATAAATTGTGCAGATTTTGGTGTGTCTTTGTGATGTAGTTACATAACAAATACAGCGTGTACCGACAGCTCACTGAAGAACAACCAGAATTGGCATAGCAGACAATGAGCAGTGCACAGACATTGAATGACATTTGTTTATTATATATTTTTTAATTAATTTAAAATTACCATGAACAAGCATAACAGCATATTTAATCCTTCACCGCCCATGTAAAACCAGATTCGACCCATCTAGTGTAGATATATTTTATAACAAGTAATTAAGAGCTTTAACCTGCCATATAGTCCAGATATGAATCAATCTAGCTGAAATGAGTAAGAGTGATTTCAGAGATGTTACACAGCCTAACCACAAGCTAAATTCTCTTCAAAATACAATTAGAGTCAACATTTTATTTTGAAACATACAGTCTGGTCAGTGTATGTGAACATGAGACAGGACGTCAATAACTGAGCATGTCAAAGATTAGTGGCACTTTCACATGCAGAGGATGATCAAACGGCTGCAAATAAAGATTGTGTTGTTTGTGTACAAGAGTGTAATGCATTGAAAAGCCAAAGCAGTTTGAGTCTGCATTTATCAGAGTGAAGCAGAGACTTGCTACGTATTTAGTGTTTATTTTAGGATGCACTGCACCACATGAGACTCACTTGTCCTCCCCCTACTGAAAGGCTGTAAGGAAGCCTCACTGAGCATTTTGTTTCCCAGGTTATGGCAGTCTCACGCTTTTGTCGCTCAAAAAAATGCATGTGCAGCGTTGGTATAGAAATGCTGAAACTGCAAAAACAAACACATGTACCTATAAGAAACAGTTTAGTTTCCTACAAGTAAAGAGTATATATATATATTGTTTCTGCTTAATCTTTCACTGTTGACAAACAGGACATCAGCACAATATCAGTATCCAAAATGTTGTATAAATCTTTCACACCTGACGAGAAGCTCCACGTTACTTATTTATGAAGTTTTTTAAAGAGAACAGGTTATTCCCTATCCCGTACACATACGGACTGATGGATGTATAGGAAGTAGAGAAAAAGAACTCCACTTCTACCAAAAAAGGATACTCTGTGTGGTCAAATGACAGCTGAAGGATCAGGTAAATACTCCAGTCTATTTGGAACAACCCCATGGCCGCCAGTACAGCTATAATACTTCTCTGAAGCCCTGGTCCTTTACTCTTCTTGCTGGATTGGCTCAAGCCGGTCTCTTTTGATACTGATGCCACCCTTTTCCTCTGGCTGAGCAGCACCACAACGATGAGGCAGCCGGTGATGGTGATGATGACCAGAGGCAGCAGGTTGCACATCGTGACGAACACGTATTTGAAGACGCGGTTGATTAAGGGACAAAATGTTTTACTGCACTGAAAGAAGTCTGGTGGGCAGGTGCTTTTGCCTCTAGTGGCGTTGTCCCCAACAGTGCCTTGCAGGTTGATGATGAAAACGGGAAAGCTGAGGAGCACGGAGAGCATCACACAAAACACACACACCATGAAGGCTGCCCTGAAGCTGTCCAGGCACACTGGGAGACTGACCCTCTTATTGGCATCTCTCAGCTTCTGGTAGCGGTAGATGCTAATGAGGACAGTGAAGAGGATGCTGCCAATTTCCCCAAATAGCGTCAAGAACTTGAATATGCGACACAGCAAAGAGCCGGTGACCGTGAGCGTAGTCTCGAGGGTGACAATGTCATAGATGTTCATGATGATAATTTCCTCCAGGTTTGCTATCGCCAATCCCAGAAGGAAGAACTCATAGGATTTCACTCGTGAGAACCTGCTCTGAATGATGGATAGGATGAGAAGTGCATTCCCCACGAGTCCTATGCAGGAAATGAACACTCTTAAGCCCAGAAGGTTCAGAGTAAAATCTCCCATTATTGTAAGCCGGCTCGATCTCACAAAACGGACACTTCTGTGTTGTTGTCACAGGAGAAGAAAGAAGTGCGATTTGCCGCACGGATGACCATATTCACTTCTCTGTTCTCTAAGGTGCCAAGAAACTGGATTGGTGATTGGCTGTGCTCGTTATAGAGAAAGGAAAATGGGTGTGTTTTTTTTGTTTTTTTTACCTTTGAGCTTTTCAAAGCTTCATCTTGAGACCAGCACTGTCTCTGTGCAAAGAAGTTTTTCCACTGGCTGACATCACTGAAGGCAAATCCCGTGAGAGCACACATCTCCTTTTAACACCTGTACACCATTTCAGACAATTTTGTTGCCCAATTAACACGTTTCAACCTTAGCAGTGTCTTTGTTAGCACTTTCTTCTATTACTCATTTGTTATAAATCTTGATATACTGACTCTCTCTGTGTGTGTGTGTGTGTGTCCTAATGAGGCATAACACAATATCAGAAGAAGAAGTTTAGGGCCATGATTTGAATTGTAGTTAGCTAAAGTTAGGGTTAGGCATTAACTTGTTAAGTTAGGGATGCAGCTAGAATTAGAAAGGACAAACTGAGCATATTTGCACATGTCAGCATAATGGAATTTGGATTAAAAGCATAGTGATATCATTCTGTCCAAAGACAATGTGGATAATTGAGAGGAAAAAAAAGATAAACTGTGTGTCCATATGTCTCTCTTTGTGTGGATGTGAGGTGGACAGTGTGTTATGAAAAGACCCCAAAGGACAGTCACTGGTCGACCCTGCTGTTGACACAGGACCAGTTCATGTTCCAACTTGTCTCTTTTCCTCTTTTCCACTGTCTAGTTAGCAGTCGTTCTCTTCAGCCATCCTATGTCCTGATTCAGCTTAATTGTGAATCCCACAGTGTGTGTGTGTGTGTGTGTGCGTCTGTCTGTATGTGTAATTAACAATAAGCCCTGCACTGGCAGTAAACGGGTAGACTAAGTGTTGCATAATACACAATGAGCCTGACAGCTTGGTCCTTTTTCACCATTGAATAATTAGTGATCAGACACCTGATCAAATGGCAGTCTATATGGTTATTTCACACTAATAAGGCGCCTGACAATTAATTAGTTGCTTGTAAGTGTATATTGTTTTTTAGTGTATACTACAGTAATTTGTTCCAAATCAATGCAAAACCACTGTTATTTTAGTCTAATACAGTTAAATGAATCTTTTCCTCATTTGGATACACAAATACTGATTGTTTAGAAAACACCAAACAAACCCTACTAGAATAGACTGCAGAGACAGACCACATAAACAAGTCTAGTAACTCTGTTGGGTTGTATACCAGGGGCTACATTCTAACATCAACCTGTAAACGTGTGCATAATCCCAATGCTAACACGTTAATGTAAAGCAGATACACCCCCAAATTAGTGTGTTAGCATGCTAACATCTGCTATTAACTCAAAACTAAAGTCGAGTGGAGGCTAAAGGGGATGTTATTAGTCAGTCATAAGTCACATATATTTTAAATAAAAGGTGAAAAATGTCATGGTTTATCTTGATGGAGAGATGATTAAAGTGGGCTGTAAATTCTATAACAATCCACTAAAATGCACCACATCCTCTGGGGATCCTGAATGTGTTAGTCATGGCTTGATGCCACTCTTTTTGTGTCCAATATAATACCAGTATCACAACCGTGATGATGTACATATGCCGATATCAGTCCAACACACAGCTTTGCCTTAGTGTTGATGCATTTAACATGGAAAACATTCACAACATTGTCACATGGTGGTGGTGGACATCTCTCTTTACAGCACGTTGCCTGTGTTTAGTGAAACATCCATCCATCCATCCAGCCATCCATCCATCGTCAACCACTTTATCCTTCACTTCAGGGTCAGGGGGAACTCGAGTCAGTCCCTGCTGACATAGAATGAAGGGCAGGGTACACTCAGGTCGCCAGGCAATGGCAGGACCAACACACAGGGACCAACAACCACTCACTCTCACACTCACACCTACAGAAATATAGGTAAATGCAGTAGAACCGGGATCTGACTGGTGACCTGACCTTCCTGCTGTGGCCCTTTATGACACTTTTCCACTACATAGTACCGGCACGCCTCACTTTGGCTCGTCTCTACATGGTTGGTTGGTTTTCCATTACTATAGTACCTCCTCAATGTGGGTGGAGTCATCATAGCATGGCTGCATGAAACTGCCGTGCTGTTGTTTTACATGTGACACACACAAACAAGCAGTTGTTTTCAGTGTATTAGGTGTAACTGAATCATTAGACTCAGTTCATTAAAAAGATTTGTTCAACACTTCTGGGGTTGTGAATTGTTGTTAAATGTTGAGATTTTAGACATTTCCTTGCTAAATGTTGGACATTAGCGCATGTTGTCAGATTTTTTAAGTCTTTTTAACTGATCTACAATTCGGCATCGGTTTGGTTTGATTCTTGTGTCGGACGTCGCGCTCATAACTATTCCAGTGACGACACTCTCTGACCAATCAGTGGCCGGCAGTCTGACAACGTCACATATAGTATATTATTAGCTCAGCTTGCTTGGAACCTCACCAGAGCAGGTACTAAAAATAGACCAGGTGCTATCACTAATGGAAAAGCAAAAAAAAAAAACGTGGCAAGTCGAGCCTTGCCGGCACTGTGTAGTGGAAAAGAGCCGTTAGTGAATTATTTACATCATATTTAGGGTTTACAGATATGACCACAGCCCATTAGAAACCCAATGTTGTAGATAATAGCCACAATACTGTTCATACTTTTCATTTATGAGGGAACAGTTTGTTCAAACTAAAACTATTTATATCCATGCAATCAGGCAACAGTGGTATTTTTTGGGCCTGCTGTTTTTGAGCCCTCTTACATCTCCTCCCATGAGTGTATGGCTCCTGAAATGGTGCAAAAGTTATACAGTACTAGTTTGGTGACTTTATGAAATTCCAGAGTAGCCCCGCCCACCTTCATCTTGAGCTCAGGTCTAATCAGAGCAAGTGAAAACACCTGGGTGACTGTGTTTTCAGAGTAGCTGGTTGATGATATCATCAAATAAAGATACCATCTTTACTCCATTACTCATGAACTGCACAGAGAAAATCACTTCATCAGACATTACACTTCAGTGAGAGGTGTTTTTACACGTGAAGCAACAGATGATTGCCTGAAGTCCTGTCCTATGTTCCTCTGAGCTCCCACTTTACTGAAATCATCTTTAACACTGGTTTGATTGATTCATTATCAAATGTTATTGAATCTATTGATGTATTAATTAATCACTCTAACATGGATGAGTGTTTCTCTCCTATCGTTATTCCTTTCATCACTTTACATTCAGATTTTGTGAAATATCAACAATTGAGCTGGAGCTGTGTGTGTGTGTGTGTGTGTGTGTGTGTGTGTGTTTCAGGTATTACTCATGCTGTGGGGACCTACATCTGTTTACACAGTCACATTATGGGGATTTATCTTCCTATGGGGACCAAAATCAACTCCCCATAACCATAATTATTACATTTTAGGGTGAATACATGTTATATGGTTAATATGAGGTTAGGGTTAGGTTGAATGCAAGTCAATATAATGTCCTCTGAAGTCATGGAGAACATGGAATATGTGTGTGCGTGTGTGTGTGCGTGGGGGGGGGGGCAAATGTGGCAAAGCTCTGCAAAGTTTGAATGTGAACTAAATAATTATAATAATGCTTTGAAAATCTTCAGTGGCCAGAGATAAAAGCTGCTAAATGTCTATTGCATTTATTTCTTACATGGATTATCTAAAGTGGAGACTTGAACTTGACCCCACCATGACAGTGATCATTTACACTTAGGAATAAACTTCTTAACTCAGCAACAGTGCTGCATACATGTACCACATGCTAATATGCAGGAGAGGCAGAAATACACTAACCAAACAATGTAAGATTCTATCTATAGAGTGCTTGAGAATCATATTTAAGTATCAGGTGAATCGGGTTAATAGTTAATAATGTTCAAAATTTCAGAACCAGGTGTGTTGCCATGTAAACCAAGGAATTAGCTTTTTTTTTGGTTGCATAACAAACATCATAAGGAGGAAAATAATAAAAAATAAAAGTATAAAAACATCAATGAAAGTACAAGAACAAAAAAACACCTATAAATATAGGTTTATTCATCAATAAATGAACAGTATTCAGGTTTTACATGAGTAGTTCGTAAATGCCTCGGCTACAGTTTAACAGCATTATTCAAAAGGTTTAAAAACTCAGAGTCCATGTCCATTCTCGCTTAAGCAGTAATGTGTGATTATACAGAAAAATGTACAACACCTACATGAAAATGTGACAAGACTAGTTGTAGGAGGAAACACATTCTAACTCACATTTGTTGTTTTAGACCTCTCACCTCCTTAAGAACTATCATGGGCATTAAACAGTAATCTGCCGAGTGGAAACTACATTTTTATGCTGCACATAAACATTCTTTTAAAAAAAGGCAATGAATGTCATGATATACAGTTGAAATTAATATAACATCATCCTCAGGTAATGGACACAGAACCTTTGTAGGTCAGTTAATTAATTACCCCATTCACATGTTATAACTTATAAATAAGAATTGGCCTACTTTAAAGATAGTTCTGTTTTTTGAAGGTGTGTTTGTATCAGGTACTGACTCTTTATAGACAATGACTTGGACACTTCCTCTCACTGGTAACATGGCCACCAGCTGGGACAGACGGACGTTAACCACTAACAAAATAAATGATAACAAAGGAGTGACTTGTCTTTCTGCTGCTGCTTCCTATGATGAGTCACATAGGTAAATCCAAAGGAAGGATTTCAAAGTCCCAAAATAACACAGTTGAGCTCACTGATGGAAGCAGCAGTGAATTAAAAAATAATGTGCTGTTATGTATGATTGCGGATTTCTCTTTTTTCTATGGACTTGTGAGAGAGTGGAGAGTAAGGAGAGAGAGCGAGTGGGTGTTTTACAAACTTCACTTTCCATCCAGAAAAGACTGTCTAACAGCAAGAACATGTGGCGAACATATTCTTGAGATATTGCAGACTTAAACAGGCCTACTTTTTATTAGGTGAGCCTTTGGTTAAGTGGCTCAAACCTGCTGGCCGCCATGTTATGACTGAGAGAAAGTGTTTGTTCATGGTGGCCACTTCAGCGACATGCTCAGTAAAGTCATTGTTGATTATGTTTGTCAGGAACTCATGCAAGGTCAGCTGTTTGAATCCTGGTTAGACCAACAAACAGAAACTGAAACATACACTTTACAACCTGTATCACCCGTGGAGTTTGCGTGTTCTGCCGTGTGTGTTTGGATCTTTGTACTCCAGCTTCCTCTCACAGTCCGAGAACTGGGTGAATGGATGTTTGTCTGCTTGTTTAAAAGACATTGAAATACTATAAACATGTCATAACTGACTCAGAGCTGTCTAAACTTATAACCTGATACAACTGTTTATATCTGATCCTGGTCCCGCTCTTCTATCTCTCCTCTGTCCCCCATTTCATCCTTTCACCCCAACCGGTCGAGGCAGATGGCCGCACATCTTTGAGTCTGGTTCTGTCAGAGATTTCTTCCTGTTAAAAGGGAGTTTTAGGTAGTGTTTGCTCATTGTGTGAATTGTTGGGTTTCTCTTCTCTGTTGTGATTTGTAAAATGAGTCCTTTATCAGTCCTGCAGAGGAAATTCCTTCTCTGCATTAAACATTTAACCCATCCTCTACTAGAAACCTTCCTAGAATTAGAAGCAGCGCCCGGGGTTGGGTACCTTGCTCAGGTGTACCCCAGCCCTTTTTTTTTTTTTGACCTGTGGCATTTCGGACCGGCAACCCTCTAGTCACAAGATAGAAAATTAATTGAATTGTGTCAAACTTTAAGATTTAAGAAACACTCTTCAAAAAACAAAAGAAAAAACACCTGTCTGCTTCTGCCACTTTCTCAGTATAGAATGGAGAAGACCTGCAGATGTCTTGTTAGAAGCTTTCTGGCCTCTTCATTTTCCCTTTCTGGCCTCTTTGCAATAGCAGTAATAAATTACAATAGATCTAAAGTTGAGACTTTTATTGAGACTTTGACTCACAGCTCTTCTCGAGTTTTCCGTGGCCTGCACCTCACACACACGGACAGTCATCACCACGTCCAGCTAATAACGCCACTAACAGCGCATCTCTCCTCTGACAAAGTTAACGGGGTGGATCCAATGAGGCAGTTACGCGTGGATACGCCTTTAAAAGGCTCACCATGTTGCCATCACATGCCCCAGCGCAGAAGTAGGATGAGGATGTGCTCGTTATGTAAAACACGTTTGTTACTTTTATTCCGAGGACCGCGCGCGGAGACTTTGTGTTTGTGTTGTTGCTGCTGGGGGTTTCGTGGACTTTGAAGCGCAGGAGGGGGCCAGGCCCTGCCGTCTGTCAGTCCTGTTGTTGCTGCTAGTTGTTGTTCAGTAGCAACACACACACACACACACACACACAGACTGACTGGTGCGCAAACTGAAAGCTGCCTCTGTGTTAATGCCAAGTGACGGATAGAAGCGACGCGTGTGAGCGACACTCCGGGTTTGCGGATGAACTAGAAGGACATATTCAAGATACAAACACTGCTCGTGTCGGGGAGGAGGAGTGTTGCCTCTTCTTCTTCTTGCGGGAGTTGTTTGCTCCGTCTCCGTCGGTAGGCTTTTTTTTTTTTTTTTTTTTTAAGCTCGAGCGGAGCGGAGTGGAGTGGCGAAACCTCGGGTGACATTCGTGTTTGTGTACTCCAGCCGGACTTGCCTCCACCTTCAGCCGTTTGGGAAAACAAGGTGCCCCGACACGAGTGGCTCCGCCACGCCGTTGAAAAGCCTAGGTGAGGTGTAGTGGCAGAGAGAGACACGCCACGGTAAGTAGCTGCTGCTGCTGCTGCTTCTGCTTCTGCTGCTGCTCCACGTACATGATATTCTCCTCCTTCCTCCTCCTTCTCTCATTGAGCTTTCTGCTTGTTTGGTTCGGGCTGCGTGGCCATGCTCTCTCCCGTGTTTCTGCTCTAAAGTCATGAGTGGGGGACGTTGCAGGGGCAGCTGTGGTGATGAAGGAGATTCCCAGGGAGTGGTACTGTGTCCTAGTGGCCCTACTGAGTGTTATCATAGACCACAACTGCCCTCTCCCCCCCCCCATCACCACCAGCAGCCACCAGCAGCCACCACAGAACAAGGTCAATGACAGTGACACTGTGTCCACTGAGTTCACTAATATTGTGGTTAGCTCATTTGGCTGAATGGCTGTGCTTTTGTGTTCACCTACATGTTGTGTGTGACACCAAACCCACCACTGTGAGGACCATTTGGCAGGTTCTCACAAGTTCAGAGGACATTTTAGGGTGAAGAGATGGTCTTGAGTCCAGGGTTCATTTTAGTCCTGTGTTTGAGATGAGGTCAAGTTCAGGGGTAAGGGACGAGAGAATGTCCTCACAAACGAGAGGACATCAAGTTGAAGTTTAGTCAATATAAGTTCAAAGACATCATCCATAAGCAGATTCCTATATTGGAAAATACCAGCTGTCAATCACACTGGCGTCCACTCCAGCGTCTGCTTTCCTCTAAATGGGAACATCATTTATAAAATCAATATCATGTGCTATAGAGGAAGACCTGGAAGTCGTGTTTGAGACCGTTAACTCCTGAGGAACAGGTTTAATGATGATGTAGTGAAAAGGTACGATGATGTTCATTTTCCGTAGACTTCGATCTTTTTTCATGGTTGCTATTCAATATATTGTTAAATCTGGGTTGGCTTCAGGTAGGCAACGGGAAGACTACGTCCATATTTTATAAAGTGTCAATGCTCGTGATTAGAGAGAAGTGTGTTTGTGTGCGCATATGACGTTTAGGTTGTATGTGCACAGATAGTTAACTAACAGATATAACTAATGTGGGGCTCAAGCACCTGCTCCTTTTTACCTCTGTCCCAGTAAGGGCTCCATTTAAAAGACAAAAGGATGTAATGGTCAAAATTACGTTGTGATTGCTGTTGTGCATTGTTGCATAGTAATTTAGCAGAAAATTGTTGAGTACACCTATTAAATATCTGCATGGGTTATTGAAGATAGGTAAGTTAGTACAGGATTTTGCACAGTAATGTTATTTTTTTCAATGAATTTTCACTTGAGCCCCTGCTGCCTGAAATGTTTGTGCCTGTCACTGCTACAGATAGATCGGGCTAATTCTTTGAATGGCAGATAATGAGTAATCAACCAATTATTACTCAGTTTTTGTGGACTAAAGCTTTAGTGTACTTGTACATGTACTTTAGTTTATACAATATCTTTCCTTAAACTTGTGCAGACACAAAACACAGAACACAAATGATTGAATTTAGGCAGTTTTGTGTCTCATCACTGTTTATTGTTTCACCAAAAAACAAAAGAAAAGAAAACAAACAAACAAACAACACACAGCTTAATCTATTATTTATTGGATGATTTCTTAAGATCAGCATCAGCCACAGAAAAACCCATATAGGTCGACCTCAATGGGATTTTTGAGGGTCAAGACTTGGTTGTCAGAGTTAGGGTTAGAATTAGAGTTAAGGAAGGAAGGGTTGACTAAATCTGGCTGTCCTCACAACTGTAGGGAGCTTCATGGAGACCAAATCCTTGTCCTGCAGAAGCAGAACCTTAATTATGTGGCTCTGGTTAAGGTGAGTTGTGAATTATGTTTAGGCTGAGGTTAGGGTTAGGAATGAACTGGTTATGACATGGTTAGGGTTTGTTTAGGCTGCCCAGTTGAATGTGCACCAATGTAGTGTATTAAGAAGAATAGCTGGGCAAACCTGTGTATGTGTGTGTGTGTGTGTGTGTTGAGGTATATACAGACCTCATGGCCCTGAATGCCTGTGGCATTTCTCGGGGCTGTAATTTGTGTTTGATTCATATTGGGCCTGTAAAGGTCCGGCTTCTGTGACCTGTGAAAGAGACAGAGGCTTTAGGCTAATGGCTGCTCAGGTAAATGCACAAGGATTCACAAAAGCAAGAGAAATCAGTCCTTATCAGTGACGGAATCAATGAGGTCACAAGGCAATGAGCTCACATCGTGACATCATGGATGCATCTCCACAGGCCTGAGGCCGGGGGGGGGATCAGCGAATGATCATCACCACATGCACTATACATTCACTGATGAGGACAGACTGAGAGGAAAGTGGTTAAGAAGGGCAATACATTGTGAAACGACATATTTTTCTCTTCTTCACTTCATTTTTTCTTTAACCAGAGAATGGCATTAAAGGGTTTTACATGAAATCAGTTGGTGTAAATATTTCAGTGCTTTATCCACAGTAGCCTGCTAAATGGCACAAGGAATTCCTGTGTGTGTGTGTGTGTGTGTGTGTGTGTGTGTGTGTGTGTGTGAGAGTGTGAGTGTGTGTGTGTTTGAGAGAGATAATAGTGAGTGAGCTGTATGTGCAGATCTTTGATATGACTGCACGGTAGAAAAACAGAATAATTGCTTAATTCAGAGCCCCCAAAACCTTTGTTTTGAACTCAGTGCATTGATTAAAATAATATACAGGCCAACAAGGAAATATTTAATCAACAATAGTGGATGAATTGTTCGGATCCTGAACCCACATAGCATTCAAACATCTATGCAAGAAAGAGTATAGTGGTATTAATGTGTAACAAAATAATCCAAATCAAAGGCAAAAGCACTGGTGGGTACGGTAGCTGATTATGTAAGACATTATTATGACACATCAGTGCTAACAGCTTTTTCTTGTGCTTGCTGGTTGAGATACTTTTAAGTTGTGGTTATTAACCAGAGGGTTAGGTCTTGGCTACAAGATGACTAATTGAGGTGTGAAAAAACAAAGTTCTACTACTCGGGGTTTCTAAATTTTGGACTGACTTAATTCTTTAATGTGAATTACGGCGTAGTAGAATCTTCTTGCACCTTAGACAGTTATTAAAATGAGACCATGAGAGAAGTTTTGAGGTGAGACGAGACAAGTGTGTTTTATAAACTCACAATTGTTCAATGTTGATTCCTAAATTAAAAAGCTGTGGTAAAATAAGACTGAGGAGAACTTTGAACTGTGGATCGCACTTCTCAGTGTCCAGCCAGCTAGAAATGATTATTAGAAGAAGAAGAAGAATGTACTTGCAGTACAGTAGAAAAATGACTTGGTCACCTTCGACCACGGATGTTCAGTGGGTGAAATAAACAACAAAAAGGACAGAGGAACTTGTGTAGACGTCAGTGACTCAGGTAAAGGAGACGTTCCTGAAAATATCACTGATTTAGGCCTTTTTTCCCCATAGGTTTTATTAATATACTCCAACAACTCAGGTTCTCAATTGTTCACACAGCCATAAATAAACTTTTATATTTCTTTTTTTTTCTTCCTGCCAAATGTCATTTTTCAGAGCTGCCATGAGTTTATCCTGCAGTATAAATGAAAAAGCTGCCTGGCCACTCTTTGACCCACTAGTTTATTGCAGTTGAACATTAATCTTGAGCAGGCTTTCACCACACAATACTCGTTCTACCCATGTTTTCTCGCTCGTTACCAGCATAAATGCCACGAAAACCTAATGTTGACATGATTTAATGACTCACACCTAGACCTCGTCATTAAGTAGCCAAGACGGCCTGATAAGTGAGTCATTACTGCAAAGGCAATCGGCTGTGAGCTGGCAGTGGATTACAGCCAACGTGCCGGTCTAAACGCTGAAGGAAGATGGCCATGTAAGACTGTGAAAGGATTCACATGCTTTTGCATATTTGTTTGCCATTTTTTTCTATACTTGTTCATGCACTTTTGTAGAGCTGCAACAAACGATTATTTTCATAATCCATTAATCTGTCCAAAAACCTTAAAAAATGTTGATCGGTGTTCGTCAAACCTGGAAATGATGATGTTCTTAAATGTCTTGTGTTCTCCATAAACCAAAATGATTGACTTTTGAAAATGATTTCTTTGTTATCCAGAGGAAAGAAATGAAGAAAATACTCAGATTTAAGAAGCTTAAACAATCGGAAATGTTGGTTGTCGATTAATTTAGTAATCGATTAACCGATTAATTGTTTCAGCTCCACACTTTTGTTTGTTTTTGTTTAGACAGGTCACAAGAGGAGAATCACAGGTGTAAATAATAATAATGATGATGATAGTCAGTGAGGCTGTGTGTTATCAGAAACACCTGGACCCTTTTCCTGCTGTGACCGGGTCAAAATGTCCTGTGGCAAACAAACACGCCATATTTTAATTTCTTTAATATTCATCAGAAACGGCACAGTTGGGAACATTTATTTCTGCTGCCACACCCGCCCTCATTGGTCGTCGTGTCTTTTCAGTCGTATCAATGATGCACGTTGTTGCTCAGATCCATTTGAACTTACCCATAATTGAAGTCTTTGAAAAAGCTGGTGGTATCTGGTGGTTTGTAATCTTCCAGGTTTATAAATTGAATAATAATAATAATTCACAGCTGGAATAGACAACTTTTTTTTGCTTAAACCTGTCATGATTGTGATATTTAAACAGATTGCACAGTGTTATTATTTGTAAAATGAATATCGATTCACTGACTGTGTTGTGTTGTTGGCCATGGGGACAGAGTTTTTATGGACTACAATCCTAGAGAATAGCGTTTGCTTGGTATCTGTCTTGTTTTTCACGCAGGGCTGCTTACATGACACGACACAACACCAGCTTTGAGCAAAAGTACCTGTGTCCTTAGTGCTTGTTCTTGCTGCTTCTGTGTCTTTATGACAGGCAACTTTACTTGTCCCTAGCGGTTCTTGTTTGGCGACTCTTTTTAAGTGATTCGGATATTTTTCTTCTGCACCCGTGTGTGTGTGTGTTTACATCGGATGTCATTTGATCAGCTCCCTACAGGAGCTGCTTCCGATGATGAGTGAGATTAAAGTCACGGTTGCTTGGTTTCAATTTGAAAGCGGCTTGTTTGCATTCATCCTCTGTCATTGTCCTGGAGAAACCTTGTACGTACACATCAAGTGTGATCTCAACGGTCTGAAATGAGTCCCATCTGCTCCGCTCTTAGCGCATTAATGCCTTTTTATTTCGCACACTTGACGGCGCCTCGTTGGTTTTGCGGCCCGACCTTGTGAATAACATGAAATCTCAATATGTGTGACATCGTCCTTTAACGGGGCTGTGTGTTTAATTTCCTCATTAACCCGTGGCAGCCCTTTAACTGTAGAGGCTCTGCTCTGATTATTGAATTAATTTTTAATGCCGCACCATGCTCGGGGTCCACAGTCGCTCGGATGGCCTTATGTGCGCTGTTATTTCAACATGGCAATGAGAAGTGGGACACTCTGCTTTCCTTAAATATTCACCCGCTCACTCCTCTTACAATATATAACAAGTCAAAGGACGTTGACTCTCTTCCGTCTACGAGGAGACTGTCAATATTTGCAGTGTCTACAATATACGTTGAATAAGTGGATTAATAATCCTGCTTTTCCTTTTTTAACTCTAAACTAAATCATCCGTGTTTCATAGTGGCTGTCTTTGCACGAGTCCTTTTTTTTTATAAATGTTACATGTTTTGATGTGAGCAGGTTTTGTTGTTGTTGTTTCTTCAGAACACTGACATATGCCGTGGCTGGTGATTGAACGTACAGCTGTAACAGCTGCTGGCTGTGAAGCCCAATTTGTCTCTGTTTATGTTTGTAATTTTCTGCACTCGTCACTTGAAGTGATATTTCCCACAAAACATCGCCGTGGACATAAAATGGGGCCTTTTGGAGAAACATGTTGTGTTTTTTTTTTCCTTCTCCCCTCAGAACAGTGATGATTCTGTGTGATTGGGATTCCTTCCGACTTTCACTCGCATCATTCCAATCCAAATACCAATGATCACAGTCTTGTATGTACGCACACTACATTTCTTAGAGTGTGATCAAAATGGCAACTACAGGCTTCCTGAGGTCAGTCAAGGAAATATTGGATTTAAACATTTCACTCAGTGTTGGTGTGATTGGAGTATTGTGATGTCTAGGTAACTTAAGTTTATTTGGTTTGCTTTCAGGGTAAGTTAAACACTTTCCTCCCTCCACATCGTCTCCTTTTTTTTATACCACAACTTTCTGCGTTGCAAAAGAATGGAGGCATTGGAAACACAATTCCTGTGGTTGCCAGGAATATGAATATACAGAACATGCTGGTGATATAAGGATATACAGCTGTGTTCACATCTCCATGCTGTATAAACTAGTGGCTAATAAAAAATATTGCAATCCCCATGAATCCGCAGCTGGCCACAGCCTTCTTGCTCATTAAGTTCACACTTTACAAGTGTACACAACAATATTCTGTAGTCCGAGTGTCACTTGGAATAAAAGGCTACTACTTGGGTTGTGTATTTTAAGAAGAAAGTACATGTGATTTACCTTTTTTATGTAACAATAGAACTGATTAGATTAACTTCCCCTGAAAGAGTAAGCACTATTGATTATTTGACATTGCACAATATGACAATCACTCGAATTGCTTTCGTCACAAAAAGACGTTTTTGAGAGTTTGAATTGATGTAATAAGTGTGTATTCAACTGCTCCAGTAAGTAAGGGCTTATAATTCCTGCACTGTGTCTGCTCCTCTCCCTTCCATCACTATTTCTTGTTAGTCTGACGTTTGCTCTGGTGTAGGAAAGTGTCTTCCGTTACTGGAGGCAGGTTCAGATTCTTTCAGATTACATAACCTCTGCCTTTCAAGCTTGTCTGGATCCCAAATGAAAGGAGAAGGAGCTCCCGTCGCTGCTCTGCAAGGGCCAAATGCAATTAAAAGACATAAACCTATAATTTGTGTGATAACTGGGATTATTCCGTCCCTCTCTTCTGCTCACTGCACTTCTCGTGTGCTAGAGAGGCAGAGAGTTCAGGAAAAACTTGTCATTTTTGCAACTGAAACTGAAAGATTTAATCATGTGTCAGTAGTTGGTGAATTTGATATGCAAATAAGTGATTCTCTCATGTGTTTACTAGTGTACCAGATTAGTGCCAAACACCATCAGAAGATGGGATCTGAGATGAAGTCAGGCATTACATGCTTATACGTTGTCTTCATCTGAGAGGAAGCGGTCAGTAGTTTGGATGTTATTGTGTGGCCGTATAGCGTTGGCAACACCCAGCACTTTTTCTTGTCCTATGGGAGGCATCTATTAGTAGTGTGCAGATAATTTAATAAGCCATGCAGCTGCCTTTTCCTTTCTCTGCTTTACGTCTGAACACTGGTTGCTGCACCATCATAAAAAGGTTTGATTGAAAAGGAAGCTGAGCCAAAAGGCAAAAGCTCTGGGATCTACTGGTCGTTCCTACATTCATCTGTGGTCATGACCAAAAGAATGTGATTGCGGGTACAAACGGCCGAAATGGGTTTTTCCCGGGAGAGTGGCTGGGCTCTCTCTTTGAGATTGAGATTGATCTGGGAGCTGCTAGTTGAGGTGGTTGAGGCACCTGGTGAGGATGCCACCAGGGCATCTCCCTAGGGAGGAGACCTAGGACCAGGTGTAGAGATGATATCTCCCCGCTGGCCTGTGAGCACATGGGGAACCCCCACTTAGAGCTGGGTGATGGAATAAGTGGTAGGCGATGGATGGATGCACCGAAATCACTCTACGTCCTTCCTCAGCTGAAGATCCACTCATCCTCCGTCTACTGTCACTTTAAGTTACATGTATAATGGGTGATATTATAATGAACCAATATGTCCAGTGTCTCAAACTAAGTAACCAAGCAATCTGCACTAATGTGAGATACTTGCACTTAATTGAGTGTGTCAATTTTTGGCCGAAACACACTCCAACTCGTAGGATTATTTTTTGCTTGAACACATGATTTGACTGCTTACAGTAACCAGTGACTTTGCAGATTAAAGTGCATAAAAATTAATAGAGCAGCCGCAGCAGTAGTTTAAGACATGGGGTGCTCTGTTCTTTCCAGCGAAATGTGAGGTTTTAAAAGCTTTGTGGTGAGCTTAGAGTCCATATAATAATGTAAATGTTCACACAAAGTGTGACATTTACTGAATAGATTAAATTGAATATATTTGAATTTGATCCAATAATAATAAAGAGATGTTCTCACGGGGATTCTATGTACAGAACATATTTAAATAAAGTGAAAAATCTATCTAAATACAAACTCATAATCTAACATTGCTGCCTCTGCCTTTAGATTAAACCTCTGTAATGTGAGTGTTATAGAGAAAGCTCTTATATGAAAGCTATGTAAGGTATTTAGAAGCGGCTCCACTTCCACCAGCTACAGCATTGATGCTTAATGACGTCCATATGCATTGTGATATAAAAACATCACAAACAAACATTTGTTTAATTTTTGGAAAGTACAATCATTTTTCCTCTTAAGTGTGTAACTTCACAGTGTGACATTGCTACTTAGGAGTCTGCTACTGACGGCACTCCTGTTATTAGACAACATAGCACAAGAATGCGCTCAGGGCTTTTTGCTTGAGTCTCTCAGAACTGTTTGGCGTGTTGAGGGAACATATGCATCCTCCCATCTGGACATCGTGAACTTGATCTGTAACATAATTGGTTCATTTTGTTTTCAGTCCCAGCCGGGTCAGGAGACTCTGAGCTCTGTGTTTTATGCGACTTTAAGACATTCTCTGGAGTTTTACGTTCACATATGACGTGTGAGGCGGGAGGAGGAGAAACTCCTCTGGATGTAGGTGAGCGGGTGGTGGTGTCTGGCTGGTAGCGGGCAGGAGACGTGACATTGCCTCATTCACTCTCTGTGGATCCTCTGCAGTTTCTCCTGCTCCTCTCTCAGCTCAGCTCACTATGTCATTCACTGGGGATTATTTTAGGTAGTGAGCTCACAGGAGAATCTCACAGAGTGACTTCTGCAGACATTTGCATTCACACATTACAGCTCCCTTCAGATAATCTCCATACTAGAGAATCTCTGCGCTTCAGTACAAGTTTGAAAGCAGCTTTTAAACCTTCATGGCCTCCGTCTAATCATGAATTGAATGCGTTCATTTAGTTTAGTTTAATGTCATGACTAATTGGTGTCTATGATATATATACTCAGCAATATAGAGCTTCTATAGCAACATCGTTCATACCAACAGCTATGTTAAATTCTAAAAAAAACATGCATCACCTGTACTGTTTTTCCTTTTCAAATCTCTTTTAAATTATTGGTAAATGTGATTTAGGTGATGTGTTGTTTTTCGATTAGGCCGTGAAGCCAAAGACAAATTTCCACATCTGTGGACAATAAAGATTAAAGAAGAAGATTAAATTACCTCAATCAGGATAGGAGTTGTGTTACGAGATAAATTTAACCTTAAAGCTTAATGTCGTGTAGATAAAATAAGTTACAGGCCTACAGGCAGTGTGGAAATAAGTCTCCTTGTGCTCGTTGCGGGTGAAGTTTGCAGGGGTTTGTCCTGATATGGCATTTACAGTGTGTTTACATGTGGAACATGCAACACAAATGTCATCCAGTTCTTGCATAGTATGACGCAAAGAAAGAAGGGCTTTGCAATATCAGGGGAATGGTCATTTTTACCTAAATATTCTCATTTACATTTGAATAACATATTTAAAATGATTACTGCGGGATATTTGTGCCGATGATCTGTGAGAAACAAAGTTGTTTTCTTCAGTCTGTAGAATATGGTGTGTATAGTTCAGGACTATATTTAATCTAAAATGGTCATTTGACACATATCTTTTTACGCTTTAAGAAATATTGCACCTCCTGTGATTTGAAAATTGCAGTAGGCCGTATGGCGGTTTTGATAACATTTCGATGAATTTTTCAGCCCTACTGCAAACAAGTGTTTGCACACTTGAGTGAGACTGATTGGATGTTGCATTATGAAGATCAGTGTCTTCAGGTGAACTGAGTGTCGCTTCATGATGCAGTTTGTGTTCAGAGAGTTTTCATGACTGTCAATTACAATGGGCCAGGCTAATGATTCAGTAACACTATGTATCACTGTATAATTTCCTTTAACGTAACACAGGCTAAGTATATATCCATTTCATGTTAAGATGATGACACAATATGTTACATTTGGAGGCGGCTGTAGCTCAGTGGTAGAGCGAGGTTGTGGGTTTGCTTCCTGATGATACATGCTGATGTGTCCATGGGCAAGACACTTAACCCCCCATGCTGCTCCTGATGGCTGTGCTGGCAGAGTGTGAATGAGTATGAAAGTGTGAGTGAATGGGTGAAGGTGTATAAGCAGCTTTGTGTGGTCATCTAAAGTAGATATTTGTGAGAAGTTACCTGGTGTTTGTTGTGACTTTCAAAATCATGGATAAGACATTTTATTGCCAGAAAAATCCATATGGAATGATTCGAAACTTCTTTTTCTGAAAGATATTTGAGTGAGACCAATGGAGTTAATCACTCTGGACTCATATTGTGGCTTATATTAAGTTTTCAGAAATGTTTAGAGTTCATAAATTGGGAGATAACGTAACAGTGACCACCATATGTCACATGGGACACTGTTGATGTAGTTTTTAATGGCTCCCTTCTTGTTCACCCTTCACGTGAATTTATGTAGACGTGTTTTAACAGTCTCGTGGTTGACTGCTGGTGGTTTGGTCACGACAAATGACAGGGTGAGTCTGTCGTCATGAGGCAGGAGGAGGAGGAGCAGCAGGGGGGGTAAATGACATCCATGATGTAGCGTCGTAGTGGAACCAAGTTAGCGCGAATACTGCAAATATTTACTTTCACACCTCCCGTCATAGTCTCATAAAATAAACTGCTGTCTGTCGTCAATGGACGACGCGGCTGTCGAGCGACGTTCAGATGTGAAGTTTTCTACAAAACGGTGGAAGCTCAACCAGGAAGAACACACACACATACGCGCACGTACGTACACACACACCGACCGTCCTCTCTCCACTCCTCCCCAGCTCTCCCAGTTACGGAGCTCTGCCATCACACCAGTCCGGCTCTCCTCCCCTCCCTCACCCGCAGATTTGTTCGACGGCTCCCGGCTGGCAGGAGGAGGAAGCGGCGTGTCGGCGAGCTGTAAGTTACCACCACGACGTTTTAATTGTGTGTATATGAAAGGGGAATTGCTGCCATTTCGCCGTGAATTTTTTGAAGTTGCTCCGTCCACGAGAGGAGCGCACAACCCATTTTTCTCGCTTCGTGCACCAGAAACGATTCGCAGCGGCTGCTGCTGCTGCTGCTTCGTGCCAGATCCTCCCCAGAGCTCAGCCCGGACCGGGATCTGAACAGCCGCCGTGTCGGTTAACGAGGAATCTGTTGATAAAAATGTTATCAGGAGGGTTGACTGCCCTTTATTTTTGCTCGGTGTGTGAGTGTGTAGATATATATGTGTGTGTGTGTGTGTGTGTGTAAATGTTCGGGTAGCCTCCTCCTCCCCTCCCTCCACAGCCCATATTTAGAGCCTGGCTACTTCAGATGGGCAAGAAGCTACGTCAGGCTGCACTGTATCCCATCCTACTGTATTCCTCTGTGCCACCGTTTATTAATTCACCAATGTGTACATGTATGCGACTACTCCTCCACATGTGAGCGGATGATGTAGATAAACACCATAAAAAACCAAAACAAAAAAAGAAAACCCTCTCAGTGAGCTCATGTTTGGAATTCTTGTAGTCTTTTATCTCCTCTTGATAAACCTCCAACATGTCATTGCCTCCAGTTAAACCTGCCTGTCAACAGCTGTGACATGGAAAATGTAAAGGAAGAGTTTGACCCCCATGGTTAAAGATACCAGGCACCCTGCTGCTGCTGCTGCTGCTGGGTGTTTATCTCCTCTCTGTGCACCTGGAAGTTGAAAGCACAAAAACATGAAAATAACAAGTGGATTAAGTATTAATTACAGGTTATTAGTGATACTTAATGAAGCTTTCTGGCGCATAAAACCCTCTTAAAAATGAAGCGTTGTGACCTGATTGTGTGAGGTGTGAGCATGTGTGTTTTATGTCTCATTTGATTTTGTATTTTCACAAGGCAAATTTGACTAATTAGGGACTGTGTGGGAATTGCCAGTGCTCAGAGAAAGCGGCTGAGTTAGGTGTTGTTCGTTTTTCTTTTTGATCGTGTGTTGTGGAAACAAGGATGGGGAAGATGTTTCAACTTGTCTTTTTCCTCATAACAGAATTGTATTAATTCTGGTGTGAAAATATTGCAGTGCTAAATGCACAAACGCTGTTGGTGCTTGATTCACTTATAGCCCCTAACCCTTTTAAAGTTATTCATACTGAATTATTTGGCGAAGTGTAAGTAAATTTTGAGACACTGAAGGAAGAATATCAAACTAAGTGTCAATGATATATAATGGTGGCCCTGGCTGTTTTTGTTTTGTTGTTTAAAATGAAATAAGACTTGGCTCACTCGCACACCGTAAATAACATTCAACACTATTCAAATGTATAAGCAGCCCATAAACAACTGTTTATATACTGTAATAAAGTGGACATAGACATTGTACACACTTATAATAGTCAAATACAGCTATAGCATTAATTATGGGTTTGCAAGTCTATCATTAAACTATAGAATTTATCATGTTTAAGACTGTAATATAGGAGTAAGCATACATTTAATTACATGTCTTCATTAGCTTTAAATACTTTTACAAAGTGGCCTCTGATTTAATTTTATTCAACAGTTTTACTCTAAACTTAATGACCAAATATCAAGGTGATGATGTACAAGAAAAACACCCGTGAATGTGTTTTTAACAAGAAAAAACTCACTCACTCACTCACTCACTGCAAATAAATATAAATAAACACTGCAACATTAACATGTTGTCTTACTGTACACAACATGGCTAGTTGTTGGTATACTGCTTGTAAATGCTACACCATGTTGTTAAAATTCAGTGAAAGTACATTAGAGTACAAAAATAAAACCTCGTTATCAGATCAATTCTTTCCTCTCTTATTGACCTCCGAGCTTTGGGGTAGTGTGATGTACCATAGTGTTGAACAGTGTGTCTCAATGGTGTTTGAAACAACGCAATTAGCAAATTGCAAAGACCACAATTTGATTGTTCTATTTTTTTTGACCATTAAATGCTGATTTAAAGTACAATACGGAAATATTTGATACACTTCCTATCTTTTAAATTCTCATCCTTACATTATAGTATAGTTCATATTCTTTCTTCTACAAAAGTTAAGAAAATGATGTGGCAACTCAAATTGCACTTGCGAAAATACAGTACTGTGCAAAAGTCTGAGGGCACCTGGCTGTTTCTTTTGTTGTTTTTATGTCTGTTAAATTCTGTAATCATTTGCATTTGGTTTGGAATGATGTGACTGAAACTGCCAATGAGTTTAACTCGTACAACATGTGTGTGTAAAGCTCAAGCATGAGATATTTGCCAGCATGGAATAGTAGGGAAAGCACAGGTTTTACTGTTAAGTAGGGTTCCACTCCAGGTTTAAGAGAGCCATGGTTGTGCTATTGTTCAAGTGTAATGTGAAGGTCTCAGTAAATCCTTGACCCTTTACCACGTAGATGCTTTTTTCTGAAAATGTTGTTATTTTAAAATTGCCTGCCCATATTTCTCTGGATGTGTTCCTACAAAGTGATTGAGAAATAATTATCCCGTATGGTCTGCATTACAGTATTGATAAAACAACAAATCCATTGGGGCCATAATACTTTTGTGCAGTTTGTCAGAAAAATCGCAATTAGATATTTTACATTTTGACATCTTCGACCACAGTTTGAACCACAAGGCTAATACTGTGAAGCTGTAGCCTGTTACCACAAATCCATGCTTGTGAAATACTCTCAAAGTGACAGGAATACAGTTTTGTGAGTCTTCCATCGAGACAAAAGTGCTAACTGAATTTAAATTGCGTGTCCTGATCATGTTGAGTCATTATTTGAATCCATCTGTTGTTTTTTCCACCCTTCTTTGATTTTTCTTATCATAGGTTCAAATGATCCTGGTGAGTTTGCTGTTTGATTCTTTGAGAGGAACTGACGATCTGCTTTCTAACCAATTAGAGATGGAGCGCAGGGCCATTGATCTTCCTATAAATGTGAAATTACTTCCTGCGGATCACCAGGCTGAACAGTTTCTAAAGAGCCAAATTGCCTTTTGCCCAGAGTGGTGCCACCTGAGATAATATCTCACAGGTTATTTCTTTCAGCGTTTCTTCCTCCTGCTCTTCTCAGTGATGTCCCACAAAACCTGCGAGAAAATAGTCCTTTGTGGTTTCATGGCATTATAAAGGCTTAGTGTCGAGGCTTTTAAACCAGGGCAGATTTGAGTAGAACATAATGGTTCAATGTCAGAGAACTACTGTAAATTAACATTTAAATACAGAGTTTGCTTGTTGAGCATGGTGTGAAAAACACCTTTTTTTTTTTGGTTTAATGCAGGGATTGAATTTCAATCCTTGACGGCAAGGTCACACCATGAAACTGATCAGATCTCGTCTGAGAAGCACAGTGTAGAGTTAGGAGTCCTGTGACAGGGCAAAGACGAGATAAAAAGTCATTAGGTTTTTTATGTTGTTGTCGTTTCAAGGTTGAATTTGCAAGCAAGAAGCCACGTTGATGCATTTCAATTTTATATTATATGCAAGCTGCTGAAGGAAAAAAATTGCAATGCAATTTAATCAACCTAAATAAGAAATTTCAAAATTTGCTGTAGTTTCTTTTAAACTTGGAGCCAAATCCTATTGCCAACCTCGCCCACTCATTTCAGTCTTCACAATTCTTGATTCACAAACCTTCAGACATAGACAAAGAAAAGCAAACAAGTTGGAGGATTTTTGCTGGGCCTTCGCTGTCAGTGAGTCATCATTTGGGCCAAAATCTTGGGTCTTGGATTTGTTCAAATTGCAGATTAAGCTGCCTCGGGCTTTTCAGTGCGGCACGTTGCCATTTTCTCCTAAAGAGATGCAGACTTGTGGAAGTGAAACTGCGTATGGAAATAAATAGAAAAAAGTTATAATAATAAGAAGTTGGTTTAGTGTTTTTATATGATGAGCTGCACTGAGGAAGAATGTAAGAACTTCACAAACACCATCTTGCTCAAAGAGATTAGGGAGCACATGCTGTAAATATGCATGACAATAGTCTTCAAGAGGGTATTTCATTAACTGATTATAGCTAGATTATGTGATTAGGAGGTGTGAGAAGCCCACGTTGGTACAGGAAATAAAACCCACTTGATTTACTAAAATGAACACCAAACTATGGAAAAATCGCCGCTTGTTTTTGGTGTGGTTTTTGCTGCTGTATGCACACTTCTGTGCAGTTCTTAGCTGTCACAGTTCTGTCCACCTCATTAGGCAGACGATAACTGTTAATGACCCTCAGTATAAAAACACACAGCTTTAACTTTTATTCTTTGGTTGTTTGTTACTTTTTACAAAAAAAAAACCTCTCAGGCTAATTGATGGCTGCTGATTTTTACGTTTAATTGCTGAATGAGCTTTGGGAATATTTATGTTGTGAGTATGCACACGATTCTCTCCCTCTGTGCACCGTAGAGCCGATGAGTAAGTAATACGATACCATGAAATAAAAAGTGATTCAATGTGACTAGGTTGAAATAGACATTTAGTCCGCCTGTTAATTTGTCTCTATTTCACTCCAGTTGAGTGTGATGTTGTGCAGTGCATCCTTTTTGACATTATCCTTTCAGCCTTATTATCTCAGACGGAACAATTGGCCTTAACAAGGTGATATTTACATGCAGTGTGCACACCAGGTGATAAGGCGGTGAGCAAAGTGAATGAATGACAGAGAGCGTCTTTTTTTTTTTTTTCAGTGCAACATAAAACACACTCACCCAAGCACGTTGTAATGAGAGGAAACAGGTGCTCAGTGGCTGGTGCTATTGATTACAAAAGCGTTCTGCTGAATTTACTCTTCATTAGGTGTCTTTATGTGTTGAATCACCAGTTGCTGTTGTAATCTGTAGGGTAAAATATTTGACATCTAGGCTTGTTTGTTTGTGTCTTTTATAGTCTTTTTTTTCCTTGGTTCATTAAGTTTCACTTCAAAAAAGCTTTACACAACTTTAATTACATATTGACTTTTTTTTTTTTTTTTAAGTAAAAATAAGCAGCCCCCACTCTGTCTGTAATAAACCTGATACTCTGATGTGTACTAGAATGTGAATCCATGTAGGATGAACCAGTTCTCACTTGATCCAATTAACACCTTGGCGTGTGTTTAAATTGAACTCTTGAATGTATGACTGGTTGTTGTCATTGTGAGCATTGTATGGACGTGATTCAACTTGGACCAAGCAGTGTTTGACCACTTTCTGGTCTCTTACCTCTAGGCCCCGTGGAGAAGCATGTGATGACTCACGCAAGGCAGAAGGGTTCCCTCAGGCAGAGCCACAGTAGCACTGATTGGTGGGATAGTTGTCCTCTTTGGCCACATGGTGGCACTATGGGCGGCGCCTGGCCTGAGCGCTCGCTGCGATTTGGCAGGACAAAGAAGATAAGTGAGGTCGTCAAGCAAGGGAAAGACATGGGGAAGAAGACCACTCACAAGAAAGGGAGAAAGGAAAAATGTGACCAGAACAGAAAACTGGACCGACGGCGTGACAAAAAACTGGACAGGAAGTTGTATCCCTTGAGGGGGAGAGCTGGAGGTTCAGGTGAGGAGGGCCTCAGCTGCCATGTCCTCCTCACACGATTGGAGGAAAGCATTCGTGAAAAGAAGAGTTCTGAAGAAAATGAAGAAAACAATTCACACCGCCATTCATCCCTTAAACTTAAAACCAAAAAGGGGAAAAACAATGAGAGAAGAGAAGCAAAGCATTCACCGAAAAGCAAATCAAAGTCAGTTAGTTCAAGTCATGGTGAAGCTCTTCATGTCTTAGAACCACGCAAGCGTCGTCTGGCCTCTCTCAATGCTGAGGCGGTGAACAGTCTCCTCCTGGAAAGAGCTTCTGACCTTCAGCCAGCAGCCAAACAGGCCAGGACACAGGAAGAATCGACAAGTGGAGCAGGTTCCCCAGATGCAGACGCAGTCAGAAGTGGTGTCCATGGAGGTCTGAAGGCTTCGCGAGGACACACCAGTAAAGTCTCAACATCTCACAGGCATGATCTCTGCCAAAGTTCAAAAATGGCCAAGAAAAAGGCCAAAGTCATCCGTGGGGAGATGAGTCAGGAGAGTCTGAATGCCCCCGCGCCCAGACGATTGGCTGGACTCAACGCTGCAGCTCTGCTGAAGTTAACCAGCTCCTCTGCAACCAGCAAACAGAGATTAAAGGCTCCGCCCACAGCTACTATCACATCAGACTGCAAGCCTCCGGCCTCAGTCTCTACCCCTAAACAGGACTCTAGAGTCAAACTCCGACCCAAGGGACGACCACAGAAGCTGAAGGGGAAAAAGAGCCCCTCCCCACACAGTGGCTGTACAGCCTGCAATAAGAAAGCAGACTTTGAGCCCAAAGTGGAGTGGGACACCAACAGCTGCACCCATAGACTGACCAAACCAGGCTACCAATCACGCAGCATGCTAGGTTACCCGCTGAAGCAAGTGAAGGAGGAGCAGCTCGAGACTGAACTGAGCCCGTACTACTGCTGTCCTCCAGAGGGTTCTGTGGAGTACTGCCACCGCTTGGCCTTCTTCCTGGGCCAGCAGCCCTATGGAGAATCAGATGATCAGCCCCTGAACACAGCCATGACCCCTGTGAAGCGCGAGTGCCTCGTAACCTCACCGTCCCTGACCCATTCCCATCCACACACAGCCCTGACCCTCAGTCCCCATCCCTGCCTCTGTACTGCTGACCACTGCTTCTCAAGCTACTACGTCCACATCGCCCACCCGACACACACTGGAACCACATCACCGGGTCTGGCCTCGCGACCTCTGAACTTTGCCCCCTCCAGTTTGTGCCCTAACCAGATGACTAGCTCCAAGCTGCTGGACTCGCGGATGTCCCATCCCTCGGGGCTGCCTCACCCTGCCTACTGCAACTCTGTGGCTTCGCCCTGCTATGGTGACGCCTGTGGGATGAATGGCTACACCTACAGGGCCGTGCCTCCCGTCACCAGCAGGGGGTGTTCTTACAGCACAGGATGCACTGGATGTACGCAGAGCATCAAAACAGGTAAGTAGGAAATACAGACTTTTGTCTCTTATCTTGAAACAAAACAATGGTGTTTGTTCCCCGTAAACCCCGTTCAGACTTAATATTACCATCTGTCCTTAGTCATCCAATCAAAGGCATGCAAAGGCGTGAACTATCCCAATCCATCCCATCACAGAAACCACATTTTGAGGTGGTTTTAAAATGCATGTAACCACATTCCTGGGCTGTATGAATACAATTACAATGGTTACAATGGATTGGGGACACCTCTGCAGCTGACAACGCTACGCTATTCAGTGCCATTGTTTTGAGTCCTAATGTCCACGACTTGTGACTCTGAGTCTGATTTAACTATTGAATGCAGAAGGACTTTGGAGATGAGGACTTTTCAATTGTTAAAGACTGTTTTTCTGTTGTCACATTCTTGTAGTGCTGTATTTTCAAATATTTAAGGCGTTGTAAACAATTAATGAGTATATCAGTATAGCTGTGTTTTGTACTTTCTGGGATGACCGAACCACTGAGGAATATTAGCTGCTCCACCTCTAACCTGTGAGCGACTACACTGTTCAGGTCAGAGAGAACAACCCCTGCCTCTGTCGGTGTTTTTTTCTGTTTTTGTATCCCAACTGGAACCACAGCCTGACGCAATTAATATCAGCAGCTGTAACCATGGTCACTGGTCGCTGGTTTTCCCCGATCACAGACACTTGCAGGGTGAATGAGTGTTTATACACCCAACTGACAGAGCCAGAACCAGAACTGGCCGTCATCTTAAAAAATACTGTACGTCCTGCTTCTGTGACGCGGCTGCTCGGCGGCACACGCAGCTGAACACAGGGAAAGAAGGAAAAAAAAGTCAGAAAAGGCACACATCTAAAGTTGAGAAGTCATAATTAATGACAGAATGCGAGTAAAACGGAAGAGCAGCACCATAACGATAGAAGTTTACTCACAAGAAATGATTTTCTTCTACATGCATTTAATGGCCTTGATGGCTCTTTGGCCTGGATTTATTTTTCTATTAAAATTAAGTGCATAAAGTGTGCAAGTGCAAGTTATTAAACAAAAGTGTCTGGATGTAAATATGCTACCTTTTATGTTAACTGTAAATGAATTACGTGATCAAGTATAATGTGAATACCAGGTCTGAACGGGGGCCCACATCATCATCATCATCATCATCATCATCTACTGACTCATTCCACAAACTGTTTCTCTCTTATGTAAATATCATTGTCATGTTAATCTGGAATAACAGAGAATGTTGTAATGAGCACATTTAGCATTTTCAATATGATTTGAAGTAGGTAGAGTATTTTTCCCCGCTCGGTGGTAAGTCCGTCGTTATTCCGGCTCATTTTGCTTCACTCGTCTTTTAGACTGAACTTGAGATTCCTTTGTTCCTTTGTTGTGCCTGAAGCGAGTTGTGTGGCTGAACATGTGCGAGTATTTCTGTCGTTTGTTTTCTTTGTTTTCCACAGCTCAAGGCTCTGACTTAGATATTTTTTGATAAGGAGTAATATTTTTGATATAGATGCCATAAACATACATGCATGTGTATGTTTATAGAGGTTGTTTTTTTATTTTAGTTCATCCTTGGAGGAACCATGCAAGACTTTAAGTTGAACGGCTACTGAGTTTATTGTCTGCCAAGGATTTTTTTTATTCTCTTGTATTCTCTGTCTTTTTACTCGATTATGCAAGTACTGCGCCGCTGTGCATCAAACTTTGTGGAAAGATGCAGCAGGGGTCAGTAAAGAACTCGTTACATTTTTGGTGGTGTTTTGTTTTTTTTGTGTAACATTTTTCAATAGTACAGCATCATTTTTCAGAGAACATTTGGATCTTGATTTAAATCATCAAAAATGTATGATTTATTTATGAATACATATAATGTTACATCATCTGTAACAGTATTATGTTATGTCATTTTTGAAAAGTTAATGTTGGCTTTCTGTATATAATAAAAATGTCACTTTTTCCCTTTTCCAGAGGGATACGCCTCCCCTCAGGGTGACCACAGCCCGTCTCTTCTGGTGTCCCCCTCCCTGCCCATGTCCAGCTGCCCACTGTCCACTGCGCCCACTTCCACCCAGACTAAACCCCACCTGCTGACCCCCTTGTCAGACCCATCCCAGGCTAGGTTGAAGCTGGCCAGAGAATGTCCTCAGAGCACCAAAACGTCCAATGGCTCCCTGTCCATAGGCCGCACAAGACTGCCCCAGAAACAGCCGTCGCCGGTGCCAAGCCTGAGCAGCACCAAACAAAAGAAAATCAGCCGCAGACGTGCCACCAACGGTTGGCGGCCTGTTGGAATGCCCACAGAGAGGGAGGTCTTCATCGCGGTAGGTTGTTTGTGTACAGTCTCCAGATTATACACCCTAGTGTGTGATTGTACCTGCTTTGCTCTCCTAATCTACATGATTATAGCATGTTTGGAGAAACATGTCAAAAAGAAAAAGTAGGCCGGTGGGAAAAGATAATTGTGTTTTGACCACATAGCTTTTTTTTTTTTTTGGTGACAGATTTGTTTTTTTATTCCTCTGCACAGACGACAGCCAGTGCTGAACACAGAATTTACCAGTTGTCCCTCATTTTGTCTGTCTCGTCGTTATAAACATGGTGACTCAGTAACTCCTGGAAAATGTTTTTTTTTTTTTGTTTTCTTTCAGTTGATGAGAATTGATGTGAATTTGAATGTCACCGTGACCTCACACAGCATATTTGCACAGTGTTTGAAGATTTTGATAAATTTGACACCAACTTTTATCTTGGACTCAAATGAAACAAATATAGAAGTGCAAGAACTTTGTGTCCTCACATTCCTCTCATTCCTGAAACTGAGATTATATATGTTGGTAATGCTTGGAATGAACCGACCTCGGTGACCTGATTGCGTGTCGTGACAGTGGCAGTTATGAGTGTTCACTAGTACTGGCATAGAAATGCACCTTTGATGTGTCGTCTTTGACCACATGAGATCACATCAAGCTACTCCCTTCCTGTATTCAAACACACACTGATGTCTTGTCTCTCAGCGATAAAGGGATTTTTTTTTAACAAGTCTGACTGTGTTGATGTGTGTCTGTGTAAGTGATGGAGAGAAAAGAGAGACGAGAGAAGCTGAGTTAAGTACTGCGTGCCTTGCTGTAACATGGCCTTGTGATTGATCTCTGAAAAACTTTATTTATTCAAGATTTGGGAGGCAAAAGGTGACTCCGACAACACAGAATGTGATGCTATTTCTCTTTAGTAAATAATAATCCAGTGTCCAGTGTGTCATTGTAACATTTTTATGTTCTATCAACACCACAACTCTGGACCAACTTACCATTTAACGACGAGATGGAAATTGGAGTTGTCTTTGTAATGATAATCTGTCCGTGTGTGCACACCTGTCTGTCTGTCTGCCTGTCTCAGGGAGAAGATGAGACAGCCCTGCGTCAGTGTTATGAAGGAGTGGAGAGGGACGGTGAAGTGATACGTGTGAGAGACACTGTGCTGCTACGATCGGGCCCCAGGAAGAAGTCGCTCCCATACGTTGCCAAGATATCATCGCTGTGGGAGGACCCCAAAACGGGTAAAGGACACGAGGCGGGGGGAAGATTGTTAAAGATACAGCGTTCTGTGTGCATGGATGGGTGGGTGGATAAAGCTTATGGCCAAGCTTGTTTACCCCTGTGTGTGTGTGTCTCAATTTGCTGCCTCAGGAGAGCTGATGATGAGTCTTTTCTGGTACTACCGACCTGAGCACACCCAGGGAGGACGAGATCCCAGCGCACACTGTGAGGTGAGGCTTCAATGATTCAGAGTAAAGACTTACATTTGCACAGTGGTTATATTACAGTGTGTGTGTGTGTGTGTGTGTCAGACTTGTCAGACAAGAGTGCTACTTCCACAGTGACTCTTTTGTTTCATAATCTTGACTTTTCATACTGAAGTGTGTGTTGGTCAGAGGACGAGCAGTTATGTGACCGTTGCTGTGATCTGACAGAGATAATCACGTCAAAATCATCAAGGGAGGCAAGAGGAATAAATAGAACAAATGTGCTTGTTTTCCAATAAACCCTGGGAAAAAAAATGTGAACAGCGATTCATAATCATGAATCTCGACTGCACACTGAGTTATTGTACAGTTTCATTGCTCTATTCATGTATTTTGCTTGTATTTATGTGATGACTTGTCTCACACAGCGCTGATATATCGTTTAATATTCAACGCTCCGTGTCTCTGTAGATCTCGTGCAGAAAGGATTGGCTTTAAAGCTAAGATATATACGTATATACGAAGTATATACAGATACTGTACAGTCCTCAGGTTGTTAGAGGTGCCTTTTGAGTTTGATGCATGCAGAACCAAAGTCAGAGAAAATGGTTAAAAGCTGTTAGTAAAGGTTGAACACAGCTGTTTCATTATATTAAAGGTATTTTAACTGCTTCAAAGAGAAATCCTTTTCTCTGGCTTTGAGACTGTAGGTTTTGTTGACTAATGTACCTCTTATTTTGATTCAAAAAAATGTTAAATTTCCAAGATGACTTTCACTTTCGATATCTGGCAGTTATTCAATGGTTTAGGAATTACTGTACTGAGACGCTGATGTCACGCTGGTGAATCTTCTGTGATTGGGCAATCGTTCCGCGGGGAGCCCTCAGCGCAATGACAAGTATATCAGCGTAAAGCTCTGTTTCTCTGTATTCCGGTATCCATCCGTCCGTCTTCTACCGCTTTATCCTCCACATGAGGGTCACGCGGGGGGTGCTGTGCATTTTCTAGACATCACAAATGGTCCAGGGGTTACAGTCATGAGAAGTATGCATGCCAAGTTGTAATAGAAGGAGTTTCATTTAATTTTGGTCGTTTTTTTTTTACTAACTACTGGTGTGTTTGTGTTTCTTATTTTGTTGTATTTGTCACAATTCCCATGATCCCATGCTGCTTCCCAATGTCATCAGACTGGGTCTTTTATTATTGTTTTCACTGAAAGAAATGACATACTGTTCGATGAATAGTAACCTGTGTAAAAACAAATGCCAATTTGTGCTTTGACAATTTTGGTTATAATAATGTTTTTCACTGAGTGTCATTCATTTTCATTATGTATAATGTTACATTACCTATTGATTTGTTCCTCATAAGTTATAAGTAAGACATAATGATTAATGTGAATAAGAAGGGAATGTGTTAGGTGTTGGAAAGAAAATAATTAGCCCCTGCCTGCTGCTGGAGACATCATTATCTTTTCCACAGCAGACCTGAAACTGTTGATAACCACAACACCAGACGACGATACATGTGCCACCTCAGTCAGACCGAGTAAGAGGAGAAAAGCTGTGAGAAAGTGTACACGCTGACTTAAAACGTCTCGTCTCTTCGAGTTTTTCGAGTGTTAACAGCACATGTTGTTGGCTTACGTGTGTCAGGGCAAAGAGGGCAGAAGCACACAGACACAGGTCCTTTTCTGCGTGAACACACCGACTTGCCTCTGTGCTCGCAGTCGTGAGGCATCGCCACTTCTTCAGCCTTCAGCCTGCACAATAGGAAACACTTGTGTTGATGTGACACTGTCCACCCACTGTTTGTTTCAGAATGAGATTTTCGCCTCTCGGCATCAGGATGAAAATAGTGTAGCCTGCATAGAAGACAGATGCTACGTTCTCCCACTAGCCCAGTACTGTAGGTAGGTATACACACACACACACACACACACACACACACACACACACACACACACTTGCTCTTCAATTAACACGTCAGCTCTGGAGATATGCAGACGTCTGTTTTTCTGACTTTCTTATCACCCAGTGGTGACACTGTAACTGTTAATGAATTTGAACAATTGCCAACAAATCAATTGTAAATGTGTTGCTCAGGTTGCTTGTACCTTTTTCAAAACATCATTTTCCATCAAAATGAATCCCACATTTGAACAAAAACAAAAAGATTTGGTTCCGAAAAATAAATAAAAGTTAAGTTGTTTACATCCACTGCTGCAAAGCCACCTTTGGAAGTTAGTTCACCGGTAAAAACACGAGTTGGTGCAACTTAATGACATGACTAAAGAACACCAGTAGCTCTGCATTTTACTGCTGCTTGAATTTATTATGATATTAATATTAGCTTCTTACACTAACCGGAGGAAGTCGTATTTTCCCCATCAGTCCTCATGTACCTCCTCTCGCCCACCTGTATATGCTGTTTCCATTCATTTCCCCCTACAGTGAAATGCCAATGTGGGATGGACTTTTCAGTCGCATGATTTCTAAAAGTCCTCCTTTATTCACTGAATCTGTTTCGGTTGCTCTCAATTACTTTTCCCTCTCATTGATGTGCCAACGTTTCCACCTCACTAAGGCGTAAAAACCTTTAATGTGATTGGAGAGTGAAAATGTGCATAAAATCTGACTAATGGAACCACACTTTGACTAAAGAGGCATAAAGATATATTAGATTAGCACTTGATTTCACAGCAGAAAGTTGACGCTGAAAGCCTCACTTGTTGATTTATTTATTTATTTTTCCTCCCCTTAGATTTTGTGCCTTGGTGAAGCGGCGTGCCGAAGGCGCTCCATCTGGCAGTGCCAGCATGGTGCCCTGTCGCCCCGAATTCGCTCCCCCTTCCCACCGCTGTGTGCCCACAGACGTCGACCCCGAGCTGGTTTATCTCTGCCGGCACGTCTATGACTTCCGCTACGGACGCATACTGAAGAACCTGCAGTAGAGGGTAGAGCGTTTGCAGCATCTTTTGAATTAATCATCACAAAACTCCCCGTCCTGCACAGAGGGGGTGGGGGTGGGGGGGACTGAAGAAGTGAGCTCACCTGTCTTTTCTGCTGTGGACCTCATGATCAGAGGGGAGGGGGGAGGGGCCTGATTTGGTGAGGGGGGGGAAGGTGACGCAAAAAGTGTTTGTGACACATCATGAAGCACACATCCCTTTAGTCGACTGCAGAAGAAGAAGTTATTTCAGTATTTCCTGGTGTGGAACAAGTGAGGAAGAGACTTTCCATTCATGAGGCTTGGATTGTTTGGCTTCCACGGCGCTCTGAGGTTACATAAAAAGTTGTGCCCCCCTTTCCTCTTTGCCTGCATGGAATGCTGAACACCAGTCTGAACTTGGCTGCTGTCAGGACCATGTTTCCCCCTAAGCATCTTAGCACAACAGTTGTGTTTGTTTTCCATTTTTAAGCCAGTGGCTCAAGGATGGTCTGTTGCTAAGGTGCTTCCAGGGGGCGACCAACTTGCGCTGTCTTGTCCGAGCAGCTAATGGAGAGTGTCATCTCGTTTGCCCTGATTTGAGTGTGAGTGTGCGTGTGTAAGAGTGAGTATTGTCAGTACAGATCAATGGATAACTGTGACGTATGTGTGATGTTTTTTTGTTTTTTTTATTAGGAGGCTTTCAGGCAATCAAACCAAACAAGCAGCTTTAGAGGAAGCGCGGCTACCTCGCCCCGCTTCCTCTCTCCTGTGTGCCACAGCACACGGACACTGACATCTTCAGAGATGCTCTGCGCTACCTAAAATTACTGTACCTGATGGTGAGAGAGGCCTCTCCTCACCAGACTCTACTCTCGATCAGGGCATCTTTATCTTTGGGGTTAGGACACTAAAAATGGCTCTAAACTCATTATAAGAACACACAGAAATCCCCACAGGACCTTTTTTCAAAAGATGCTCTTTTAAGGCTCCAGTGGAGAGAGCCCTCACTGAAGAGTGGAGGGGCTCCTTAGGCTCATCAAGAGGAGGGACATTGTTCAGTGGTTTTGTTGTTGTTGTTTTTTTCACCTTTGTTGTTCCCTGTGATTTGCCTTATGACTTGCAGGTAGAACTTTAGGCAGCTAGTCCCACCACATTTGACGAGGAGGTTGAATGGATTCACTGTTGCCCCAAGAAATAGGATTTAGTTTACTGATCAACTGACAGCTGTGATACAATCGCAGGAGGAGCATCGAAAATGCACCGGTGTAGGGCTGCAACTAATGAATATATTCATCGCCGTGTCACGCATAATGAAATATGGTTGTTATTATAATTCCCGACAACCCAAAGTGTCTTGTTCAAAAACCCAAAGGTGTTTAGTTTTTTTACTATGAGGTAAAAACAGGAAAAACATCAACTTTTCACATCTTTTATTAATAGTTTTGCTTAAAAAATGAGTCGCACGGTGAAAAATGATGAATGGATGGTCGCAGCGCTACACTGGTTACAAACACGGAGTGCTTCTTAACGTCGTTGACCTGCTTTGCTCGAGCTGCTCACCTTGCATCCTGAAGTGCCACCACATGTGGGAAATGTCTCTTCTACCCGTTCTAACTCGACACCCACGCTGAGTTGTTTTTTTTTCTTACCCCAAAGACAAACCAAAGGATGTCACACAAGCCACAGTCCCTGTCTCCTCCTCCTCCTCCTCCTCCTCCTCCCCCCCCCCCTACTCACACTTCTGCATCTTGTTGGCCCTGGTTCCCTTATTATATTGCACTAATCCATTCCTCGATAACCACAGACATTTTTCTTTTCTTCCTACTAATATTGTCCTGGGGGAACATAGTGTTTATCATGTGTGTGTGTGTGTGTGTGTGTGTGTGTGTGTGTGTGTGTGTGTGTGCGTGCGTGTGTGTTGTAGAGAAGGAAACAGTAACGATGTCATGGCTGCTTTTTGTCAGTGCAAACTGTGGATGTCTGAGTTTGCCCGTGTGTTCAGTTACTTTATGCACAACCTGTTGAATCTATACAGTATACGCATACAGTATACAGTATGTTTATTACCAGTCATTCCGTTTGATTTCTCAATCAGCTCTGACATATTTATATAAATATACAACATATAATGTAAGTATGTAGTATGTATTCACATGGTCGATGTGATTTTTTTTATTTTAGGTTTTTCAAAGAGGCGTCGGAATGACAAACTTAGCACCGTGTTAGACGTGCGTTTGGTTTGCAGGGCGGGTGAGAGCGAGGGTGGGGGTTGATTATCATTATTATTATTATTATTATTATTGTTATTATTATTATTAATAATAATAATTGAGTTGTGGGAGCTTTCAAACCCAACTCTATCATTGCATTTTATCCTGCAAGTGTTTGTACTGTCACTCAGAAGACTAGCAGTGTCAGAGTGTGTGTACCCTTTTAGGAAAAGAAACATGGTAACGCATTTTATTACAGTACAGTAAGAATATAATAATAGTGTGGTAAGAGTTTTGTAATATTATGGTTATACTATCTACTACTTGTAATAACCACATGTTACATGGTTATATAAGATATTACGTCTCTATTACAAAGTTGTCACCACACTATTCATTGTTAACTGTAATGTAAAGTGTTACCAAAATTATAAAGAGTACCCGATTGCTTTCCTACACAGCAAACGCCCCCGATCTTTAACGTCCTAAAAAAAATAAACGGAAAACTTTTCTGCACCCTAAAGCCATCTTTAACTTTTCCCTCTCTATTTGAGCAGCAAACAGAACGAAACAAAAGAAAAATCCTCAAATCCTCCTGCTCATTAGTTTAATTTCTATTAACACCCAGATTCTTCGAAGAATTAATATATATTCTCCTACTTTACAATTTCTCCTTGTTAAGAATATTTTATTATGTGGATTTCCTAAGATGGCATATGCAATATATTTTTAGACCTAATATTTTTGGAAAAAGGAATATGCATTATTACACTATTATTATTACTATTAATTTAAAAAAGAAAAGAAAAGAATGAATCACAGGGATTTAATTGAGATTTGACCAAATGAAAGAGTGAAGGGAGTTGATGCCATCAAACTTTCTTTTGAAGTGTACATATCTGAACCCAGGAAGCACCGGGCACTCTAAAAACAAGCCAATGCACAGTGTAGTATTTTTGCAAGATCTGTAATAATTCTATTTAAAATAAGAGCAAGATATTTAAATGGAGTAAACAGTACAATATATTATGGTTTCAAATTAACTTATTTGGAAATACTGTGTCGAAATGATGAGTTATATCTTTGTTCGCCAGGATTGAGATGATTTCTTTTTTTTATTTGTAATTTATGTGCGTGTAGAGATGAGATGACTGAGTGGCGGTGGTTGTTTGACAAAGATGTAAATGTTGTTGACTTTATATTATTGTTTATATGCGTCTGTCACACCCAGGCAGAGCTGACGTCACAGACATGAACCCTCACATTTAACCTGAGACCTGCAGGACTCTGAGCTCTGCTGCTCAAACCTGACTGACCTGAAGTGTGACATTTGGGAGAATGGCAGTGTGGTCACCGAAGCTTTTAGCGATTTGTCCTCCGTTAGTGGAGACAGAGCTGCTCTGAGGCGGTGGCGGCGGCGCGTCCCCCGATCTCCAGGTAGAAGATCGTCTCAGGCGTTGATCTAAGACCAGTTTAGCCCCAGTGTTTGAGTTTTCATCATCTGTCAGGAGCGATGGACTGCAGTGGTGTGCACAGGGGCTCAAGTTCACAGAAACTACTACTCAAATTTTCTTGTGAGGGAATTAGTACACACTTTAAATTAGAAATTGGGCCTTATAAATATTGATAAAATATAAAAATTAGACAGTTAAATGTCTCTTTTTTTTAACTGTTTAAATATTACTAGCGAGGTTGGGGCATGTATATAATTGTATTTATTTATTTATTGTAATTATTTCTTGTGCACAATTGCTTTTATTTAGGGTCCAAACAAAACATGGATATTCCTAGAGAAGTGTTTTTTTTTTTTTTAACATAATTGTTTACACCCTTCCTCACCTCCACCTAATTTCCTTATCTGAGCCATAAAAGAAGGTTGGTCAGTGAGCTGAGAGGAAACTTATGAATTTAAATGGTTTACTGAGATGCTCCTCACACCATCCTCGTCAGCCGGCCACTTGCTGCCTCTCTTCCAGATGTGCATTGACGGTGTTTGACCCGTAGAGGGCAGGAATCCTTTGTGTGTCTCATGGCCACGTCTCAGTTCTGTTCAGCAGATTCCTTTACTCATCGTATGGCCTTGCTTTTTTCTTTTTTTCTTTTCTTTTAAATCTTTTGGTTACTGAGAGAGAACTTCATCCTCCCCAGCGTCAGTCCTGCGAAAAGCACGGACTAGACTGAATGTAACTTGATTTCCTAGCAGCTTTGCATGGACATAGTTGCATCATTAGTTACCATGACAACTGGGCATGGCCAGCAATTAGGAGACGGTAGGGTCTGTGTATGTATAGAGGCAGAGGTCAAACACTTTTGAGTGCTACACAGGAAGTGTGTGTACGCACCCGACCATCTCATGAGATACTGCTTTTTGTGTGGTCTGTTATTGACGCTTGTTGTCGACATATATTTTGATATATTTGGAAAAACCTGAGGATATATAGAGTAAAGAGTTTAGATATTTTTGGAGTAGAGAAGCAATGTGTGTATCAGATTATCGTCACTTTGTTACGCTCTTTGAAAATCGCTTGGATTTTGTTTTTTTGTTGTTTTTTTTTGAAGAATTATTATGATAACATCCCTACTGATTTAATGTTCCATTGAAAGAATATTTATAAAATCTAAGTCCTTTGTGAATATTGCGTCTGTGTTTTATTCAAACTTGTAAAATAATGTATCTTTAAGTGACCTATATGCTTGTTCCATCTTAAATCTTTGAATTCCCTCCAACAGGTTGTTTTGTTTCCAGAGACTCTTCCAACATCAGTGACTGTATCACCAATGTTTCTTGTCAACACGATGCACAGTTTTTCCTGCATGTGTTCAAGTTCAGGAAGTCGGGTGAACTTCCTCAAGTAACCAGTTGTTATGCAAGACAATTTCCACAGGAGGTCAGTAGTGAGTCAGTTGTAGGCAGAGCAGAGGTCAGGGTCAGACACTGCGTGACCTACATACACATGAAGCCGTGTGTCTGCTAACGTTTGTTTGACAGGATGTAGATGTTAACACAGTCCTGCTCCGCACCAGTGTTTCCCTCTGCTGATGTTTCCTGTCAGCACAGACGTTATCTGTCTGTGGACTTTATCCCAAGTTCAGGCTTCAGAGCAGCAGGAATGTCGAGCATGCACACACACGCACACACACACAAACACACACACACACGCCATACACCACTGGACCTCAGTATATGTTCCACAGGTGTAAAGGCAGCCACAAGATTATTAGTTGACCTTAAAGCAAAAGAACATCTTAAAATCCATATATGCAGAGACTTAATGCAAGTTAAAGTACGACTATTTTGATAAGATTTCACTTAAGTACAAGTAAAAGTACTGGTCTAACAATTTACTCAAGTTTAAGTAAAAAAAGTAACTTGTTTAAAATGTACTCGGAGTAAAAGTTACTTTTGTAACGAGGTTGGGGTTTCATTCTGGGGCCGTGCACAAAGGACGAGGGAACACAAATCTCACATGCATTGTTTTTAATTAAAGGCAAACCTTTACAAAATAAAGGGTCAAAGGTCACAAATGCTTCAACTCTCTCACTATCTCAGGGACCTTAATTAGCACCAATTCACCTGTCATCATTCACCTGTCCTCTGTCCTCATCATTAATTGTAAAAGTACAGTACTTCCAAAAAAAAAGAAGTAAAATTCCAATTTTTTTTTAATTTAAAAGCAACAGGCAAAATTCATCATTGTGGTTATATGTTTTATTGTGTCATGTTGTAATAAAGTAGCGTCATCAGAATCATATGTTAGTGTACTGTATGTCACTGTAGCTGCATTGCTGAAAATCAATATGATACAAATCTGGAGATGGAATATGTACTAGGTGTTTTTTTAATTTTTTTTCTATTTACTACAAACCATCTACTTCCACCTCTGAAATGCAAACACAGACATGAGAATGAGTACATTTGCATTCACATGAGACGTGTCCTGCACACTATGATCAGCAGCTGTGGTTTAACCATGATTTACCGTCTTTTACTTGTGAAATGTCAGGAGAATGAATGTAGGCAATAGAGAGAAAGCAATTTTCGTTTTATATCGTGAGGGGAAAAATGGAGTTCCTCTATGTTGCGAGAAGGCTTTGACTTGACAGATCAGCAGAGAGAAGCATCTGCTGGAGACGGAAACAGTGCAGCGACTGCAGAATAGATAGAAACCTGGCTTACACTGTGGGAGACACGATCGTCTAACTGGCTTTTCATCTGCCGCTGTTGTCTTTCTCTTCTTCTGTTGGTCTAATTACCACGTCCGGCTTATTGTCCTCCTGATGACTGTAATTAATCAAGTTCTGCTCCCTAATCTCTGAATCTCATCATCCTTACAGTACATCAGGGCTGGACGCACCACATGGTAGCCTGATGTAAGCTCTTTTGGGGGGGTGTAATTGTGTGCTTGGCTGCAACAGCAAATTGCACGGTCGCACTCTTTAGGCAGGAGTGTGTTTTCTAAGCACACAGGTCAGTAATTGTTACTCATTGCTTTACTCCTCGGAGCAGTCGCTGCTCGGTTGCTGCTTGGTTGTTATGCAACTTATCTTTCAGGAAGTTATTTTGAGGTCTTTAATGTGAAAGTGTTTTCCCTGTCTGAGGCTTCCCTGACCCTTTGTGAAGTGTGGACGGATTATCAAACAACAACAGCAATTCTGCTGATTATTTTCTGTATTTGCTGTATTAAGTATATGTATTATCTATTTATCAGTTGGGTTATATCTGTTATCCTTTTTCTGGTATTAATACTGACCAATATTCCTGATGGGACCAAAACTTTACATTACATTGTGTCTGCATGTTGATTGAAGACACACTGACCTTCTGACCATCTGTATGAAGTGAATGTTGACTTATATGAACCACCACTGCCAATGACCGCAGAGATGTACAAAACAAACACACAAAATGATCACAATGAGACTGAAAAAAATGATTAAATACAGAAAAATACCAGTAGGAGACACACATGTACCAAAATAAGCACAACTTCTAGCTTCTAGTTAAAACACCCAGTTTTGTAAGTCTGATATCGAACCCCCTGCTACAAAAATGTAATGGATTCTTCCTTGGCTCACGCACCCCTCCACATAATTTCATGGAAATTGGTTCAGTATTTTTGGAGTAATCCTGCCAATAGGCAGACAAACGGCACTGAAAACACAATCTCATTTGCAGAGGTACAAAGAGGGACAAAAGGGGAATTAAAATGTCTGACACAAAACAATCACAGAAAGACATTACATGTCCAAAAGGAAGACAAAACGACACCATAAAAGAACAACAATTATTGAATTGTTTGCTGTTGTTTCAGACTCAAAGGCTTTAAACCGGTTTGTGCTGATGGGCTCGTTTCCTTCTGATCCATCCATGTGTACGAGACACACACAAACACACCCTCGCCACAGACTCCTTCTGTCCTGCAGTCTTGTCCTTCCTTGGGCTTCAGATGGCTTAGCAGGTCTTTAATCTGTCCTCTGAGTGACATCACCCTACCAGACCAGGACAGTGGGGGGGAGAGAGAGAGAGGGGGAGGAAAAAAAACAAGAGGTGGTTTAGTGGAGGTGAATTATCTCAGCAGTGAAGCGGACCAGACTCAGCAGGCGTGCAGAGGATCACTCGGACAGAGTCTGTCAGGACCATGGCAGCTGACGCAGCACAGGAGGACACGCATATGGACGAGCTGGTGGACCAGGGACTGGGGATGGAGGAGACGACCCACTGCCTGCTGAGGAGGCCCTCACTGAAGGAGAGCTACCACAGCGACTCACTGCTGGCACCGGACACCGACTTCATGACAGGTACAAGTGTGAGTGACAGTCGATGCTAAACTGACAGCTCATCCACATGACACACCAAAACACTTTACATTACACAGGACAGTAACAATACACTTGCAGAATGTCACATTATTTTGATGTGGTAATGAATTTAATGGTTATTTCTATAGTAATCAAATGAAAGATTTCACTTAATAATATGTATTTATCAGTTTTGACTCCTTGGCCCGCCTTGGCAGCGGCAAATAGGAAACACTCAACAGTTACATATTTACACATTTGAAACACAAGCAGAAAACAAATAAAATAGAATCCAGATAACATTTACAAGCACATGATGAAAAACAAGTGAACGCTGTGGAGTCGGCCTCTCAGAACGCTCAGTTTGGATTTGAAAGAGTTCAGTGAAATGAACTCATATTCCATGCAAACCGTGCAGAATTGGACAAAAACCCTTTTACCCAGTTCAGTACGGGCACATGGAACAGAACGCAGCACTTCTCCGTGTAATTAAGGTTCCTTCTGTCAACATTGTTATTACTGAGCTGGAAATTCCAGTAGAAATTGGATGGTATTATGGTATTATTACTTCCCCATTACAATATTTACAACCAAACTATTACATTTTGTTTCTATACTGTAATGTAATGTGCTCTTGTTTGTGGTGTTTATGTAGAAAGATTCGTTTTTATTTGATTGTTGCCAATTTTTTTGCTTGCTTCTCTATATTTAAAGGAGCTTTTTCTAATTCGGCACACACACACACACACACACACACATTGGCAAAGGAATAGCTGTGAAAACAGTTTTGCATGATTTGCAGAGTGGTGCTCAAAGAAGTGAAAGGGCTGCATATTGAAACGTTGAATTTGTCAGAGAATGTGCAGTAAAAACACAAAGTGACGACCAGATGCAACAAGTGGCCCCTAATGACAAGAAGACACATCTGCACTGAGAAGCAACAATGTCCCGTTATTATCAAAGACTGGGCAGACATACAGGACAGTAAACGCAGTGTTTATGTGATGATTTGAACAGAGTTTGAACAGAGTTTTTTCAGGTCACAGTCGGGACAAATAATCAAATGAACAATGGCTGAATTCCATTCCATTTAACTTAAAATTTGAGTCCCCCCAGTTGACTCTGAGACTCAAATTACAGGTGTGTTTCTATGACACTTTTATATCAATAAATGAACCTGTGGGTAACGTTAACACAGAACACACCTCACAGAAACCTTGCACTGGTCATTTGTGGCAAGAATACATTTGTAATTGACCACGAAAGCCCTTCAAAAACACGCTGCCGTGAAAATCCATCTGTCTCTGTTTGTGAATTATTAACACGTGTCGCTTCAAGGCGCCTGCATCTTTTTTTTGTTGTTGCGCACACAAGTTAAATTAAACGCCAGCCTTGCATACCTGTCCACAGTGTCTCACATGACGCCACAAAGTCACACCCTAAGTGTTGTGGAATGTAGCTGAGGAGATTTGGGAAACGCCGTGTCCCCTCAGGGATGTTCATCTCAGTGGTCTAATAAGTGAAGGCTTGCTCGTGCATGTGTGTGTGTGTGTGTGTCAGCTTTGCACGGCACTGATATGAGCAGACAGATGCTGCATCTTCATTCAAGAAACACCATCTGTGAGCAGAGATTAAAACATCCACCGACTCTTTCTGCACAGCAGTTATGCCTTCATGTCGTTTAATTTGGCAAAGATGTTAAAAAGGTGTGTGAATTGAGAGTCTGTTATCACCGTCCTGACTCTGTGTGTGTGTGTATGTGAGTCACAGGCAGTTTAAATAGACTCGATGAGTGTGTGTTTGTTTGTGTGTGTGTTTACATTGCATGACCTCCCTTTGTATCGCTGAGTGAGTGCAGTGATTGAGCTGTGGGCTGCTAATTCCCTTTTACAGCACTGGGATTATGTGCTATTCTAATCCCAATCCCATATGGGGGGGGGTGTATGGAGATGGCACGAGGATGATGTCACGTCCAGGACAAGATGAGCCATGCTGGAAATCACAGGCCAACACAGTCACACAAGTCTCCACCAGAGGCAGATTAAAGCTGATTGTGTGCTTGATTCATTATGCTGAGAGTCTTTGCCGACAACATCATCATCAGCATCATCATCAGCATCATCATCAGCATCATCATCAGCATCATCACTGTCAGGAGGAAATTACTCGTATCTGAAGAGATTTACAGCACAAAGGGGTGGACAGGGGAACAAAATCGATTGTCACACTGGAGAACACTCATTTTACAACACGTTTACAAGCCTCATATAGACACTCAAGACCATTTATGATGTAAAAGGGCACAATAATAATGTGCAGGTTACAACATTTTTCAGTCAGTTAAGATCATGTTCATACTGCCCATATGATATTCTACTATATGTATATATATATACTCCCCCATAAATTCTAGACAATGTACCTTAAACCATTCATCCATTACTTCCAGCTATCCATTTATTGTACTAGTTATCTCTATTTAATAATGTTTTTAATGTTCAACCACTTAAATGATGCGGTAATATATATATATATATATATATATTACCGCATCATTTAAGTGGTTGAACATTAAAAACATTATTAAACTGGAGTATACATATACACACACATAGTCCAGTGTCTCTGGGGCTGAAGAGGATGTTTACAGCAGCACATCACAGGGACAGGCCTTGTTTTTAGATTTATTACTGCTGCTTCCTCTGTGCGGCTCACTATGACATGGGGTTTATGTGTGTGGGCGGGGTCAGAGAGGCTCAATCTGAGGGATTATCATTGTATTCTGGTATTCTGCACACAATCCCACCCACCCTCTGACCCACACACTCGGACTCATGCAGCTATCCTTTCAAGGACACTGCGTTGACCAAAGCCATATCCCTAAAGTTAACTATAACCAGTTAATTCCTAAACTCTAACATTAACCTATAGTTCCTCAAAAAGGAAGTTCTGCATCATTAGGACCAGGTTTTGGTCTTTATGAGGACTACTGGTCCTAAAGAGGTGACACATACAAGTACACACACACACATATGTGCACAGACAATTTAGGCTGAATTGACTCCGCCCCCTGTCCCCCCACCTTCATACATGACACAAACACACCCTGAGCAAAAAAGGACTTAAAGCTCTGTCACACACTTCTCTGCGTCCCACAATGCATCAGTCAGGCGATCAGTGAGGAAATGTGAGAGGATGAAAACATCAGTCACCTCATCCCCGGCTGCACATGACTGGACGCTGTAAACAGAGATGGACAAAACACCAGCGAGGCTCATCTGTTAGTGTGTGTGTGTGTGTGTGTGTGTGTGGAGATGAGATCTTAGTGGACACCAACCAGTGGATCACAGCCAGATGGAGGGAGAACCAGCGTGTATGAGAGGAGGAAAGAGGAGCGAGGGAGTGTGTTCGAGGGAGGAGAGGAAGAGGAGGAAGACGTCCTCGTCCGTGTCCACTGTCTCCCACGGTATTCACCTCTGTTACAGCTGAAGGACAGTGTGTCCACACAGTATGTTGGTGTAACAGCTGAAGCAGTTTTGCTTGTTGCCACAAAGAGTACCAGTAAAACAATAGTGTCCTCGCTAAAGTGTTTTGCTCTCATTTTATTGTAAATGTAGAAACATTTTGCCTTTTTTTTTTTTTTTTACATTTCAGTTTCTTGTGAGATTGGGGGAGTTTTTATTTGTTCCATGCTCAGGATGTTCTCTCACCAAACTATGGTGTGGTTTCACCATGCGTCACTCGCACATTCATTTCTTTCTTGGCTTTGTTCCCTCTCTATGTGTGGTGTGTGTGTGTGTGTGTTTGTGTGTGTTCCTCTGTGTGTGCTTGTGTGTGTGTGTGTGTGTGTGTGTGTGTGTGTTATAACCGTCAGCCTTTAAAGCATCAGTTATTAATAATAATAATAATAATAATAATAATAATAATACATTTAATTTAAAAGTGCCTTTCAGGTCACTCAAGGACACTTTACAAGAAAGATGAATTAAAATTAAAATCACACAATTACGTAAAAACCAAAAAAGGAGCACATAAAATCAACACAATAACTTTGGGGAAGTGGCGGTAAAAGCAGGGGGGGTTAGAGGGAGTAGGTGGTCCGGAACAGGTGAGTTTTCAGTCTTGATTTGAAGAGGTGGAGAGAGTCACAGTTACGGAGGTCAGGTGGTAGTGAGTTCCAGAGCTGAGGAGCAGAGTGGCTGAAGGCTCTGCCCCCCATAGTGCTGAGGCGGGCAGGGGGCACAGAGAGGTGGATGGAGGAGGAGGATCTGAGGGAACGAGTGGGGATGATGACGTGCAGGAGATCAGACAGGTAGGGAGGGGCAAGGTTGTGGATGGCCATGTATGTGTAGAGGAGGAGTTTGTAGTTGATGCGGTGTTTGACAGGGAGCCAGTGGAGGTGACTCTGCAGCGTTGTCATCATTTGTGTCATGTCATGTAAACAAAACACAACGTAATCTTTGTCTTGGTGTAAACCACAGAACATAGATAATAAAAAAGTGGACACAGTCTTCTGGTTTGCTGGATGAGACCAACCCGGAAAGTAGCAGCATATTCAAGAACCACCAGGGGGCGACTCTGCTGTCTATTTGAATGGAAGTCAATGTGGAAATAAGACTAATGGACTGAAATGCTAGTTTCAGCTTCTCTAATGTTGTAAAAGAAAATTCCCATTTAGAAGACAATAGACGATAAAATATGTCACATATAGTGTCCACACATATGTATGTACCATACTTTATCGTCTATTGTCTTCTAAACGGGGGGAAATAATGTGATTGACATGTAGTTTTATCCAATAGGAGCCTGTTTTCAGGTGATAATCTATGCATTTACATCCATGGTTTGAACACTACCAGGTCTATCCTAACAACACATGCTGTTGTCCTCTGTTCCTCCTTCAGATGACCACAGTTCACTAGCCAGTGGTCTGGATGTGGCTGACCGGCTGACCTACCTGGAGCAGAGGATGCAGATGCAGGAGGATGAAATCCAGCTGTTGAAGATGACTCTGGCTGACGTCCTCAAGAGGCTCAACATCTCTGAGGAGCACCAGGCAGCTTCTGCCTCTGCTGCTGCTGCCAGGAAAGCACCAGGCGCTAAACGTGAGTGGCTTGTTTTCATTATCCACATCTTTGTGTTTGCAGATGTGACATAATGTCGATAAGAACACAGAGGCTTTTATTTGGTAGACTTGCACTTCATCTATATCGAAAAGAATATTGTTATTTTATGGCTCATTGATGCTTTTGACATCATTACTGGAGAAATGCTTGATTGTTGTCTTACACACGCGTCTAGAACCTGACTGTGCGCAATTAATCAGCAATATTGAATAGCCACATATGTACTATACTTGTCAGTGTTTCATCACCAGTGCATATTTATATATGGAAATGCATGTATATTATTTATTGAGATAAATGATGCATTTAAAGCAAATAAATATGAAAACAAGAAATGATTAATGGTGAAAGTGCATGGTGTTGAAAAATACTTTGTCATAATTCTGCAACAAACAGTCTTCTTCATTTTGAGCCCAATATTGTTTCATCAATCTTATTGTTTATGTTACAGTAATAACAACGAATCATGGGAGTTTTGCTCCACTGCACATAAAAATACAAGATATACTCTATATATCTGGGGAAATCCACAAAATGTACATTTTACATGACCATTGACGCATGCCACATATAGAATGCATGTAATGAAATATGTACATAGTTCAATTCCAAATATTGGATGATTTATTTGTGCAGGAAACAAACACTCACCCCAAACAGAGGCTAAAGTAAATGACTCTGATCTGAATAAACCATGTGATTATATCCCTTTACACTATATACAAACACATCTGTCAATGTGTGTGTGTGTGTGTGTGTTCCCACAGCCAGGCCAGTATCTCTGGCTCTGCCCTCTAGACCGCCCATGGTGACCCACAGCTCTGCCTCCCTGAAGAAGAGCACCACACTGCCCTCCAGCCCTACAGCCAGGAACTACAGCCCAGTACCACCTCGCAGGTACATCACTGAGAGATCTCATGGGACAGTCTCAGTCACACACAATATAACATCATATTTACAAATGTCTATTTCCTTTTATTTAACTACACAAACACAGAACATACACTCGACCTAGACCTTATGTAATTGGGATGTCGGTCATGCAGCCGCCTGTTTAAATACATCTCAGAAATGAGTCTCTTATCTGTCTCACACTTCTGTTGTGTGCACAGACAAATGGAGACAAATCTGATTTGATGATGCTCTTTGTTTATTCAGACAACTGATACACGGTCTTAGTCATCATTGGCACAGTCAAGCAAAAAGGTGTTAAACAGTGACTGTTTTCAGAAAAAGTGGTTGCACTCCTGTCATCTCTGACACATCAGGGCCGGGTGACGGACCTGCCGCACACATCTTAAACATGTTAAACACCTTTAATGAAGCAGCTCACAGGCTCTCCCTCTCACCATCACCTCATGTGGAGACACCCCCCATTATCCAAGACACACTGCACGTGGATTCTGGATAATTATTCCGACACGGAGCGTTTTGGGCACATCCCTTCCTCCCAATTACCTTTCAAATGACACTGCCATTAGATCACATTAGTCAGAAAGTATGATAGGTTTCATCTTTGCTCCGTGCGTGTGCTAATCCTGCAGCAGTGGGACACAGTGAACCTCCATTCACTTAAGATTGCCCTTTCATTGTTAGACTGAAGTGTCCCTTGTTGACTCAATGATCATGCAGTACTTGTTTTCTTTTTCCTTGCAGTGGTGTGAGGAGTCCAGCAGGCAGTGTGAAGGACAGTGCATGTAAAACTGCCAAGACACGACCCACATCTGCAGCATCCACGTGTAAAAAAGCCCAGGAAGGGTGAGAGGCTGATCCTGCGTTTATAACCCTCCCCATTATCCCTATATACTGTACATTACCATTCAATTGTGCCTGATAGACCCTGTTCAGACCTGGTATTAACATCTGATCATGTGCAGATCACACTTAGTACAGGTCTGAACACTGAATGCGTGCTCAGATCTGATCACATGTGGAGGTGGTTTGAGGACGTGTGTGGTTACATTCCTAAGCTGCATGAATAAAATCCATCCTCAGGACACACTGGAGGCTGCCTCCACCACCCCAGTATTAACACTGATTTCACGTGTATTTTAACATAGGGCGCGGGGGAGGCAAGATCTGATCACATGTGGACACAGGAGACACATTTTAATGCCAGGTGTGAACAGTAAAGTCTGCATGTGATTGGATCACTGAGGACAGCAGGTCTGAATGGGGTCCGACCCGCCTTTCAATCCGTATAGAATATAGTGTCACAGTGTAAACGAAAATCCCCAAAATGAGAGGCAGGTTTCCTCTCTTTTTGTCCTTTATAGTATTTGTGCATTTATGATTGTTGTCTTATAATGATATATGTACTGTATGTGTGCCACATCATGTGGGTGATGTGAACAAAATAATAATTAGGTCACAAAAAAAAGAGTAATTGAAACTGACTTTCCCTCTTACTGTCTGCATCCCTACATCTCCTCTCTTTCTTATTATAACAACAGCCAGTCCAAGGAGGCTGCAGGAAGTGCAGGTAAGAGAGCTGCTGTCCAGGCCTTTATTAAAGATACTATACTATACATAAGTGACGGGATAAAACTACTTCATGCAAAATAATCTAACGTCTCTGTTTTTTGGGACTAGGGTCAAGGCGTGTGACACACTGCAAAGGTAGGCGTCGCCCCTGACGACACAGCAAATGCATAACTCATGACGTCACGTGATATCGAGATCCATTATTTTACACTTGTTCCTCTTTTCACATCTCACCATTATTTGCATGTCTGCCCTCCCCCCTCCCTGCAACTTTTTTTTCCCCCCACCCCCTGCTCCTTCTTCAAATGTCCACACAATCTCCTCTTCGTCTGTTCACTCATCCTCCTCACCTCATTTCACCACTTCACTTAGTGACTATGCAGATCTATCTGAGCCCCCAAGCAAGAAAGACTGGGTCTTCTGAGACGGCCAAATCCACGTCGGCGGTGCCGGCAAACAGCCGCCCAGCAGCCGCTACCAACACCGCCGCACAGGGGAAGGAGAAACTGAGCAAGAAGGAGACAAGGAGGCCACCACCGTCCTTGACCTTGAACCTGAAGAAATCCACCCACAGTCACTCCACACAGCAGGAAACCTCCAGCTACAGGAGCCCCGTCAAGTCGCCCAGCCACTACTTTCAGATTTGTTACTGAGTAAACACAGATTTGCCCCCGACAGAGTTTGTGAACCCAAACTCAAGTGAAACAAAGCTGCAAATGCATCATTTATTCCACTGTTGAATAAACAAGGCTCTGTGTTGATGTCAGTGATGAAGGAGCTGCGTCTCTCACTGCAGTGACTGTTGTTGTTTTTCCTCTAGGGGTCACTCTGACTTTGTTGTGTTTGGGTACAAACATGAGCACTTACGACATTTCGAAGCACTTCCATTTTAAAAAGAAAAAACAAGTTCAGTGTTTTATGGCAGTCATATATTTTTTATAAATATTTATTTGAGGAATCGCGTGAAAGGTCCAGTGTGTACTATTTAGGATGGTTTTTTTTTGACTGAAATGTACTACTCTACATGTATTGTATTGTATTAATGTATACTTTTTTCATAGCCTTAGAATAAACCTTTTGTTTGTACTTAAACCATGTTTTTTACAGCAGAACCACATACTTATTGGTATGTAAAGGCCACCGTAGTTCCCTGACGTGCTGGAGAAAGAGAGGCGTGAGCACATGAGTCCTGTATTTGTTGCAGTCTGCAGTCTCACCATTAGATGTCACTCACTCATTGGACCGTTATGAGTTTTTTTTAGACCACATAGATCCTTTTCTCACATGCTAGTACTTGCATCTTGTTTCAGTGAATGCCTGTGTTCGCTGTAAACAGGCTGACTGTGTGTGTGTGGATGTGTAGTAGACTGTAGTGATGTGTGAGGGAAACTGTGTTTGATGTGGGTGTGTGTGTGTGTGTGTGTGTCTCCAGATCTGTTGTGATGGTTCAAGTTTTTGTAGTAGATGCCAGTAGTTGGTGGGGAAAAAAAAACAATAAACAACTTGTGTTCTGATCACTTGTTTTTATGGTGAGTGTGTGTGTGTGTGTGTGTACAGTGTGGTTATAACTTGGCAGAAGTTAAACCAAGTTCTGGCACTATTGCAACCAATTGGCCAAAAATCAGACGGCGAAGCACTTCTCTGATGACGGGAACAGTGACTGCAGGACTCTTTAAGGACAATGAACACTTTGATGAGCTGGAAACTGCTGACAATCATATCATGTGCCACGACCTTTTCAGCGCCACAGAGAGCCAAAAAAGCGCTGGCAAATCCTGGAGCTGTGAGCGGTTGGTTTTCCACTGGTGCTGGTGAGTAAAACTCCACGAGATGATGTTCAGAAGAGCTGAGTGAAGCTCTATGTATGCTCATGAAGGTGCTTTGGCGACCTATGCTTTCTGAGGTTTCCACATTCTGGTGTTGTTGTTAGTTGATGTTTCACAGTGAGTGAAAAGAGGTTCTTTTTGGAGCTTTTTTGGACATCAATAGTATATCAAGAGTATTCCAGGCACAGCTCAAGGGTAAAAATGTAGACCTATATTCTGTGTAACAATTTTAAAGGTTTCATCTGAAAATATTTCCCAAACCCCCTGTCAATGTATCACACACTCCCAACCACTGATAAAGGAACTGCGTTGTTTGTACAAGTGCATGAAGTGAGTACTGTATGTTTACTCAGCCTCAGCGCCCTCGTGTGGAGATAAAACATCGTTTATGTTTTATCTCCATCTATGTAACAGATACACTTGAATGAATATATTCTTTCAAAAAAGGTAGAAGTTGAATTCACTTTTTTATAATATTGCTGAAGTAAAAGTCTTAAAGTATATATATATATATATACACATATATATGTACATTTACTTTACTTAAGGATCAAAGTAATTTTCTGATATAAAATGTACTTAGAAGTAAAAGTGTAGGTTCAATTCCAGGCTTTGCTAGTCTATATGTGTCCTTGAGCAAGACACTTAACCCCATGTTGCAGCACTTCAATGGGTGAAAACTGTAGTGTAAAGCAGCTCATAAAGACGAGAAAGGCTCTCTATAAATACAGACCATAATACCAACTCTTCTTCTTCTGATTATTATTTGGTAGTAACGACAAAGATAACTACAAAGTAACAAAGATAGTTAGAGGAAATGTAGTGGAGTAAAAGTAAAAGTTGCCATAAATACAAATCACAAAGTAAAGTACAGATACATTAATTCTGTACTTAAGTACAGTAACAAAGTATTTGTATTTTGTTACATCACAACACTGCATTGCATGAAGCAAAACAGACCCCTGCTGCTGCTGATGATGATGAAAACCTGTAACAATTTAGAGGCATTAAATGTTTAAAATAACAGCTTTAAACCTGCAATGTTTGAACATAGTATAAAAATGATATGCATAGTTATGAGGGAGTAAATTCAAACACAATTCATGACAGTGACAGTGTCCCCAGACTGGGGGCGCTAATGTGCATCCTCTCTCTCTCTCTCTCCCTCTCTCTCTCTCTCTCACTCTCCAGCCTCCCAGTGGCAGAATTAAGGAAAAGATGGCACCTCAGCAGCAGCAGCAGCAGCAGCTGTCACACGCTCCCTCCTCACATCCTCCCGGCGGCTCCTCGTGCCTCGGACAGCCGCGTGCTTCTCTCTGAAATGGCCTCACCAGAAGCAGCAGCCGCCTGACGAGCACCGGAGAGCGTTTGTTTTTGTTTTTTTTTAAAATATATATCCATATATATATAAAGAAGACAGACCTGAAAACTGTGGACACCCGTGTAGCATTCTCCACACCCTGTCGCCTTCTCCAGCCTCCAACATCTGCCTCACCCAGCAGCAGCAGCTCGTTCGCAGCTGCTGCAGCTGCAGCTGCTTCTGTTGGAACTGGATCTTTTTGGTTTATTTTTAACTGGAGCGGAGGAGACACAGCAGCACTGACGCGATAAGAACATTATTCATCCCGGTGAGACGTCGTGGAGGGGACGATGAGGTAAGCACAAACACGGACGTTGCTGCTGGAAAAAACAAAGCGCAGTAGGAAAAATCCTGATCCTGCACAGCTGTGGATACACTGTGTATTAATCTGGCATATTAAAGAATATATCGAGATAATCCAAAGCATCCTATTAGCTCACGTGTTTACGCAGTTTCAATCACAGGCCTGTGATGTGTCACAGGAAACACGCGCGTCCACGGAGCGGCCACCTGTTGTGTGTGTGAAGGTGTGATGCTCACACACAAACACAGACAGACAGGACAGTGTCTCTGACTCCAGCTCTGTCACGTGGAGGCTGTCTGCAGAGCGGATGAGAGGCGTTGTCATGGAAACCAGACTTAATTGATATCAGGATGATGACGATGATGATGATGATGATGATGCTTAATTGCTGCAGAGATGCTGCCATTGCGTTTATAAAGTGACCAGCACACGTGTTTATATATACTTCAACACACCTCCATGTGCGCGCACACCCATGATGCTGAGACCATGCACGCGCGCACACACACCTCAACTGTGGGCCAATCAGCTGAGAGTATTCACTGCCACAGCATCCAGACGCAGCTCCGTCAGTGACGCAAGCGCTGGCTGTTACTGGCTGAGTGCAAGAGCCTATGAGGTGAGGTGTTACTGCCTGGTTCCAGCGGTGCAGCCAATCAGGCTGCTGCTGCCACGCAGTGTGGGCGGGGCTCCAGCAGCTGATATTGGCACAGGCTCTCCACAAACAGGGGGGAGCTGTTGGCACTAAAACCTGTGTGTGTGTGTGTGTGTGTGTTCTGTTGGATTCTGTTGGTCAGTGTTTAATCACTTTATCACCTTCCTGCTGTTCTGCTTTTCTCTCTGCTGCCTCTGTCCTTTCTACTCTGTACTCAGTTATCTGTATTTGTTGTTTTCTGACTATTAACTCTTTTTCACCTAACCCTCAACCCTTTTTGCTTAAAAGTGTCTTTTAAAAAAAAGTAAAAAAGTGTCTGCCCATTTTTCCAGAATAACTTGCAATATCTGGCAGTTATTTTATATATAAAATTCTGCTTCAACACATTTGTCAATGACATGATGTGCTGTTGAGTAAGGCTCTTTACACTCATGTAAGCTGCCGTAGCCTGGTAAATGGCAAATTAGGCAAAATACCTCATGACGTTTTTTCCATTTAGGGCATAAAAGTTAATTTCCACTAATAAACAAATAAGATACACGTCTTTAAAAGCAATAATTGTGGTGCTGCTGTCAGTTTCGCTTCATTAAAGTCAGTTAATGTTTTCTAGTTTATTCATTTTATTAAACTAATCTATTATCAATTTTGTCCAGATGTCGGCAGCTGCTCTGTTTCCCCTGTGAATGGCATTGATGAGCAACAGAAGATTTATGTCTGATAAACTTTACTATACTTTTTTGTTTCTAGGATAAAACTCATTCAATCTTAGCATGTACTGTACTTATCTTTATTCTTGCATTACAAAGAAAGTAAAAAAACAAAAACAAGATGAGCTTGATCCTGCATGGATCCACTGCATTTTATCCATAAAATAATGGCAAACTAAAAGGTACAACCATGCAGAGTGTGTGTTTTGAAGTAGACCACCCTGACCAGCTGTCTGCTGATAGACTTACTCTTTTATATATATTTTTTTTTTTTCTGAAAGCTGCTTAAATGCACAGCTGTGATTTAGGACGAGCCGCTCTGTGCTTTACACACGTGCTCTGTAGGTGGCAACATAGACTGTGTGAGTCACCACAACAAGCCATTCATGCTCAGCTGCATGTGACAGATTGCGTCTCTGCTTGTCAGTGTGTTTGTGCCAGTGCTGCTCTCAGTGTTTCTATTTCAACTTCAAATGTTCAGAACTATCAGGAAGTAAAGTGTCTCTGTTCACCGTGTGTGTGTGTGTGTGTGTGTCTGTGTGTGTGTGTGTGTGTGTGTGTGTGAAGATCAAAATATGGTCAAACCTATCTTTGTGGGGACATTTTGTCTGTTCCCCACAACTTTAAAGGGCTTTTTCAGGGTTAAAGGTTAGAATTAGGTTTATGTTACTGTTAGGTTAAGGGTTAGGGTAAGGCACTTAGTTGTTCACTAAGACATAATAACAAGTTTGTGTGAGTGTGTGTACTTGTTTTTATGTCTTTGTGAGGTCCAAAAAACAGACAAACCTGTCTTTGTGGGGACATTTTGTCAGCGCGGCACAGCTTTTTAGGGGTTAAGACCTGGAATTAGGGTTAGGGTAAGGGATAGAGTTATGGTTAGGCACTTAGTTGTTATGGTTAAGCTTAATGTAAGGGGTTAGGGAATGCTTCATGTCAGAGGTCCCAAACTTGGCCCGTGGTAATGAGTTATTTATGTATTGTATGTTTTTTTTTAATTTAAAGATACATTTTGCATCATAAATACGTTTATATTGTTAACTATTTATCGTTCCGTATCAAAACAAACACTTTTATTTTGAAATTTCGTGACATATCATCATAAATATTATCATTTTGATACTCTTTTCTCATAAAGCTGGAATTTGCTTTCACTTGACCGGCCCCCTGCTGCTCTAACTAGACACTCAGTGGCCCCCAGGTCGTGTGTGTGTGTGTGTGTATGTGTGTAGTATGCAGCAGTGGACACATACTGATGCTTTATGCTGCGATCTAATTGACCTCAGTGCTGTGAGCTGCTTTTCTCACATACATTATTCAAGGTCAGACACACTGCTGCAGTATGAAGCCAAGGAAACTAGAGACTTGACACAGGTCATCACTTTCATTTTGATTTAATATCAGCATAACGTTTGTATGGTTGACTTTAAAGTTCCAGTGTGTAAGAATTACACCAGAAAGGATGTTGTTTTTCCTTAATAAGCTTCGACTTCAAAATGCACTCACTCTGGCTGGTTTGTTTGTTTGGGTTGCTGTAAAGCAGGTACCCTAGAAAGTATGTATATAATAAACTCGTAATGTTGCACAAAGCACAGTAAAATGTTTCAGTAAAAAGAAAGAAATCAAGTTCCAAAAGCTAAATGTTCAATTCCACTTAAAACTCAGGTTTCATGAGTTTTGATGTCTAATCCGTTTCTGCTTTTTCTTTTTTGACCTTGAAGATTGAGACAGAGACAGACAGAGTCAATACCAGCATGTGACTATGTCCGTTTCTCATTTGTCAAGATTAGTTTTATCCGTTTCAATTATCTCCGGCTGAGAGAGGTGGTAGGTGACGTCGGCCTCTGGGGCAAAATCCTGGGACATTGAAGCCACGGTTGTTGATTCTTGTCAGAGATTATTTTGGACAGACTGTCCTCGGACTTGACGGAGCCTGCCTGTCTGTCTCATTGCTCTTGTGGACATGTTATCCTGTCCACCCTCTTCCCCTCTCTCCTTCATATTGATAAATAGTTTTTTAAGCTACTGCTCTGACATGAGGGCAGCTCTTGGATTTGCTGCTTTTTGTGCAGAACACTGTAAACTCCAAAGTGCAGACCTATAGTGGTACAGATCTGATAACTCAACAGCAAGATGAACAAAGATTGCTTATTAACTTTAGCCAATGTGTTCATGGTCCCCTGGGAACAAATGCCGTTGACTTTTTGCCCCGACTTCTCCTAAAGTGGTTATTCATTACTTATACCCACTGTTTATTCTTTCCAAAGTTGATATTTCAAACAAAAACCATTCAAAACAACTCATCTGTGCTGCAAATGACTGCACAAATGCTACTTCGACTGAATTGTTTATAGCTGATGTAATATGTGGCATAAACGTGACTAAATTCTTTTCTTTTTTGTGTGTTTGTTTGTGACTCACTCTCCCTCTGATGGAGTTTGACAGCAGGATTGATGTGTGGCGCTGCCTGCAGCTTAAGCTCGTCCCATGGTGGCCTCCCACCAATGCCACCTCGACCGGACTGTTTCATTATGAGCTCTGAAAGCGTTGTGTGGGCTCCATTGATCCAACATCACCGCTGCTGCATATATTGACAGTGCAAGTCGGTGGGACGAGTCTGACCCATTTGAACACTAACATTAATAGTGCAGGGGGCGAGGGCGAACACAGAGGTGTGAACTCAGTTTAGGATCATAATGTAGGTGCATTTAATAGAAGAGGCTTTAAAATAAAATAAAAACGCAATAGTCAATGCATCTGGTGCCTGACCTCAAATAAATAGTGGATATCATCATGGTTTATGCTGAAGGTTACAGTCAGGAGAAGCTGTGTCAGTGTATTATTCAGAGAACAGCTGTGTGCTTTGAAGTTTCACAGGTGTGCACTCATTATTACATTCTTCTCATCGACTTACCTCACAGATGAGGTATTTTCACGTGCTGTTGCAGAGATGTTGGAAATTCTGACTCATTTCCGAGCCACAGTTTATTAAGGATATAGTCATCTCGTACCATAAACACCCCCTGCACTGCCTGAAGTTAAGTTGATCATCAAGTTTCAATGTTACAAGGCTCCAAAAAGCTGGAGAGAACAGCTAATACTGCTATGTTATTTATGTTAAATATATTTATGAGTCATTGTGTATGTGAAAGGGTCAAACCTCAGAGTTTTGGTAGCATGCGTGTTAATGATCGAGGACTTTGTTGAGTCTCAAGTTGTTATGTTACATTATTTCTCACACTCACAGTCCCATGAAAGACACACAACACACAACATGTGTGAGGCAGCACGGCGTGTTTGACTGCTGTATCTAGAAAACGTTAGTCTTTAGCAAACATTGTCTGCTGCTGCCAACAACTATGACTTTGCTCTGTTCAACCTCCTGAATGTTAAAATGTGTTGCTGCTTGTTTATTTGTCATCTCATTGTAGGCGCCAAATAATCCCAGGAAATCTCAGACAAGCAACATGTGAGTCTGTTAAAGCATGACATGAAAAACATGAAAATCTGCTTTAAAAGATTTGGTCGTTCATTCTTCCTCACAGCTTTTCACCACACCCTTGTGTTCAGGTGTTCTCACCATCAAATTCCAGAAAAGTCTCAATGAAAGTATTGATAAGTATCAGTATTGGTAAGCAGTATTGAAATTGGTAGAATCCTAACAATACCCATCCCTATAGTCTCAACACTGTCATCAGTGTAGTTTCCAAACACAAATACAGCAGCTGTCCGAGTCGAGCACAGTGCAGACTGTTTCATTTTGTCTGAAACTAAACAAAGTCCGATACAGAATGTTAATTGACCCTTTAATCAGTCTATGGCAGTTATTATGGGCTGTTTACATCTGGCCTTACACTCAAAAGAGGAGTCATAGTTGAGTTAGTTGACAATTTTATTCAATAATCATCAATAATTTAACATGATTCGTGTTGTAATAGACTAAATATTAAACTAGAGCTCTGCAATGATGAAAAATTTAAAATATGGAATAATTCCCCTCGAACGAAGATCCTTAAATCCACTTATGTTTTTTTCTTGTCTTGACTGATTCCGTTTATTAGAAATCAGGGCAGCCAAGGGCTTATATATATATTTATTTATTTATTTATTTATTGTGTTTAAAAAAAGAAAAAAAAAAGTATTTTGGAAGCAAAATGTAGTTTTAGCAGCATTTATCACGTTTCTTACATTATTAATAAGTAATAATTAAATCAACATCTTCATGACTAAAAGATGCCATTTGGATGAAAACTGTGAGCGCTGTTGGTCGAAATGCAACAAATATATTCTGCTGTCCCATTTTACATGGAGAAATGAATGGACACCGCCCTCAACTGCCTTTGATTTGTTTATGGGTTACCACGGCAACCATAGCAGTAAATGACACGCTTGAATGTGCTTTGTGTAAAGAACACACCAGTGTGTGCGGTGTCGACTTCGCCAAAGGTGCTGTTTAGCTAGTTAATGAGTTCTTAATTGTTGTCTTCGCTCACTTCCTTTCCAAAGTAGTTTATTTAATGGCAGATGGAATTACTTCTTCGTCTTCTTCTTCTGTGATCTTCTGATTGTGTTTCTTCTAATTCCTCTCTTATTTCCCCCTCCTCTGCTTCCAATTCTTCTCGTTTGTCCTCCTCTGCTTCCGATTCTTCCTCCTCTGCTCCGTGTTCGTCCTCCTCTGCTTCCAATTCTTCCTCTGCTGCTCCGTGTTCGTCCTCCTCTGCCTCCGATTCTTCCTCCTCTGCTCCGTGTTTGTCCTCCTCTGCTTCTGATTCTTCCTCCTCTGCCCCGTGTTCGTCCTCCTCTGCTTCCGATGCTTTGTCCTCTGCTTCCGATGCTTCATCCTCTGCTTCTGATTCATCGTCCTCTGCTTCCGATTCTTCGTCCTCTGCTTCTGATTCTTCGTCCTCTGCTTCCGATTCTTCGTCCTCTGCTTCTGATTTCGCCCTCTCGGCTCCTCCCGCCTCCTTTTCCACTCGCCGCCCTTCTGATTCTACTTCCCCCGCCTCTTCCTCTTCGTTCCACAACCACGGGGTGTACGCTTGCTTGTTTTTCGTAGCAACCTTTTGTTCATTACCCGTGGCAATCTGATAACTTTCCTCAAGACATGCCCTCAGGTTTTTCACATACTGGGAGTGGAATTGGGGAACACCATCTTTGGCAGGCAAATAGAATCCAAAGCCCAGTGGTAGCCTCGGCTGGCATCCAAACATCATCTCATATGGACTGAACCCAGTGTGCTTGTTCCTGGTGCAGTTATAGGCATGGGTTATGGGGTTTACACAGTCACGCCAGTGTCTTTTCTGCTTGTCCTGTAAGGTTTCTAACATGTCTAGAAGACTTTGGTTGAACCTGACAGCCTGGTCTCCCCTCGGGTGATACGGACTTGTACCCAACTTGATGATACCAAACAGGTCGCAGAGCTCTTCAATGACCTGAGACTCAAAGTACTTGCCGTGATCACTGTGCAGATGCTTTGGAAACCCGTAATGCATGAAGAAATGCTCCCACAGGCACTTTGCCACTGTTTTAGCCTTCTGATTTCTCGTCGGGACGGCGACGGCATACTTGGTAAAACAATCTGTTATCACCAAGATACCTTTGGTATTGTGGCTGTCCGGCTCCAAGGATAAATAATCTATGCACGCCATTTCCATGGGACCAGTTGCCTGGAAGTTTACAAGTGCTTGTGTTTCCCTTCGAGCGTGTTCGAACTGTCGCTGAGCTCTGTATGAATGAGTGGGTGTTTGGGTGAGGGATGAGATGACAGATGAGTTGGGAAATTCGGGCTTGATTTCAGTCTCTGGTAGGCCCATCCTAGAAACGTGTATTACCTTTATATTTAGTTCCTTCCAGGCTTGTTGTTTATGTTTCAACTGTTTGCTCTTTGCTTTAACTAGTTCAGGGTTTGGTGTGTTAGTGCAAGAAGGAGCGATGTGGCCGTCTTCGCCACACTTGAAGCAATACCCCGGGCGAGGCTTCTTTGCGCGTTTCAATTTGCCTCGTTGCGGGGGTTGCGCGGGTGTTTGCTTGGTGAAGCCCGCGGGTTTAAACTCCAGCCTTTTGCTTGGCTTAGCAGACATCTGGCTTTTACCGCTCCTGACAGACGCCGTGAGAGACGCCACCTGAGCTTGCAACTTACCGAGTTGCTTCTCCAGCCTATCTGTATTCCTGGATGATGCGGCTGTCATGTCCATGTCATCAGTGGCATGATCTCCCATTGTGACGGTTTAAGTGGATTTCTTTTAGTTTCACCTTAGAAACACAAAAAGGTTTCAAGTCGGTGGTATCAGTCTGCAGCAGTTGACTGTTGAACGTTGCAACCACCACCTTCTCCCACATTCAGTCATCCATTACCTCCTTCTTTCTTTCTTCTGCTCCTTCTCCAGTGCCACATCAGCAGCAGTGTGAAGCCCGCTGATAAGCTGTTACACTTCAAAGAATGAAAGTCTTCTTGATCAAAGTCTTCTTGATCAAAGGTTCCCTCTCATTGGCTAATTAAGTGTCACAAAACACAAAATGTAATATATAAATAATTTATGGAAGGCTCTACAAAGGTCTTTATCGCCTTCTCGCAGTTATTCTTCCAAGTCATCATTAAACGTGTTACACATACACAGGTTCAATTTTCTGATCCTGACCTGAACACGACAGGCTTTCTGTCCATTGGTAGGAATAATACACTACTGATACCTCCAAGAATGATCTCCAAAACTCACTAGTGGACTGTGACGGTATAAAATGATTCTATTTACCAAATGAATTAAAACATTGATTATTTAGTGTGGTGGCGCTGGTATAAAATCGAGCTTTAAAGATATGATGTCTCACTTTGTTATTCACACCTCATGTGTCAGAGAACTGGGGTACATTTCTAAAGCTAAATAGCAGAGATGGTAATTCTGATGATGTCTTGAAATACAAATTTATATCGATTTACAGAGTGTTTGAAACATTTTGGCTCATGTAAGAACAATTCTGTTCTTGTCGTTTGTATGTATGTATTTTCATGCAGAAATGACACACGTTATATCTTCACTGTTAGGTTTGGTGAATCCTCTGAAACCCATCACCAGATGTGATGCTCAGTGCTTCAGACAGTGACTTCCTCTGGCTTAAAACCAAAAACAAAGGGATATATTTCTATTAAAAGTTGTATTTCCTTTATTGCCTGTATGTTACATTTAACTTCATTCATTGGAAAGCTTCATCATAAAGGTTTTGTTAATAGGGCAGAAACAAATCGCTCAGGGAAAATAAAGGTTCCTCCAACTATTTATTTGTCTATTGCAGAAGCTGCAGGTCACAGATTGCACTGTGACGCCTGTGCACGACGCAGCAGTCCCGTTATATCACCTACATTTGTCATAATGCAGTCTGACAAACTCGGCACAAAATGGAGAAGGATGATGCACAAAATGAAACCTCCAGTGTCAGGTGTGAGGTCACATGTCTTGTGTACAATAGTACAGTGCATTTTGGGTGACAACAGTGTGAGTCATAATTATGCAGGATGAGGATGAGGTGAATAACCTCCTTCACTCGTTCCTTTTCCCACATCGTTTCACTTCTTTCTGTATCTCCTGCCTGCCACTGTCGGTGTTTGGCGTAATGAAACAGATGTGAGACTGAATGTGAGTTAGGTGGCACGTGTGCATATACTTTCTGTTTTGCACACATTTGTTTGAAGCAAAAATTCACTCTCGGGACTGAGAGGAGGAGCTTGTGTGATTTAACTGAGATGACAGGAAATATGAGAGATCTCTAAACTCCTCTGTCTCACACCTCTCACACTCATTTGTTCCCTTTCCTTTCTCCACCTCACCTCACATCATTTGGCAGGACTGTATACAGGTGGATGTTGTGAGTCTGGTTGGATTATACACAACAGCACGTTAACTGGATACAGCGTCATGTGTGTGTATTTAAACAGTGACACATTTTTCGTTTTCTGTACTAGCGACTCGGGATTAAAGATGAAACGTTGACAACGAGGTCAAACAAGAGCCCGACCTTAGCTTTAATATGTTCATATATATGAACTGCGTAGGAGTCAGAGCTGAGCCACGGCAGCTGTACAATCTCACACTCTGTGTGCTGGACAGATGTGAGATCTGTCTGATTTATGAACAATAATGATGTGACAGGGAGATGTGACAGGGAGAGTTGAATAATGTCAGAATACTTTTTTTTTTACAAGTGATAAGCATGAATCTCATGAGGTCTTATGATAAAATGAACTTGACTGTATTTAGCATCTTTTTTTTATTTTTATATCTTCGTCTTAGATGTTATATCATTCATGAATTCACAAAAATAAACAGATATTCACGACAGAAATGAGTTTATTTACCGCATACACCAAACCAGCAGCTTCCTGCCAGCAGCTGTGTTTGAGTGTGAGTGTACCTGAATGAGCTGAAACTGAAAACCCTCTGAGCATCACAGCCTGTGCTTACACGTGTTGACAGTCTCCTGAATTTGACGCCACTCGTCCCGTCTGTCTTTCATCGCTATCATTGTTCACACACTCTATACCCTCTATCATGTATATCCAAGGCTTCACTGCATCTCTCTCTCTCTTAAACATATAACACATGTTGTTAATATACACCTTGCTGTTTCTCATATTATTGTAATAATATTTACTTTTAGCATTTCTGTTATTTTCCAGGGTAATTTACTGGGTTTCCTTCTATTTATTTTTCATGAGCGCATTAAAACCCCCCCCAAAAAAACAGGCTGGTAGAAAGTGACCTATTGATTTCCTGGAGACCCAATCCCAAGCCTGACCCCAACCTTAACCTTAACCATGAACTTGAACTTACCATCTCAACTTCATGTCTAATCCTAACCCAAAACAAGTCTCAGCCATCAAAACGTTCTTTGTAAAGCTGTAAAGATGTTTTTTAATTGTCCTCACAGTCTAAAAAGGATGTGCACACACACACACATGCATTTCAGAGCAGGAGAATCACAGGTGTAAGCAATGAAACTAATGAGAGCCGAGCTTGTGGAATGGATCAGAGCGGTCATTAAAGTTACCGGGAACACCTGGGCCTCTCCCGCTGTGACCAGTCAAAATGTCTGCTGTGAGAAACGACTGCGCTGTAGAGAGAGTGGAAAGTGAGGCTGAGAATATAACCTGCTTCTCAGGTCTAACCTGGGACAGAGACGGGAAGTCACGGGGGGATGGGTGCTCTGTAAGTGAAAGTGAAGGCTAAATGTTCTTCCTCCCTTCCTGTTCTGCTCTCTCTTCACTTTCCCTCCCCCCCATGCTCTTGTCCTCCACCTGACTTTCTCTCTCTCTCTCTCTCCCTCTCATCCAGCTTATCTCCATCCCACTCAGGCATTTAACTCTCTCTACCTGTTTGTCCATCTGTCTGCTCCTCTATCCTCCACTCACTCAGCCCCCTCCTTCATCTGTTTGTGGTAAAATGATTCTCACTCTCTCTCCCCATCTGTGACTCCTTGTTCTGTCGGTCTGCTGCTTTTCCCCTTCTTGTGTTGTCTGCTCGCTGAGATAGAGTCGTACACTTTTCATTTTGTCCATTTATAACTACCATGTAGTGCAGAATAGGACGGTAAATTCTCTTCTCTTGACCAGGAAAGGAAAGTGAGGGGTCGGTATTCATCTGGCAGTACGATGTCTGCCTTTCCATTAAGAGCAAATATTAATTTGCTAGAGTGTAGATGTACTTTGTACAGCAGTTTAACTGTAAAACCAAGTCATTTATTGATTTTACCATCATGTGTGCTGTCTCTAAAATCTTTCTGTAGTGTACAAATCCAGCCGAAACCACACGATATATATACTTGCAATGTTGAGAGTAACTTTAATTTAATTAAAATTTTTCATAAACTTAAACGATGGTGTAGTTTCTCTCAAGAGACAGACGCCGCGCTTTTATGGAGGAAATGAAATGATTGCTGTAGATTTCATATCTCTGGAAAAATCATGGTTTGCCTCAAACTAATCAAATCAACTCCTCTTTTATTTAATATTAAGAAAATAAAATGTGTCTCAATTGGAGACAAGGTTATGAATCAGTTCACCCAATATATATATATATATATATATAGTATATGTATATTATTATTATATTATATCATGCTGCTTTTACTATGTGACATCTTTATGTTATTAAAGTAATTTAGCAGGGCGACCTTAAAAAAGAGAGCTTTCTCTCACTGACCTTTCCCTGTCTTAAATGAAGGACGATGATCTGTTCAAACAGACTTTACTCTCTGTTATTTATCACCTGCTGTTGTAATACATGGAATTGCTCTGTGTTTACAGAGACAGAGGTGGGTGGGGCTGCATATGTGAACTTGGGGAAAGGTGAGTACTTCTTGTTGTTGAGTGCAAAAGTATTGAAGGGGAAAAATAATAATATAGATGTATTGTTTAATTTATATGTGTAAACAGAGTCATATTGGCCTGTTCTACAGCTGATATAGTGTTTATAAACTTGTATACATCATTTCACAGCCACCTGTGATCTTTATTTTCACCATACTTTCCTCAACGCTTTAGTGTTTAACTTCCTACCTCCTCTCAATGATGAGTGCATAGAATGAGCAGAGCAGGGACTCCGATACACTAAAAGTCTTTTTCTCAGTGGTTATGATCTACAGTAAAGCTCAAAAACAGACATGAGGGACACAGGACTGTGAGGATGCAGAGGAAACCTTATGTGGGAGCTGGCAGAACTAGATCCATTATTCCAACCTTTCGCTGCTGTCTCACCGCTTCACTAGCTGTTATCCTTCTGTCTTTCACCATCAGTTTTGACGTAAAACAACCACAGACACCGAAACACAGCACAGCACACAGAGCCATGTGGAGCTGAGAAGCTTAATCGGCGTTGTGTTAACTCACTTGGCAGCGCTTTGATTGTAACAGGCATTCGTTTATATTTAAAAGTTACACAGTGTGGCTTTAAAGGTGCCCTTTGAAAGCCTCTAACGGTCGTGGAAGTACAGTCCTGAGCTGATCTCCTCCTCTAACTGTGAGCACAAACGGCCATGGAGCTGTAATGATGCCCCTTTACTGTGATAACGCTACGTGATGCAACGCGTTGCAAGCCGACATCTGCAGCTTTGGGTCAGTATGATTTTCCCACTGTCGGACAACTATCTCACCACCGTTAGAGGAATAAGGATTGAGATTTATTGGCTCATAGATTTGTGGTGAAACTCTGTTTTCCACAAGGCGAACACGCTGGACTGTCAAACTGCTGCGTCCACTGCCACTGACACTGACAAGCATGTCATCCAACAGTTCTCTAGCTACGGTCGAATCAATAAAATGTCCCACTGGCAAAAGACAGCAGGGCAGATGTGGGTGATGTGAGTCGTACTGGACAGAAATGATGGGTGGGATATTTTCCCTGGTGTGTCGCAGGATGTACAGCAAATATGGGAGGGATTTGTTCGTTTGTGGCAACCTGCCATGAAGATTAGTGTCATAGCCACACACACCATTCACTGTACATCCAATATAATCTACGTGCATCTGGGTAGATAGATAGATGGAGCAGAGGGACGTATTTTTCTGACCTTTTATAAAGCAGCGATGGCTCCATACATGTCCACAATAATAGATGTGATATCAGTCTGATACAGTGTCTAAACTGCAGTGTGTGTGTGTGTGTGTGCATTCCTCACTCGCCATACTCTGGTCACATGACATTGATGACTCATGTCTCATTACAGTCTGTGCTTGTAGTGAAACATTTATGTGATATTTAGGTTTTTTTTTGGATTGATTTCATGATTTATTTTGAGTGAATTTGACTGATGCCAAATAGGAACTCATCCCTAATATAAAACGATTCTACTCTGATATTAAATTCAGTGTTTAACATCGTTCTTTGTACGCTGTGGTTTGCACTCATTGTTTTCACAGCCATTTGAGCCACATGTTACTGTTAGAGTTACCGTGGAAGGATGTGTCGCCGCCTCTCTCGCCACCTGTGTCCTTTTCTGTTAATGAACATTCAGTATGAGCTGTCAGATCAGTGAGAGTGTGTGTGTGTGTGTGTGTGTGTGTGTGTGTGTGAGTGAGTGAGTGCATGTCGTTGTTGCAATCCCAAGCTCCACCCAAGCCCGGCATGCTACCTCAAATCATATGTGAGAAAAGATGGGAGCCATCCGATGAATTAAAATGAGTTGCTCCTCCTCCTCACCTCTCTTACGTATCCTTGCCTTGGCCAATCCTGCAGAGGAGAACAGAGGGAGCAAGAGAGGAGGAAGAGGGAAGGGAGCTGGAGGAGGAGGGGGAGGAGGAGGAGGGGGCAGGACCAGCAGCCTCCGGGGCTGGCGGCCCATCGTTCTTGTCACAGCTGGGAGGGGAGGGTAGAAGGGATGGAGAGAGGAGGAGGGAAGAGAGGGGGGTGAAGTGGGAGGGGGTAATCCAATGAGACACAGAAAGGCAGTGCGAGGGCAACGCCTCACAGCACCGGGAGTCTCTCTCTCTATCTCCATCTCTCTCTCTCTTCCCCCCCTTCCTCTGTCTCTGAAGCGTAAAAACCAAAGGACTCACATCTCCCATTCAGTCTCTTCTGTATGTGGCGGAATTAAGGCGACTCTCAGGTTTTTTAAGCCGCTCTTTTCCTCACTGTTTAGATCTCGTCTCCTTTTTTAAACCCATGTAACATCTCTGCTGTCCAAAAGGATAAACTGTTGATTGAAAACCTGGGATTATTTTTGTTGCTCCTGGTCCTCCACGAGGCCACATCGTTTACTTGGAGTCATCTTTGTTCTTGTTCTCACAGCTGCTGAGTGTACAGTGGCTGCTATAGTGGGGAAATAGGTTAGTGTGTCTGTTTGGTGCCAGGCAGCAGAGGTGACTGAATGTTAAGTGCACGGAGGAGACGGCGAGGAGAGGGATGCCTTCCTGGTGACAGCGCTTTGTAGCCCTGTGACCGTTTGGCGAGAAGGTGACCAAGGATGCTTTCACTGGACTCTCACCTTTAGCGAACGTGTCGGTGACAAATCTGAAGACGACAAAGCAAATATCACAGCGACATAAGACAGCCATACATTTTTTTTCCCAAGTGGTGGAGCAGAGCTGACCCGTGTGTCTGCTGTGAGTGGACACTATGGATATCAACCTTCAGTCTCACAGATTTTACTTCCCTCAGATCTACTGTGCCGAGCCCGGGGCTCAGCCACAGCTGACCGAATTCAAAGTCAGGTAAGCGTCCAGAGGTGTTCATGATGGATCCATCACTAGATGAGGGATCCAGCACTCGTTCTGATATGGTGAAATCATCTGGCTCCTTGTTTGCCTTTGTCAGTATCAGGGTTCTTATAGATCCGCCCAAAATGTAGCCAGTGCATCATCATAGTCCCACAGATCCCCAGCTGCTGTTGCTGCTGCATATGAAGCGTTTCTGTGTATGAAGAGTGCTGCTGTGAGCGTCTGCTTGCCCTTGCAGGGGGATGGGGCTGCATGCTAATATGTCAGCTAGCTGTGCAGAAAAGTGTAAGGATCAGGAGAAAAGCAGAGGGCATTGATGGCCTATGAAGGAGCTTGCCAAGTTTGGACAGAGGGGGTGACAGTGCCGCAGTTGTCCTATTTTTTGCGATCCGGGGACCTGCGGCTGCCGTGGCTCTCTTGTCGGCTGCTTCTGTGGCTCTTTTGTTCTCTATGTTTGCGTCTCTTTTTCTTTTTCCTGCCACTCCTTCTCTCCAATCAGCGCTGAAAGTGCTCAGGGTGACTGGGTTGCGTCCACAGCCGTTGTCTGCCGTCATGTTTGCACGGCTCGCGAGGACGCATGCTCAGATGTGCAACAGCTTCCCTCGTCTTTGTCTTGTTGAGATGTAATTTTGTTGGAGGGAGCTGTTGCATTCAGGCATGTGAGGAGTCAGACCTGATGCTGTGTGGCTGTAGTGACCCATTTACCATTCAAAAAAAAAAAAGGCCAGATTGGTTGCTGCTTGGTTGGTTACAACACGTGCAAAACAAATGATTGTCCATGCTTTTAAATAAGGATGATTTGTTCCTTTGTAGACCTGTAATCCTAATCTTAAACCGTTATTTTATCAAACTGTTGACCTCTTCTAAATCAACAACAAAAAAAACACTCATCGACCCCTGAACTATATCACCCACCAACACTTTTGTCTTTCCACCTGTAAGTGAAGCACATCCATTTATAGCTCTAGATTTCCTTGTAATCTGGTGTATGTTACAGTTGGCGATTCCTCCTCTAACAGCTCTGATTAGTGCAGCTTTAAGATACTCAACCCAGAGTTGTGCACCACTAAGCAGCTTTTAGTTTGGCTGGTGCTCTGTTGGTCACTATCACGGCCTGGCTGAGATCCCTGATGGTGCTGCAGGAGCCTGAGGGCATTTATAGCATGGCAGCATCATAATGGGGGGGGGGGGGGGGGGTGAAAGTAACCGTGTATCTATTGACTGTTTATTGAAATTGACATAGTCATCCGATTGTAAATAAAAATCAAAACAGTTTTGAGGCCTCGAGATTCACAGATGTCACCTGCAGTCAGGCAGCTATTAGAAGATATCACCTGTCACTCACAGTGGTGTCCATGCACTGTCGTCTATTTTTGCTCTGTTTTCCCCTGGGAACAAAATTGACACCATGTGCTACTGAAGCAGACCTCAAACTAGTGAGTGAGGCCATTAACTCCTCAGGAAAATGAGAATATAGTTGGTTCATTTTCACATAAACTAAATGGGTTTAGCAGAGTTGCCCCCTGGTGTCTTACTGTCACACTTCCAGGGCTTCAGTTTTTAAAGTGGAAGACGACCTCCATTTTTTATGTATATAGTCTATTTATGTACAGAGTTTTTTGGTATCTGAATTGCAAAAGAAGAAATGGAACGGACCCCTGAAGTTGGGTCATCCTCGGGCATTCTCCACTCCAGTGTGACGCCACTGTCTTAAACTCAAGGTTATTGTTTATGTTTTTAGCCAGAAGGCTGAACAATTAACCGAGTTTGATCCACCGCTGCAGCCTCATTTCAGTGGCCTTCTGTGAAAGGACTGCGTCAGCAAACACGCGTCACTGAGTCAGCGAATATCACATTTGATGTGTCTGTGTTTTGAAAGAAAAAAATAAAACAAGCTTCAGTCTCGCACAACTCAGTGTGTGCCTCACACCTCTTCTCCTCTTTGCAGCAAGATGGATACGTACGGGAGGGGCTCACTTCCTCACACACACACATTTAGTAAGATTTAAACTGTGATGTCTTTTCATTTAAACCAGTTCATTACTATTTTAATTACTATTCATTTTCCAGAAATCAAATGTTATGCTATGGATACACTCTTTAATGCACACACACATGAACTAACAAGTATCCAGATGCAACTACACAGCAGCAAATCCATTTTATTAACCGTGCAATCTTAGAGCTGAAGTTATGATGAAGAAGAAGACGAGGGAGACGGAGGAATGAGAAACCAGGAGAAACCAAGAGAAACCGAGAGGAAGAGAGAGTGTGAGGAGAGAAGAGGGAGAGAGCAGGGGAAGGAAGGGGGATGGTGAGGAAAAGCTAAGCTAAGCAAAAAGAAGAGTGAGTGGATTGTAAATGTGAGAGTGTAACGGTCACATGGATGAAGAATGGGAAAATATGACTATGGGCTTTTTTTTAATTTAAAGTATTTATGACGTGACATACACACCTTTCAAAACCTTTGCATGGGATGCTGGAATATTAAAGACACAGTCCCCGCTCCATGGTGACCGAGGTAGATCTAGCCACAGTGTAGCTACATAACCATGACAACCAGCATCGGCCAATCTATGAGCGCATACATACACAAAGAGTACATGTAGGTATGGAAGTGTGTGTGCATAAAACCACACACACACACACACACACATAGGGAGAGAGAAGCTAAAAGCAGAAACACAACCTTTCCTCTAATATTTGATGTTGAATTTGCATCATATTACTTTTGAATTTTCTCTGTAATTTTAGAAATGTAAGAAAAAAAATACTCACTGACATACATTTAATATTCAGTTGTTTTATGATAATTATAACTAGAGTGAACATTGCTGATGCGCTGAAGCTAGTTATTAACTCTTCATAATTACAGACTCTTAATCACATATACACACACACACACACACACAAATATGTAATTATATATTATGAAACACTCACACGTTACATCATTATTGAGCCGAAGGCCATGGCTGTGTGAAGAACTGCTCTGGCTATTTTGGTTTTGTTGCCAAATTAAATTTATCATGTCATATTGCAGCTTTGAAAAGTGAGTAAACAAAATAACACAGTTCTGGAGACACACATCAGCACCAGGTGTAAATGAAAAAACACATCTAGATATAATCTGGGTTTGAGCAGCCTTTTAATGACTATTTGCTTTTAAAGACTGCAACAAACCTTGTCATGACAGACATTATATGAAGCAGAAGCACTAGTAAAATTGGAGATAATCACCCACTTACAACAGTAATGAGAGTGAACCAGCAAGAACCTGAAACTATAATATGCAGTGAGGTGATTTTCCTGTAATTTAATAAAAAAAAAAATTATCTATTTTATTGCTCATTTGATTAAATCAAATCAAACCCATTTTGTGTTAAATAAAAATAAAACATCACTGATTAATTCACCTTCAACATCCATTGCAGTGCCTCCATAATATAAGTAATTGCTTCAGGATTAAGCCAGAGGAGACCGAGTGTGTGTGAGGTGTGGGTGTGGTCTGACAGGTTAGAGACGGCGGCCGTTGCACACGCATGTAAGCAACGTAAGTAAGCACCGCTGGAAATGTGTGGACTATTCCAGGTCAGTGAATCCACTGATGGACGACCTGTGGCACCACTGGGAACGTTACACGACCACATGTCCACTGGTGCACCGCGTGTGTTTTCCACAGCAGGGCGATTCTGCCTGTTTCCTTGTGAGTGTGTATCAGGTCCTACTATAATCTGCCATGGCGAGCACTTACCCTAATGGCCCTCAGCATATACTCAGCTGTAAAATGGATCACATGTAAACATGTCTGCTGGTGTGTGTGTGTGTGTGTGTGTGAGAGACCCTAGAGTAAGTAGCAGCAGTTAAATGGCGTCATGGAGCAGAGAGAGCACCGCCTCAAGGCATCTTCACAGCTTCCTTCCTTTCTCCTTCCCGATTCTCTTCCTTCTTTCCTTCTTTCCACACATAAAGGAAAAGTTTCTTTTTGGGAATGTGAGCGTTAAAGTATCAGCTGTGTTCTCACCTCTCTGCTGAAAAATATTTTCCCTTCTGTCAAATGGAGACACATGCATTTTTAAAAGCCCCCCCCCCCCCGCGCTCATCACCACATTCCATATCTTCCGTTTCTCTCTGCTCGCTGGGTTCATCTCTCCGTCTCTGTCTTAATTCCTTCTTCCCCTCACATCTTAATGCTCTGTTGTCAGTGTCTCATTGTCCCTCGCGTCTTCCCTCTTTACTTCCCCCTCGCCTGTGCTCAGTATGGGGTCGGAGCGTCTCTGCACAACCGACTCGTGCCTGAACCCTTTCTGTGTGCACACACACACACACATACTCATTCACCAGTGGATATCCACAAAGTCTGATGCCTCTGACATGTTCACAGTAGCGCTCAGCGTCAGTTGGAGGTATAGACGTGGGCCAGAGGCTCTTTAAACATTCCATCAAACGCTCATTAAGCCGAGCACAGTAGACAGGAATGTCAGGCGGCTCCTTAATACACTTGAAGCACACAATGCCACATGTGGAACAGTCCACACAGCAGCAGGCCTGCTATGTTTGCTTTTCCTGCAGAACACAAATATGCAGCCGACAGCTGGATACCTAAGCGTAGCATAAACCTGGAAACGGCCTGACTCGGATGTTGTTTCACACACCTACTACAGTAAATATGATATACTGTACGTCGGTCCGTTAAGATTCAAACCTGTGGTCTGGCTATTTCAAGCTACTGCTCATCTAATGCTCATAAAGTAAATATACTATCTAATTCCCAAGCTATTCCTTTAACGTGATTATCTATCATGCTCTTGCAGATCTTATAAAATCTCAGCTGTGACTGTGAGTCACGTCCACAGCAGATTCATTTGTTTGCTTAATGCCACAGTCAACTCATCGGGGATCTGTTGACCCTGTTTTTGTCTCTGCCGATGCCTCTGTTATGTCAGAGGATTTGTCCGTCTTTGCAGAGACATAAAGGACCATCCCAAGACTAAATCCTCTGCCAACGGAGGCTGTCATTTATTTTCCACTCTATCCTTCAGTCTATCCGACACTTAATAAGTCAAGAGAGGTCAGATACGAAGTCCTCTCTTTTATGTTTGTTGTTCTGCCTGTGTTGATGGGAGGAGAGGTCAGAGGACAACATGACAACAGTTCTGAACAGTTAAGGTCATCCAACGTCACCTCATAACTCTCTTTGAGACTTTTGTGCATCATTTTACTCAACTAAAAATCAAAAATGAACATTCAGACATATCTATAGCTCCAGCGTTTAACTTCTGGTGATTTGGGTTGTTATGATTCTTCCTGTATGCTGTGTCCGTCATCTGAAAACAGGCTCTGTCAAGCAAAACTATCAGGCAAGACACATTCATGCCGTCAACCTGCTGAGCAACTGTGATTTTCAAGCAGTATTATTCGCCTCTGAATTTATTCCTGGATGCATTCTTTGTGTTTTCTCTCCTACTCCAACCTGTTTGCAGCCATTTCACTTTTACTATTCCAGTGTTTGTGTTGCCTCCATCTGTATTGGCATAAAACAAATCACTTCCTGTGTGCAGCACAGGAATGCTTCCAGGCCAAACTCTACTCCACAACACTGTGTGAACACATTTGACAATAATGTCATGGACAGTTCTCTAACTCTAGACAGTTTTTTTCTTCTCTCCTGCATCACACTTAATAATGTAGGCTGCTATTGACCAAACACAAAAGTTGAGAGCACATCATCTCTCATCTTTGTTCAGCCTCCGCAACACGGTTTTCCCACTGCGCCCGTTGCTTTTTCGGTCTCAGCATTAGTGCCACGAGTTGAGAAAACCCTTAAATGCTTTATGTGATCATGTGGAGCAGCAGTAAAAGAAACCTCATGCTTTGCACTCCTCTCTTCTGCAGCCTTCAGCTGGAATCAAACCATTGGCTCACGGAAGCAAAACATTGATTTTGACCTGCGTGGAGCGTTCAGACACACTGAAGGCTTTATTAGTGGTTTTGAAAGTGACACAACAAACCCCCTCAAGCTGGCCAACATGTACGGTAGACGCAGCAAGTCGTCGTTATAAATATGCTTCACAGTCTGCAGAATCGGTAGCGTCTGCCACACTTGTATGGATGCACGAAAGCGCTCTATTACACAGCTGCAGCCTCGTGAGACAGTGATTTGATGATATTGTGTATAATTATTGCAAAGGCAGTGCATCTGTAATTAGGGAGCAGACTGTCTGAGGCCTAATGCTTCAGTTTCTTTTTTATTTATATATCATTCAGCACTCATTCATCTTTTTTTTCCACAGCCATAGTTTCTAGGGCAAATGAATATTACACTCCAGTTGTCATGCCAACAGATTAGCGTGCTTGTCTCGGCAGTCAGCAGTAGAGTCGAGGAATATGTGTGTGTGTGTGTTTGTGTGTGTGTGTGCATCTTCTCTGCAGGGTCTGGAATATTTTATAGTACAAATATGCTTGGTTAGGATAATGGTGACACACCGATGAATTATACCATACTAGAATTACTAATGTCAGAACATGTTGTCACTTATTTCCACTCTGCCTCGGTCTTATAACTTTTTCATCATTGAATACTTCATGTATGGGTATTGTTAGAATTTTACCAATACCGATAATTTATCGATGCCAATACTGTCTGTAAAAATTGGGCCAGAGAGAGAGAGATGATTTAAAAAATTCCACAGAGATTACATTTTAAAAAATCACATTCAACAATGCAATTACTGAGTTACAGTACAGATTTACCATGAAACATCCTCTACATCTAGTCACGTGATTGTTTGTCCTTCAACTATAACATTTATTTCACACAAGCACCGACTGAATGATTATGTTTCCACATATAAACAACTTGTAAAACCTAATGTAGCCAAGGTTAGTTATTTTTAGATTTTCCTTCGCAATTTTGGCCGTTACATAACAGTTTGAATTGGAGCAGAGAGGCTGTTTGAAAGTCTGTTGTCAGTGCACAGGCTGTTTCTCTCTCTCTCTCTCTCTTCTGATTCTGTCTCACAGCCTCCCAACTTCATTTCTTTTTCCCCCTCTTACCCGCTTCACCGCTAAAACCCTCAAATACGCAAGTGAACTGCTTTAACGTAACTGCTCTGCACACCAGGGTCTTCTAGACCATTCCTCACACACACACGTCCCTGAACACGCTTTTTATTCAAGATAATGTCTTCTGTGACAAATCAAAAATATTCTTTTCTTATTAATCCAGTGCAAGACAATTGAGTCATCAACATGGCCTCAGATGATCTCAATCAGAGATTGATTGTTTTACAGTTTTTTTTTTTTTTACAGTTTCAGAAGAACAAGCTTCTTGTGCATTTTTGCAGAGCAAACATGGCTGACATCCAACACAGCGTGGTCTAGTTTCACTGAAGCTGCTGCAGCAGCAGAAACTGAGACTGGGACAAACACACACTCTCTCTCGCTCTCTCTCAGTCTCACTTTCCCGAAGTGATTGAAAGTAGACGAGTGGTTTAGAGACGAGGGAGCAGAAAATATTGCTATTTAACAAAATTAGCTCTTCATTATGACAACACTATAAAGCCCTTTATCCCATTTTCTATTAAAAACGGTGGTTTAGCTCATGCTCATAGCTAATAAAGCTCCAACACGGCATGCTTATAAATCTTTAAGGTGTCGGCTGCTCTTTCTGATTCATGCAGCTTTGATGTTCCGTGCAGATGAAGTTCACGGACACATTTATGTGCTGTATAATGCCATAAGACGTTTCTTTGTGCATCATTTTTTGCCAGTTTGTAGTCAAAGGAATTTTCCCTAATTTTTCTAGGAAAATGGAGCATTTTGTAAAGGAGAAAAAAAAAGAAAAAACAAAAAAGACTAACATTTTGTGGTGACAGTTGTTCTGCCAGGATTTGGCTGTACTCTCTCAGCAGCTGGCTGTTGGATACAAAGACACTCTCTGTGATGCACAATGCTCTAGTTGAATTGCCACTGGTTCTGCCTTCACCGCCTCTGTGTGTATATGAAGTGTAGTGACACACAACAGTGATATTATACCCTACATTCATCATTCACCCGAAGGGACAGTGTAAACTAATGTCACCTTAAAAAACTGGCAAAGGTGCCATGAGAGATGGAGGCGAACTGGAACAAAACTGTAGTCGCTGTTGTCGTCGTTGCCGTTGTTGTTGTTGCGTGCAGTGTGTAGTGACTGTGTCGATGTCACGAGAACGACACTGACGATTATGCAAATGAGAAGCAACAGATCTCAGAGGAGAATCCTCCCTTTGCAAATGAAATAATGAAAGTTTGTGTGTGTGTGTGTGTGTGTGTGTGTGTGAACTAAAGTCACCCTTTAAGCACAAAAGAGTCAGTCACACGTTTTATCAGCAAAGCAAACCATAGTGGACTGAAAATAGTCTTGAGTGAGCACAGTTTCACTGCACTTGGACAATGAGCCTCACACTGTATTCACTATAATGTGACTGTATTTACATGAAAGAATATAATTATAACCCAGTGTCCTCTTTTATGCTGTTTTTTTTTATATTTGTACCATATGTGCTGACCGTTGAGTTACAAATATACTGTATATATCTTTTTTTTTGATAATTGTCACTCACAGAAGAAAAAAAGGTTACAGCATCTGCTTTGAGTGTCTCTTACTGGTAGTGCATCATTATAGGGTTGTATTAACCTCTGAACCCACTGGTCAGGCTAATCTTTACAATTATTTAAGGACATTTTGTTCTGGACCACAAGAAGCAAGAAGACCTGGGTTGGCGACCCCCGTCAGAACAAGGGCCTCTCTGCGTTTGGAGTTTGCATGTTCTCCCGTGTGTGTGCGCGGGTTTCTCCAGCTTCCTCCCACAGTCCAAAGACATGCAATATGGAGATTAGATAAATTGGACACTCTAAATTGACCCTAGGTGAGAGTGCATGGTTGTGTGTCCCTGTGATGGACAGGCGATCTGTCCAGGGTGTACCCCGCCTGTCGCCCTATGTCAGCTGAGATTGGCAAAGCTCCCCCAGCAACCCTCATGTGGAGGATAAAGCGGTAGAAGACGGATGGATGGACATTTTGTTCTGTTTTTGGCAGCCTCTGCTGTCCACTGGTAGTCTTCACATAAAAAATAATGATGTAGTGACTCTATCAAAAGAAATTGCAGAAATTGAGTCTAGGACTTTGTTGGTTTCTTTGTAGGAGTTTTGATAGAATCCGTCTTTTTTATTGCTTCTTATTTCACACCTTTTTGGATGTTGTGTCCAGCTTGTGAGAAGCATTCAAATGTGCTTAAATGGTGGTAAAGGACCTGCCATTATAGAGAGGTTTCATCTGGGCTTCGCTGCTTCTGCAGAAGCAACTGAGGTCTAATGCAATCAGTGAATGCATCATCACGATCTAGATTCTGTAGAACAGTCTAACACTGATGCACATGTTGATACATAGAGAAAAAAACCATCCGGACATTCATCCATGATCAACGTTTTCAAACTAATTCCTTCTGATTCTGCAGCTGCCCATGTTTCAGTCTGCTTTGCCCAAACCAGTGTGTACAGATGAAGAATATGAGTCATACTGTGAAAGCACCCAAATGTGCTTGCAGCGGTGCATGTGCGTTTCTATTTCAGGCAGATTCTTCTTTGACGTTAACACACCGCCGCCTCGAGCGGCGAGGCCGCGGAAAAGTGGAGCAGCAACAATAGCTTTGAAGTTGTGATGTCTGCAGGGTGAAGTTAGAGCCGCCGTCTGTCTTCTGCGTGGACCGAGACTGGAGACGTCTCACACTACACACTATCAGTGTAAGAGGCAGACTGTAGGGCGAGCATTAATGAGATGAATGAGTGACAGTATCACACTGTTCTTTATAATGTTCAGTAACCAACAGCTGACTCAGTGGTGCTATTAAGCTTTCAGTTCCACACTCAGTGACTCACCTTCAGGTGCTAATTCACTGTCATAAAAGATTAAAGTCCATTTATGCTTTCAATTAACATTCAAATAGACGAAGTGCGAATGAGAAAAGGTAAAAAAAAATAATATGGAAGTGTGTGAGTATTTTCAGCTGTGCAAAAGTTATTGCCAAGCACTTTATGTGCTAAATTTAAATGCCACCCCCGTCTGTTCTGCGCTCATTACGTTTCATGCTGCAGGAGTTTGTCATGTATATATTCCTCTCCTCTGACTGCAGTGCTCGTCCTGTGAGTCAGAAGCGTGTCCCTCGCTCGTGACAACTTGTGACTGTGCCGTTCAGCTCCAATCAGAGGAATGATGATGAAAGGGTACATTTGGTGCAAGCAGACGGGAAGTTTGGCACCAGGAATAGACAAGGGAAGTGAAGTGACGCTGCGCGTTAGTGTGGATGAATGTGAGCGGTCCAGGTGTGAGCAGAGACCTCTGTGCTCAGGAGTGAAGAGCTGGAGTTCAAGTGCTGCACACACTGAAAACTCTGTCATTGTTTGTGTGTGAGACAGAGAACATTTAGAAAACAGCAAAAATAAATTAAAAAAAGAAGAAGAAGATGGAAGCAGTTTTGTTTTGTTTCGCTTTTCAATATTTTATTTAACAGACAAAAAGAAGAGCAAAGAACATAACACAAATAGCACAAACAGCCAGTTCCCTGTACACAACTGATTAAAACATGACAAGAACACACACACACAAAATAAAGTAAAAAAATAAATATAAAGTGCATTTTAAGAATAAGTCAGTTCTGAGGTCAGGGAAGAAAAAAACAGCGCGAGCGATATAACCTGTAGGATGGATACCCGTCCATACATGTGTCACTATTTGGCTGCTTGTATTTTGGAATTGTGCAATAAAGGGGGCCCCACACCTTGTTGGATTTAGATTTGTTATTTGAAAGAATATCACACATTTCCTCTAAATGCAAACATGAAAGTATATCATTTAACCAATTCTTCCCATTCCGACTTCCACTCCACTGAAATCACACGTCTATCAACCAATAATGGCAAGATGGCAATCACGATTAAGTTGTCTATAAATGACGCCATGGAAGCAGAAAAAATGATCTTTGATCTCCTGTGTGTTTGTTTGTGTGCACTTTGAAGGAAACGGAAAAGGCATAATGTATGTTTTTCCAGCTAAGTGAATGAATAATCCATACGTCGATCATTACCAACCCTAGACCTATTATCACTATTTATTGATCGCAAACAGTGTAACATTTGTATGCTGTGTCACCTGACAACAGCCTCTGACAACCACTGCTCTCAGACCTGTTTGAGGGAGCATTTGTGTGTATACAGTGGTAGCACAGGGGCAGGTGTGGGGCACGACCAGGTTTTTTGAGGTTTCTGAAACTTATTTGTCGCCGTTTCTTTGTGCATCCCCTCATTCTGCAACCCGTTTGCAGCCGCCTGCCTTTAACAGCGCAGCGTTGGCGTTGCCTCTGCCTTTCTCGATGTTTAACACGTTTTCTTGTGAGCAGCAGGAATGTTGCCGGGTGACACGAGATTTAAACACCTCAATAATGAGAAACACACAGAATCTCGTGGAGCACAATGCTTCATCAGCGCTGTGTGAATTTATTTGACAGTGTTTTGAATTTAATGGTCAGCTGTGGGTTTCAATGTTACTTACAGTCTTAAGCTCCTACTGCATAGTTTTGAAGGTGATATATAAGTGTTATCTTTATTTTGATACCAAGATAATTCACATAGCGCTTGTAATCGCAGAGTTATACTCTATTTAAGTTAGGGGATTGGTCATTTTCGAGCAGGGACCCCAAAAAGAGGGTCAGGGATGAAGAGGTTAAGATAGAAATGAGGCTGCACAGTTCTCGTCATCAGTTTTGTCGCTGTTTGAGTTTGTTTTGTCCTGAACCTGAGTCTTAGTAGAAGAGCTGCAGCCACAACTGTGCACACAATGCCCGCCGTACATCTCTCGTGCATGCAGCCGCTTCAATAGCCTCTGGGTGCAGCCGTCATTCGTCTGAACTGACAAGGTTACGTTAACACCAACAGCTGCGACGTTCAAAGTCATTCAGTAATAGCGTGATATTAGATCTCACTCTGAAAGCCTCAGAGTGCAGGCAGACAGAGAGAGGCAGAACATGAGCGAACGTATACCCCTGTATATGTTTCCCAGCTGCATCAGTCCTCCTGCCCTGTGATTGGACCACTTCCTCAGAGTATAACCGAGCAGCTCTCTGAGATTCCTGTCAGCTTGAATTTACTTTAGTGGCATCTGGTCATGAACAGACCAGGGATGATGGATGCAAAGTCTTGTGCATGAGTGTGCGCGCTCAAGGTAAACCCAGAAGCATCTGTTTTATTCATACGCTGCAGAGGAATTGTTAATTTTTTATCCGTGGCATTGAAGCAGTGATCTACGCTACTGTAGGTTCCTATATCTGTGTACATGTGCAAGTAAGAGTGTGTGTTTTTGTGCGTCCCATAACTGTCAGTGAGAAAAACGCGTGTCTTGCCTCAGCTCTTCTTCTTTTCTTCTTCTTCGTCTTCAAATTTCTTTTAGCACAAGAGCCTTATTTATTCATGCTTCTGGGCCTCCGATGCCATTTTCTGAGAACTGCCTTTTAAAAATTAACAGTGGACAAGTTAAAGAAACTAAATTAAACACATGGATGCTCTTCCAGTTCTCGAGGTGATTTGAGATGTGTGCACTAAGGCACTAATGTAATTTAACATGGCTGAAAGAGAGTATGACCTGAATCCTCAGGTTTCCTGATGTTATACTGTAAAGTGAGATTTAGGCTAATTTTCAATTAGTAAAAAATAGTAGTTGCGCCTAGAAAAAGCTCTTTATTATTGACAAGGTAACATTTCAGGCCCAGCCTCTTCTTCTTCTTGGTTTGAAGTCGTCTTTTTTTGTTGATCATGAAGTTGGATGTCTCTTAAAGGGAGATCATTTACCTACCAACTTCCATTAAAACTGAGTTCTTTTTACAAGCAGCAGAGTCGCCCCCTGGTGGCTAACAGCTATTTCCGCCCCACTTCTTGGGTTTCACTTTTCAAATTGGACGATTATGTCAATTCATGACAATTTACTGTATGTTTCTAATCTATGCTTCAGGCTTCAGGTCGTGAGAGTCGTCCTTTCTTCATCTCAACCCAAAGCCAATTCATGTTGCACTGATCTGTCACAGTTTCCCTCCATAATCCTTATCATCAAACATGATGTCTTTCACTGTAACTTATGTTAAATCTTGAAGCCAAACATGTCCCTCTCCCTCTGTTTTCTCTCTCTCTCTCTGACGCAGCTCGTTTGCTTTGCCTCAGGGTTTGATCCACTAATTTTAGCTTTGGCAGCGAGGCAAAGACACAGATGGGACTCTTCGTATTAAACTCATTTGCAAGTCAAACTGTTTCCACTGTGTTTTTCCCTTTCCACCCACTCGTGTATAATTGCACCTTGAATTTTTATTTTCCCCTTCACCTTCAAGTCCACGTAATCTGTAATCTGTAATCTGTAAAACGTATGTAAACTGTGATCACACAGTCAGACAAGCAAGTGCTGGAGGACACACACACACACATATGCACATTACATAGCATCATTAACACTAACAGCTGGACAGGCACTTGATTGCATTTGGATCACACTACTAGAGTAACACAGGATTAGAAGGCTGAGTTGACGCCACGTTCAGTGTAACTGTCTCACTTACATCCTAACACATATATACATCCATCCGTCAGTAGGGCAGTAGGTTTGTCGAGACGCTGCAGCTCGACTGCAGAAGCATTTCTTTTGTTTTGGGCAATTTCAATTGCATGTTAAAGTACAAGCAATACAAAAGCAAGTCAATACAATGCAAATAATGATAATGAAAGAATAAAAGTTGTAAAATAAATTGCAACACAGTGGTTAGCACTCTTACCTTTGCAGCAAGGAGACCCTGGTTCGCAACCCAGTCGGGAGTTTGCATGTTCTCCCCGTGTGTGTGTGTGGGTTCTCCGGTTTCCTCCCACAGTCCGAAAACATGCAATATGGGGATTAGATAAATTGGACACTCTAAATTGACTATAAGTGTGAGAGTGAATGGTTGTTTGTCTCTATATGTGTCCCTGTGATGGACTGGCTATCTGTCCACGGTGTTACCCCGCCTGTCGCCATGTGCCAGCTGAGATTGGCACCGCTCCCCCTGCGACTCTCCTGTGGAGGATAAAGCGGTAGAGGATGGATGGATGGAAGACACAGTAGCGAACCAGATTAGCCTGTTGGATTAAGAATGAGATTGAGTTGTTTTGTAAAGGAATGGAAGGAGTCAAGGGACTGTACGTGAAACAGCAGCGTTCCATCATTTGGGAACAACAGGGATGCTCGGTTACCTCTTGTTATAAAGTAGCCACGTGCATGAATATAGACGTTTGAGGATGCAATACATAGTGATGGATTGTTGAAAAACCTCACACAGCCTGTTCATAATTAACACACTCGTTCTGTGTGTGTGTTTTTTGTCCATCTGTCTTTACAGTGAGCAGAGCATCTGTCAGGCGCGAGCCTCCGTCATGGTCTATGATGACACCAGTAAGAAGTGGGTACCCATCAAACCTGGACAGCAGGGATTCAGCCGCATCAACATCTACCACAACACTGCCAACAACACGTTCAGAGTGGTGGGCGTCAAACTGCAGGACCAGCAGGTAACAACACACACACACACACACACACACATACAGACGCCGGAGATGAGGTGTTACTAATTTCAGCTGCTCAGTCACTGGATTGAGAGAGGACGATTGTAACACAGAGGACATTGAGGCTATTGTACATGTGTTTGTGTGTTTTCCTTTGAAGTAATATTGCATTAAAAAAATACTGCAATTGTCGTCACGGAAAGAAGGTTTTGCGTGTGCAAGATCCCTGGTGTTTCATTAAAGGTCTAAAACAGCGCTAATCCTACTCTGCTGTAATTAGGCGGGAATTTTCTTCCCGTCTGTCACAAGGAATGGCGTTTCATTAGCTCGTATCTTTTTTATATGTGTGATTATGTCTGTAGTGATAAGACACTGTAGCGTCTGATTTACCAGAGCTAGGAATCAAAGTACACACACACAAGCATGAAATGACCATCAAATTTGAACAGGCTGTTATTGGATTCTTCAGCAATATGGAAAGAATGTTTTTAACAGCTCGTGTTCCAATAAATTCATTCCCTAACACAAATAATTAATTACAACACAGGTTTTAAGTACCCAAAAACGGGAAAATGTGTATTTTATTAAATGTTTTTATTCCAAATACTCCTTAATGTCTTACATGAGTCTGTGGTGACAGACAATACTGATTCTGATTCTGTATTAAACTAAAAGAAAAACCCACAAACACAGTTTATGTGGAATAAAAAATGTTTTTTCTCCAAGCATCACAGCCAGAGTAAGAGATCATAATTGCATTTATCTCCCCGCTGTGTATCGTCCTGCTGATAAAGGAGAAGAATGGATGTTTACACATGAACTCCCCACTGTGAACAATCTGTTTTCACTTTTCCTTCACTAAAAACTGCAGCTCCTTACTCTCATCCGCTCTCCTCCTCCTCCTCCTCCTCCTCTTCCTCTTCCACTTCCACAGGTGGTAATCAACTACTCCATAGTTAAGGGGCTCAAGTACAACCAGGCCACCCCGACCTTCCACCAGTGGCGGGATGCCAGGCAGGTTTATGGCCTCAATTTCGCCAGCAAGGAGGAAGCGACCACCTTCTCCAACGCCATGCTCTTTGCCCTCAACGTGCTCAGTGCTCAGGATGGAGGTGTGTGATTCCTCAGGGCAACACACACACACACACACAAATGAGCACATATGCTGAACATGCTCAGGAAGCCCATTATGTGCAATTTTCCAGTTTTAATAGGGACACCCTTAGCTCCACCGTACCTCCCTCATAGCAGTTGAACGGTTGATGCAGAAAGCAGACTCAGCTTGGGAAAGTTCATGTCAGCAGACAAAGTGCTTGTCATCATTGTCATGGAGGTCCTTTTTAAGGCTGAACATCTGGTTTATGAGAAAACACTACAAAGCAAAGGTAGCCCATAATGTGAGTAATGCAGTGAAATGTTTGAGCGCAGCAGGGCGATGGTGGGAGGCTGTTTTCTACCTCATTTAAGCCTTTGTGAAACTTGTTTAATCATCTTTCCTGGGCCGTGAACAATTTGATATAGTGTTTGTGGCACTGAAACTGATGAGCGGATTTGTGCTTAGAATATTGTGCCACTCGCCATAGGCGTGACAGACAACACACCTTGTAACACACATACAGTAGATTTAAGAATCCTGCCTTGAGAGGATGACAAACAAGCTTATTTTGAATATAATATTGGTTATGTGTCAAAGCACAAAGTGTTTTGTTTTGTTCTTTTAAAATCTGAATATTTAAACTGTGAGCTGAATGAAAATGACTGCACTCTTCCATCTCCCTTCATTTCCTGTCACCTCTCTTTCTCTCCTCGCCAGTGACACCGGTGAATATCAATGTGGATCAGCTTCATTTTGACACGTATTTCCCCTCTGCTGGGCACTTTGTAATACAAATCAAAAAAACAAAGCCGTCCCCGGCGAGCCCTAAATGAAATGCAGATGCTCGCCTGCAGCCACTGACATTTACTGTCACGGTGCAATTAAGATTTTTAACGGCGGCGGCCAACCAAATCTGACAGTGTCTGTCTTCTCTGCTGTAGACATGTGTCAATGTGTCTGTCAGGCCTGAGCTTTGTGTGTGTACAAGCGTGTGTTCCAAGAAAGAGAAAGAAAAATAAATAATAATCACATTGTGCCAGTTGCAGAAGTGGTGGCAGAGTCAGTGTTTGTGTGTCTCCCCCTGCAGTTTCCTCCAGCCTCTTAATTAGAGTGAGTCACTGAGAAGTTTCCCCCTGGGTGCAGTGTTAGAGAGCAGATCTTTTCATCTATCTAATAACAGAGGACGGGGGGAGGAAACAAAGAGGCTTGAGTGACATCAGCCAAACACAAGTGCGCAGACACACAAAAGAAGGATACACACACATGACAGACTAATAGCCTCCGTGGTAGCGGCCAGCAGTGACTCCAGCTGCACGAGGAGATACTGTACAATCTACTCACAGCATCACACGCACTCACACACATTGCATCGATTAAGCAAATGAATAAGCAGTTCATGTTCATGCATGGGTGTGTGTGAATGGGAGAGAGATGGTTGCTGTCTTGGTTCTGTCCACGCCCACATGGTAAAGGCTTTGATTTTTAAGCAATAATTTGTCACATAAGAGACAGATTTACACCTCTTGAGTGACTTTCCTTTGCTCTCTGAGCAGGTGTGTCTACACCCTCTAGTGGTGAGAAGGTCAAAACCTGACCTTTCATCCTCAATGCAATACTCACAATGTGATGCAAATAATAAACTCTCAAAACGATGTCTGAAATGAAACCTGTTAACTTCTTAAATTAGTCAAAAAGTAATATTTGTTTATGTCAACTTTGCCAACCTCGTAGATTCTGCTGCAGTGTTGAAGTGTTGAGTAGATAAAGACAAAAATATTTCAAGTAAAAGAAAATTAAAAACATATCAGGGGACATGACGCTATGTGTTAAGTGACTATTTTGGTCCAGTCCTAGTTAAATACATACCTGTGTGTGTAAATGTAGACTAGTTTTTTAGAACAGTTTTTAAAATGCAGAATTCCCATATATAAGGGAACAATGTATTTTAACTTTTTCTAGATGAGTTATTTTTGAGTAAATGATTCATTTTTACCACAGTTTTAACTACTCTTGTAAATGTAAATGATTTATTTATACCACAGTTTTATTTACTCTTATAAATGTAAATGTTGACATTACTGTTATGGCCATTTAAAGGTTGTATTAATCACAGACGTGCATGCAGAGCTGAGGGTTAATTTTTGAACCTAGTGTGCGGCTGACAAAAACAAATGCATACGTATAAGAGATATTTTAAAGTGTTTGACCATGTTTTTTGGTTCAGTCCTCCTGCGTGAAGCTGGGACACGTGTGGTCGAGCTTCCTGTGATGTTTGTGTGCGTATGCGATCATTAGGTTGCACAGTTCACTGACAAACACCGCCTTTTGAAACATTAGCCAGAGATGCTCGCTGCACTGCTGCTGCTGCGGCTGCGGCCGCGAGGTGTGCATTACAAGAAGATGACAGATGATACAGTGGCCAGGTGGAGGAGAGAGAGAGAGAGAGAGAGAGAGAGAGAGAGAGAGAGAGAGGGAGGGGATGGATGAGATGAGGAAGACGATGAGGAAGGGTAGCTGAAGGTGAGAGATGGTCAGCAGGGAGTGGGTCTGTCAGTGCCTCTGTGTCTGCTACAGCCGGTTCCTCTTCTTCAGCATGTCCTGTAGGTAGAGAAGCTGTGTTTTTCAACTGCTGTGTGACAATTCTTATTATTACTGTGTGTGTGTGTGTGTGTGTGTCTGTTTGTGTTTGTGTTTGTTTAAAAGTCACAGTTTCCATTCCTGCAGGTGTGTGACTTGAACAAATGAGCAAAATAACATCATGCAGTTTCAATTCTATAGTTAAAAGTCTTATTATTAAAGAATTATTTGATGAAAAGTTACTCAACAGATCATCATTGTTACTTGCAGTCTCATTTGTGATGAATATATGGAGACGACCTTATCATTTATTTGTATGTTTGTAGTGTTTTGCTATCCTGTGTGTGTATATGTGTCTGTGTGTGTGCCGGTACCTGATAGTACACGCGAGTAAGGTCTTTTGTAGTGTGGTGTTATTTTGGGGTTTCTGTTACTTGATCAATGGCAGCCATTAGCACCAGCAGCTCGCCAGAGAGTCACTTATGTGAGCAGTGGAAAGAATGGTCAGTGAATATTGACCCTGAATAGGAGCGTGTGGAGCAGTAAAACTGTAATGACAACTTTTATAAGACAGGAGGGTGAGAACAGGGTCGATCTAAATGAAAAAAAAAAAATTGTTTACTTTTGTTTCTGTAGCTTTAAAAAGATTTATGTCTTCAAAGCACATTTTCCAATTCCAGAAAAAGCCCAGTGAGTGTAGATTCTGACGTGTTCTACTGAGGGTGATCTCAGGAGGAACAATAAAGATTAGTATTGTCCCACAGGAGTTCAGTGATGTGAAAACGTTCACTGGAATCTGATGATTCACACTGACGTGATTGTTCTCCTTAAGCTGACGTCCTCTTGTCCTCATCTTATCATGTCTTTAATTCACTACATCCCTTATCTGGCTCTGCATCTGCGTCTCGCTTGTGGTATTAAACGGATTACATAGTTAATGCCTTGTTGCTCATATCACATTATAAATAAGAGGAGGGAGATACTGGAGAGAGACACAGATCTTTGATCAGGAGCTTCTCCTGTGATTCCTCTGCATTCAAACATTGACTTCGGGTCTGTGAACACAAAATAGTCCTGGTGGATTTTCTACCACCTGAGAAGAATAATGAGCTCCCGAAATAACATCATTATAGCCAAAATACAGTGGTTATGTAAATGAAATTGACTGGTCTTTTCACAGGAGGCAGATTTATTCCCAATAACATAATTTCCTCTCTCATCATCCTCCTCTTCCTCACATGTACTTCACACACTGGTATAGTGACATTAGATTAAGATGGAGCTAGAGATAAGGTGACTCTAATTCTTGTTATTTAATTAATTATATATAAACACGCCCTGGTACATACAGTAGAACAGTATTTATGATTTTCCTCCATTACCACTACCACAGTTTTGAGAACCATGGCAGTATAGGATATCATATGTAGGACAGCTCATGGCCAAGTGGAAAGGAAACTTGTCTTGTAACTGTAGGGTTGCCAGTTCAAGTCCCCAACAGTTTAAAGGACCCCTGAGTGAGTGTGACTACCCACTGCTCCTAGTAGAGGATGGATTAAATGCAGAGAAAGAATTACCCCTAGGGGAATAATCACTTTCTACCAGTTTTTATAACTCTGAATATTATAATATGACATTTTTTTATATAATAATATTCAGAGTTATGAAAACTGGTAGAAAGTGTCCAATTACTGCAGATACATTTTGTTTCACTTCTAAGTAAAGCACATGCACGACAATTCTTTGTTTCTTTGACTGCTTGCACGGAGAAGTTTAAATCTTCACACACTTAGTTTTTTACTCTCTTTAACACTGTCAGAAAGTAATATATGTGTATATATGTGATGCTTTTTGCGTGTGGTTCATTTATTTATATAGCACTTTTCATACAAATGTATTTAGTGCTTTACGTGATAAAATCAAGCCTCACCTCCAACATGGACCATAATAACTAAAAGCGGCATCCCTGTATGGTTACGTGTGTTGGCTGTTAAGTGAATTAAACATGTCAAAGGACACTGATATCCAAGCAGTGTGTGTGTGAGACAGAGAGAGAGAGAGAGAGAGAGAGCATGGATAAAGACTTCTGTCTTACATGCAGCAGCACTGGATTACGTTCTGCTTGATTAACATGCTTTTCATTTCACATTACTCATTACAGAAGAAAGACGACATAATGATCAACCATTGTGTAATTCCCTATCATTTTCTACTTAATTGTCTTGACTGCTTCACATTTCAATTACCAGTATCAAGCTCATAATAGCTCATTTAGGTCAGCTTCACTTCATTTGTCTTCTTTCTTTTTTAATGACTCTGACTGCCTTCATTCTTCTTTTTCAGGTCCAGCTGTCCAGCGCCAAGTCCAGAATGGGCCGACATCAGATGAGATAGATGCTCAGAGAGCGAGGTAAAAAAAGAAGAAGAAAGAAACATACACTACAAGACATTTATTAAAGAGATTGAAGCCTCTGAAAACACTGATGTGGTGAATGTGTTAGCAAGTGAAGTTAAATTCACGTGCAGGATATGTGGAGCAATATTAACTGGAGGTCATTGTCCACATGGAGACTCTGCTTTGTTCTCCATCAACTCCTGATTGAAACATGTCTAGTTTTCAAGCCTTTTTAAAATCAACAACACAATCAACAACAGTCAGAATCTATCAGTTTAGAAAAAAAACAAACCAATATCAAATAGTTCCACAGCTGCGGTGAGATTTCAGTCTAAAGTTGTTATGTTACTTCAGTTTTCATTCTCACTGTGGTAGAAAGTTATGTTTTGGTGAAGGACACCATCACCTCTAACAAGAAGAGATTGACTAAAGGTCAAGTGTGTCAAATGTTGCAGAAAATACTTTAATTTGGCATAAATTGATGATAAAATACTCATAATTGCCATTTATATTATGAGTTCTTGTTTTTCACCACCCCAGAATAAGCCTTTCACATGTGGGTTCAGCTCTACGGAGGTCACTATTTTTGGACCACCATGTTTACAATAACACACAATGTACAAACTAAACATCTCTTAAGTTTTGATGCTAACTGAAAGCTACATAGTTCTTCAACACACCTGGAAGGTAAAAAACACACACACGGCAGGGAATAATCCAGAGTGAAGTTTTGACAAACAGAAAATATTCTCTGTTTCATTTAGAGCTCCTCACCGGTGACATTTAGCGTCTGTTTCTGAAATGTTTTCTGTGGAGACGTGTCATATTTCAGTGCAGCTGTCGTGGCTCCTTCAAGACATTTTCACTGATTTACTCCCAAACCAGTGGATGAACTTTAAGGGAACCCAGTCTCAGTGGGTTGTATGGTTAGGAGGGTCTCACAGTGTCTCACAACCTGTCACACAGAGAATATGGACTGTCACAGCTGAGATCAGCAGCTGCTGTTTCATTTCTCTCCTCTTTTATACTGCATCAAAGAACTACCTCTCATGGAGAAAGACAGTGAGCGTATAAAAAAAAAAACAGCCCAAGCACGAGAAAGAATTTTTTTCTGCATCACAGTTGCAGATTTAGGAATCCAAAAGTATGGTTAATGGAGTAAAGTGATGCTGGAGCCAGTTTCCATGGCTCAGTGAGCAGCCTGCATTTCTGCCACTGTGGCTACTCTTCTTCCTCAGAGACGGACTCTGGCACAGCGAGGCCTTTGTTTCTGTTTTTAAACCTCTCCCTTCTTTGCCCATTGGTTGGAAGGCCAAATGCCAGGGCTTAAGAAGAGAAAAACAACCTTTCCTGATCCCATGTCTGCTAAATTGTTCCTGTTCTGCACAGAGGATTATGCCTGTGATTGTCAGGGGAGATTGTGTGTGCTTATGTGTGTGGTTCAGGTTTGTGTTCATGCAAATGCAAATGAGTTTGACTGAGCTCTCTCTAGTGGTAGCGAGGCAGTATTGCTCCGCAGCTCCGCTCCTGCTGTGTGCTCTGCTGTCACATCAGTGAGGCTGCTGGCTCAGCACTTCAACACACAGCTGGAACATCCCACTTCCTCTCCATAAGCTGTCTCCTGCACTCTCTCTATCCTGTGCAGTGAAATACATGTGGGCTCTCACATAAAACAACAGAGATGTTAGGGAAGATGGGGGAGGTTTGGTGGTGAGAGGAGATGGATGGAGATCAAGGAGAGTGAGTTTGGGGGAAACTGTGCAGTGATGTCAAAAACATTACGTGGAAATTTGCTGACACGTGCTTGACTGAAAGTCATGTAGAGTCTACAAACTACACAAAGCTGCTGCAGCTACAGTGACGGAAACAGACAAAATAATTACGCCTGCCACAGTTTGAAGCACTTTTGGTTAGCAACCGCTAGAACACAGCGTTTCAAAGCATTTAAGTCATTCGATATAAATTAAACCTATCCGTATAACTGAAAAAGGTGCACTTCCAAAATACTTGGTAGTTTATTGTTTCATTTTGTTTAATGCTTTCTTACCACTAGAGGAGACAATGTGATAAAACAGCATGTTTTTCCTTCATCATCCTCTACCAGAGGCCTGGGAGCCTGAGGGTTCTGCACAGTATCTTAAATGTTCCTAGGACTGCACTCTTGTGGTCGAAGATCTCAGATGTTGTTCCTGGAATCTGTTGGAGCCACTCTCCCAGTTTGGGGGTTACAGTTCAACACTCTTAACTCCTTGGTGTTTCTCAAGTTTCTCATGTTCCTTCTTCTTGATGTTGCTGTCCGCTACCTATCGACACCCACTATGTCCAGTTGATCTGCCACCACCAGAATGTCTGCATTGACCTGGAAGTCCCATAGGATCTTAGCCCTGTCATTGTCAACCACCTCTGTAGGCATCTTCCATCTTGACCATGGAACTCGGTGCAGATGTTCCTGTAACACTATTCCAGCCACTTGGTTGTGGTGTTCCATGTACTCAGCCGGCAGCTTACACCCTGCTGCGATGTGCTGCATCTTTACACAGCCTACACTGCCTGGTGTGATAGACCTCAGCCTCTCCTGATCTGTTGCATAGGGCCTGATGATTAGCATCTGCCTTCTCCACCCGTTGTGTGATTGTCCGATATAATACATGCATGAAAAGAAAATGATTGCTATTGATGAAAAAACATTTACTGCACAACGGGTTGGTTGTTTACTACATTTGAAATCAATAAAATGACAGTTTGACAGAGTGACCTCACTGTGTCTCCTTAGGCAGATGATGGAGCAGCAGCAGCAGCAGATGCAGGCACACATGGAGCGGGAGCGACGGTCCTCTAACTCAGGTTCTTATATAATACTGCATGTTTGACTGACTCAAAGTGCCCATTGAATCCAAATACTCGTGTGTACATGTACAAACAGTTCATGAAGTTTTCTACATCTTTCTCCTCAGGTTCTCCTTTCCAAGGCCATCCTGCTGTGCTCTCTGTGGCCCCACCAGTAGCACCTCCCCCAATGAACATGTGTGGCCCACCTCCCCCAATGAACATGTGTGGCCCGCCTCCTCCAATGAACATGTGTGGCCCGCCTCCTCCAATGAACATGGGTGGCCCACCTCCTCCTCCACCACCACCAGGACCTCCTCCACCTTCAGCAGGTGCATCCCAACCTCCACCGGGGGACGAGTCCTCCTCAGCAACGGGACTTGCTGCCATGATTGCTGGAGCCAAACTGCGCCGCGTTCAAAGAGTGAGATTATGAAACTGCTCTGAACCATTCTGAATAAAAGAGGCTTCTTTTTTTTTTACCAAACATGGCTGATACAGTATATTTGAAAAGTTTACTATATTTACTTATTGGAAAGCAACAATATCCCCTCTTCTATCCTCTACACTCCTCTCCTCTGCACTTGTCTCCTCACCTTTGTTCTCCTTTCCTCTCCACAGCCGGAGGACAGCTCTTCAGGCACCAAAAACGAAGCCAACCGAACAAGTGGAGGGAGCGGGGGACTGATGGAGGAGATGAACGCTCTGTTGGCACGAAGGTCAGAGCAAATAACTGCAAACGAAACTACAAATCCATTTTTATTGATATCCTGCAGCTATGTTATTACAAAATAACTGCTCATTTAAGTCTTCGATCTATGTGTGGGTTAGGATTCATTAGCTAATCCATTGACAGACGTGAAATACCATGCTCTAATTTGAGGCTGCGTCTTTTTTCCCCAGAAGAAAAGCAGCTATAGAGAAGCCTGAAGAAAGCCAAAATGTGAGTGAATGGAAAATAGTGATGGTTTGCAATAAGGTTAATGTTCGTCGTGAGATTTACTGCAGTCATTAGCGTTGGTGATAATGTTGTGGTAATTAGATGAGCATGATGATCGCTGCCATTTCGCTTGTATCTTAATTAGACTGATTTGCACAGTGATTCAAAATGTGGAAGTATAGAATTTACGTGACATAATTGTACTGTTTTAAACAGGTTATATTAATAAAATAAAAGTACCATGCCACATATGAGTGTCCAATTGATCATAATAATAATTTCTGTGACTGTAGTGTAGTGATGCTTATTGATTGCTGTGTCTTTCTTTAGGATGATCCAAATTCTCCATCACCCAGTACCCGGGGTGGACAAAACGCCACAGGTGGGGGAAACTAAACACATGAAACTATTATAACCACCATGCAAAGTGGTTTGAATAATATGATGTAGGGGATTCTGGAGTCTACCACTTTATCCTACACATGAGGGTCGCGGGGGTGGCTGGTGTCAATCGCAGTTAATATAGAGCTATACAACCATCCTTACATTCACGCCTACAGTCAATTTAGTGTGTCCAATTTGCTCCCAATCCCCAAATCTGCATGTTTTTGAACTGTGGGAGGAACTGGAGAACCCAGAGAAAACCCATGCACACATGGGGAGAACATGCAAACTCCATGCAGGAAGGCCCAGGTCTTCTTACTGCAAGATAAAAAATAAAAGAAACATACAGTGGACAGACACATGGAATATCTGTTACAAGCTTAACAAACTATATGTACAATAAAGGTGAAAAGTCCCATATTTCATGCATTTCAGCCAAAAACAGAATCAGAAATAATACCCTCGTCGATGTATAAATAATAGATGTATTCTCCATCTTTTTCTACATATAATCACCACTGTGTACGTGTGCCTTATTCTAACAACTGTGTGTCTCCTTTGATTTTTAGATGGTGCAAAAAAGCCGTGGGACCGAGCAAACTCTGCAGACAGATCAATGGTTTCCCGGTGAGACCTGGAAGCGGCGCAGCTTGTTAGATGTGTCAAGTATAACAACAGCAGCAAATCTGACAGTGTTTTTTTGTTATTATGCAGGGTACGGCCTGTGGGGAGTGGTAGTGACACAGACTCGTTAGACCTCGACAGAATGAAACAGGTAAAATTGACTTACCTGACAAAACTCTGCATAAGGCTTAGGCTTTTTTAATATTCATCTTATTTATTCCATGTGACCATTTGCTGTCCAAATATCGGGGTGGGGGAAACATGTGTTTTTTCTGCTATATTCTTGCAGTAAATAGAAATCTGTTTTTGTTTGTTCTTCACCAGGAAATCTTGGAAGAGGTGTTTCGTGAATTGCACAAAGTGAAGGATGAAATCATTGATGGTATGTTTAAATTTGCCTGGGAACACTAAAGAGGTGCCATCAATTAATTAATCAACATCTTCTTATTCACACTAGTGGATTTTCAATTAGAAATCTATCCAGTAGTTTGGAGTTTGGGGGTTATGTGGAGTTGTGACCACAAGGTTGCACTAGAATCCCTGAAAATGGAATATTCCATTAAAACCTCAACATCAATAACTTAGTTTATTTATAGTGCAGGTCAATTATATTGTTAACTGATTAAATGAAAAAAAACTAAGATATTTGTCATATAAGAAGAAAATTAGGAAAAACAAATGTTTAAAGATAACTGATTGGTAATGCAGCCTAAGAGATTGTCTAAATACATTTTTTTAGCGAACTGAAATAGTTTCTGTAACATTCCGGATTAATGTCATCATTATGAACTAGCAAATATTAAATTAGTATTAATAGGCAACACATACAGTATGTTACACACATTATCATATGTTAGTCTGTTATTATCTTTATGTGAGCAGTTACAAATCTACAGTCTACATCACAATTTTCCAATTATGTTTTTTGGTTGTTTACATGTTACACCGTTGGTAGAAGCTATACAGTCGACCTGACTTTGTTCTTATGCTCTCTGTCTTTCCAGCCATTAGACATGAACTCAGTCGAATTAGCACGACATAATCTTTCAGAGCCACTTTTCCCCGACATCAACCACTTTGTTGAACCATTGCCCATACAACAGCTGCTGTGGCCCTGAGGAGGAGGAGGAGGAGAAGTCAGGAGCCACAGAGGCCCTAACTGTGACATCCATTCACCCTGATCAGCTGTGGTGTTGGAGCAACGCAGCATTGTTGATCTAACACCTCAGACATGTATGTGTGTGTTTGTTTTGGAGACAGATGTGAATGGGGCACTCTCGCACTGATTACTCTGATTTCTTGACATTTTTTGTCTGTCTGTTGGCCCAGTTCACCCCTCTGTCCTCAGCCCAAAGGAAAATGTATATGACTTTATTTGCTTTGGGGTTTTTTTTTCCCCCCACTGGTTTGTTTTTAAGTTTTTTTTTAATTATTATTATTACTATCAATTCCATTCTTGTTACTGTCATTTTTATGATTGTAAATGTATTGTTAATATGAGTATATGAGTAGTAGTAGTGTAGAGAGAGCAATGGTAACAATGAGGAAATGATAATGAGAATATGATAGTAATGGTGATCATTATTGCACATCATTTTATGTCAGTCTTATTTTAGATTGGTTTGTTTAAGATACACCCATGAGCACATCAAAATTGTTTCTCATCATTAGATCTTAAACATTAAAACAAAAACAAAAAAGTTTTTATCCTTTTTGCCAGCACAGTTATGTGTGGAACCATGGCAGGAAAAAAACAGGCATGGACCTGACACCAATGGTGGAATAAACCTCTTTGGATATTGCAATGGTATGAAAAAAGAAAAGAAAAAAAAATACACCAGAGTATTTGTGATCATGTTGTTAATAAAATGTTTATTGGCTGCAAGGATATGGTGAAGTATTGTTCATTTTATTCTCTCCTTTTATGAAAAAAGTGCTTCCTGGTTTGAAAAAAAAAGAAGAAACGCACTGAGTTTAAAATGAATTCAAATAAAACTGTGAACAATGTCTTGGATAAATGAGGCCATATGTGATTTCTTCTGTTTGTTTTGGTGCTATTTTAATGAGTGTCTGAATGCAATTTACTTTTTTAACACAGAAATCTGTTTTTTTAAATGTGTGTGCGACAGAATTAACAGTGAGTGTGTCACAGAAAAGTGTGAAACATCTGCAGTGTGTCTGTGGGACCTTATTGTGCTGTGTTGCACACAGTGTAGGCAGCTATTTCTGCTTTGTAAGACTAAATACATGCAATAGATACCCACTGAAATATTATATAACATACTCTATTACTGTATTACAAGTTAATTTAGTACATTCTATGTACTATTTCACTTATATATACTCATATACAGTGCTTAACAAATGTATTAGTCATAAAAATTAGAAAAGTAAGTTTGAAAATTAAAATGACCAATAATAACTATATTTTAGCATCAAAAATATCATTTCGGCTAGAGAGCTTCTACATACTGGTGTGTTAACCATTACAGAAACATAAAAAAAAGATTTTTATAATTAATAATTACCAATGCTGTTAATTAAGGGCAGCTGTGGCATAAACCTTACTTTAGAGGGTGGTCTAATAAATGTGTTAAGCACTATATATATATAAGTATTTGTCATATCAGTAGTAGGGCTACACAATATATCAAAAATGTATTATTGTCACAAATAAAAAGGCATAGTTTACATACCACAAAAGATATATACAAATTGCAAAGTTTGTTTTGTTTGGCCATAAAGGTACGTATGTGTCTTTTTGTTTTATTTAATTGTATCATTTTCTCCTATTGCACACATTACTTATATTCCCACTCATACACCAACTACTTGAAAGAATTTATAAGAAATTGCCTTTACAGTTACAATGCAAGACAGTGCAGTTGAATTTAAATTATTATGTTACATAGCTACTTGCTTTCAGATTTATGTAAAAACATCCCGGTGGTCAGGCATGTTTTTTTAGGAGCAGAAAATGTTTATGGGGCAGTATTTCTCATCTTTTTCAATAAAAACAATGTTGTTGGAATTGAAATAATCCATTTTTTAGAGTCTACTGTACATAGGTTAGTATTTGCTGTCAAAAAGTCACCACTGTGTATCCATCACGCAGGTCATATCGTCATCACACTATTCAACACAGGTTATACATGTTTTCCTAATATAGATTTATGTACAGATGTGACAAAACATGTGAGGTGTGTTCCCTGATGCAGCTTCTTGTGGTAAAGTGTAATTTTACTGAAAACTATCTTGCACATATTCAGCTAAATTGTCCATCACTACCATCCAGTGGAAGGAGCTGGTGAACACATTGACGTTTTTTAACTTTAGATTTATTTGAGTTTTTTTTTTTAATATGTTTAAATATGTTAAAAATCACACACCATTATAAATATTTATAATTACAATAAAAGAACACCAGTCTTTCATAATAGTAATAATACATAAATAAATTACTTTTGGACATGACGAAAAAAGACGTCTAATCAGATCGAGTGAAAATTATGTTTTTTTCTTAAAAAAAATAAAACTGATATAAAACATTTAGATCAGTTTATGATTCTATATAATGAGTGGGTTTATGAACTGAACCTTGCGCATATGCAGACTCTAACAGTCGGGTTCACCAAAGTCTCGCGATGCTTGTGTATGAAAGACCATAGTGGCGACGAGAAGTGGCGTAGGCCGAAGAGTTGTTATCGAAGAAGAGGGAGTAGAGACGGGAGCAGGAACAGAGCAGAGCAGGGGGTGTGTGAGTCTGTTTGTGGTTTCCAAAACAGGGGCACAAAACGGCGTGAATGAAAGAGGCAAGCTGGCGGACTACAATATGGCATCCGGAGATACTCTGTACATCCAGACAGACGGCTCGGAGATGCCGGCCGAGATCGTGGAGCTCCACGAGATAGAAGTGGAAACGATACCGGTGGAGACCATTGAGACCACGGTGGTCGGCGGGGATGACGACGACGACGAGGATGATGAAGACGACGAGGACGACGACGACGACGACGATGGGCAACCCATGATCGCACTGCAGCCGCTGGTGACAGACGACCCCAGCTCGATCCACCACCACCACCATCATCACCACCATCACCAGGAGGTGATCTTGGTCCAGACCCGAGAGGAGGTGGTTGGCGGGGATGACTCGGACCTGCACACGGACGGCGGCGGGTATGAGGACCAGATCCTCATCCCGGTACCGGCCCCGGGAGTGGAGGACGAATACATCGAGCAGACTTTGGTGACTGTGGCTGGGAAAAGCTCGGTGGGTCGGATGAAACGGGGAGGCGGCGGCAGCGGTGGCAAGAAAGCGGGTAAAAAGAGCTATCTAAGCGGCGCGGAAGCAGGCGGAAGAAAATGGGAACAGAAGCAGGTGCAAATAAAGACACTGGAGGGGGAATTTTCTGTCACGATGTGGGCATCGGGTAAGTAACGCTAGCCCAGCCGCGGCTGCCTGTCAGTTTGGTTGTTAGTCGTTGTACGAGGCCTCATTGCCAGGGCGTTGTCCTGCTGCACCAGACTAGTTCCTGGAGTGCTCCGTCGCATCGACGCGAAAAGCGACAAAATAATGCACGTTTTCGATGCAGAAGCTGACAGTTTCACGTCGATATGTTTTTGTTTTGAAGGGAGGCCATGTTTTAGGTGTTGCTGGGCGCCGCCATATTCCCCGAGTCTAGTAAGTATGGCGGCGGCCCCGAAAAAATGGCGATAGTCGCGGCCAGGCAGAGATGGCGGCGGTGCTTTGGTGGAGAGACAGTTGTTAACTGTAGGCCGCAATGCTGTGGCACACGTACCCACACAACTACAGCTACTGAAGCCTAGAAGTAGTATGTGGCGTTTGTCAAAATTTGTGGAGAGATTATTGAACAGAATTATGAACAATATTCCGAGTAGCTACTTATTAATTTAGCAGTTAGCTTAGACTGCTCGGTGGTAGTTAACCAAGCAGCTATGCGTCCGCTGTCCGTGCAGTGTGTGTGTACGTGCTCGCGCTAACGTATAAACCGCCTGAGATACAAACGAGTGTTTCTTTATCGAGGGATTCATAGTCACATAAGAGCGACAGTTTATGATTCACTTTAATCCAGTGCCTCATAACAAAAGCAGGTTAGTCCCCACCTGTTATTTAGTAGGTGTTCATTATGTGTTTACTTGGACAGCTGTAGTGTGCAGCGAGTTTGCTGCTCTCTGCTGGTTGATATAGAGTAAGTCTTGATAAATGCACATGTGACTTTAATAACGTTTTGTTAGTCTATTCACTTTATACGTCGGTTTTGCTCCTGAGTGAAAGTTGAAGAAACCATTTAGCTGTGGTTTTAATCAACACTTGTTAAACAGGAAACATTTAATACAAATTTAGCTGAAACAGCTGTAGCAAATACTGTATATGTGAGTGTTTGCTCACTGCATAATATGATGTTGATGTATTGAATTATATGTACTTTATAAGTGTAATAAGGTAAGTTGGATAGTCCTGGTAATAAATACTAAACATGCATTTTAACACCCATGATTATGCAACTTTGATCAATATTGACGATACTTATACATATAAGCCCTGTTATGTGCTCTGTTATGTTTTAAATCTTTATCGCAGTAACATATAACTGAAACTTGGCGGAAACAATATTGACAATATCAATATTGTGTGGCTTTAATAGGTAGGCACGACGTGCATTGTTAATTTAACTTAGTCAGAACTGAAACATTTTTAGTTTTCACTGCAAATTACATATGGTACCAGTCAAATGTTGTGGATATTGTCATTATTTGTAACATTATGAGTAGTAGGTGTGGATAAACATAGTCAATACCCTGCTGTTGATGTGTAGAAATAGCTCATATTATTGTATCACTATATTTCATACTACATCAGTAATGCGACCTCTCCTTTAAGCTGAGCAGAGTCAGATGTTTTCAGCCCCTCAGACCTGTAGTTAAGGAATCACCAGTTTGTTATCGGTTCAGTCTCTGTAATGTTTTCCTAGATGACAATAAAGACATTGACCATGAGTCAGTGGTGGAGGAGCAGATTATTGGGGAGAACTCGCCTCCGGACTACTCCGAGTACATGACGGGGAAAAAGTTACCCCCTGGTGGCATTCCAGGAATTGACCTATCAGACCCCAAACAGCTGGCTGAATTTGCCAGGTGAGTGTCAAAACACAAACCTTGAGTACATGCTTTTCAATGAGATGATGCCACAACTGTCACATATTGTGTTGTCTTTTTGTTGCTTGCAAGAACAAATGCTTAGAATAAAAACAATTTAAAAAGGACAAGATTTAATTACTTATTTACTGTAAACTTTAAGCTCAAAGTCTGAACAAACTATTGTACTGTATCTATTGTGTTATATGTTATTTTTGTTGGACTCTCATAATAAAGCAGAGTGTTTCTGTGTGTGTTGTATAATCATTTAGCCTTTAAAATGTGAAATGACCTAATTAAATTGCCTTTCCTCATTTAGGAGTGTACGCTTTAGAGGAAAGGCGCTAAACTGAGTCAAGTAGTGATTAGCAAAAAATTTGGGCATTTTTTGAAACACTGAAAGAATAGATAAGTTAAATAAGTTTTTGCTCTCCTGTAAATGTGTTTTGTCTGCAGGGGAAAAGTCTAACAGGAATATTTCTGCTGTAACAGATAACAGATTTGTCCATTTTCAAATTAAAAACAAATTATTAAAATGCCTAAATGTATATTTATTTTTGATTTGTCTGAACAGAATGAAGCCCAGGAAGGTCAAAGAGGACGACGCTCCCCGAACGATAGCTTGCCCTCATAAAGTGAGTCTCTAACAGGGTTAATAGTAATACTTTATAATTATTTAACAGTGAAGAAAGCACCCAAGTGTAGGGGTTTCCATGTACTCACAAGAACATTAAGGCCTTTTACCTGCTCTACATGTTTAGCTAATGTGAAGGGTTTGAATGTGTTTTAGTGTGAAACTGTAAAGAGTATATTCTCACCTCAGCTCACCTTTTAAAATATAAATATTAAATTAGGCTTAAAACAAGAGTTTTTTCTACTTCAAATGTCCTCAGGTTGAGAAACATGTGAATCCTGAGGCTAATCACGTGAACCAAAAACAAATTAGACTCAGTAGTTAGTATTCATAGTGTTGAAAGGTAAAAGCTAAACAGGAAGAATATATTGAGCATCCACCAGAGGACAACTCTGCTGGTTGCAAAAATTAACACTGTTTGAGTGGAAGTCTATGGAAAAATTCATTTACACTTGATTTACAATGTCCGTTAACATTTTCCTTGGGAATGAATGGTCTCAATCACTACTTTCAGATCTTCTCCACTTGAACATGATGTCAATTATATTCCCATTTTGAGGAAAACAGACGTTAAAGCACGTTAAATGGACACTGGTGTGATGGTATCATCTAATACGAGCCTAGTTGCTGGGGGCGGTGAAATCTCAGAAGACCTATGATGAAGAATTTCTGATTTTCACGAAAATAAGAATTGTTACATCTTGCAGAGTTTGTGTGTCAATCTGTCCACACTTTCCAAATTAGAGGACAACCCCAGCTGAGATGATTCTTTACAGCACATTGCAGAATAATTGGTGCTGTTGAAGATAACTAATGAATAATAGCTTAAAAGAAGCACTGGACCAAAGTGTGTGGAAGCCGCACAGAGGAAGCCTCTGCTTTGCCAAACAATCCTCACCAAAAGTCCTAAAGTTAGTCAAAGAGCAGTTAGACAGTCCTCAGAGCTACTAGGGAAAAACTCTCGCAGACTAATGAGGGCACGGTAGAATTGTTGTGTTATTGTTGGCGCCGACTGCACACAAACATAAAAACATCCTCCAAAAGCTTAGGGGGCACCATGTTTTGAGGCTGCATTGCTGCCGCCGGGCCTGTACAGCTTAACACCATTGAGGGGAGAATGAATTCCTGAATTTATCAAGGTGTCATACAGGATAACGTTTGTATGGCTGTCTGCCAGCTGCAGCTTAGTCGGAGCTGTGTGATGCAGCAGGGCAGTGACCTTACACACTGAAGGCAGTCTACTACAGAATGACTTCAAACAAAGAAAATCTGCTTCTCGGGTTGGCTTAGTCAGAATCCAGACTAACCTGATACAGATGTGGACTGAGCTCAGAGCTGTGTTCTAACCAGATGATACAAGAATACGTCTGAGCTGACGCAGGTCTGCTCCAACATTCCATCTGAACATTATGCAGAGCTGATCTACAGGGACAGAAAGAGCCTTTTGTGGCTACTTCTGCCAAAGAAGTTTTCAGCCAATTATTGCTTCAAAGTGTTCATTTAGGTTTTTTTTTTTACACCAGCGCTCTACCTGTTTATTGGGTTTTAGAAAAAAAAGACACGTTTTTGTCTATACTTCAGATCGAAAAGTATATTTTATAGACAGACAGACGACGACTTTATTAATCCCTTTGGGAGGTTCCCTCGGGGAAATTAACAGCTCCAGCATCCACACACAGCACTGTTAAATAAATAAGTTATATTTAGATTTGTCGTTTACAACCTTCATGCAGACCATGTGCCTGTTTGTCAACCTTGTGCTGCACTTTCCTTTGGTCCTCAGGGCTGCACAAAAATGTTCAGGGATAACTCGGCCATGAGGAAGCATCTCCACACCCACGGGCCCCGCGTGCACGTCTGCGCCGAGTGCGGCAAGGCCTTCGTCGAGAGCTCCAAACTCAAACGTCACCAACTTGTTCACACGGGAGAGAAACCCTTCCAGGTCAGCATCTGGACCAACGGCACACTCCTGCACAAACACATCAGCATAAACACTTTTAGTCAAGTCACTGTTTAAAATCCTTTATCTTACTGAACACCCATAATGATGTAAAGCTGCTGCACTACTTGGATAAATCACTTCCTGTAACATTTCAAGACTTACTGATATGCCAGTTAAGATAAAAAATATTTTGACAGTAAAATAAGTTTTTGCTTTCGGTCTATGGAGACCCAACTCCTTAATTACTGTAGTTTTGCCCCTCAAACTTTCTGTTCTTTCCCATACAATGTTTGCATTTATGGCAGCAGCAGCAGCAGCAGACTTAAAAAAAAAAAAAAAGAGTCCACTGATGAGTCCACTGTGAACTGGTTGTTGTTTTTACTGGTTAGAGTCATGACTTGTCACAAATTGGGCCGAATGAGTTTTATTTTATGTCGAAATCACAATTTAAAATCCAGTTAGCAAATTGTGAAGGCTGCAGTTTATTTACTTGATTTTTTTTTTGCTTGTTCTATACCAATGTGAAATGTAATTCCTATAAGCTGGGAGCACTTCATAGAGTAGTTAATGTTTCGATGGCGTCATGGGGCAATGCTCCATCATGTTTTAAATCAAATCCATTCTGGATAATTTTACAGATTCATTCGCAATCACAGTATCTGCCAGGAAAATTGAAATTGGATCTTTTCCCTAAATCGTTCATGCCCCGTTACTAACGGAGTTTATCACCGTAGCTTAGCTGGAAATCCAGTCAACACAGTTACTGTTAGCTGATTCAGTTCACTGTCTTAAGACTGCATTAAAATGCATATCATCAGTTCACACAGCTAATTTAGTTCTGACATATCCCTGTTTGGCTGCATATGCACTGTTAGCTTATTTATATATATATATATATATATATATATATATAAAGTTTTCACATGCTATTAAAATAGGTTTGTTTGGTGAGAACTAAGTGATGAGTTTGGCAAACATATAGCGTTGTCTTTTAAAGTGTTGGCTGAGGTGTAAACATTAAGAATAGATACAGAGTTGCACGAAACAAGCATTGGGTAAATACTAAATGTGTTTTAAATATCAACTGTATCCAGACACAGGTGTAAACAGTAGTTAGTGGCTGACTGATGTCACACACTGACTCTCGTTGTTCCTCTCATTTTCTTCAGTGTACGTTTGAAGGCTGTGGGAAAAGATTTTCTCTGGACTTCAACCTGCGCACACACGTGCGCATCCACACTGGAGACCGGCCCTACGTCTGCCCTTTCGACGGCTGCAATAAGAAGTTTGCCCAGTCAACCAACCTTAAGTCTCACATTCTGACACACGCCAAAGCCAAAAATAACCAATGAGGACCCCTCCCACCAGTGTCGGGCCACACAGGCGGAGAAAAAAACAAAACAACAAAAAAACGAGCATCCTTTTGGCACACGTGAAACCTCTTTTGAAGACGGAATGAAAAGCTTGAGACTTTAATGGATTTATATCACAAAAATCTGACTGATTAAAAGACTTTAAAAAAAAAAGAGAGAGAGAAACACTGAAAATCGGCTAGTTTTCCTGCATCCCCCTTTTTTCTGCTGTCATATTGGATGACTCCCCCCCCACCCACGGCCCCGGCTGACACCCTCCCTTTTGTTTCTCCGGAGGCACTCACCTGCCAGAAGTTGGAACTCATGGACAAACATCAGAGACTTATTTTTACCAGAGTGAGCAGAGACGCAGCAGTCCTTTATTCGTAATTTTATTTTCCCGCAAGCTTTTATTTTCCTTCGAGTGTGCATATTGTACGCTCGACTCAGGCTACGATTGGTTAAATAATGATTTATTATTTTCTCCCCCCCCCCCCCCGCATCATGAGATCGTACCTATGATACAAAAAGTGTGACGTGTTTCACACGTATGAGAAGTTTAATAACAGCTGTATGTTTGCATTTCCATACCCTCTTTGGTTGTATTTTTCTCTAACCACACAATAATCTTGTATACTTGTATTGTATGGCTGTATTAAAATTATGTAGACATAGATAGAGGTGTGATTTAAAGTGTTTAACCAATTAAACTTTTAGTCATGAGTTGCTTTATATTTTCATTACACAGATGAACGAGTCATATAAACTTGTTCGGAGGCTGTCTCATTTAAAAGTATCTGAAGCGTACGTTGAACTGACTGCGAGAATCATCACTTTCTTTGTTAGAATGTATTGTACAGACGTCAACATTAACTTCCTTTGTTGGTATTTACACCCATGTATCTCAACTGCCCACAATAAACTGGGTCATTACAGCCCTGTCAAAATACACAAGGTTTTTACTAAGTGTATTATTTTTGACTGACTATGTCATTATATGCAGTATTTGCTGCTTTCTCAGGTGCACTTGTTTGATTGTGTGTTCATGCAAATTTCAGAAACTTCTGCTCTAAGTGTTTACAGAGAAAGGTGGGGAAAAAACGGAGAATAGCCAGTGAGCTGCAGTTCTCTGGGTGAGAAGGTCTTGCTGATGCCAGAGGTCAGAGGAGAAGGGCCTGGACTGGTTTGGGATCACAGAAAAACCACAGTAAGTCATATCATCACAGTGTTTATTAGAAATGCTATAAATTAAAAGTAATCTGCTCAGGGTGTTCCTGGAGAAGCAGATAAAAAATAAAAATGAAGATGCTGCTATAATGAAACGATTTCAAGCCTCCTAAAATGTTTGAATGTGTTTTTACAAATGTGCTTGTCCATTTTCAAACTTCACAATATGTTTGCTTTCCCCACAACAGCAACTTTTTAATGATGTCACATCCATTCCGACTGCATCGATTTCATTCGACTTCTGTTTTTCCCCCACAGCACCTTGAAGGCGACGCCTGCGTTCATCGCTCACGTCCTAAGAAATACCAACTGTCCCTCCTCTCTGCACACAACTCACCCCGACGCTGTCAGCGCTGGAAAACAACTACATACATTTGCTTTAGTGCTGTACGTAAGACGAAGAGGCAGAGGGAAAGGGAGAAGGCAGTAATGCAACGTTATGGATGCCAACTGCCATAAAACAGCCAACAAACAAAACAACAACAAATGAACAGTACGATATGTACGTTGTCTGAGTGTGTGAGTGTGCTTATATTCCCCAGGGGAGACATATACAGTGTTTGACAGACACTGTCAGAAGCTACTTTGCATGTAAACTGTGAGGCGTTTGAATTTAAATATTTAGAAGAGTAAAGAATCAGTGATTTGTACCAAATCAGCTTCGACATACAGAATCACAATTAATTAGTTGGAGTCTCCACAACCATGTGTGTATTAGTTTCCTGAAATTCAAATTAGAGGTCGACCAATGTCGGGGGGTTTCACTGGCCTAAGCTGTCTCAGCTGTCTCAGGCAATGGACAATGTTTGACTGATTTTCACTTTTTTTCCCTTCGTCTGATGAAATATAACATTTTAATAAGAAATCTTATACAAAATTGCTAAATATACATTGATTTTATCTCTGATCTGCATTTCATGTCTGCACCGTGGTGCACTTATATATTTTAAAAAAGAAATCACGTCTAAACTAAATGATTATATGAAATTGGTAAAATCAAAAGACTCTTCGTCCAATACTAATTCTCTCGATTAAATAACCTGCATGATTAATTTGGTCTGCCTCTAATTTAAATTCTCCACAAAGACAAACTTTCTTGTTGCTATTTGTGTCAGAACAAACTTTGTAAACGCTGCGTCAGCTCGTTGTGGTTTCTTCTTGGATCCCAACTTGTTTTTTTTTTTTTTTTGCAAAATAATTCCTCTCTGTTTTCTGCTCAGCCAAGCAGGATTAACTCAGCTGACTACCTCAGCATCCTGCCAAGACCCTGCTCCTTGGTCCGACTCTGGTCCTCCTGTTGCACAGTCCAGACCTGCTCCCACTGCCCCCTACTGGCAACAACGTGCACTACAGGCGGCGCTGTCCATGGTGCTGATCCCCAGGCCATACGTGTGGACACAACACTATCATCAGGCTAAGTATCTGTAAGTGTGAGTTTTTTCTCTTGAGACTTTATTTGTCCTCAGTGTCACACACACACACACATTGATCCAGAGACAAAAAGAGTGGGGGAAAAAACAACAGAAGTGAGTGAGTTACTTTGAATTCCTGCTCAGGAAATGAACTGATTCAACTCAAGTACATTCTTAATGTGTTATTGGCTTTTTAGACTCACAACAGCTCAGTCCGGGTGCTTGGAATTTAGAAACGGATGCTTTTTTTTTTTTTTATTGCAACCTGACAGTAACTTTTAACCTGTGTGTGTGTGTAAATGTTTCAGGTATAATTCCACTTGGGGGTTTTTCTAGGAGAGTTTTTATTCACACGATTGGTAGTTTTGATTGACAAATGCAGAGGAGAGTAAATGCACTACTTGTTATGCAGCTGAAGTCTGTCAAGGCTCCAACACCTGCTCTCTTTCAAATGCTTATTTCATTATGGCTTCACTCTCCCAGGAGTCAATGGGTGGTTTTTCGTTGTTGTTTTTTTTTTTTTTTTTTCATTTCCAAATCCTGTGTCGCATGTTTACCTGGACGTTATATTCCCTTTTTCTTCCTTTCTGTCTCTGCTCTGGCAAAGTCTCCTTTTTTTTTCAGCCGAGTGTGATCTCACCTACAGTCTCGGTTCCTGCATTTCCTTTCACCTGCGTCTCTCTCTCCCTATGTTGCACCGGCTGGGAGCAAACAAAGGTTTATCACCCTGAAGCATAGCAGGCATCCTCAGCATGAAGATAACCCACAGTAGCTGCACTAAACCCCTTCATCTGTGTGAGGAGAGACTGAATCAGGAAATCTGCACAGATCCACCCTCGGCCCTCTGTGCCTGCTTCTTATTTATTTACCTTTTTTAATAACACTCCTGCTGCAAGAATCTCACTCTTGCTGACGGTCGGCTTGTCAGGAGCTGTCGTGTTGTGTTCGACATAAATAAAACCCGAGGCAAACAACCACCAGAGTAAACACAAATTTGTGTAAGCCAGGGCTAACATTAATTTAGTGTATTTGTTCTTTTAAATCCACATAAATAAAACATGTTTCAACCCGTTAAATCTGTTCTGCAAACACACAGGCTTTCCACTTCATCCTTGGTGACAGCGGCTGCCGTGTTCAACACATCCATTGCTCTGTCACACAGTCAATTTGACTATAAGCCATGCAGAACAGTATAATTCAATTCCATCCAATCTGTAGGTCAAATCTCCCGATTGGAATTTGTTCTAGACATGTTTAAATCTCTCTGAGTGCATTTCTTTTTGCGGTGTGCATAGAAGGAGATGCTATTTCCATGCAGAAAAAAATGTTGCCAAGGTAACAGAGGAGAGAGCGAGGATGGGAATAAGTGTGTGTGTGCGAGGGAGAGGGAGAGAGAGAGTGAGGCTGAAATACCCCCTGCATACCACGACTGCCGCTGCACACGTAAAACACAGCGCTCCACCCTGCGTGTCAGCATCACCACAGTGCAATTTCACTCCGTGTAAAACACCCGTTACACATCTGAAGCCTGTCTTTGAACGCTCAGAACGTCAACACAGTTTTGTCTCCGTCTCTATTCACCGAAGCAGCACGACGTGGAACAGTGTACGCTGTAATTCATCTTTTACCTTCCTGCTCTGTCGTCGTCTCACCTACGGTCCCTTTATCAGCCCGTTTCTCTGTGTTGAGTGTGTGTGTGTGTGTGTGTGTGTGTTCCTTCAGAAGCCTCTTTTACGCCCATCTCCTCTCTCGAATTTAGGTAGAAGGGTGTGCACATTTCTGTACTAAATAAAGATACAATTGACACACTTTTAGTCACATTTATGTCGATTATTACTTCTTTTTGGGTCATTAATTGTGTGAAGAGGCTGTAAAATTCACACCTTTGTCATCATGAAATGTAAGGATTTCATTTGTTCCTCTGTTTTGCATCATTATCAATTTAATATCTTTGGGATTTCAACTCTAAAATGGCAACGTCTCCATCTTCTGTTTTCAGGGGTGGAGAATAACCAGGTGCAGGAACTTTACTGAGCTCTACTACAATTGTAAGGTACTTGTACTATTCTCAAGTATTTCCATTTAATCTTACTTCAATATTCCAAATACAGCACCTCCAAGATACAAAGCACTAGTTCCTCTACCACGGGTACATTCTTTTGCTATTGTTCTTCCTCTCATCCTCTTGACAGTTCAGTTTTTTTATGTGAGTATAACTTTGAAAGCAGGGCTTTGGCTTGTCATGGAGCATCCTTTAATTGCTATTTATACTCACGTATGGGACGCGAGCACTTCATCCAACAGTAAATGAGATTAATTAGTAATGAAAATATAGTTAGTTGAAGCTCTTCTTCTCGGTTTAATGTGGCGAGACTGCTTTGAAGTGTGAGGCTGTGTTGATTTTATAGCTTGGTTCTCTCCTGCCTCTGCACAGGCTGCCGTGAAGCCTTTACTCTGTATGCAGCATCTTTCTTCACCTTCAATAGCTTTGTTGTTTTCTTCATATTTTTTTTATATCAGATGCGTAAAGATTGATGTCCTGTTTTCTTTGCTTTCATTTGTTTATCATATTGTGTCAGGAGTGGATTGTGGTCGTCTGCATCTGTAATCTCCAGCAGTATCTTCCTCTCTCTCTCTCTCTCTCTCTCTCTCTCTCTCTCTCTCTCTCTCCCTCTCTGTGCTTCAGTCTCTCCACCGCCAGCCACCAGATGTCAATCACAAATCGACCTTTATTTGATTAATGCTTCATTTAAGGATGCTCATCACGTCGCCTCTTTGCCTTCGCGCGGTCACTAAAGGTGAACTCTTTGAAAAAAGACCTTGGCCACCGCATCTACATTTCAAATCAGCAACTGTACTGCGGCGCAGGGACATGATTGGCCTGTTTCGCAAGCGATGTAGAGCCAGTCAGATCAAAAGACCTTTAAAGCCTTGTTTATGAAGAGATACCTGACATTCTCAATTTTACCCACAGTGGCTCAATCCCACCAGCTGCAGCGATGACAACTGATCAAACAGCAGTTACAGGGTTACTGCAATGTTATATTCTGTCCGTATCCCCAAGTGTGTTAGCATCCACACAGTATATGCCCAATTAGCATGGAAATCATGTTAAATGTGACATCATGGTTTGATGTCTCAACTCAACAACCTCACCTAGATGTAGTCGCTCTAAGCAATAGATAGAATTAGTACTCCAATGCAGAGGTAATCTCCTAATCCTAGAGTGAGCTGGGATTGAAGACTTTTGGGGATGGAGAGATTCAGCTTGTGAAAAGCAGCCATGCTAAATGACCAGGGGTGCTTTCTAAGATTTGGAGGCCCCGGGCAAAAAGGTACCTGACCTGAGGGTAAGACAGAAAACACAACCAAGACGAGCGATTGGAATTGGGCCTAAGTTTCCAAACATGGTGTCATTGCAAAGAATGTCCCACATATCCAGATCTTATTCACTTATTCACTCGCTGCTCAGATCACGTTTCAATTTGTTTGTTGCACCTGCATCTGTGTTTGAAACAAACCTGGACACACCTACACGGTTACCAAAGCAACTCATCCAGATATGTCTGGACGCACAAATCCGCACAAATCAGCTCTCAGCTCAGGGACACAGGGGGATTGTCTGCTTTGCCTGCTCTGTTGCAACGCCCCCTGTTTGAGACCACCACTTAGTGTATATTGCAGAGAAAAATTGCGTGGCTCATGACCTCCTATCCTCCATTAGGCCTACCAGAAGCCTCAAGCGATAACAAGATTAGCATAAGCACTTTTAGTAAGTCTCCGTGAATAGGATCCTTACAGAGGCTTAGACTGTCGCCCCTCTCTTCATCAGCCACTGATACATAGTTGGGAGCACGCTGCCACATCTGTTTGGCTGCTGCACACTTCTCTCAGTGATCTTTAACACTGACAAATCAATGCCAGATCCATCATTGGGGACTTTCATTGCACAGACAGAGAACAAATCACTTCTATAGGCGATAGCAGCTATCAGGCAAATGGGCAGAAAATGGTTCCTAATGGCGCCTGGTACGTCTGGTGTAAACTGCAACCAGTCTCTTTGTCGTCCATCACCCTGGAGCATATGTAACTGAGAGACAGGAGGAAGAGGAGGAAGCATCTGTTCTTTCAGCGTGGGAACCCTTCAGGGGGGCAGAGTGATAATCTGGGTTCACGTCAAACCAAATCTGGTGTCTGTGCAGTGGGATGATGCTGTGTCATTAAGTCAGCGTGCGTGTCAAACACTGGAAGTTACTCAACACCCCCGGTCCCCCGTCTTCCAACTGGATCTCTTGTTTTCTGAGTCTCTGTCTGAACTTTGTCAAAATCCATAATGGAAGTGTGGCTGTTTCAAAGAGTCGAATGTTCACAACCCTTTTCATCAAACCACAGCAAACACACACACACAAAACACTGCTCAACGTGACCAGTAAACATCATAATACAACTCTTGGCATCATTAGTTATCAGCTTTAGTCATGAGTTTGACTAGACAGTAACAGTTGGTGCTGAGTAAACAAGGAAGTCTTTAGATTTGACCATTTCAATTATCTCGCCCCTAGCCCAGACTGCTGTTTTCCCAGAAACAGTGATCACATTCACTATTAATGAGCCATGATGTTCGTCCTGGACCCATTTACTTCTCTCAATAATGCATACTCTTCGGAATTGACTGCGCATATTTTACACTGTGCCACCCCCGCCAGTGTGCTCTCCCCTGGGAGGGATATCAGTGGTGTTTCGGTCACATTGCTATGAGGCCCTCTGGCTCTCTCTACATGTAGTAGCAGGGATAATGCTCACCAGGGAAACAATGTCCCATGTGACTCTGCCTGAGACTGCCTGCTGCGTGGAGATAATGAAACGCCGAGCTGCTTCGGCGTGGAGAGCCAAAGGTGCTAACACACTTGTTGAAGGACCTCAGTCTTCTTCAATTAAACCTCCTTATTACTCCTCTGTAACTGTGATTCTAATAGGCTCTTCAGTTTGCAACTATCTCTTTTAATAAGACAATTGACCACAAATTGGACACGTCAGTGCCCCTGAAGTGATTTCCCTCCACATCATACGCTTGTCATTAAAAGCAGGCAATTGCGGTATCGGAGGCCATGTTGGTTTAAGTGCTCCGTAAAGGGACTTCCTGTCAGAACCGAGTGAAACTCACACACAAAGGAATGAAAAGCCCATTAACAGTGACAGCACAAAATGAATTCAATCAGCGGAGCATTGACGCTATTGTTGAAAAGAGAGGAGGGAAAGTCTCTGACCCTGATACGTTTGAGCAGCATATCAAACCAGCTCAAACTGAGAGAGGGTTGCCATTGTGTCGGTCCAAGTCAGACTTTGCGGGATTGGCAGGTCCACTTCTCAAGTGGGTCAGCGGGTGGGTGGGTGGTTGTTGGTGGGTTGTTTCAGCAGCGTGGAGAGAAGAAGCGAGAGGAGGAGGGGAGGGGAGGGAAGGGAAGGGAAGAGGGAGTCAGACAGAGGTGACGGGAGGAGGCAAACGAGACAAGGGCCAGGAAACACATTATCAGGGTTTGGAAAGCGGGTCAGGCTTCTGTAGTGTCGTGAAGAGAGGCGTGTGGTTCTGATCATGCTGCAGGGCTCTGCTCATTGCCGGACCTGCAGCAGAGGTCTATCACCCCGCCTCCTCCTCCCTCCCTCACCCCCTTTTGTGAAGGTGCACTGAATACCGAAGAGCCAGAGGCTTCATGGCCGCCTTACAAAGGCTGCTCTTTTCTCTGTCTTCTGCAATCCTCGTTCTGTTTCACTCAGCATTCTCTCTTATTCTCCGCTCCCCGTGCCCTCTTCCTCTCGTCTCGCTTTCTCCATCTCTGAGCTGTCTTGCTTTCTTGTGTGCACCTCTCACTCCCTCTTTATTTCTTCATCCTCACCCCTGCCTCTCTGCCTCCCACCCTCCTTCTTTGCTGTATTTGTTTCACAAAAACCTTCCATATTCTCCTCTCTGCTTCACCTCTCTTTCTCTCTCGATATATATTTTTTTTTCTCTCTCTCTCTCTCTCTGTTTCCCCAGAAATGCATCTATTATTAACATACAATTTTGGCTCTTGCAAAAGACTGAACCAAGGTTCAGACCAAGCTCCTCAACATTTTAATCTCCCCATAATGAGCAGAAAATAATGAATAAAAGCCGACCAAGTTGGGGTGACAGCAATTAATTGATGCCTTGCATACTGTAAGTGTAGCTCATTTAAACAGGTTGCCCTGCACAGAGTCGTATTTCTAACCAATACGCTGTATCCCCCCGAGGTTTCATACTGTGAGTATACTAGTACATGTAGATAAAAATCAATATGGAAGCGTTCCACCACCAAAACACACAGTGAATCAGAGCTCGTATCCCGGCAGATAATGCATAATGTGTCCATCCGGCTACGAGGGGTAACGTTACTGTAATTGTAGAATTAGTCGTGCATGGGTTCCCACTGTCGGAGGGTGTGTTTAGTCTCTGTTGCAGCAGATTTCTGCAGTGAATGACATCCGAGGGCACATGCATAGCAGCGTCAGGCGTGTGCGGAGATGCACAGTGCGAGAGCCGTCCCCCAATGATTAGCATAGCTTCTTTTCATCATCTGCTTCCCTCCCTTCCTTTGAACAAACACAAGGGCTCAGGGCAGGGATCTGTCAAAGGTCCACCTCTTGCAGAGAAAGGGGAATTTAATGCTGCAAGACTACTGAAACCCTAAGTTCATTAGCATTTTGACTGATGGAGCTCTCTGGACTAAGTTGTTTTCTTCTTAAACGACTTAAAGGCAGCGAGTTACCGCCACTGATGTTTTAGACCATATATAAGAAGTGGGAATCTGAAAATGAAATAAAATCAAGTATATCTCCCTTTCATCACTGGTTTATTTATACTCGTAAACATCAAACAGAAACAACAGCAAAATCAAGAGCTGGCGTCCGTCCATACGTTTGATTATCGTTTCTCTTACATCGACAAGTCAATTTACAATGGATGTCACCAATGTGACACGGCAACGTCAGTAAGAAAAAATATGGAGATGAACTGTTCCTCCTGATCGCATCCACCTGTGATATCAGATTATTTCCTGCACGCGTCATGCTGTTGGTGTTGGTTCCATTGTCACTCAAATTAGTCATGACAGGAATCCTATCAGAGTTGAGTCTTTATGTAATTATGTGATAAAAATGTATCGATTCAAACCAGAGGGCAGTATAAGGCTGAGTCGACTTGTGCCACAAATATGCTGCATTGTGCTGTGTCTAGGAGTGTTGCTGAAGAAAAGATGGAGCTCTGTCTGTCTATTACATTCTGTTCCAACACCTCTGGGATGTAAAGCACGTCTGTAATCTCTCCAAACCACCGCCAAGGTAATTAAGACATGTCACCATCTGTCTGTGGAGCTGGAGACAGGAATCGTGTTCAAAGTCTACAGAGATTGTATCACTTTAAGTAACAGGCGATGTGTCTGTGAGTATATTAACTCCACCTCCTGCCTGTTTCCTCCTCGGTTATAATACAGTGTCCAGGATACTGCATTCAATACCACATGAACACTTATGGTTGTACTGAGATATACAGTATCTCACACAACTAAACATTTTTGTACATGACGTCGTTTTAAACATTGTTGTGCCTTTCATCAAAGTTTGATCAAATTTCGCAATAAAGAAGACTGATAGGTTATAAGGTAGTAAACAAATATGAAACGATCCCCACAACCCTGTATGCCTGCCTTGCCCTCAGATATATGAGAGAAGCTTACAGGTCCCTCAATAGAGAGCGCAAAAGCTCAAAACAAGGCGTAAAATCCCTGCCTGTTCCTCCACGGGCCACAATTCCAATCCAAGAAAACAAGAAAGCACGGGTTATAAACTCCAAATCATAAAGTGCTCTCCAGAAGCCACTCAGACTTGGAGAGCTTGTCTCTGGCCCGTTGAATATTTGTTGTGCTCTCAAGCTGCGGCAGCTCTCCACTCATCGATAGGCTGCGCTTGGAACGAAGACTGGCCCCAGGTTTGGGGTAGGCTACATAACAGCGCTCCCTATAAGAGTCTGCGTTAAGCGAGTGTCTGCGGTTCACCCTCGCAGCCCCTGCAGGCACAGTCATGTAATGTCGGGGGGCCTGGTGTGGTCGCGGTGCCCTGGGAGCAGCAGTCCACTTGGTAGGCTGGCCGGGAACGGCCAGAGCAACGGCGTTAGCCACTTTCATCTCTGACGAGTTATTGCAGTTCATGTTGTCAAGCTCGACATCTGCCTGAGCTTCAGCGCGGCGAGCCTCTGAGGGCTTTGGCGCTGCATTGGAGCGTTTGGGCCTGAGAGCACTGGGTGACGCTGGGTGCCAGCTGTGGCTGGCAGCAGAGGTAGAGACAGTGCAGTCAGGGACACAAGGTTTGGTTGTGGCTACAACGACTGGTGGCCGTTGCTTGGTTGGCTCCGGCGGTGGCAGGGAAACTCGAAGGCAGTCCTTGTCATTTTTCTCTGGACGTAGAACCTGCTTGGAGAGGGACTTGGGAATCCCACAGCCCTGTAGCTGTCCATCACTGCTCAGTGACCGAATATCCCCCATCTCTAGAGCCTGTCATGACAGGAGACAAGCAAAGGAAGAGAGGGAGAGGGAGAGAGGGATGAAAGCTATTCTTTTAGACATCCCTGTTTCAATATAGGCAAAGATAATGAGCAGCAAAACAAGAAAACAAAAGGAGCCATGCCAAACTGACCTTATCTGCATCTCCTTGGTTACACACCCGGTAGCGCACAATGAGGAAGATAATAAAAGAGAGAACTGAGGCCACAATAATCCCTCCAATGATAACCACAATAGTGCCGCCAAGGAACTGGGACTGCATGAAATGGCATCTCAGATACTGCGGCTCTGTGGTGAAGTGGACACAGCCTATCACCCTGGTGGCAGTCAGTGAGGTCACCTGGTCGTCATAGATGGCCAACACGCACAAGTCATAGTTGGTACCAGCTGCCAGGTTGTTTACCAGGATGTCCTTACTGGTTGGAGGGATCATTCTGAAAAGAAAGCAAGAAGGCTTTGTGAGTTTTGACATAGATTAGAGAGGGCTAAATGAAACAAGACAGAAGCAAATCAGATTATCCAGCTTATTGTTTTGTTGGGATGAAATGACTTGACAATCCTTTATCTCTCAGGGGGCTATTTAGGACCCGTAGGCATAATCTTCTGTGACATTTGATTTATTCTCCCTGCAACATTACTGATAAAATGTTTCATTTGCTATGGATGCAAGACACCTCAGCACTACAGGCGCAACTCCTTGACGTCTTCTAAATTTGGTAACCACTGCCAAACACCACATCTGGCTGCTGACTTTGATGTTTATACGAAAAAAATATATATAATTCCTGTGACATTGCTATTACATCACATTGATTAGCACTAAACACGTAGAGAATGAGGGCAAACGTGAAAGAATGCAGGGTTTTTTTTTTTTTTTTTTTAAATAGACATGTGAGAAGCTCTGGTTTTCTTTGTTAAACACTGGCTGACTCTGCTTTCATCTTCCTATCAGTCCACAGCTTAGTGCTGACATTCAGTTTTGATTTTGTCGATTAAGCATTGTCAAGGTTTTGCACATAGTAAATGGTTCACTCCTGCAAGGGCGGATTACGAGTCGAAGAATGAGAAGTCAGACATAATGCATTAGTCTGTCTTCCTGATAAGATTAATAGACGCCACGAATAATCATGTTGACAGTCAGGTCTCGGTCTTGACGAGTGACTGACAAAATATCCAGAGGCTATTACGCATTCAAAAGCAACTAATAAGGAAAAACAAGTATCAGGAGATTGGAATATGATTCTGATTAGATGAAGTTTATGTGCATGTGTTCAAGCTCAGTTTTCAAGTGTGTTTACAAAAAAGAATTTAGAGCACTTTCTCTAACTTGGAGAAATAAATGTAATAGATAGACAATGGGGATGATGTGTGAGCAGAGATTAAGGATACGTGTTAATTTGAAATGCTGGATGCCAGCAGCTAGTGTCAAAAATGTTCAATGATACCGAACCCGAAAAGACTCACTACCCCTCTCAAAAATGTCTCGACCAGATGAGAAGCAAAATGAGGGCCTGCAGTGGAGATACATTTAAATATAGGCCATGACAGACAAAACAAGGGACTTCAGTCAAGGTTGAATGACAAAAAAATACAGGACGTGTGTCAGGTTCAGTCACTAGTCTTTTTTTGTCAAATCTGGCAAATCTACTTGAACCACACTTATTCAGTGTTTTGAATTGGGAGTAAACATTAAGTCACTGTTGCACATACTTTACCTACGTTATAAATCACCTTTACAATTTCACGCTTTGTTTTAATCCAGCAGGTAAAGTGATATCTCCTCACCTGTATACCAGTGAATCATCATATGACCCATTATACTGAATCTGGAACATGCGGATTCCAGGAATACTCCTCTGGAAGTTAAACTTGACCAGGGCCGAGGTGGACGTGGCCTCTGCTATAACTACTTTCTTCTCCTGGCTCGGCTTCGTGTTCCCCAGAGGCACCCCTCCAGCCTCGGGACCTGTCTTGGTCACTGTGGCGATATCTGATGATCCAGGGTCGGGCTCCTGCTCTGCGACTGTGTTGTTGGTGATGTGAGGGAGTTTAGCGATGACCAGATCCACGTTCTGCTGTGCCTCGCCAGCTGGATTAGAGGCCACGCAGGTGAAGGATCCTGGAGGACAAACCAATACGGTTAGTTTGTAGCTGACATTTACTGTGATTATGAGAGCAGGCACTAAAAGCATATCTCATCCAAGCCAATCATATTTACAAAAAGGGGTTCAACATTTTGGAAAAGGCTAATTTGCTGTCTTGGCGAAGACACTGTACATGTGTCATTTGCTGAATTTGACTGCTCAGTCATTTGTGTTTATTTTCCCATTGAACCAATGCACCAGCTGTTATGAGAGCTGTAAGCCAGCGAGCTAAGGATACACAAACCCTGTCAGTGGGAGAGTGTCTGTGTGTGTCTGTGTGTGTGTTTTTGTGCCCCAATGTGTCTCTTCTCTGACAGTAGCCAGTTAGTTTAGCATTAAACTAAAGAGAGGGACACAAATACCTTGACCATGTGCAAAAGAAACAAACATTGTCCAGCAGCAAGGGAACCTAATTAACTTCTAATTGATCATTATTCTTACAACACACAACACACAATACAATACCCTTTTATAGGAAATTATGTGATTGACATTCTTGGTCAGGAGCAGTTACTTCCTAGATTGCCATCAATGTATATTTGCCAGTCAGTGAGCCAAGAAAGTGTCTCTTCCCCAAACCACAAGGCTTTGAGAGCCATTTCCCCGCTTTCTTTATGCTTAGCTAAGCTAATTGACCTCTTATTCCAGTAAGGCTATTTGTGAAATCTTCCAAATTTGGAGATGTGAAGGTAGGAAAAGGTTAATTCCATAGTGACTTTGAATAAGTCTTCCTCACTTTAAACTTTATCGCCCGGGGCAGACAAATACTCCAGTCCTTAAGGCTTCTGTGCACACAAACAAACAACTCATTTCATTCAGTCAACAAAACAAGCACAGCCAGCGGGGGAGTACACAGACCAGAGTCCTTCACAGTGCTGATGAGGATGTCCAACGTGCCGTCTGTGTGGACCGTGGCCCGGGAGGAATTGGACATGAGGCGTCCATCGGGGGCGATCCAGTGAATAATGGGGTCGGGGTCGCCCCTGGCCTTACAGCGCAGACTCACACTCTGACCCTCCAAAGCTCGAAGCTCCTGAGGCAGAGAGAGGCATTGTAGCTAGTTAGTAGGAGGATTTCAGCATACACACGCACACACACCAATTTAGATAATACACTGTATCCTAAAAGTGAAAAAAAACAGTGTGGGCTAACTGCTTTACAGCAGCAGTCTGAATAACTGCCTTTATTAGTGATGCTGTGATCTAAAGCTTTATTCTCTATAAATAAAATCCCCAATTGCTCATGGTCATAACGTTGAACTGAAAATTGATGAGGCAGAATTATCAATATGGCAGAGTGTGTATGAGATTATCTTTTCTGCTATTATGCAAAGGTGCTGGATGTAAATGAGATAATATAGCTGTGGTTATTTGATCAGATAATTTTGTTTGTATGCATGAATCAAGGGCTAAATGACTGTAAGCTTCTGCTGTGTAATAAGAGCATCTCTGTGGATTCATCATAAACCTGCAAATAGCTTTATTAAAATGACAACTGAAAACCCTGCTAAAGAGTGACTCTAAAAAGTCTCCACAGGCCACAGTTTGCTACATTTTATGGGCAAGAAGTCGTAGATATATTTTACTGTGTTCAGTTCGGTGTGTGGCTTGAATGATGGCCACAAGTGTTGTAAGGCTCCTCTGACTCACAGCTAATATCTGGTGTGACAGTCAGCGAAAGAACAAAGTGCCACCATGGATTAACTGGGGCAAAATCCAATGTCTGGCTGAGAAAGTGTTGGAAGTGTGATGCCTTAGCAGGCCACGGTTCAATTCAGAGGTTCTACCTGAGAGTGCCTGGTGATGAGAGGAGGCTCACACAGGAACTCCTCCTCTGAAACTGTCCAGAAATAGCGCCCGGCGAGGTGTTGTGGTGAGGCACAGGTCTCCAGATCATCCTCCCTCCGCAATCGCCGCAGCCAGAGCAGCTCACAGTTACATCTCAGAGGGTTTCCTCCAAAGCTCAGTGCAAACGATGTAGGTCCCATTATCCCAGAGGTGGCCAGGACCCCTGCTCTTTGGAAAACGGGGTCAGGAGGAAGTTTCTGGAGCTTGTTGGAGGTCACGTCCAGCCTTTTTAGCTTCTGCAGGCCAGAGAAGGTGCCCTCTGGGATGTAGCTGATCATGTTGTGGTCCAGATTGAGGGTGTGGAGATTGGACATTCTCTGTATGGCCACCCATGGAGCACCTTCCAGGTTATTGTAGGATAGGTCCAGCTCTTCCAGGGCTGTGAGGTCATTGAAGGCGCCAATCTGTATGTGGGTGAGCTGGTTGTTGTTGAGGATGAGGTGGTGCAGCTTGGACATGCCGCTGAAGGTATCGTTGGTAATGCGGGTTAGTCGGTTGCTATCGAGGTGAAGAGCTCGTAGATTCTCTAGGTCTTTGAAAGCATGAGGCACAATGTTGCCTATACTGTTCCGAGAGAGGGTCAGGTCTACCAGCTTAGTCATGTTAGCAAAGTCTTTGCGTTTGACACTGGTTACAAAGTTATCCCCGAGGCGCATCTCCACCGTGTGCCTATCAATGTTCGGGGGTACGAACAGCAGCCCCTTTTTATCACACAGAGTCGCCAGGTTGGGGTTCAGCATCTGGCAAACACAGCGTTTGGGGCAGACTTGGACTTTGTGGGCCTTGACAGCCACACCAAGCACTATCAGATAAACCAGGAGAAACTCCATTTGGCTTTTCAGTCAGGCTCATGCACCTAAAAGAAAGCAATGCAAAGAGAGAGAGAGAGAGAGAGACAAGGAGAAATATTTATAAAACTGTGATGTGTATCATCTTCATTAAGCTGTAATTTTCATGGCTGGGAAATCACACCGAAAAATCTCTATTTAAAAAGGGAACTGGGGATTCTGCTCTGCAAAGTCAAAGCTTTTCCACTAGATTTGAAACACTATTGCTGCCAGCTCACAGCTGAGATTTACTGAGTCCAAATTCTGAGCAGGAAGCTCAGCAACTCAGTGCTGAAGCAATAAATGCAGCGCAATTAGACGTGAAACTAATTAGTCACCTGCAGATTTGCGAGTGAAGCATCCTCAGTGCTCTAATACGATTTTGCAACAGGCCTTTTTAGTTTCTGCTCCCTGCTCATAGTTTTTGATGTGATAATACCAGTCCTTTTATGTTTGTGTACAGAGGGATCAAAGTCTAGACCGACAGTTCAGGGCCTCATCAGAATTAGACTGATATCTCCGAGGATCATATCGCCAAAAGGAAGGGATGATTGGACCCAGTACCTCAGCGAGGATGTGCTATGACTTGCTATCGATTTTCTCTCTGCTCTCTCTGCTGCTACTCTTACTTATCACACAGCTGAGATGGGGGATAAGGAGGGATCCATTTGATGAATCCTGAGACCTTGTCAGGGATATAGCATGTCATAAAACTAAGAATGTGGAGATCAGATCTCAGCTCTGCAAGTGCACTGTGCAATGTTCCAGAGCAAGGGTGACATTAGTTGCGATTATATTTACTGAGCTGAAATGTAGTCTCACTTTGGCTGAACATGCAATAGTCAGCCCTGTGGGTTTCCCATTACAGCACACAGAAAAAGAACACCAATCCAATCAAACACAGAAGGCACGAATCCAATTTCACATCTGTAGTAAAAACAAAACATCCAAAGACTTTAAACTTTAAATACCAAAGACAATGGTTCATTTATGATTATGGCTTTCCATGGTTTGCTGGTAATGACTCCATTGTTAACGTTGGGTCTTGTAGAGTTTGCATAAAACCCTCGTATCAGAAAAGACTCTGCCAACTCAGTGCCTTCATGCTTCAAAAGCCTTTGTTGCACCAGAGCATGGGACACACAACTCACAGTGTAACGACCCTGACACTAGTATGAGAGAAACGATCACAGTCTACAAGGAAACATCAGACAGGACAAGGTTGCCATCCTGCCAGAGGTGGGGCATGCTTTTAATGTGAAAAGCAGAGTAAAGGCAGACTGGTGGCATCCGCTGACAACAGACGCATTTTGACAGGTGGGTAAAATGTATTACAGCCCGACAAGAAGGCAAGAAAGAGGTCACCTTAAAATGGCCCATAATAGCAATGGGAGGAAAGATATCATCGGAGGCAGCACGCTGGGTGTGACATTTTCATGAATACTGCTGATCGTGCAGCAATGAATCAATGCCCTTTTCAACAGTTTCTTTTTTCTTTTCTTTTCTTTTTTTTTTACAAGGGACAACAAATTTACAAATTCACACAGTCAAGAGACTTATTAAGTGGATATAGTCTGGGATGCAGTGGTGCAGCCGATCTGAGCCGGAGACCATTATTCAAAGACGCCTCTCTTTGATGACTCGGGTAATTGCAATTTTTTCCTGACACATAATGTGTTTGCAGTTTCATTTGCACTAATGTAACTCTTTAAGTCAAGCTTCAGTTAGATAGGATACCATCAAAATATCAACTACTGTACAATAATACAACCTATTGAACAACCTTGAGAACCTTGAGAAGATCTGGAACTGTTTGAAAATATAAATATACTGTAACTATAAATGTGTAAAAATAAGGCAGTGCAATTTACTGAATTCAAGTGAACGTCAGGTGAATATAGTGTGTGCTTTTATGTGTGCATGTGCATCGGAGGATAGTCTGTGAAAGCTAAGGTGTTTGTGTTGGTGTGTCAACAGCCTTCTGCTCTGACTCTCTGAATGGCACAGCCTCTGGAGGTGCAATGAGGCAGAGAGGACCTGCTACTTCCAGGCTTGAACGGCGCTGAAGACGTTATATTGATTCATTCTCTGGTGATGGGGCCGCTTTTTTTTTTCTTCTTCCTTTCTTCCTTTCGCTGGTGAAAACTCAGCCAAACGTGAAGAGAATGGCTGCAGCGGTAATCCCAACTAAATTTGTTCTGTGAGGACAAAAAGACAAGCCCGCTCGCTGCTGAGAGGGCGCAGGCAGGCACTATCCGGTGCTTCCTCCCTAATTTGCATTTAATTACGGGTGATTCATGGCAATTTGAATAACAGGTTGCACTCATCAGGTACAAGAACAAATAAGTAGATAATCAATCTGTGCATTCATCAATCACGTGCTTCATCTTTAAATGCCACACCCCGAGAAAATCATTATCCTTCAGTTTCATTATGATGAGATGACTTGGGAGGGCGACAAAGACGCAGGAAAACATAATCTATTGATGCATTAAGCATAATTTCCTTCTTAGTCAATCAAATGTTCGTTTACTACCTCAGGTCTTTGCACCCTCAGAGTACAGCACAGACTGACAGCACACACCCACTCAAACACACCAGTGGGTGGATTTGTGCCTAATAGAGTTAGCTCACTACACAACAACCCCCAGCTATAGAGACAGACATTCATGCACAGCAGCACCAGCACACTGTAGGAGAGGATATCTATGAACTCCCTGGGGTAGCATTCTCCAGGAAAAGCCTTACGCAGCATACTGCATGCCAATTGGCCAGTGAGGTCATGGGGAATATGTTTTCAGATGGTCTAACTTGTGCTGGAGATCATATGAAAAAGCCTCTGCAATCCATGTCTGGGCAGGGAATCAGGGAAAGTGGAGCCTGCAAGAGGAAGGTAATGAGATAAAGTGTGCTTGGTTTGCCTCTGTGCAGGCCGACGCGACGGCACATGGCAGCATCTCGGCAGCGTCTCACCTGGGTTACTCGGGGTAAGGCAGCTGTACGTGCGCTACTGCCAAAAATAAGCCCTGTTGTGTCAAGGAGGTAAACTGATGCTGCAACATAATGGCAAAATGGTATCGACAAAGCAGTGAAGTAGGTCCTCGCTCTGCCTGCTTTATGAGACTAAATGGAGCTGCAGCATCTGCTGAAGTGGATCATATTTTGACTGAGGTGGTAGAAATTCTATTTCACCAGGTAAATGCTCATGTAGTCCGAGTCCAAACATCCTGACCAAATATTGATGCTGTTATGAACCGTCTGACTAACACATCTGTGTTTGTGCATGTGGGTATGTGCTGTGACTCCCTTTTTGCTACACAGAGTCTGCCAATGTTAGAATGCGATAGCTCTTGGGTGACAGCCTTGATGCCATGGCAACACAGAAAACGTCAGTTTTACGGTGAGCTGTAATCACTGGCTCATTTTCAGATTACTTTAAAAAATATTTACAACAAAGAGCCCTGTTTAGAGTTCAGGACCTCAACAACGGAGGTCCTCGTTAAAGGCCAGATGAGACCCATTGTGCCATTTATGACACTGCAGTGACGGGAAGAAAAGGAGATCATGCACTCAGCGAGACTGAGACTGAGATTCATTAGCCTTTTTTCCACACTTGTGTGTAATAATGACCTAAAAGACTTCATGGAGAAGTCTGATGAAATTGAAATCATTTATTTTTCTCTAGTGAGACCTGCTTGTTAGCATGTGTGTGTGTGTGTATGCGTTTGTGCTGCTCATCAACACTGTAATTCTCAAGTGTTTTCCTTCTCACAATCCAGAGCTGGGCTGGATATCTTATGACATTTCTTTTTTAAAAGCTGCTGTCTAATGAAGCAGGGGAATAAAATAATTGCTGATTACTGATTTAATTCTTTTTCAGTGTTGTGATATGTCCTGGGTGAGAGGCTTATGGGATGAGATTGTCTTCCGGGGGGGGAAGAATGAAGAAACCTTGAAGACCACCTCTGAATATCAATATGGGCGATTCAAATGAATATCCTCCACATTGTGAGCCTGCAGGCCTGTAGATCTGCCAATTCCCAAGTGTAATTTCAGGTACAGGAACAGTTATATCGCTGCCCATCTTTGTGATAACACTGTGCCTCTATATTATACAAAGGTGTTTTTTTTCATGTTACAGTCTGAATGAGAAGAAATGAGGATCGCCAAGATTAAATCCATGATCAGAGAAACTATTGGCTCATTTCCCCCCTGCATGTTTTATACCTCGCACAGCAACAAAATAGCTAAATAATGTATAATCTTTCCCCCTCTCATTATGTTGTGTAATCAAAATGTGGCTATTTTTGCTGAAGGCACACACACACACACACACACATAAACTGTGTATGTATGTGTAAGTTTGTGAATGACAAATCATCTGTGCTTCAAATCTTTTGGGAAAGTCTTCGTTAAGCAAAAAAACCAGCAGCTTATTTAGTGGCAAGCGCTGAAATGTGGGTCAGTGAATGTGGAGCTGGTCTGCAGAGCAGCGTGTAGGTGCCAAGGAAGCACACATCACCTCTGTGCTATCAGTGCAAGGTAGCAGCGTATAATATAAGCAACTGAGTGCATTAACATAGAGGGAGCACACAGAGGCAGCAAAATGAGGCGTGAGCCTGCTTTTCACTGGTGTAGCAGTTACAATGCTGCCTCCGGCACTCATGAATAATAAGATATGTGATAACTAACACTCGAAGACAAGACCATTATAAGTCATCCTCCATAAAAAAATAAATAAAAAAATATCACCAGGACCACATCTTCACCTGTCTTCATCAGTCATCCGGCAGCATGTTCCCCCTGCCCACACAATAATCATATTATCTACTGAGGGCTAATTTAGACTCTATCACAGCCTAATGACTGATGTGTCATTTGCATATCAGTCAGGGTTCACCACGGCAGCACACACCAAGCAGATAGGATGGAACCTATCACTGGATCCTCTGTGCTGATTAAAACACACCATAAAACACAGACCACACTTCTCACATCTGAAATCAATCTTATCTTGCGAGCAGCCTATGAGTGCAGGCTGAATAATGAGCACATTAGACATGATTCTCACTTTCACCTGTGGGAGACCAAAAAAAAAAAAAAAAAAAAAAAAAACACAGCACAGTAGGATGCAGCCAAGTGGGTACTAAAAATAAAATCTGATGGCGTTCTTTGGCAAATGAGGAGATGTGTCTGACCTTGCGGTGCAGCAGGTCCTGGGCTGGTGGTGGATTTCAGCCACAACCCCCTGTCACAGGAGGGGAATCTGGAGCCTTCCAGACTGGTCCTGGGAGAACTACTTCAAGTCAATGCGCCGCTTTAAAGACACTTCCCCCAAAGGAGTTCATAGGCGACAATTCACACCAATCACCAATCTATTAATAAAATATTGAACTTACCTTGCAGATGAAGCATCAAGCCAAGTCAGAGATGGGTGTGTTTGAGCTCATGTCCTCCCAGGGGAGCGGGGAGCATTCCAGCAGTGTTGTTGCCTTAAAAAATGGGACCGATGGTGTCTCTTGGAGATAATTCAGGTGTCCCGAAACACTGCTATAACAAGAGACGGCCTGCAAAACCAGCGATGCCCTTCAAGAAATCCATGAACAGCAGATAAAGGACGTACGACTCTTCATGTGATGCCCTCAAACTGGAGAAATGCAGCTCGGGTTTTCTCCCCGAAGAGAAAACAATAGGGCGCAGGAAAGCGCAGGCTGAAGGGTCCCGGTGTGGCTGCAGCTGTGCGGAATCGCCTCTACTGCGCACCCGCCTGTGTGTGCACCTCCACAAGAGAAAACGCCTTTGTAGCAGCGACAGGCTGCTGCTCTAATATCTACAGCGCTGCTGTGTGTGAGTGACTGGTGCTGCGCTCAATCCAGCCAGATGTTCCTGTATCGCTTTCACTGGCTACGACGGGGCTCAGTGCGACTTAATCCCGATTGAGTGAAAGGTTGCTGCCATAATATAGCCTACATCCAACCCCCCTCTGCTCCTCGACTGTCAACCACCTATACCCTGCTCCATTTCTGACCAGGGCTGGTGTGCTCGGAATGGTAATCGGGGCGCTGCGCGCTGCACAGAGAGCATTTGTGTGCATAGACAGATGCAGTGTGCCTCTCAGCCTATCTCACAGGCAGGCATCATCATTTATTCATGTGGATTGAACCCTGCTGCACGAAAATGCAACACACTTATAATATTCTCGAAGAAATTTCAACAAAATGTGAGTAAAAAAAAAAATATGGGTAATGTTTTTCAGATTTGGCCGTGCAGAAGTTGGATAAATGAAAATCCACCTCCATTCTTTAAAATAAAACCTCTGGTCTGAGTGAAAGCCAAACACCAGCAGCCTGTATATAGCTGGATATTCTTGCATCTATTACATAGATTATTGGCAAGAAAGAAGTGTTGAGTTGGCTGAATCCATGAGCCTTGGCTCCCTGTGGGTCTACTTGGCACTGGACCCATTGCTATCTAATGCAATGATCCTATGGCCTTTTGTGCAAGTTGCCAAAGTTTTCTATAAATGCATTCATCTATTACAGAACATATAGTGCAATTTTCTCCTCGGACTCACAGATACTCCTCTTTTTTTGTGCGTTCTCTCAAGAACAATGACCTTTAGCTTCGGTTGCCTCCTGGTGTGTGTTGGAAATTAGGTGTTAGTTGTCATCCAGAGAATTGCCCTGAGGATTTCTATACTCCAGATCGATAGCTCCGTCCAGTTACAACACACCCACTGAAGATCAATAGGAATAGCCAAACAGTTTAATCACTCGTATGAGACACATGTTTATTTGTTTATTTGCACACAAAACAATATCACTGATAGCATCTTTTGTTTCATTTGTTGCGTGTAAAGTCGCCCAGTATACGTGGATTTTCAGTCACTGCAGGTGTGTTTTACAGCCTGAACACAAGCACAAGCAGAAATACTGGTATTATAGGACCCATGGTGACAACAGCTCACACGCTGGTGGGAAGTGTTGATGTGAAGGCCTGCATGTGACCTATGTGAGTGTCTCATCGGAGTCATCATGGGCTGACAGTTGGTGGCTGACATGTCATGGGTTTTACTGTCCTCCTTTACTGTTGTGAAGCATGTCGATCTCGCTCTCTCTCTCGCGCTCTCTGTGACACATGTCATCCAGGAAGGCCTGGTAGGTGAGGCTGTCCGCCTGTCCACCTGTGCGGCTCTTTTTCTCCAGGAACAGGCTCACGGTGTCCTGCGGGGGGTCAGCGATGCTGCGGCTGCTCCACCTGGTCTCTGTGATTCCCAGTAGCTCACGCACACACGCAGAGATGACCTGCAGAGTGCACAGCACAGTAGAGTCCTTTGGTAATAAATACTGTTTACAGAATCTAACCTTTATTTAATTAGGTGCTCCCTCTGAGAGTGTCAGTTTCTTGTCTATCAGGGAGATTCTACCAAGACTGTGGCATCATCAGTAGAAGAGTTCTAAGATTGCACTGCCAAAAACAAATGTAACAAAGCACTTAATTGCTAAAACCTATATGGATCTTGATTTTAAAGATCGTTATCTTACACACCATTAGAGACAAATTAGTGTTAGTTTGTTGAGATACAGTGTTTCTACAGGAAATCAACGTTGAAGGCACTGTATGCCAGTGTATCTCTGGTTTCAGGAACAGATAAGAAAGAAAGAAAAAAAACAGGTGCTTTAACTGGAAACAGAGTATGTGATACAGCTGATCTGAGTTGTTTGCTCGCACTGCAGCCACAACACACAACTTTAATTAGATGTCACACTTTTCAAAGGAAATAAATGCACAAATGCCAAATGGGACGTGCAACTGAGTGGGCACTGAGTAGACAGTCCACTTATAGCTTTTTAAAGAGATTGTTTAGAAAACAGCTCAGATTGGAACCAACAATTATCACTTCTGTTGTCAGCGTGTGTAACTCAAAAAGTACAATGATGGGTTTTGATGATGTTTTGTGTGGATGGAGGAAAGAAAAGGTTAGATTTTGGTGGTCACTTTTGACCGGGATGACTCTGAGTTGTTTCTCTAATTTGTACAATAGACCAGAATTTGTTTCCTATTATCATATCTTCTATTAATTGTTTAATGAATAGTTCAAATATGCAAAATGGGCTGTGTCATAAATCGCAACAAATGTCTATTTCTACTTGAAGAATATAGTGGTTACTTGTAATATTTTAATCAATTCATTCATTCAAATTGTGTCAGCAGCAGATGGGGAGAGTAAGTTAAACTCAGCCATTTTTATTTGTATCTTGGTTGCTGCTCAGTCTGTTGAACATGATTTGCTTTGATATGTAAAACAAGCCTCCATAATAACATCCACTTTTCCAAAATGAGAATCAAACACTTGGAGTGTCTCCTGGAATAAATACCTGCATATGTTTAAAATCGGTGACTCCCAGCCTCGGTAAGTAGATACAGTTGACGTAAATGAGCTTCCTTCCAGTGATCAGGTTGTCCGTGAAGCACGCCTGCTGCGACAGGAATGAATGATGACACAGTCAGAGCAGTGGAACATCACTGTGGAGACTGAGCGACTCTCTCATGTTGTCTCTGCACACGCAGGTGAGTGTTTAACCTACTTTGTACTGAGGAAATCCTAAAGACTCAATCCATCCTGCAACATCATGGCAACTCCAGTGTAGGAAGTCCATGTTGCAAGTAAGCGCGTTGCCATGGAAACTGTTACCTGCCATTTAAAGACATGAGTTTCCCTCACCAAATAAAAGGATTCTAAGTCCATAAATTAAGAAACGGAACTCTCTGTGTTTGAAACTCTCCAGACGTATTTTATTTAATTATGTAAACATGTCGGCATAAAAGTTCCCAAAGTAGGTTGTAGTTGTTTTTTAAGCTCAAAGTTCTGTCATTGACTTGTGTCGTTTGTGTGTCCGACATCCAATCAGCTTCTTGCAATTGAGGGCGGCGGGGCTACCTGTGACGTGATTGGCCTTCAAAACACGTTTTTTTTCCATGCCCACATTACAGGGAACCAGCGAATGGCCGCTCATCAAGATTTCACAGATCGACAAACCATCTACGCTGGTGATGGAGACGCTATCGCTCACAAAGCGATGTTTTACAGATCGCTTCAAAGCGCCGCTTCGTCTTTGACGTTCCCTCCGTTATATAGCTCTGTTATGCAGCGACGCTTTGCTAGCTGAAGTTCTCCTCGCTCTCCTGGGTCGTGCAGGTCAGGTCGGTCGAAGGGCTTCTGAGCAGGAACACCAGAAACTCCACTCTTCACAATGGCAGCCGTTCTCCTCCGCTCCGCACTGAGCAGGAAGGTAAATGGGCAAATTCATGTTTGTGCCGAAGAGTTGTTTTTGTTTGAACTCAAACTAGGCTAACCATAGCTAACTATAGCTAGCTATACACGTTGCATAAATTACACTCCTCCTTTCCCCTCACGCATTTTTGTAAATAGAGCAAGAAGTGTTTGTATTATTTGCAATAAAAAAGTCGAAAGACCTGTCAGATAATCACGAGTTTAGCATGAGTGTTAGTGAACTAATGCTGTGGTTTTATTTCTCTCTCTCCAGGCCCCCGTCCAGCTGGGTCGTATGTGTTACTCCTCCTCCTCAGTGGTAAAGTACAACATTACATTGTTTCCCTTATGAATGAAAATACTATCCAATAATGTCAAACACAGCGTGAAAACAGTTGTGTGTGTGTGTATAAGCTTCAATACATTACTCAACTTGAAAGATGAGATAGATAGATAGATAGATAGATAGATAGATAGAACTTTATTGTCATTGTACACTGTCACTGGAATGCTGCACACTGTCTAACCTGCCTCAGGTTGCTGCAGGTCTCTTTGCTACTATAACCTGCAATACTTGCTTTTTCTGTTTGTTCTTGTGTTATGTTTTCAAATATTATACTGCTGCCATGCAGAGTTTTTACATTTTGGTCATTGTAAGATTTAGATTTTGGAATTGGTGTCTTCATATCTGCTTGTGTGTCTGTGCAGTTGGTCATAGTCTTGCAGCCACTCTTAGTTAAGATGGCTTCTCAATGTCACGGTCCATTTGCCCGACTGTGTGTGGGATTTTCTTTGTTTGCTGTTTGAATCCAGCTGCACCTGCACCTCGTGAAATAGATGTGCATCTGTTTATTTGTTGTTTATCTATACACTTCTCAAAGCTTTTGAAACTACATCACATATCTCGGTGTTTCTCAGTTCAGTTGCCTTGTACTTGTTGAACTTGAAACATTGTTTGCCATAATCTGATAAGATAACTGCCATCCAGGTTGATTTATCTGTTGGTATTTACCTATGTTGTCTCCAGAGTTTGGTTGTTATGGCAAATGTGTTTGATTTCAAATGTATTTATTGAGGCAAACTGTCTCTGTGTAGTTTTCTGAATGTTAAAGTGAAAATTGTGACCTTCAAATAAGAACTGATTGAGGGCTTTAGCTGAAAAGCTTTTGATAGTCACCAAAATGAGATGTTGACTGTATCAGATTAAGTCTTTGCTTTTTTTAAATGAAAAGGCTCCTTGTGTGATTTGTGTGATCAGATCTTAATGTGAATTTGGTGCATTCGCTTCACATCTGACCTTAGATCACATCATGAAAATATGGTCACTTTCCCTATAGTATTTCATACATGTAACATGGATGTTATCGTGAACTATCGTAAAATCCAGACTCTGTTTTAAAGAAGCGTCTTTTTTCACCCAGTGCACTTTGTTCTTATGCATTGCTTACTCTTTAACTCGGCCCCATTTCTGCAGCACTCACTGACAGTCGGCACAGTGCACTAACCTTTCTGGTTTAATATTTGGCAGACACAATTGCGATGTCGGCACGCTTTGCTGTTTCATAATGACACAACATGTCACAACATCTGCCTGAACTGTGTTGCCAGAAATCGCACCAAAAATGAAGGAAACCAAAGCTTAGAAGAAAAACATGTTTTCATAGTATTCACGCTTAATTGGATAATGAAAACGTGTTGGACAATACTTGTTTACAGCACAACCAAATCAAAGAGGTATAACAGTTTGGATGGACATAAGAGCTGCAGTTAAGTTCTTAAAATGCCATGGAGTAGTGAGAATACTGTATGTTCATTAGTTTCTTAGAGTTCAAGGTTACATTGGCAATATTTTTCTTGGCATTCACACATGGGAAATGTTAGTTACAAAGTTAAAATTACAAATGTTTTTTCTCTTCATCAACCAATTAATTCATTAATTATTGTAGGTTAAAAGCCTTCTTTTTGTAGTACGTTTAGAATCAGTAATGCCACTCGCTGTGCAGGAAGTGAAGAGATCTTAAATACAAGCTGCAGACTGTGACTGCATATGTTGTGGTGATGGATACGGTGTCTCCAGTAAACTCTGTAATCATGTAACCAAACAGGGAACTGATTTAATCTTGTGCTTCTGTGATCCTCCAGCCCACCACCAAGCTGTTCATCGATGGCAAATTTGTCGAGTCCAACACGTCGGAATGGCTTGACATTCACAACCCTGTAAGTATTCATAGATGGATGACACCAAACCTGCACAGAGGCTACAGTAACAAGCTCTCTCCTGAACGCTGGATACAAATAACCAGCGCAGCTTTGAAGTAGTAAATTGTGAGTGTTGAGAGAGAAAATAAATCTTGTTTTACCAAATTCTATTGGCCCAATTTGTAAAGAAACCTTGTAATGTGTTATATCACCCAAAAAACCTGTCCTCTGATGCGTAGCTTTTTTTTTTAAATGAAGCTGCTTCTAGTAAATTGTAGTTAAGTGTTTTGTTGATTATTAGCTTGCAAAACATGCCATCTACTTTTATCACATAAAATGTTTCTTTGTGAATATTGGTGAAATAATGTGACACGATGAGTAATAACATTGCCCTCCTCTGAATGGACTGTCTTCTGCTCGTCAGGCCACGAATGAGGTGGTGGGACGTGTACCCAAAGCCACACAGGAGGAGATGCTGGCTGCTGTGGACTCTTGCTCCAGAGCTTTCAAGTCCTGGTCAGACACTTCCATCCTCACCAGGCAGCAGGTCTTCCTGCGCTACCAGCAGCTCATCAAGGACAACATTGTAAGGAAACTTGTCATTCAATCATATGAGTAACTAGCTGCTTGTTTAATCTGTTAGCAGTGTTCGCATTAGGCATGTCATGATCCTGATCTCATCTGGGCAATTTTAAATTAATTGGAGATCAGCAATCACCTTGATCAGACCATCAGGTAGAGGTGGAAGGTGATGATGTTCTATGTGACAGAAGTGGGATAAATATAATATAAATAAGGGAGTAGGGGTGGGATTTCTTTCTTTGTTTTGTTGTTTCTTGTTCAAAAACTTTCAAGTCAAAGCTGCAGAGCCTTCCACGTGCGACGGCTGTCTGCCTCCCTTATTAAAACTGAGCAGGTTCTTCATGTAGCTTAGCTGTAGACTGTAGCCAGGCTTTATTCGGGGCAGACTTGCGGTACCATTTATTCCATAATACATGTGTTTGATAAAATGGCTTATATTTTAATACAGTGTCTCATTTTGATTTGCTCCACTTTGCTCTGACCCCGTACACTGTGACTTGCACACACACACACACACACTTATGCACGCCATTACTAAGACATTCGTTGGTATTTGTGCAGAATATAAATGTGGACACTCCAGCATCAAACCACCTGCTCATCTAACTGGTAGAGAAGCAATATTTTCACCATTTTAGTCACAGTTTAACAACACGTTCATACAGTGTTGGTTTAGAGAGAGGTTGACACCTCCACTCTCTTTCTCTCTCTTTCACTAGTGCAGCTGCACAAACAGAGGAGTCTGTTTTTCTTTCTCTCTAAACTTCATTTGGGAATAATTTTTAATTTACAGACAGTGACCTCCTTTTTAAAAAAAAATATTTTGCAGCTCTGCTATGGAGGCAAATACAAGCATAGGCAGATTGGGCGGAGGACAAAAAACACTAATCGGGACATCCCTAGTGTGCATATTTCTTTTTTAATTTATTTAAAAGAAACTGCTTTCTTATGTCTAAAATTGTTTTCCTAATCTTTCTAGAAAGAACTGGCTAAAATGATCACACTGGAGCAGGGCAAAACTCTGGCTGATGCAGAAGGCGATGTATATAGAGGATTGCGTAAGTAATGCATGGGCTTGATTTCTAGCAGGGTTATTAGGTTTTCATATCCTGATTGGATTAGAGCTGTGGTTTATCTGTTGCATTGATCAAAGCCCCCTGTTGTATCTGTTTTGGCCTGATTAAAAGTCCTTAGCTTTGATATCCCTTTATAACAAACTGTGGGTTAATGTTGGACACTAAGTGGCTGCTGGGTGTTTGTGCAAAAGTGACTTTCTTCTCTTAATAATCATGAGGCCGGGGATTAATAATATTGGATTAAAGACTTAACAGTTTTAATAGGCTGTATCTTTTGATTGTAACAAACCAGGCTGCATATTTACATTTTTCTGCCCTGATTATAAGGTCTGACCGGCTTGTTTTTCTGCCTCTTTAAAAAGCACAGTGCAGACTTGTTTTTAATTGCATGCTATATAAATATGTAGTTCTCCTCATTGTGGTGTACTTGTTCACTCTGGCAGTCTCACATCAACAAGAATCATGTAGAGAAGTTAAGAGCTAAGTGCACTTGCAAATAAACCAAGATATATTTCGGCTTACAGGACAGAGCTGCCAAAGTTTTTTTTGTACTTGGTACAGCTCCCAGTTTTTGAAATGCCCAAATTATTCTTGCGCCCCATCTTTCAACCCATTATCTGAAATACGTACAACATCTGCCCGTGTCTTGCCAAAATTAGATCTTTCCTACAGTACTGCGTCTAGTGGTGCTTGACACTTTCACAACTTCTATTTTTCACAGGAAAAAAATTCAATTAAAAGTTACTGTTAATTGGGAGGCTTGAGCTCAGTCTAGATAATACACCGTAATGCCAGCATTAAATGCCCTTCTCATATGAATATAGATTATGCCACGCTAAGTCTATTAGTTTTATTTATCTTTGGTTGACTTCATCCTACCCTTTTCCATCCATCAGAGGTGGTGGAGCATGCCTGCAGCATTACGTCTCTCATGTTGGGGGAAACTTTGCCCTCCATCACAAAGGATATGGACACGTACACCCACCGCCTGCCCCTCGGGGTGTGTGCCGGCATTGCCCCCTTTAACTTCCCGGCCATGATTCCTCTGTGGATGTTCCCTATTGGCTTGGTGTGTGGCAACACTTACCTGATGAAGCCGTCCGAGCGTGTCCCAGGATGCACCATGCTCTTGGCCAAAATGATTCAGGATGCCGGGGCACCAGATGGTACACTCAACATCATCCACGGCCAGCATGCAGGTAAGTGTGTATCAGTCCTGAATGACCCGGTTACAGCTTTCAGTTTAGGTGTGGATGCATTCCAAACTCCACTGAGGATACGTGTAAAGTCACCACATGGCTTTACTCGGCACGGTGTGACACAACATGTTTTTTGTTTTGTTTTGTTTTAGTACCTGGTACCTGTGTTTTTTTTTGTGAGCTGAGCCAATACTATGCATGACAGCCACTGATTGGTCAGAGTGCCGTCACTGGAAGAGTCACGAGCATGACGTCAGACACAAGAATCAAACCGAACAATGCTGAACTGTAGATCAGTTAAATTGACTTAAAAATGAAAACTTGCGTTAATCATTTCCAACATGTAGCAAGGAAATGTCTGCTGAAAGCCTGCGATCGCGAGCAGCCACATGACAACCTCAGCCACTGTATTCCAGTTCAGTGACCATGACAGACAGAGTCGGTGCTCCGATTATGCAGGAAGTACTGAACTAATCCTTAATTAACTGATTCTAATGATTCAGTTACACTGAAAACAACTGCTTTACAAGTCACTGGTCTGTGTGTGTGTCATGTGTAAAACAAAGTCACAGCAGTTTCAGGTTCACCTTCATAGCTGTGAGACACTTGCCTCTGCCCAGAGGCTTGGGAGACTTTAGTATTGATGTGCAAGATAAAGACAAATGGAGGCTTTTGTAAATTGTTGTTTGGCATTATTGTGCTGCCGGTGCTGGTCGATTATGTCAACTGATATGATTATTCTCACTTACGTACTCGATATACTGTACAGCATACTCAATGACACAAATCTGATTGGACTGTTGATAGATTTCTGTGTCCAAATCTGATTTGAGTCACATCAAAGAAAAAAAAAAATGGATACAAGGCACTTTAACCTGGTAATCTGAATGTAATCTAGGGCCACATTCAGATTACCAGGTTAAAGTGCCTTGTATCCATTTTTTTTTTTCTTTGATGTGACTCAAATCAGAAAATCTGGAATGCATGTGTAGCCACATTCTTGAAGAAATGTGGACACATATGTCACTGAATGACCGCCAACTCAGCTGCCATCCTGTCAGATTTATAAATAACTGTAAATATTTTCTCAGTTTTTCCCCATATGTTTTTTTACTAACACGGCCGTCCCTTACTGAACCAGACAAGGCAGGAGAGCTTGACTCACTCGGCTCCTCCTGCCTCCACACTCTCGCCATTACACAAACGCATCGACAAGAGTTGTACTGGACAATCACACACACACACATGTGTATTTGCCGGGGGTTGGGGGGGGGGGGAGAGATAGCGTGAGACACATGTGGAGATGCAGTCTAATATTAACTGGTGTGAAGTGACAAAACTGAGATTTTCACAAGTGATCAGGTCACATGAGACATATTTTAATACCAGTTGTGAATAGAGCCTGTGTCCTGCTCATTTAGAAGCACATCTCAGTGTATGAAATGGTGGTGGGGGCAATATGTAGATGTATGTCCTCAGGCAATGTGTAGATGGTATATTATGTGTGCAGCCTATATCTGTAAGTCATGTACAGATGTTTGTGCTCATGTTTTTATCATACCATAAATATTGATTATGAAGACAATATTACAATATTTGTTCATATTTTATTTATTTTTTAGCGGTGAACTTCATCTGTGACCATCCTGCCATCAAAGCCATCAGCTTTGTGGGATCCAACCAGGCTGGAGAGTACATCTACGAGCGCGGCTCCAAGAACGGCAAGAGAGTGCAGTCCAACATGGTACAGTGCTCATTATAACCGGCCACATATACTGACTTCTCTTGTGCTCTGTATACCGTATTAAATTATGATTTAATAGATGCATGTGGAGCAAAATATCCCTGTCACCATGACAACCGCTGAGTCCTTGGCCTGTCAATCACTGGCATTTATAACATATATGATTAACTGCCTCCATTTGATGTTGAGAGAAGAGAGATATTATACAGAGCCGTGTCCTACATTTTCTGTTTCAGGGTGCCAAGAACCATGGAGTGGTGATGCCTGATGCCAACAAAGAAAACACCATCAACCAGCTGGTGGGCGCTGCCTTTGGAGCAGCTGGCCAGCGCTGCATGGCTCTCTCCACCGCCATTTTCGTAGGGGAGTCTCGTAAATGGCTCCCAGAGCTGGTGGAGCGCTCCAGATCATTACGTGTAAATGCAGGTAATTTCATGAAGAGCCATGTCAATATGAAGAATTATTATTATTATTATTATTATTATTATTATTATCATTGCTTGTTGTAGAAAGAAATGTTTGCTTTTTATGTGTCGTGAAGGTGATCAGCCCGGAGCAGATGTGGGTCCTCTGATCTCCCCCGAAGCCAGGAACAAGGTGGAGTCTTTGATCCAGAGTGGCGTGGACGAGGGCGCCAATCTGCTGCTGGATGGTAGAAATGTCAAGGTCAAAGGATATGAAAAAGGAAACTTTGTGGGACCGACCATCCTGAGCGATGTTATGGTGAGCTGAGATCCAGCAAGGGTTTTTCTTCAGTCACTAAAAAGGCAAAAAATAACAAAACATAAATTAGTTTTTCAACAAATCAACACCATTCATGTTTCCAAAAAGTTCTTGATTGTGCAAAACTGTGTTTTTGTCCAGTGATCAATTATTGTGTTTCATCATTTTTCCCACCTTTAACATTTTCTGTTATGAATATTGATGAGATTTCATTCCTCTAAGAATGGAATAGATGTTGCGTTAGATCTGCAATTGACTATTATTTTCATTGTCGACTAATCGACCAATCAACATATTAGTAGTTTTGTCCATGTAATGTAAGACAATGTGATAAATGGTTTAAAATGTAACGACAAAACAACTTTTCAAAACATTATGCATGTTGGGACAGTGTTCAGGTGATAAACCTTGTTCATTCTGCTCCTGTTTCCAGCCAAACATGAAGTGTTACACAGAGGAGATCTTTGGACCGGTGCTGGTTGTTCTGGAGGCCGATACTCTGGATGACGCCGTCTCTTTAATCAACAACAACCCCTACGGCAACGGCACCGCCATCTTCACCACCAATGGAGCCACAGCGCGCAAATTCACACATGACGTGGACGTTGGCCAGGTGAGCCATGATTAAACCAGAGTTGAACAGAAAAAACTGGGCGATACAGTGAGGTTTTTGTGGGAGGTCGTCTGTTTTACATCAGGAAACCACACCCTGATGTTCCCAATGTGAATTAGCCATACATTCATTTAAACTAGACTAAAGCTTCTCTGAATTGTAAATGAATAGAATTTTAAACATGATGAAATTGTAATAAAATTAAGAACATTTTAATTGTTTGACAGCCCTATTTTTCATATTGACTAGATTGCCAAATACCATATTAAATAGTTGATGTTTTGGCCAATAAATATTAGAAAATGTGTCAAATAATAACAACAATAATAATAATTATAAAATAATAACTTCCTACAGTCGAACTACCATCCAAATCCAACAAATAATGAGATTAAATACAAAGGTTACATCGACTGTATAGTCGACTAAGATGACCTGTATGAAGATGGAAACATAGCTTTCACTAGCTTTCACCAATCCATTTCTAAGGTTATGACAAACAAAAGTCGTATACTTGCCGTATACTTACTTTACTTCTTGCTGGTGTGTTTGTACAGATTGGCGTGAACGTGCCCATCCCCGTCCCCCTCCCCATGTTTTCCTTCACTGGCTCCAGAGGTTCATTCAGAGGAGACACCAACTTCTATGGCAAGCAGGTAGAGTAACAAACGCACTGTCATGTGTAGGATTGTCTTAAGTGAAAATGTTCTGACAGAACTCTCTTCTCTCTTCTGTCACCAGGGAATCCAGTTCTATACTCAGATCAAGACTGTGACATCTCAGTGGAAGGCTGAGGACGCGACTGTGACGAGCCCAGCTGTTACCATGCCAACAATGGGACGCTAAACCAAACTGCAATCTATGATGATATTCACTAACTTCTCATTATGCCTTAACTCCAAGGAGGGATTGAAAAAAGGGTTCCTTTGGCTTGGGATTTTTTTTTGAACATCCTGGATGTTGCTGCACTAAAAACACACTAAATAGAAATGAGAGAATGGGGAGTTGAATTGAACTGATGCAATGAATGATGCTGTGAGTTTCTCTCTTGTACTTGTATCTATTCATATTATGTTCTGACCCAGTCGGCCATAAGTTCATGGTGAGTGATTTTTAATGGTCCTTTCTATTACTTTAAAAACAATTAAATAAAAGAAATTTAAAAAAAAGGGCAGTGACATGTCTTCCACTTGGATTCTCTATTTTTCTTTAAATTGTTGGTAAAGGACACAATCTTGACATAATGGTGATGATGCTCATGATGACCATATCGTACTGTTTTCTGTGCAGGGATGGAAATGTCTGTCTGTGTAAGAGGTGAAGTTTGTTTTGCATTGAACTGGTAGAATGATACTTGTTTTGTTAATGACTGTCATTAGCAATATTCTCCCATGGGATGAATATTTCCGATAGATACACTGATCAAAAGTATCTGAGCTGCTTCAAATGTTGTTCCAGTTTTAAAGGTTCAATCCACATTTTCAGATTTTATAATGCATTAACCAAAATGTCATAGTTTATTTAGTATGTCGTCCAAAATTGGACAAAAAAGTCAGTTTAGTATGTCGTCCAAAATTTGACAAGTGTCATGTCGTCTAACTATGACATTTTAGTGACTTTTTGGATGAAACTATGACGTTTTTGTAAACTCAAAAATCAGTCAAAAAAGTCATAGTATGTCGTCCAAAATCACTCAAAAAAGTCATAGTATAGTATGTTGTCCAAAATCGGTCAAAAAAGTCATAGTATAGTATGTTGTCCAAAATCACTCAAAAAAGTCATAGTATAGTATGTTGTCCAAAATCACTCAAAAAAGTCATAGTATAGTATGTCGTCCAAAATTAGTGAAAAAAGTCATAGTATGTTGTCCAAAATCGGTCCAAAAAGTCATAGTATAGTATGTTGTCAAAAAAGTCATAGTATAGTATGTCGTCCAAAAAGTCATAGTATAGTATGTTGTCCAAAATCACTCAAAAAAGTCATAGTATACTATGTTGTCCAAAATCGGTCAGAAAAGTCATAGTATAGTATGTTGTCCAAAATCGGTCCAAAAAGTCATAGTATAGTATGTCGTCCAAAATCGGTCCAAAAAGTTATAGTATAGTATGTCGTCCAAAATCAGTCAAAAAGTCATAGTATAGTATGTTGTCAAAAAAGTCATAGTATAGTATGTCGTCCAAAAAGTCATAGTATAGTATGTTGTCCAAAATCGGTCAAAAAAGTCATAGTATAGTATGTCGTCCAAAATCGGTCAAAAAAGTCATAGTATAGTATGTGCCCAAAATCGGTCAGAAAAGTCATAGTATAGTATGTTGTCCAAAATCGGTCCAAAAAGTCATAGTATAGTATGTCGTCCAAAATCGGTCCAAAAAGTTATAGTATAGTATGTCGTCCAAAATTAGTGAAAAAAGTCATAGTATAGTATGTTGTCCAAAAAAGGTCCAAAAAGTCATAGTATAGTATGTCGTCCAAAATCGGTCCAAAAAGTTATAGTATAGTATGTCGTCCAAAATCAGTCAAAAAAGTCATAGTATAGTATGTCGTCCAAAATCAGTCAAAAAAGTCATAGTATAGTATGTCGTCCAAAATCACTCAAAAAAGTCATAGTATAGTACGTCGTCCAAAATTAGTGGAAAAAGTCATAGTATAGTATGTCGTCCAAAATCAGTCAAAATGTCATAGAATATAGTATGTTGGATTGGAACCGGCGTCTCCTGGGGGAGGCTGGCATCCAATTGAGAGCGTAGCAGACCGCTTGGCCAATAAAAAACGAATTTGAAGCATTGCACACTTGTTAATCTAAACAAAAAACATGATGTCATCCTAAATCATTCAAAAAAATCATAGTATAGTATGTCGTCCAAAATCGGTCCAAAAAGTCATAGTATAGTATGTCGTCCAAGATTAGTGAAAAAAGTCATAGTATAGTATGTTGTCCAAAATCGGTCAAAAAAGTCATTGTATAGTATGTCGCCCAAAATCGGTCAAAAAAGTCATAGTATAGTATGTTGTCCAAAATTGGTCAAAAAAGTCATAGTATAGTATGTCGTCCAAAATCACTCAAAAAAGTCATAGTATAGTATGTCGTCCAAAATCGGTCAAAAAAGTCATAGTATAGTATGTTGTCCAAAATTGGTCAAAAAAGTCATAGTATAGTATTTCGTCCAAAATCTGTCCAAAAAGTCATAGTACAGTATGTCGTCCAAAATCGGTCAAAAAAGTCATAGTATATAGTATGTTGTCCACAATTAGTGAAAAAAGTCATAGTATAGTATGTCGTCCAAAATTGGTCCAAAAGGTCATAGCATAGTATGTTGTCCAAAATCGGTCCAAAAAGTCATAGTATAGCATGTCGTCCAAAATCAGTCAAAAAAGTCATAGTATAGTATGTCGTCCAAAATCGTTCAAAAAAGTCATAGTATAGTATGTCGTCCAAAATCAGTCAAAACAATTCTGAGTTACTGTCATGGGTTGGATTGGAACCGGTGTGCACTGAGAGGCTGGCACCCAAATGAGAGCGTCATAGACCGCTTGGCCAATTGAAAACTAGTTTTATGAGTTGCACACTAGTTAATCTAAACAAAAAACATGATGTCATCCAAAATCGTTCAAAAAAATCATAGTATAGTATGTCGTCCAAAATCGGTCAAAAAGGTCATAGTATAGTATGTCGTCCAAAATCACTCAAAAAAGTCAAAGTATAGTATGTCGTCCAAAATCACTCAAAAAAGTCATAGTATAGTATGTCGTCCAAAATCACTCAAAAAAGTCATAATATAGTATGTTGTCCAAAATCACTCAAAAAATTCATAGTATAGTACGTCGTCCAAAATTAGTGAAAAAAGTCATAGTATAGTATGTTGTCCAAAATCGGTCCAAAAAGTTATAGTATAGTAAGTTGTCCAAAATCAGTCAAAAAAGTCATAGTATATAGTATGTCGTCCAAAATTGGTCAAAAAAGTCATAGTATAGTATGTCGTCCAAAATCTGTCCAAAAAGTCATAGTATAGTATGTTGTCCAAAATCGGTCCAAAAAGTCATAGTAAAGTATGTCGTCCAAAATCGGTCAAAAAAGTTATAGTATAGTATGTTGTCCAAAATCAGACAAAAAAGTAATTGTATAGTATGTTGTCCAAAATCGGTCAAAAAAGTCATCGTATAGTATGTCGTCCAAAATCACTCAAAAAAGTAATTGTATAGTATGTCGTCCAAAATCGGTCAAAAAAGTCATAGTATAGTATGTTGTCCAAAATTAGTGAAAAAAGTCATAGTATAGTATGTCGTCCAAAATCGGTCAAAAAGGTCATAGTATAGTATGTCGTCCAAAATTGGTCAAAAAAGTCATAGTATAGTATGTCGTCCAAAATCACTCAAAAAAGTCATAGTATAGTATGTTGTCCAAAATCCCTCAAAAAATTCATAGTATAGTACGTCGTCCAAAATTAGTGAAAAAAGTCATAGTATAGTATGTTTTCCAAAATCGGTCCAAAAAGTTATAGTATAGTATGTCGTACAAAATCAGTCAAAAAAGTCATAGTATAGTATGTCGTCCAAAATCTGTCCAAAAAGTTATAGTATAGTATGTCGTCCAAAATTAGTGAAAAAAGTCATAGTATAGTATGTTGTCCAAAATCGGTCAAAAAAGTCATTGTATAGTATGTCGTCCAAAATCGGTCAAAAAAGTCATAGTATAGTATGTTGTCCAAAATTAGTGAAAAAAGTCATAGTATAGTATGTTGTCCAAAATCGGTCCAAAAAGTTATAGTATAGTATGTCGTCCAAAATCAGTCAAAAAAGTCATAGTATAGTATGTCGTCCAAAATTAGTGAAAAAAGTCATAGTATAGTATGTTGTCCAAAATCGGTCAAAAAAGTCATTGTATAGTATGTCGTCCAAAATCGGTCAAAAAAGTCATAGTATAGTATGTCGTCCAAAAAAGTCACAGTATAGTATGTCGTCCAAAATCAGTCAAAAAAGTCATAGTATAGTATGTCGTCCAAAATCGGTCATAAAGGTCATAGTATAGTATGTAGTCCAAAATCACTCAAAAAAGTCGTATAGTATGTCGTCCAAAATTGGTCAAAAAAGTCATAGTATAGTATGTCGTTCAAAATCACTCAAAAAAGACATAGTATAGTATGTCATTCAAAATCACTCAAAAAAGTCATAGTACAGTATGTTGTCCAAAATCGGTCCAAAAAGTTATAGTATAGTAAGTCGTCCAAAAAAGTCATAGTATAGTATGTCGTCCAAAATCAGTCAAGACAATTCTGAGTTACTGTCATGGGTTGGATTGGAACCGGTGTGCCCTGAGAGAGGCTGGCACCCAAATGAGGGCGTCGTAGACCGCTTGGCCAATTGAAAACTAATTTTATTCGTTGCACACTAGTTAATCTAAACAAAAAACATGATGTCATCCAAAATCGTTCAAAAAAATCATAGTATAGTATGTCGTCCAAAATTGGTCAAAAAAGTCATAGTATAGTATGTCGTCCAAAATCACTCAAAAAAGTCATACTATAGTATGTTGTCCAAAATCACTCAAAAAATTCATAGTATAGTACATCGTCCAAAATTAGTGAAAAAAGTGATAGTATAGTATGTTGTCCAAAATCTGTCCAAAAAGTTATAGTATACTATGTCGTCCAAAATCACTCAAAAAATTCATAGTATAGTACCTCGTCCAAAATTAGTGAAAAAAGTCATAGAATAGTATGTTGTCCAAAATAGGTCCGAAAAGTCATAGTATAGTATGTTGTCCAAAATCGGTCCAAAAAGTCATAGTAAAGTATGTCGTCCAAAGTCGGTCAAAAAAGTTATAGTATAGTATGTCGTCCAAAATCGGTCAAAAAAGTCATAGTATAGTATGTCGTCCAAAATCACTCAAAAAAGTCATACTATAGTATGTTGTACAAAATCACTCAAAAAATTCATAGTATAGTACGTCGTCCAAAATTAGTGAAAAAAGTCATAGTATAGTATGTTGTCCAAAATCGGTCCAAAAAGTTATAGTATAGTATGTCGTACAAAATCACTCAAAAAATTCATAGTATAGTACGTCGTCCAAAATTAGTGAAAAAAGTCATAGTATAGTATGTTGTCCAAAATCGGTCCAAAAAGTAATAGTATAGTATGTCGTCCAAAATCACTCAAAAAAGTCATAGTATAGTATGTCGTCCAAAATCACTCAAGTCAAGTCAAGTCAAGAGATCTTTATTGTCCCCGGAGGGCAATTTGTAGTGCAGCCAGCAGCATAAGACAACAGTAAAAACCAAGTACAACAGTGACACAACATACGCTAATAATAGAAATAGCAATAAAATACATACACAGGACAACAATTAACAATAGTTATTAAAATAGATAAAACAACCAATAAAGTGCAACCATGCCATCCTGGAAGAAACAGGATTTAAGTGACCACAGTGCTGTCAATTGTTAAGAAGGCCAATGGCCACTGGAACCCAGGTATTTTTAAATCTGTTGGTCCTGCATCTTGGCACATGAAATCTGCGTCTGGATGGGAGCAGTTTAAATTCAGGTGCCAAGGGATGGCTAGGGTCGGTCAGGACGAGTCTGGCTTTATTCAGGGCCCTAGTTTTGTACAGCAAGGAAATGTCTTTCAGTGGAGCACCAACTCAAAAAAGTCATAGTATAGTATGTCGTCCAAAATCACTCAAAAAAGTCATACCTATAGTATGTTGTCCAAAATCACTCAAAAAATTCATAGTATAGTACCTCGTCCAAAATTAGTGAAAAAAGTCATAGAATAGTATGTTGTCCAAAATAGGTCCGAAAAGTCATAGTATAGTATGTTGTCCAAAATCGGTCCAAAAAGTCATAGTAAAGTATGTCGTCCAAAGTCGGTCAAAAAAGTTATAGTATAGTATGTCGTCCAAAATCGGTCAAAAAAGTCATAGTATAGTATGTCGTCCAAACCACTCAAAAAAGTCATAGTATAGTATGTCGTCCAAAATCACTCAAAAAAGTCATAGTGTAGAATGTCGTCCAAAATCACTCAAAAAAGTCATAGTATAGTATGTCGTCCAAAATCACTCAAAAAAGTCATTGTATAGTATGTCGTCCAAAATCGGTCAAAAAAGTCATAGTATAGTATGTTGTCCAAAATTAGTGAAAAAAGTCATAGTATAGTATGTCGTCCAAAATCGGTCAAAAAGGTCATAGTATAGTATGTCGTCCAAAATCACTCAAAAAAGTCATAGTATAGTATGTCGTGCAAAATCACTCAAAAAAGTCATAGTATAGTATGTCGTCCAAAATCACTCAAAAAAGTCGTAGTATAGTATGTCGTCCAAAATCACTCAAAAAAGTCATTCTATAGTATGTTGTCCAAAATCACTCAAAAAATTCATAGTATAGTACGTCGTCCAAAATTAGTGAAAAAAGTCATTGTATAGTATGTTGTCCAAAATCACTCAAAAAATTCATAGTATAGTACGTCGTCCAAAATTAGTGAAAAAAGTCATTGTATAGTATGTTGTCCAAAATCGGTCCAAAAAGTTATAGTATAGTATGTTGTCCAAAATCAGTCAAAAAAGTCATAGTATAGTATGTCGTCCAAAATTGGTCAAAAAAGTCATAGTATAGTATGTCGTCCAAAATTAGTGAAAAAAGTCATAGTATAGTATGTTGTCCAAAATCGGTCAAAAAAGTCATTGTATAGTATGTCGTCCAAAATCGGTCAAAAAAGTCATAGTATAGTATGTTGTCCAAAATTAGTGAAAAAAGTCATAGTATAGTATGTCGTCCAAAATCGGTCAAAAAGGTCATAGTATAGTATGTCGTCCAAAATTGGTCAAAAAAGTCATAGTATATTATGTCGTCCAAAATCACTCAAAAACGTCATACTATAGTATGTTGTCCAAAATCGGTCCAAAAAGTTATAGTATAGTATGTTGTCCAAAATCAGTCAAAAAAGTCATAGTATAGTATGTCATCCAAAATTGGTCAAAAAAGTCATAGTATAGTATGTCGTCCAAAATTAGTGAAAAAGGTCATAGTATAGTATGTCGTCCAAAATTGGTCAAAAAAGTCATAGTATATTATGTCGTCCAAAATCACTCAAAAACGTCATACTATAGTATGTTGTCCAAAATCGGTCCAAAAAGTTATAGTATAGTATGTTGTCCAAAATCAGTCAAAAAAGTCATAGTATAGTATGTCGTCCAAAATTGGTCAAAAAAGTCATAGTATAGTATGTCGTCCAAAATTAGTGAAAAAAGTCATAGTATAGTATGTTGTCCAAAATCGGTCAAAAAAGTCATTGTATAGTATGTCGTCCAAAATCGGTCAAAAAAGTCATAGTATAGTATGTTGTCCAAAATTAGTGAAAAAAGTCATAGTATAGTATGTCGTCCAAAATCGGTCAAAAAGGTCATAGTATAGTATGTCGTCCAAAATTGGTCAAAAAAGTCATAGTATATTATGTCGTCCAAAATCACTCAAAAAAGTCATACTATAGTATGTTGTCCAAAATCACTCAAAAATTTCATAGTATAGTACATCGTCCAAAATTAGTAAAAAAAGTGATAGTATAGTATGTTGTCCAAAATCTGTCCAAAAAGTTATAGTATACTATGTCGTCCAAAATCAGTCAAAAAAGTCATAGTATAGTATGTCGTCCAAAATCTGTCCAAAAAGTCATAGTATAGTATGTTGTCCAAAATCGGTCCAAAAAGTCATAGTAAAGTATGTCGTCCAAAATCGGTCAAAAAAGTTATAGTATAGTCTGTCGTCCAAAATCGGTCAAAAAAGTCATAGTATAGTATGTCGTCCAAAATCACTCAAAAAGTCATAGTATAGTATGTCGTCCAAAATCACTCAAAAAAGTCATACTATAGTATGTTGTCCAAAATCACTCAAAAATTTCATAGTATAGTACATCGTCCAAAATTAGTAAAAAAAGTGATAGTATAGTATGTTGTCCAAAATCTGTCCAAAAAGTTATAGTATACTATGTCGTCCAAAATCAGTCAAAAAAGTCATAGTATAGTATGTCGTCCAAAATCTGTCCAAAAAGTCATAGTATAGTATGTTGTCCAAAATCGGTCCAAAAAGTCATAGTAAAGTATGTCGTCCAAAATCGGTCAAAAAAGTTATAGTATAGTCTGTCGTCCAAAATCGGTCAAAAAAGTCATAGTATAGTATGTCGTCCAAAATCACTCAAAAAGTCATAGTATAGTATGTCGTCCAAAATCACTCAAAAAAGTCATAGTATAGTATGTCGTCCAAAATCACTCAAAAAAGTCATACTATAGTATGTTGTCCAAAATCCCTCAAAAAATTCATAGTATAGTATGTCGTCCAAAATTAGTGAAAAAAGTCATAGTATAGTATGTTGTCCAAAATCGGTCCAGAAAGTTATAGTATAGTATGTCGTCCAAAATCAGTCAAAAAAGTCATAGTATAGTATGTTGTCCAAAATCGGTCCAGAAAGTTATAGTATAGTATGTCGTCCAAAATCAGTCAAAAAAGTCATAGTATAGTATGTCGTCCAAAATTGGTCAAAAAAGTCATAGTATAGTATGTCGTCCAAAATTTGTGAAAAAAGTCATAGTATAGTATGTCGTCCAAAATTGGTCAAAAAGGTCATAGTATAGTATGTCGTCCAAAATTGGTCAAAAAGGTCATACTATAGTATGTCGTCCAAAATTAGTGAAAAAAGTCATAGTATAGTATGTTGTCCAAAATCGGTCCAGAAAGTTATAGTATAGTATGTCGTCCAAAATCAGTCAAAAAAGTCATAGTATAGTATGTTGTCCAAAATCGGTCCAGAAAGTTATAGTATAGTATGTCGTCCAAAATCAGTCAAAAAAGTCATAGTATAGTATGTCGTCCAAAATTGGTCAAAAAAGTCATAGTATAGTATGTCGTCCAAAATTAGTGAAAAAAGTCATAGTATAGTATGTCGTCCAAAATTGGTCAAAAAGGTCATAGTATAGTATGTCGTCCAAAATTGGTCAAAAAGGTCATAGTATAGTATGTTGTCCAAAATTAGTGAAAAAAGTCATACTATAGTATGTTGTCCAAAATTAGTGAAAAAAGTCATAGTATAGTATGTCGTCCAAAATCGGTCAAAAAGGTCATAGTATAGTATGTCGTCCAAAATTGGTCAAAAAGGTCATAGTATAGTATGTCGTCCAAAATTGGTCAAAAAGGTCATACTATAGTATGTTGTCCAAAATCCCTCAAAAAATTCATAGTATAGTATGTCGTCCAAAATTAGTGAAAAAAGTCATAGTATAGTATGTTGTCCAAAATCGGTCCAGAAAGTTATAGTATAGTATGTCGTCCAAAATCAGTCAAAAAAGTCATAGTATAGTATGTTGTCCAAAATCGGTCCAGAAAGTTATAGTATAGTATGTCGTCCAAAATCAGTCAAAAAAGTCATAGTATAGTATGTCGTCCAAAATTGGTCAAAAAAGTCATAGTATAGTATGTCGTCCAAAATTAGTGAAAAAAGTCATAGTATAGTATGTCGTCCAAAATTGGTCAAAAAGGTCATAGTATAGTATGTCGTCCAAAATTGGTCAAAAAGGTCATAGTATAGTATGTTGTCCAAAATTAGTGAAAAAAGTCATACTATAGTATGTTGTCCAAAATTAGTGAAAAAAGTCATAGTATAGTATGTCGTCCAAAATCGGTCAAAAAGGTCATAGTATAGTATGTCGTCCAAAATTGGTCAAAAAAGTCATAGTATGGTATGTCGTCCAAAATCACTCAAAAAAGTCATACTATAGTATGTTGTCCAAAATCACTCAAAAAATTCATAGTATAGTACGTCGTCCAAAATTAGTGAAAAAAGTCATAGTATAGTATGTTGTCCAAAATCGGTCCAAAGAGTTATAGTATAGTATGTCGTACAAAATCACTCAAAAAATTCATAGTATAGTACGTCGTCCAAAATTAGTGAAAAAAGTCATAGTATAGTATGTTGTCCAAAATCGGTCCAAAAAGTAATAGTATAGTATGTCGTCCAAAATCACTCAAAAAAGTCATAGTATAGTATGTCGTCCAAAATCACTCAAAAAAGTCATAGTATAGTATGTCGTCCAAAATCACTCAAAAAAGTCATACTATAGTATGTTGTCCAAAATCACTCAAAAAATTCATAGTATAGTACCTCGTCCAAAATTAGTGAAAAAAGTCATAGTATAGTATGTTGTCCAAAATCGGTCCAAAAAGTTATAGTATAGTATGTCGTCCAAAATCAGTCAAAAAAGTCATAGTATAGTATGTTGTCCAAAATCGGTCAAAAAAGTCATTGTAAAGTATGTCGTCCAAAATCGGTCAAAAAATTCATAGTATAGTACCTCGTCCAAAATTAGTGAAAAAAGTCATAGTATAGTATGTTGTCCAAAATCACTCAAAAAATTCATAGTATAGTACCTCGTCCAAAATTAGTGAAAAAAGTCATAGTATAGTATGTTGTCCAAAATCGGACCAAAAAGTTATAGTATAGTATGTCGTCCAAAATCAGTGAAAAAAGTCATAGTATAGTATGTTGTCCAAAATCGGTCAAAAAAGTCATTGTATAGTATGTCGTCCAAAATCGGTCAAAAAAGTCATAGTATAGTATGTTGTCCAAAATTAGTGAAAAAAGTCATAGTATAGTATGTCGTCCAAAATCGGTCCAAAAAGTCATAGTATAGTATGTCGTCCAAAATCGGTCAAAAAAGTTGTAGTATAGTTTGTCGTCCAAAATTGGTCAAAATAGTCATAGTATAGTATGTCGTCCAAAATCTGCCAAAAAGTCATAGTATAGTATGTTGTCCAAAATCAGTCAAAAAAGTCATAGTATAGCATGTCGTCCAAAATCACTCAAAAAAGTCATAGTATAGTATGTCGTCCAAAATCACTCAAAAAAGTCATAGTATAGTATGTCGTCCAAAATCACTCAAACAAGTCATAGTATAGAATGTCGTTGACAATTTGACAAAAATGTCATTGTTTAGTATGTCGTCCAAAATGAGATAAAAATGTCATATTTAAAAATGTGCATTTGTATGTGAAAGTTACTGTTAAAAAAGGTGGGAAGTGAACATTGGTCCCCGAACATCTTCACATTATCAAATTTTTGCCCTCATTACGATAAAGTAGTTTTCTTCATTATAGTTTAGCTTTGCTGCACCCTGGCAGTGCACAATGCTGGCAGTAAATAAAATCCTGCTCCATGGACGTTTTACCCGAGTGACCACGAATGCAGCACATTGTGTGTGTGTGTGTGGGGGTGGTCAGTCAGGAAGCAAGCAAGCAAGCACGTGTCCTGCAGTCAGCGGTTTGTTTGTTTTTAATGTCCTGATATTGCAAAGCTGTTTTAACATTTCAACGTTAAGTTTGACTATCTAGAATTTAACGCTACATATATCTGTGATGTGATTTTGATGAGCTGTAATTTCATTGAGATGAGACTAGTATTAATTGTAGTTATCTATATCTATATTGTAGTAGATATCTGTGTCAACTTTTACTGGTAAAAACCACAGTTTCAAATCTGCAATTCAGTCTTTACTATCACTTTTGCCATTCCTGTATATGAGGTTCGTCATTATAGATATCTACAATTCAAGTTCGACTGGAATTAGAGATATCTACAATTCTGTGGCAGTTAATTGTAGATATTCTGACTAGTAAGAATGTCGTCACAGATATCTCCAACTACAATTCATACTAGTCACAATGAAATTACAACTTGTCAAAATGACGTCACATACATCTGTAATAGTAATTCCCAACAGACAAACTTGACGATTAAATATTAAAAATGCCTGCACTGACAAAGCTGCATAGACAAGTTTAACGGTGCTGGTGACGTCACGCGGAGTCAGTCAGTCCTGACAGGAAGCGGCGTCGTGTGTCTGTCAGTTAGCCGAACGTCATGGTGAGCCTGGCTTTGAGTGTTGCGTTCAGGAAACGCCTTAACTTGTTTACATATCGTGTGTCGTGTGTGTTTTACTACTGACAGTGTGGCTTGGAAGATACTCGCCTAATCTAAATGTCGTTTCCTAATTGTAGTTCTTCGAGAAAGTTGCTGTGTCTCCGGCAGCTAACGTTAGCTAATTAGCACGTTATCAAACTTCAGCCGGCAAGTGAAGTCACGTGACCCAATGATTTTCATGATTTACTGAGGACCGAGTCGAGGAGGAGCCGGCCAGTGAACGCACCACTGTACATAAGTTATTTAATGAATTCATTAATAAACAGGGTCGTTTCAGTTTAACATCACAGCAGACGGGTCACAAAGCACACAGACACCAATTATAAGAAAGTATACCTAAAATTTATTTATTATTTATTTTATTTATTTATTTATTTATTTCGGTCATGACATTTAGATCACTCATCACATAACATTGCAGTTCACACAATATACATAACTGAAAGGGAAAGCGGGAGAAGCAAAGCTTAACTAGTCCCGCCCCATTATCATCATACATTTCATTTCCTTTTTTTTTTTTTTTTTTTATTTTGCTTTTTTTTTTTTTTTTTTTTTTAATGACATTTTGACAAAAAAAACATGTTTCAGCATCCGGTAGCACTCAGAGATATAGTCTAGCTCTAGACAGTCAACTCAGACTCCATGTGTGTATGTTCATGTGTCCATGGTGTTCCATCGCGCCGTTGCACCGTTTCCCCCAGTGTCTACAAATTTCTGTCTCTGACCTTTGTCATATTTTCTTTCTGTGTCAGTCTGTATCGATTAATAGTCATCTCTACATACTTCTTTTTAAATACACTCAGTTTTGCTGATTTTTTCATCTCCTCATCCAGATTGTTCCACTGTCTGACCCCAGTGGAACGAATACAGCTCTGATTTGAATTGAGCCCACACTTAACCTTCAAATTATGATTTTATTTTATTTAATAGTTAGTGACAGCCTTTTACAAAAAAAAAACAAATTGTCCAATCTAAGTGTGATGATGCTGTATTGCACAGTTACCACAGTCACAGTGTTCTTACTCTTTTAATGTCTTGTCGTTGGATAAACCTGGAGAGGGATTAAAGGGCAAGATTGCTGACACATTTAAACACTAATTAAAAACAACAATAACCAGAATGTGATTAAGCTGTCAAAACTAAGCAAATTACATCTTTCTAATATTTATTACAGCAAGGAAAGAACATGTGTACTAATTGTTCACTGAATACACATCTCAAGACCGTGTCAAAATATTCTCAACCCTAAATATTATAAACATTAACAGCAAAACAAGAAGATAATACCCTCAAGCTATTCATAACATGTCACCAAACTAGCCACAATACATCTTAACACTCGCCAAAGCTCAAGTTCTTTAAATACTATACTCTGCCTGTGTATCAACCCTGTTGTGGACTTTACTGAGGATAGAACACCTGTTAGAAAAATAAAATATACTACTAAATTGGGCAGACCACTCAGGTTGAATGCTTTGGAAATTAAGTAAGAGATGGCATGTTGTGATGGTCTGGTCTCATGCAGAGGAGAGATAGTGATTATATTGGAAAAAGGATGTTGAGGATAGAGCTGTCAGGCAGGAGGAAAAGAGGAAAACCACAAAGAAGGTTGGTTCATTGATGTTGTGAAAGAGGACATGAGGACAGTTGGTGTAACAGAAAAGGGACACAAGGGAGAGGACATGATGGAGGCAAACGGTCCTCTGTGGCGACCCCTTAATTAATTATGTAAGCTTACACGTTTGTTCTACTTGATAGATGTTGATAAGTGCATTAAAATTTCATTTCGTCAACCTGAAGTTAATTTAACAAAGTTTAGGTTTTTTTTTGTGTATTTTATTTACTGCAGACTCAAAATGCGTGTTGGAGACCATATGTGTGTGGTGCAATAATAGTTAATTTGTGATTAAACATCATATATTTTATCAGATGAAGGGGAAAATAGAAACCTGGGCAAACATATTGAAAAACAATCAGCTGTCCTTATTTCTAAATATTATAGATCGGTCATAGAAAAACACACGAGGTGTAGCTCTAGTTAGAGTAATGCTCTGCAGGGAAACCGTATAAATTCTCCTTCAGTCAAAGGGAAGTGCCGAGTATAACATAGTGCCCCTTTTAGCCGACACGGCTCCAATGCATCACAGCCGGTTGACTGTTAAATATATCAACATTACAGTTGTATATCTTCATACTAACAGTTTCCATTCATGCTACACTGGTTTAAATCATCATGGGTGAGTGTCATGTAGGACGGATTCTTGGAAAGATCAGGCTAAAACTAGGGATGCATGTAATCAGACTTTTTGCTGATGTGCCGATAATTGATACCAGTATTTACGTTTTAATATATTTAATATTTACGTAACAGAGTTCATTAAGTCTCTTCTGTAGTGAAATTAACATCATATTTGCCGATATCCAATAATACATTTTAAAGCCAAATCTATCTACTAAAACATAAGATAATATAACACATAGATCAAATGTTCTGTTAATAGAGTTTTGACTGATAAATACTGTTTGTCAGTCACTATTTCCACAATGTGACTTACTTGCATGTGTCTTGTGTCCTGTTTTCAGATGCTGGCATCAATTAACTTTCATTTCATATCTGAATATTAATAATAACTTTTGTATGTGTGCAGTAGATATTTATGCAGAGGTGTGATATTTTAGTTGAACCTAACATTTGAAGACATTTTTAGGTTCGTATTAAAACTGACGGCGATTATTTGTCGCATGTTTTTGAAGCAGAAAGTTGCTTCAAAGGTCCAGTGTGAAACATGTAGGAGGGTTCGTTGGCAGAAATTGAAGATACTTCTCGTACGGAGGCCACTTTCTTATTACACAAAGGGAGCATTTAGCAGAGGAGTCCTTCATTTGTTTCAGTCTGCAGGCTCACTAATTCTTACACACTGGACCTTCAAATAAGGAAATATACAAACCACATTTTAAAAAGTCTCTCAGGGGAGTATACACTGTATAGAGTAGGCAAATAAAGCCCTCAGGAATTCATTGATTATCAACAATCCCCCTTTCTTAAATAGTGTCTCTTTGTTTCTAATACATTTCAATTTTAAATAATTAACACATAAAGGGGCAGAGCTTGGGTCCCAGACCATTCGTGTCCACTTGTAGCATGTCTATAATCTTTTTGTAACTTTCTCCAGACACATTAAATGCCTGGAATTTAACATTTAAATTGGAGTTTGCAGGCAGTAAATGATGTTGAGTGAAATGTCCCCTGTCACCTAATTTCCTCTGCAATCGGGGTGACAAAGCCCTGGCAAGAGTTTCCCACAGAGCAGTGCTTAACTGGGGCTTTTAAAACATCACATTCCCCCTCATTAGATGTCAGAGTTTTGCAGAGAGATGTTGAGACATGCTTGAGCTGCCGTGTATCGATTGAACTCGTCCAACAGTTTAAGTCCAGAATGTGATGTTTTCTCACTCATCTGTGGGGGTTGACTCAGCAGGGAGAGAGGCTGATTTTGGGACGTGTCCCTGTGGTTGGTTAGAGAGTCAAAGAGGCGTGGCCAAATGACCTGGTGTAAATAACTTGATTGCTTCTCGTGCCTCTGCTGCTTTTCTTGGCAGTAATTTAACATCTCCCAGTACTGGAGTGCAAGAGTTAGAGCTGTGAGCAGTGTAATTAAATAATACAGTAACACATCAGTTGACAAGAACATTTTGTTTTTGTTTGCTGATTCTCTAGAATGAAGATGAAGCCCACTGTGCCACTTCTACTCTTGGTCCTCCTGACTTTCACGAGACTGAGCCGAGCCCAGGTCAGGACGTCTCTTCTGGACTTGACCAACAACATCGGCGGCGTCCTTCCCAGCCTCAGCCGGCCGGCGAACCACAGCCGCATCTTTTATGCTGTGATGTTTGATGCTGGTAGCACAGGAACACGTATCCATGTTTACACCTTCATCCAGAGTGACTCAGGTAATGCTCAGCACCTTCATAGATGATACTTGATATATTCTGTGTGCTAAACAGATTTACGTCTCTCTGCTTTTTAATAGCTGTTGCATATTTTGAAGGGGTTGGATGTTGTATTTTTATTTTTATTTTTTCTTTAGAGAAACTGCCTGTTTTGGACAATGAGATGTTCCACTCCATTAAGCCTGGTTTGTCAGCATATGCTGACTCCCCCGAAATGGTGAGTTCATTGTCAAATCTAATCAATTATATTGAGCCGAAGAGAAACGTTCTGCTGGCTCTGTGTTGTCTTCGGAAACGTAGCCGGTCGTCTCCCTCAGTGGGGAATCACGTTGGTAATGAAAGGGAGTAGGAGGTGAGAAAATCAAAACAGTGTTGTGGGCATTGTCCCGTGTTTTTAAAGGCTGGACACACGGTGAGGTTGCTGTTGAAGGTGGCAAAGAGGACTGTGCCTCGCCTGGAGTGGAAGAGAACTCCTGTGGTCCTCAGAGCCACCGCTGGACTCCGGCTGCTGGCGGCAGAGAAATCTCAGGCTCTTCTGGACCAGGTGAAAATGTGCAAAGACAACAGTATAGTAATACTAATAAGGATAAAGATTAGAACATGTGTATGTGTAAAAGTGTTAAAATCATTCAAGATAATTCAAAATAATCACTGGAAATTAAAGAAGGGGTGAGTTTTAAGAAGAGTACAGTATCACGAGGGAGCTGTTAGGAGCTGCATTATCAGACACTTCACAGGGAAACTTCTTATCCAGAGAAGGAGCAGGATAAAACTGCAGGTGGTAGAAAGACAAGAGGAAAAGTATTGTTATCAGCGTGCAGGCAGCTTAGTGTGGATGGCTCTCATAGAGGGGATAAGATAGTAATGGTTGGCCCTGGGGCACCTTGGAAGATAAATGATACTTTATTAATCCCCCTGGGGGAAATAATTAATCCCTTCAAGTGGAGGGCACCTCTGGATGAGCTGCCATTACAGTAGATCACATTAAAGTCATTGCTCTGCTGCTTCCCTCGCCTCCCCCGTGCTCTCACTCTACTCCTCCTCCCTTCTCCTCTTCCTCCTCAGGTTCAACATGTGTTTGATGAGTCTCCCTTTTTGGTCCCAGACAACAGCGTGACTATAATGAATGGCACTAATGAAGGTACCGCCTGCCCACCTTCTGTCGCGACAAGCCAGATATTTGTCAGTTATTGCAGCCCCTTACGCTCCCCCTGCAGTGCTTTGAAGGAGCCATCGCCGAGGCTTCTGCTCCACTTTTAGTCTGCGCTGCAATTTCTATCTAGAACATTTGTTTACTGCAGACATTTAGCTAAATTGCTGTAGATTATTGCTGTCTTTTTGATGACACTTCCAAAACTCAAATTGCTTTCCATCACCGAGTGGTGGTGACCTTAAAAGACTGTAATTATCCTGGTGGAAAATGTTACTGTCTGTTGTGCCATAGTGTAATTGATTTGTCAGCACTTCAACTTTGTGGAATTATAGCTCTTTACTCGCACACGTGTTTGTGTACACTATAGCCCGTTGTAATTACTGCGAAAATTAGTTATCAGCTTTTCTCAAATGAACTTGTGTGTGGTTCCACCTGAAATGACTGTTTGCCGTGTCTTGGTTTGCTTGTTTACAAATTTTGTGAATGCAGGAATCCTGGCTTGGATGTCTTTGAATTTTCTGACTGGTAAGTGCCGTCTGCGACAACACTGAATATTTGTTTCCTGCTCCCCGAGCTCAGCTACTGTACATGCAAATTTAACCTTGTGTCTAAAATTGTCTTGTGTCTTATTATAGAGGCAGATTGTTCACAGCTGTGATTTCATAGTGGATCTATCTGATCTTTATCTAGCCCTCTGTCACGATTTCATACGTTTGAGTCGTTTGTGTGTGTGTGTGTGTGTGTGCGCGCGTGTCAACAAAGCCTTTTGAAGATACCATCTAAGGTACAACTGATAATCTCCTCTCTGCTGTAGCTGCTGTATAAAGTAAGAACATTTTTTCAGGTCACTTGAACGCACAAACCAAGAAAACGGTGGGAATATTGGATCTGGGAGGTGGATCTACACAGATCACTTTCCTGCCAAAACTACAGGTCTGTTATTATAATTATTTAAACATTTTTGAACGTTAAAGCTGTAGTGCGTAACTGTTAAATTATAACAAATGTCAATATTACACACAAACCATTCAGGACAGATGGATGCTACTGTTACTACTACTAATGTTCTACTCCTAAAACAACCTGGTTCTTCAGCAGTTTGACAATATAAACACTACTTCACCTGCTCCTTAATCAGGTCTGATAGTATTGCTTGACAGAGCCTGTTTTCAGAAGGACGCTGCAAACAAATAACACATTTTTTTCTGTTCAAACAGAGGCAGAGAGATAATAGGCAGTTAATATTAACAACAGCAACAAATCAGCTACGGTTTCTGAACTGTAGCTTTAAGCAATTTATCTTCGTGTTAACAAAAAGAACCATTCTGTCTCATCACTAATCCACTGTGTCCTTCACATTCTATTGTAGAAAACAATTGAAAGTGTTCCCGTCGCTGATTACATCGTCAGCTTTGACATCTTCAACTCAACGTTTCAGTTGTACACTTACAGGTAAAGCATGTGTCAGTGAAACACCTGGAGTCTACATTTGAATTATAATGGCATTTATTTCATCTTTAAATAGTCATAAGTGATATATTTATATATAAATATGTATGTTTACAGTATCTAGAACTGCGGTTCAGTTGCGTGTGATCTTGTTTTAACTGCTCAGGATGTGTTTTTGTTTTGTGTCGTCATTCGTGTTGAAATGATGGGGATATTTTTAGAACGACTGCCTTGTTACGCACACACTCTGTTTCTGGTTGGTTTTCTAACTGCGTAACAACCTTTTTGTCTTCATCTAGTTACCTAGGAAATGGACTGATGGCAGCTCGTCTGGCTACTCTGGGTGCTCTGGGTGCTGAAGGTACGTTACGTTAAGAAAAGCTGCTCCATCGCTGTGAGCTGTGGGTCAGTGTTGCTCATTGTGTGTGTGTGTGTGTGTGTGTGACTGAAGGATAACTGGGACACAAGAGTGAGTCAGTTCGACAAGCGCACCCTCTTTTTGTTATGTTGCTTCCCGTCTAGTTCAGCAAATGCGTAAAGGTTATACAAGAGAAAGATGTGTCTGTGGGATGTATGTCAAGTCCTCCCACTGATAAACAACCCAAGTGATTGCATGAGATGAATCATTGATAGGCTTCAGAGAAAATTGTCTTGGTGACAATCGGGTTTTCAGATCAGTTGTAGACCGTAGTGGCCACTGAGCCTGTGAGGAGATAAAAAAAAAGTCATCTCTGTAATATCTCTCACAGGGTTGGAGTGGCGCATTTTCAAAAGTTCCTGTCTGCCAAAGAAGTTCAGGGATGAATGGAGCTTTGGAGGTCTGATCTATCAAGTGAGCGGTGACCCTGAGGGTAAGAAGAAACCCGAAAATTTGCCCTTTAATTCCCTATGGTTTGAGCAGACATCCAGTGTAAATTAATAGATGAAGTGAGTGATTGTAATTTATTTTGAACGCAGCAAAAAAAAAACAATATTACCCTTAGAGTAAATACTGACACTGAAATGTCCGAAAAGGAGTGGGAAGAAGTATTAACCTATCTAATCCTACCCTTTATTCCAATAAGTATCATTTTTAATATCTTGGACAAGTTCCTTAACTAAGGCATTTCGTCAGTCTTACATATTTGTCAAGCTTTTTTCGTAATTATCATCCAGGACTGAACAATGAATCAAAATCGCAATCCTTTAATCCAAAATCCTTCAGCCCTATTATCATCAAACAACTGTACATAGTAACATAGTAAGCATAACCTACTATAAATGAGATGATGTGACATGTTTTGACCAGAATAAAACATTAAGCGGTGACATTGGCAAACACTTCAAATGACCATCGTTTCAAAATGCTGCCCCGACATAAGAGGCATAATTGATTCCATTTTTCTTTCCTTCCCCAGGTGAGACAGGATTCAAGCTTTGTTATCAAGAAGTACTTAAGGTGGTGAAGGACATTATTCATCAGCCGTATGAGCTGCAAGACAGCAACGTTTTCTATGCATTCTCCTATTACTTTGACAGAGCTGTGGATGCAGGCCTTATCGGTGAGCACACACACACACACACACACTCTGCACTCACCTTACATAATTATATGGAGCCAGCAAGATGTTAATACCCATTCCAGTGCTCGACACAGACGCGCGTCATCTGTGCGTATGTCTCAGTGAATTAATGAGCTCTATGTGTGTCGGTATGAGAGAAACCGCTGCCCTCTGCCTGTCCAAAGTAAACAGGGTTAGGTTTAAACAATTGATGGTTTTCAAAATTAAATTTAAAACAAGGCTATTAGCAAATTGCAAAGGCTGCCGTTTAATTTTATTTATTCAATTTTTTTAAATGGGTGCTGCAACAATTAACTACTAAATGAATTGCCAACAATTGTGATTATCGGTTTATGTAATTTCTGCTTCTTTAATATGATTATGTTCTTTATTATTTGCTCATTGTAGCAGTGGTTTTGTGTGTGGTTCAAACAGCTTTAGTTTGTGGAAAACCTTTTTTGGGAAGCAACGCTCAACATCTGATAAGATTTATGTATTATGAAAATATATTATTGATCATACTTTACAGTATAATACTATGCAAAAGTCTTTGGGCACCACCAGCTGTGTTGTTTTTTATGTCTGGGAAATCATTGGAATTTGAATTGGAATGATGTGACTGAAATGTGGTCTTAAATATTAACAAACTGAGCTGTCGATGAGTTTAACTCAAACAACATTTGTATGTGACGCTCAAGCATGTCTGAAATAGTTAAATACACGTTTTACCTGTAACATTAATTAGGGTTCTACTTCAAGTAGATCACACTAAATATTCAGCACTTAAACCTATAGAAATGCAGACATGTTTCCCATATTTTCCCATATTTTCTGGATGTGTTCAAATAAAATGCTGGATAAACAATTATACTGTATCATCAATATAGTATTACTAAAACAACATATGTAATGGTGGCCTAAGAGAAGTGAGAAATTCACAATTACATGTTTAACCCAATTGATTCAGCCTCAGTTACTATTGTCATAATGTGCATGTAAATGTGCTCTTCTTTTAATGAATAGTATGAGGTTTTAAATGCAACAGTGCTGTTGCAGGTGGGGACCAAGGAGGGAGGCTGGAGGTCAGAGACTTCAAGAAGAGGGCTAAAGAAGGTGAGCTGGGCAAAGCGACGCTCTCTTACTATGGCAGACGTGCAGCTCTCTGTACTTGACACACAGTGTGCATCTCCGTTGTCTGCACTTGCGTCCTCGCTGCTATCTGAAATCCTGCATCATCTCCTCACCCGAATACAGATGACTGATCATCCCAACATGACTCTTCTCTTCTCTGCTCAGTGTGCAATAAGATGACCAAGTATCCTCCCATAAGCCCCTTCCTGTGTATGGACATGGCCTACATCACTTGTCTGCTCAAGGATGGATTTGGCTTTAAGGAGAACACAGTGCTGCAGGTGAGACATTAGTTCACACACACTCACAATCAATGGGCTGTATGGCCTTAAGCCTAATGATGCAAATGAAAGAAACTGGTTGCAAGGCATTAAAAAAAAAAAGAAAATCAACTATCCATGTTCAAAGCTGTATAGCTCAGACTCATGGCGTCACATTAAAGACCAGTTAATGTATGTAGACGAGTAGAGTATTTGTTTTCATTTAAACTGATCCAGCATAAAGAGACAATGACACGTCGTTTATTGACTTGTTCAGACTAAGCCCGTCTGTGTGTGGCTCTGCCACTAAACATTGTCATGTCACCGTCACCCCATAATTTAAGGAGTTGTCTCAATCCAAACATGGCTACCATGGCAACAGCAAGTGCTGTTTAAAATGTACTAACAGCTACATTAGTGCGTCCATTCATTAAATATCCGCGAGTTCATTTAAAAAAAGGGAAATTCTGCACAAAAGTGGTGATGTTTTTTTTTTTTTTTTATTTAATAAATACAAAAGGCATTTGAGTGATTTGGTGTTGGGCTTTGTCCCCCTCTCTTGTAGCTGTCCAAGAAAGTCAACAACGTGGAGGCGAGCTGGGCACTGGGCGCCATGTTTGACCACTTCTACAACCTGAAGATCCACTGAGTAACAGCTGCTGATTTAAGTGGTGCTCATTGACAAACAACATATAATGGTACGAACCTTATCTCACAGTCCCATGCTGCTGCTGCTGCTGCTGCTGCATATGGGCCGAACCAACCTCAGGGGTAATTGCTCATTTCTTTTAAAATGCAATTCATCTCATTATTACAGTGAGCTATAAATGAGAACTGTTTCTTGCACTGGACGTTGACATTTGGAGTGAAAAATGTTACAGACTCAGTTTATGCAGCTTTGATATCAGGGTCATAAACTTGGCTGGTTGTGCTGTGCAAGACCAGTGTTTACAATATGATACACTGTACTTCAGCAGTTTTTAATGGCAAATGTTTTATCATTACTAATAAGGATAATGAGGGCAGCACAGTTTTGGGAAAGAATAAGTGCCTCAGTGTATTTCAACCTCCGACTTCTGTTTACAATTATTATGCAGTATGGTCTTTATATTATCATAAACTTTTTAAAACCCGTCTCAGTGTCTCTTTGGGAGTATTTGTTTTCAAAAACTTGAGGAAAAAGGGTCGTTTGCCCTCTGCCCTGCACACTTTTCAAAATAAAAGCATCATTGGTTGCTAATTACAAATATCTACAGGGGTTAAACTCAGCTGTTAATCTATTTATAGACGCATGTTGAGGTTTAGTCCACTGGGTACAGGTCCAGCAGTGTTTGACATTTGTCACTGCAGACTACAGCAATGCCACCACGTCTTCTCCATATGCATGGCCTTCGGTCGTCATGGTCACCAGCTCGTGTGGCTGAGAGAGGACGACCACCGAGTCTGCCGAGCCTAAGGGGGGGGGGGAGACAACAGCACAAAGGCTAGTTAAGACAGGAAATCACCTGGTGACATGGCTGCTGACCCAACCCTCCCTTTTCAGGACTGTCTGTTTACTTTATTAGGTACACCTGCTCCACAAATATCAGCCAATCACACAGCAGCAACTAAATCCCATTTAGACGTAGTCAAGACGACCTGCTGAAGTTCTAACTGAGCATTAGAATGAAGGGATTTAAGTGACTTAGAATGTGGTTGTTGGTGCCAGCTGGGCTGGTCTTAGTATTTCAGAAACTGCTGATCCACTGGGATTTTATTGCACAAACATCTCTGGGGTTTACAAAAATAGTGCATCAAAAAAAAAGAGAAAATATCCAGTGAGCAGCAGTTGTCGGTGCAAAAAGGAGTCAGAGGAGAATGACCAGAGTGGTTTGAGATAATAGAATAAAAATGCAACAGTAGCTTAACTAAACCATTAAGTCATTCAACCAAGGTATGCAAAACACCATCTCTGGAATAACATGTCAAACTTTGAAGCAGATGAGCTACAACAGCACACCAGGCACTTTGTGTCCTGTGTACCTGATAACAGGTGAGGTGGGTATACGTGCCTGAGTTTCCCCAAACACATACTCAATTAATCCTTTTTAGTTGAAAATAAAAACACTGATGGGAAGTAAAAACAAAAGCAGTGTATAATTAAATGTAAAAGCAGAACAGCTGAACATCCACGACACAAGAAATAAGAGTAATTAACAATAATGCATCTGATTCACCAAAAAATATCACAACTACAGAGGCAGTTTGTCATTCATGACGTCCTGAGCTCATAATGACAGTCTTTAAAGTCCACACAAACAATGCTGAACACTGAAAAGAAACTGAGAGTCACACAAATAGTCATTGAAAAACACTTAACGGGACATTAGCAACACCACAAGCTGACTCAGCAACACTGACGTTAATGGTAAGGTTTCACGGCAAAGTCTTTTTTAAGTCTGGTGTCTCGTCTTTTCTCCGTCACACACGTGTAAACGCCTACCTGGCGATCTTAGCATAGCGTGATGGAGATTCAAGGGTTCCACGGTTGTCGTCATGGTGACCATACTGTCTCCATTCTCACCGTCAGCCTCCAGCAAGCTGCTTTGTGTCAGAGCTTCTCCTGATGGAGGCAAGCAAAGGGGGGAAAAAGAAATCAACACAAGATAAGAAAGATGTGAAGAATGACACACACTTGATTTTGATATGAGCCAACATCAGAGTTTGAAGTTGGTTTTGAATCTTTAATTAACAATCACATCTAGAAATGTGCATTATTATTACTACTTTCTGACCTGTTTTTGTGAGTTCTTTGGGTTTAAGGAGTCTAGGTGGCTAGTCTACCGATCCCATTGGTCTATTTAACAAGGAAACATGAAGTCTGTAATGTATAAATAACACAGAAACTACCCCTCTGCTGAAGAGCTGAATCTTCCTTTGCTCTGCTTAACAAAAGACCAGCCTCTTTGGGGAGGATGACCCGAATAAATCAGCTGTTTATAATTAGAGCTTTGGCAGCGTTTCCTTTTTCAGCAGCGGTGCTTTCCTGCTGTTACACAGAAGTGACGAGGAGGCAAAACACTGTCCGCTCTTGTTCCACTCAGCATCGCAAACTAAACACAAGACTAATTTAAACTGATTTGGACCACATGTTGGAATTAAAGAGGTCATTAAAATGTTTTTAACCTGAAGAGATGCCGAAACTGGAAGTAAGACAAGACTAGCAACTTGTTTATCTCGGCGTGTTGTGAGGTGAAGGCAAGAAAAAAAAAGAAAAACACATGTAAATAAAGCAAGATAAAGCTTGAGGACATGAGTTTGAATTGTTGTGCCACTTAATCTTGTCAATTACACACTTTCCAGATAAATCTGACCCTGGGAAAAGAAACCTTACAGGATGGCTTCTGCATCTCTCTGCTTTCCCAAAGATATGAGCAGTCTAACACGACTCCGCTGCTGGCCCTGAAAATAATAGATCGTTCACATTTTTGCTCAAAGTCATTAATAATTTAAGAAATGTTCCTAAAGGTAAGTATGCAACATTTTAAAATGTATGGACTGCTTAAAGCTAGATAATAATAATCCGTGGATTAGCATATTCCTACTGTGAGTGTGTGTGTTCTTGTACTTCTAACAGTGTGAGAACCAACATGACCATGAGCTCTTACAACATGACAACAGTTCCTGCCACTTAGATTACTCTTTAAAAGAACAGTAAGCGGGATTTTTTTTTCTTGGGTGTATTGATGAATAAATCAATAAGAACCCTTCAGCATTATGGAAATCAAGTGATCTGACAGAACAACACCTCTGCAGCTTTACAACTAAATCTGCAGTGTGACAGGAAGCTTTGACCCATCTGATCACGGGGAGGTTCAAAGAGCAGGTGCTTTTGTTTGTGAATCCACTACATCTACTGTACTCTGAATACAGCAGTGTCCTTAACAGTGCTGGAAAGCTACCAAACAGTTCATCAGCTGCAAAGAAACCTAAAAAATATATAATAAAATGTGTCAACATCTGACAGAGACTGATTTCATTTGTCGCGTTTATGAAATGAAGCGGGTCTGTCCATACTTTTAAATCACTTGTTGATGACATTAAACAATTAACTTTATTCCCCATTGATCCTGCTATTCCCCCCTATACACGTTTGGGTAAGGGAGTAGGGAAAGTATGTGTGTGTTGTGGGGACCTATACGTGTTTACACAGTCACATTATGGGGACTCGTCTTCTTTATAGAGACACAAAGTCCCCATAGTGTGAATTATTACACTGTGCGTGAGTCTCTCCAGGAAATGAATGAATCAATGTGATGTCCTCTGAAGTCATGGAAACCACACTGTGTGCATGTGTACATGTCTGGAGTAGGCTATAAGAAGGTTTTCACTCAAAACTATTGTTGTGAGGACATTATGGTTTGTTCTCATAACTTTAAAGGGCTTATTGAGGGTAAAGCCTTGGTTTTAGTGTTAGGGTTAAAATAAGGGTTAAGGATTAGTATAAGGGGCGAGTGAATACATTATGCCTGAATGAATGTTCCACTAAGAATCTTGTACAATAAAGTTTAAGTTTGTGTGTGTTTGTTACCTCTTTACAACACTTTCTGGCATAAACACTGACCTTGTCAGGAAATTGTTGTTTCTCATTAAACTACTTTTTTGAATGTAAGAAAACAACTCTAGGAGAGAATCTACTTCCAGTTTCCACAGGCATGTGCATGCCCACTGCACCTGAATAGTCATATGACAGACATTGTTTGTATGAATGACTGTGTAAGACTTCTGATATGGAGCTAAAAACACAAAATTTAAAATTTAAAGAAAGACTATGGCTGTAGCCAGAGACTGACCCGTTTCTCTGCTGTCACTGCCGAGTCCCTCCTCTCCATGTCTCTTCCTCATGTGGACGTTTCTGCTGCCGGACTGAGAGAACGTCTTCCCACAGATTCCACAGTGATGAGGCTTCTCACCTGAGAAACACACACACACAGAAGGGATGTGCTATGTTCAGGTCGCCTCTGAACTTAAAGAGGATGCATCTCTTTAAGGCACATCATGTTGTACGGTATCTGTTGCACACTAATTACTAAAAAAGGTGGCCAGCTGTACTCTGTGTGCCACTCACCAGAATGTACGAGCATGTGTTTCCGTAGACTGGAATACTCTGCAAAGGATCGCCCGCAGCCATCTGCTTCACACAGAAAAGGTTTCTCCCCTGGAAACAGCCAACACCCAAATGAACACACACAATCTATAATATAAAAACTTAATGATGCAAATTTATTACAGCAGAACTGCACCATCGTAGCTGGTGTGAAAATGTTAGAAAGGCAGCAGTTTTCGTTTTTGTTTATAAAAGATCTTGGTGATAGCGGAGCTTACTTTGACGCATGAGAATATAAAATATGTAATATAAGTAGATATCATGGCTCATAAAGAGCTGTCCTAGCAGACGTATGGGCAAAACACTACAATGGAACTGGTCTGATAACTGGTCCCTGGGTAGAAGAAGACTGTGGAACGGGCCATCAAAAAAACTTAATGTCACCTGAATAAAATATGACAGAGTACTGTTACTTTCCAGCAGTGAAATGGAGGCGCCAGTGATGCTGACTCCTCAAATCTCCAGCCTTGACTGCACCAAGGAAGCATTAAATGAGCAGAGTCAAATGGCCTGAGTTATTGCCTCTCCCGTGATCATGCTTCTTATACACAGCATCATCCCGCTTTCCCCCACCTGTGTGTATGCGCCTGTGGTTCTTCAAGTTTCCAGCGGTGGTGAACTTTTTGCCACAGTTCTTCTCCTTGCAGATGAAGGGCTTCTCGCCGTTGTGCGTCCTCATGTGAACCTGCAGCCTCTGCAGCACGTAGAAACTCTTCCCGCAGCCTTCCGCGCCGCACCTGAACATTCGGTCATTCCTGGGAGCCGAGATAAACCAAAAAAAACCAACACAAATGTCTGTGTTTCCTCTGCACATGTTTCATTTGCAACAGCCCACAGCAATGTCAGACAGGGCAACCACAAATAGATTCCCTACCCTGATGTCAACAGCGCTCCTGCAGCACAAGTACACGCTTCTGTCTAACAGCTCAGCTATGTTTCTCCTCCGTCTGACTGCCTCCATCACAAACAATCAGTGGGAAGCAGCAGCTATAACTGCTATAAGTAAAAGTTTTCAATTTGCAATTTTCATTGTGGAAGTTAATTAAATAACACTTTTTTCTCTTGAACACCTTCTTAAAATAAATCTGTGTTTTTTTTGATGTATGCAGGCTTACAGTATAAATATGTGGGGACATTTTGGCTGGTCCTCACATGCTGTACAAGGATGTGTGTTTGTGTTACCTGTGTGTTTTCAGGTGATATTTGAGATGAGCCGGCCAGGTGAACGTCCTGCAGCAGCCCTCAAATGAGCAGCGGAGGATTTGTTTGGAGAGGGGGCGGTTGGTCCGAGGAGGCAGGGGCTCCCGCTGGTCCCCGTCTGCCGTCAATCTGTGTGTGTGGTCACCTAGGCAACCGGAAGAGTAAAATGAGCGAGGCCACGCAGAAAACAATCCAGGAGTTCCAGGTGGCCTGCCTCTGGAGCCTGGCTGCATAAAAGCTAATCATCAGGTATGGACCGAGAACTGCTGAACTTTCACAGCCAGAAGAAAAGCAACACAAAGCTGAATGCAATCACTCTCTTTTAACCTGCAAGGACTGGCTTGAAATGCCTTTAACAGTTCCAATTTTGTTTCGAGCATGTCTGCAGTAACATGGTTCTAACTGATTCACCAGTGCTGAAGGAAACTTGGTTAATCTAATGCAAGCCAGCAGGAGGGAAGCAATTACAGTGACTCAAGCAGGAGTTTCGGTCTCAGACTGAAACCAGTTTCTGCCTGATGCAGACATTTAATTTAACAATGCATAAAGTATTTTAAGCATTTTATTTCCTCCCTAAAGTCTGCTCCTCGAGTTGAGAATGAGCTGAGAGGGAAGAAGAAAAAAAGGTCCTTTTTCCTCACTACTCTTATTTGACCTTAATTTACCTTGACCTCAATATAATGAGGTCAAGGATAAATGTGAGGAAATCACATGGTGACAGAAAAAGAACACATGTCTAATGGTCCACTTCAACATGAAATGGGCTGCATTATTACACAGGGTTGGTCCGAAACACTTCTGAGTTCTGAATATTCCTTTAACAAAGAAATAACAAGGGGAAAAATGACAGATGACGTGAAAATAAAGGTGAACAAGATGAACACAATTTCAGATATTCAACAAATGTTTGATGGAATGAATATATACAGTGACTGTGAAAGGCACAACAGATCACAGCATTGCCATACTCATGCAAACAGTCAGTGAGCTCATGATCCCAGTGGATGGAGATACTGGCATCCTTGATGTGACCACTGCCAGCAGCATATAAATGTGTCACCGCAGGATAAAATAAATCAATCAGGACAACTCTGTATTGATTTGCAGTGGCTTGTCCCTGTTGGGGGACAAGTGGACACAAACCAAGGAAGTAAAATGTGGCTCACAGCATAAAAAGTCCCCTCATCGCAGGAGTCAAGCATTCAGGTCCACACTGTTCTCATGCCATGAGACACACACACTTGCTTACATGTCCATGACATGATGAAGAATGACTCATGCAAACCTTAACCTCCCTCTCTACCAAACAGTTACAGACTGTTGACTTTCTCAGTAACCCAGGAAAGAGGTGCTCTTATCAGTAAAAGACTTTCTGTCTGGAGTGAAAGATTCATTGTTTTTTTTTAAACACATAAATGTTAAATGACAAAAGCACAACAATACTACAAATAAGAATTTAAGAAAAACAGAACCAGGTTGGGATAAAAGAAAAAGTCAACTGAGGACAAATAAGAAAGAGAAATCTTTGCTTTCATATTCTCACTTTTTATAACCAGGACCTGAAGCTGCAATTTGACTCAGAAGAGTTTCAAAGATCAGAAATGTCATGGCTGAACTCTTCATCTACAGGACCTCCTGTGGAGTGAACTTAAAATAAGTGGTGAAGTACTCCTAAAGCTTTCTGCGTTGGTGTTTGCTGTGGCAACATCGTCTCCGTCTTAGATCAGATTAAAGCTATCTGTGCTCAGGTGATTTGAACTGAGTTGAAGGTGTGGGTACTTCTCACTAAGTTACCATCATTAAAGTTACCGATGTGATTCTGATGTGATGAAATATGTGTCAGATTATTTTGACGCCAGAGGATGAGTCCTATGCACAGCTGCCATTTTCACTTGTTTTAGCAGGAGAAGCAAATGTGTTACTGATAAGATAAAGTAATCCTTTGTTAGCCCGACAATGGGGAAATCACATTAACAATGGCTCTGTTCAGTTTATGAAAGTCAGAACAGAGTGATGGTGACACCGCATGTAGCCTGAAAGTGGCAAAGCTAAATGGAACACAGCCATTATTGATTTCTGTACACCTGTAATTGCCCTTGTTTGACCTGCCAAAATGGCTGCTGAGCAAAGGGCCCACTGTGTCCATGAGAGAACAATATTTTCATTTCTTATGTGTGAGGGAGGCTAATTAACCTACACAGTTCAAAATCAAAAACTTTGGTGAACAGCTATCAGGGCTATTTCTGAGCAGCTATGATTAAAAAAATGTATTGTATGAATGAATGAATGAATGAATGAATGAATGTGGTATTTTAAGAATTAGCTTCTTTGTTACAGTGTTTCTTAAACTTTTTAATCAGTGTTTTTTTTTTTTTTTTAAAGATGACACACCATTGTTTCCTGTCATTGTGCTTACCCAACTGTCTGCTGGGTATTGATTCATATTTAGCATGCAGAAATGACAGTGGTACGCTGGCAACAAAGTGATTATGTTGCTATTCTATTATCATTCATATAGCACTGTTCCTGCTACTTGATCACTTGACCACCTACGTCCCGTCTTCGGTTACAGCTCATCTAACCTGAGTCTGTTCTTCTAATGGATGCAGCCTCACAGCTCCTCTCAAGTCTGCATTAGCCATATAAATGTACATTACATCGTCAGACCCAGAGCACCAATATGTACTGACTGAAGAATGATTAATGTTCCACCAAACTGTGACGTTTATGTATAAAGCGGATAGTTGCAACCAGACTTGTAAATCCCTTTTGACAAAGCTACAAAATGATTTTGATTTAGAGGAATAAGACGAGAAGTGTTAACAGAGTTTCCGTGAGAACTGATTACACTGCATTTTCTCTCATTGCTGACCTTGTTTTTTCTTCTTTGTCTGCCTGCAGTAAGTAGTTATCTAAGCACAGAAAATACACTGCTTACCAGAAACAGGATTCATTTTCATTGTTCTCCCCATACTCTTTTTCTAAAACATGAAATTGTTCCATCACAGACGATGACTATTACAGTAACGTAGCGTAATACTGTTTTAGGAGTAACTTATTTAGCTTTGCTTTCCAGCGTGAAAGTCATCTATAAGCATCTCTGTATGTGCTAATAAGACAATGTGACTTTACCGTTACTGACACTTGAAGCTCTGGCATCCTGGCTGGCCTTGGCATCTCTCGCAAGCTGTGCCCTCGTAGCAGCAATCAGGCTGTCATGTGCCAGCTCCTGTACTCGCAGATACCAGGGAGCACTGCCATCTATCCCGTAGTCCCCCGATGAGACCCCCTCATCGTCATCCTCCCCAGTGCCATCTGCGGCAAAGATCAGGGACTCTGAGGAGGCTGTGATGCCTCAGAAGGAAGAAAAGGCAGAGGCAGGAAATTAGATATTCAAGGAAAAATAAAAACTCTGCAAGATCATCAATGGCGTGAGCCCCTCAAGGTGACATTTCTAAATTAAAACATTATTGTCAACAACTGATGCTCTTCACCCTGAAAGACTGAGAGACGAGTGGAAAACAGACCCACAAATATTCACAGAAAAACACTCTCTAATTCAGGATTTCAGAGTAACGCAACACAAAAATGTTTCTGTCTGCAACAAAGTCTTTTCTATGCTCCACATAACTCCCAACACACAAAAAGGTTCATGTCAAGAGACGAAAATTAATTTTTTTCTCTCCTGCCAGAGGCTCATAAACCACGAGAATGTGCCTGCCAAGGATCATTTCTTCCAGCCAAAATAATTCACTTTTTCTTCCATGAAAATGTGTCACTCCATTTCTTTTTAGTGCAGCGTGAAGAATCAGGTAGCAGAGCAAGACACAGAGTACGGGCACAAGATTAGATTTTGCTCACTTTTATTACAATTCATCAGAACACAATTCATCACTGTGACTCATCACAATGGAATAACATCAGGTTTCTGCTTAGACTGCTGCAGACTTGTTTTCATTATCATTTCATATTTCACTTAGTTTTACAGTTTTTTTTTTCATTTGAGCTAGAAAACATATTGTTACTTAAAATCTGAATCTAAATCTAAATCTTATACTTTATTAATCCCCTTAGGGAAATTATTTACTTATATACTTGCTTCCAAAATAAATAGATGCACAAGAGAAAAAGAGTTCCAGAGTATAAATATATATATATATATATAAATACAAAAATACTGTTGTTATTAGTGCTTGGTAGGTGGGATTGTCAGACTGGTGTTTCTTTACCTTTTGCCAAATTCAGCAGGACGTAGGAAGTGCCGTCTGACTGTTGTAAATCATGGAGGATGTGCGGAGGGCTAGGTGAGGCCCGTGAATGAGAGTGTGCCTGGATCACGAGGGGGTTTCTCTCTGACACACCTCCGAACTCTGACAGGGAAGGAGACCTCTCAGGCTCATGACTCAGGCCTCCATCTGGGAACAGAATTAGAGTTTGTTGGTGTATCACCTGACAAACTAGTGCATTGTATTTGCAAACAGTTCTTCAAATGTGGGTGATGATTTATGTGGAGCTGGAGTTGGTTCATATTTTCTTTCTATTTGGTGTTTTCTAACAGAAATTAGCATGAAAGGGACATGATTCCCTTTCATGCTAATTTCCGTCAAAAGGAATGGAACGTAAACAAAGTAGATTCTGAAAATGCCTTTGATACTTTTGATAAGATGCACAAAAGGAGTTGAAAAGTGTAAACAACCAGATGTTTGCTTCAAGTGTCATGTTTTTTCTTGCAGTGACATGAAGCAGAGTCTTGGAGTGCACAACATTCTGTGAGTGACTCAAATCCCCACCCTTGTTTGTTTCCTGACTCTGAAGACATTAGAGACTTTTCCAGTTAGACTACACTTGATGTCAGGATCTTTGCTGTTTTATTTTCCTTATAAGAACCTTTTTTTTTGGCTGAAAAGTGAAGATTGTAAACGATTCATGATGTAAGATTGTTGGACTTGGGTGAAGCATTGGCAAAGTGATCACTTTACAAACTTCAGTTTCCAGACAATAACGTATATTTTTAAACATATTCTTAAGAGATTGTAGAATTATAAAAGAGTAGAATTTACTTTGTCTAGCCTTTTTTAATCAGCTAAAAATCTGTTTTTTCACAGCCCTGTTATCAGTGTTATCAGATTGTTTAGATCCCAGGCTGGATCCCAGGCTGGATCACGGAAACAGCAGTGGGCTCAGCAAGTCAGTGTTGATTAATTGACATTAATCGACTACTAAATTAACCATCAACTATTGAGTTTGAGTGTTTTTTTTTGTCTTCAAAGAATTAAAACAAGTATTTCTGATTTTTCAGCTTCTTAAATGTGAATATTTTCTGGTTTCTTTGCTCCATATAACAAATAAATCATTGAAACTTAATCAATTTGGGTTGTGGACAAAACAAGGCATTTGAGAACATCATCATTACAAGGTTTGGGAAAACTAAATCAACATTTTTTGACATTAGTGACAAATAAAAAAGGATAGTTGCAGCCCCATCTGCCAGTACCTTGTACAACCACACTACAGTCTAACTCTAGTTTTGACACATTTCGTGAAGATGACAGTGCTTGTATGAGAGAGTAGCTGCTGACCTGTGAGCTCCAGCGGGCTGCACAGTGAGTTCTGAGCTGGAGTCAGTAGAGGCAGACATGAGTGTTTGGACTCAGAGTCTTCCAGACCCTGAACAAATGGGATGGACGCGTTCTGAACAAACTGCACCAGCAGCTGAGAGGAGAAACACTCAGTAAGATATAAAACATGCCATATTCAGTGCTGTGTGTCACAACAGCCATCTGGAGCATGGACGTGAGGGTTACCTCTGGTTTGGAGTCAAGCTCATCTGAAAGCATTGGTCACCCTGTGTGCAACCTGTGGCAGAACAGGAAAACACCATTTCCATCATCATGCAACCAAACGTGCTACGATTGAAATCTAATGAAAACGCGACTCACCTCAAACTTGAGCCGCTTAAGTGGATGATTTTAAGTGAGTCAGACACTCAAGTAGCAGCAGCAGGTCATCTTCGAGTCGACACCATCACATAAGCTCTTGTGGTCAAACAATGTCAAGCTGTCAAGCACAGAATTCGATGTTCTCAGCTTTTGAGCAAGTTGATAACAAGCACTATCCGGTGAAACAGTATAGTTAATTGTAGCTACAGCTAAGTTCAGGTGAGCCAAACACAAACAGTGAAGATAACACACTATCATCTCAACTTAGCTAGCAGGGTTAGCACTTACCAAAACTAGCTACCGGGGCTAACAACACAGTTAATATCAGATACCGGTTCTAAAGTCTTACCCCTGACGGTACAATTAGCACGGTTTCAACCACAATACATTCCCTGTAACAAGAAACGAATTCAGTTACCTCGTATTGGTGGCGAAAGTGGGATTCAGTGTGAGAAGAGTCAGCTTAATAACAGTCACAAAACAGAGTGGGAGAAGAGGTTTGTGCTACGGAAACACGGATGGAACAATTTTAGGACATTTCCGCGTTGCCCGCAATAGAATCCCACATCAACGACGCCACCCAGTGTTCGGGGCTGTAAACTACACCTTAACGCAAAGAAAGTCACATGGAAATATGCCATGTAATTCATGGAAGTAAAACACATTTACTAAAGTTACTGAAGGGACTACAAGACAACGGACACAAGAGGTCGGGCTGAAACTGCATCGGAGTAGTAGCACTAGTAGTACTAGTAGTAGAAATTGTACTTCAGCTACTGTTATTGTTTTATGAAAAAACAAGGAAATCACAGAGCTGAATCAGCACAATGCATTAATTAAATTATTACATATAACATAATTACCATAAGTCCCTTAAGACTCACTGCAAGTTATTTCACTGACTACCTTACAGTAACTGGTGCATTGTCTGTTAATACACAAATACAATCTAAAACATGTATATATACATATACATATATATGAACATAAGACTAAGGCATTTGTAGATGTACTTAAATGTATCTTGTATTAACATTTTACTGCAGAGAAACAGGTGCACTGGCTTAACATATGGTAAAATCCACCGTCTCCATTAGTGCTAAAAGAGCACAGATTTATTTTTAACTGCCCATCCTTTCAAGGCTTAACAAAGTAACCTAATGTTACCTGAACTTGGATGATCAGAGAATGTTAAAATAAGAGATGTAAGGTTTCTTTCTTATCACATTTATTACAAAAGCAATGTCTGTGCGGACAAATGTACAAAAATTGCCACAGAGCATGTTACATCAATCCCATTTCCAATCTTAATTTATTCATTATTCATTATTATCTCGTATCCTCAGGTTTTAAAAACACGAGACAGATGCTTTAGTAAATCCTCCAAAGTCTCAAGTCCCATGATGATTATAACAAGGTTCTGCATTTCCACTTTTCGAGTAGAAAAAATAAAACTCACACTACATTCAGTCTGCAATGTTTATCTCTAGTTAATGAATACATCGTATTTTTCGAACACAATTTACTTGTTGAACATACAGGCCAATGTGTTCCATCAATGCTGCTGGTGCACGACTAAAAAAACAACAAAAAAAGATGATTTAAATTTAAGGACGGAGAGCTGCCAACATTTAGATGAATGACCCAAAATCCAGTGTCTCTATAAGCACAAAAGGTCTTTACACTTTGTTTACGAACTGAACAATTAACAAACCGTAAAATGATCATGATGTCATGACAGCAACAACAATACATGACACGACATGAACATAAACAGTTTAAACGCTGCATCAGAGACTTGTGGTTTGATTGAAGTCAATCGATCACATGAACATGATTAAAAAAAGAATAACCACAGCAATGCTAGACCATGTAAACAAAACCCAACTAACAAATTAGTTAACGCCGTTAACGCTGATCGCAGCATAAAAGAAGAGATAAGCATTGTTGTAGCCAAAACTTCCTTAACCTTTTGTGATATTTTAGGACCATTACTTATTCCACTGGCAGAAAATCCATACAATAACAGAAAACTTTAATTTCAGCAGAGGGGCCATTCAACCTATTCCAAGGTTTTAAAGACTTAACAGTGAATCGCTAAGTAAGCACTATATTAACAGAAAAATAGAATATATGCTCATCTGTTGAGGGACTGGTCTGCAAGAGTCAAAATTAATGAATTGTCTAAGTATAGGTTAAATGTGTGAGGTATGCTGTGATTCCAAGATTTGGACACATTTGTTTCCAGCCAAGGCAAAAGACCAATATAGTATCAGCATTATTCCTGCAGGTGTCATGGCCTTTTTAAGGTTCAATAAGGCCTACATTAAAAATATATGGTTTTTAAACTAATGCGTGTCACCACATACAGTGATGAGTGAAAGATAATGCAGACAGGTTATGTTGCCATTCCATACATCAAAACTATTCACAATGAGCTACAGCTTTTAAAAACATTTATTTAAGAGCTGACAGAGAAAAATATTGGTTAAGGTTGTCAATTATTCCTGGAGTGTGTTTCAAAAAATGCACATATATACACAAACAAAAAAAAACATTTAGGCTCCTTGATAAATGAAGTATAGTTCTATAGAGCCACTGATTAAACTACACATTTATCATGTTTTATATCCTGATGTAGGAGAAACATTAACACTGTCACTGCGACATGACCTCTTTTTTATTGCTGAATACAGTTGGAGACCAAACTCTCTAGCTACATTGAACTATACTCATTTAACTGAAAAATGATGAACAGATAACAGATTCCATTATCTTAGATAAGAAACAAACAACGCATAGTGCTCTGAATTAGCAATACTACTCACGTACTACACTTGACGGCAGTTAGCTACAATCAAAGGCAATCCCCAGAAAACAGCGATGTGATCTTAAGAAAGCTTAACCATAAGCTCTACAGAGAAACTCTGCATTGAGATCAATCATAAACTTCAAAGCTTGCAGCAGATTTAATGGTCATAGAACAACACTTCTGGAAATGTTTCAACCTCGAAAAAACTGTGCAATACGTCTGGGGCTTCTTTTTTTGCCAACAGTGGAACTGGTGCAATAAAAAAAAACATGAGATGACTTTAAACCTCTTCAGTGCAACCTCAAACTATCAAGCAGAAAGGCTGGGTGTTGAGCACAAAAGGTTTTCCAGTGACCCTGAACACAAAAACATACCTGCCATGACAGCATTACAAAAAAATTAAACATACAAATGAATTAAAGATTGACAGTTTAGAAAAAAAGAAACCTTCATATTGACTGCTACCACTCCCTCTTAGCTGTTGTCCTGTCATTTAGCTCTGATAAACATGCATGTGTGCTCCAGTCCCTACAAACCATCCATGTACATTTCTGTAATTAATTTACAACATGAGCCATGAAAGATTCCCTTGCTTGAGATGTAACTCATAGGCCATTTTCAGTCAACATAACAATATTATAAAAATCTAGTACTTAGAGACTATGAGACAACAGAAACCTGTTCTATTATACACAGCTAATGTGCTTACAATGACTCACAAAGCAAAGTATTTTTGCAGTCTTACTCAAATTATCTTCCATAGCTGCCATTTCATTCTTTCCAGAATCTGCTTTAGAGCTCCTGCTTACATCAGTTTAGTGCAAATGCAAAGTTCTGTAATGCTATCTGGGTGTTTAGTATTAAGGCCATCATTTATAAGCATACAAAAACATGACAATAAGCACACATCTGTTCCCAATTTAGACAGGGCACATTGGACATTTTGTCAAATAGAGAAATAAAAATAAAGCTTCATAAAGAAACAGGCCTTGGTGGATGTCTTGGTGAGATATTTCATTAATTTCACATTAAATGACATCCATGCATATACAGATAAATAAGAGAAAACAATACAGTCGTATGAAGGACATCATACACAAATCAACGTGGTTGAACTAGTAAGGAAGCACCATTAACACTGGGATGTTTATCTGGGAAGCAACTGTGGCTGATGGAAGCCTGTTTGTTCTGTATTGCTGCTTTCATCAACGTGATGGGAATGCTTAAGTTCAAACTGTCAACGGGCTGTGCTAAATCTTTCACAGCAGCATCTTAAGAGTCACTTGAGGCACGTGCTAGACTTCTGAATGATTGAGGATACAGACTGACAAGAGGCCCTGAACACATCCATTTCTTAAACCTGTCAGAAAGAGATTTTACATGGTTGGCAACTCCTGCTTCACATTATTTGGCTTATATAGGCAATTCCTGACTGTCAACTAGGTTCCTGTTAAGCAACACATCAGTACTAGTGAGCCAAAGTGTAAAGGAATAGATCAATGATACGAAATTGTCAGAATAGAAATGTGAACTTAATTCTGTTTTCAAACTACTGAACTCATGATTGTAGTTTTTAGATCAAAACATATTGTCATGTAGTGTTTAAGAACATTTTTAAGGGCTATGAACAAGCTTTCAGATTCTCCGCCCGAGTTGTGCATTTGATATAAAAATTTGGTTTGCGTCCCTTCATGCCTTAGATCCAAATCTCTTGGGTTACCAAGTCTTGATTGCCAATGAGCTTAAGATTTCTGTGCAGCAGTTTCAGTCAAAGAGCTGTGGTCAGACTCAGCATTACAGAACTGTGTGCTGTGTCCGTACTGGACCCGAACACATCAAGTCAGTAGCTAGTAGCACTTTGAACGTATCCAACATCAATTAAAAGGTGTGTTTTTTCCATTAGTCTGGTTTAATACGCATAAAAAGACCTGAATGGAAACACAACATTTAATGATTTTAGCTAATAACAGAAGACATTTAGAAATCAAGTGGCTAAAAATCTCTCCAGCTTCCACATTTTGCTGTACTGGAAAAAAATAGCAGAAACTGTGGAAACAGTGGGTGAGAGGCAGTTTGTGTGGTTTGAAAAAAAATCTATCAAAGCTGTAACAAAACATTTAACCGCTATTGGTGCTCTTTACTTGCGCTTTGTTCGTGGCGCTTTGTTATTGTGACCATTTGAGATGACATGGACTTTGGCGCCACCCACTGCTTATGTGAACCAATTCCTGAAGTTCGTTTCACAGCAGTTACATATTTTCTTTGAGTGAATCTTTGAAAATCCTGTCAAATTTGGCGATACATTTTAAAGCAAACCTGGGTACAGTTTTGTCCTTCACTGATTGCACAAGTCATGTCATAACTGGCTGTTTGGACAATTGACCCTCGAGGTGACTAGAGAAACAGACTTTTTTTTCACCTCCATGTTTTCTCTTTCTAACACCATCAGGTTCAGCAAAGTTAAGTTTGTCAGCAACTACTGAAAAAAAAAGTAAAATATGAGGCCACAGTCTTAATCTGCACCAATTTTTGAGGTTGGCTTGGAGCATCAAAGCCCTACAGCAGGCCACAGCCAAAATGTAGGCCACAGCACACCCTCTGTGGGTGTGTTTTGTGGAGCACATTACTTTCGTTCCATCTGCTTCTATACGCTCCACCCCCTCCCAAACCCTGGCCTTCCTGCTCTCATCTCAGTTTAAAGGTTTATTGTCTCGCACTGGCCCGGGTCTAATCTGCCTTTAAGCTGGCCTGAGCAGCTCTGTTCCTCTCTTTCTCTCCGACTTCCTTGTAAAGGTTTGCCTGCAGCTTACCACAGATACTAATGTCACCACTCTGAATAGCCTGAAGGAAAAGGTCTGTGTGTTCTTTCAGCTGGTCTAGGTCATTCTGGGTGCGTCGATTCTGTCTGAGAAGTTCCTTGGTTCGTAGCGTGATGTCCAGAAGGCCAGAGTTGCTCAGGATGTTGTAGGTGTTGCAGAAACGCTTCCTCCGTATGTCATCATCATAGTCACTGTGGTCAATTTCTCCTAGTGAAATTTTCTCCTGGGTGCTTTTTTGAGAAAAAGAAGGTGTCTCATTTTCAGAATCAGAGGTCTGTTTGATAGAAAAGGAAGTGTTAAACTCTGACTGACTGAGAGCTGATGAAGGCCTCTCACTGGCAGGACTACTGCTGCTACTGGTTTCTGTCATGGGGGAAGAGCGTTGACTCTTAAGTAGAGGAGACATGATGCTGGGAGCACTAGGACTGGTAATATTTAAGCTAGAGTCACTAACAGTACCACCCAGAGTTCTTGACTGTTTCACTCTGTGACTGTGTTCACGGTGTTTAGAGGTCAAACTTCGACCCCTCTTTGATGCTGAAGAAGAGGAAGAGGTGGATGAAGATGAGGAAGAAGTTCCTCTGCTCGAGGACCAGTCTCCAGGATGTGGCGCAATCTTGGGGTAGGATTTCTGGACTGGACGATACCTCTTGAGTTGACTGTGCCTGTGGGTGGTCTCTTTGGGAGCGGGGGAAGCTTGACGAGAGACCACAGGTTGGACGAACACTACCTGGGGCTGCTGAAAGACAAACAGAAACAGTATTGAGATCGTGTAATGCCATCACACACATTTCCCCGTGTTGCACTTGTGAAAGCACAAGTTATATTAATAAAGACACAATCCTGACATTTTGTATTTGCACTTGAAAAAAACCCAACTAAAATATACAGCAGTTATTAAAAATATTAATAACCAGCACCACTGCTTAAAGTATGCTTCCATATGCATCACTGTTAAAACACAAATGTACATAATTACAAAGTTATACAGCACTCTACAGTTCAGTGGTTCTCTCTAACCTGCTCATACGTAGAGGTTTTCACTGAAATTACTTTTGCCATCCAGTATCCCTAAATTAATTTCAACTGCCAATTAAAGGAGATCAGAATAGCTTGCTAATTTATATGAAGAAGGCATGCACCAACATACAGTACATACATTCAAAACAGACCCCATCAGCATGTCTATCGGAATTGAGAACAAGTATTACTTATGTATTGTACATAATATTAATTAATCTAATTTTCCTTTCTGGTTTCACTATTTTTATAAAGGCTGAATGTCAGCAATTTCTACTTTAATGTTTCTGCTGTTTCTCAGCTACTTTTCTCAATCCTGTGAGAATGGTTAACCTTTCATCGATGACACATTTCCATGCAACTGTAACTGGATTGTGAAGATAAATATTTAAGTTCAACACTGACACAACGCCACCATTTTTCACCTAAATCAAACCAATGCCTGATGTTTAAAGATTGAAAGCAGAAACCCTGAGTTGAAAAGATTTTAAAATCTGAGGTATTACAGTAAGGCATATGGTTTTGTACTGTACCTGCTTCAGGAGGACATTGTTCATAATGATCATGGGAGACATGCTGGAGTAGGAGCCTCCAACCACAGCCAGCTGAGAGGGCTGAGGCCCTGAGCCCTGCTGTCCAACAGGGTGGAGTGAGTCCTCCCGGTCGGTGGTGTTCATTGAACCCATATACTCTGAGCTTGCATCTGTAGGAAAATAAATAGAGAAACCTTAGTTCATTTGATTGATACCTGAATGAAAGCACACTGCGAAGCAGCAAGATAAAGGTCAAACCTGAGAATCCAGAATCTCTCTCTGAATCGGCTCGAGAGTGTCCAGACTTCATGATGCGTGGTCTGTTTGCTGTCCTGGAGCGACTCTCTGCTTTCCTCTTGGTGCTCATCTTCTTTGCTTGTCTACTCACAATGTTCTTGGATCGCTATGCTCTCACAAAAACTGCATCAGCACACCAAAGCCTAAATTTGAGAAAGAAAAATGGTTAAGCAGAAGCTCTCCTTGTCTCAATGACAACACACACATTAACATATTTACATATACATTATAACACAACTTACGCTATTTATGCCATATCATAAAAAATTGTCCCAATCTTTTTTAGATTTGTAAAAGTAAACGAAAATGGCTTTTTGTCCCCCCTCTTTTTTTTTTTTGGACATTTGGCCATATTTATGCACATGAGCTGAATGCCTAGATTAATTTTGAATAACAATTGATAAGGAGGTCCTGGATTGTCAATAAAAGATGCGGTCTTCCCCCATGTGTTCAAAATAAATCACTAGGACTGTGTGTTGGTGATTCAGACAGCATTAACAAGACACTAGTGTAAAATCTAACAATTGTCCCCATTCATGATTACCATGATTCCTCAATTGACTTATTTTTTGTGAAGCTTTTCATTGTGATGCACAATTATATCATATACTGTACAATCCTTAGTGACACGTTGGGGTGACATTTAACAGTGTCATAAAAACACTGGACAGCATAGGGTAAGTGTAATCGCAAAATATAATGTGATGAAATTTCTTCAAATGCAAAATAAAAAAAGATGCAATATACACCAATATGTTGCATGCATTGCACAAACACACTTTGAGCTATAACAGACGAATACTTTGAATGTTTTTCCTCAAATGAGTGAATGTCTCTGTGGTTGTTTGTTGTTTATGTCCAAACCACAATTTACTGGTTTTCACTTTGACTCAATAACGAAATTCAGCCCTCTGTGATCTGTCATTTATAATGATAACGAACAATATCGTCTAATTTTTATCATTATTGTCGTGAGGAGACCTTTTAGGCCATATCGCCCTACCCTTGCTAAAAAAATATAGTTAGCTATCTGACGCTAACGAAAAACAAGGGACGAGAAAGCAGACGAGGCGGACGTGCAGTTAGCTGTATTACACTTTTACTACAGCGTTCACCACGGGCCTTCAACTGACAGAAATTAATGTCATATCAAGAACAAAAACAATAAAAACACAACCTACTTTGTCTGTGCTACTGTTCCGGCGACGCTTTCTCTGAAGCTGCGGGCTACGTGATTGTAGCCGTGTTTTTTCCTGTACGTGAATACAACGACTGTAGCTACTGCTGCTGCTCTACAGCCTCACTGACCACATCCTGTGGTTCCACGGTACTGTACACGAGACACGGAGCTCCTCCCCTGTCTGTTCGGTCACATGCGGAACACGACGGCAACAGGCGTCGACGTTCGCGCTTCAAATTTCATAGCACATAGTTTACAGCTTTCACACACACACATACACCAACAATGTGTACTAACAACAACGGCACGGGACAGGGACCACACGTTTGTTTCAGTCACTTTACCATATTTGGCAGTTTAAGGGCGCGGCTTTGTCTAGATTGCCAGGCACGTCACAGTTTGGGGCTGCTGAGCCCGCCCACCTGGTGGGTTTCCTGGCCTCTGATTGGCCAGCGCACGCAGCTGCTCAAAAACGTGACTTGTGCTGAAAGTGTGGCAAGTTGAGGACATTGTGTTCAGTCGTTGAGTGAGTAAGTTAAATGTACAGTGAGCAATAGGGAATCTTGTGATGAGCGCTTCCAGGTGTATTACATAATAGATCAGTTTGTCCAAGAATTACTACGGCATGTTTGACTTTGCAAAGAACAACTTGTACTCACGTGCGCAGCTATGCTGTATTATGATGGGTCAAGTGTTTAGTGTTCTGTTTGTGTGCACATGCATGTGCAAGGAGAAATACATATGAATCATTTATTGTTCACAGATGTGAACATTTTTGCACTTTGTCTCAAAATACAGTGTATTAACATGTAATTTAAAGATAAAACAAAAACTCAAATGGGATATAATTAAGACCTTTGACTTGAAGACAATCATTTAAACTGTTAAAAAATACTGTGCTGACTTGAAGACAATCATTTAAACTGTTATAAAATACTGTGCAAGAAACTGCAACGTGATGACTGATAACATGAGTGATTTGATAGATTTTTTTTATTATTGTTTAATGCATCAGAAATATGCCAAGCCCAAAAACCCAGTAGTGGACCATAAAGTACCAATAATACTAAGCAAATAAAAAAAACATTTTCACCAGGCATCAGACACATAGAAAGCCAATTTATTTTAAGTACATATTCAAGTATTAAACTTTATCATTTTCAGAAAACCAAAAATATTCTGGATTTTGAACAGATTTCATTCACACAACATATTTTAAGTCTCACGTGTCTCCAAAAGACAGCAAATGCAACACAAACCAATGGACAACAGTAACCTTGTGTGCTTGGTTAACAATGTGTTTACTTCCGAGCCTTCGGTCAGATAAAGTGAGGTCACATGTCAAATACCCGAACAGTACATGAGTGCAAATGTACCAACACAGAGGTTCCTTATGTGACTGGAGTGTGATCTGAACTGTTCCCACACTGTGATTCAACATGAGTGTTCAGTGTTAAGTGTTCTTCAAAAAAAACATCAGTACAAAAACAAGACGTTAACACACACAGTCATAGAGATGGTGTCATCCCTGTCACTCCCTGTCTGAATTTGCACAATTAAAATATTTATTGACACAACATTAATCACCGCAAAACTCACAGTAAATATGAGTTCATGGAGAAGATGTGACAGACTGATGTGACTGAACTCTAAGGATGGATAGAGACCATAATCCCTTTGCGTATCAGCTGATAAGCTTGAAACACTCCACCCATTATCTCCACACCAGTTATTTCCCACTGTTCAACCCCACGTCTACTTTTATATCCTTAAACAAGCACAGCTACATATTTGACATCAGAATTATCAGGGTTTATCTAATAAAACAACAAATTGAGATAAAAAAATTTTTTTTTTGTTTTTTGATATTTTCAACCAAAAGAAGAAAGCAAAGTCACAGAGAAGGTGGAAGGTGTGAGAGATGTGATCAGAGGTGATTCAGTCACAGATGTGCTGCTGTGCACGGCACCAAAGCCGGTCCTCCAAATACAGATGTGTGAATCAGTTATTCTGAGGGGACTGGCATCTGGAAAGACAAAAATAAGTCATCACACATTTGACAAGGCATAAAACCACATGTAACATACAGTATGATGAATATGCATATGTAACATATGACCATATGATTCAGGTTCTTAGTTTATGCCAGTTTTATTGGCTTTTTTGAAAAGAATTGTGATGAAACACGTACACAGGCTGAAGATGAAATAGATCACAGTCTTCTGGATTTAGTAGTTCTTAACTGGTTATAATACAAGTACTGTTAAAATGTGTGGCACTCTGAAGGTTATGGGACTCGCTAATGTGCTACTTGGCAGTGTGAGCACAACAAAGTGGCAGGTTTGTCACCTACAGTATTTCAGAAAAGGTTCTAAATGGCAAAGGATAAGCTGGGGTCCATGGGGTCAGGGCAGGGGTCCCTCAGGACCGAGCATCTGTGTGAAGTGGTATCTCTCACTTCAGAGTGAAAAAGGCTAAGTGTCCTAAACACTCACAGTGCATACCGCACAACTGCTATCACCTGTCAAATAGAAGCAGAATAAATCAAGGTAGACAGTTAAACTATGTCGAGTACTGACCTGGATCTGAATCTGCTGGAAGAAGTTAAATCTGCTGCAACTGTGTGGTCCTGTGTCACAACCGAACAAGGACTTGAACCCAATAGCACGACTCAGAGACAACTTCCAAAAATATTCCAATTTATTGGACAAAGTAACAAATAAAAATCACTCTCAAAAGGAGGAAAAGTATCAACAGAAAATCACTCTATCGAGGAATCACTAGATAAGCAAAAGGCAAAAGTAACAAATTATAATCACTCACTGGGAGGAGACAAAAGGTCTGGGCAAGGTGCCAAATCAAAATCACTCTTCACGAGGAAAAAACTCTGATGGCTCAAAAAGGGACAAAACAAAGTAGCAACTAAGAAAAGCAAAAACCTTACAAACAATTGACGTGGCATGGATTGGCGTGGGTTCTCTGGCATGACAGACAAGACGAACTGACACAGGGTAAAGGGAAGCACAGGCTATATGTGAACTCAAAGTAATGGGGAACAGGTGGAAACAATCAGGGCGGGGAAGATAATCAGACTGGGGGGAAAACTACAGGGGAAGGGCAAGTTAGCTAAAACAAGAGGAAAGAGAGATGTCAAAATAAAACAGGAAGTCACAAGACAAAAAATAGAAGGCAAAACTAAACATAACTTAACACAACTTTCTAGATATGACAGTACCCCCCCCTCTAGGGACGGCTCCTGACGGCCCAGATAACTGAGGGTGGCGTCTGTAAAAGTCTGTGATGAGGTCAGGATCCACAATAAAGCTGGCAGGAACCCATGATCGTTCCTCTGGACCGTAGCCCTCCCAATCCACCAGGAACTGCCTGCCCCGGCCCCTGTTGCGCACAGCCAGCAGAGCCTTGACTGAGTAGACAGGACCGCCGTCGACCATCTGGGGAGGTGGAGGGGGTACGGCCGCGGGCACCATGAGGCTTTCCTTAACCGGTTTCACCCGGCTGACGTGGAAGGTGGGGTGGACTCTCATGGACCGGGGCAAACGCAGACGGACAGCTGAAGGGCCGATGACCTTGGACACTGGGAAAGGCCCCACGAACCGTGGAGCCAACTTCCTGGAGGCGACTTGGAGAGGCAAATCCCGCGTAGAGAGCCAGACCTTCTGGCCAGGCTTGTATACCGGAGCAGGTCGGCGCCTCCGATCAGCAGCCCTCTTCATGCGGTCCACACTGCGTAGGAGGGCCTTACGGGCAGCTGCCCAGATGCGGTGGCATCGTCGGACCATGGCATGGGCCGACGGGACGATGATCTCCTTTTCCGTCTCCGAGAAGACAGGGGGCTGGTAGCCGAAGACGCACTGGAATGGAGACATGCCAGTGGCCGAGGTGAGAAGAGAGTTGTGGGCATATTCCACCCACACCAGCTTCTGGCTCCAGGAAGCCGGATTCTGCGACACCAGGCATCGAAGACATGTCTCTAACTCCTGGTTGAGACGTTCCGTCTGGCCGTTGGCTTCTGGGTGATAACCAGAGGTGAGGCTGACGGTGGCTCCAATGAGCTTGCAGAACTCTTTCCAGAACCTGGATATGAACTGGGGCCCCCGGTCTGAAACAATGTCTTTGGGAAAACCATGAATACGAAAAACGTGAGTCATCATAATCTCTGCCGTTCTTTTGGCAGATGGAAGCTTGGGTAATGCTATGAAATGAGTCATTTTAGAAAACCTGTCTACCACTGTGAGCACAGTGGTGTTCCCTTCAGAGACCGGGAGCCCCGTGACGAAGTCCAGTGAGATCTCAGCCCACGGACGAGTGGGAACAGGGAGTGGCTGCAGCAACCCCATCTGCGCTCTGGAGGAGGTCTTGTTGCGGGCACAGATGGAACACGCCTCCACATACTCCCGAACCTCCCTCTCCATGGAGGGCCACCAAAACCTCTGGGAAATGACGTACATGGTCCTCTTAACTCCTGGATGGCAGGTGAGCAGTCCGGTGTGAGCCCAATGGATCACCTGTGGACGCATATCAACAGGGACAAACAAGCGATTCTCCGGACAACCACTAGGTGTCGGATTCTCACCATTAGCCTGCTTCACCTTAGATTCTATCTGCCAACTCACCGCTCCTACCACACGGTTCAGTGGTAGGATGGGCTCCGGTTCCTTGGCAGTAGGCTCGGGGTCAAACAGACGGGACAAGGCATCGGGCTTGGTGTTCTGGGACCCCGGCCTATAAGACAAAACAAAGTTAAATCTGTTAAAAAAAAAAGTCCACCTGGCTTGGCGAGAGTTCAGTCTTTTTGCTTTGCGGATATATTCCAGATTCTTATGATCTGTCCATACAATAAATGGGTGCTGTGCACCCTCTAACCAATGTCTCCACTCTTCCAAAGCTTTTTTCACTGCTAATAACTCACGGTTCCCAACATCGTAGTTTCTCTCTGCCGGCGAGAGTTTATGAGACAGGAAGGCGCAGGGATGAAGCTTGTTGTCCTTCTCAGAGTGCTGGGAGAGTACTGCTCCCACTCCATTATTGGAGGCATCCACCTCCACCACGAACTGCCGGCTGGGATCAGGAACAGTGAGAATGGGGGCAGTGGTGAACCGCACTTTGAGCTGTCTGAAGGCCTCCTCAGCTTGAGGGGACCACAAAAAGGGAGACTGAGGAGAAGTGAGTGCATGTAGAGGTGCAGCTGTGGCACTGAAGTTTCGGATAAACCTCCTATAAAAGTTAGCAAATCCTAAAAATTGCTGAACCTTCTTGCGGTTATCAGGTGTTGGCCACTGAGCCACAGCGCTAACTTTAGCCGGATCCATTTGCACCTTTCCAGGGGCTATGATGAAGCCAAGGAAAGATACAGTGTCGGCATGGAATTCACTCTTTTCTGTCTTGACATATAATTGGTTCTCCAGCAATCGCTGGAGAACCTGCCGTACATGATGCACATGAGAGTCTAAATCTGGGGAGAAGATCAATATGTCATCTAAATACACAAACACAAAGTGGTTCAGGAAGTCTCTCAGTACATCATTGATCATTGCTTGGAAGACAGCAGGAGCATTGGTCAACCCAAACGGCATGACGAGGTACTCGTAATGACCACTAGGAGTGTTAAAGCCTGTTTTCCATTCATCCCCCTCTCTGATCCTAACCAGATGATAGGCGTTTCTGAGGTCTAATTTAGTGAAAACCTTAGCCTGCTGAAGCTGATCAAAAGCTGATGACATTAGTGGCAGAGGGTACCGATTCTTAACAGTTATGTCATTAAGTGGTGCATAGTCTATACATGGTCGAAGTGTCCCATCTTTCTTTTCCACAAAAAAGAACCCTGCCCCCGCTGGAGATGAAGAGGGGCGGATAAGACCAGCCTTTAATGAGGACTCAATATATTCAGTCATAGCCTTCTTTTCGGGGCCAGAGATGGAATACAGTCTACCCTTAGGAATAGGGGACCCTGGGATCAAATCAATTGGGCAATCATAAGGCCTGTGGGGAGGAAGGGAAGTTGCCTTATTTTTACTAAATACCTCACTCAACTCGTGGTAACATCTTGGGACTGAAGTCAGGTCAGGAGTTTCAGAGTCTGTGACATGAACAGAGGCAATGTTATCACTAGTTTTCACATTATGACAGGACTTTAAACACTTGGTTTTACATTCTTCTGCCCAGTTCAAGACCCTCCCAGTACTCCAGTCAATGTGTGGGTTATGTTTCTTCAGCCAGGGAAAACCCAAAATGAGAGGATACTGGGCAGATTTATATAAATGAAATTGCATAAGTTCATAGTGGTTATCAATGATAACTGTGAGCAGTTCAGTCTTGTGTGTCACTCGAAAAATCAGACTGCCATCGAGAGCGCTGGCCTCTATAGGCTGAGATAATTGTTCCGTCTTTAGCTTGAGTCTCATGGCAAAATCCCAGTCCATGAGACTTTCATCAGCCCCTGAGTCAATGAGAGTCTCCAAACTAAGTGTGGTGTTGTGATGCCTCACCTTAGTCTGGGTTAAAGCTCGAGGAGGGAATTCCGTGGAGGAGAAACGTCTCCCCCGTACCCCCCTGTCGACTGATGAGCCTGTGCCTTTTGCCGGACACGCTGCTAGCAGATGCCCTTGCTGTCCGCAATAGAAGCACCTGCCTTCCTGCAGGCGACGACGGCGCTCCGCTGTGGACAGTTTGGTTCGCCCCAACTGCATGGGCTCCTCCACCTCCTCGGAGGGCCACTGCCTCGGGGTAACGGGTGATGGAGCACGTGAGGAGCTCCGCCAACTGGGTGTAGTGACAGCAGCGCGACCCTGATGACGACCAGCTGTAGAGGCCATTCGGCTTCGTTGTCGCTCCTGTAAGCGGTTGTCTGTTCTTATGGCCAGAGTTATTACTGAGTCTAGATCAGAAGGCAAATCTAGGGGCACTAACAAGTCTTGAATTTGATCTGAAAGTCCCTTGAGAAAAACATCATACAGGGCCGTGGCATTCCATCCGCTATCCGTGGCTAGGGTGCGAAAGCGGATAGCATAGTCCCAAACAGAGTCTCTATTTTGTTTGATGTTGCTCAACTCACGTGCTTTCTCTCGGTCGGATGAGAGGGGATCGAAAGCCTTCCTCAGAGCCTGTTTGAACTCCTTGAGGGATCCACAGATCAGTGAATTCCGAGACCATTCAGCCGTAGCCCATGCCCTCGCCCTCCCGGTGAGGTGGGAGATCATGAATGCCACCTTGGATCGTTCCGTAGGAAAGGCTGAGGGCGAGTGTTCATAATGCATATCACAGTCCACAATAAACGGCCGACATCCTCCTGACTCACCGGAAAACTTTTCTGGGGGGGAAAGGCGAAGAGCCGTGGCATGGGGAGCTGAGATCGATGACGCTCTAGCATCCGCCGGAGTTGGCGTGGTCATGGTGTCTGAGGAAGACGTGAGATGAGCAAGGACTTGATGTACTTGGTTTGCCAGGAGGTTAACTTGGGTTGTTATAGAGGCTTTGAACTCCTCCTGACTTTTAGCCACTCCCTTCACACCACTGTGCAGAGAGGCCATGTGCTCCTCCTGCTGAGTCAGGCGGGTGTTCTGGGAGCGAACAGCCGCTGTCAGTTGTTCTGAGTCGGCTGGGTTCATGCTGGTCAGTTCGTAATGTCACAACCGAACAAGGACTTGAACCCAATAGCACGACTCAGAGACAACTTCCAAAAATATTCCAATTTATTGGACAAAGTAACAAATAAAAATCACTCTCAAAAGGAGGAAAAGTATCAACAGAAAATCACTCTATCGAGGAATCACTAGATAAGCAAAAGGCAAAAGTAACAAATTATAATCACTCACTGGGAGGAGACAAAAGGTCTGGGCAAGGTGCCAAATCAAAATCACTCTTCACGAGGAAAAAACTCTGATGGCTCAAAAAGGGACAAAACAAAGTAGCAACTAAGAAAAGCAAAAACCTTACAAACAATTGACGTGGCATGGATTGGCGTGGGTTCTCTGGCATGACAGACAAGACGAACTGACACAGGGTAAAGGGAAGCACAGGCTATATGTGAACTCAAAGTAATGGGGAACAGGTGGAAACAATCAGGGCGGGGAAGATAATCAGACTGGGGGGAAAACTACAGGGGAAGGGCAAGTTAGCTAAAACAAGAGGAAAGAGAGATGTCAAAATAAAACAGGAAGTCACAAGACAAAAAATAGAAGGCAAAACTAAACATAACTTAACACAACTTTCTAGATATGACATCCTGCTGTGACCACTAAATGTGAGGTGGAAGGGTAATGAGATAATGGGCCTGTACCTCCAAGCCTTGATTTACAAAATGAATAGGAGCCAAAGCAAGTACTTGTGCAGCATTAACACTGGATAAGCAGACAGAGCTAAATGACCACACAGGTTCTTATACTGTGTACGTGATCATTCACTTGTGGAAGAAAAAAAAATACTTCTCCCCAAATGACCCTCAGTCCATTGTCTGCATGACTTTTAGCTTTCGAAGGATGGTTTTTTTCCAGCTCAGCCTGCCGGATAAATGTTGTCCATTTCCTTCGTAACAAGGGACATGGTAAAACAGGGCAGTCACCTCTTTAAACAGTTGACCTACTTTTCAACAGATAGAGCCAAGATCCCATATATACTTCAAATTACCCATTGATCCTTGTTCCCCAAGACAGAACAGATTATGTGCTTCAGTGACTGAGGCAACATTGGCATTTTCATTACTGACACTCACGATCTGTGTTGAATCCTCAAAGGATCTGACCTGCATTTTAATAATAACTGTTCACTGAAACATTGATTTATTATGGTCTTTTTTTTCTTTCGACTCCCTCAATTTGTTCCTCTTTAGGGGTCACATCACAGTGGATGATCCCCATATTTGAATTGGCAGGGGTAAACCCAGCCCTAGACGTGATGGGGGACTTGAACCAGCAACCCTCTAGTTACAACCCTACAAGTCCTGCTTTATGATAGTATGTTTCTAAATGGGTCTCTTCATAACATTCAGCCTGGTCAGACAGTGTTTCCATGGTGAAGGGATTGTAAATTAAAGGGATGGTTTGGTAATAAAAACATAGATTTCACTAAATGAAGCTGTTGGAGGTGGATGTTGACTTGAGCTCAACCCAGTTCAAACCTAGTATTAACATCCTGAGATGAACAGGTTTTAAATGCTCGCAGTCTGCCCTCATTGTGTCCCCACCTCTGAAGACGGAAAAAAACACACACGTGGAGGTGGTTTGAAGTTGATATGGTCACGTTCTTATGATGCATGAACACAATCTAATTACACACTGCCTCCTCAGATGACCTTTTTACTTTTGTCAGTACCGATATAATGTTAATTTATTTGGTTATCTGGTTTCACCCCAGGTAAAAATGTGTATGAATCTTATAAAAAGGTGTGTCTTTGCCTCAGTTGAGAAAGACATTCATGTGGGAATATGGGCACTGATTTTAAGATAAACAGATAATACGAGGATAGGACGTTCTTAGAACTGGAGGACAGAGGCAGGTTATCATGACCTATAATCCCCATAACGCAACTGGATAGCAAACCATATTTTACCCCAATTCCTTTGTAACACAGTCTGTTTGTCATTCATCTGCAGTCTCAAGCCCAAACTAACCCTGAAACCATCACAAGAAGCTTCCTGTAAAGCCACAGAAGATGCTCTTTCTTCTTCTCTCTGATGACTACACTGAGCTCCATATGTGGCCTTTTCAAAAAAAATTTGAGGGGGACATCTGATTCTTTTCATAATGTCAATAATTCACTATTGGTTCCATAACCATTTCTGAGTGGGAGAGAGAAAGAAGAGGCAGAGAGATTATTACAGAGAGATTACCTGTGACACACGCTGCTTCTGACCTTTACGTGAAAAGAAACCACAGGCAAACAAAATACCAAAGTGGCTGCTCGGGGTTTCTCGCTGTAAAATGAAAGACGTGATATTGCGCTGGAACTGAACTGCTCGATCTTAAAGCACACATGGTTCTTGCAGGGAAAAAAAGAAGATATTTTCAGTTATATCTAAAATAAATGTGTCTGCAGTTCATCAGATTTTTTTTAAAGGTTACGTTATTATGAAATGTATTGTTTTAAGACATAAGGAAAATGAAATTGATATACTGGCTTCAATAACAGTAGCTCAGTTGATTATGGAGAGTCTGTCTATAACAGTCTGATTAAATCATTATTACTCACATTGATTAGGATTCATGTATATACATTTATGACTACATGATTTGGCTGCCCGCTACATGTGACACCTAAAAATAGCGTTCTCTTGTCTTACTTCTTTTCCCGAGTGCGAGACTAAATCTTTTCACAGACAGTCCTTGGTTGGAGCAATTGGCAGCCTTGCATCATTGTTCTTATCACAAGTGGTTGGTGGATTATGGGCAAACCAGAGAGAAGAGCAACACAGAAGATAATTCTTCGATCTGTCCTTGGTCATCTGGCAGAGTTGAGGGACAGTGATAAATGTAGCCATGCACCAGTGAAAACATCGGGAGGAAGACCAGGTTTTAAGGTTAGAATTAGATTTAGGTTAAGGGTTAAGTTTAGGCATTTCGGTGTAATGGATAAGGTTAGGGTAAGGGGCAAGGGAATGCAGTATGCAAGAATGTTGCACAAGAATGTGTGTATACTTGTTTTTCTGCCCCTTTAGGACCTTTTCTGGCATAAACACTAGCCTTGCAGAACGTGGTCCAAATGAGGCAGAACGTCATTTCTGAGGAACTGGACATAGATTTGAATTGTGATTAAGATTATGGTAAAGGTTGGACATAAGGCTTTGATTATGCTGTCCAAATAAATGTTAGTCAACGTAGTGGCTCAAGAAGTAGAGCTGTGTGTGTGTGTGTGTGTGTGTGTGTGTGTGTGTGTGCCACAGGGGGACACTCCATCTCTTACTTGCCACAGCCATTTGTCTTCTTGTGTTTCCTCATCCAAGGTTTTTTCTTGATGGACCCACTGTTGCTGTGCTGTGAAAACAAAGTGCAATCAAAACACTCATGCGTTCAAGTGTAAAGGAGATAACATTTGTGACCACTGACCTTTTACTTTGACGGATTCTGAAAGCACAACAACAACAACTTGCAGTTAGCCGTGGCACAAAACCCTCCATCAGTTTGCCCCCGATGTTTCTGGGATGTAGTTTACCTGCATTCACATGCCTGATGCTCCACAAATGTGAGTTCCACCATCTCCTCGGTTTGGATTGAACACATTTTCTTTTCCTGAGTAACAAAGAAAAGGGAAATTAAATAAAGGACCACACAGTAATGAAATGTCTATGATTAATGTATTCTGTTTAGAGACTTTCCCACACCTGTAAAGTGATGTTGCGTTCAAGGGTAGGATGACACTCCATGGCCTCACTCGGACAGCAACCAGAGCATCGCTGCAGTGAAACACAATAAGGTTTGTAGATGGATCCCAACTCCTGCTCCACATCCAGTAACTGCTCCATTGGTTGGCAAATGCTCTTTTTCAACACTTTCATGAAAGTCATATCTAGAGAAGAAAAGTTTGGTCCGTAGCCATTACAGCATTTCAAAAAAGGAGGGAGAGTCTGTTCAGTGGGGAAAGACCAAGAGGACGTTCTTTACCTTTTGGAGTTGCATCTTCTGGTTTGGGTGAAATCTACAAAAATGCATGAATCTTTAAAACATTTTTTTGATTCTATTGTAATTTGATAAGAATCAGAGTAAACTGGTCAATGCAAAACCTGCAACCAACCAGGAAGGGATTCTTTTTGCTTTTTCTATACAGTTACATATTAATAGGTTTTAATCTTTTCGTTATTTTATATTTGAAACACTGGTTCTTACTTTACATGTTTCAAAGTTACGCAATGCTCAACAATATTTTCCCCTCTGGGGAAGGGTGAACAAGTATTTAAAAAAAAAAATGTCGACTGTTGTTCAGAAGGAGACAAAGTATTTCCTATGCTTTCAAGTAAAGAACAATACATTACACTTGCAGTTGTAGTGAGGATGACAGTCCATTAAACAGTTGCAGAGTGCCATCTTGTGGTCGACGAAAGACAGTGCACTCACAGTGGCCTCGTGTCGCTCACCACAGAGTTTTGTAAATCAGCAAAACTGAGGATGAGTAAAACAAGCCTCATCACACTTGTTTCCCAACTTGTGAGTAGAAGAAAAAAAAGAAGACAAAGAATAACAGCAAAGAATAGCTGCCGGCTCGTCTCATGCAGTTTTATACACAATAAACACAGTTAAAACAAAGGCAGCACTGATTCGTGTCCTGATGACACAGCATGAAGTCTCCAACTTGTGCAGAAAGTGTTGACTTGGCTCTGTTTCTGTTTCTAAGTCCTCAGCTCTCTCTCACCCCGAGGACGAGGCTTTGTCTTCTAATGCAAAACTTCAACAACAGGTTCTACTGATTCCTTACATACAAACTGCACCGTCTGAGCAGATATCAGCAGCTGCCATTCGAATCGAACATGTTGAACATAATGAGCTCAATAACACACTGTATCTACAACTGAAAAATACAGACAATCCTAGTGCATCCTCTTGAATAAATGAATTACTCATAATTACATGAATATTATATTGGCATTCGTTAAAAGAGGCAACAAATGTTATCACTGCTCCGTAATATCAGCAGAATTCAATTCAAATAACTTTATTCATAAGTTTGTAACTTAATTTGTACTGTATATCAACATGTGAGTCTATTAATATTATTAAACAAAGCAATAAATAAACCTTAAAAGTAACAGCTTAGGACGTAAACCAGCTGTTAAACTTCTACTCTGCACAAAACAAGTGTAGATTTCTGCAGATCTCTATAAAAAAGTACACGGTAACTGAGTGAAACGCAAAGAGGCTCTCCACAATCAGATAATGTTATCCCACAGTCCATAAAAGTGCCACTTTTACAGATTTGCTCACGACAGCCCTTCACACGCTACAGTGCATATGCACTGAGCAGTCAGCTCCCCGCTGAGTGATACTGGATGAGTGCGTCTGTCTCGCCTGCGGTCACATCCTATTATACAGTAAGAGGAAGCAGGCAGAGATGTGGCGTTTAACACCCTCCTCACAATCCGAGGGGGAAAAAACACCACACATTATAATAGCATGACATCAATCATTATAAGCACAAATACTTTGCTACTGTACTTAAGTACAAAATTCACGTATCTGTACTTTACTTTGTTATTTATATTTCTGGCAACTTTTACTCCACTACATTTCCTCTAACTGTCTTTGTTACTCGTTACTGCCGAATAAAATCACAAGAAGAAGAGTTGGTATTATGGTCTGTATTTATAAGAGCTTTTCTAGTCTTGATGAGCAGCTTTACACTATAGTTTTGACATTCACCCATTCACACATCTTTCAAACCCGTTCACACGCTGCAGCACAGGGTTAAGTGTCTTGCTCAAGGACACATATAGACTAGCAGAGCCAGGAATTGAACCCACAACCTTGTTGAAAGACAACTCTTCATGCAGCTGAGATACCATGGCTCAGTCCTAACTCCTCACCTTTTCCTTCTAAAACTTAAGTTCATTTTATATCAGAAAATTACTTCTGACACTTAAGTACAGTACATGTCATATACCTTAAGACTTATTATGTGTAATATTATATTATAAGTGACATCAACTTCTACCAAAGTAATTTTCTGGTAACATACTTGTACTTTTACTCAGGTATTCCTTTGAGGTACTTGAGCTGCATAGCATATCATACACTTAATTACATCACTTAACGGCAAGTCTTCACTGGAATGATGGTCACAGTAAGAAACAGATGTAAATAATCAGATTAAAGGTGGCTGCGATCCATTTAGCTTCCTCAGGTTCAGGTGCATGCTGGCTCACTGTCACATTGTCCAGACTTAAACTAACTGAACACAAACACCGTTATCATCATTCATTTCTAAATAAATCATTAATACGAGTTCAGTTTCAAAATAATGCCATTAGATACTTGTGCAGTTGAAAAGTTGCAGATCACAGCGTGTTATTATTGACATTATAAAGCATAAATGTGTGATGGAGTTGGGCGAGTTTACCTGTGCAGGTACCAGCTGAGCCAGAAGAATCAATAAAAGATGAGAGAGTCCAGTGAAACTTTGCATCTTCATTCTGGTGAGGATAAGTTCAGCTGTAACCTCCTGTCAGGACCAGTCACTCAGACAGGAATGAAGAGGAGAGGGAGAGACAGAGAGAGTAAAAGAGTAAGAGAGTAAGAGAGAGAGCGAGAGAGAGAAGAGCATGGATTTGCTGTTGTGCACATACAGAGGTTGGATGAAATATGCACTGGAAACACACAGGAAACAGTTGCAGCATTAATGATGAACTATAACTGCATCTAATACAGTTTCTACATACACAGGAGGTGTATATGTAATAGTGACGGTGGTAAATGAATGTTGTATACAAGCACGTTTGTTTATTATAGTATAATGAAAATTAAATATTAATGGCAGAGACTCTATACTACACAACAAACTACACTGCTGCGTTTAAAAGCCAACTGTGTAACATTTAGGACGTTTTATTTGCAGAAATTGAATATACTACCCATAAGTATGTTTGTGTTTAACTGCTAAAAAGCCAAACCGGGCAGTTTTAAATGTTAGTGTATAGAAACTACAGGATGTCGAGCACATTTAAACAAACTGCTACTAGATTTTGATTATTAGAGAAAGAAAAGAAAACAAAAGAAAATCAATGGATTCATGAAAGACAAATCCAACTTAAACTCAATCAAATTTGAGATGTTTGCACAGTCAAATCAGTAAATCATATACTGTAATCACATGTTACAGTTGTGGCAAGCAGACCAAAGCACAATGTCTCAGACGCATCATCCTACAGTCTTGATTTCACCATGTTTATATACAAACACAGGGTTACTGCTGATAACATGTCTGTGGAAGCCCAATTTGGACCATTGTGATGAGAAATAATAACTCAAAAATAATTGCTTTCTATCTCTGAGAAACTTTTTCATATATTTTGAGATAGAAAGTTATTCTTAAAAAGTTAATATCTTATTAAGTCATCATTGTAAGTTCTCACACTGGCAGAAACTGGCTTTATCAACACTTTATTTCTGGTGTGAGTGAAACTTGATAATTAAATGGAACCCTGCTTTTCCACAGCACCAGGTTTCTTGTGGTGTGTCACTGCTCGCCACTTACGTTCAATGACACTCATACTTCCTTTTCTAAATGAACCACACTAGTAGTGGTATCACCCGTGCTGTTGTTTTGTGATTGTGCAGCGTGACGACGACAGGCTCCACGGTTCCTCGTGTTTATGAGAGAGGCTCAGATGTGTTGTCACGGTCTGTGTGATTTATGGGATAATTGGGCTGATGTGTCCCGACAAACAGCTTCTGCAGAGCAGATAACTAAGATGGATGCTGCCATCCCGCTCAACACATTTGCCTCTCGATCCTCTCAAAGACTGTGACTCATGCACATGTCCCTCTGTACGTAGAGGAGCATCCTGCAATGTTCCTCATGTCACAGAAAAGTGTTTATCAGAGATCATTGTTCTGATGTCAAATGCAGCCTTATCTTGTTGATCCTATAGTTGATGCAGATGCAGCTCAACCATCTTTGCTCACAGATCTGGTCTTACAGGCACCGGTCAGACAAATACGAGGGCTCCACCTCCACAAAAACCAAACTCAAGCTCAGAGGGGACCGTGCATTTGCTGTTGTGGCCCCGAAACAGTGGAATGATCTGCCACTGCACATCAGACAGGCCTCCTCCCTGCCTGTTTTTAAATCTCTTCTCAAAACTCACCTCTTTTCATTGGCTTTTGACACTATTTAAGCTGTTGAGGTTACTTCCATTTAAGTCTGTTTTTGGTTTTACTTATTTTGTTCACCTCTTGTGAGCTATTATGCCTTTTATTTATTCTGTGTTTTTATGTATTCTTCTGTACAGCACTTTGGTTCACTGTGGTTGTTTTAAAGTGCTTTACAAATAAAGTTGGATTGGATTGGATTTCACCTCAGGAGAAGGAAGGTGTTTCCACAGCTCTGCATCCTCCGACATTTCATCATATGATCAGACAGGGATAATCTCATTAAAGCCCATACATATGTCTGTATGAGTGTATAATCCCTTTAAAATAAACGTTTTTTTATTAGTTTAGAATAAGCCTTTTATATGTACTTTAGGCCATGGCCCAAATAGAAAAAACAATCAGAGCATGCATTTTGGAAATGCATGTTTAAAAATAGAAATGCTATTGTTCCCATTCAATTGTTGCTGGGTTTAGTCAGTAAAGAAGACAGAAGACACACATACACACACACATCCTGCTATTTATCTAAAACTTCATTGCAAAGGTCACGGATCAACACCATTCAGCGCTTATGCCTATTTTTAATCCTGCGATAATGATACAAACGATTAACATTTTCCCACTGTCTGTTGTGCCAGTGCTGCAGATGCATTGTGGGTATTGCTAGACTGGTTTTCACAGTAGCCAGTCTCAGTGATGAATGTGACCCAGAAAGCCAAACAGATGGAACTGGGATGCACACGTACAGCAAACTAGAACTAGGCTAAAGACAGAAACAGGTTAAAAAAAATATGAATGAAAACGGAGGAAACAACTTGTCTCAATTACCAGAAGAGAACAAAGGTAGTTTTATGAAGGTGTTGTTGTTTTTTTATACTCACCTGACCTAGATATAGAGTGATACTTTTTCATTCAGTTGTGTTTCTTATCTCCCAACAAATACAGTTATAAAAATGTTCTTTCTGGGCTAAAATTGTCATGTAATTTCTGAATAAATTGTGTTTAAACCCTGTGTATACATACATACATATACATATATATATATATATATATATACACATACATACATAAATATATATATATATATATACATACATATATATATATATATATACATACATACATACATACATATATATACGTGTATATATATATATGTATTTCTATATATATCAACATAGAGACAACTAATTTAGCTTTATCTGACCCCTCTCTTTGGGCTGTGGTTGTGTTAATTTCATGACAGGACACCTTTCAGAACACTTATTAGACATATTTACCTGCTGGAGCAGGGCTGCTCACTAGCATGAATGACTGAAAACACTTATGCGAGTGTGCAGAACCTTTAATACACTGAAATGACTTTACATGGAAAAGTGCAAATAAATAAATCACTCAGATTTTCTTATTTTGAAAGAGTTTGTAAATGTTCCAGTATCTATGATACATCACACTGAAATAACGTCAGCTTTATGGTAAAGATGATCAACCTCCTCCAACTACTTCATGGCTAAATCTGTTATTAGTGATCAGCAAATTTCTGTCGTAAACAAAAACAGAAGTAAGAATGAGTGCAGACACGTCCTCAGTCTTGCACAATGAGACTTCAGTTGCCTGCATGACGCACAAAACATAATTTGACATTTTGACACTGCTACTAGATTATCAGTGTTACATCAAAAACATGATCGTCAAACAGTCTCATAATCTCTGCATATGAGAACACAGATGTGACAACTGGACACGACAAACACCGAGAGCTGTTTGTGTAGTTAACACCGTGACAAGATATGTGTTGAGCTGTTACATTAAGAGATTACTGTTTTATTGGGTAGAAGGAGAGGAACATCATTTCATGCCCCAGGATATTTTTACTTGTCTGTGGAGAAAGCTCTCTTCATTAGTGGAGGAGGGGTCTTTCCTGCTTCATACAGAGACTCAGGAGGAGGGGAGCTCAGGCAGCACCAGTCTGGGATGCGTCCTGTCTGGTTGTAATAATCCCGGGACACTGACCTGCTGCCCAGGATGTCCTGAAGGGCCCCAAAGATGGCACCTGTTGAGCAGAGGACAACACTTAAGCCAGGCTACGGTTGAAGATTTCCTATAATCCATATTCAACTCTTTGTGCTGACAGACTTGTCAGCCGGGATTTTCCCATATTTTTCTTGCTGTTGTCATCGTCTCTGTACTGGCTTCTTTAATTTTTGGATCTGGAACAGGGGTGGAAACTGTGGAACATGCATCTTAAGGCTAGATTAGGGTCTGACTGAAGGTATACATGCAGTAGTAATTTAAATTTAAGTAATAAAACAGCCAAACTACATACATGTATTAGTATTTACATGTATATTAAAAGCCCTCTTTTAGTATGACTAAAACAATAATTCTATGTATTCATGTAAAATGACAGAATGTTGGATTAACAAATGATTTAAGAGAGAGATCTTATGGAGAATGTGTTGATATGAAGACATCTTTTCTTTTTTCAAACTTAAAAGCTTCAAATGCCGAGTACTGAAATAAAGTCACATATCTAACCTCCGAGCCAGGCAGTGCAGTTGGGTTTGGCAGGTGGAGCATGTATGCGGAAGCTCTTGCTGGCCAGCACGTTGCTGTACTTGGGCTTCTCCACCAGGAGGCGTATTTCTGCCAGCAGGCGGTGCAGGAAGCCAGGCAGCATGGCCGTGCCCCCAATCACTATCAGGTTCTCAGAGAGCACTTTACGGGTGTCGATGGGGCACTAAAGACAAACATAAACATTTTCACCAAATTAAATCGCCTGCATAGGTGCCACCTTTTATATTCAGGAGGTGGATCTGCTTTTTATGTGCTCATGCTCTTGTGTCAGGGGAACAATGAAAAGATATTCGATTTATTTATTTAAATTTTTCACACCATCGTTCTATATCAATAACATTTCAGACAATCATCGGCCACTTCTTTCAGCCATTATATCTGTGCTGTGGGGGGAAAGGATGTGACAGGAGAACAGCACTTTGTGGTTAACAGGACAGGAGCAGACTAAAGAAAATTGTGATGGATGAAAGTGGCTGTGTAACATTTTACTGCAGTGCTGTTTTACTCTGTGTGTGGAGCCAATTCCCTGAGGGAGCTGCTGGGTTTCAGTACAACCCGGGTAGAATACTGCACGAGTAGCACTTTAAACATGCTGCTGTTTCAGTCACACTCTGAGGCAGAAGGTGTAACATCTGCTGCTGCTGCAGCTGCTGAACTTTTTAAGATTAATTAGGCTGTTGTGCGCTGACGTCACCTCCCCTGCATTAAGCAGCTCAGGTAAACACAATGGTTGCAAGTGACCGTTCTTTAATGTAATATTTTCCCCTTCAGAAAAACCCAAGACAGAATGAATGACTTTTCTCTACCTTGACGAGAGCGTCGAGCATCAGAGATGCCACGCTCTTCTCCTCATTGTCCTGTTCAAACAGGATTTCCATCACTGAGTCCCTAAATACAGGAGAAGACACATTAATTAAAAAAAACAAGCAAAATCACGTGGACATTTCTCGAGATATGTTGGGGGTTTTTTAGCTTTCAAAGAAAATGCGGAAAAACAAGAAACAGAGAGCACATATTCGGATGAACTACCTGATTGAACCTTTGACGTGCATGATTTTCTGCCCATCCAGAGGATAGTCAACATCTGGTGGAGGAGCTGGACGCTGTGAACACGTCAGAGCAGAAAGAAGTCTTACAGCAATGCATAACTTCATATAAACATGCATTTACAGACTGAAAATAACCAAAGAACCTGTGGACAAACTACATGTAACCTCACCTCTGCTGTACCGTCCAGGTTAAATTTGGCCTCTTGGATCTTGAGGCCTCTCTGCAGGTCACTGACAAAACACGTTCTCACTACAGCAAACAACAATATATATTGTATCAAATTACATGTATAATAAGGTTAATCAAGTTAATCTAATAACCACAAGTTGTGTTAAAGTCCGATCATAAATTTAAGGGTTAAGATACTAACTGCACATTAGCCCTAAATAAAATATTTAATTATGTAATGGGTTGTTCTACCAGCCCAGTGCAAGTAAATTATGTATTTAATTCACAAATAAACCATTTGAACTGAATCATAAAATTAAAGTAACAACTCTCAGATGTTGCTCCTACTCACAGGAACATTTAATTCAAACCATTAAGCCACTGTTTAGTGCAACCCAGAGGATTTTCGACATGAATTAAACAAGACTAAATATAAACCTATTCTTGTGTCACAATAAAGAGCCGCTGCTTACAAATAGAGAGAAAAACTAGAATAGGCCGCCCCACTATCCCAAAGGTGTGAAGTGTGTTCTACTTTTATAGAGTAGTCGGAGTCTCAACATTGGTTTTCTTTTAAAATGTGGCATTTCTTTGTGAAAAACACCTTCTGTGATCTCTCAAAAGAGTAAAGCAAGAGGTGCAAATCATGAAGACAAAAACAACTCAGTCGAACTCACCTTTTATGTCCTCCACAGTCTCCTCTGGGATGGTCCCTGAGAAGACAGATTCAAGTATTGTTTGGCCAAATCCACCATTTCCCACGCTTTTACTTTCAAGTGAGATTTATTATAAGATCTGCGCTTGGAAAAAAGTATTAGCTGACACTGCAGCAAAGGGTAAGTTATGGAACTCAGTATAAAACAAATATAGGCCGCAGAAACCATCATTCTCCAATGACTTTTGTCTTCACTTCTTAGATGATTATGACTCTAAATATAACAATATCGGAATCATGTTAAATTAAGAGATCTCAGCACTTTATGTTTTCACTTTATTTGTGTTTCTGCTTAAAGCAGAAACAGAAATCTTTTAACAGTCCAGTCTAGTGAGTCAGACTGCTGTCGATCTTAATTATTGATGTATGTACAAGCAGCTTCTCTGCTGCAGCTGTTGATCACACAGCTTAATTCACACAAATGTCACACAGAAGCAAGTTCCTCTTTGAATGCATTATAGTTCAAAGCCATTACACTGTTATATTTCCTGAAAAAGCAAATCAGCAGTCCATACCAGAGTTAGACGTTTAGCCACTAAAAAGAAAGAGACAGATGGTGCATGGTGCGTTTTGTAATTACCAATGACAGCTGGCACACTCTGCCCAGTGGTAGTGTCTGTGTCCACGGTGCACTGCTCCACAAGAAGTCCATCTAATTCGCTACAATACAGACGTGCAGTTATGGGACAAAAGGACGCACACAAAAAAGCCTTTTGCAGTCATGGCACTTTCAATGAAAGTGTAGAATAAATAAATTGTTGTAGCGCGCACACACCAGCAAAGTCACACTCTCCTCTTCAGTGTGTTAGAGGTACTTACTTATGGATGGATTTCCCCCCCAAAGGCAAAGCCTCCCAAGCTGGCAGAATAGGAGTACACTCATAAACCTGATGTCACAGTTAAGGTTAGATACAGACCTCAAAGTAGGTGTCGATAAACAACCTGATAAATGTCTTTTTAAAAGATACAAATGCAGAAATACCACCATAACTTATAAGAATACATCAGTGATTTACCAATAGTAAGACAGCTATTTGTGTACACAGAGCAGATTTACATTGGGTCCCTTTAATCTATTACACTTTGCATCATTTAAAAATGTGAAAAAAGAAAGTAGGTAATTCAGCAACCACTAACCTAATATATGCAGTTGTTGACCTCAATACCTGAGTAAAAAAAGTTGGAACTAATGTGCTTAATGAGAATCTTTGACAGCCTTGGACTTTAACAATCAACCCCCTTGGACTAATGACTACCTTGCTATCTACCATGAAACATAAGTACATTTTTTGTACTCCCTAAAATGACAATATACAATTCTGTTGCCAAAAGTCAGAGATTTAAAGGATACAGGCAGCACCAAAGTCTCAGTGTAGCCACAGTCCATCACCAGGCCAGAGTTGAGGCCTAACGTCATGATGGCCATCAGGTGACTTGGAGCAAAAAGTACAGAGGGCACCTGTGGAAAAACCATCAGACACATAAAACACACATTAAACATCAGAACATTCACTACAAACGATAGTTTCCTCTTATCATTAGAAAAGTGTGGTAAAGGTCCACATCTACTGACAGAATGGAAACATTTAGAATAGCATTTTTTATAGTTCATTATAAAATAATGATAAAATATATACATTTTTTCGATATAGTCAATCTTGTGCTTCTATGATACAGTCCTTGTATTTCAGTTTTCTCCAGTCTTTGATGTTGTCAGTCCACATTGTTCTTCGTCTCCCTCATCCTATTCTACCATTTATCTTTCCTTCCATGGTGTGGTCAAAGTATGCACATTTTTGCTTTTTATTGGTAATGAGCTGTGATCTTATTGTTTTCATCTTCTCTTTTTTTAGAAATATGTTTGTTTAGTGCTCATTCCAAGATTTTTTTAGCATCTTCTGTATAGCCACATTTTAAAGGCCTCAAGTTTGCTTGCATTATTGTCCAAGTTTCTGCACCTGTATAGAGGTGATGATTAGATGTAGCATTTTGCTATGTGTGATTTTACATTCATGCTGATCTTTCGTGATGTTAAAACTGCTGACAGCTCTTGTAATTCTGATTCTTCTTTTAATTTCATCATCACACTCATAGCCAAGGTATATCACGCTGTTGGTCTGTTGGATTGACTTGGCACTGTTTTTTCCTGCTTACTGCCATTATTTTTGTTGTTGAATAATGTTAATTTCCATAACATACATGTCTTGTAGGTATTGTGTTTATTCAATTTCACATGTGTTACCTCAAACTGTTTGAAGAAAACCTTGGTGAGAGTCTCCCTGAAGTGAGAAGGGCACAGGAGGGACTCGATGATGACCACTCTTCTGTCGCGAGGGTTCACCAGCAGGTGTCTGAGACAAACAGAGATACATTTTCAAATTTTTACGAAACTACAATAATTTGTGTATTATTACGGCATTGGCACACAGTAAGTGTTTAGAGCTACAATGGTTAAGTTGTTCCCCACCTGATATAGTAACATACAAACAGTGCTTTGTCTACAATGAATGACTAATGCAGCAGAGTCTCACCTGAAGTATAGTATATGGATAAACTCTTTGAGTATGACGTAAAGCTCCTCTGTGTTGATGTTGTACTGAACAACCTTGATGGCCTTAAAACGAGAACATAACACATTAACATTTACTTATGAACGTTCTACATTTACTGATGACGTTCATTAAAGGAGAGCAATGTCTCACCTGTTGCTGTCCCGGTTTCCGGATCTCACTCGGAATTATGAACCTGGGCCCCGTTTCCCCTGCAAAGCCACATCTGCAAAGAAATGACACCGTCAGCTGAGCTGAGAACATGCAGAATATAAGATTTATACTACTGAATGTTGTGTAGCTAAACTGCGTTAAATCTGCAACCTTTTCAAAGTCCTGGAACATATTATATTATAATGTTAGTGGAATGAACACAAAAACAGCAATTATAAATGTGATGCACACCAACATCGCTACCCTTTTTTAAGACCTATTTTTAGTGCTGTAAAAAAGTTAAGCACAAGCAGCACATAATTATTTCATATAAGCTTCATATAAATATGTAAGTATGAATAACTGGTCTGTGTCAAACATCATGTGAAGACAACTGTAGACAAAGACATCATTATTAAAAGTAAGAGGAGAAAACTGTCCTCTGGATCGTCATGTGACTCAGGGCAGTTTCAATGTTTACTAGATAACATATTTGAATAGAAAATGTATCAAGAGACACATTTTAACAAACAAACATATAAACTGGCAGCAGAATTGTAATCAGACTTTCATTGAGGCATGAAGAGTATATAACTAGAAATGTACTCACTACTCAGTGGGGGTGTTCAAATTGTTTTTAAATGTAGGGCTGCAACAATCAGCCGGTTATTAATTGATTACAAATGTAATCTTTAATTTTTGTAATGATAATTCCAGATAGTCAAACGTATGATAAGACACTCCTGCCCCTGAGTAGAGTTGATCTTATTTGCTAAAATTCCGTGTTAGCACTAAGATGACATTACTGACGTCTCTAGTTAGCACTGACCGTGTGGCTAAGGAGCTAACACAGTTAAAATATTATTATTATTATTATTTACAAAATCCCAGCATTTTCGTCATTGTCAGTCATCATTATGTTATGTGTTCGTCCTTTAGTGTCAGTTCACCAGGAGCTGAGAAAATACATATAGCTGTGTTAGCATTTTTGTGCTAACCAACAACAACAATACGTGCTAACGACTGACACTCACTTTGTATATGCTGCTCCTAAATCGATGACGATTGCAGTCTTCTCCCCTCCGCTTCCTAAACCATCAAATAAGGGCATTTTTTATAAATATGTTCGCCTTTGGGCGAAAATAACGTATGTGTCAAATCAACGCTAGCAGCCGCAAATCTGCATCCTATTGAAAATCTGTTGACTTCCTGTTGGGCTGGGTTGGGTCTTCAGAGAGCAATGACGTCACGTATAGTTGCCTGATCAAAAATGACAAGCAAATGTGTCATTCATTTTGTTAAACAAAAATAACAACAGATCAAGTCCCATACTGACTCTATATGTGATATCTAAAGCAACATATAAATTAAAAAATGTTACTGCGGAAAGGAGTGCCTTTCTGGTGGAGAGAATTGATGCCCTTGCAACTCTATGTGTGTCCTTCCAATCAAAAAAGGTTATGAAGTTCCCAACATGACAGTGTCCCAAAGGGTGTACTTAGAAAGAAGAAGAAGGAAATGATATTCAGTACTGTATAGAAAATACCCATCTCTGTGATAGACAGTGATGCTGTGGTGTAAAGGATATCCCTGTACAGCACACACAGGCAACATAAGGCCCTGGGGACGGGTTCAGCCTGAAAACCAGTTTTGTCATTATTTATTCATAGAATTTTTACTTTTAAAATGCAAATGCTAAATGTTGCATATAAAGATGATGCATTTAATGGTTATTATTTCTTTAAAACCTTTTATTTGTGGCCCTTAGCTTGCTTAATTTATGTCAGTGTGGCCCTCCTCAAAAATGTTGCCCACCCCAGCTGTGTAGGTACAGATGTGTGAGAATGCGGGAAATTATTTATTAGTGCCCTTCCAAATGTCTGTGCATGCCCCTGCAACAGATACTTAAACAAATCTGACTAGGTACATTTAATATAAGTCAACATTTAGATAAATCACACCAATTCATATGCAATTTCCATCTGATTTAAAGTATCAAGTCCCCTATTTTCCTTTTTTAGTCAGGGAACTTTTTCATCAATGTAGTCTCTTACAATGTGTGTACACTAATTGTTAAAATGTACTGCATTATATAAAATTAATTTCAGGTTTTTTAACCACACTGGGCTATATTGTGCTGTGTTCTGCACACAGGAGTATTTAAGATGTTTAAGTTATCTGACATAAAAAAAACATTTCTTTCAAATAATTATTGTTTCTCTTATTAGCAATAATAATAAGCTTAGGTCTAACATAAGGAGTGAAATAGAGGAGGAGGTAGTCCAACTGCTGTCAAAACAAAGAAAAGGAGAGTTCTTCTAAAAAAAAAACATAACATGCTGCTGATGTAACCTCATTGTACCACCACAGGAGGTCACTGGAACTTTTTCAGTATGTTTTTGCCATGTTGTCCATAAAACTAATTCACCTGCCCTCATAACCCAGTTTTCCTGGTACAAAAAAAGTAATATTATTAGAGTTACAGTTCTGTCAGACTATTACTTCAATATCCTTCCACTGTTTTCCCACTATCTTGCAGATAATCTTAGACACTAATGTGTCAGAGTTGACTTGCTGGGGAGGATGTCTGGAAGAAGCACACACTTTACATAACACAGCTGTGCAGACATGCTCTATTTGTAATGTAACCTAAAAAGATTCCACTCTGCACAAATCTGATCTTTCAAAGACATAAAAATGTAAGACATTTACTCCGTGAACGAACGACGACAACTCAAATAAAAATAAAAATGTATATTTTACATCAGTATTTGTTTGTTTAGTGCCACAAAGGACAAGCAGATAATAAACAATTAATTGACACATACATACATGTTTAGGATTTATTTTTGCATATTTTAATTATTAATCCTGCAACATTATTTATGCTCACACTTAACAATAAGTTGTGAAAAAAATGTATCTAGTCATTAAGTAATTAACTATAACTATAGGGATGGCACGATACCACTTTTCCGTTTTGATACCGATATCACAAACTGGAATATTTACCGATACCAGTCCGATACAGTCATTTTACACCTTTTCAATTATGAAGCTGTTAACTTCACATTTGTCCTGATGTATTTCAAGTTATTTCAAAGACATAAGTCTCCAACTGTTTAACAAATATTCTGCTGTCATAACGAAGAAGAAGAAATAAACAGCTCGCAACGTGACTCAGCTAAAATGCTGTTGCTGATTTCAACTTAAAACAGTCATGCGATAAACATGCGATATATAGCAATTGTCCGATAAAAAAATCGCTGGATCCTATATCTGATCCAGTGATTTTGACCCATGCAGTATCAGACTGATACTGAGTATGTATCAGCTCATAGTTAACTAGTGGACAGGTAAACAAAGTGTAAAGAAGCCAAAAAAAATGATAGATAATAGTTAGTAAATCATCAGCTAATGATTAATTAACCAATAATCAGTTAACAATTTAGTAAATATTACTTAGTGTTACTTTTTGCTTTATACAGTATAATATCGGCTTAAAATGTTTCAGTATCTTCTTCTCCTTGCGTGATCTCTGTGAGGAGGTGAGGAAACATGCTCTCGTCATAAATCAGAGACTGAAGCCTTCAGTTTGAATAAATCCTGCAGAGTGGAAGCATTTGGTGGCAGCACTTGAGAATCAGGCGGACATACGCAGAAGCAGCAGCAGCAGCAGAGACCTGTTATTACAGCCGGTGACGCTGAGGAGCTGCACACAACAAGCTTCTCCTCCTCCTCCTGCTTCCCTCCACAGTCTAACCTGGATTCGCATCCACAAGAACTGCATTCATACTGCAAGTGGAGCCGTGCATCCTCCAGGCTCAGCGACCCTGCACGGAGAGTGGAAGGTAAAGGCAGCGTTATTGTAGCCATACGTGTACATGCATTGACTTTCATTGTTACCACGTACATTTCGCCGTGGGTGGATTTTTTAAGGGGTGCATTTGTAGTTTATTGTGAGACGACGATGAGCTCAGGTATACACGGTAATCCTGTGCAGTCAGATTGGACATACCTATTTTAACACCGCAGCGTGAATTTGTTTACATGCAGTCTGAAATGCTGGGCACATTGTGCTGTCAGGTGGTGAGGCTGCAAGAGCAATACTGTGTCTGGGTGTGATTTTTGTGGGGTGTTTACGTACGAGGAATACAGGCAGAAAAGTGGCTTATCTCAGATTCAGGAGATATGAAAGTGCATCCTGTGCATCCTTTTAATACCAAGTGAAGAATGAACAAAGAACAATAAATGCATCACACAGCTGATTATTTAAAATTAAAAATCTGATTTCACTGTGCTGGTAGGTCATGTATATACCTGGTATATTTATATGTTGTCCTGGATTAAGAGAGATGCAGCTGTGCTTAATGTAAAAAACATGTAACATTCATGGAGACAGAGGAGAGACAACCTGGTACTATTCATAGATGAAGTCTGGAGGGGTGCTAAGGATTGCTGTGTCAGATTCCCACTCAATTTGTCTGTCACTCTCCCGGAGTGTGTGTGTGTGCATTTCTTTTCTGTTTATGCAAAATGAGGAGAAGAAGAGGCTGAGATGAAAAGGAATTTCACTCAGTTTATTCAAATAAGAGCAACTACAGCATGGAAGCAACAAGCGATCGTGTTTCCTTTGGTTTTCACAGGCTCTGTGAAGTTCTCCACCCTGTGTTTCATTCTCTGTCCACCTGTCTGCCGAACTGTTGTCCACAGCTCAGTGAAGCTCATTTGCGTTTGTCTTCATTCATGTCCACTCACTGCAGGCATTGAGACAAGACAGAGATGCTGATGTCTGGGATGCTCCTTCGCCTCCTCCTGGCCGGGAGCTGTCTCTGTGTCGGTGGAAACCCTGTCCACCTCTTGGACTTAAATGTCACGCAGGACAGCGACTGTGATGGAGACTGTGAGAGACGCTTGGTGGAGACTGGCAGGTCAACACACACCATAGGTGTGGATGTAAAGTCTAAACCCTCGGATACAGAACATGTAACTGGCCTGATATTGAATGTAGATGCAGGAGGAGGGGCTGGTCCTGAGGGGATAGCTCCGGTGCTGCAGGAAGAAAATGGGGACAGCCTTGATGGACGATCTGGGCCAAGTAAAGCTGGTGGAGAGGCATGGAGCCAAAACAACAGAGGAAAGAAGGTCAGGAGCTCACCTGATATTAGAGATGATGACAGACAGCCAGAGTCAGTTCTTTCAGAGGAGTCAGAGAGTAGTGAGGACAGCAGGTCTCTTACTGATGAGCATAATTCACCTCCTACAGATGGAGCAAAGCAGTTGGACACAAAAGACATGAGTACTTCAAGATTGAATCTGGATGGGATTCAGGTCTCTGCTGCATCACCAGGACCAGCACAGCTGGAGACTTCATCCAGCCAACAGGACAACCAAGGCAGGGAGGAAAGGACAAGATTCCCTGGTGGAGATGCTTTTCCAGAACCTCCATCGACTTCTCCACACATCCAGAGACAAAGTCCCCTCCCTGCTGCAGTCTTTGTCTCCTCTCAGACCTCCACACCTTTGACAATTTGGGGCCATGATGGAGCTACAATCTCCTCACTCCCTGAGCCCTTGTTACCTGAATTTGGACCAGATCTGATGCCCAGAGATGAAGGACTAGAAAGTTTGTGGACTGAGGCAGCAAGACCTGATGGAGGTAAATCATAAACACTTTATAATGTATAAATAATAACTATAAAAATGGATATGTGCGTTTATTGAGGTAAAATCCTCTCTGAGCTAATATGCTGCAGTCACTGTCACCCTAAAGGAATTCCTTCCACCACAAGCCATTTTACGGCTGGTTGAATTTTGCAGGGTTTCTCGAGGCTTCATTAAAAAGCGTGTTGGAAATGAACGGTAACGACACATTTAGTGGCACCCGCTTTTCCACGCTCCACTTTGAACCCCAGCTGGGACCTGTGGCAGTCTAATTACCTTCTATTCCTGACTCCAGTCTGGAATAGAAAAGAAAAGAAAAGGACGAGCTCAACTGCCAGCAAGCGCTTGTGGCAGGACATGTTTTTCATGTCTTTCTCTCTCGGATTCCTCTTCTTTTTGGAAGGAAGCTTCATCGAACACACAATCCCAGTACGAATAGCAGGAACACAGATACTGTGGGAATATATTCCTACCGTGCAGACTAGAAACAGGCAGGCTATTATTCAGTGAGGCAGAAAAGGGAAATGGATTAAAGTAGACTGTCTGAGCCAATATGTATTCCTGCTGTTTGCACAGGGATTGAGTGTTTGATGACGCTTCCTTTCAAAAGAAGAGGAATCAGAGGGGGGAAAAAAAAATAAAAATTCTCACCCAGCATTATGTAAAACGATTGCAGTCCTGATAAGCACTTAAGAAATGCCTTAGACTGAAGGAATTGCCTGAGAGATGCAGGAAGTGTTTCAGCTTCAACGAGCCCCTGTGTGGTTTCGTCTCATCTAACGAGAACCGCTTTTGCAATCCTCCCTTCAGTGTGTGTCTTATGCTGTGTTCACATTACCAGACCCAAGTGACTCATGCCATTTTATTCAGTCGATGTGGCTCACATCTGATTTGTTTCAGGGCTGTGTGGACACAGATATCAGATTGTCCATTCAAATTTTTAGATCAGATTTGTGTCACTTTAGTATTTGGTCCTATATCAGATAGATCAGCTGATATGTGGCCATGCGACGTGGACGATAACGGCCATAGGCTCTACGAGACTTTTGCCTAAACTTGCACTTGCACTTGCCTTAACTAAAAATGCACTGAGATGCGACGTCGTCAACCGGCACTGGAGAAGCGGCTATAACTTCTCGAGGTAGACCAATTAATTGGCATTGACCGATTATTATATACAGTATTTATTGGCCAACTATTACAAATTTTTGTTTTGTATTTCATATTTAGTTTATACATTATTTCCTATTGAAAATACTGCACTACAGTGTAGACATAAAGTGTAGATTAGAGTTCAAGTATTGTTCAATAACTTGTCACTGAAGTTGAGCAATTTTTATCAGATGGAGGAATCAGCTGTAAAAAACCCATATTGGTCGACCTCTAATAGCTTCTGTTAGTTAATCTCCTGCTACGATAGCGAGTGATCTGCAACAGCGTTTTCTGTCTGCTCTAAGAGAGTTTAATGGGGAAACAGCATGAGAGGAGGTAGCTGTCTCAAAATGCTGCATTCTGTCAAATTACTAAAAAAAAAGAAAGAAAAAAAGCTGTACCTGTAAATTGGATACATTTGCAGCTGCAAAAGAAAACCTATGCATTTTCCATTATTGTTGTCAGCACTGTTGGATGTGAGGAAACTGCAAGATCTACAGCTTGGCATTATTCATATGGCCCAGTTTACTAAAATCCATGTGAAGTGGCTGCACTCTTTCATCGACTTCAACCAGGAAGTCCACACAATTCTGTCTTTTTAACATTAATTGGTCACCGTATAATATCATGACCTTCATTCTGCCTCTGTGTTTGTGGCAACATTAATTACAGTGGACACAGTGGACCCACTGTCTCAGGATGAAGCCACAGAGGGCACCATGTCATCAGAGGCGCTTCCTCTCATCTTTGAGCCGTTTGAAGATGTAACACCAGAGGGGGCAGCATCAGCAGCAGGGGTCACACCGGCACCTGGCAGCACTCTGTCTCCTGCTGCCATGGCGACCGGAGGGATGCTTCTGTCAGAGGTGGACCTGGCCCAGCTGGTCACAGTGGACACGGACAATGATGGTCCCTCGCATGCTCTGCCCCTGCTGATGCCAGACTGGATGTCACCTTGGCAGACATCGGGCGCCGAGCTTCAGGAGCCAATCAGCTCTTCGGTTCCGTCTGTTTCACAGCGGCGAGCTGGAACAGAGCCGGAGGATCATTCTGAGAGAGGTGAGACAGATGATGAGGCTGAACCAGAACAAACTTGTGAGGCTCAAAACCAACACAATGCTCTGTGAAATCATCATTCAGTTTCCTACATATTAGTGCTGAACAATCACAATTTTGATTTTGAGTATCTCATGTGGCAATGATCCATCTTTTTTTAAATATACAACACAAATATATTAAACTAAAGCGTGACTGTTAAATCCCTGTTAAATAAATACCCACATCTTTTAGCACTACTACCTTTTACATCTACTCCAAACCATAGAGGTTATAGCTTCTGTATACTAACACTGTAGAGACATGAGAACACAAATTTTAAGTCCAGGAATTGGAATGGTGCTGTGCTGTGGGTCATGACATGAACTGGCACCAATAGCTACACAAACCTACAAATTAAAACCTGCTTTAATGGAAACAATACATATAGATATCTGCAGCATTGAAAATTCAAAGTGGACACAGTTTTTGGGCTCATCGCTGCACACTCTGCAGAGACGCTGCATGGCAGTACAACACACAACACTTACTTGTACATGAGTGAAGTATCAATTATGTGTCCTTACCCACAGATACATGTCACACTGAACTAGGCCACAGGATTATCTGACTCTGGAACTTATTCTTTTAACTATAGTATGCACCTCAGAGATTGAACATGAACATTGGACAGGTTCATCTCTTTAATTCATTTAAAAGCCCTTATTATCAGTCCTGTGTCTGAATTGTGTTCAACTTTTTACACATTGTGAAATGTTCTATTGTGCTCTCCTTGTGATTTCGGGACATGCAGTTGCTGTGAGGACACCGAACCTTAAAGAAAACCTGCCCACCGCTGGCCCCTCCCTTTCATCCTTCATCCACCATACTATGACAACGGTTGCCATGGTAACCCATCAGCCTGTGCACAAATCTAGATCAGGGTTAGAGGAGATGGAGTCTGAGGGTAAGGCAAGTTTTATTACCTCGGGGAATACATTTTAAACTGCTACTTTAAAATGTATTTTATTAAAGGTTATAAATGTGCTTGTTTGTTCTTGGCTGTTGAGCAAATCATCTCGTTTCCCTCACAGAGGAGCACGATGAGGACGACGAGGACGAGAACTCCGAGGAGTCGGTGGAAGACGACAGTGAAGAGGACCTGACAGATTCACCGCAGACGTCTTCAACGCAGCCACCGTACAGCCTCATCCCTCCTCCTCCCGTCTGGGTTCAACGCAACCAGGGGCTGAGTATGTGATCATGATTTCTAAATCATCTGATGAATCGGCCTTGAACTTGTATTGTAGCAGCCTACGGATCCCACAAATACAGAGATATTGACATTAGAATCATTTACAAGAGCATTTGTTGAGGTTGCCCTGATAAACTGGAGGCTTTTTTATGTCTTACAGTGCGAAGCTGGGTTGAGCTGATTAGAGAAAAGGTAAGACTGCCCCCTTCTGTCCTTGAAAAGACACCACACGTTCTCTTCGTGGCATCTGAAAAAAGCTGGTGATATTCTCCATTTCTCATACTATTAACATACTCATTCCTCTGGGATTCGTCTGGGCTTAATTGTTGAACAAATATAATCGAGCCACATGAGTGAGCCACACTCTGATGTTGCTGATATGTTCTTTTATCAACATAAACATGAGAACTGTGACTACTTTTGAGATAATTCCACATGAACCATCCTGCTGCTACAAGTTAGTGTTACTGAGAAAGTGTAATACGTTAATAATTGCATTTTACTACACTATCATCACCTGTTACTTGGTAACAAAAGTAATAATTACTCTTGTAAATACAATCAAAAGGTGATGTACAATGGGTAACTTTGGAACTGAATCCACTTAATTGAAACAAACTGCAGAACCACAGCAGAGGTGGTTTCTCCCAACTTGTACTGCATATCCCTTCTGACAGGGTACTAAAGGAAAAAAAAGGAAATTGCAATCTAGGAATTCAGTAAATGAGCATTACTTTGCGTAGTAATTGTAATATTAATGTTTTATAAATTGTCGTTAATGGGTAAAGTAATACCATTACAGTAACACTGCTAATCAAAGGAGCATTAATATGTGGCTGAAGATATTTCATAACCTTAACCCTTGTTTGGGTGAACATTGCTAAATGTTACACTCACCAGCTTTGACAAGATTTGCGTCATAAAGATTAGAAATAGCCTGAGGACACAGATAGTGTGGAAAAGTCTGGAGATATTAAGAGAAAAAATACTAATACTATTCTTGATAATTGTTGACAATGACAACTAAAAGCTCAACTTTAATTGTCTTTCTTTAGCGAATTAATATCTTATAGGCTCTAATAGTTGAGGTATAAAAGAGATTAAATGGATTTAACTGGTATGTTTACCACTCTGCTCCACTTTGACCCGTGTCTCTACTGTCGACAGGCGGGTTACGTGTCCGGGATGTTGGCCCCTGTGGGCATCGGCATCACCGGGGCCCTCCTCATCGTCGGCGCCCTCTACAGCATCAGGATGATTCACCGCAAAAGGAGGAACAGCTTTAAACATCAGAGGAGGAAGGTCAGACAGCCAGAGGTCAATAGAGTTTTTGAATTCATCACCTATTTCTGTGTTTCACTCGTCAGTTGATGAGCACTCCTTGCATGAATCTGGTTTCTTTTGTCAACTTATTGTGCCTCGAATGCATAAAGTTAAGCATTATGGTGATTTCCCTCCTTCTCCTCAGCAACCTCGAGAGCACAGCACCACTGGTCATGACCAGGCCATGCTGCTGGCCGACAGCTCTGAAGATGAATTCTGATGAGACTGTTTCAGGCTGTTTTTTTTCCCCGTTGGTGACCACTGCCTGATGCTCCTGTGATGGGGCTTGGTGAATATCACCATCGCTATGACTACCACATCTCCGAATCACCCTGGGCTGTTTGGCTATGACTCATCTGATCCACATAGTGTGACTGAGGATAGTGCACAATTTGCACAGACTGCACAATGGTCAGCTTTGGTACTCGCACCCCCACCCTCCTAAAAGTACCAACGTGAGCACTTTTTTTCTTTTTAAATGTTGTCAGGTGATGTTGACTCTGATGGCTGAACAGGGCTGATGTGCGGCACTTTGACATTAAAACAACAGCAACGCCGATAATGCTGCTCGTATAATACACAAATGCATTAGCAGGGTATTTACTGAATTAAAGTGTTGCTGGTAAACAGATGTTTTTGTGCAGCGGACGTTTTCTGTCATGTACTGAAGGGCTGTTGCGGAGTTACATAACAACCATGTAAATATATGTACTTTATATGTAGCTGACTTGGCATCAGTCATGTTAGTGTAAATACAATTTCAAATTCTCGCATAGCACTTTGGGGGAAAGGGAAAAGAAAATTCTCGGTTTTTGGAAGCCATTTTGTTTGTGCAAAACCTGGACGTAGCAGAAGAAGCCATTTCATTTCATTTGCGTCTGATTTGCAAGCGTAATTTAGCATAAAGCTAGCTGGCCTGGCTCTGTCCATACGAGCAGAAACCTGCCAAACTGCACCTTCAAAGCTGAATAATGAACATAATGTGTGGTGTGAACAAAAAAGAAAACATAAAAATAACAATTCATGATTTCACAGGGATTAAATACTGATCTATCTCTTGACCGGGAGCAATAACTTTCTAAGATTCCCACTGATTATCGCTAAACAAATGGTTTACTATGTGGTGCTAAAGGGCAGATTCTGTTGTAGACAAACAGAACCAGGCTTGTCATTTCCCCCTCTAGATTGTGTGTTAGGATTAGGTGAATAAGCAGAGTATCTCGTGTTATAAGTGTTAGCTTAAAAATGTCTCATCGTTATGAACGTTACAGTTCACTTGTCATTTGTCTTTATGCAAGGTGAGGGGATGAACGTTTCTCAAAATGTGGAAACAACTGCTTAAAAGCAAGATTTCATTTTCATGTTTACTTGGTTATTAGTTCATAAAGGTATCAGTGAGAAAAACACACGGAATACCATCATCCTTAAAGTATGTAGCATCAAACTAATTTCCATGTAAGTGTAACTGATTTTAATTTGTTTGCAACCATATCTTCTTTTCGACACACGTGACGTCACTTTGTTTCAAAATTTGCCGGAAAAGTAAAGACATTGGACACACTGAGGCAAAAGTTAATGTTTTCCTACAAGTCAAAGAGTTTTGTTTTGTAACCAGCTCGGTTTGTGTGCATTTGGTCTGGACATTTCTGCTCAGTGTCACATTTCTAGGATGGGTTCTAGTCAGATGAGGTTTCACATCTTTACTTTTTGGGAAGAAAATCAGAAGCATTTAGTAGTAAACCTCTCTGTAATTCAGAAAAGTTGTAGGGAATATCTGTACATCTTGTCCTTTGTTAAAACTAAACGTTTTCTGTAACTTCATGAGCCATGTGATTATGCTAAATGTTTAACTGCTTGTTTATATGCAATAATACCAATTTAGGACGTGTGATGTAAAATAGTGACTCCTTGTTGCTATGTACAGTAGATATGAAACGTGTAATTAGAAAATACACTAATACTTCAGAAGTCAGGTTCCAACTACTGTATGTCTTATACTACGTGTTATACTCTTGTGTAAAGGATTTCCGCTGAAAAGAAAATGAACAGACAACTCAGATTACAGCATTAAAAAAATCAAATAATTTATTTCTGTGTTCTTTTTCCACATTAAATAAAAGCTATTGGACATTTCCCGATCCAAATCAAGAGGGGACAGGGGAAGGAGGAACAGGGGGAAACAGATTTGACATGCAAAAAAACCTTTTGCTCTCCCCTTTGCACACTTTATGGATGGCGGTGGAGGCGGAGCTGGGCGCCTGGAAAATACTGCGGGTAGCCCCGTGTGGTTGGCTCGCTGGTCTAAGGGACTATAGCATTTTGTTGTGCACTACCACTTCCAATAGGATTGTTAATTGTCTGACCATCAAACAGGTTTCTGGGGTAATTCATAGTGTAAATGCAGAATGGCAGGTTGCTTGGGTGAGGACAGAGGTGGCATTGACATTGTTAGAACAAGCAACCTGGACAGAATAGTGAATGTTCAGAACAGGGGGAAGAAAAAAAAAATCAGCCACTAAGGTCTGTGAACACCCACTAGCATGGTCAGAGACTCCAAATGCAGAGGAGTCGTTACGAGACCGTCAGGTAAACCTATGCAACACCACAAGCCATAGCTACAAATGTGATAGTGGTGATGGAGCCCCGTGATGATAAAACAGAGCCCTTTGTTTCATTGTGGCAGGCTGTAATGCCCATATATCTACTGGAACTACCAGTGTTTCACAGGAATAAAAGAAAAAAGACATGACACCCATTTCCTTCGACATCTAAAACACCTCCTCATGCTGACAGCAGAATTACTCAAGAGTCTGAGGGAGATAATTGAAATTGGTGTGGGACGAGCAGCAAATATAACCACTGTCATTCTGGGTCGAGGTCATTTTCGTATGCTCATCGTTCTAGTTACAACTCCGAATGGGCCAAGTAGCACAGAAATCAAAAATAAATCTGATAAATCAACCCAAAATCACCCTCTTTCCCAACAGGTGATTCACCAAAAAGAAAAAAGAAAAAAGCTCTCAATACAATGAATAGAACACTCTTAAACAAATCTGAAAACAGACAGACAAATCTGATCCATTGTTCCAAATGCACATACAAACTTACATACACGGGCTGTTATGTGCGTGGCACGTCTGTAAAAATCTACTCTCCCTTTCAGCCTTGGGCTCATTGGGTGAGATCCATCGGGTGGATATAAACCCAAAACATGAACAAGGTGTTGTAGTGTCATCAAAAGAGATTCATCCATCTGCTCTTACACAGTTTAAACAGCTAGGACAGGACATTTCTGTTTGTTCTGTAGTTAATATTTGTAGCAGACTGCACTGAAATCTGAGTCGTGTTGCTTGGCAGCATCTTTTGAGTGCTTTTCTACTCATAATCTGATAGGCAGGATAAAAGTACACAGATGTCCAATTGCATAACTTCAAATCTTAACTTCTAAACAAAAACTGCATTTTACAACCTGTGATGCAGATTGCTTTCCAATTTGACTTTGAAATAATATCAATAAAACAATCTAGGGTGACTTAAGAGTTTAATCTCCCCTTAACTACGGACTACACAGGCTCCTGCCCAGCAGCGAGTGCAAACTCAAACCCTGGAAAGAAGGAAAAGTGAGCTTTTGTTCCTTTCTGTTACAAACAAGTGTCCTCATTAGAGAGGGGGGGGGAGAAATACAGCACCATAAAGGCTCTGCTTTTCCTGTGCGGGGCCCTCTGAAAGTAGAGAAATTAAAATCTGTCAGAGCAGATCCACCCCGTTGTCAAAATAACAGAACACATTTATACATACACATACACACCGCAGCAATTTCCACAGAAGTGCATCTGACCTTTGTTCATTTTACTTTCAAGAAAAACACAGAAGCATCTGAAGCAAACGTTCTTTGCCAGAATTAGTGTGGATTGAAACATCAAGGTGCATCTATGACATGTTCCACGCTTGAGATCTTAAAACGTAGGCGAGGTTGGATGTGCATCAAAGGGCACCTGGGAAGTGCACAGTGGATTCAGCCGCTCACAGCAGCGTTAAGATTAAACAAGTCTATAGACGCATATCTAAATAAACTGAAAGCGAACAAAAAGAATAAAATATAATCTGCTAAGAATACTTGTCTATTTTCCGTTTTTTTTGTTTTTAATCAAGAGATAAACACACACACACACGGCATACTCAAAACAGGAATCCAGCATACGTAACACTTTGCCTCTGGTCAGGTGCTGAGGACGGACCAGAGGCGGGCCGAGGCTGCGGGGCTTTGCCTGTTATCAGACAGATTAACGCAGCTGTGGCCGAGAGTTCTGATGGATTGAGTGGCACTTGCAATGAGGAGAAACTGAAATCATATAAAGGAAGTAAACTGAGATGGCTTGAAAATTTTGACTGCACTATGATTGGCAAGAAATGTCCTCAAAAGCCGTATTTTTCTCCGGTTTGGGAATTTTGCACTGGCTGGCAGTGTGTTTAAGGAAAACAAATCCTAATCTGCAAAATAGGAAAGAAGAAAATAAACCAATGTTCTGTCGCAGTTTTGATGAAAGATTTAGAGAAGGAAAATAAAACAAAAAATAGGTGGTGGATCCACCTGTTGGGCAAAAGGTTGAGGTGCAAATGGAGTGATTTGTTTTCGATCAGCTGCTCGGCACCAACATGCTTACAACAAACACAGGAAGGGGTCGGAGGGTCGGCTTCAGACTGGATTAATCAGCACACACTTGCCACGCTTTAGTCCCACACTCACAGTAAAATAAATGCATGCATTTCTTTACAGGCGTTCAGTCCTGGAGGCTGAGGCAGGTAATGGGGACAGGATGGGAAACAAGGACACACAACTGTACGCACCTTTCCAACCAAGCACGTGCTCACGCAGTCACACGAAAACATTCTCAAACTCACAGTGAGATCACTCATACCACACACACATATGCACACAAAAATAGGCCAAACACTCCCCCCCCCCCCCCCCCCCCCCAAAGAAAAAAAGAAGAGAAGATACAAACACGCAGTCATACTATAGCTTGTTCCATCCCCATCCAACTTACAAGGTTAAAAAAGAAACACAAAAATAAACTCCACAAATATTTTCTTCCCGGTCTGTTTTTACCGCCCCCGCTTCCTTGTTTCACCTGGTGGTGTTGTCGTAAAGTTTGCGCTCTGTGTTCTGTAGAAGGGTTTGGTGTGGCGCTGAGTCCTCTTGGGTTCGGACACACGTCCTCACCTGAGCTGCCTCACAACCAGTCCATGTGGCATTCGAGCATGACAGCCCAAAGGTCATCTAGTCACCCAGTCAAGGTCATCCCAGAGACCACCCTCATTTGCCCCTTCCTCGTCACAGAAAGTATCAAGGGGCCCTTCATGAAAACATCAGGTGGGGATTTTCTTCCTTTCCGTTTCTTCTAAAACAACAATTGTTCAGAAGTCAAGGACAACAAGAGGGTGTGTTTTCATGTCTATGCATACCTATGTGCATACTCCTCGTGGTTGTGCACAGGTGTGTGTCTGCGTGTGTACTGTGTGTGTGTGTTTGTGTTTACTCGAGTGAAATGACCAGGGCAGAGCTGAGGCTGTCAAGCTGATCGTGAAAGGAGGGAACAGCACCCACTGTCCTGTCCTCCCCCATCCCCCTCTTCTTTGCTTTTTAGCGGAGCCACAGTTTGAGCCGCAGCGCGTCCACTCCGTTCAGGTAGTATCTGAACAGCCGCTTGTCCCTGACAAAACCCAAGTTCTCGTACAGCTTCAGGGCTGATTTGTTGGTGATCTCAGTCTCCAATACAACCTGGGGACACACAGATAGTGGTGTCAGACATGTTGTTAGGGAGCAGAGTGATGTGTGAGATTCACAGCTTCTTTCCTGAACTGTTGTGAAATGCATATTCTTCTCTTTTTATGGACATTAATATTACTTGAATGCATTTTAGAATACTCAAAGCAAGCAGATTTTCTTTAATGCTGACTGACCTCTTTGTCGCAGTTTGGTGGCTTGGTTGTTGATAAATAGCGCTAGTGTGTATTCTAGCTGCTCAGTAAACGAAGAGGTCTCATGTTCTATACTATGCGTGTTTAAAAAAAGAATAAAATAAAACACTCTTCGTGTTTAAGCTGCGGTAAATAATACATTAACTTATTGTGTCCTCAATAAAACTCAGGAGGACAGAAACTTTGACAAACGGCTGGGACTATATATAAAACAATAACTGCTAATAAAAACTATGAATGTAACGGTTAAATATTGACTAAAATTGCTAATAGTTAATAATCAGTAGAGACAAGAAAATATATTATGATGCAAATTAAATCAACTGTGATTGAATAGGCGATATATTAGTGAACTCTAGTCAAAGACATGCTGTTATCACATATTAATGCAGTTGGAAGAAAGATAAATTAGCGAGCCTTTTCTGCTTTTGTTGATTTCAGGGAGACGTCGGGTTTCTGGGCTTTTAGAAGCAAATAATTTGTAAACCAGTGGTGGATGGGAAGATCCGTTATTCAATTGACAGTTACTGTGATTAACTGTGAGAAAGGGATGTTCAGTAACACTGGAGTTGGACTAGCACAAACCTGAGATAACAACAAAGCCCCAAAACACTTCAACTACACATTTCCTATGTTGTCATTGTTTCTTCTTTTCCTGTGCATTTGGTCTCGTAAACTCAAGACAATCGTAGTCTCTTGCATACATTAACACTGTAACACTGCTGGTGCACATCTAAGGGAAGCATGCCAAAGCTAGTGCCTGATTGCATGAACACAATCAGTAGGTTTATTTTTAGGCTTCAATAAACATGTTAATTGTACTCTGGCTGTATTTAAATATGGATTGGTAAAAAAAGAGAAAAAGATATGTAAACTGAGCTAAGAGGAATTGGTATACGAGACTTACTTCATCACAGTCTCCCTCCACCATGGCGTAGATGGCCTTCTTCACAAGGTTAGTGCCTGGAATAGAGGAGTCAGTTTTAGGTAAAAAAAAATAAAATAATGCAAAGCAAAACAATGTCACATCATTCCAAAGAGCAGTGTGACACCTCAACACAGTGTATATACAATCTATTTAATATCAAGATGATTTACTTTAAATTAATTGCCTAAATAAATGTAAAATAAATAAAGATGGATTTCTTATTCTGCTTTAACCCGACACTCTTGATATAAATGTGGCAACTTAACTTAAACGTTTCAGCTTGACATTGTACACACACATGTACATCAAATGTTGCCCTCAACTCATGAAACACCCATCTCTCTCCTGTGTAAACTGACCAAGTCTGCAGATGTGACTTGAAACAGCAGTAGTAATCTGGTCCGACTCTTCACCAAGCTTCTGAGTTCGTTTCGAGCACCTGGATGTACTTTAGTGAATGTCATCATAATATGACGAGCTGTGTTTAAATCTGCTGTGGTAAACGATCTGCAGCGTAATTTGCAAAGCAGCTTTGAGGACCGCGTCAGACATACACATCTGTTCTTTTTTTTGGTACTAGCCATGAAGAAGCTGTTCAACTCTTGGACATCACATCTCATCTCATAGCCCTAGTCTATACCATGAGTGAGACTTACCGATGCTTTTCCTTCTGTGTTTTGAATCCACAGCCAGCATGGCGATGTAGCCACGACGGAACATCTTCTTGTGCATGTCAAGCTTACATACGATGGCTCCGACACACTCCTGCTCCACCATGGCCTGTAACACACATTGTGTTTTTCAGAACAACATCCTGACTCCCGATACCAGTGTCAGTACTCTGGAATGATAGTCGTTTAGTAAGAGTTGAATTTCCAATAAGCTGCGACTGAGGTGTATGAGTGTAGCACTCTGCTTCCCCTCTCTGCAGACATACTGGGCATGCCAACTCCTTTTTAGCATTAAAGCCAGTGAGAATGAAAAAAGCCATGGCTGCCAAAACAGGTGCCATTGAAGACTGTCCACGATTTAACTGCAAAAAAAACCTAAGAAGTGAGTGCAGTCCATGGATACTACAAACCCCATCTGTAAAAGACGTTAAAAAGCTGTACAGTAGAGCTGAAACAATTAATCGATTAATAAATTAAATCACCAACTATTTTGATTATCGATTAATCGGTTTGACGAACACCAATCAACATTTTTTAAAGGTTTTCTGATATTTTATGGACCAAACGATTCATTGATTAATCGAGAAAATAATGGACAGATTAATCGATTATGATAATAATCGTTAGTTGCAGCTCTACTATACAGACCAAAGAAGCGGGACATGTTCACAGAGACAGGTGAGGGAATGTGAGACAACAGAATGAATAAAGAATATCTTAAGTTGCAAATGCAATGTTCAACTCTGGTAACCGTTGCTTTCCCGTAACTTGAGAGCTGCTAAAAATCTGATCCATCTTTAACAGATATAAGTGGTTAATTGACACTCAGTGTTTAAAATGTAGTAGTTTACTCCACTGTTTCCTGAAAATACTAAGTACTAAATATTAAGTATAGTTTGTGGTTTGTATAATAATGTATACCAAATTTACATTGTGATTATGTGACAAACCTACGACATTGACTGCGAGTAGGTTTGGACATTAGACTAACAGGTCTGAGTTCAACATTTTCTAATTTTATCAATTTAGATTGAAAAATTACTACAAATTATAACTATTTCTCCTCTGTGTTCTCAGATATTATTAATACATATATTTGCTGTGAATTAGTTTCTGTGCTGTGTTTGAGAAACGTGTATGTTTCATTGAGACAATCGATCATGACAACACATAGCTGCTGACTGCCTAGCAACTCTTATTCTGCAATTCCTGTCAAGCTAGCAGTCCTGCTTGTTGACTGGCCCAACCTCTGACCTTCATGTCATGGCACTTCCTCATGTGTCATGTGTCAGGGTACAAGACAAATTCAAAGTAGGAAGTTAACAACCTTGCGGCTCAGAGTTTAAACACAGTGAGGACAGTGTTTTTCACAGCAGAAACTCCTAAGTGGACACTGCAGGTAAAAGAGGCAATGTTTATCTCCAACACCTGTCACGACTAAAATGGAAAAGCGGGGGTTATAGAGGACTGTGTGCACTTCGTTCCTCTACACATATCTGGACAAAAGACCCTGACAAGAGACAAAGACTGTTACATCAGCTCTACTCCATTTGACACATTAAATCAGACTAAGAGCACAAACGTGTCAAGGCTTTTTGGCAGAAATGTGGTTTGTTTACTTTGTCATATTGACTTATAGAAAACCAGGCCACTGTGCGGCCAGTGGACACGCATGCATGTATGTGTGTATGTGTGTTTAAGCTCAAGTTATTTATTAGACTCCATGTTTGACTGAGGACCCACTGACAGGTGAAGAAACCTTGAGGCACGTGGACACACCCAGCTCCACTAATTCTCCACAGCTGCAGGTAAACAAGAGTTCATGGCAAATGGAGACGAGTGATCAGAAGAACCGATATTGTTCACAATCATACTCACCAGAAAACAGAGCTGCGGCCAGTTGTGGATGAAGTACCTGTACGTATAAATTGAATAAGGTTCAGACAAGTCCTTGGTGATCAGTCTCATAATCCACGGCATTTGCAGCTCAGACTCGTAGCGGACATATCGAATGCCGTGACTCTCCTCTTCCGCTCGGACGGGACAACTGTTCAGGTCGAGTCGGGCCAACTCCGCGGTTGGAAGCTGCTCCTGGTCCTGGTGCTGCTGCTCCGGGTCGGCGATGCCGTCCTCTTCGCCGGGGCCAGCATAGACCGACGGCTGGTCACTCAGCGGTCTCGGCGGCTCCGTGTGGTCAAACTCGTCTTTCCCTTCGTCTTCGTGAGACGCCTCGGTTCGCGTGAAACCCGGTATCCCGTTCACACTATTGTTAACCAGGGGAGAGTGACTGCCGTTTTTGGAGAAGGGGCTGTGGCCTTCGTGTTGGCAATGCTCACTGTTACTTCTAACGGCCGGAGCCCCTTCGCTGCTGCCGCTGCTGTCACAGTTATCTATGGACGGTCTCGGATTGTCAGGTCGGTTTCCCGGACGTTGGTGACTGTTAACGTCCTCTGAGGGGCTGACCAAGCCGTTTAGCTGCTGTTGCTCTCGGGCTTGCATTTTTAGGTGCAGTGCCGCCGGGCTAGCTCGGGCTAGCATGTTTTTCTGCTTCTTATTTAACGACCCTTTCACTTCGTTTACCGGCTGCAACGTCTTCCCGGTGCCGGCGGGTACACAGTCCTCCCCGTAGAAGGCCGGTTTTCCGTCTCCCCCCGCCGGCTCCGCTATCCCAGCTCCGGGGAAAGGAGGAATTTCAGCCGGGGATGCAGGCAGAGCGTTACTAGGCCCAGGCGGCACTGTGGCCATCCCACCGCATTAAGGTGGAGATTCGCGCTTGGAAAACGTCAAACACAATCTCATCCACAAGGTGAAGTTATATACAAAACATATACAAGTCACGTTACCGAATTTTGCACTAAACCGAGGACTTAGGAGGCGATAGTGTGTCCCGCTGGCGTCGGAGTCACTGCTTTCTCCTCGGTTTCCCTGCTGCCGCAAAGTGCTGTCGCAGCAAACGCCATTGCAAGAACAGAGTGAATCGTTTTACGACAGTGGTGTAACGCTTGACAGATGACGGATTTTTTTCAACACATGGGTCTAACTGTCTTTTATTTTGAAATAAAGTCTTGTGATAAGTTTTAATTCAAGAATAAGATACACGTGGTCGAAAGACGACATTAAGTACAATTAAAATAATATCTCTATACATGTGATGTAGCTTTATAGGGCCTACATAATCGATATGTGACCTGAATGACCCACGGAGAAAATGTCAATTTGTGCATTTCCCGGAAAACGCAGAATCCTCCCGTGTCATTGACTTTGATCTGTTCTCTCTATTAAGTTCCTTTAAATAAAATGCAAAAGAGAATGATCGACTAAATAACGACTAATAATAATACTACTACTAATAATAAAAATAATGATGATGATGATAATTTCATTTATCATCATTATAAAATAAATCTGATACACTCCAGTTGGGAAAGCTGACTCAACATCCCCAGTAATTCGGATACTGCTAAAATCCAAGGTCTATGTGGTTGTTCATTTTCGTACCAGCAGAGGGCGACAATTAAAAGGATTTGTTTTACCAGACAGACAACCAATTTTCTCCCACTCATACCGTAGTTTCTCCACTAGATGTCTCCAGTAGATAAGTTTCCTTTCCTCATGAGCGTACTGCTCTCCAAAAAAGGAAGTATACGTTTTTGGGCTATTTATAAAATCCTACCTACTCCAATCTGCTTTTCTCTAGAATTCACAGATGGACGTTTTTCATTTTATCTCTCCACAGACTGATGTTTCACTGGTGTTCCTCAGGTAGTAAACCAAGTTTATCAGGTAATCTTCAGACACCCTTGTCCAGCTGACCTGACCCGGAGTGATCAGTTTTTAACCTGTGTCATGAATACAAGGAAAATGCTTGTCTGTCCTCCCATTTGCCTTAACTGGTAGCTTCTCTTTAAATGGAAAGAATGAATGTGCAGTTTATATATTTGGATTATTTTAAATGTACTTTAATGTTTAATACTGAATGCATTATGAATAATGTACACCAAAGTATAAGATCATTGGACTTAACCATAGAGACAGAATTAATTTAACTTTAGGTTTATTTTGCAAGAGGCAGGAACTGTTGTTCATTCTAGGTGGCAGTGTTGCTCTGTCATGTCGTCAAACAGGTTCATGCAGCTGATCACTATTTGAAAAAGTCATGATGTGAACTTTCAAGTCCAAGGAAATGCCTTGTTTCCTAAACATGGGACAGAGAAAACATATTTATCAAGTAGATAGATAGATAAATAGATAGATAGATAGATAGATAGATAGATAGATTGATTGATTCTCTTTTATGATGATTTCTCTTTTATGTGCTATAGGACAACCTTTTTGAGTCTATAGGAGTGTCTTATTTTGATTTTAAATATATTGTACCAAGAAGGAGACAGTGAGATAGACAGAAAGAGAGAGATGGCTCTTTGAAAGCTAAGCCTTGGGGCTGAGAACTCTCTGAAGAGCAGGAATCAGGCATGCACAATCAGTTCCCCTCTTCAAATCTCCTTTACAGGCCTATCTACTTGAACAGCCTTCTCTTAATTACTTTCTCTATCACTTAGCAAGCTTTGCCTGGGACTAGGAGCAGCCGTGGTCGTGCCAGAGACACTTGGCTGCATGGTTTGGACCCATACTCCTATATCTTCTTTCACACAAACCTGTACCTTTTTCTCTCATCAGCCTCTCATCATCCCTTTTTTTTCTCCTCCTCTCTTTCCTTTCATTCTGCACTGTTCCTCTCTGTGCATGCACGGCTCTCCCCAGCCTGTCTCTGTAGCCGTTTCCAAATATCTCCAGGGCGTCAGTTGCGTCATGTGATCGGTGTGCTTGTGATTACAGCAGTTGGCATCCATGCACATCTATATATATCATATATATACGAGGAGCAACCCTGAATACTATAAAAATGACAGCACGTAAAAAGAAATAATAGGTCAGTGTAGTGGAGAGAAGTGGTGAGTGACAGTATGTCCAGCACAAACCAGGCTGATACTGACATGTATATACATTTAATTTGTCCATTTTAGTGGCTGAGGCCACGCTTTCAATATCCATTTTAACCACCTTTTTCATTTCCTTCTCCTGCCTGTATGTCAGATTGCTCCCTTCACTCTCCTCCTTCTCAATCCTTCTTCGTCATCTTTTTTTTCCTTTTTTCTTTCGTCTGGCGTCTGGTCCTCTAGAGCTGCATTTAATTAGTTTCTGTTTGGTTAATTAGGGGCTAAAGTTAGGGGGTCAGAGCGGCACAAAAGCGGGTCAGGCTGGACGGATGCAGGTGCTCTAGAGTGGTTGCCAGATTCCACTGTTCAGATTAAGATGGCTGCAAATTGTCTGGAGAGAGAGAGAGGGAGCGAGGGCAGTAAATGACATGGGAGGAGGTTTCTTCCACATGGCCCATGCTAGCATCATTGTTGTTATTATTTGACATACATATATTTTCAATTCCTTGCATTTTTTCCAAGAGAAACCAGCTCATATTCACTTGTCCCCATCTTCCTCACTGGCACACACCGCACAGAGCTGATGGTGTGTCCAAGTGATGTCTTTGCCAGTCAGTTTCCCTGCTGCCATACAAGGTGCTGTGTTGTATGTTCTCATTCACTCCCAGCACTCAGGCCCCCTTTGTCATCGTCAAGTGACTGCTTTCTTTACCCCTTTCTCTTGTTTTTGTTCTGCGGCTGAATATGGCACATCAAATGGTCACTAACTTGAAGTCTGATAAGCAAACGTCAGTTACTCGCCGTCCTCATTACACATGTTTTTAAACATGTCATACATGACAATATGGGAAGCAGGCAACATATGTAGCTTTGATTAGAGAACACCAGAAAAGGATGGGGAAAAAGACCTGTTTGACCTTTTCTTCTTCCCTGTGGAGATGAAGTGGGATCAGATAGAGAGGAGAGAGGAGAGGAGAGGAGAGAGGAGAGAGGAGAGAGGAGAGAGGAGAGGAGAGGAGAGAGGGCATCTCTGGCATGGCTGGAGCTCCCTCAGTGCCTGACGGTCCTGGGGCCCTTTAGACAGGCGCCAGCCCAGCAGGGAAGCAGAGACAATCACGCAGCACCAGATTCAACGCACCGAGATGGAGGGATGGAGGGAGATGAGAAACAGAGGGGAGGATTGAGGGGGAGTGGGTGGTTGGACAAAGAGCACTGCTGAGAAAGGTGGAGGACGTGGCAAGGAGAGGAGTACATAGGCCCAGGTAGAGATGGAAAGAGCTGCTGAGTGAAAAAGAGTTGAAAAGAGTTGGACGAAGACGAAGAAAACAACGGTGCAGATCAATAGGAGTTGAGAGGAGTGGAAGTATAAGGAAGAAAAAAACAAGCTAGAGACAGATAACGCATATTTTCTCTGTAACAGTCTTTATCAGCCGCCCAGATCGTGGCGTATGAACAGTGATCCAAGTCAACCATCTGCTGAGGCTAGATAAGCCTGGGAGAGCTGGGTATTGAGCTGTCACTCAGGGAGGTGTGCAGGAAAAAGAAACAGAGGGGAGAGAGGGACAGAAGAGAAATAAAGACAGAACAGGAGAGGGAGAGAGAAATCAACAGGGAGGGAGGGCTGTGAGGAAGGTAGGAAACTGTGTCTTGTTACAGAAAGACTTAGCGTCAAATAGACCAGTCCAGTCCCGTCCTGTCTCATCCTTCAGCGATAATGAGAACGACAATAAAACAAGGCTTTTTTATTTGTATTCATTTCTGTCAGTGCATATCTGTACGGACCCACACATCCATTCACGGCATTGCTGCTAATCGTGCAAATGATGGTGATGAGGCTGTTTGTTCTTTTCTGTCACTGACACTAACACACACACACACACACACACACACACACACATACAGTTTATATTTTCTATAAAGTTCACAACTCCAACAAGTTTTTCCCCAGTGATGACACCTCTTCTGTTGGGGATCGTCCCCGGAGAGGAGGATGAGTACCTTATTTGATTAAGCGTGTGTTTAGGTGATTAAGTTAAATCCCACTTAAACTTACCACTTAAACCACTCACTGCATAACTATAAGTGACATTTTTCTAATGCATATTGGCTGTTTTGTGTCACCACCACCCATTCATCCATTTTTGAGTTTTAAAGGTATACATTCAGTACCATCTCTACAAGGTTTATAGTGTGATACTGTGGTAGCACGGGGGCATGAATTAAGGCCCGGGAGGGGGGTCAGACCCAGGAGTGGGGGTTAGGAGGGATTAGCCGAGGCCAGTTGGATCATTTTACAGCCGAAGGACCCCCCCACCCTCCTCACCCTCTGCAGTCTCTTGGACAATGAGGATTAAACTCCTCTTGTTCTTCAACTCTGAAAAACGGCAGGATGACAAAGACTATTCCTCCTGGGTCCTCTGGCTGTGGCTCGGAGCTGAGCTGAGTCGAGGGAGGAAGGGAGGCGAGGGAAGGAGGGAAGGAGAGAGGGAGGCAGGAGGAGGCAGGGGGTCCATCATAAAATTAATCCCTTCACAGTTTCCTCTGGGTGCAAAGTGAGATATGAGGCAGACATGTCTAATGAAACGCTACAGTCATCTAAGGGCACGGCGATAAAAGCATATATTAAACTAATGGAGCTCGTCATTAGTGCCTCTATTAAGCGGATCGAGAGGGCTGTGCTCGTCTTTGGTGATCAGCACTGGAGATTTAAACAAAACTCCACCGTAAAAAAAAAAGTCTGGTTGCAATATATACAGTATAAGCTCACATACCCACAATCCTCGGGGAGGAAACTGCTGCAAGACAGTTTCTGTTTGTAGTTTTTCGTTTAAGGAAACGTTAGGTATTGGAGAACTATATTGGCTATACTCTGCCCATTATATTTTGTTTAATCCATAGTAAATAAAAAAAGGTCACATTTTTGTGTTCAGTGTTTATAGAAAGAAAAATGTTTTATTTGTGAGGTTTAGAAGTCTAGTTAAGCAAAGGATTTGCCATGTAACTCCACATTTTCAATACAGGCATAGGTTTTAATCTTAATTCTTAGTTTCAACAAGGCAATGAATATGCATATTGACAATTAAAAAAACAACTTTTATTTATATTCCTGAAACTTGCAGGGGTCGTGAGGCTGATTCATCCTCGGACAAAGCGAAGTACTTGCTGTTCTTCCTTGTTTCCAGTCTTTCTTCGAAGCTTAGCTCACCGTCTATCCCTTTAAATTTACATTGTGTGGGCCAGCTGCAATATATGTATCTTGAACACAGTGAATAAAAAGTATCAGAGGCTTAGTAAATTGAAAAATAAATCATGTGTAAAAGCCCAGTGTTGAGCAGTGTGTGATCGTAGCCCGAGGCGTGGTGATTAAGAGTGTATGGGGCAAAGTGTCCGCTAAGGATGTAACAGTAAGCTCAGTATGTGGCAGAGTGTCAGGCTTATTGAAGAGGATTTTGTTGCCCTCAGTGTTTACAATTACAATATGACAGCTACTGTTGCTTGTATGGGGACAGTTTTGATGGTGTAATGCAGAGGAACAAATCTACAGGTCAATATGTGAGCCGAGAGGGACAATAAAAGACAAAACAAAGAGAGGTCCACTGTTTTTTAAATTTTTTTATGTGAGTATGAGGGAGTCAATATGGCCACGTGAAAAGAGGAATAAAAAAAAAATAGAGCCGAAGAAGATGGTGAGCTGCACAACAGAACCAGGGGGAATTAGAGGAGAAAGGAGAGGAGGGGCCTTTCATTCAAAAAGCCCTTTTACTTATAGAAGGGGAAAAAAAAGAGCAAAAGAGAAGCTTTCTTCTCACCTCCTAGACGCAGTGTCAAACCCAATCAGTGTCTGGTCTGCCAGTGCTGCTCGTCTCCTAGGCACCAGCCCACAATGGAGGCGAGCCTCGGTCGCCACACCTCTCACTTCCAATCTGCATCCTCCAGGACAGGCCTGAGAGCAGGGGGCCGCGGGCAGGGACAACAATGCACCTCAAATGGTCAAATTCTCACAGAAAATCCCTCTGCTACGAGAATTGGATTATAGTTAGTAGAAGTAAAAAAAAAAAAAAAAACTTTAGCTTTAGATCAGTTCATTCTGATTTGGATAGTTAATATCAGATGTTATTGTTGAAGAGCCGGCGTAAGCACGGCTTACGACAAATGTGTGAGTCGCAGCATTGTTCTTAAAGATTTTCAACACATGTGGGAAGAATGGGGACTTAGTGTCAGGGTGCAAACGTAAAGCCAAACACAAATATGGTTAAACTGCTTGATGATTACAACAAACCCGCAATCCCTGAGCTGCAGACTCCCTGTGCTAACAAACGTGAGCAACAAGGCTTGATCCTCGGAAAACCTCGCCACTCACAAAAAAGAAAATGTCTGTCTTAAACAGACACCCCCTCCCAAATCGCATTGTTGAGCAAATCCTGTATTAAAAGGAAAGAGTTACTCTGCATTTATACTCTTGAAGACTTTAGTTAAGCCAGTGCCTCTGCCACTTTGCAGCGTGGGCTTCATCATGGCCGAGTAAATCCGTGTCTCAATGGCGATTGGCTAGGCCGAAAGGGCCATCTTTTTCACACGCTTCCTCGCTCGCCACCCCCTCCCTCTCCGCAGTGTTTACCCGTCACCAAACAATGGCTGGTTACTGGCAATTAAACAGCATTTTCCAAGGAATCCGTGGCACTGGTCTAATGGCATTACTGTTGGATGATTCAATCCCTGAATAGTCAACAGGATTTTGCCTCTCACCAGGAAAATACTGCTTCATCGAATTACCCGTATTACATAGATTTACCCAAAGCTTATGATTCAGGGTTCACAGATTACTGCTCTTCTAAAGATGGTGAGAGAAAAGAATGATGGGCCAGGAGAGCGATGACTCCAATGCCTCGGAGCCGACCGCTGCCGCACTGTCACGCTCTTTTTCCAAAGGGACAAAGCAGAACGGAAACTTTGCAGATTTAGAGATGAACACACCTGAATGCTAAGACTTCTTTTCTACGACTGTACTTTATTTGGCTGACTTGAAATTAAAGATGACGCGACATTTTTGCATTACAATATCTAAAAAAGGGTCCAAATATTTCACTGTTAATGACATAATCTGCTTTACCTTCCTCGCCAGAACTGGCAACAACGTGTTCAGCGTACACACACTGGACTCTACTACATTCTCTCCTGCAACTCACCTGTATATTAAGCCTCTTTCACACTCACGTTAACGGGTATTTTTAAACCCAGGTGAAACTGTTACAGAAAAGAAAAATTCTAATTCTAATTGCCAGTGTTTTTTCTGCCACGTGATGTTTTACCGGCATGTTCCTCCGGCACAGTGTGTCAGAAAAGAAGAAAACGCTACCACTACCAAAGCCCTCAGTGATTTCGTTACTGTGGTTACTATATTACATCCTTTACATCGGTCTCTCTTCAAATCAGTTGTTAAGATGAACCAGTTGATGAAATAAATGATGTTTAGCACTATTCCAATCAGGAACCCAAGGCAGAGCCATTAGACATGACTGTGAATGACTATTGTTTAAATCTGGATTAAACTGATCTTCTGGCCATTGGTAATATGGTATTACTTATCACTATCTGTGTGATTTACGGTTACCCACAATGTGAAGCACATAGCAAAATGTCAGATTGAGAAATGAAATAAATATTCAGTACCACAAGTGAGCCAGTGTGTTTGCTTTTGCACTTTACCGTGCGTACTTGTCTCTAACTCTAATCTAATCTATTCATTGCCGTTTACATTGTGCTGCTGCATTTACAACTCTCCCCAGACAACGATCCCCATGATTCCACGCTGCTTCACAACGTCATCGAATGAGGTCTTGTGATTATTGTTTTAATTGGGAGACCCATAGCAGCAGAAATGACATACTGTGCATTTAAATGTTGGATATTCAAGTTTACTTTACAACATTTACCACTGTATGCACACACACCACACACACATGCACACACAAGCGTACAGGAGCCAACCAGCACATTGTACCCTTTGACCTTCCGTGGGTCGAGTCGGGCTGGGCAGCTCAGGGAACCAGGAGGACCAGCCAAGTCCATTATCTCACAATGAAGGGCTAATTACTGGGCCTGCAAGCCTCAAATCACACAGCAGCAGACTGTCTGTCTCTGTCCTCTGCTCACCCAACATCTTAATTGCTCTTTTATTCTCTCTCTGTTTTTACTGTGCTTCTCTCCCCAACTTGCTCCTTCTCTCACGTCACCCATTTCCTCACATAAAAGCGAGATGCTAATTGCCTGCTATGGAAATATTGGGCCTGTGATTAGCCAGGCAGAAGGTTTTGGCTGGCCTGTGCTTTTCTGTTTCTGTACGAGGGGAGTGTTGAGCCAGCATGTCGGGGCGTTAAAAATGGGAAACTGCGGTCGCTGGCGGTGAAAGAAAATGTGTTTTTTTTCCTGACAGACGCATGCGAGGCAGAGTTCAAAGTGTGAGCACTCATTGTGCTCCGGTGACAGTCTGTCAGAGTGCTGTGTTTGCAAAAATGTTAATAGAAAATCCTCTTGAACAAAATTAGAGGAGCATTTATTCAGTTACTTGCAGTTTGAGTTAGTACAGCACTGACTTATTTCTTTGGAGACTAATTATTGTCCCCTTTTAGGCCTTGATATCCTAACAAACAGAGATTCAGCTTGAATGACACAGTAAAATATTATTATGATATTACGGCTGTCTAGTTATGTTACTTTCATGGCAAATTATAATGTGAATATTTACAATAAATGTGTCCTAGATTCCGCAGGTTACTGTTGCTGCTACTGTTGTTGACAGAACTGACACTGTAGCTTCAAAGTTACCCCATAGATTAGTGTAATTTGTATTTTCCTGTATAAATACTTAATATGGATTCCTATAATAGACCATCAAAACTGTCCATATACAAGACCTAATAGACCCACCTATAGTAATTCTGCAACGACGCACAAAAAATATGGCATTATATTGTGAAGTCTCAAAGTTAAAACCTATGTGAAATGATAATAATGTCATTTATTATGACATTATTACTATCAAAGCTTGTGAAATCCTTAAAATAATTTACAATCTATAAAATAAAAAGGAGCAAGTTTACACACATGTAGTTGTTTTAATTGACTCCAGATGAATATACATAGACTCATGTGAATGAGGGCCAGTGGAGGAATGTGCTGCATCTATTCCTCGTCTTCTTCTCTGAAGAATTGATGAAGAATTATTGATGAAGAATATATATGTATATATATATATATATATATATATATATATACAGTATATATATATATACATATATATATTCTTCATCAATAATCAATTTTTTTATTCTATTACCACGTCTCCTTGATAACCTTTATCTCTTTTAATAGACATCACATGTGAGCCATTTTAATAACTTTGATTCAGCCACCTGCCATTTTGACCTCAACTTTGTCCCAGTAACCAACCAAAGCTTTGTGGATACTGAAACACTCTTTCAGCAGTTTCTTAGCGCTTTGTTTAAGTTTCTGAAAAAAAAAAAGAACGAGGGAAGAGAGAAGAGAGAGAAAAAGAGCGAGAGCGAGAGCTGGAAGCCAATGGTGGGAGCAGTGGAGAGTTGGAGCAGAGCGGTGATTGGTGATGGTAGTGGGGAAGTTTGAGGGCCAAGACGGGTGCAGGCCGGCTGTTCAAAGGCTGGCTTTTTGCATTGTTGGTCAGTTGGGGATTAAGGTCTTCTGTGCAGCAGAATAGCCCCTCTAATTAAAAAGGATAAGAAGGCAGAGAAATAGCGAGAGGCATGGGAGGAAGCAAAGAGAGAGGGAGAGGGGAGAGCAAATTTGCAGAGAAAAGAAAGAAAAGAAAAACTGTTTTCAGTGTCACTCTAGTAGCCGGGCCTGTCGATTCAGTCTGGATTAACTTTACACTCCTCCTCCCAGTTTCTCTCTGTCAGTGCCTCTCTGTCATTCTCTCTGTCTTGCAATTTCCGAATTAATTCTCCTCAAAGTTAAACAATGTGTTCAAAGCATTCAGATAGACTCCAAGAAAGTAACGTCAATCATATTTTAAATCTTCCACTAAAAATACTGATGTGTTGCCACTTTAAACTATATGAAGCGCCTCAGGCATTTTTTTATTTCACTTTTTAAACCAAGAAATTCTATAATTGTTTGCAGGTTTGTGTAGACTGTGTGTGTGTGTGTGTGTGTGTGTGTGTGTGTGTGTGTGTGTGTGTGTGTGTGTGTGTGTGTGTTTGCTGTCATCAGAATGAGAATGGAGGAGCTGTGTGCTGTGGCCCAGATGCTGGCTGACAGTAGGTGGGCTGTTTGCTGTGGGGATGCCAGGTTGTGTTTTTGTTTGGCCCTCCTCTGTCCCGCCTGCCTCCCTCCCCTCACCCAGTGGGGGGTCCTGGGCTCCTGGGGCCGGACCCTGCTGACCAATACCCAGGTATGAGGCTTCTCAGTTTGGCTAACACTAGCCACAGGCTGTGGGAGGTTAACGAGGTACCACCAGGGACAAGACATTCAACTCCTGCTTCAGGCAAAAACCACCGGTGGATGTATCTCACTGAAGGACATGAATATGATGTGATGTAAGCCATTAGGTAGTGTGGTGGCAAAGTGGCTTGAATGGTAATAATAGTGCAGGTGCAGCAGATTCTGGAAAAAAAGGTGCATTTAAAACATAAGATTTAAGATTTTTTTTTAAACAGTGCTATCATTTGATTTGTTTACTTGGGGCAAATAGAAATCAGTTCAAACGTTTAACCTTTAACACTGTGATATTTGACACATGAGTTTGCTTCGATTACCTTCAAAAAACAGTGTTTTGAAACTACTTAGGTTTTACTTTCCACCTCCTACAACAGTCTACATTTGTTTCCTACAATTTTGTTGGAAATGGCTGATAGAAACACCACAAATATAGACTATTAGATAGTGACAGGATACTGTTACGAAAATCAGTATTAGTCAGTATCAGAGGGATTTTGAATCAACTTTCTTTCTTTCTTTTTTTTGCTGAAACACAAACCAGAAACACTGTGTTCAGGTTTTCAGTTCCCTTGCCTTTAGAGCTCCGAGTCTAAACTGCGAAAAAGACAAAGAAAATTTTGCTAATAAAGTTTTGTTTGTTGCAAATTATGAGCTGGAATGAAGGTAACAGTTTCCACATGCACTCTGTTAGAATATCGCTGTGCAGTCCTCAATCTGTCCCAGTCAAATACATATAGATATTTAGATATTTAATAGAGCAAGTAAAGAAGACAAGAAAACAAACCATGACCCCAGCGTGGAGCAAACATAAAACAGATAGAAGGTCATGGACTCTTCTGATACAGTGGCTTCATACAGCATCTTCACTGTGTCATATCAATAAATCTATCAGCGCGCCGTTTACAGTGCAGATGGCGAAGAAGCCGTCATATGTCTACATTTTTCTGTGTGTGTGTGTGTGTGTGTAACAGATGGGAATTGGTTGAGTGGGCCAAGTGTCATTGATCTGACCTTGAACTGGACAGATGAAGTGAGCAGAGATAGATAGATAGATAGATAGATAGATAGATAGATAGATAGATAGATAGATAGATAGATAGATAGATAGATAGATAGATAGATCCTTAAACATATTAAAGTGTAAATAAATAAAAGGAGAGAGGCAGCAGCACATACTGCCTTCCATTTTCCACTACATTGTGAGAGTTCAGTATCTCAGTCCCACGATTCTTAGTCCTCAGTTCTCGAAACAGCAGGAGAAAGCGTGACTTTGTCAATTGGCCCGCAGACAGGAGGAGGGCATATTGCCACAGACATTAACAAGCGACTTCACTTTCTTAACAACCCCGGCCCGTTTAGCTGAAACGCTCCCCAAGGCTATTAGATATTTTCTGATGAATTATACATCAGAGGTGAAGATGAAAGGACTCTGCGTGAGCCAGAAACGTTGCTGTGGGACGACAAGGAGAGCAGATACTTAAACGCTGTTGGCCTCTTTGTTTTTTGAAAGATGTGCTGCGGGGGAAATGGGGAAACCACCAGTCACGTTGCTTCGCTTAAAAAACTCTCTTACTTCAGTCATGACCAACAAATGAAAATGAAAGTTTCTTACCTTATTTACAAAAAGAGGACTTTTCTTCCAGTGCCACTGAATGCAATAACAAACACTGATGTGTTCTCATATACATAATGTAAATCATTTGATATTGACCTGAGGCTTGTCTTGTTTATACGGCCTAATTAGTACCTGCTGCTTGTCAGGGAGCATCAATCACAGGCTCTTGTCCTGTCTCACCTGCAACTGGGGACAAAATAAAGAAGACAGAAATATCACACTGACTCTAGATTCAATCAGTGCAGAAGAGCGTCATCTTTTAAATCCACCATAGAATATGGTGCTGTAGTCCTAAACTGAGACTGTGTGTAAGGCCTAGTGAGGGTCTGGTAAAACAGTATTTAAAAGTTAAAACATGTCCAAGTGGTTCATTTTTGATAAACTGCACACACACATACATCAGGTGCTGGATGGTGGTGGTAGTTATGGCGACGGTGGGTGTACAGTGGGGGGTGGCACCGTCTCGTTTTTTTTTCTTCCCTCCCTCAAATCTCCTTTACAGGGTTACACACTCTCAATCCGTGACAGATCCCCCAGAGAAGTTATTGCTTTGAAACAGTGCTTCAGTTCTGCTGGCTCAGCTTATTCTGACAGAACAACAGCAAACACAGCTGCAGCCTTCTGACTCCTTTATAAAAAATAAAAAAAATAAAAACAGGCCTGTGCAATGAAATAAGAAATTATATGTGACATAAGTGCTTTTTAAATTGTGGAATTGTTAAATTATAAAATTGTCATGCTCTTCTTTTTCAAGGGCTGTTATGTGTATTTGTAATTTATTATGTTTTTATGTGAGGCCAAAACTGTAGACAATAAAGTAAAACACTTAAAACACAAGGACTTAAGTATCAGTCACTTTAATTTTTCTGTCCTTTTCTGTCCTCTCTGCACTTATGAAACCTGTGGTCCCTATGAATGAAGTAATCTGTCTTCATTAACTTGAACATGATCCTAGCTGTTTTCCCTTATAGGTTAATTATGTTTATATATTTATTTATTTATTTATATAGTCTCACACACATAATTTACACTATAATCAAGCACATTTACGTCCCTGCTCTAACAAATAAATAAGTCAAAATAAAATTAAAATGTATTAACACTTGGCACGCTGCTAAAATATATAATATGGGTTACTTGTAATATGTGAAGGCAGTTGGATCACACAGCCTGTGTTAGTTCTGTATCATCAGAGGAGCCAGTGATGCTTTTGGAGCTGATGTTTGGCACCAGCAGGACACTTTTCTCCAGCTCTGTCACACCTCTCTGCTGCACATCTCTCTCTCTCTCTCTCTCTCTCTCTCTCTCTCTCTCTCTCTCTGCATAAATACTCTGCATCTTTCAGAATTATCCGCATCCAACGAGCTTAAACCTGGAGGAAACTAATCAAGGCCGCGTTGGTTTAGCAGAACCACTCTGCCCTGTTGGAGAGAGGCGTTTTTAAAAAAAAAGTAAATGTCGGACAAACACAAGTAAGTGACTTGTTTAAATTGTGTAAAAAATAATGATAAGGATATTTTAATATTGGCTGGTGAAGCTGCAGCAGACAGAGAGACAGACAGACAGACAGAAAGACAGACAGACAGAGAGGGAGGGATGGGGGGAGCAGATAATTAGGGAGGCGTGTTTGAAAGAAAACTTTTCTCTCCCTGAGCACTCGACCGATTAATAACAGGACAGCAAAGCATGTGCACAACTTTACATCATATATAATACAGAGTATAACTATAAAGGTGCATGTATAGCGGCTGTGTGCCGTTGTATACACACAGCATGTAGGGATGAACGTTGGAAGCTCAAACGTATTCGTTTATTGTCTGAAATCTTATTGGCTGCTTATAAATGTTTTATTTTATCCTTTTCACTTACATTCAAATTCAATATTGACTTTGTGCTTTTTTGCATAGTGCTTGTGTAAATTGATTTATTTTTGACGACATTCAAACACAATTCAACGCATGAATATTAATAATAAAAACAATAATAATAATGATAATAATTAAAAAAAGTGTGCATGTGACAGTTTGGGAAAGTGGTTGCTTGTGTTGGTTGTTGTGTATGTGTGTGTGTGTGTGTGTGGGGGGGGGGGGGGGTGTCTGGCAGTCAGCTGGTCTGATAAACACAATGCCAGTCTTTGTTTTATTTTTGTGACGCAGAAAATTAACGAGGCCTGAATGCGGAGTCGTGGCTGGCGTCCTGTAATCAGGCCAGCGCGTGCCGTACGGATTATCTCGTTAATTTCTTACAGAAAAAAAAACAAAAAAAAAACAATCTCTTGTAGCCAATAATAATTAATGACCACCAGGCAGGGTATTTATTATTGAGCGGATGTGTGGGGCCGCGGTGGAAAAAAAGTGACAGATTGAGTTGAGCAGAGTCCGTTATTGGCTGTATATAAAAACACGGGGGCAGCACGCGGGGCAGCGCGCGCTCCTGGGAACTTCTTATTCTACAGGTAGGCGTCTGTGGAAGACGTTGGGACAGGCCCAGATTACAGATTATACACTAATTAGCCATCACAAGCAGAAAAAAAACGAATAAGAAAAAACAGGATCATTATTATAATAATGTTTTATAATTATTAAAGTCATGTTTAACATATTTATTTCTTTGTTTTAAGAAAATATAAATAGTGCAATTTACAGTGCACTTTATTTAAAATTCTGCAATTTATTTGTGCAAATTGCGATGTGTATAATTCAAAACACATTTAGTGCATCACATAATTAGGCTTTTACTGGTTATACAGACTGAATTTAATGTAATAACATATTTAGGTGCACATTATTAGAGTGGGGCCTATTTTTATGCTGTTTAAATTGTTGCTTTATTGTTTTAGTAATAATACATGATTTAATTACAGCAGTTACTCCCTTAATATAATAAATTGTTATTGTTTTGTGCTGTAACTATTAATTTACTCGTTAAACATCTACACCACACACTTCCATGAACTTTAATTTGTTAGTAGTTTGTTTTGAAATGTTTGCATAATTGTCTAAATATTTTTAATGTAAAATGTGACACAGAAAGCACCTGACGAAAACCTGTAAATGGTTTTCTTCTTCGTGCTGTTGTTGTTATTGTTTTTTCCAAAAGCTTTATCGGGACAATTTTAGTGCACCATCTCCTTGTTTGTTTAGATTAAGATTAAGTGCCCCCTCTCTAATCAACACTTCTCGATAGTCTCACCTTCCAAATCTAATTACCGGGAGCAATTCATTAGTGAAGGAGGGGGAACTCGCCCTGAGCAGAGTCAGTCAGTCAGTGAGTGAGTGAGTGAGTGAATGTGAATGTGTGAGTGAGTGAGTGAAGCCTTCACTTAACGTGAATGTTTCTAATTACTCGCTAAAGTTGTCCTTCGCATTTTAATGTCGTTACATTTGAATGTACAAGGGTTTAAGTGGAAACAAACAAAGGGGATGGAGATATAGAAATGAAGATGCTCGGTTGTTTTTCAATGAGCGCTCAGTTTGCAGTATTGGCCTCTTTGTTTGTCCCCTGAAGTCTTTTGTTATCAGCATTACTTATCCGTCAACAGTGGCCTTTGTTTCTGCAAATGGCCTCCAATCAGCTTCGCCTATAACCTGTGGGTATGTTAATTGAGGGCCCGGTTGGGGCCCATAGCGAGTGTGTGCGCATTTTAACGACAATGTTTTGTTTTTGGTGGCAGCGACGAGAGGAGGAGGAGGTGTGGGCGGGGTCAGAGGAGCAGTTAGTGTGTGTGTGTGTGTGTGTGTGTGTGTGTGGGGGGGGGGGGGGGGGCTTGATGGCGTAAACGGTTGTCAGCCAGACAGAGCATCGTGGGTCCAGCAGCAGGGACAGCTGGGGGTCTCCACTCGCCTTTAAGAGCCGCGCGAGCCCGTGGACGCCCACTTCTCATGTGAACGCATCAGCGTGCGTAAAAGGCTGCGCGTAAAATCCAGCGGACGCATAAGTAAAAAAAAAAGACAAAGTCTGAAACTTTACATCCTTTTTCCTCCTGTGTTGTTGTGTTTCCTGCTCCAGGTTGATTTTGATCATCTTTATTGAGGTGAAACACCAGGAGGAGACGCTAAAGGATTAAACCACCGAATTTTCTGCCCGATTTTTTTCGCTTGCTTCTCTCACGGCCGCCAGCATGATGTCCTATCTGAAGCAGCCGCCGTACACGGTGAACGGACTGAGTTTATCTACCTCAGGAGTGGATCTGGTGCATCCTTCAATGGGATACCAAGGTATGTAATAAACTCAATCAAAAATATGTTTAATTCTGATCTAGAGTCATAAGTCATATTCTGTTATTTCCCTACTCATAGTTTCATAAACACGCGCTAATCTTTCCTCTGTCTTGTCACCTGCAGGAACCCCTCGCAAGCAGAGGAGAGAGAGAACCACATTCACTCGGGCTCAGCTCGACGTGCTGGAGAATCTGTTCGGCAAGACTCGGTACCCTGACATCTTCATGAGAGAGGAGGTGGCCTTAAAGATCAATCTGCCCGAGTCCAGAGTGCAGGTGAGACTCCACACACCATTTTACTGAGCCTGTACCCACGCGGGCAGGTCACTTATGAAAGGTTGATTATTGTAGTTTGTCCACGAGAGGCGGGACAGTCCTATGTTTCTGACCCACTCCTAAAATAAAAGTCTATAATTTCAGATAATCATTTATAGATTGAGATTATAAAGAATGTAAATAAAATAATATTTTGTGAATTGGGGGGCTACAATTAAATGTTTGAAAATAATATATGCAAGAAATACACATAATAAAATAAACTCAATTCAAATAAAGATTTAATTGTGTGCCCACCTTTCAGTATGTTTTATTATTATTATTCTTGTTTTGTTCGTTTCATTAAATTGAGTTTGATATTTCTCTTTATTATCCTACATGTGGTTTTGAAAACCGTTGGATTATATAATAAAATGCATATTTTTTTCCCCTCAAGGTTTGGTTCAAAAACCGGCGGGCCAAGCATCGCCAGCAGGCCCAGCAGACTCAGAGTGGAGCGCAGAGCAAACCTGTGAACAGGCCGGTGAAAAAGAAATGCTCTCCGCTCAGAGAAGCCAGCTCAGAGAGCGGAGCCAGCGGCCAGTTCACGCCGCCCTCGAGCACCTCACTCCCGGCCGTGAGCAGCAGCGCAGCGCCGGTGTCCATTTGGAGTCCGGCCTCCATCTCCCCGCTCTCTGACCCCCTCTCTTCCATCTCCTCCACTTCCTCCTCCTCCTCCTGCATGCAGCGCTCTTACCCCTTGACCTACACCCAGGCGTCCGGCTACAGCCAAGGCTACACGGGCTCCTCTTCCTACTTTACCGGGATGGACTGCGGCTCATACCTCTCGCCTATGCACCACCAGCTCTCCGCCGCGGGCGCCGCCATGAGCCCCATGGGCAGCAGCGGGGTGTCCAGCCACCTGAGCCCGGCGTCCTCGCTCTCCTCATCGGCGTACGGAGCAGCAGGGCTCGGCTTCAGCGGCGCCGCAGACTGTCTGGACTATAAAGACCAAACAGCCTCTTCATGGAAGTTCAATTTCAACACAGACTGTTTGGATTACAAAGACCAGGCGGCTTGGAAATTTCAAGTGTTGTGAGAGGGGGCGAACAAATACATAAAGGAACATTTCCACAAACTGCACACATGCGAGGGGGAAGCCAGCAAGTGTGGCGTTTGTCGTCGTTCCCCCGCGTCACAGGCCCTCACTTCTACCTCGGGCTGACAGCCGGTTGTCTCACTCGTTGGGTGAATTACTTATTGAACATTCAGAGTGAATTCTCCCCAACTTTGATCAAGGACATGGAACAAATGTGTTCACCAAAACAAAGGAGGAAAAAAAGGAGCAAGAGAGCGAAAGATCCAAGTGGGCTGAGTTTGTGAGGAATAGGTCAGGTTTCTTCTATAAGCTCCTTAAAGGCTCCCCTCTCTTGTCTTTTTAAGTTTTTGTTGGCACATGATGATGGGCCTCTGTGATCAAAGGGTGTGTGTGTGTGTGTGAGAGAGAGAGAGAGAAAGAAAGAGAGAGAGCTCTGACATGAACCTGGATGCACTATTTAATTTATGAGAACTATGTTTAAGACTAGTTATAAGAGACAATCAGTCCGTTTGCGTGTGCTCATAAACGTCTCCGTGTGTGTTATGAATTGTTCATTTCCCCCTTGTGTTAGTATTTTGATTTCTAAATAAATTGTGATTATTTGTACTACACCTGTATGCAACCTTGCTGTTCGCATACACAGATCCAGCTGTGAATTTGATCTCCCGTCATTTTTATCTCCATATGTTAGTCTAAATGATAAATTATTATGATGAGAACGTGTTATAGTTGAGTGGAATAGGACGTGCAGGGTAAATGAAGCCAACAGCTGCAGGTATACATGGGTCCATGTGAGCTGTACAATGCAGTGAAAAGGCCACAGACACAGTAAATAACAATAAAGACCACATGACCTTATCCAACTATGCATCTTCTGTGTTTGTTCTTTTTTTTGTACACAACACAAACACAAAAACATGTTATTTCACTATATGTGACAGAAACCATCTTGACCCACATTAAATGACTTCATTCCCCCTCCACTCTTACTGCTACGACCAGGAATGTGACTTGTGAGGGAGCTATGTTAATCCCTCCCTCATGAAGAGAGGATAATCCAACTTTTTTCTTTTTATTATTATTATTGGCGGCCTGTTCACACGAAGACATAAAATCCGTTTCTCCAAGAGCTGAAAGTGTTAAGAATGGGAATAAAATTTGCTCAGAGACTCTGAAAAAAGTCTAAAAAAAAACAGCCTATAATTAAATGTTACTTTATTGATCATCTAAATATATAATTGCAAAATGACATACTGTTTATTAACAGGTTTGTTATTATTTTAAAGATTTTACTGGCATCCGTCACATGTAGGAGGAGACAGGAGAGAGTAGGTCCATAGTTCGTGTATGAAGAAGAGGAACAGCAGTAGGGCTCGTGCTATCTGTCTAATTAGGATGTGACGTGTGACGTCACCAGGGTCCTTCAAAACTCCGGCGTGACTTTTTGCTGCCGTTGAACGGCTTTGTTGCGCATTTGACCCTGCAATTAGCGCCCATTATGGCTGACAACACACAGCTGACGACTGTCTGAGGTCTGCGATCTATTAAATCACCCTCAGTACACAGGACAGGACCACACACAATAAACCGACACATTTTATTTGGTACAAATGGTAACACGTGTTAAATAAAGACAAATAAAAACACATGAAGAAGATTCTTAATTGTCGTTGACAACACATAAAACATCATAAAACAAAAAGCAGCATAATTAGTCATTCATCAATTGGTATTGTAATATAATAAGCCTGAAAAAAATACTCGATTAATCAATTATCTACTATTTTGATCGTGATTAATTGAAAGTAATTAAAAACAGTTTCTGTGATTTTTCAGTTCTCAAATGTGAATATTTTCTGGTTTATTTGCTTCATTTAACAAATAAATCATTATTAAAATGGAATCGTTTTGCTTTGTGGACAAAATAAGACATTTCAAAAACAATGATCGAAATGTTTCAACATTTTATGACATTTTATGGACCAAACGATTACTTGAATAATCTTAAAAAAAGTATGGACACATTAATGATTATGAAAATAATCGTTAACTGTAGATAATATAGTACAATAAACGAATAACGAATTAGTTTATACATTGGGTGTTACATGAAGTATATAAGTGTCAGTATTTGTGGACTGATCCATGAGTTAAGGTTTTTTTAAGAAAAAAAACATTTGAGAAATATTTTTTTCTTCCTTTTTCTACTTAAACCTTGATTTTCTCTGATGTCATATTACAAAGTCATATCAAAACTTTCTTTAAGACGCTCAGTAATGAACTGTATGTCTGCAGAGAGCAGAGGATACACACAGGCCTGAGTGCCTCCTCCTGCAGCCGGGCCCCCCCCGGGGCCCCCGGAGTATCCATTCGGTTTTAATTAAGCACCAGCGACACTAAAGGGCGCATATGGATCCTGCAGACGCGCTTCATTAATCCTCTCATCGCATGTGAGGATGTTAAACAATAAAGCAGAGGGCTCGGAAACCCTCTCTTGGCCGAGGCGACCGCACATTTTGTCGACCGTCGCCTTGAGGCTCTGCTTTCCCCAGGCGGCTCCACTAAAGCGCGGCCAGGGATTTTCAGTGTTCCCCCACCGGCGGAGAGAGAGAGAGAGAGAGAAAGAGGATCCGTGAGATCCGCCTGAAGCTGCTGCAAGGAAGAACAGGAGCGTCACCATCCTGCACCACAGAGAGAAACCATTATAGCACCAACACATAAGAAGACATAAGAAAACTGAACAACAGGTCAAATAGGCCTTTTATTACAAAAAAAACAAAAGACGTATGTCTCAAAGGTACAATGGGTAACATTTTGCAACATGTATCTGTAAAGTTGCATGTTGCATCATTCATTCCCATTGTTGGAGAATCTGTGTAGCCTTCAGTTAACACCAGAGCTCAAAAGAAGTTTATTGTATCCTTAAAAACCATATAATAAAGGCTCATTCTGCAATAATGGAAGCATAAGTATTCATAGAGGTGATTGTACACTTAGTAAACTATGTATAGTTACTTTATATTGAATTTCTGCCAAATGAGAATCATTTTAGCCAAATTTTACACACTGGACCTTTAATAGCAATATCAGTGCATATTTAATAAGTTGCATTTGAATAAGACCCAACATTTCACTCCCTGTATCTGCTCTTTTTTGTTTATTACCCATCTTTATTATTACTTATATTACATATTTATTCTGCACTTACTTTATAGAGGAGAAATTAACAGATTAATGCCACAGATTGAGAGAGGTGTTTTAAATATATGTCATCTATCTATCTATCTATCTATCTATCTATCTATCTATCTAAATTTAGACATATGAACAATTTTAACTCAAACTCACAACTCTGATCCTGAAAGTGTCATAAAAATGCCATTAATTGTATAATATTCACTACACATTGTCATTTGCTCTATAATAATGGCTGAACTGGATGTAAATCAGACATAAACACAGCAATGTGTCCATTATTGTCTCCAAAGATGAAACAATGACACAAAACACCAGCAGATGGATGCTTATGATGAATATGATTCAAACAAACAGAGCAGGTTTAAATTTAAACCAAATGTCATGACTCACAGTTCTAACAATGAAGAATTAGTGAATGTTTATGGGAAACAACAAGGTGACACTCGTCCACATTTGAATACAGTCTAACTGCCGTTTGATGAAGTGGGATATGGAGCTGATTTGTCTGCAGCTGCTGCGTTTAACGACGAGCACAAGACAAACCGAAGAGACTTTCTCTTTCATGGAGAGAAGGACACTGGAGATATTCAGCAAATTTGTCGGTGAGAATGCAACTGCAGTCTATTGTTATGCATAAGTACGTGTCCTACATTCCCACAGAGACCTCGTCCATCACATATCAACACATACATAATTCATCTGCAACAACAAGTCACTGAATCTCATTTAAAGATGAAGGAAACAATAGTGTTTCTGTACTCGGGTCAGACTGGCGGTTGTTCCGTGACCCTCTCTGTCCGTGTTACAGACTGATGTAATGTAAAGTTATCTGTCATACATATTTATCAAACTTAAATCACTCTAAACTATTTTTAAATACATGCAGCTGCATTTTAAATGTGCTTTTTTGATTCCTAAAAATCATGTATATGTAATAATATTACTGATAATGTGCTTTATTTGTATAGCACATACAAGGATTGCAGCTCAAAGTGCTTCACAATAAAAGGAAAATCAAATTTAAAAAGAAAAGAGATAGAAATACAACACAGGGTGGAATGAAAAGGGAAAAGTCAAACAGTAAAAAGCCTGTTTTAACTTTGAAGTAAAACAAAAGACACAAATAAAACAGTAAAATACAACACAGGGTGGAATAAAATGGTAAAAGGAGAGAGTCAAGAGGTTCAAACCCTGTTTTAGCTTTAAAATAAAATAAGGTGTAAGGTAAAAAGGTTAAAACAAATGCTGTTAAACTAAAGTGTTTTCTTTAAAATCATAAATGTTACTGTTGTGTTTATTTAAAAAGTTAAACAGGGTGGAAGGCAAAATCCATACATTATGCTTTAGAAGTATAACAAATAATGTAATAAACAACATTTGCATCATAGCTGATCAACACAGAGCCATATTTGGCATTTTTTAAGCCACATTTCTGCTCCATAAATTTGTTTTCCTGGCAATGGAAATGTCTCTCCTTTCATATTCAGTGCCGGGGCCATTATTGCATCTGTGTTTTTGTGTGGCCGACAATGATGTAAATACAACAACATGGAAGAGGAGGGACTCATTTACAAACATGATAAAGGGCCACAGCTAATCACCGCACCATTGAAAAGGCTCTCAGGCCAACGATAACTAAGAATATGTTAAATGGAAACATTGGCATGCAAATGAGTAAAATCAGGTAAAAGACAGCATTGATGCAAAAAGTAATGAATGGAAACTGGCCAACAGTGTTCATTACTGTCTTATAGTAATAAAAATATATTTATTATTTTATTTAGCTATACATTAACTTGCTTTTTAAAAGGTACTTTTCTTGTTATGTGCAGCATTGTTTTAAAAAGTGACCGTGACATTGTTGGATATAATAGATCATACAGTCTAACATTAACTCTGCTCATTTTATCACAGTGTTTTGTTAGAAAATATACAGTACATACAGTATTTACCATTTCTGTAGTGAAAACATGATGACATTTGCAATAAAAAAAAACTCCAAAGATTACGAGCAAATGCCTCGTTCAAAATACAGTATATCTGATTTGTATCTTAATCTGTATGTCAATCTAATCAAGTATAACTGGGATTAAGCCATTCCCAAATGTAGCTTGTTATGAATGTGAGCAAACCTCTTATAAAACACACACATAATGAATTTAACATTAAAGTGAGGATTTGAGCTGTGAGTGTCTGCACCATATGTCTGAAGGTACAGATTTAAGCCAAATAAAGCCAGAATATTGTTATTCCATAATATATGCACAGTATACACACACAGACATAGACCATAAAGCAGATTATAGATGTAAAAATCCAGCATATGTATAAAAAAGAAAAAAAAAGGAATTGCCATTAAAGAATTAATGCTTTATATAAAGTTGTTGTTTTTTTTTTCCTCCAAAACATCAATTAAGCATCAGGGCTTTACAAACCAGGATTATGTCAACACTGGATATTCAGCCAACAGAGCACTTCTGCCCTTATGAGAACAGACCATTAGCCGTGGGGGGGGGTCATAAATCTCCTTATAAGAGGAAAAGGGAGATGTTGAAATAACAGATTACATCCATTTAATGGTCAAATGTATGCGTATAAGCCAAAGCTAAAAGCGTTTGACGCAAACAGATGACGGAGGTCAGGTTTGTGGAGGATCCACCTATATGGAACACGTGGGACGGCCGTCAAAGAGAGAAACAAGAGGATATCAATAAAATATATATATATATATAAAAAAACACATCCAGCAAAGCGTGATCTAGTTTTAGAGAAAAACTAATTCATGTTGCTCATTCCTCTTTTGTAAGTGGCTTTGGATAAAAGCGTTATCACTGCATATGTTCAGTGTTTCTTTTTAAATTCAAGGAGGTTTGAGGAAACACTAATCAATATTTTTTTCATAATTTTCTGCTCATTTATGAATCACATCTTTCCACAATTCATTAATTTATATTGAAAATAATCATGAGTGGCAGCTCCACACTGCATCATAGTTAATTACACACATTATATATATGTATAATATATGATATTTACAACTCACTTCAGTCTATTTTTAAAAGAAGATTTAAAACATACCTTTAGCCTTCAACTAGCTCCTTTTTTAATCCCACCCTGTGTTGTGTTTTATTTGCATTTTTAGGTTATTTTAAAGTTAAAACAGGGTTTTAACCTCTTGACTCCTATTTAATTCCACCCTGTGTTGTATTTTACTGCTTCATTTGCATCTTTTGTATTATTTAAAACAGGGTTTTTACTTTTTAACTTTCAGCTTCCTTTTCTGTGTTGTGTTTTATTGTTGTATTTGCTTTTTAAATTTTATTTTCCCTTTTATTGTGAAGCACTTTGAGCCTTGTATGAAAGGCGCTATAAAAAATAAAGCTTATTATCATTACTTCAATCATGTAAACACCGAACAAGTAGTAGTATATTAATCCATATTTAGGCAAACAATATAAGTATATGAATGAACATTGGATAATTGTATTATGCAGCAGGGTCTGAATAAGATGTTTGTATTGATCTGTGGATATAAACCACCATCACATCTGTGGTATCTAACATATATTTTCAACAAAACTTGCTGGTTTCGATGAAAACTGGATAAAATATTGTTTGCTTTCGTCATGGCCTCCAAAGAGGCCACAATCCAATTTTGTAGTTCTCTGTTAAAATACACAATATCACAGCGATGTCATGAAACAAAACAGCGCTTAGTAAAGTCACATCAGTGCCAACAGCTCGCGGAGTGCAAAACTCAACTGCCAAACCTCTCCTGTACAGCTGTTACTGCAAAGATCACAGGTCAAGAGGTCTCCTGCTGCTCGTCAGTCCACAGTACAGTGTGTAAAATCTTATGAAACCACAGACAGAGACTTGGTCTCTGCTGCAACCGGAGATAATAAGTGGGACACTATCGCACACACAGAGAGGAACGCAATCTGTGTGCCTGTCGGGAGAGGCCTCACCATAACAACAGCCTCCTGATTTCCACTGCGTTATTGACCTTGTTCCTCGCTCTGTCTCTGGCTGGGCAGATGGAAAGGTACAGTGCAGGAGAGGCGGACGGATGCAGAGTTTGTTGACAGATGTCTCTCTCTCCCCCTCCGTCCCACCTCGGCCCACCTGTTAAGTGCAGCAGTGTGCTCTGTGTTATGGTGCTGAGGGAGGGGTGGAAGATGCTGGCACGTGCTTCCCTGTGGAGACGGCTGTCCAGTGACAGGTCCTGTCCCAGGCTGAGTGTGTGTGTGTGTGTGTGTGTGAGACTCAGAATGTGGAGCAAACACAGACACGTTTATGGGTCTGTGGATCAATCATATATGTGAGCGTGTGCGAGCAGGAGGAGTGTGCCCTCTCTGCACCCCCGCAGTCGCCACACGCCTGACCACCTGCTCTGGGATTAGAGAGCACGCGGATTACACGCGTCACAATGGAGATACACAAACACAAATATGCCCTTGGACAACAAAGGACACACATACACATGCGAGACTGTCTCATCACTAATCACTTTAAGCATCTTCAATATTTTCATAGTTTGGGAAATAATGGCTTCAGACGCCGTCCATGAAACAGCAGATGACATTTACAGCGATGTGAACTGGTGCAGGTGGTGCAGACTGTAGGCCAGATTATTAATCTCTGTACGTGTTTGTCATAGAAAGCTTATCACACCAAAGACTGCACTTGTTTTTTTTGCATGGTGTGTGCGTGTGTGAGGCGTTTTGTCACGTCTGCTTCTCTGTGACCCACAACAGATCTGCTGTCCTACTTTTTAACCATAAAAACACAGTGACGTCAGAAACCAAGTCAGGTCCACAAAAGAAAAAAACAGCATCATTAACAACAACAACAACAACAACAAGAACAAGAGCAGCATGGACGACATAAACACAAGCAAGCAGCTTCCTATCATGTGATATTAAAAGGCCACACAAGAGGGTCCAGAATATCTCAAGAGACGAATGTGATCATATTTTTAAGTGAATTAAATCATTTTCTGCATCTCTGCGTCAATTTATTCCACTTATTAAACATGTTTGTTTGGCCACAATATGGCATTTAAAGGCTAAAAGTAAGAATCAAGAGCCATCATTTAATTTATACATGAATATCTGATTTTTTCTAAACAAAATTCCAAAGATTTGACAAAATAGCAAAGGGAATAAACACTCAGTTGTTAAGTGATGTAACGTTTGAGCAGCAAAAGCAGAAAACAAGTAGTTTTCCTCTGACAATTCGTTCAGTTTTTTAAAAAATATAAGTGTAATTTTAGGCCTTACTGAGGATGTATCAATGTAATAAGAGATTTTACATAATGAGATACAGATACAGTAAAAAACAAAACATATCCTGACCATTAATGAAGTACAAACATCATTTAGAGTCATTGGTTACCTGCATGTAAATCCAGCAGCCAGCACATTAACACTTGCTTTGTTTGCACGGGGTAACTCACTGCATCTCTGTCATCTGTTTTTAAATGAAATGCAGTTAAAATGATGTGAAATGAAAAGTTTAACCACGTGTTTAACACTCTTTCACTTGCTGATGGAGAGTATGATGAAGCCTTTGGGCTGTGACTTAAGTTCAGCGACGGTGGGATGTTTTTTGGGGGGAAAAACTCGACTGGAGGCCGATCCTCATCTACCTCGCCCTCTTTCTACCCCACGGGGTCGGTGGGTTTGTTTTGCTAATGACCCCATCCCGTTATGACCTCATTCAGTTTGCGCTCAGTAATTGGTGGCACACAGACACACTGTAATGTCGGGGGGAGGGGCTCACACGCCGTGTGTGTGTGTGTGTGTGTGGGGGGTGGGGTGGGGGGGGAGCATCCCATTGTAAACATTCCTCCCTGACAAATAAGGTATTGTTATTGATGATTAACGGCAATGAGTGGCACTCTGTGTGTGTGTGTGTGGGCAGAGAAAAGGATGATGAGGATGTCGGTGAAAGATGATGTGGGATGTTTATCTCAGCGTGGAGGGAGGTGACAGTGATGAATCTGACTCAGCTGACTGTAACTCAGGTGATGAAATGTCAACGTACAAAGCACTGAGTGAACAAGTGCTATAAAGCTGTGGAATGTTTTATTATTAAATGTTAATTTAACCAGGAAAAAGTCCCATTGAGGTTAAAAACCTCTCTCCATGTCGTGCTGCTGCTGACACCTTAGGTGTTTGATGTTGGTCGTATTGTTTCAGCTCTACCTCAGAGTTTGGAATACGAAGATGTGTGCAGGGAAAGAAACATCTGTATCCTCACTATATCAGCAATCCATTAGACAAATCTCTGCACTGTGACTTTTCTTAGTGAAAAGCAAAGGTTTCTGCTCCAGGCCGTAGATTGTTGCAAACAACCGTTGTGTCAACAAAGCAGGCCGGCCGTCATTTGTAACTGATAAGACCACTGTATTTCTTTGTCAGTGCTAAAGAACAGTAAGTAAAGCTGCTCCGGGGGGAAGTGATTCAGGTGCTTTGAGATTTGTTGGCAGTGGGACTGATGGAGATCTTGTGACATACTCAAATAGATATTTCGCAGATCCTGTAAGATGGCCTTGTCATACGAATATGTGACATATAATGTGACACTCTTACACACACCACTTTATCCTCCACGTGAGGGTTGGGGGGAAGCTGTGCCAATTTTAGGACATTTAGGCAAAGTGAAGACATTTTGGCTGGTCCTCATTTCTTTAAAGGGCCTTTTTGGGGTTTTAAGACCTGGTTTAGGGTTAACAGTTGGGTTAATGTCAGGGTTGGGGTAAAGGTTATGGTTAGGCACTAAGTTGTGATGGTTAAGGTTATGGTAAAAGGCTAGGGAACGCATTATGTCTATGAGGGTCCTCTCTACGAATTAAGTGCAACATATAGTGTGTGTGTGTGTGTGTGAGAGAGAGTGTTAAGTGGTTGCATGTCTCCTGTGAGAAATGCCTGAGGTCATTTGTCATTTTTTCTAATGTGTGTCTACATGCCATTATTTAAATGAATTCAAGGGGAAGTGGGCTGGATTGCTGAGTTTGGTGTGTGTGTGTGTGAGAGAGAGAGAGAGAGATAGAGAGAGAGCATCAATTACGCATCAAACAAGACATGATAGCCATCAGTATTAATTATTGTCCACTTTATGTAATTATTTCAATTAATTATAGAGCATTTTGTAAATGAATTAGGCCTCTTCACCATTTACCATTTTCATTTACCTGTTGGACTCGACCGGCATGATTTGGCCGTACACATTTGCTCTTGTTGTGATTTAGATTTTTTTAATTGGGTCAAATGGTTTAGAAACACTGTCATATACAGTATGATAGGAAATGAAGAATCTGTAGGTTTTGGACCGATGTCAGACTGATTCTGAGGTTTTAATCAGGGGTGTTTTAATGTGGAACAGTATGAACACCAGTGTGTGACCCACTTGTCTTGTATCGGCTGCTTTTCCACATCTCACTGTTGATAAACGGCTACAGCTCATCTGAAAACTGACTTTCTCACTGGCCACCGCTGCTCTTCACTGGTGTGTATGTTTGCATCTCAGTCAATGGACTGAACTGTTCAAGTGCTAAAGGGTTTACATTGTGCGTGTCATGCAGGTGACCACTGATCCTCACACAACAACAAAAACAACTAAAAACACAAAATGGCAGTCCGTCTGCTCGGAAGCATACAGACACACATACACCCACAAATAGCACAAATTTACACAAACACATTCTCCGGCTCTTGCTAGTTTTCTGTGGGTGGCGCCCCCTCCTCCTCCTCACCTCTCCTCATCCCACTATCACATCGGACAGGGTCTACTTATAGCACCGAGGTGGAGAGGAGAGAATGGGAAGAGAAAGGGTATTATGACAGCGAGGAGAGAAAAGAGAGGGAGCGGGGAGAAAAGAAGGGCAGACAGGGTATTATGAGAGAGTGGGATGAGAGCAGTGAAGGCATTTGGAGTCTTTATTCGCCTTCCTAAGCCACGGGCTCCGCTCCCAATCCGATTGGTTGATATGGCCAGCCATGTAAATGAAATGCAAAGCAGAGAGACCCTGATTTTCCTTTGCCAATTTGTGGGGCCCTTTTCTCTCCTCCTCTGCCAGTGGCTTCGCTTCTTTTATCAGTCTGTCTTCCTTGCAACGTGATGCCTTTCTTCCTCAGTATCACAGTCTGCCTCTGATTCTTCCCCTCTCTCTCTCTCTCTCTCTCTCTCTCTCTTTCTGTGATTTGCCTTTTTTTCCCCCTGTAAAAGCTGAACTCTGCACTTCTCTAATTTTCAACTCGGAGGACTTAATCCACCATGGCTTTTTTTTAAATTTCCTGGGAAACTCCAGTGGTGATTAAGAATATGCTCTTTAACAAGTGTGGGACACTGTTTTGACATTCATGCCCCCTCATACATGGCAAATTATGGGTCATTTGCTCTTCACTTGCACGTCTGACCCTTAATGAACTATTCTGTGCATTATTTGTTTCAATCAAAATACTCTAAATTACTCTCTAGTGTGGCACAGACACACACACACATGCAGTGTCGGTGATGGAGAGCCTCCACTCTCCACCCCCTGCAGAAGGAGGGTCTGTTGACGTTAAACTCTTCCCAGGGGGTAGAACACCAGTAATGGGGGACTGAGGCAGAGTAAAGCCCTAGCTGTGATATTTTAAGCTGCAGTTTATTTATTTATTTATTTAATTTACTTATTTAAAAAAAAAACCCTAATCAGCTCCAGTAGTGTGTAATGTTTGTTTTTTTATAGGATGGAGCAGGGTGACAGGAGACAGAGACAGGGGCAGTGATGTCACTTTTAAGTGCAGACAAATGTCACAGTCTGTCCCAGATTACAGATGTCCACTACCACTGTAATCCCTGAAATACTGCCAAAGTGGCATTTCCTTCCCTTTGCACTTTGCTTAACTGAACATGAAGAGATTGGGATGGACAGAGTAATGGTCTGACCTGACTGAACTCCATGTGCTGAAGGAAATGTACATATACATCAGTAACTATATGGCTGGAAATATGATGAGACACAACATAAACTCTTGAATGATTCATTATGCAAACACTGCCACCTGCAGGAGCATGCTTACAGTGCATGTTCATGATGACACTTGCTGTACATCAGTGAAAACTGATGTAATAACTGCAGTAAGACACAATTACACAATTAAATTCACATTTACTTTACCAAGACCTCAGTTTTAACCAGTTGAATTCAGACATAATCCCTCACTTGTTTCCCACCGAACAACAAGACCAGAAGTGGAAGCTCTGCTGTCAGAAAGTAAACTCAGGTCTCGACAAGGTCTTGGTATGGTCTTTTAGGTTTTAAGGTTATTTGTCTCAATATGATTTAAAAACAGTCATAAAACTTGTAGCAGTTACATCATCAATTCCTACATAAACCGAAGATGATTCATTGAGGGCTTTTGGAAATTAGAAAATGAAGACATGTGATCAGCAGAGTGAATGATGGATTTGGATATTTTTTACTGCAACACTGTCATGATTTACACTTAAACAGCACAGAGTCACTGTTAAATAAATGCTAACACTGAGTTCACTGTCAAAACAACACTATTAATGTTATAAATGATCCCACAATAAAGCAATCATCTTCTCATGAAGGCCACCAAGTGTGCTAAATAACTGGGAAAAATGTGTCATTTTATATTTTGATGCAGAATTCTTCAACTGAACTCAAATTTAAAAAAAATTATAGTGAGGAAGACGTGTGGTTGGACATTTTGACCAGACCTGACAACGGTAAGGAGCTTTTTGAGAGATGAAACACAAGTTAAGGGCAAGGATAAGGGCTGCTAGAGAGAGTTGTAGGTGTTGTGATGACCTAAATCTCTTTACACAGTCACATTATGGGGACATCTCGAGTCGCCATAACATAAATGACTACATTTATAGTGAAGACATGTTTTAAAGGTAGGCTGAGGTTACAGTTAAGGTTAGGGTCAGGATTAGGATTAGACCAGTAGTAGTTATGGTTAAGGTTAGAGTAAGTCTCCAGATAATGAATATAAGTCAATGTAATGTGCCTCTGAAGTCATGGAAACCAGTCAGTGTGTGTGTGCCTGTGTGTGTTTCAGTTATGAGTAGGGTTAGGGATAAGGCCTTGGTTAGGTTTTCCAAATGAATGGAAGTCAATGCAGAGTCCTTAAAAGGACAGCTGCACAAACCTGTGTGTGTGTGTGAGTGTCAAGTGTTTTGTTTGGCCTGCACCCTCTTGTCAAGAAGCTACACAAACACACTCACTCACATACATACACACACACACACACACTCTTCATCCTCCCCTTCCCCGTCCTCCCATCAACTTTCTCTTCATTGGCTCTCCCCTCCACAGTCCTGCCAAGCTGACAGCTCCAAGCTCCATGGAAAATGAGTCTCGCTTGCATTACAATCGCGCGGGACAGATTCCATTAGCACTATCTGAAATTGAGCGTGGGGAGCAGAGAGCGGGAGGCAGCAACGTGTGCCCTTATCAGAGGGAGAGGGTGAGCTCCAACCACAACGTCACTAATCCACCGGGGCGGGAATGTGCACATGGACTCACACACACACACAGAAAGACAACTTTAAGTGAGGACACAAATGGGACTTTTTACATAATGAAGACAACAAGCACCAAACAGAAAGACACACTCCTCAACCCTCAATGCAAAGAAAATTTCCCTTCAGCTAAAGGACATGATGAAACTGGTGGAAAACAGATCAACACTCACTCTCTGTGTCTCTGTAAATGTGTGTGTTTTCATGTCAGTGACAGGTCTGTTCTCTACGACTGCTGAGATTTGGAGCACATCAGTCTGTCGGCCGAAGATGAGACTTGAGCATCTCTTGCAGTGTGATCTCTAACCTGCCTGCTTCCCCTCCATACAAACACATTTGAGTGACCTCACTGAGCATCTATGTGCAGGGAACCCTGGACTCCCCTCATCCTCATATAGTAATTAAACCTTGACACATAAATTCAAGGGTAAGTGGGAGTGTGATATTAGCTGTATGTGTTGGGGGTTGGAAGGGTTAATCTTTACGTCATGGGGATCTTCCACACACGATCACTCAATTTAAACAGAGCCGAAACACTTTGATGTTTCCAGTCCTCCCTCCGTCATTCACCCACTGTCTCTCATTCATCCCTCTAATTTGCTTCATGTTGCCCTCCTCTGTGCCCCACTGATAAGGTGTAATATGAAATGTTTTCAAAATGGCTCTCACCTTCCATGTGATGATAATTGAGTGTGTGCTTGATACAGCCACAAGAGGTGAGGGCTCATCCCTGACCACTGAAGGTGCTGCAGAGTGAGAGGAGAAGCAGTTATATATTCCCCAAACGTGAATATGTGTAGCAGAGAGTAAAATCACATATGTGACACATCCTTGCATCAAACAGACCCAGTGACAGCCGCGTCTCATAAAAGACGACACTAAGTAATGAAGGGAAATACCATCTTCATTAGTTGTCATTTACAGGGATTTACAGCGATGCCTCCTCAGGGCTGGTATTGGTCACGCTGTGAGTGTGAGCAGCAGTGAGAGCGACGATGGCGAGGAAAAGACAGAAATTTGGGAAGACATGGGAATAGAAGAGTGGCGGTAACGTAATACACCTAAATTGTTTCATCAGCAGTGTACAAACAAAACACAAGACACTCAGATTAACTCAGGCTCAACTATAAACTTCAGGCCTGGTAAAGGTTATCTGAATCCAACAAGGGGAAACAATCATAATGAGATGGGACACATTAAAGTGCACAAAATTGCAGTGAGAAAAAGATTCTGACAAACCTTATAACATACAGTACACCAAAAGAACAACATGAACAACTCAATCAGAGATGGCAGACTTCACCCCATTCACACAACAAGCGTGTGTTAAAGTTAAATATTTTTTACTCCATAGTAGACTCTGTGGCGCAACGGTAGCGCGTCTGACTCCAGATCAGAAGGTTGCGTGTTCAAATCACGTCAGGGTCAAAGTTCTTGGGTAATGTCCATCTACACGTGCCCGGTGTGTGTCTCGACACACAAAGCCCCCATAAACGATACTGCTATAGGGACCCAAGTGTTGCAACAATAAACAACGTCGTCGATTTTGTTCCTATTCCCCCCCCCCCCAGTCTGTTTGATGGGTCTGTTTGATGCAAGGATGTGTCACATATGTGATTTTACTCTCTGCTACACATATTCACGTTTGGGGAATATATAACTGCACACCAAAAGAACAACTCAATCAGAGATGACAGACTTCACCCCATTCACACAACAGGCGTCTGTTAAAGTTAAATATTTTTGGTGCATAGTAGACTCTGTGGCGCAACGGTAGCGCGTCTGACTCCAGATCAGAAGGTTGCGTGTTCAAATCACGTCAGGGTCAAAATTATTGGGTAATGTCCCATCAACACGTGCCCAGTGTGTGTCTTCACACAAAGAGCCACCATAAACGATAGTGACGTAAGTGTTGCAAACATTTATAGGCAACAATAAACAGCCGTTTGGGATTTTGTTCCTATTCTCATATTTTTATATGGATAAAAAACTGTCCTGTGTGTCATGCTCCGCCTTCTTCTCCGCCCACGTCTCCTCAGCATGCAATCAGCTCACCTGCGGAGGGAGCACACCTGCTCCCAATCTAATCATCAAGCCTCTACTTATTTCCTGGTTCTCCGGCCGCTCGTCGCTAGATGTACATGTTACAGACCTCTCTGTGATAAACGCCACTGCGCTCTAGAAAATATCTTAGTTCTCTAGTGCTTAGTTATTTGCTTATGTTCTGCTTTTTGTTAACTCCTGTGCTCAGAACTTTTCCCCGCGTGATGCCTACCTTCTCTGCCATCTGGATCAGTTCTTCTCCGTCTTCACCTCCTCGCCTGAACTCTGTGCATCAACAAAATCAAAACCAAGGTAACTCTTGAGATATTGCCTGTGTCAGAAAGGTGTTGGTAATACAGTAAATAGCTTAATACTTTTAATGGTAGTCCAAAAAATGGGTTTGTGTGATTAGGATTTTCTAAATGTAATATGAACAAATATAATTTTAATAGCCTCAGAGCAGACACAGGTCTGTGCTTCCCCATATGATCTCTGGCACCCACGGTTGGGAGCCATGGACAAAAATACAGGGTCAAGTTGTTTTCTCATTTGAGCAAAACGTAGAATTACATATTATTGACAGTAATATGTCAGCCCTCGGGTTACAAAACTTTCCTCTTGACATGGGATGCCCATACTACTACAAAGACTGTCTGTAATTTTTGACGTATACCTGGATTTTCCATATCTTATCATACTTTTATTATATGATACATACAATATATTATACATTCTGAAGAAGACTCACACCATTCCTCTCTCAGGTGAGAAGTCTCCTCAGCCTTTGCCTGAAGATTAGAGATAGATGTAGCCTACAATAAACTGGAAGGCAGGTGTTGGAACATATTCTCTGCTCCCTGAGTGGGAGACGACTTCCTGAAACACAAGACGGGCAGGATTATCATCCTACTGCTACAACATCACCTCCCTAACAGGATAACACAGCATAATAAACTCCATAAAATAATCAAACTTATTACAACTCTTAACCCCATGTTTAAGACATCCTGCTCGGCTTATGTGTGTGTGTGTGTGTTGGCATCCGCTGCTCGACGAGCCACAAAAGAGAATAATGCTGTAAGACTGGAGAACACAGGACAGCAGCTTGTGCTGACTTAATATTGGCTTTAATTGGATTTGTAAATGATGTGGCTAAATGAACACTTTCTGAGGATCGGTGACTTATAGTCAAACGTGTACGAGGAAAGAAAAAGGGAGTGAGTGTCTTAAAGTTAATTAATCATCTGTGGCCCCAGCTTAATTAAAGTTTCCCAGTGTTTGTAGTTAATGGGTGTATTGATGGAACAATGGTGGGACTCCCCCTGCTACCTTCAGTGGGAGTCCTCAGAGAGGAGACATTTCAGAGCCATTGATTAACACACACACACACACACACACACACACTAACTCGGATGCCTTTATATTGTCCTCGCATGTACAAGTTTACACACACACACACAGAGGCAGCAGTGTCCCCTTCAAACTTCCCGGTCACAGATAAATATTACTCCCACTGAGGGTTTCACGTTAATTAGCTGGGATCAAAACCTACAAATCCCTCCAGTGAGAATTCAGCTGAATTACTAAACCCTGCCCCCAGCATCTATGCTATGTCCCATGACACACACACACACACACACACAGGATTGTGTGGCTCTTATTGTCAGGACACTGATGGCTTTAACCTGAGCTTTACCCAAACAGATGAAGGTTCAGTGTGTGACATTTTCAATGATCCATTGACAGAAATTGAATATACTGCCTATAAATAAGTTAAAATTGTTTTCAAATAAAATGAATTGATGGTTGTAAATTAGAATAAGGCTTTTCTAAAACACGCTTTAGCCCCGGGGTGTCAAACGTACAGCCTGTGGGCCAGACTCGGCCCACAGGATGAATTTGTGAAAATGAATACTATATTTTTCAGTTGCAGACGCCTTTGGCTAAATGTTTTGTGCCTTTTTGTAGATCCACTGTGATCTCTAAGTTGTTGTGCATGTGTAAATGGTAAACCTGGGCATAATATGGTTGAAATTGCACTTCATTTCTCAAGACATTTCAGGTTGTTCATAATGTTTGTAATTAAATGCAAAACAAAGGAAACATTTTGGAGCCCTTGTTTATAGGTTATTATATTTTACTGCTCTGGCCCATGAACTAAAATGCGTTTGACACCCCTGCTTTAGCCTGGGCTGCCATCTTGCACCACTATGTTTCGATTTATACCCAAATGGACAAACCAAACAAAGGCCACTGTAGTTCCCTGATACACTTGAGTAACGCAGGCGTGAGAAGACGAGTCCTCACTTTGTTAGAATCTGCAGTTTCACATTAGATTTCACTTCATTGTAACCACGATTCACATCTGATTCAGATTCAGATTCTGCCTCATTAGGACTAGGTTTTGGTCTCTACGAAGACTACTGGCCATGAAAGAGTCAGTGTTTATACATTATATTAAAAAAAAAATGTCCTACTGAGGTAAAAATAAGTATAAGCACACACATATATATATATATATACATCTCCTTCTGCTCTTGGATCGACTTCTGTCACTTATTCCTCTTTTTTGTAAGTCATTTTGGATACAAGGTCAGTGTTTATGCCAGAAAAAGTCCTAAAGAAGTAACAAATGCACACATGCCAACACACCAGCTGTCAACCACTGACTCTCCTCAGTAAAATTATCTCGACATATATAACATCAAAGACTGATTTAGTTTGTTCTAGATCTTTTTGTTTCAACAGACCTTTTGGTTTTAAAACAAATTACCCTTGAAATAGGCTGCACAATCATTAAAAAACAGAAAACCTCCTCTGCAATGACATTTCTGAACAAACTTGTGAACCACATTGCTCCAAGCAGTTTCTTTTTAGCCGACATCCCAAATTTGTCCAGATCTAAAATGAAAGTCTCTTAAATGAAAGGTATTTTAATTCTGTTCTTGCGTTGTGTAATGTCGAGTACATTTGCAGCTTCTTATCACATGTGCGTGGTGAAAGGAAGTGCCAGAACTGCTCATTAAAACGGCTGATTATTTTAAAGAGGTGATGAAACTTAAAGCAACCTCTTCATGGTGCGTTCACGTGTTACTGTCAGGCTCAGTGCTGGTAGAGAGCGCCCTCTGCTGGAGCTGGATGAGGATTGCACTTTGCTCCCTTTTTTGTTTGCTCCATCTAAATACAATGAGCCGTTTTCTGTGTAATAAGCACATTCTTCACTTTAGAATGTGTGTTATCTTTTACATGTGAGGTTTGAGGCTGAAGTACACAAATGTTTTGTCCCAATTACCAATGAATAATCCATCAAATATAAATAATAGTGTTTAACATTTTACCATAAGCCTTATGTTGTGTTGGCAAGTAACCAGTATTTTTTTATTTTATTTATTTTTATTTCTTAGAACAAAGAAAATACTGTACGTTTTCAAGGAATTTGGTAAACAGAAGAATATTTATGTCCCAGTCTGTGGTCCATCAAAGCTGCACTGCCCGTGGAGAAGAAGCAAGGATCAACAACACTGAGCATTTCAGACTTTTTAACAGGTTTATTGACATGTGTATAGCGATTGTCTGTGCACCGGACAATTACAGAAGGATATGATATAAAATAATACAAAATAGCTGTACAAAACACAGATGTATTTAAAGGAATGCATTGTTAACTGTGAGGTTATCCGCTGTAGAATAAGTGTCCCCTACTCACTTGAGGAGGTTGAGGTTTTGCCATGTGGAATGAAGGTTAACTGATACTTTTAAATATACATGTATATAAAATGAAATAGTTAGGGAAGAGCTAATAATGTCACGGGTGGTATTATTATTATTATTATTACAACTGGACGCGATACTAAAAAAGTGACCGACTTTAATTTTCAGGTCTAGAAAACAAATAAAAGGAAATTGCATATGGACACGCGTCACCCTAAGAGGGATTAAATAAAGAACGCAAATGAGATGTAAAGAAAAATAAAAGTCGGGTCATAAGACATTTGTCAGGGTGCTGCAGCGGTTTTTCCATCCACATGCCAATGTGTTACATTAATTGCTGTTTATACTATCTTCAAAAGCAGGATTCACTGGATTTGGCGTGCTTAGTAAAAGGCAGCTGATCGAGATGGTTTCATTGCGTGATCCACGTATGCTGCAGTGAGACCTGTATGTGACTGATCCTGGACCGGCGGTGACCTATGCACTGCCCTCCTCTCTCCTGGAGCTTCCTTCAGGTCTTACCAGCTGTGACTGTGAAATCACTAATCCTGAGCTACAGTAATTATCAACACTGCGTCATTTGTCCACCACACTCTGTGAGGAGCTGAACTCCTGTATTTAGACTTCAAATGGAAAGCACAAGCTGATGTTTGCTGCCTTGAAGCATACCATGATGGGTCTAAACACAGCCGTGTGTTGATGTGGACATCTTTCTGCAGTGAACTGGTTTGGTGGTAAGTGTTAGCATAGTAGTACTGTTGTGGTATTTGATGGTTCTCATTCACAAACATCACACATCTATCAAGTATGAGGATTTTTTTTTTTTTTTTTTAGGCTCTCTGCCAAATTGACTCTCTTCCTTTACTGTCTTTGTTTTTTTGAGACGTCTTCCAGACAAAACTAATGCTCTGCAGTTCTGACAGCTGAGTACTCGGAAGACATCTGGGTCTGCATCAAACGCTCTCAGCACGAGTAACAGGTTGGCGATCCACCATGCAAAGTTTCCGTGTTAAGTGTGTAGTGTACATACTGTATGTGTACGTTCAGCACATGCAAGCTAGACACAATTTCCATGTGAGTGTGTATTGTCACTTATACGACTTCCATACTTGAGGCTATTATTGAAATCATCGGACTGCTTTGAGCTAGTTCACCAAGCTACACCATAATATTTAGTTACAAAAATAGTATCACAATATAGACCATTCAATATGAGCACCAGGGAAGGCTTAACATAGCCTGAGTATTTGGCTACATTCATTGTCTGGGCAATGTTTTTACGGTAGCAGTGTGTTAAGTGTGTTTGTTGGACACAGTGTTGGCAATATTTTCTCACTCACAAGCTCTCCTACATCTACCACACAAGAATATTCAGAAACATACAGAATTTGCTTACACTGAGTAACAGTTAACTAAAACCAAGTATCTGTTAGAAAAATAGTTGATTTTTTTTTCTTTTTTAAACACTGAACATCTAAAAGAATTCCTCCCACTCCCCAAAATAAATCCCTCCCCATTTCCTAACAAAATAGCTTTCTTTAAAACAAACAACTGAAAAAAGGTGTTTTCTTTTGAGGTTATGCAAGGTTAAACTTTTGACACTCCATCTTACTAACATGGACCCGGTTCAGCATATTCCAGTAACCAGAGGTGTGTTCACGTTAACTTAACAATGTACGATGGTCATGTGTGATGGCTACAGTGTTATTTCATTCTAAATGTTATCTTTCCTACCAGTGCTTGACACAGTGGATCACTCTCTGCATATTTGACTTGGATTCAGGGGAGCCGAGGATCAAACCACAAACCCAGGTGAACTTTGGCTAACGTGCTCCACCACCTGAGCCACTGTCTGCCAGCTCAATGGACCTAACGTGAGTATCAAAACAGATTCAGATTCTCAGCCTTTGGTTATTTTGTAATTACCCCATGAACATAAAATGGAATTGAACACACCTCTGGTTGAGCCCTTAACCTGGACTCCGTCTCTGCCTTGTTATGTTAACTGGCACTGGTACACCACTTGGCTAAAAACATAGCACAACATATACAGTAGCTTATCTATGAGAGTGCTATTATTGCTTTAGGGAGTTATGTAGTGGAGTTCACCCATTTCAATTCCCAGCCTTTGTTTATCCCTTGTCTGCATGTTAATCTGGATAAGAACGTGGCCTAGTCTGAACTGTTCCCTCCGGTGCTTCAATGCTAATCAAAGAGTCTTCAGGTTTCAGCAGCAGTGTAATTGTACACATCGGGTTTCGTTTATGGCAGGCGTGTGCTGGTCATTCCATTCAGTATGAATGCAGGAGAGTCGAATTTCAAATGATGGAGCAAATGATTTAAATCTAACACATGACGATGTGGTAGAGTGTAGGTGTGTCAGGTGCTGTCAAGGAGACGGAGCCTTTAACTCTTCACTGCTGCCATCCTGTCAGTCTCTATGAGGTAATGCTGCAGTGCTGCACCACTATGAACTACGGAAGCCCAAAGGGAGTGTTGGTGAAAAGTATATACTGTAGTTTTTTTACCCACCCATCGTTCTCATCTTATACCAATTAACAAGGACAGAAGGATAAACAAGACAAAGAACTCTTCAGCTCCGTGCAGTGTTCACTGACACGGTAGAATACTGACTGCGGAACACATGTGCTTTTACTCAGTCGCTTTGGTACATTTCCCAACTCATCCCTGGTATATGCAAAGTAAGTAAACACATAAAAATAACACTATTTGCAAAAACTACTGAGTCAGTACTTGTGAAAATGCTAATCAAAATATTAACCCTTTCAGTAGTTTTGACGACAATGGTTTTCATTATACACAGACAAGATCACATTCACAATTTTTCTGTCTCTGTAGTCGAATTGTTTTGACAGATTTTGTCAAAAAATAAATAACTGAAATGTGAAGAATTATAGTGAGTGTAAGGAGATTACAGTAAGTGTACATTGTTGAATTACTTGTTCGCTCTACAAAGTGGTGTTAATTAGATACTCCTCAGGGATCAATTTAGGGGGTAAGAAGATTCAATATAGAACTGGTATAATACATTCTGATCAAATACGTGATTAGTAAATCTAGGAATTAGCCGACAGTTGCATTAACTTCTCAGAACATTTGTTCATAATCGGCTTTGTTTTGACTAAATGACGATTTTTGAGCATTTTAATTCTGATCTGAGAAAAAGCACAAAAGCGACTGAGAAAAATGTAAAAATGACACTAAACACTCCTATTTAATTACCTTTCCATTCTGGTAAACGTTTGCAAAATGAATGAACCTCAGGCATCTTCCTGTTTCTGTAATAGTGGTTACTATGTTGTAGCGACTAGTCGATGGGGCCCTGGAAGATGAGCCGTGTCCAGCCGGGGTTGTTGAGGGCCGCGGAGCAGAAGGGGCAGACGGGTCTGAAGGCGTGGGTCCCGTGAGGGAGCGGGGTCTCGGCCCAGTACCTGGCCGTCTTCTCTGAACAGACGTGACCGCACGGCACAAAACCGTATGAAGGAGCGCCGGCGTCCACATACACGGCAGGTTCACAGCCCAGCCAAAGGGGCACATAGGGACCCACACTCCTGCACAGGGGACATTCTCGACGGGTGGTGGAGCCCTCGCCCTCTCGCGGCTCCTGCTCTACCGCAGATCTCTGACCCCAGTCATGACGCCCGTGGACATGGCCACAAGTGAGGTAGACCCAAGGCTGACGTTCTTCAAGGCTAGGGTAACAAATCAACATTTTTATATACAACACACAGTTTTTGAGAAACTTTTACAGTACTTTTGACATAAAGTATTAAAGCTGAAGAGCTTAACTTTTGTGATTTTTGTGTTGATTCTGCCTTTAACAGAAGTGATGCAACATTAGTATGCTGCGTACTTCATCTGAAAATGGGTTCTGTCAAGCAATATTATCAGAGCTGACTGAGGGAGCGCAGCACAGGGGCGGGTGGGGGCAAGAAGTCAACTGCTGAACGCCCAGATTTTTTTAAATGGTAGAATTCCCTTTTTTTTTATCTGCGATCTTTTTCAGTCATACTTCAACCTGTTTGCAACTGTGTCTCACTTAACTAGCACAATGTTGCCTCCATCTGTTATCTGATAAAAAACAAATCATGTGGCCTTGAGACAAGATCTAAAAACTGCTATATTGAGAAACACAGTGAGTTATGGGGAGCTGATAGCCTTAATCAGCATTGTGTGAACTAATTTGACAACCGTTTACATCTGACAGATACTTCAAAGTTAAGCACTACAGCTTTAATATTTTTGGCTACTGTGTGACCAAAGCACCTGTGGCTGCGTGGCAGGCTGGGGAAGGCCAGTGTGCTGAGGCCTACTGGACACTGGGGCCGGGACGCATTTAACTCCTGGCGAAGTGCCTCTAGGTGGCGCAGGGTGGGAGCACGCATGAGCCCCTCGCCTGTACGCCACAGCAGGGTGGCACCACACAGGTCGACAAGGGAACCATCTCGTAGTGCACTGCTCTCTCCCTCTGCCTGTTTACCAAAATCAGAAACAAACCTTTACAGGGTCACAAATCAACATGTAATGTAGTACAAAAAAAAGCGGTGACCCACCAGTTTGCCCCTGCTGGGTCCAGAGCGTGTTTCTCTCAGGGCGTAGACGTCACCACAGACGGAGATTTCTCTCCACAGTCCCTGTTTGGGATCCTCTGGAAAACCTTCAGGGTGCATCACTAGAACTCCGTTGGTAGTCAGACCATCCATGTGCCCATCTGGGTTTTTCCATTTGGTTGCTTTTTCCTGTGGTAGCACAGACATCACACCATTGTTTTATCTCATTAACACATAAAAATGTGGCGTTTTCATTTCATTTTGTCCAGACGAACACTTGCACTTCGTTTCAGGAGTAAACAGGGTGAAAACACATCATGTGAGGATCGGGTATAATAGGCATGTGTATGCTGCTGTAAACAGGAAGGTGATTCTCTTCTCAGCAGATGTAAAAACAATCACTGGTGAGAAGTTATGAGACCGACAATGTTCACAGTGGCCGATAAGAACCCATCGAGAAGTGAAAGCCGGTAACTTGATGTAACATTGTTTCAAAAGGTCTCCGTTTCTGCCCATCCAGACTATAATACAACCCTGAAGTGTTAAACCTGAAATTTAAACAGCAGCATTTTCAAACTCATCTGTTCTTGGGGATCTAAAACAACACAGTACTGTGGATAGCGGGTGAATCTGAAGCAGTTTTTATGTGTTTCTAAATGAAATCCAAGCAGTGTGGATGTAGCCATCACATAATAACACCTTGCTGTTGCAAGTGTTTGAAAACAGCTTCAACACTTATGCAAAAAATATACTCGTTAGGACACCTTTGCTGGTTTACATTAACAGTGCATTACTCACTCCTAGGAAGATATTTTTGGAGGAGTCAAAGCCTGCAGCATAAATCCGTGCGGTGTAGGGTGGGTTGCGTTCACACACAACTCTGCAGGCAAAGCGTGAGATCGTGCTTGGAGCGATGGAGGGGTCCTCCCCCTCTTTCCCCCCTCCCGATGTATCTGTCACCACAAAGTCGATGGGACTTTCTGTGGAGCGTCCTATCTGCAGGGGACAACAGAGAAATATTTTTTCGGGATGCTATTTAACATAGATAAAGATATATTCAGTGTACTGTACAATGAAGGTTGTGCCTTTCAATGCTGTACGTGACTTGAGTAAAAGGCACTTCCTCAGTGCCTTTTCCTCAAGTCAAAATAATCTGCTGATAGCAGAGATTGCATTGATGTAATTATATAACAGAATGGTTTCTAAGAAAAATAGCTGGTGGTCACAAATCTGGGATTATTATTATCATTGGTTTATGGCGTGAAGTACCTGAAACATGTCTGTGTTGTTGTCATGGCAGTACTCCACCACCACGGTCTGGTTGCGGGAGAGAGTGAAAGAAATGCTGTGCTGCCCCCTGCTGTGTACAGCCTGAAACCACAATAACAACAAGAAAAAAAGGATGAGTACCTCTTTCCATACACTTGACTGAAAGATGATTTATCATGAGAAAATAAAATGATTTAAGTAATGCAATGTTCTACAGTATATAAGACCTTGTTTAGACTGCAGCCCAAATCAAATCTGTAAGCATATCTGATCAGAATCTGATCTTCCTGACCAACCGTTTACATTATATATTGCAAGTGATCAGATCCATTCTGTGTGTATTGACATTGTCTAATCTAGTCTTCCACATGGATTTCTATAGTTACAGGCCATGCCCCGGAAAAACAAGTAGTCTGAACAAAATGCCTGTTTCTGTCGCAAATGGTTATGTGGAGCCGCGGCTCAAAAATTCTTCTGATTACAAGGAACCGATAGAAACCTAGGGACTGCCTAGTCGATCTGAAGCAATTGGTTAACACGCCTCCAATTAACTAACGTCTGTCCAGATCTACATCACTGTTGCCATTGTTATTGTTCGAATCGCACTACGAGTGACGCAGAGGACACCTTGAAATCCTGTCTGAGCAACCAAGACATTCAGATTGAAATGGATGTGTAAAAATCCAATCAGAATCACATTCAAAACCACCTCCGTATGTGGTTTGTATCAGCTTTGGGGAAAAAAATTGGATCTCATGTGTTCTTAGCTGTTCAGACTGCCAACAAATCTATCTAGATACAATCTGGATATGCTTAATATACAGATATGCAGTCTAAACAAGGCCTAATAGTAACATGTCACAATGATAATGTTTTTAAATCAAAATCACACTTACATGCAATTAGTGAGTGGCAAAGGCTGCAATTTAATTGTTATATGTTTTTAGATTGTTCTGTGTTTTATGGCAAATTAGGAATAACTGAAACAAATATAAGAAACAAGTCACATCTTTGATAACAGTTGTTAGAGAATAATAGCTAATATTTTAATGATATCTTATGTGGTAATACTTGTTTAATACTATGATACAGTAAATAGTGAACTACAGCGTGACTTGATAAACATAACGCACATCAAATTGCAATGGCAATACATGTCATGTTTTATTTACCCAAATAGTTCAGCCCTAGAAAAACCATGCACGCAGGCACACACACAGAATGTAGACAGACCACACATACAGCAGTTATCATACTTAGAAGCTTAGTCATCCTTCCTCTGGCCTGTTTAGGATAACGGGGAGTCACAGGAAGGAAACTAATGTTAAACACTGATAAAACATCCACCACGCACAGACACCACACATCACGTACCTTGCTGTCCTGTGGGGTGTTGAGGATGTGAACAGCACTGGGTTTAACACCGTTGGCCTTGGTCCTTCGGTACAAAGCGAAGCGACTCTTTCTGCGCCCCCGGTCGCCGCAAGGAAGAGAGCCATTGTACCTGCACAAAGACAAACGCAAACAAGCACCGGATGGAAATAAGACTCATGTACGTTAGATGTGGAGGCAACATTTTCAGGTTGCATTCATGATCTGCTTCTTGCTGGAAGACTAAAATAAAGGGATATATAAAATGCTGCCATGGACTTGATATACAACAGATTGTTATGAAATGAATTAAGGCAGCACACATGTGATTCACACTCAACTACAGACGATTGATGAAAAGGTCAGATGACCTCACTGAATCAGCCTGTACCCGAGGCTCATGCCTAGAGCATAAGAAGAGTTTGCTCATTGTCTTAGCCGTCTCAACAGAGGAAAGTATTTTCATCACGCAGCTTTGAAAAAAATGCTCTATTTGGGATTCTCAATGCTAGTTTGATGGTTTGTGTTTAATAAAATTAGCTACCAAACCTACCAATTTGACATTAGTTTGAAAATAAATAGAAAGCTGATCTTTCTTGTCATCTAAACGTGTATCCAATCACCTGACGAGACAATAAAAAGATTATTTAAAATTAGAAGAGATTAGTAAAAAAAAAAAACATAACAGAACTGTTATTTGTTGATTAATAGTTTGATAGATGGTTTTTCAGCATAATTCTGGCAGTCTTTGAAGCAATCTTTTTCCAATTATTCATGATAGATAATAGAACAGTTTTACACCACGGTTTGACACAAAAAGCAACCCTAATGCTTCAAATCACTGTTTTGTTAAAAAGTTTGCCCAAAGGGGTGTATTTTACTGTACTTCAAATTGTATTGAACAAAACAAGGCGTTAATGAAAAAAGCAGATATGTTGCCAAAACAAAACAACTAAACTTTAAAATGACACAGATTTTTATAAATTGTGACGGCAGTTAATAAGGTTTGAAAATCTGTCAAATGTTCAGTGCGTGCAGGGCAGACTGGCAGCAGAATGTTGTTGAAAGGATTAGGTATGAACTAAGTGGAAAAAAAACCTTAAAAACAACTTGATTTAAATGTGATTATCTATGGCGACACTCTTCTCACAGGAAGAGGACTGGGTCAGTAAAAGATGACTTGTGAGGACAGAGATCTAGGGGGGCCCGGGTAAAGGGCCAAAATCAGCTTAAAGAAAGAAAAAGGTGGAAAGGACCTTGCCAGAGACGGACAGAAAATCAGTCAGAAGAAAGAAAATAAATAAATGAATAATATTTAGCTTACGGCAGGCAAGGAAGATTAAGACAGAAAGGACAACATAAAGCAGGGGCTTGAAGGAAAAGGCTAGTTGAAGAGCATCTGCATGAAGTATGACTTGCTGAGCAGTCATGGTCTACATCACGCATGTGTGCACATCACCAAGCACAATATGAAATATTCACTCCTTCTGCCCCTCGACACTGGGTTTATTTTCGTTTAGGGCAAGTCCCCATGCTTTTGTAAAAGTCAGCACTCAGCAAAACAGCGATGGGCTGGCAGGGAGAGGACTGGCTGTAATACGGGGGAATGTGACAGTGTTAAGAGGCTGAGATAAACAGGTGTGGGAGCGATAAACAGAGACGAGAGGAAGGTGCATGTACACGGATGAGAGCGAGTCATTGGGTAGAGGTGAACTGAGTGTCGCTGCGCTACTCGAGAGGCCAGTGCTGTACATAGTGTCCGAGCTAACTACTGTAATGAGCAATGGCAGACAGTCACTGCAAAGATCACATGGCATGCAGTGAAGCAGCAATTGACCACATGGGGCATATGAAATCTGACAGAAACAAAGTCAAACCACACAAAACATGCCAGGACAATATGATCTCGGACAAGAGGTAGTAAAAAGAACAGCCTGTTCTGATGCTGCATCTGCTGCTCAGGTTACCTGCTGTATGCTCGGGGACAAATGATGGTCAAGGGTCTGCATCATAACAATTCCTACATTCAGTTATAACATAACCTATGTTATTATAATAACAGCAATGTTAACAGTTCAGTGTTTAAGAATTAGTGACATCTAATGATGAGACTGCAGACTGTAACAAACGTACGAACTCCTCTGCTCAATTCTTCCTTTCCCAAGTGCATCACTGAACTATGGTGGCCTTTGTCCACCAGAATGGGTGTGGCTCTTCTCTTTTATATCTGCTCAGTTTCCTGTAGAAACTTGCTATCAAAAATGGCAGCCTATGTAAAGCAAGAACCTTGATTGTACACTAAAACAAACAAAGCTAAGGGTAGTACTGTGCAAACATCACCAATAGATTTGTTGTTTTAGCAATGGTATAATGACCATACAGTAGAATTATTTCTGAATCACTATTGGAACACTACTATTATTTCATGTCAAAACATGTCTGCTGTGAAAAAGGTGTATTACATCAGGTTGATTGAAGATATACTTGAGCATTACATATGCATTACATATGTATTACAAAGATCACAGAATTTGACAGACATAAAAAACTCAAAAAAACTGATGGTGCCCAGAGACTTCTGTGTGTTGAATTTCTGCCAATGAACCCTCCACAACATAACACAGTGGACCTTTTTTGCTACTATTGAAAGTCCAGGGTGTAAGGATCAGTGACATATACAGTATAATGGTGAGACAGCAGATTGTGACAAATGGAGAACCCCACTGCTCACCTTTTTCTTTCCCAAGCACTTCAGGGAATTACTGAGGCCTCTACATACCAGAAAGGCTGTTGTTGTTCTTCCATTAAAAAAAAACCTACATACATACTGTATTAAAAGTAAAAAGAAACATTTCAGGTTCAAAACCATACAGAGGACACCTGTAACGGCCCATTAGCCGGTGACCACACACATGCGGGGCTACATTCATTACAGCTTACAAGTGAGCAAATACAAATGCATTTTCAAAGAGGCACTTTAAGCACACAACCTGTTTGATAGTTGCATGGCCAGACATCTAACACTGCCACTGCCATTGTATCTGCTGTGTGTTTGGTGACAAATGTAGGTCAAAGGCCTGAATCATAACAAATCCCACTGGTCCAGCTAAATAATAACCGATGTAATTAATGCTAATAACACAATATTCTTTCAGGTTCAAAACCACACAGAGGAAACTATGAACAGCCCACTAGCCTGTGGCCACCACACACACACATGACCAGAGGAAAACCACAATAGACTACAACTTAAAAGAGATAAAACACAGATGCATTATCTAACCTTTCAGAGAGACATGTTAAGTGTTATGCCACAAACTATACTGCACACCCATGTGTAAGTTGTAAGTTGTGTGGTAAAACAATATCTAAAATTGGCCTTTTCATTATTTCCTCAGCCTCTATGAGGATGCAAAGGACTGCTCTGTTCACAGAGTCAAATGTCGAGGAGGGCTAACTAATCAGTATTCTGATACAGGCAGGCTTCAGCCTCCTAACTCCATGTTCAGCCTGAGGGGAAGCAATAGGCCATTAGGTCAGTTATCTTTGGCATACACAGGAAGCACTGCATGACTCTGTCTGTGTGTGTGTGTTGTGTGGCATTTCTAGTCCCTGCAGTCCATGCACAGTGTAGAGGGGTGGAAATACTGTGGAAGCTGGTAGCTGTCATCAGCACATCCGGCCTACTGTGTGCTGCTGCTAGTGATGTGGAGGGGCTTTTACACCTCCTTCCCTCCTCCTCCTCCTCATTGGTATTGGCTGGTCATCTGAATGCAACGTTTTGGTAATTAATAAGAGACTAAATTGTGATGTGATGTGCAGGATGCATGTTTTACCAGCCCATAATACCCCCCTCTTCTTCCTCACTTTAAGCCATCGCAGACCCAGCATAGTATGACATCATTCGGATTTATCCAGCCCCCCCTACACCCCCCCACCACACACACACAACCATTGATGAAAAAGCGGCTACATCCGTATAGCCTCATGTACCACACAGCTGTGAGCAATGTACGTATTTTTAAATTAAACACATTATCCCACACCTACACAGACTGAGAGAAAATGTTTTTCTGTGGAATACAAAGTTAGTAACATCACAGTACATTAATTCAAATAGTAGCAGAGACGACAAATGAGCTAACTACTAATGTTTAAATCCAAAATAACCTACAGATGGGATTTATTCATGATAGTATAGAATTAAACCTGAATTCACACGTCTGTGGGTTTATTGTGCTGTAATGGTGCTACCACACATTTATGGTTGCTGCTGGAGGGTTTCCTCCATCCCACACATTTTTTTTTTTTTTTTTTTACTACAGCTGTAGGTTTTTAAATAAGACTTACCCCAAAATGACCAGCTCGCCATATTTCACCGGGTCTTTAACGGGTACATCATCATCGTCTCCGTCTTTTTTCGGTGAATTCATCAGACTGGACAGGTCCAGAAGAAGAGAAAATAAAAAAAGACGCGTCCAATGGCAATATAGTGGTGAGATAAAACAATGCTAACACACTCGGAACTGTGGAGAAGTGGCTCGGGTTGTATTCTATCAAAGTTTATTCACACTTAAGCAAAGTTTTACCGGACTTCTCGTTGCTTGTTTTAGAGTTTTAATCCCGTGAAGGGGCATCTTTTCATGGCTTTTGTGCCAATGTGTAGCTAGTTTGTGTCACGACAAATCTGTTCACTAGCATTAGGTACAACAACGGCGAACGGCAGGGAGTGGAGCATACCATTTGGTAGAGGGGTGGCCGTTCCACACACATGTTGGAATTGTTGGTAATATGGCCCCTGAAAAAAAGACAAATACGTGCTTGCTGCATTTATATCGTGGGATAAATAGTGCAATAGTGATTAGGGGAGATTAAAACAAAAATTCACGTTTCAATATACAAATTCACTTAAGCGAGGGCTCTCCCTTCGAACAAGAAATGGACGCAGCCCTGATGAGAGGCTTGCTCCCACTGCTAGAATGAAATGAGGAATTTTGAATTGCACTGCCCACATCATCCATTGGCATGTAGGGAAGTCCTGAGACATTTGAAGCAATAAAAAAGGATGTTTGGGTTTTATGTATGGAAAATATGTAGATTTGATCTCGTGGGTCCTTGGAGTCTGACGTGAATGGATGCTTGGAGGGGGTGTGGTATGGAAGCTGGGATATGGGTCAACATTGCGCCCCAGACGAGACATCTTTTTTCTTTTTTTTGTCTCCATTTCATCATTTCATATGGGAGTTGGGAGGTAGATATCTGTCTCTCTCTATCTCTCTCACTCACACACACACAAGTCTCCGCAGTTACTCTTCTCAGGACTATCATTGACTCCCATTTATCATTGACAGCCTAAATAAAGAACTATCCATAACCTCAACCCTAACAGTTAATGTCTAACCCTAACATTAACCTAACCATTATTCAAATATTTGAATTAAATTCAACCAGTTCCTCAGAAATTATATCTTCTGCCTCAGTAGGACCAGGTTTGGGTCTCAATGAGGACTAGTGGACCTGTTTGTGTCAGAAAATATCCCAAAAAATAAAGATGAGTGTGTCCTACACCTGATTGCTGACAACACTATGGCCACATGAGGGCAGTGCACTTCAGCTACAGAGTAAAAAAGAAGACTCCACCTTCACAGGATGAAGTTTGTGAAGTGAAGCGCTTCACATTAATTTGTGTGTCTTAACATCCACCTGCACATGCACCAGTCCAGGGAGTGGTGTGCAGAAACAGACCTCTTGTTATCACAGTTTCCCTTCTCACACCCTTGTTGTTATTCACTGTTGTTTAGTGAGACTGAGAGCAAGGCACGAGCTGCAGGATTTTTGGACTGAACCCAGATGTGAAGAGTCAGTTACAGAATCTGGAATGATATAGCCTTCTTTTTGATCTGGTGTGGAGCTGGTGTAACATGTAGCAGCTTGCTTGCAGTGTTAGGAACAGTGGCGCCATGTGTGGCAGTGATGGTTTGGCCCCGCTCACTATTGTGACTGAGTCACCGAAAAAATGTCCTTATGCAAAGTCACAAAAAGATAATGTGACAACTTCAAAGTGGAAAAACCCCACGTCCTCACCTTACCTTCATATTGTAGCCAAAAGTGTTGCAACGGCAAGACTACAGTATCTGTGACCCTGCAAGAGGTGATGACTCATGAATGGGCCTCAGTACGAACCAAACTTAACTACCACACCCCTTTTCAATGAATGACAGTCTGCTGCAGTCACAGAGTAACTGACTGACTCAGAGGGCTTTTTTTTTAATGTATCACACGAACGATCAACCCCCAGCAAACGGTGTAATTCATTTAAAAAGTAAAAACTGGATTGACCAGATGTGTGTGTGTGTGTGTGTGTGTGTGTGTTTTCTTTCTTTCTTTCTCACTCAGGGATTAAGGTCACACCCTCCTCTCTCTCTCTCTCTCTCTCTCTCTCTCTCTTCCTCTTTCTTTCTCTCTCTCTCTCTCTCTCTCTCTCTCTCAATCCCTTCCAGTTCTCTCTCCCTCTCATGCTCTTTTAAAAAAACAACAACTTTATTTAATCTGTCTGTCCCTGTTCTCATTTAGATGAAATTTAGCATTAATCTGGAAAACATGTTGGGCCTCCATCGTGCAGAATGAATCATCATCGCCATTATGTTTATGTCCATAATAACGAATGAGCAGGGCAAGGACCCAGTGTGGAATGTTAGAATTATTGACTAGTGTCACCAGGAATTTAAAAAATGTTATTATTTATTTTAATGTATGTTCTCTCCTTTATCTCCCCAGTTATTGCACAGTTTCAGTTGCAAAACTGTGGGAGGTTTCATCGCCTTGCTTAAGGATCCTTAGCAGAGCAGATGCTTGTTGTCAGAGAGAGGAAATCTGTTAATAAACCTCTTTTAAGAAACTGTCTCTTCCATCACATCACCCCACTGCCTAAATAGACATGGCAGCTTTTTTACAGAGGTGTCATCTGTTCTGTCAACCATACTCTCTCACAGTTAAAGTAATAGAGACAAAGATAAACATATGTATGTTAAAAAAAAAAGATAGACAGACACTGTAATGTAAAGACTAGGGCTGAACATTCTTTTGTAAGGATGAAAACTTTTAAGATATAAAGCATGTATGAGTTACACTTTTAGTTTGAATAGAAGATAGAACAGTCAAAAATAGACGGATTAAATTGCAGCCTTTGCGATTTGCTAATTGAATTATTTCAAATTGCTATTTGGATTTGAATATGTTTCATTGTTCAGTCTTGGTGATGAGTTTCTCATCAGTTTGTGCATACAGTATATAGCTGCTGCTGCTACTACATGTGACTGCTGTGCACAATGTATACAATTTTTCTATAGTTCAGCAGTGAGTTAACACTATCCTAAAATCTCCATTTATGGCATTTATGTCAGTGGCAAGGTTCAAATGCAGCCAAACTACAAAGGAATGTGTAACCTGTCTGTGGAGCATAATAGTCAACAACCTAGTTTTAATCACACAAGCTATCTTGGAACCATATTTGGTGAGCACACCACAGGTCAAATTCTATGCCTAATTGTGCACATGCTGAATGCATTACCCTGCTATCATTATGCAGCTTTTATCAGGCCGCACTTCAAGTCAAGAAAACAATGGAGAACATTCAGCAAATGATCATTCAGAGGTGGATGTTAGTGTAGAATATACACAAATATGGACTTTTGGGTTATGTACCAATACAACACAATCTGTATGTTCTCTGCTGCATCTGCATCTATATAAATGTATTCATAATTAATCAAAAGATGAATGAGTACACAATAAATCATTTAAATACAATTATTAATAACGACATGACACATGGGAAAACTCCCTTTTTAAACACATGTTGCCGTGATACTGCGAATGCTTTGGTATTTTGGCTCAGGAACCAGTTTCACATACCGTACACCATCAGACAGCTTCCATGATAAATGTGATTTCTGTTCTTTTACATGATTTACACCCAGGACATTAGTGTACATGTGATTTGAAGATGCTCTGGGCCCACTGCCTCAATACAATATGGATTCAGCCAACGATGATTTAAAAGATGAAACCAGATATTTAGTTGAAGAAAGAGGCAGTCAATTTGGACCACTTAGATGTGCTACAGCCATCTGCTGCGGAGTCTTTGTCAGAGTTGCCATAGAGACAAGAGCAAACAAAGAAACGGTATTTCTGTCATTTTGCAACCCCATCTCTCCTGTCTGTAGTTAAAGATTTGAGATAAACGACTCGAGCAAAACCTGAGACTTTTGGCTACGATGTGGAACAAAGAGGGTAACAACTGTTATTCCACTGTGAAACAAGGAACAGTCATGTCGTGGTATCATTTAATCTGTTGTATGTAAGCACTGCTGTGTGTTTTTGTGAGAACGTGTGGCCATGTTTGTCGCAGAAAGCCCTACCTGTGATACATGCTGTGTGTGTGTGTGTGTATGGGAATGCCACACTCTCTCTTGGCCTCCTTCATGTCATGGAGCCGCCATGATCTTGCAGATGGTTCAGCATATTACTATTCTCTGTGGGCACAACAGGCTCCACTCGAGGTTTTGGCTGCCTACCGGCTAGACTAATTGTATACACAAACAGGTTTGTTGCAAAACAAAGACAGTGAATGACCTTATCTGATTGTATGTATTTAACATCGGGGTTCCCAAACCCTGGGCTGGGGGCCGGTACCAAGTCTTGGGCTGGGCCAACCCAAGCCTAATAATCTTGTACACAAAGCAAGCCTGTGTTTTGTAATTTTCCGTTGGAATGTATTACATGTCACAAGGGAATACACATTAATTTGAAAGTACCAAAACAAAACAAGACTTCGCAGCTGAGCAGACATTAAAAACAGACTGTGCTCACACATAGTAACAGAACTAAGACTTGCTTACAAAGTGAGTGATTAATTTCCATGTGTTTTGTGCAGTGGTTAAGGTTAAATTATGCTTCTACTGTACTTTATATAACTTAACATGGCAATAATAGTAGATTGGTATCATCATCTCCGTAGCCTTCCCTCTTTCACAAGCTCGACAACTGCTGTCGTGAATCCTTGCTTTCCATGATATTGTTTACAGCCTCAAACACACACTCACAGGCATCTCATTTTTATAAATGCTGATTTTTATGAGATCACACGAGGATCAGGAGACAAGAAAGTCATGTGATCAACATATGGGGGGGTGGGGGGTTGGGGATGGACCAAATAAACTTGGTGCACATGTAACTGACAAGATAACCTTTGTTGTCTGTAAGCAGGGCAATGGATTATACAATATGTGTTACATTTTTATTTTTCTAAATTATTGACAGATCCATGCATGAACCAAACAGAACTCTGGGGGAACCCCCAACAAACTGTAATCTTCAGGGAAACATGACTCATTGTCCCAGTGTGGAATATGAAGCTGCACTTATAGATCATGCAGCTCAGATCCTGACTGGTGAGTGGAGACAATCGCTTTGAGCACACTGTGTCCTTTCTTCAAATCAGTAAAGCTCTGTGGAGCACCTGCCAGCAACCTGCCATACATGTTTGTGAGCAGAACACACACACACACACACACGCACACACACAGCTGAGCTATGCTGAGTTCCTCAGAGGAAAGCAGATGGTTCCTCAGACACGTCATTAATAAGAACCGGCGGTGAGGCTGCGTGTGTGTGGTTGGTTATTTTCGGATTTAGTGTTGTCCGTGATACAGGTATGAAAGTTGTATCAGTGACTATTTCTTATTATGTAGGTGTGTGGTTGCCAACAGGCACCAGGGAGAGAGATCGACATTTAGAATAATTGGCTCCCTGTTCAGTCTGACAGAATTCCTCAGCAGACCTATTAATAATTACACAATGTGTGAACGGCAATCTTAAACCTTGATTCAATGAGGTTTATTACGGCAGCTTTTAGAAGAATGGGTTATTTTATGCGTGCAATGCAGTGAGGAATTTCGTAAGTAAAGTGAGTAATAAAGTGAGATATAATTATTGATAATTTCAGTCCTATTGGCCATGCTCATATTCAAGGCAGCCACGCATTTCAAGATCCGTTTCTCAGTTTCACTGTAATTACAGAGCTGTTTGACAGACATGTAATTTACCACAGAATAACAATACTTAAACCATGTCCTAACTGCTTTGTTTTAGACTCAGGCCACAGTGCATTGTACTCATCCCCACTTCGCTATTCTGCTAATGTTATTTTTTATATCTCATTGTGTCCATCTGCTGCTGTGGTGGCGTGCCATGTGTCACACAGGAAGGTTGCAGCATATGTCACTTCCTGTCACAAACGAGAGCGCTGCTCAGAATCTTTCCAGCAGTTTAGATCGAAAAAGACAAAACCCTTCTATGAATTAAAACGCTTAGTTCCTTTTCAGATGATTTTTATCTGCTGACTTTTTGTTTAACAATTTTATCTAGAATTGTGGCCACGATTCTTGCTTAATTCCTGTAACTACAGCAGCAAATCTTAGCTCACAGTTGAAAGATGTTGAACATCATAAGCAGAACTGGAAATATGTGTCACAGGCCAAAGCAATTTACAGTTCCTTCAGTTGCTTTTATTTACACGTTTGATTGAGCAATTGTTGTGTGGAGGTTGTGTTTTCTTTTAAAAAAAAGGTATAAAAAAGCTCCACTTTCAATGTACAGCCTCCCATTAATTACACCTCCTAGCCTGAATTATTGCTGCTCACTTCCCTCCCACTGAAGAACTTCTCCACCAAATGCAAACACAGGCCTCAGGCTCCCTATAATTATTAGCACATTGTCGAAGGCGGAGGGAAATGCAACGTGCAGCAGACTCAGAGGAGCTCACAACTGCCTGGAAGCTGAATGTCACAGTGCAGGCTACTTTTACAACACTGTTTAAATGGGCCCCATGACAACCGAGACCCTGAGACTCTCTGTGTTGTATAGCTATGGCGGTTACGCACTGCTGAGGTCCATTTGTGCATGTCAGTAGTGGATGTTGCCCACAGGAAATTGCAGATATTTAACCTAAAGATGGAGGTTTAGAAAAATAAATAAAAATAGGCTTGATGACATATATAATTTTGATGAACTGAACAATCATTGGTAGATTAAGATTAGACACAATGGTGTGTCAGAATATTTTGTGGCCCTGCTTCCCATAAAAAGTGAAGGATGCTCTTATCCTTGGGTAGAAAATACCAAGTGGTACTGACTAGGTGTAAAATGGTGGATTATGAGCTAAAGAAAATCCTACTCTGAACACAGATGACTATGGATTATTTTCTAATTCATCTTGATTAATTAAAAAGTAAATATAGTATGCAGTATACTGCAAATGCCAACACACAGATGTACTGTACATGGACCCGGTACCAGAATGCACACACTGTTAACAGATGGTTTTCTTAGAAAGCACATGTTGGAGGATTATCTGTTTAATTTTGTACACATTATGTCAAATGTATTAAATACATTAATATATGATGCCATTCACATGCATTAATGTTATAATGCACATTGTCTGCATTCGATGGTTTCCTGGGTTGCTGAATAAAGAACTGAAGTGAGATTAAAGTCAGAGGAACGCCCCAGTAAACAAAAGACAGAGGAACTGCCAATGAGCTCTGTTTAAACGTATTGTTTGAAAGCAACCCGTTTAAAAGCGTACAATAGTCCGGTCCGCCCCCACCCAGCCCAAACACAATGGCAAAGCTTGGGGCTAAAACTGAACGTGAAAGAAAACTAAGCACTTCTGCTTAGGGCTTTTCATTCAAGTCCAACACGTCTGTAGCAGCTTTCACTTGGCGACTAGTCACAGGAAACGCAAGTGAGTCACATTGGAAACCCTGGTGTGACTGCTGACAGTGATGATGCTGAGGAAGGAACTGAAAGACGTTGCATCATTGGAAGGTCATTGAGGAGGACTGGAAAGGCATGACTACACCTCAGAGTGAGCACTTGAAAGTGACCTTGGCAGTAACTCACTCAGGAATATGTAAATGGGTATATATATATATATTTTTTTTTTTATATATATATACAAACAGTTTAATTAAAATAATTCCACCTGATTAAAACTGAGATTAAGTGTATTAAGCTCCACAAGACTCTCAAGTGTATATCAGTATAGCAGGGGTCAGATCTGGTTCAGATCACAGCTGCAAACAGGTTGCAGTATGGCTAAACGTTTGATAGAGTAAACACTTCTTGTCCCCGCCCGCCCCTGTGTTGCTATATACACACACAAGTGCTCCCTCAGTGAGGTCTGATAGTATTACATGACAGAGCCTGTTTTCAGCATGCAAATAACATAACATTATTTATGCTCATGAAGAACAAACAGGGGCAGAATAACATCATCATCAACAACGGAAATCACCATATCTCACCCACAGCAGCTTTGAATAATAGAAACAATATAGACTATTGAGCAGTGCCTTTTAAGTGAGAGTCACAGGTGAGTCTGGCAGCATTCGACACCAGCCACTGTGTATGTGCTGCTGAGTGCAGTGACAGCTGTACAAGAGGCCTGTGACAGGTGCTGCATGTTCCGATGGCTCAGTGCTGACATTAAATAACTTCAAAGTGCTCCCTTTCCTCCGATTGAGAAACGGTTCCATGCTTATACTATAGATTTTACTTTGGAATCCACAAAGGACAAATCATAAGCAAAAAAACAAGCTGATACATGTCACTGCTGAGGCACTGCCCTTGACTGTTCAAATACAGTGGTTTTGGTACAATGGTGCACTCTGAAAATGCAGGAGATTCCTGGAACTGCGGCTGCTGATTCACATGGCATTGACTTGAATGTGACAGCCAGTTTCAGGAGAGATAATAGGCGGCTGGATTTGTGTGTCTGAGTTTATCTGCCTGTCCCCTGTCCTTCATGCCGGACACAGCTTTCAGCACAGCAACAGGTCAAACTTCAGATCAACAGCCACTGAGCAAACAGCACATGGGCAAACACAGCAAAAAAAGAAAGAAAAAGAGATAGAGCATTCCAGCACTGACATTCCTGGACTGTAACTCTCCTGAAAACACAGCCTGAGCATCAGCTTTAGGGGAAATCTAATGTTTCTGGTCATTATTACCTATTATTACTCAGCACATCAAGTCAGATAAACAAAAAAACATACTGATGGGATTAGGATTTCACCTGTGTGTTCATGTTTAAGGCACAACCTGACATTTTGAAAACCAGCATCCATGACAACTGTTTTATATTACACACTTCCTGACTTTGCAGTGATGTCACTACCTGTAGTTCTCACCCTCCTCTTACCACATGTCACCAGACACACACTGACCCATATACTCCTTTTCCAGTATGTGTCTTTCTTAATGACTTGGAAACACATGAATCCCAATACTAAATTACAACATAATTACCACAAAGTCACCCTAAACTCACTGGTTACAGCAGCATGAAGTAGGAGACCAGTCCTGTTAGGTATAACTTATATTCACCAATTCTAGACCAGGACGTAGGATTTTTATTAGTTAAATATGACTACAATATGAATTTTGATGTGGAGGAAACATGTCACTTCCTGCTTTCTAAAGCAGACTCTTACCACTTCACCTCTGAGTGTAGTCTTGTTTAAACATGTGCAGTTACACATTACCAGAATGGACTCTGTGTTCGGTTTCTTCCTAAAACGTAGATGTTAGTTAGTTGAGCTTTTACAATCTATAACATGTGTATTATTATTTGTTGCACAATACCAAGAGTCCCAGGTTGAGTCAGTGCCCTGATGGACAAAGTGATACTTTTGAGACTTTCGACAAAGCGTGGTTTACCTGACAATCACTACCCTGAAACCAAAGAAGTCATCATTTATTCAGAGCTGATGACACACGCTCGGAGTGAGTGTGCATGTGCAGAGAGGAAGCAGGCCGAGGATCACTTCACTTCAGTTTGCTCAAACTAGTCCTTCTTTCAACCATCATAATGCTCTGAACTCTCACTTCCTCTTTCAACCGCTCAAGGAAATATTACTTTTGATACGCTTGAAACCTCCGCAGCTGCTTAGTGAAAAGGCGTCACTTCTGTACTGATCTGGATATATTTTTTTATTATTTCATTAGCAGAAAAATAAAGCAGCAAAAATAATAATGAAAAGAGCAGTAACTATGAACAATCAACAGAAGGCTGGTGTGTGTGTGTGTGTGTGTGTGTGTGTGTGTACAGGCGGGCGATGATGGGCAAAAAAAGAGAAGATGAAGAAGTCATTGAAGCACCTACACAGGAGGAGGGTGGGGGTTAGGAAATGTGTAAACACTCGCTGGAGTCCAAATGTCAGTCACAGAAAATGAAAACGTGCACAGCCAGCTCGTTGGTCTCCCTCCCCACCCTAACCAACCTCTCAAAGTGCAAACTCAGCGTTTGACAATACCTTCTGTTGTAGTCACTGTCTTGCTTGTGGGGCATTTGTAAACCCCTCCTAAGGCAGCTGAAACTACAAATACTCTAGAGTAACGGAAACTCTGAGAGGACAAAAAAAAAAAGAGGCAGTCGTAAAAATAATAAGACTAGTGGTAACAGGTTCAGACCCTGAAACAACAAAAATATATATCCATATCACAGTGTGTGTGTATGTGTGTGTGTGTGAGTGAATATCCAGCGTCCACATAGTGTCTTTGAATCAAACCACAGTAGACACAATGGATGTGATCACTACACAGAAAATTAGAACTAACATGTTTCCTCATTCATCCCAGTACAATCAATAATGAAGTAATCCTGACAAGGTCCGAACATATCGTTAATACACATTCTTACACATTGCAGAGGCAGTTTTTGCCATGAAAGTGATATGCTGATGCTATTGGCGATGGTTTCTGGACTTTTCCCCCATCCTTTGGATATGTAGCTGGGTCATGAGAATACTGAATGAGAGCTTAGCAGGGGCAAAACTAAACAGGTGTGTGTGTCCCAGTGTCCCCATAACAAAATTATACACAAAAGAGGAAAGGAAAGAACTTGCAGTAAGAGCTCAAAATTAGGCTTATTGTATATTTAAAAAGTACTGATTATACAGAATCTGAACCAAAGCAAAACTAGAAGAAACTAATAAGGAAAACCAGGAGTAAAACAATTGTTTAAATGAAATCTGGGATTATAGAGAAGTCATAATTACCAAAAAGAAAAAGAAAAATATAATCACTCTCTTTGATATACACTCAGCAGAGAGGTTGTGGTATTAATTGCTTCAGATTGTATTTTTTTTTTGTATCTTATTTTCATTCTCAGCTACTTTTGTTGCCTCCAAGTGTCCAGGCTGGTGAGAGGGACAAACATTAAGATTTGTAGTTTGAGGTGAGCCAGGTGAGACCCTCATATAGTCCATCCCCTGTTGTTGCACATGAGGGTTGAACGTACCAATTCCTATCTCTGATACGGGTCAGGCCCAGCTTCTCCTGGATCTCGTGGGGTTTCATGGCATCTGGGAGGTCTTGTTTGTTGGCAAAGATCAGGATGATGGCATCCCTCATCTCTCGGTCATTGATGATCCGGTGGAGCTCCTGCCTCGCCTCGTCGATCCTGTCCCTGTCGGCACAGTCCACCACAAAAATCAGGCCCTGGGTGCCCGTGTAGTAATGTCTCCAAAGAGGTCTGATCTTGTCCTGTCCCCCCACGTCCCACACGTTGAACTTCACATTCTTATAGGTGACGGTCTCCACGTTGAAACCAACCGTGGGGATAGTGGTGACTGACTGTCCCAGCTTCAACTTGTACAGAATGGTGGTTTTACCAGCAGCATCAAGTCCAAGCATCAATATTCTCATCTCCTTGTTGCCAAAGATCTTTGACAGTAATTTCCCCATCTTGTTTTCTGTGCATAAATACTTTTCTTCGACAATTAGAAAAGACAAGTTCTCTGATAACAACAAAAAAGTTGTCTTTCAACACAACTGTTAGAGGTTACAGTTTAGGTGTGTGCTAGACGCCAACCATGTGATGGCGTGAAGTGTCAATGTTCAAAAGGCGCTGGCTTTCAAGTTTGTTCAGTGAATCAACAGAGAGGTACAGTTAACCTGTTCTGTGCTGGTCTGGTCTGACCTGAGGTGGTGTCTGTCAGTGGGAGCAGTATGTATGGAGCCCTCGCAGAGTTGGGTGGGGATTTATTTTCATGATCCTCCAATGTAAGGCAAAAGAATAAATCACATCCCCTTGTTTTAAAGCAGCTGTCAGGCACACATTTTCTTCACCCGCCGCATTTCAAGTCTGATTTCTCCTTCAGTATCTAGCTGCTGTAGCTTCATACAAACAGGCCCAGTCCGAGCCCGGGGTTCCCACTTCCTCCTTGGCAGCCGGCGCTCCACACTTGCCTTCAGTCAGTTCCCAGTCGATGACTACTACGGCACGGTGATTTTTTTCTCAAGAAAACACATCGAATCCGAGCTGCCCGGTCCGTTATTGCGCCGGGACATCCACAGGAAGAGCGCTCAAAAGGGTCATTGATTCATCCGACTTTCTTCTCTTCCCCCTGTGATACAAGAGCGGTCCCAGAGAAGGGAGGGGTGTTAATACAGACAACAACTTTGAATCCGGAAAAAAAAAATCGCTGTGCGGACGGAAAAGAAAAGAAACGGAATAAAAAACACAGAGTGCGGATTGACTACCTGCTTTTGCGGCGATCTCCCCCCAGTCCCCGGGCCGTTTCTCCCCGCTCTTGCCGCTCTCTGTCTCTCTTCCTCTCTGCTGCCGTTCAGTCGAGCTGTAGCGGTGCTGTGTTACCGGAAAAGGTGCGGACCCAGATCAGCCGCCACTTCCTCTACACTACTCACACACGCTGGTGATGCGTTTACGGGCTCGTTATGAGCTCCGACAATTGACCACATTTAAGTTACACTTTGGCCTGGAATGTTTTGCTTTAATAGTTTTTATCGAAAATTTCATTAATTATTGTGTGTTTGAATCTCTTTACAAGTGAGACTGAGCCAAGACTTCAGCTGAGCCTTCCGGTTAGCCTTCCATTAAAGGGGCAGTCTGTAATATTAAGGGTTTATTGGCACAAATTGAATATGCTACCCAATAGTGTGTGAGTTTCACCATTAGATGTCATTCAGTGTGTTTACTTGCAAGTTGTAGGTCTTATTTTGTCATGTAAACATATTACTCCAACTAAAATCAAGCTTGTCTTAATCAGACTAACATACCTGGATAATAGATAGATAGATAGATAGATACTTTATTCATCTCACAGAGAAATTCACAAAGGCGACGATTCATAGTCAGATTACTGCTGCGTGTACAGCAGGTACACAACAAACAGAACCACAGCATGATCCATCTCACTGTTCGCTGTTTGTTTTTCTGTGACATAAAGGCCAACAGGAAACTTATTCAATACGCACTAGCTTATAGAGAGATACAGCGCCACCTATAGAGGTGGAGTCAGACGTACACATACGTAAATCGACTTTCTCCTCCGCATGTATATTCAGACTCTGCAAGTTGTCTGATTGCCTGTCTTAGTCAGACTATGTTAACGTACTGAGTATATACTTTATGCATATGTGCAGAGGGGAGTGTGACGTGATGGTGTGCGTGGACCCTATAAGGACAACTGTGAGCACACCTCCAGTGTGAGTCTGTGTCCCTAAGCACTGACTGCACATAACAGTGAGAAAATCACACACCAGCTATGGAGGGGCCTGGGTCAGTGGAAGAGGACGATCATGTCGCTGACAACAGTGTCCTCCAGCCCCAAGACATCAACTGAATAAAACCAGGCTAAGGCTGTAACTCTGAGGGAGATTAACACGCTTGTAGTACACTTCAAGTGGAGGAGATGCCACCGTTCAACTGTGGAGTTTCTTACTCTTAAAATGAAAGAATTACATAAATTACAAAAAAAGCTATATGTAACAAAAATTGTCAGTAATTACTGTTTACCACCATCTCTGTATTTTAACATATTTTTATGAGGTTCTCAAAATTAAAGTTGTAACAAAAATCTTGTTATTGGTGTTTGTGTGGTGAGCATGAGTGAAATTGCACTTTTTCTTTGCCTTCATTTGCCTCATCTCAAAATATCAAACTAGTTGTGTTTACAGAGGGAACATTTGGAAAAATTGCTCCAAATCTTAATTTTCTCAACTTTGACCTGCCCTTATAGAATGTCCTTGCACATATTTCATTTAAAATGCACACACTGACACCTGTTTAGTAGTTATTGTATGTTGTATTTTTTACTTCTTTCAATCTTATTTATCCTATATTATGCCAACATTTTACTTCTGTTTTTATTTCGACTCTTATTTGTTTACTTATCACTTTTTGCCGCTGTCTATTTGAATCCCCCCATTGGGAAGTGTACATCTTATGTACACTTCCCAATGGGGGGATAAGATGTACACTTCCCAATGGGGGGATTCAAATAGACACCCCAATCTTATCTTCCCAATCTTATCTTATCTTTCCCATCTTATCTTATCTTATCTTTTATGATTCGGTGATTTTTTTTATTATTTGAATAACATACACAGTTGGAAAAAATGGCTGTCCTTTATCTGTAGTTGTGAAATCTTTTTATGATTTTTATGATGATTTATAATTAATATAATTTTCAGTGAACTTTGCTAAGAAAGTAAAATCAAGACTGACTGATATTTAATTTTTGGGTTAATTCTTAATTTGATCTTGGGGAGAAAACATTTCTCATATTGATATGTACATGTTTTAGTCTTGACTTTTTTTTATCAACCTGCCTTGGTTTTGGTCTTGACTCAATCCCACTCCTCAAAGGTTTTAGATTGGTGTGTTCATAATTACAAAACTACAGTGAAATCCACACTTCTTACAACGTGGGACACCGCATGGCAAACTAATGCACTCTTGGCTGAAATTTAAGAATTCCAGCTGCACCTGAAGGCATCATACGCCATTTCGCATGCGCGCTGATGTTTCAGGTCGGCCCCATTAGCTGCTGTTGACGCCATTTGAGCTTTCTGTGTGTATTAGTCACTTCTAGGTTTACATGTGGTTCGGGAAATACACGCCGATGTGTACATTTGAAACACATGTTAAGGTTTGGCTAAGTTAGTCACTTCATGAGGGGGTTTCTGTCGGCCTTTACCTCGAGTCTGAACATTCATTCAAAACGGTTCCTGAATGATCAGTCAGTGACGTGGAGGTTGAGAGTGAGTGGGACGGGTACTATTGTGTTTAATGTCGGAAGCACACACACCTACTTATTTAAACAGGCTAATGTCAGGATCCTATGTGTAAAAATAAATATTGAGAATATTTAAAGTGAATGTATCAAATGTAATGAATTAAGTGATTTAGCTTGGTTTGGTAGGTGAACTTCTATATCCCCTATAAACACCTTGCAAAGTCACCAATTATTGTTAAATCCAATGTTTCTGTATATATTCATATGCAGAACAATTTAGCTCTTATTTTTATTTCCATTCATTATTTCTACCTTTCAAGTTGTTCTAAGAACTTATCACCCACACGCGCGCGCACATACACTAAGGTTGGCGCGCGGAGCACTGAGCATGCGCATATTTTACCTCCGAGCTTCCTCGAAGTTGATAAGAATGGTGTCCGTAACGCGGCTGGCTGTTGAAGGGTAGACAAAGTGACTTCGAAAGCTCCACGCAACTCTGCAAGACCGACCAAAACATTTCATGGAAGACACCGGTAAGATTCAAAAAAGGATTATTGCTCATATAATTAGTATAGACTCAGCAGAAATATTGCAATTCCGATAATTGTCGACGCTTGCTATCTCACTAGCTACCGTTAGCCGTCTAGCTAACGTGGACAAGCCGATGGTGCAGTCTATTTACTGGAGACGATGGGAAATACCTGTAACAGTTGTGGTTGTACTAGGTTTGTTTTTACCCTTCAGGTTTACGTATCTTGAGTAATACAACCAAACATGTCCCTAAATTGGTATTTGCCCGAGGTTATGTCCGTAACTCGAAGTTTATTGTCCGCTAGTGGCATACTAAGGCCAACATGGTCGCGCTTCGCTAGATGGCAGGAAATAGATGGGAGTTGAGGCCTAACTTGTGTTTGAACTTTGACCATGCAAACAATCTACCAGGTGAAAGAAAATGCAACAAGGCCGTAAGCTATCATTTATCCAATTTGACGCTACATAAATGCTCGATTGGCCCCTTGTCACTTTGTTAAGGAGATAGACGTAGTGTTGTCTAAGAACCCGATCACGTGTGTGTATTAGTTTTAGTTGCTAAATTGAGATTTAAGCTAAAGCTGGTATCCGATTAATGGTAGAACAAGGAAGTGTCCTGTTGCACCACCCGATGCTTCTTCTGGGGGGATCTTTTGGTTTAAAGCTGGTAAAAGTGAAGTTTGTAAGGGAGCGCAATCGTATGAGTACCACAGGCGAATTTAGATAACGAAGTTCAAGTTACAAAACATTTAGTCACATGTCGAGAACATAATCAAATATAGTTGCTTTTTAGAAATTCCGAAATAAAAAATTTTCCTAGTTCTAAATGTTTTGGTAATTTTATCCAAATTCTGTGTTTGATGTGGTGCTGCATATCCAGTTTCATTATAACATTTGGGGAAAATATTAGCTTGTTGTAAATGCCTAACAACTCATAAATGTATACATTTTAACTGTATGAGAAATAGTAACATTTAATGTGCTTTTAATGTATATTAGACCTTTAGTAACAAACTATTCTACTTTTCAACAGGCCCACACCTCCCAGACAAAACAATTACTGGAATGCTGGACAGTGAGTCCCCTGCCATGGAGAGCAACGGGGATGCTTTTCTTCCTGAACTTCCTGTTCTAGACCAAGCTGGTGGTGACTGGTCCATGAGCCATGTTGCTCCAGAACCACCCACAACCATCTTGCCCGAGGAATCTGACACCTCTCAAGATGTTCAGCAACCTGCTCTGGAAATGAATTCTGTGGAGAAGGCTGTGGAGCAATTTCAACTTGCCAGTGCTCAGCTTTTCCAAGAGGTTCAGCCACCACAGCCCACAGAAGAAGCAGCAGCAGCAGCACCAGCACCAGCACAGCCATCAGAATGCAACGCAGAGGCTATGGACTCAGAGCAACCCATTCAGGAGATGAGTGTAGAGCCTGATGCTGCTGTACAAGATGGCAGTCAAGGTAATATATGTAGTGGGTGTTCACTTCATTAAAGGCTATGAACATTGATTTGGTTCAGTTATGTAATCCTACAAAATACTCTAAATTATGTTACGGATACATAACGCGCAAGCATACACATGATGCAATGTGCAATAATCTGACAACTACATTTGTTATTTAAATAATGCATGGTCTTCTAGTTTCTGGCAGGCTGTCAGTTTTTGGCATGAAATCAAATTCTAGGAGCATGCTTTGTCTACACCTGTACTGAATGGGACTTATTGATGGCTGATTTACTACTCTAGATCTGACTGAGGCACCACAAGCTACAGAGGACGGCATGGAGCTGGAAGAACAATCCAAAGAGACAACAGATGAATCAACAGTTCCTGCAGAGCCAGAGCTTCCCAGTGAATTTGACAAACTCTTTAAAGGTTGTGAGGAGAGCCCAGAGGACTTCAATGGTTGGGTGTACCTGCTGCAGTATGTGGAGCAAGAGGTTAGACAAATCAATTATTGCAGAAAGTGTAATTAAAATCTTTCTAAAATGTAACTGATGCAACATTTTTGATTAAATTATATTGATCCATTTACTGTTCTCTTCTTGTTGCAGAATGTCCTTACAGCTGTAAGAAAAGCATTTGATGTATTCCTGCTTCGCTATCCATACTGCTATGGCTATTGGAAGAAGTATGCTGATATAGAGAAAAAGCATGTCAATGTACAGGTTGCAGAAGAGGTACACATACATTTCTTATTGTTTTACATTTTTTGCCTTCAATGAATGTTGACTGAAGGAATAAATCTGCTCAGGCATTGTCCTGTTACATCATTGTAGTTGTGATGTGATGCTCATCTTGTCCCAGTCATTGACATGCTCATGTGTTCTTTTTCTACCCTAGGTGTACAGAAGAGGTTTGCAGGCAATCCCTCTCAGTGTGGACCTGTGGCTGCACTACCTGACCTTCATTAAGGAGAACTCTGATCCTAATGACTCGGACACTGAGGGACACATTCGAGCGTGAGTAAAAGGCACATTCTGTCTGACGGCTAAAATCTATTAGGCCCTGGTTTTGTGTTAGTCCCAAAACGCCACCAACATGTCTTTAAATGTTATACTTTGAATTAGAAAACAAATTGTTATTTACATTCTTTTCTTTGTTTTCTTATTAGTGCCTATGAACAGTCGGTTCTTGCAGCAGGCACAGATTTTCGCTCGGACCGTCTGTGGGAGTCATTCATCAACTGGGAGACAGAGCAGCAGAAGCTGGCAAACGTCACTGCCATCTATGATCGCGTCTTAGGAATCCCAACCCAGCTATACTCCCAGCACTTTCAGAAGTAAGGGGAAAACATGTGGATATGACTCTTAATTACCAATTAAGTGTAATAGTGCATCATTTGATAGTCTTTTTCAAACTTTTCAAACTCTGCAGGTTCAAAGATCATGTACAGAACAACAACCCCAAACACTTTCTCTCAGAGGATGAGTTTGTTCGACTGAGACTTGAGCTCTCTAAAGCCAGCCTTTTGTCAATGGTCAGCAATGAAGACGAGACACCTGCTGTCCAGGAGGAGCTACCATCGGGAATAGAGGATCTTACAGATCCTGCTAAGGTAGAAATCCAACTTTCAGTCCGACGGGGGTGACATATTTAACAAAGATTGCTGACAGGGTTTACCAGGAGCGTACCACTTCTCCATTATGTAATGGGTAGAAAAATTGATCAGGTTTGAAGGGGTGTTTTTATGTCAGCAGCCAAGCCAATGAATACCAGGGGGGATTCAAGTTGGCATCCAGTCAGGCACTCGTCTTAAAACTAAAAGGATCACCTGAGGCCCCTTGACCCCAGCACCTGCACCCAGAGGCTGATATGCAGAGTGCATACATACTCTTCCCCTCTTCATGGTGATGTAAATCCTTGGCTGAAGGACTAGTAGTTTTTACATCAAGTGGAGAATATTAAATTCACATTGGGTGTTGAAGGCATTTTTTTGTGTGTTTTATTTAGAGAGTGACGGAGATCGAGAACATGCGCCACAAAGTGATTGAGGTTCGGCAGGAAGTATTCAACCACAACGAACACGAAGTCAGCAAGCGCTGGGCCTTTGAGGAAGGGGTATGTTTGCACTTTTCCTTCACCAGAGTAATTTGTTGGGAATTGGTTTTGGTTTTTACTCTTTGACATTTATTCCTGTCTGTTTAGATTAAAAGACCATACTTCCACGTCAAAGCCTTGGAGAAGACCCAGCTAAGCAACTGGAAGGAGTACCTGGACTTTGAGGTTGAAAATGGGACTCCGGAGCGTGTGGTTGTTCTTTTTGAACGCTGCCTGATTGCCTGTGCTCTCTACGAGGAGTTCTGGACCAAGGTAATGTCACTGTTAGCCTCTCACTCACTCCTGCTTCTTCCCTGCACTTCCCCCCATCAACGATGATAATCACAACGACACAGTAAATCGTCCTGCACTCTCTTTGCGTGTAACGTTGATATGTGACTGTATCTGTTGTATTAGGGGATGGCCAGCTTGCCACACAAGATTTGACTGCAGCATTTGCCAACTACTACGTTGCATCTTCTTCGTCTCCCACTACCTTACAGAAACTTATCTAATTGGTTCCATGAAGGTGCTGATGGGTTTACACAGAAAATTTCTAAAAACGATCTTGTCAATGAAGAAATTCAGTGCGCCTGTCAACTGGAAATGTAGGTTTAAAATGTGTTGTCTATTTTGCCTCTCTCTTTCTCCTCTGTTCTCTTTCTCCCTTCTCTCTCTGCCTTCTTCCAACTTTCGCTTTCTCTTTCACTCTGAAGTATGCAAAATATCTAGAGAGCTACAGCACTGAATGTGTGAGACATGTCTACAAGAAGGCGTGCACCCTCCATTTGCCCAAAAAACCAGCCATCCACCTGCTTTGGGCAGCCTTTGAGGAGCAGCAAGGTGGGTGACACCTTCACTTCTATATTGAACGCACCAATATCAATTGGAGCCTAACGTGCATAATGACACTTCCAAAAATACCTGATATGTTACTTGGGGACAGCCATGTTCAAAGGTTTCTGTTCGTCTTTGCCTAGGCAATGCCGAGGAAGCTCGAGAAATCCTGAAGTCCTTGGAGGTGACGGTCCCAGGTCTAGCTATGGTGCGCCTTCGGAGGGTCAGTCTGGAGCGTCGCCATGGTAACTTGGAGGAAGCAGAGGTGCTGTTACGGGAGGCCATGGAGTCTGCAAAGAATACCACTGAGGCATCGTTCTACGCTGTGAAGCTGGCAAGGCATCTGATGAAGGTGCAGAAAAGTGTGAGCAAAGCAAGAACGGTACTGCTGGATGCTATCGAAAAAGACCAGGTAAGGAAATGGTTGACCAACTTCACACACGAGTTGTCGACATTTAGAGCCGTTTGAGGCGGCTAACAATAAATTCACAAGTTAGTTAAGTGTAATTTATTCACATCTTGTATGTATTCATTGACATACACAATCCTATATAGAAACTCACATTTTCAATGGATTACTGCTGCACTATGGAAGTGATTTAATCAATTTTGGTTTCTATAAAATTAACAAGAATTGGTAATTTTTATCCTTAGTGATGTTTAGTAGGTTATGGTTTCAGCTTGTTTCTTTGCTTGTATTTTTGTTGAGATTTTGTAATAAATGCTGATAATTTAATGACTTCACAGGCAAGTCCAAAACTGTACCTGAACCTGCTTGAGCTGGAGTTTGGTGGGGATGTGACGCAGAATGAGGCGGAGATCTTGGCTTGTTTCAACCAGGCACTTAACAGCCAGATGCCCCTTGAATCCCGCCTCGTCTTTGCGCAACGCAAAGTCGAGTTCCTTGAAGACTTTGGCAGTGACATCAATGTGTGAGTTTTGTGATGCATATATTTTTATTATTATTTTTTTTATTTTTATTATTTATTAATTTTATTTATTCACGACTTTTAGGCTTGTGGCTGCATATGATGAACAGCAGAAACTTCTGAAAGAAAGCGAACCCACAAAGAGGAAAGCTGAGAATGGTTATGACAGGTGGGTAATGGGAAAGGGCTTGCGGTCACATCAGGGACACATTTTTTTTCTTCATAGTAAGCTATTTAAGAAGGGAGTTTACTAATGTACATGTGCTTGTGTGCAGTTCCCAGGAACCTGATGCTAAGAGACAGCGTGCAGAAGATGATTCAGATGCAACAACTGCAACGACAGATGCGCAGGCAAACAACTCTGCATACAACTACAACTGGTACCAGGTAAGTTCCCCACCTGTGTAGCTGGCAATATGGAATTTGTTTTTTAACATTGCCACACTGAGCTCACACATACAGTTAAATTTTTTACTGTGTCGCATTGAACTCATTTACGTTTCTCTTCTTTTAGCAACCATACGCCAGCTGGGGACAGAACTCCTGGGGGCAGTACAATCAATATGCCCAGTATAACCAGTACTACCCTCCTCCTCCTACATGATTGATAGAATGCTGACATGAAGATGGAGACTTGGAGGAAATCATCCTTTCTCACCTGCCTAAATTTCTGAACAGAGCTTCTTTACAGGGTGTCATAGATACTTCAATACAGCCACAGAAAACAAGCTGATTTGTTCCTTCTTTCTGGTGTAGAGTGTGTTCATCAGTTAAATTACAATATGTAGCCATGGTTTGGAGTACAATAGCATTGGCCATTTATGGCAGGCCTGTTGAACTGTCATGTTTAAATAAAGATAAGTTGCTAGTTCATTATCTCCAACAGCAGTTTTTTGGGAGGGGGGTGGTAGTGTTCCTAATGCATGTTATGTTTGAAGGCAGTTGTTTTTTCCCCTGTGATCAAAGCTTGTTTTTTTGGATTGGATGGCTTGGTTTGGTCTCTTTCTTTGTGTTACAGATTTGAACTTGTAAAGGAGGTGTTAATTAATGTACCTCAAAGTCATGTTTCTCCTTCCCAGCTGAAAGATTTTTAATATTTCATTGTTTCCATAAAAAGAAATGAAGATTTCCTTGTTTTTGTTTTTTTATTTTGACTTGATTTCATAATAAAGATTGATATCCTTGACTGTCTCGTAATGATTTATCATCTCTTTGCTTAAATAAATCCTGAAGATGAGCTTGAGAGTCGATAAGTCTTCATTTCAGTCCTGCAAATCAAATACCTTGCCCATTCATGTGCAATCATGCAAAAATCAAATAAACTTGAATGTGTAAAGTATTAAACATTTCCTCATGGCAAATATTAACCAGATGTATATATGAGTATGAATTACAATAGTCTACTTTTTAGTATATATATATATATTTTTAATGTAACACTACACTCATACACCATCATAGTATAATCGACCTAATTTTCTAACGTCAAAAAAATTCAGAGTCCAGTGGGTGTGGCCACAGTGGCGGAAATACGTAAATCCGCAGTTGCGCAGTGTCGACCGTAGAAAAGTCCTTTTTATGCCTAGTGTTGAACGACTAGCATCAACCGAGGTAAGGCCCGTGCAATTATACAGAAAAAGAATCGCTATTTAACACTTCAACCGGTTTTTGTAGGCGAATATAGCGGGTGTGACATTAATTGTCATTTAACATTCAGCTTCGAAATGGTTACGGGACATTTTACTTGTTTTTATGTGACTTTCTGAAACGTGTGGCCCATGTGGCTAGCCAAGCTAGCATAGCATTAGCTACCAACCATGAGAAGCAAGTGTGTTTGAGTCTTCCTGTTTTAATCTGCCAGTTATTTGGTTGCTATTGGTGTTTTATAGCAATTGGTAATCTTAACGTTCTTCTGGCAATGAATGGTAGGGTGTAGTAGTGCTGCCTTTGTATGGGAGTTGAGTTAATAGTTATATTTAAATAGTTTTAAATGACAATAACGGATATCATATACGCATCAAAGTCACTTCGTTTAGCGTGTGTCAGGATTATAAGAGCCACAAGGAGGCAGTTGTATTACCTTATAACGTACAAATCTTGAGAATGCTCTCGTCCGTTTATTGTCGCAGACCGATTACCATGTATTTGATAAGGACTGAAGTTGGGTTTGTCGTGTTTTTCCTCCTAGCATCAAGATGCAGCTCTTCGTGCGTGCTCAGAACACTCACACCCTTGAGGTGACCGGACAGGAAACTGTTGGACAGATCAAGGTAAAATGCTGAGAAGTTGTAAGTGCTAGACTTTGCGCATGGAAATTGTTATTTGAATGTGTATATCGTTGGTGTCTCTCAGGCCCATGTCCAGGCTCTGGAGGGTCTTCTGGTCGAGGACCAGGTGCTGTTGTTTGGTGGATGCCCACTTGAGGATGACACCTCTCTGGCTTCCTGTGGAGTCTTGGAGCACTGCACTCTGGAGGTAGCTGGCAGGCTGCTTGGAGGTGAGTGTACAGCATATATGTTTGTACACATACTCTGTTTTTTTTAAATGGCTTACTTATACTGGTGATGCATCATAAGTTAGTGGTTGTTTCTTTTTCCACAACCACTCTAACTTCGTTTTTTGTCAAATTGAAACTAGTGTAATTATAGCACTTGTTTATGTACAATAATTAAAGTAATTTCTGTCAAAGAACCTAGTTGTCTATATAGAAAACACACATGGAAAAATTAGATTTTTAGCCTAATTCCCATACACAGGGCTTTTAAACAGTGGCACGCTTATTCTTATCTATTTCCTTCTTCCTCCAACAGGCAAGGTCCACGGCTCCCTGGCCCGTGCCGGAAAAGTGAGGGGACAGACTCCCAAGGTAAGATTCTGTTCTTGTGCCTTTCAGAGTATAATATTACATACATACATACATACATACATACATACATACATACTTTTAGAGTTTTGATGATTACACAATAGAACATGATAAGAGTAGAGAAATAACACTTTGCTGTGAAATTGTTCAGGTTGACAAGCAGGAGAAGAAGAAAAAGAAGACCGGCCGTGCCAAGCGTCGCATCCAGTACAACAGGCGCTTCGTGAATGTTGTGCCCACATTTGGAAAGAAGAAGGGACCCAACGCCAACTCCTAAATGCTTCAATGGCCCAAAGGAGAAGCGTGATCACTGTCCATCAGTTTTTATTGAGTAGAATATTATCCTGTACATAATAAAACTTGGCTTGGACAGAAATGAGTGTTGTGATATGTCCTGCAGTGAAAGTCACGTGTATCAAACCAGTAGTTTATATTGTAAAATTTGGATTGTTTGACCTTGTTACTAGAGAAAATTTGGCAACAAACGTATTGGCCAAAAAAGGCGTTTTCAGCCAAAAGGCAGCCGAAACGGGATGTTGTGATGACGCATGCAAAAATTGCAGCCAACATGAGCCTGTCTATTCCAACTTAGTCTGTCCAGCATGGAACACCAATTAAACGGTTCCAACAAGATGTGAGTATGCAGTGGAACAGCACATTAAATGCTGGAAAATGTCTTTGGCTGCGCACAGCGCAGATTATGAACTCCCTGCGACATTCACTCGGATCCTTTGAACTTCATCGTGACTGTTCTCAATCCTCGTCATAAAGATCATTACTTGAATGTGGGAATTAAGCAGCGGGTAGAGAAATGATAAAGGCTGTGTTGGTGAGGAGAAATGCAGGACAGGGTGCGTAGAAAAAAGGCTTGTGCGCCTGCACCAGATGAGGCATGCATCCTCGTCAGATATTTGAGATCCTCCTAAATATTTTCATATATTTTCATTTTAAATACTTGAAATCGGGATTTCCGAATGTGTTTTTCGGAGGTGAACATGGACAGGGATAAAATGAAGACCAAAAAGCTGTCATTCTGCAATATGAACATGTTTATTTATCAATTGCATAAAAGAACAAAAACATGGTCTCAGGATATGTACATTAATAAGACATTCAATTTTGACCAATAACAAAATATAACTGGTTTCGTTAATACTTAATCCAGTCTTGTACATATGATTAATCAAAGTGCAGAGGAACTGAGCACAATCATTCAGGTGTGTTGTCCATCCTAGAAATTAGAAGCATGCTGGCAAGAATGTGTTTAATCCACAGCAACAAGCTCCAACTCAAAGATCAGCTTTGCGTTTGGTGGAATTCTGGTAGAGCTGGAGTTAAGGTGAATATATCATTCAATGGAAAGTGAAGAATTACATCAAAATAAAATGAACAAAGACTTAAGTGTTGCCAGGATAAGAAAGGAACATTGTGCTGCAGATATTTGCATGCCATGCACAAAGATAACTCAACCAAAGAAAAGGATACTTTGAGTCGGGGAGACCCTTTTTCCCATAGGCCCAATCTGATTCAATCTCCAATCGGGCGTGTTCACCCTTGCTCATTGTCAGAATGGCTTCATCCCACTGCAAATAAAGGATTACTGATGAAGAAATGCAGTGGATGGAAGGCCCACACTGAGAAACAGTTATTAGGATATACATGGCAAAAAACAGGACTTACACCTCTGATGACTCTTCCCAAGCCAATCTTGAAGATCAGTGGTTTAGTCTGCTTCTTCTTTCTGGCTGCTGTATTAAAACAAGTACAGTTATGGTTAAAACCAGTTGGGGTTTATACTAGAGGTCAACTGATCGCCATGTCCATGACGGATACACAATGACAAGTCTTTTCCCTCCATCTGATTAAAAAACAGCAAAATCAAATTATTCAGAAAACTGCTTATATTAATGTAGCCCCCATTAACCATGTATTGAATGACACTTTTTTCTGCATCTCAATTTGCATTTTGTGTCTGCACTGCAGTAAACTGATATATTCTAAATCTAAACTTAAATACATGAAACAGGTATCAATACTAAACATTGCAAAGTGTAATTGGCCAATTACTTACCCCCCCCCCCATTTATGAAAAGTCAGCCGAATTACTCAGCTGATCAGTCGATCTGCCTCCTATTTATACTCCTCAAAAGACAGTTATTTGGGTGGAGCAACACTTTCATGTGCATGCTGTACCTGCAGGAATATTGGTGTCAAACACGGTTCCATCCTCCAAGGTACCAGTGTACCAGCAGCTCACATTTTCACCTTTCTTTGGGAAGTTGGTCTTGTCACCTTTCTTCAGCACTGACTTGGTGTACTTGGGTGGACCCTGGGAAAAGAACAATGCAGGAGCAGTTCATAACCGTCTTATGGTGTGCAGAGCAACAATAAAAATGTGAACATGTAACATTCTCAACACGTACCTCATCTACAACCTCTGTTTTGACTTCTTTGGGCTTGTCTTCGATTTTCACTTGTTTAACCTGCTCAGTTACTTCTTCTACAGGTTCAGTGCCTTTAAATCTCTGCAAACACAAACACACTCTTTTACGGTTTGGATGAGGTTGTTGTACATGTATCCTACCCTGTTATAATGTGTCACTGTCACTTACTTTGCTCTCAAAGAGCTGACTGTAGGCTATGATGAGTTGTTCTTTCTTTGCTGTTTTGGCGACATTCTTTATGTTTCCCAGCAGCTTGTGTTCATTGAGGAACTGCGTGAGAAAATGCAATTAGACAGAGAACGATCACAAATGACATCACCAGTCCCGCTTTTCTGCTCAAGTAAGTCGTTTTGCTTCTAGCTAAAAGAAACTAAGCCATATCACACAGTAAATGCAGCCACTATTGCTTCAGGTCCAAAGTAATGAGCTGCCAACCGTGGCTTCTATCCTTTAGCGCTATTATTTTGTATAACCGCTTTTGTTTTGTTGTGTTCTGCATAGCTAGCTTAGCTGCTAAACAGCTACAGCATGAGGTAACCCATGCAACGCAGCATGCTGCAGTTTCAAATGAGCTTCCAGACTTAAAAATACAGCTAATCAAACGCAAATCAGGACGGGACGCGTGCTACAAACATACCGAGTGGGCAGCATTGTCCTGAATGAACTTTATGATGTCCTTTTTAGGCAAATCGTCACTTTTTAGCTGCTCAACGCTCCATTCCCGTGCTGGTTCAGTCGCCATTTTGAAAGGCGAACTGCTCAACTTTGACCCCAGTGGCGTATATAGTATACTACATTTTGTATATTTATTAATTTAAATTTGACTTTCGTGTGTTATACATTTAACATTTAGCTGATGTGTAGAGACCCAATAACATAAACACATGAGATATACGTTAAACTTTACATGTATAAGGTGCACTGGATTCAATTAGTAAGAAATATGTGTCACTAAGTGGCAAAATAAGGCATGATGGACTGGTTTTAGCAAAATATAATGCAATCTAGAAGCCCATCTTTAAAGTTGACAGATGAAGCACTTGGGGGATTACCTTGGTCAAGTTTTCCTTTGGAGGTGAAACTATCGGTCATATCAACCAGCAACAGAAACCATACAATAGTACTAACGTTGTTTATAGATAGATAATGCAATAAAGCAATTTTGGAGTCTATTAACACACTCACTATTTATAAAGTGTAATTAAATTTTAGGCAAATTTATCTGATGTTGACATCATTTCAAAGCAAAAGCTGGTTAATTTTTTTACTGGTACTGTTAAGTAATTCAGACAGCGATTTACACAAATGCCAATCTAATCCCTTTTTTATTTCAAGAAATGGTTAATTATTGCAGATACTTTATACCTATATTCTTTACTGACTGGGCTTTTAATTATTTATTCTTTGTTGCGTTTTAACTTGTGAAGCACTTTGTTCTGTGAACTGCTGTATAAATAATTCTTTTTCTAGTTTTTCCTTTCCATCCCTTGAGTTGAGCTACTATGAGGGTGTGAGGGTTCCCTTGATGGATTAAATTCCTCCTCAGTATACGAGCAATGCTGAGGATGGTCTGGACTTCTTATATCTTGATGTAACCAGGGATTTTATTGGCTTAATTTTCCATAACTTTCTTGACCAGACTGAGAGCACATATTATCAATCCCTGGTATTGTTGTGGTCCTTACACCCACATTCTCTTAATTTCAAGTTCTAGATATCTCTATTAGAAGAGATCCCTTGTCTCTTTATTCTCGTTGTCCTTCACCACTAAATCGGGTCTGTTGGTCTTGATTTCTTTATTCAAATACTGACATGTCCCAAAGTAGAATAGCCTCGTTTTACCGTTGACAGCTCGTGTTTGTGAAACGTGTCTTTGACTTGAATGTTTTAAGTTTTGCATACTGCAGCTTCATTGTCTATTGTCTCTACTTGTTTGTTGCATATATTTGCAAGACTTGAAATAAGTATAATGGCACAGCAAAAATAGTGTTATTTAATTTTTGTCAATACAATATAACATAAGGTTAAACATTCCTGAATCAGATCACCAGATTACTTCCTAAAAACATAACTTTCATGGCAGAGGATAAAAAGAAAAAATTAAATAAGTATCATTGCCTGACAGCAAGGTCTCTGCTTTGAATCCTGGTTTGACCCAAGGTCTTCTGTGTGGATATTGAATATTCTTGCCATGTGCATGAGGCTTCTCTCCAGGTAATATGGATTAAGACCTTTATTCTGGTTTCATTCAGACCTGGTATTTTCCGTCTGGGTGTCACAGGCACAAGTCGACACGTCCTGTGTTTTTTTTCCCCCTCTCTAGGTGCGCTTGTGTACACTACTGTCCACTTCACCACCACGCCACCAGGCTTCCTTCTACATGCAAAGACATGTACAGTAGATTATAGGTTTAAGTGTGAATGTAATTGGTGGTTTGTCTTTATATGTTGCTAGGATGCTTGGACTCTGTGCCATGGAACTATCTCCCGTCCTTCATCACCTCTTCAGAGATTCTTGCATGTCAGCTTCTGTTCTCTCCATCTAGTAAACATAAAACATAATTCCAGTCCTCAAGAAGCCACTTCTCCCCGAACCAAATCTCTACAGTTCCAGTTGTACTCACCTCAATAAGTATGAAATGCCTAAAAAAAAAACCTCATTATTAACGCCATCCTTCCAATTGTTCCAACACAGTGATTTGCATAAAGGGCCATGTGGGTCACAGCCTCCCGTCCATCAGCATTTTTATTTATCTGATGGACGATGGTATTTGAAGACTCTGCAACCAATCGGTGTTGCTCAACCCTTTTGCTTGCTGTAAGAAAAACATTGAAGAACAGTGCTGTTAGAAGAATGAGGTCACACTCCACACAACCTTATAAGGAAATATATCATTCTGACACACACACTTCCCTTTAAATATGTTATCTACATCTGTTATAGGGCACTGTGTGATGCAACCATTATGCAGATATTATATACCACACTAGGTCAACTGTGCCATTAGGACTTTAGTGGGCAGGTGCTAAGTCCCATGATGCCAGAGTGTGACTTTTGTAATTTTCAAATCTTAAGAACCCTTGCTGTTTTCATCCAAAAAGGCCTAAAATACCATTAAATAATGAGTAATAACATGAATTTGAGTTAATTTCAGACCGTAGATGACTTCACTCTGCAAGAGGTCACAGAGCTGATCTGACAAGACACAGACATGATGATATACTGTATGATATATCATTCTCACAAATACATCATGAAAAATAATTACTAGAACCTCGTCATTATTATTAGGATAAAGTCTGTGGGCAAGAGGGCAAGAAGAAAGGCTTTACTGCCCTCTAGTGTTGTAAATATGTGAGTTATGTAGCTCTGGCAGCCTTCAAAGCAACATACCCTAAATGGACCTCAACATGTCAAATGTAAGAGCCATAGTTGTTGATTTTTGTTTTTGGAACCTCCCACCACTTAGGTGGTATACCTTGGGTTAATGGGAGTGTTGGTTGTGGCTCAATCAGGAGGAGAAGCATTCCGTTTTTTATATTTTGACTGAATAACTGTTTTGAGTTTGATTAAACCAAATCGTTTAAGTTTACGAAATGGAAGGATAAATAAATACTAAATAATTTTGGAACTTTGGAGAATCCTTTTCTTTACATGTGTCAGAACATGTCAGCAGCAACCGGTGTGGCCTTTTTTTGATTGGCAAAAAACACTCTACATCAAATATGTGTCCCATGTGTGATGAAGAGATGAAGATGGATCAGTGTGTGCTGTACCTGAGCAGATGTAGCTTGATGGGGCGTTTCACAGTCGTTACAGGTTTGGAGGGGCTGGGCTGCAGGTCAGACAGCTCAACAGTGGGATGACTCTGAGAGGAAAGGAATAGACAGCCAGGCAGCTGTAATGAGAATTTAATAATTGGAAACCTTGAAGGACAGTGCAACATACCTGGTCAGATTTGAATTTCTTAACCGGCATATCAAGCTCAGTAGAGGCAGGTCTCTTTTTGCTTGTTGCTCTCACACTGGGAGGAGGCATACTGGGTGAGCCACTTGCAGCCTGGGACTCATCCATGCTGGATGGAGCTGGATCTCCAACAGGTTTGGAACCCTCAGATGAACTTCCTGCAGAGGGAGAACAAGATCTCTTTGTAGGACAAGGACTCATATAAGATGAAGTGGACGAAGAGACTGCCATCCTCTTAACTGGCTTGTCAATGTGGGTGGGTAGCACTGTGGCAGCAGTTAAGTGGCTCACCGCAGGCTTTGGGTCTGGACAGGAAACCCTTGTCCGCATGTCACCAGGCATCGCGCAGTGAACATTATCCCTGTTGGTGAACATGCCTGATATGGTCATCCCCTCTACATTTGCCTTAGAGTTCTGGGCCAGGCTGTGGACTATAAGAACAATTATTCATTACTTTGCACAGCATTGCTCAATTTTTTAGTAAATGGAGACAAAAAAACAAACAAAAACGTACTGGTATCAATGAAGGAAGGGATGGTTAAGGACAGGTCTATCTCTGCATCTGAATTGATGAGAAGTCCAATCAACCACTGTGTGCTCACTTCCTCTCTAAAACACACAGAAAGAAAGGCCAATAAGTCGACAATGTTTAATGACCACAATAAAAAGCAAACCTTAATGTTCCTACTGAAAACTAAGCAAATGTAAAGAGTTGAATAGTAACCATAAAATCACATCCTTACTTGTTATTTTCCTGACTGGGTCCAGGGAAGGACTGTGTATGAAGATGAGCGCGGGAAATCTGCCTGTTTCGCTCCAGAAGTCCCACCAGGTGTCTGATTTTAGACTCCACCAGACTGACACTGATCAAGTGAATAAAACATAACTGTCAGAAAGAGAAAGGAACTACAGTTGCTCTACAAATATAATGTTAAAACTGTTTAATCTAAAAAAAATAAAAGAGAAGTGCAGGCATGTAGACTGAAGTTCTTCACCCATAGATATGATTGCATATAAACATTCTTCTGAAACTCCTGACTCTTTGGTCTGGATACTCACCACTCATGGTGCAGCTTCTCTGCAGAAGTAACTTTCAGCACAACATATTGCCTAAAATCATAGCAAACAGAACAATGTCAAAATATATTAAAATAATTTTAAAGATTAGCATTAAAACCTGAACACAACTGCAACATTACTCATTTCAATGATACTGCCTGTCTTGATTTATCAATTGCCAGATATTCAAGAGAAAAAGATGATCACCACAAATAATTCTCATGAAAATGACCACACAGTGGACGTGTGTCAACGTAGAAAGGTGAGACAACAGAGCAGAGTCAGCAAAAAAGTTAAGACGCAACAATAAAGTTAAGCCAAACAGCTACTATTCAGACACCAAAGTCCATATTTTAAATGACCAACAGTACAAATCAATACAACCTGTATCCAAACATCACAATGAAGCACAAAGCACTGTATTATAAGATAATACATTACATTTCAAATGTAGCAAATCCACACAAAAAGGAGGATGATCCACTTAATCTAAAAATAACAAAATAAACTTAAATACAAAGTTGAAGTGTAATGTTTAAAAACAAGTTATATATAATTCTAACAATTCAAACATATTATACAGAACAACACATAACAATATAATTCATTTTGAAGAGGATTCAGGCTTGGGGTCTATATTGTAGTAGTTTTCCTTTACACTTATATACCAAAATACCTTATAGACAGTTAACTATACCAGACAAAAATGATTAAATAAAAGTATCTTTGATGGAATGATTTTTCAGGAAGTAAGAAGAAAAAATTGTGGAAAAAATGACAAACAATTTTCAAGAGCAGTTAGGCAATACTTATTTCTGTTTTTAGGTTCACTCAATACATACTGGTACTTCTCAAAAAAGTGTGGCGTCTCAAACAGTTTGGACCAGTCAGCTTTTTTCTGCAGTATTTCTTGGGTGATGGCGTGACCTGTGCATAAGGAAGAGAGAGCGTGTAAACAAAATACAGAATAAAAATAAAGAAAAGAGAGAAGCATTTAAGTTTTTGAGTTTTAAATTGTTGTGATTAAACTGAGCAAACTCATGTGATTACATACCAAGGTTGATCTCCTCTGTTATAACAGCCAAGGTGGAAGAAGACACGTTGAAGGTTGTGTTCTGCTGTGGATACGCTGGGGTGATAATGGGCATCATGTGGCAGCGGTCACTTGGGTTCAGCTGAAAATGCAGAATTTCAGTTCACCTGATTTTGAAATATGATAATTCACTGGCTTAACATTAAAATCTTAACAAACATCATGCAGAGGTCTCACCGTTGGATCCCAGAAGGGCAGGTTGTAATAGCGGTCCACTACGACCCTCAAACAAACTGGGATTGACCAATCCCTGAAACAAAATACATAATTTCCAAGTGAACAGATGTTTTTTTAAATAACGTAGGAAGAGGAAACCACCGAGTGGCGTGAACTGATATTTAACAGTGAATCTCCCATTACAGTGGCTCTCAATGCCAAGTGACTTTAAGTTTGACCTCTTGAAACGCAGAATTGCTAGGACAACTCACCACATGGAGTAGATCTTAAAAAACTTGATGACCACTGTGGACGCAGCTGCATTTGGGTAGAGCTGGCAGATTCTGGCCACCAGTATGGCCAATGATATTCCACACAGGAAGCCCAGCATGTTCGAGTAAATGTTACGACCTAGAAGAATAAGAAAAGGAAAATACATAATGATCATTCTTGTATAATGATGCCTAAAAATAGCCTGCTCTGATTTGCTAGACCCCACAGCCCCACCTGGTTTTATTTCAAATGACCAGGTTACATTTGTAAATTGTTTACATTTTGCTCAATAATGACATGGCATTGGATTCAAGGAAAAGAAAGTGTTTCAAAGATTTTATAGTTATGTAATCCAATCCTGTGCATCATTGATTTCCACTAGTGCAGTACCCGTGTGCCTGTTTTTTTCTTTTCTTGGCTTCTATCTCTAGTCTGCACTGCACACACTTATGCTCTTAGGAAGTTATTTGCCAAGTGAACCATTGGACAGTTATGTGAGGAAGAGACAAAGAAGAAAAGTTCCTTGCATTTATAGATAGATGAATGTTTGGTTGTGGATGCCTGGCAGCAAATGGTAACAAACCAAACTAAATATCAATGAGTCCTGCTAACAACTAATTATCATGTGTGAGGACAAAATTAGGTTAATTGGACACTCTGTATTGACTGGGTGTGAATGTAAGAGTGAATGTTCATCTGTGTGTTTGCCCTGTGATGGACTGGAGCCTTTCGGCCTTTGTGAGCTGGGATTGGCTGCAGCCCCCTGTGAGTGAGTAAGTCCACCTTGAGGGACCAGCAAGCGTCTCATGTTCTGTATAGTTCCACTTACGTTTGGCCCACAGCTTGATGGCTAATAAAGCGAGCTGGAAGTTTTGAATGTTTGGCACAAGAAGGAGGATTTCCTCTGTCACTCTGTAGCCTATGAAAACAGGATGAAAACAAAGATTACTATGGGGGCAAACCACAAATAACAAATTGGCAACCTGTTGAACATCAAAGAAAAATGACCACAGTTGTGAACAGTTGTGTACTTACCATTAAGACTCCTGACACTGTATTTGTCCATGTCCTTCAGAATCTTGTCGTCAAGAAGGTTCAGACTTCCTGGAATGGACTTTCGCACCACCATGGCAACGACCATGTCAACCTAGAAAATGACATAGACCCAAAGGCAATCACTAAAGCCTGTGAGCTTTGAATAGAATACTACAGATACTTCTATGTGCAAATAGTAAAATCAATAAAACTTTATTCCTATATTGGTTAACAAAACCACATACGTGAGGGAAAAATGAAACAAAAAAGGAAAATAAAACTCCAGTAAATTACCTCAATGCCATCATAGATAAACTTGATAACAGGGACAAATGCCTCTTCGACAGCCTAAAGATAAGGATATTGTTAGCTACTTGTAGTAGGCAGGAAGATTTTCACTGAGGTGCAAAGATTTATAACGCAATAAATGACCTCTTCTACACACCCGTATGTTTTTCACCTCCTGAGCTTTCAGCTTCTCATAGAAGGAGGTGAAAAAATCCTTTCTCTTAATGAATCCAGGTCCGACACAAAGGACATCGATATCAGCACCTGTCAAAGCAACGCAGACTCAAATGAGAGGGAAGTCTATATTTACACATTTGTCAAATTCACCATCTCTACTGATCCCACTGCACCTTCAAATACACTAATATGTATTGTAGCCTGTGAGGTTTATTCAAGGCGTGATTATTGGTGGTTCAGAAACAGTAAAGCACATACTAAAAATCTCATGAGCCACTGCATAAAGTCATTTATCTGAGGTAGGAACCTCTACATTACCCTTGGCATAAGCTCCCAGACGAAAGGAGCCAAATGGTAGAGCTTTTCCTCCAACGTTGTCCATCACGTTTTCAGGTACATTCTAAAATAAAATGAAAACAATACATTTGGTTTTATCAATGCAAGGACAAATATTCAGCAACATGGTATAGAATAAAAAGAAGAAGATGGAACTACAATGTCTTACCATTTCTAAACACATTTCTTTGAGCCATTCTTTAAAGAGAGACTCCAGTCTCTTCACAACTTCCTCTCTGCAGATAAAACAGAAAGAGAAACACAGACATTAATGTGAAGCAGTTTGCATAGACTTTATCTACTGATTACTTTAACTGATTGGATCTTTCATCGCTATCCGCCAGAAAGACAGTCACAAACTACATTCCTTCAGTTACTTAAATAAAAAAAAAAGATGTGTCGTACCTGTGTTGGTGCTCAAGATCTTCTTCAAATATGTCATATGACCTGAGACACTTGATCAGTTCTTCAGTCTGGATCGTGTCAGTCTCTGTAGGCAGGTCTTCACTGATTGGAGGTGTGATCCCATAATACTTGGGAATCTTTGGCACTGGCTGAGCTTGGCTCTTCAGTGGATTACAACTAAAAGGATAAATATGTTGGACGAATATGTCTAAAATCACGATTTATAAGAAAGAAAAATCTAAATGAGTGCATATATATAGATAAATGTCAGCTAAGTGATATCATCTTAAGTTAAAGAAACCAGTGTATTGTGGGTTTACGTTTATGTCTCTATGGACAGAAACATTAGTATTAAATATTTCACAAATATGAGGTAAAGTATTCACAGCAATTATTTGTCTTATCTCAAGTGTTTACATATTGCACAAATATTACGTTGACCATGGTAATTATTTAAACCAAAACAGACCTCAAAACCAGTTCAAAACATTCACACAAATTCACACATTGAACCAGCAATTCATTCTTAATAATTGATACTTACCTAGTCATTGTTGCGATAGTCTTCGTTTATTACAATATAGTAGCAGTTTCTCAGTTTCAAGCGGAAAAATCACGGAGTTCATGTGTTCATGTGTTCATGTCACAGACATTCTGTGGTGAAATGAGGTCGTGAACAGGCGACCTAGTTAGGACGAGTGTTCTTTACAAACTAATATGAGATGTGAATGTCCGTCCTTTTCTCTCCCTCCACATGTAGAACGAGAAGTATGAGTTTTATGAATAACTGTATCCTTTTATCAGAACGTGACGTTCCAAAATGACGTCTGACGCTGACGTCACGTTCGACGGGTCAACATTCAAATTTAAACGCGTCAAAATGATGGTTAAAGATACCTGTAACTTAATTTGGACTATGATATTAAACAAACCCAGTTTAATATCATAGAGATTTTGAGTATGTTAGCAGCCATATCTCGTTTTTATTTGTGAGTTTCCCCCCCCCAACCACTAGGGGGTTGTATTTCCTTTCTTATATGTTGCCCTGGCTCATGCTGAGTGATTTGAGTCACCTGTCACTTTACTCAGGTGTTGCTGTTTCGTTTTTGATGTGTTTATTGGAGACAGAAACTTGCTTGTTTAATGGAAATTGAAAATAAGCGGTCAGAACTTTATTGCCTCTGAAATTTGAGAAAACAGTTTTGATTTAAAAAGAGCGAATAAGGGAAATTTCCCTGTAAAAATGTCTGATATCAATGTGCTGAACATAACTTTTTCATTCTTATTCAGAAATTGTAAATAACTCTCTTTATACAGCTGCTCAAATACAAGTTATTAGGTCTCTAAAACACAGCTGTGAGGATTTTTCCATTGGCGTTTCATTATTTGTCCAAGTCAAAAATGTACTCCAGCCTGCGTTTTGTTTTGAAAACTGGATGTCAATGTCCTTGCAAATCAGCTTGAGGGAAGGTAGAAATCAAGGAGCAGAAGGGATGAGAACAAGGAGCAGAGACCAAGAACCAAGACAAGAATAATTAAGGGTGTCAGATGTGAGCTTAACTTTTCAGTAAGACTTTTGTTCTGTGTAAATTAATACATACACACAACTTATCATAGTGTACGTCAATCTGAAAATGTGTCACTTCCATCTGCCCCCACTTGTTGAAACTTCCATCTTTTTCACATATTCACCATAATTATGTGACTTTTCCATATGCGTATGTAAACATTAAACATTTTCACAACTTATTTTCACCACACAGGACATTCAATCCATTTCAGTCATATCCACATCAGTTTTGTAAAGTTAATTTAAATGTTTGTACATTTTTATCAATTTCCCTGTATGTGAATATTATTTTAACAGCTGTGTAACATCACAATACAGTCCAACATAATTCTATATTAGCCCTCACATGCTTCCTTCCTTATTTTCATGTGATAAGAGGTCTATGAGGCAAAGAGGCGGCAGCACCTCCCTGTGGTCTGAGCTCTCCTGCTCCTTCCTCTGCTCCAGATAAGGTTGGTGTCATGTGATGTCTGCTTCATAGTCTCTATATTAATTTTTTCACAGCCACCACAAATGTCTATCAAGAGTGTGAACATGTTGTGTACTGTGTGACTACTGCGTCTGCTTTACGCCATGTCCACCTTATAACATGACATCATTGTATGTTAATGTATGGTAAGCTCATCATTTCAAGATATAATATAAAAGTTCACATAGCCATTATCTCTAACTGGTTTTCAGAAACAACCAAATTGCTTTATTATTACTATAATCAAAACTCTACAGGTGCTCGTGTGTTCACATCTGTCTTACCAATGCACTAGCTTCATTCTACAAGCACCTTATGCTTTGTGTCAGTTTTAACCTAAATGTGCATCATATGAGTCTCTTTGCTCCCGGCCCCTTAATCTGCAATATATGCCTCATGCATGTACAAACAATGGGATTTTCCAGTAAAAAAATGGCCGCATTTGTATGTCACATAACTTTTATTCATCAGTACATTGAAAAGCTCTGAGATAATGATGAGGATGATGATTTGCCACCACTATACTTTGCCCTCAGAACAAGGCTTTTACCCTGGTTTGTTACCAGGCAACAACAGTGACACTGGGTGAGAAGCTCATGAGGAAGAGGAGAGGGCTAATTATCTCTTTAGAGGAAATTCTCATTTCATCCCTGACGTTGCCTGTGAAAGAGAGACTGTTGCAACAGCACAAACTATGGAATTGACATGAATTCAGCAAAACTGAAATCCCTTTACAACTTTCTACTTAGTGGGGAAAAAAAGAACAAGGTGACATATTAAAACCCCTAATATTATCTGTCTACACGTGGCCATCTTTAAATCTCTGCCTCTTTCCTTCATTGTTATGCAGCAAGCATAATGTTTGCGAGTGATGAGCATCTGTCTCCCTGCTTATGAGAGTGTGAATGAAACTTGCATCACAAGAAGTTTCATGAGAGGAGGCGTCTGAGGATCATGCCTAGCGCACTGGCGTGTTGTGATGAAGTATTTGTTAGGAATGCAAAGCTGAGAAGCTCAAATGAACTCACACATCAAGCGAGGCAGGAATCTGAATTGACGCATCTCACGAGAGCTCTTCACATCCACGGGTTAAACAAACAAACTGTAAAATGTGCCGGCACACAATATAATATTAAATGTTTGTAGAAATATGCCCTTATTAAAACCCCAATCTATCTGCAGTCCGACTGCAGTCCAGTCTGGCTGCAGTTACAGTCGCAAACCTCAAGAGGGTAGTGTGTACGCATTGTTGAGGCGGATGAAGCAGGTTATCTTCTACATTTACAGATTGATATTTTTAATATATGAGGTTTACAATACATACAATAATGCTTGACCAGAGGGAAATGGCCAAGGTTCTTCCTGTTAAAGAGCAGCACAATAATAATACCACAAACAGTGTAAATAAATAACAAGTACATGTTCTAAATTTATTTAGAACTTAGCAATTCACTATCTGGGTGGATGGTGTTAATTTAGTGTTTATGGAAATAAGCTCTTTGTTACATATTAGGTCAGTATGACAAAAAAAAACAACAACTCTGTGCTGTGACCACACCAATATAAAGCCCCTCTCCACTTTAACAACATATAGGATGAATTAAACAATCATTTTTACATTTACTAGTGAATCAAATGTACAGGTAATTTTAGCGTTTTTACTTTCTCTCTTATTTAAACAATGTTTTTCCAAATCTGTTCATTTGAAGTCCTTGTCCTTGTGATTGTTTACTGACAACAACACCCCCCCCCCCCCCCCCCCCCCCCGTGGGTTGATTTGATTATTAAAAGGGAGAGAGAGAGAAATAAGGGCAAAAGTCTGTGGGGTCAGTCATTTGTACTGTTAATAATGTAATTACTCAGAGAGCTGTGTTCAGTAACAAACCAGAGAAATCACATTTCTCCTTTAGTAAAGAATACGCAGGACCTGAAGATATCATCCATCCAAGCATGAGCCAAGCAGCCGGTATGCAGCTTCTCTCCTCGAGCTCTTTCCCCCCCACATCTCCTGCTACTCATATTAGTGGAATTGAACTCTTTCATAATGGAAACATCCCTTGGTGACTAGGGTTCACTGTGGATAATGTGTTTTCTGCTTAGAGCCTAATAAGCTCCCTTTAAGCCATATGGAAAGCTGGGTTTACCTGCCTGTGCCTCATCTCTAGCTTCATATGGGATATGATTCGTACCTTGCTGAAGTTGAAATCAACAGCTTAGGCCTTATATAATTTAGGCAAGGTGAGCTGAAGGTGGAATAGGTCGGGAGTTGAGAACTTCCCAAACATACCAGCAAGACAGTTGGAACTGGTTAATTTTTTCTCTAAACTTCCACTTAAAACTGCACATCTTGGGAGGAGAGTAAATGTTGGATTAAGGTGCCACTAGGTTGGTGAACAGGGAGTGTGGAGATTCTCACTCACACATGCTCTTGGTATCATCATGCAGCAACCATCCAATAAGCTGTGCCAGGCTTTGGAACATTTCCAATCCCAAGCTTAGCCTGCAGATCTGTAGACTCGGTACTAGCCCACGTTTGCCCTGTCAGATCTAATCTCTTGGCTACATGCCATGAAATGGGGCTTATTAGGAGTTTAACTGAGATCAGTTCAAGCCCGATCGGAGGCGTGCAAAGGAAAAGGAAATCACTCACCTGAAAAATCTCAAAATCACAAAAACTGGGTGGCATAAGGGCTTCATATAAGTCACCCAGACACCACTACAGTACGTGCTCTTTGCCTTCTTTCTCTGGGATGTATCATCTGCTAATGACAATGAGGAGCCAAAGAGTGAAGATGGATTTGAAGTTTCAGTTGGAAGTGGTCCCAGTATGTCTCAAAGGGGCTTAAATGGACCAACTTCAGAGCCACATGCTCCCAAAACTCTTGTCTCCTCAAATTACTCTCATGCTGTCTGCTTGCATTAAAGGAATGAGATTCCTCACTTCAACCTCAGCAAAAAAAGATACTGCATTTCAACCCTGTCTGTGTCCACATCTCATCACTGACAGTTTTTTTTCTTCAAAAGATGCTTTCAAACATTACATATTTATATGATTAAACAGTGGTTGATTGGCTGCCCATTTAGCTGTCACCCGATTTTATACACAGTCTGATTTCAGAACCTACAGGCTGACTCAGGCAACAGCAGATGTCACAGAAAAGTAGTGTTGCTCATTGAATGGATTGCTATAACATTTGGTGGGACTTTCATGCTTCCTAGATGATGAAAAGTGCTGACTTTTATGAAGCCCTAGTAAAGGCCTCTCCCTTTCCACCAACTCAAAGTGCACATTTGTGGATTCGGGTGAAATATCTCTTCAGCTATTGAAAGGATTCCTGTGGTATGTGGTACTCACATTCATATCCCCTCAGGATTTATGTGGGCGCTTTGAATTTTAGTTATAACTTCTAATAAATCGTCAACAATTAGATTAATGTTTCTGTTGCGTTTCGTTTACTGCTGATTCGTAAAGCATGCTAACATCCTTCCATTCACCTCCTACTGCTTTATCCTCCACATTAGGGGTCGCAGGGGTTGCTGGTGCCAATCTCCTAATCTGCATGTTTTTGGACTGTGGGGGGAAGCCGGAAAAAAACCCCATGCAAACTCCATGCAGAAAGGCCCTTGTTCTGACCGGGTTGCAAACCTGGGTCTTCTTGCTGCAAAGGCAAGAGTGCTGACTACTACACTAACTGTGTGGAGGCATATAAACATAAACCCTGAGACCAGATGTGGTACTGTGGTCTGAAGAGACCAAGAATATCATTCTCATCAAACTTACAGTCCCATAGGAAGACGGGGTGCAATGAAGCCTTCAAAGGGAAGAGTGCAAAGTACCCGGACCTTTTGGATGACTGCAGGGGAAACGGATGGCATGCATGGCTGTTCCCAGTTGAGGTCGGCTGCAGAGGATTCCCTACCCAATCGGTGTGGAGAATGCTCACAGCCTTGGGAATAACCGAGTAGGAGAGAAAGACAACAGTATGCAGGATGGGAGAGACTGCAGAGAGAGCCTCTTGCTAGATATGGAGCAGGAGAGAAGAGCTGAGCTGGAAGCCAGGAGGAGGAGGAGATGCAGTGATTTGGCCACCACTGCGACACATCAGTGAGAGGATGATAAGGTTAAGGGTCGAAATGCCCAATGACCACTGGACGACATCAAGTCCTCCTGGTCTTTCTAAGGTGAATGAAGAGGAAACATCTCTGGATGTAATCACAGTCATGGCAACTTTGAGGGCTTAAAGTCTTGTACTTGTACATGAGTGCATTAGGTGGCAAAAATATCATTCTTCATGCATTCATGGGAAAACCTTTTGTCATCATAGAGTGAATCTAATAAAGTATAATTTGTAGAGACAGTTTTGCAGACAGCAGCAGAAGTTGGCCTAGCTGTGGCAGGACAGGGTGAACTGATGGAGTGTCAAGGTGGTGAGTAACTGAGAGATGGTGATGAGCTGGAAGTGGTGATCAAACAAACAAAGTACTGGATCAGAGATGGGATCTGGATCTGAGGAAAAATGTGTTACTCTAAATTCCACAGAGATGAACTGAAGGCCTTGATGTGTACGACACAATATAATGGAACGGTCTGGAGAAAATTGAAGCTGAGAGCCTGTTATTAAACCGAGTAGAGAGCTGCATGATGGTTAAAAAAAATACAAATCATATTATGATTATGATTTATGACCAATATTGTGATTGCGATATGATGCATTTTCATTTTCATGAAAACAAAAGTCATAATCCCATATTTTTCTTTTATCAAATAGCTGCAGTGTCTTTTGATGTGGATAGAGCACTGGGTTAGTGTGGAACCTTGAAGAGGAGATGCAGGTGAGAGGTGTGGGAGGGACTTCTGAATCTAGGTCAGCCACGCCCACTGGTCAGACACACAAACATGACCAGAGGAGGCGGAGGAAAAACACTGATTAAATCATGACACTGAATCACGTACCGTCATGCTCAACAAAAAGACAAACAGGCTATGTCTCATTCTCACGTGGTCGTACATTCATGAATATGTTAAATGCGTGTATGTCCAAAAATCCGAGACAGTATTGTCCAGCTCCTCATATCCAATATCAAATCTCCCCAGCCAATAAGATTAAGGCCCCATCTCACTCAGACATACTTCATTCACTCTCCTGGATACGATCCCAAGGATCCATCACCAAACTGGAGCTGAGCTTTGATTTGTGTTTACCAACCTTGGGAGGAAAAAAGTACACGCGTGCGTCTTCCTCTGTGGTACATGATAAACTCAGGTTGGGGGAAGTTGATGGATAGTGAGAGAGAGTGAATAGATTGCTGATCGTAGAGAGAGGTTTTGATTTGAGGGATTTCTATAGACATATGTCAGGACCATGTGGTTTGGTTTATGAGCTATTTTCGCAGCGTGATGTAAAGTCAGATTTTTAATTTTAAGAAAGGCAAATTGAGGAGTATTTGGACACTTTTATTACTATGAATCACAACACCATCTTTGATATTTTAATGAGGTTCATCGTTTGAAAATATGCCCATTTTCAAATGGTTATGTTTTGTTATCTGCTCAGATTTGAAGCTGCATATATTTCACAGTGAGTGAGTAAACCACATTGGTGGCGTGACCAAAACAATGATGGACTACCTGTCATACATACCAGGATAGTCCAGTATGGTCTGGCTCTCTTCTCCTGTTGCACTCACTGAAACCTTCAGATAACATTCAAGTATTTTTTTCTTTATTATAAGAAGAAGATGGCATACCTTGCCTTATCAGGATGTCAAGTAAAATACTGAGCAATTTTGCCCTACGTGTACAAAACAGAATGTATTTTCAAACTTGGGATATAGCAATTTCTCCCCCATTTGTTCAAAACATTGGATTTCATTTTAGAGCAATCCCTTTCTTTTACAAGAACACAAACACGCACGGGGGCTTGTGCATGCGTGGGTGCGAACACACACGCTGAAGGATTTGTGTTGTTTTTTTTGTGTGTAATTGAAAATGGGTTTGTGTTCAGTGGCTGGAGTTCCATCTTTCTCTGTTCAGCCCCATCACCATGCAGGATGACGGAGGTTTCACTGTGGCTGCCATTGTCAAATACATCATGACTGCAGAAAGAGGGCGACTTATTGTTAACGGAACATGTTTCTTACATTTAGTATTTATGAAATGCCTCCTTAATGTTACTGTCAGGCAAGTAATGTCTCCTTTTAAGGGTGGAGTGTAACACGAAAGAAGGGACAGCTGAGGATGTGGAGTGGGACTTTTTCCCCATCAGTGACCGCGTGTGTGCACTCAAACAGACTTTGGTGGGAGATGAGTTCGTCTTTGTTCTGTGCACGCTCAGGATATGCACCTGGTCCAAAACCGTGAGACATTAAAGCTCAGAGGCTATTAAAGAGGTGACTAGTAATTTTTGTGTGCAGTTTTTCTAGCTTGTCCTCTCTCGCCAGCTGAGCCACTCAGACTCAGATTTTGATCAGCGTTTGAAGCCAGACACTGACAAGGCAAGGTGCAATCAACATGAAAGACTCAGCAAACACCACTGAAATACACACACACATGCGCACACACCCACGCAGACAGACACCCATCTATGCACTCTGTCTTTTATGTTTCTTCCTCTTACTCACTGTGTCTATTCTTTGTCCAAAAGGCTCAAAAACACAAAACCAACAATTGAAACACAGTTCCACTTCTCTCCTCAATAGTCCCATTCATCTCAATAATGGAGAGGAGAGAATGGAGAGAAAGTGTGGCATCATTACCAATTCCACATATTCGACAGTGCCCGCAATTCTGTCTGTGTAATACAATCTATAGAGATGCCACTTTAATACAGGTGGAGTAAGAGTAAGGAAGAGAGGTCACATTTGAATAATGAAATCTGTGCAGGCAATGAACTGAAGCGCCGGTGTCTGTCTGAGTTTGTGCACATCTTCCTTCTGGTGAGTGAGGTTGTGACCACAGGTTCAATATCTGTCTGAGACACTTGAGGAAAGACAGTATTAACTTTTCATCTAAAAAAACAACACTTCACACAATTATGCCTCAAGCCTTTCCAAACATGCCAGAGACTCAAGCTCACTGATGATATTGTTGTATTATAGATTATATTGTTATATTAGTAGAAGGCCAAACTCTGTCCAGGCAAAAAAAGCTGTTGTCTGGAAGGGTGAGATGGTCCACTGTGGCTCAGCACTCAGCAGTGTATAGAACACTAGGTCAGTTGGGGCATCCCAGGATGGCAATAACCAGACATCCAGATGGACATTTGGTGCCATCTAGAATGTGTTGGTCTATATCACTTTCTCTGAAATGTAGCTCTGCAACATTTGGCCATGTTGACTATAGAGTTAGTTGAGTGGAGCTTCTATGACTCAATACACTGAGTTCCAGTTTATTTTTGCCTTTTGAAAATAAAGTCGCTTATGTCGCTTAATGTGACTCGCTAAGCAAAGTCATCCCTCAAACACGGACGCAGAAACATAACAGCAGAAACAACACAGTTATCTTTGTTATTGTCATAGGTTTTTTTTCCCCTTGAAAGCCTGAACTGAAGCTGTTGTGAAGAGAAAAGTCAGATTTAGAAGAAACCTTAAAAACCAAAGCCATAATCATAACTCCGAACACTGTGTTTAATGTTGACCACAGCTGTAAACACAACATGTTATGAAAAAAAGAAATTGTTAGAAATATTTCAGTGAATATTTGGCTATTTTCACATCCAGCAAGCATAAAGACATTCACTTGGAGTTGTTGTTTTTGGACACAAGGGAAATCTAAGTCTACAATAATTCCCCCTTTAGCTTTGGTTTGTTTTCCACCAAAACTAACAATAATTACCAACTCGCTGTCACTAACTGCCTCCCGTGTCTGTATGAAATCAAAACAAATAACTAAACCCATTACTGTGTTATTGAAACAAAATATAAAGCTGAAACTAATACGAACAATACTTGCATTATAGTTGCCACCTTCATGGCCATTGATCTTGATTCAATCTAAACATTATCACTGGCTTTTGCTGTGTTCACTGTATTGCCAACATGCTTCCTTTGCCTGTTGACATTAAACCAAACAAGGCCGACATCAGCACCAGTGTGTGATTTTAGATTGTTGTCTGCAGCCTCCAGTGATCAACAGCACCTGCCGAAGAATGACAAATTCTCTGTGTTTGATTGAGCTGAAGCAGGTGACAATTTGCTCTCAGTGTGCTGTTCATGCACACGGTTTCCATGAAGTAGCAGACGAAGTCATCAGCTTTTAGGTTTAAACTGCTTGTCTCAGTGTAATGATGTAGAAAAGTATCGGCTTAGGGAAGTAGAGTGATGCTATTTCCTGTGAAACCCACCCTGCAGAGAATTTAAAGTGAAGACAGGATGGCGTTTCTGGTTTTAAGGCCCTGACCCTGCTCCCTGGTGCTACTGCATTCAGCAAGACAAGACTCAAGCTCATCGTAATTATTTCTAACTGATGGGCCAATCCATCAAGAGAGACAGTCTAAGGGAAGGAAGGGAGGGGGAGAACAAAGAGGAAAGGATGCTAAGAACTCATGCTGAGGCTTAGCTACTCTTCTTCTGTCTATTATAACTCTCTATTATGAGAGTTTTCTTTCTCTTCCACACTCCACATTTCCAGTGCGTTACCATGCTGTGTAGTGCAGGGTAAGTCAATAACACAAATGCATGGAGTTGTCACTGTAGTTTATAAAGCAAAACGAGTCAATGTGAATTCAGAAAACCTTTTTTCTTTTTAGTTTTATTCCTCATATGAGAATTCGGAGACAAATATCCACAGCGCAGGCTCACTGTGTCATTAAATTCAGATTTATATGATTGATATCAATACTTATCAAAACACTAATGCCCCCTTACGCCACCCAAGGCCCCAGGCGCCTTGCCTTGCCTCATGAAAGGAGAGATGGATAGACTCTATGAATGGACACAAGCAAGAAGAAGAAGATGAAGGGATAGGTAGAGAGAGGGAGAGAAATGTCTTCAGCCACATGCAGCAGCTAAGTGTGATTCACCATTGTGGCATTAGCTGACGTCTCCTGATAACAATGGTAAAGGATTAATCAGTATTCTCGGCACTAGTCCTTTATCACTGCAGCAACTGTGGCCTTCCTCTAAAGGTAAGGTTAAAATGGAGATTATGCTTTGTTCCTGCACACCTCCTCTAATGAACCTTATCTTCCCTCAGTACCCAGCTCTCCATTCTGTCTTGCTCACTCAGAATTAGACATCTCTTTTCCTCTCTCTGGAGGAAGAAAACAGAGAGGCTCTCTGCTTTCGGTGTCTCTTTTTAAAGGGCAACGCATCGCCACTTCCCACTTTGAGTTGTTTACACTGAAGCCTTTACGCTCATCAGACGTCCCATCCAATGTCTAAAAAGTGTGTTTAAGCGAACTGCTTAACTTTCAAGTACAAACAAATGTCCACGTTATTCAAACCACTGGCACATGAGTTGTCACACAGTGCTGGTTAAGTCCATGAGCTTCACATGCTCCACTGTGTTTCTTAGTGTGCTTTCATGTCTGTGGTGACATTTCCGCGCTGCACAGAGGGTGATGCGTTCTGCACCACAGCTGATGAAGAGAAGGAGAAGCATAAACATCTACGCTAGTAATGTGAGACAGCAGCAACTGTTGGCATATGGACCCAAAATCTTCTTAATCATGGACTCATTTACTTTGAATGGGATTAATGATCCAAACATTGCATGTGTCGCACGTATCGTAAATTGTGGAATCCGTAACGAATGTGTCCGATGGATCGGCAATGCCAGCCGTTCCACTTCTTACACATACTAAAAGTAATTCATGTAAAGCGCCACTTCAAAAGGCCTTTCACACATAGACAACCTAAAATGTGTAAAACATCACCTTTGCTGACAGAGCTGCTGCAGCACAGCGGCTGCCTTTCTACCTGTGCAGGAGGCAGAAATGTGTAACACTGAGATGTCATATCGTGCCACTCAACTCGGAGAGCTTGAGAGTCGTGTTTGTACATGAAAGTGGCATCTCGCAGCACATCGACTCTGTGATCCATCAACAGGCTGCTGGAGAGGAGTCACAGAGATTCACACTGGAGCAGGATATTTTATTTTCTCTTCCTTTTGAGAAGAAGAACAAAGAGAAGGAGCAACACATACAGGTTTAATACATTGATATGTATAATCGTGCGGTCCTCTCGTCTTCTTAGACAGGCCCACTTTTAAAGTTCTTAAATCATACACGCAGGTATAATTAGGGCCCGAGCCACGAATGGCAGGGGCCGGGATGGCTCCTAGCACGAGTGCGAGGAACCTATTTTTATCCTTCAGATTAATATTATTATGTCCGTGGCTTTCCGGTCATTTTTGAGGGGGTTCCCGTGCATAAAAACTCCTGAAACTTGGCATGCAGGTCAGGTCTGGCGAAAATGTGATATTGGCATAGGTCCTGAACCCGTGCGTTGCTCAAGGGCTCTATAGCGTCCCCTAAAATGAAACATGGACGGAGCACGCCAGCATCAACTTGCGCCGAATTTCACAAAACTTGGTGGGAAGATGTTATAGCCCAAGACGATCAAAAAAGTCCATTGGGACCACGGCCTCAACGCAACAGGAAGTCGGCTATTTTGAGTCCACCTTGGCGATTTGCATGCTTCGTAAATGAACAAACTCGTCCGAGCACGTTTATCGTACCGACATAAAACATGCGACAATTTATAGTGGACACATCAAAGGCAAAATGTTATCAAAAGGTTTTGCGGCTTCAAAAGGGCGCGGCCACGCCAACCATCGGTAGTTTGGCGAATTTCGACCATTCGCCACGAAACAGGAAGTGCCCTATAACTTCGCCATACAGTGACCGATCGCCTCATAACTTCATACATGGCACGAGAGACCGACCCTGAGCATGTCTATGGACACAAACTTCACCCAATGTCATGTCAGCCATTTTGAATTGAGTTCAGGGAACTACTGCACCCCCCCGACTTGTGTGGGGACGCTTGCATCTGGTGCGAGGGCCCTGTCATGACTGCGTGCAGTCCTAGTTATTGAAGTAGTTTTAGTGAGAGTAGTCTTGCAGCATTACATTTCAAGACAAATCTCCCCTTTGAGGATGAGTATGTATATTGCATCACACTTCAGTAACAAATACTAGCATAACACTCTTAAAATGAGAAATTAAAGTTTCTCAGCCTCTCTTCAGGTTGATAAACACACCTGAGTACTCGGTTCGAATTTGTGAAATTTGGAAGTTCACTTGGCTTGTTTTTATGAACAAAAAGAAAAGATAAACTATATTTTTTTGCTTTTCTATTTTTTGCTCAATTATTGCTACTTTACATCACTAAAAAATGTAATAAAATTTGATGTAAATTAATCATAACTTTGACTCAACAACACATAAGAAGTTTTAAATCCTGGACACCCCTAGGATGTCCATATAAGGAGTTTTGTATTATTCCCACGACAATTTATCGAAGGTGAACCTGCGGCACAGGTCCGTGCCACGTGAGCACTAAGGGTTAAAGCTGCAGCAAGCAGAATCACATGCAAAAAACTGGAGTTTGTAATATACAGATTATAACATTGTTCAATGTTAACGTACTCACATTTTGGCATCCACCCTCTCTGTCCTTGTTGATAAACAATGCCTAAAAAGATCCTGCCTACTGAAATCAACATATGTGAATATTTCAGTGTTCTCTTATCTTTTGCCTTTTTCCTTGACATCAAAATTGAGTTCACCTGTGTGCTGAAGTCACAATTTGACTTAATTCAACAAATTCTTACATCAAGTCTAAAAGCTCTTGGGTTTTGCAGCACATTTATCTTTGCAAAAAGGTTTTTCCAAGTATAAATGTGTCATACTGGCAAAAATCTAAAGAAATGGCAATCAGGGAAAATAAGAGGTATAATTTGCCAAAGTGCCCCCAATAATGAGCCATTTCCTAAATTCGTATCATCAGGCTCTACAATAAAAACCTTTTTTTTGGCCTTTTTGAGACTCTGCAATACTTTCTTATTTCTCAAAATGACTAAGTAGCGAGGGCAGATTCACTGAAGGATGTGATTACTTTAGCTTTTTCCTGTCTGCTCTTTAAAGGCAAACATCCTTAAGTATTTATTGTTGCTCCATTCATTGGAGGAAATGTCCTATTATCTGCAGAGCCATGTATCACAGACAATATTAGGTATGATGTGAATAAAATCCTGTGGCTAAAAAAAGTAGTCGAAACAAAAGGGAACACAAGAATTCGAGCAATATAAGGCATTTCTTAATTTTGTTGTTGCTATAATTAAAAATTGCAGGTTTTACATTTACAAGAGCTTTTGACCCCTATCCAGAAATGTAGTGAAAATTGTGAAAATGTGGGAAAAGTTGTTTGTATCTTTAGAAGAAGCTGTGTGAAATCTGATAAATGGGGGAGCCAGGAGTTGTCATGTGCGTCAACGGTGGTTGGGTTTGAAAATAACAAGCTGGAAAATGACAAACAAAATCTGTGGGTGCTGAGTTTTTACCTCACTTACCTTTCTTTTTTTTTTTACCAGTGTTGTGTTGAAATTAGTTTCCCAGCCAAAATGGGACACGATTACAAAATTGTGCAATCGTCTGTATGGCGTTTTTGCGACTGGATTTTGTGCAAATGATTTGTTTTGTTTTGTTCATTCTACTGTAACCGTTGCCGTTAGGCTGGGGTGTTACTCTACGGGTCTGTGTCCACAGACGTCCGCTAGGGTCTGTGTGATTTTATCATCTGGTAACCAGTAACCATGGAAACTTGCTAGAGGTGAACAAGTCCACCAGTATCCACACATTTATAACTCAGTGCTCAATGATTACAAGGAAATGCTGCTTTCTTGGTATGTGGAATGGGATGTGAGATCGAGTATGTAAACCAGGAATGATGCAAACCCTCAATTTCATATGAACATAACCATGGACATGTACGCACATGCAAAAATGTGAAGCGGATTTCTGCAGACATGGAGCACAGTTAGAAAGACCTGCACAGCACTACAGGGACAATAACTCCTAGCATAATGCACTCAAATCTCCGACCCATCTTTTGCATTGTGGGTAATGTAGTTGCCAGTTTTGACAGCAAAGATAAGACTTAAATCTGGCCTCATAAATAACCCCTGTACTCTAGCACAGTTTCCATGAGTTTCTATTGTTCAGTCTAAATGTAGATCTCAAGATGCAATTTGCATAAAAAAGCAATAAAATGGTTGCTTCAGCTTCCAAGGACATATCTTTCACCCATGCACTATTGTTCATACCCAGTCACAGCAAAAAAAAAACAAAAAAACTCACTGAAGTCATTTCTCTGCATGAATGCCCTTCATAAGCCAACAGGCTTCAAGTGAATTCTAAATCACTCTCCACTGTCTCGCTCTCTCAGATCACTCAGATCCAGAGCTAGTGTGGTGAGGTGAAATTATATAGGGGAAGGTCAAAGGTCAGCGAACAAATCAAGGGGCTGAACTCACTGGAGCTCAGGAAGAATATTTTATAGTCTCCAAAGTGATATTAAATGATGATATTTGCCAGACTTTTGGATGGAGACAATGCTTTGACCAGAAAACATCAGCCAAGAACATGGTGGCCTTAAAGCATGTGTCAGCTATTTTATCACAAAAACAGGAAAACATCTGGACTGTGGGAAAAAGATTCCATATCACACACATTGACACACACGCACATGCATTCATCAATGTAATAGACTCACATGGAAGGACTCGTTGTGGTCAGATCTGAGAGGTTATTGGTCAGTTGCTCCACTGCTGCGTAACATGTAAATTGTAAATAAAAGCTTAGGCTGTAAATGCTTAACATGGGTTAATCTGTATGCACATCTGCCAGACTATCCCTGTCTCCTCTTCCACCCTCTACCCTTCCCTGTTCAACATCCCCATGTCTCAATCGCAGAATCGTTTGATTTGGGGCGTAATCACAGGTGCACATCTTTGGAAAGCTGTGGAGAAGAGAGATTGCTGTGCTTTACCGAGTGCTAAGAATGAGATAGAAGAGACACGTGGACTTATACCTACAGCACCAAGCCTGCTACAGTGCCAACAGGAAGCCCATGTTGGTTTGGCCAGTTTAGTGAGTTTATTGTCCCATGCGGTTGCACTTTTTTCTCAATTCATTTTGCCTCACACTCAATCAACCAATCAACAATCGCAGAGTCGGGGTGTGAATATTCCAAAAATATTCAGCTACCCCACGGTGAATATTTACCACCCCACTGGCCACCGCAAGCAACCCATCACAATCGTCAGAACGCGCTGTGAGCGCCGTGCAGATACAGCAGATACATTTAGTAGAAGTCAAGCACTGAAGCTATGATCATTGATATCAACAGGCTCAGTGTTTCCACTTGTTTTATAGGTTTGATCAAGGAATGCATTCCATTGAAGGTTCCATTTTTGACAGCTTTTATTGCTTTACTGCCATCATAAATAACTTATTATGCATGTATGTGTCGTTATTATAATAATTAGAGTAGTGTCATTGAAGAGTAGAGCCGTAGACCTGGAGAAGATGCATATGTAGATAAATAAGTTAGGTATGAGAGAGCGTGTAATGTAAAAGATGCAGTCACACGTCAGACTTCACTTTGCAAAGTCAATGCCGTTTAATACATTATATTGAATGTGTAAATTTAATTTTCTCAGCCTCTCCTCAGGTTAGACTTTAATATTACAAATCCTATCTTTGGAAAGTGATAAAAATTGGAAGAATAAAGTTATTGCTGACCGGGCACTTCAGCTCGCTCGGGTTATTTTTTCCACCAGTCGGATTACACATTTACAGCTGTCATTATGTTTCTGTTTTAACTTCAAATTCAGCTCACATGTGGGCAAATATCAAAAGCAAGTGAATTTTTAAAATGACTATAAGTCTTTATTCAACAAATGCTCACATCAATGCTTGGATTTTGCAGCACATGTAACTGCGTCATCCTGATGAGGAAGAGCTCATTCTGGCAAAATCAAAGGAAATGGCAATCAGCAAATTAAGAGGTGTCATTTGACAAAGTGCCCTGATATTAGAAAACGAAGCCGTTTTCTAAATTCGGATCATTGGGCTCTGCAATACAATAAAAGAATAAATGTGTTGCTTTTTTTCCAGACTCTGCAATGCCTTCTTATTTCTCAAAATGACAGTGGCAGCGAGGGTAGATTCACTGAAGGATGTGATTACTTTAGCTTTTTCCTTTCTGCTCTTTAAAGGTAAACATTGCCATCGCTAAGGCTCATCCAGTGGAGGAAATACAATCTATCTATCTATCTATCTATCTATCTATCTATCTATCTATCTATCTATCTATCTATCTATCTATCTATCTATCTATCTATTTCTATTATTTATAGAAATAGATCTATCTATCTATTATTTCTCCAAAAGCATGCATTTTCACTTCGATGAGCTTGGGCTTCATTTATTAATTACAAACGTAAACCCAAATATATACAGTATGATATACTGCAGAAGAACAGAGGGAATATTCTTTTAATCAACTAATCAAGTCCCTCAAACTTCATAATTAAACTGCTGAAAATTAATCTGACTCCTGTGGTTGTGGCAGGTTAGAGGTAAAGTCTCTGATTATAGACGAGACAAATAGCAGTGCTAATGGTTAGAGAAAAATATCATGCTCGCTCACATGTGACCCGAGACCATACCATTAAATCCCAACATGTGTAAGGGTTATAAAAAAGAGTCATTATAATTTGCAGATTGAGATCATCAGTGATCCATTACTCTAGCCTGCCAGGAAGAAGAGGTTAAGATAATTATCAAATAGATAAACTGTGTTTAAAATGTGTTCTATAATGTTTTTGAAAATGCACTGTACGATTTGTATGTGCTTTATTTTGTTTCTGTAAGTTTTGGAAACTAGTATGGTTAAAACACAGATCGGTTTTCGACTATTGATGTCTGGTTCAGGCTGCGCGTGGCTTCTGCTCGTCCATAGTGGATCGAACGGAGTCACATTGTGTGCGTGTCTTTCTTTCCTTTTACAGGTAAGAACAGAGGTTTAAGGATGGTTAATAATGTATTTGCTTTTTAAATGTTATACAAATCGGCAGAGTAGAAGATATTAGTTGTTGCAATAAGTTTGACATTGGAATTAAGTTGCGGTGGAAGGGACCTTCTACTTAGCATAGCCTGTTGCTAGCTGCAGTTGTAGACAGTTGTCACTCTTTTCATGTGCATTACATGTTAAATCACCAATATGAGGATTGTAATTCGCAACATATAATATTTATTGTGCTGTATTAAAAATGCTGTCTACATTTATTATTTCAATAATTTCCAATCTGTAATTTAAAGTCGTATTATTTGCTTGAAGACATTCTGTTGTATTTTTGATGACATCATTTAAAGTTCAAGTTTACTTATTTTTCTGTTTTAATTATAAAAGTAATTCTGGGCATTTCTTCAGGAGTAAAATGTTATAGTCAGCATCTGATATGTTTTTCAAATGTTGTCGCTGACCAAAGTGATGCTTTTGTGAAGCATTTTCTAAAACTGTGACCATGTTTATGGAGAAATACATTGTGATAGTGGATCAATCAGAGTCGCATCGTGTGCGTGTCTTTCTTTTCTATCACCCCCTTTTACAGGGGCGCAACACATGCTACAGTATCAGTGGGTTACTGTGGGTTTCAGGGCATAATTGCATGACATTGACATGCAAAGCCTTCTCCAAATTGGCCCCCATAAGAAATAAACTGCGATAAATATTCTAAGTCAGTCTGTTTTGGAAAAGGTGAATATACAAACTCAGCTCCTCTGCTCTCTGTTGAGGCCTTGAGATCCATGTGGGGGGAAATCCAGGAGGGAAACATTTGAATCTGGGAGCATTTTCTTCACAGGAAACTCCAGACCTTCAAAGGCAATGATTTATTCAGGAAATAAGTGTAGCAGTGGGCCATGGGGCCTCCTCTGCCATCATTTAGGTGCATGTGCCTGCTTCATTTACCCTCCCACTTTTATTGATTAATTCATGGCCCTGATTAAATTTTCACAAGTTGCCAATTGTCCTTCACATTGTCTGACTCCCCTGTCGATCTGGAGCCCATGGGGATGGCTGCCCTCGCGGTAACGTCAGAATACTCTGGAACATTTGCTCCCTCCTCTTAGGCGGAGCTGGTCTAAGAGATCACTTATATGGATATTTTACAAATTCCAACCCATTATAATGTTGCCTCTTTTAGGTGAACCTGTGAAAAATTCTTTTTAAATATTGATGATGTGATTATTCAACAGTAATTGGTTGCTGGGATTAAACTCTACACATGCGGGAAAGTGTTTAAATTAAGCAGTCTGTGTTTTTTACTGACTTCTAGTGATTGTAATTAATCAAATATGTTTTGCTGTAGTTACATCTGAGGCATTAGCATTAAGTGTCCCAGTGAGACATGACACTGTAACAATGAGCCAGCATGCAAACGATCAAGACTCTGACATTAAAGTAGAAAAAAGAAACAAAGCTTCCATTTATTTTTTCATTTACTCCTGTGCTTTTACTGTAACATGTCAAAATGTCGGCGAAAAGGAGCAAGTGGAAATTATTTCCAAAACCCAGTCTTCATTACACTGAGATTTATATAATTATTCATCAGGCCTTGAAGAGGCTTGGGCATGAAAAAATAATTTAAAGGTAGATGCAGATGACAGGATTTCTTAAACTAATTATACAGCTGGAAGCCACATTTAGATGAAGACTCAGTGCAGGAAACTCTAAGAAAAGCTTCGATTTAAATTAGACGAGGATGTGTGAGTCACCTTAAAAAGCTTAATGACTATGTTCAGGACCGATATATGGCAGAAATATTAAAAATGTGTTACTGAAGAACACACACACACAGAGAAAGATAAGTCTAAGTTCACAAACTTTCTACAAAGTAGGAGTTGAGTTATGTTACATGCTTTGACTCTTTGCTCTTCTACTTTTCTCAAACTTAGTCCCTTGCCTTGACATAAACTTAACTCTCAAACCAAGTCTGAGCCTCAAAAAAGCCCTTTGAGTTTGTGAGGACCAGCCAAATATCCAGAGGTGGAGCATTGAATGACATTAACCTGCGTGTATGTAATGGAGTAGGTTCTTTGTGTACTTGTACCTTTTAAAATTTGGAATTTACTGAAAGTACTGTACTTAGCTACGTTTTAAATCACATCCGTTACTGAGTAAAACAAATGTTGGCCTGAATTAAAAGTGAATTGGTGAATTAACGTCCCTGAGTTAGTGAGAAAGTTAAAGCACTTGTGACCTTTGACCCATGTTGACTGACATATTCAGTGTTTACATATTTTATTTTGTCAGCACTTTCATTTGTAAAGGTTTGCCTTTAACCATTAGTGCTCTCATGGCATAGATCTATGCCGCAGGTGCACCCATGGCAATTTGCCGTGGGAATAATACACAACTCCTTACATGGACATCCTGGGCGTGTGTGTTTATAGGTCACATATTCATCTTCTTGTGTGTTGTTGAGTCAAAGTTGTGATTCATTTTGTATTGCATTTTTAGTAGTGACATAAAGTACCAATAATTGTGCAGATGTCACAAAATAGATCGTTTTTTTTCTTTTCTTTTTGTTCATGAAAACGAGCCAAGTGAACTTTGAACTGTGACGTGTTTCCAAATTTCTATATTGCACATTCTTATACCCTCTGTATATACTGTATGTTTTAACATAGTAATGGAAAAAAGCAGCCAAAATGCTCTTTATTAGTCAAACTGTGTTCCAGGGGTTTATTAAAAAAAATATGAACGTGAGATTTGTGTCCCCTTGTCCTTTTTGCACGACACACAAAAGAACCCCAGCCTTGTTAAAAAAAGGTTTTAACAAGGTTACTTTGAGTACATTTTAAACAAGCTACTTTTCTTTTTTAAACTGGAGTAGATTTTTAGACCAATATTTACTTATACTTAAGCAAAAGAACTCAGAACCTTTGTCACAAGGTACATGACAATGGTTTTGAGACAAAATGTGTCCTTGCAACCACGGAAAGACATGAACACACAAATGTGCACGCAGGCACGCAAGCAGTGACAACAAATATGACAAGTTTGAGTGACGGTTTCATGATAATCACTTCCTCACAGAACGTTAGGATTACCTTAATTGCCAGATGTCCATGAAACAATAATGTCAACCTGGCCTGTAAACTTGAATGAAATACATAATTATATATCAATGGCAATATCTCTCACAAGAAAGATGAAAAAATATTTTTATATTATATATTTTTTTTATTGTTATCATTCATTAAACAGCTGTGGCTGCGTCTGAAAAATAACAAGGGTGGGTTTGCGAATCGGAGAATCAGAACAATGATTGAACATGTTGTAATGATTGAACATGTTGTGCGATAAGTGGGATTGAACATTATACACTTTATTTGTCAAAGTCATAGTCAAACTGTGAAAGTAAAATATAATAAAATAAAACATTTTTGATTTGTTACTGCATTATATGTCCAAACTGGAGGAAGCTTAATGAATCACTGAAAAACAACAACGAATGATGTGTGCAAACTGTAAATCCACTGTATCTAAGGCACAAGAATTATGTACATAAACTCAGGGCTGAGTAATATGTCACAAACCCCCTCTCCTGCTCAGAGAGGGCACCACGGCAGAGGCTGTCTGACAGGTATTTAATAACTCAAGTGTTATCCAAACCACAACCCTAAAATTAGTCACTGCATTCAGTTGCCATGGAGAGTATCAGACAGGCTTTGTCTGCGTGTCACGGAGAAGCATAAATCCTACAGCCGTGCGATAAAAGCCGCAAGATTAGAAACAAGGGAATGTGCTGGATACATCTTTCTATCTCTCCTTTGTTCTGTGCTCACTTTGTTGTTATGTCCTTTCGCACTTCTCTCATTCCAATTTATTTCTCCTTACTGTCTGCCTAAAGGAAAATGGACCCGTTGCCTTTCTGATATCACACCGCGACTCAGGTTTCCCTGTGTCATATTGTCCTAAACGAGTGAACTTTTCTTTCTTTCTTTGTTTCTTTCTTTCTTTCTTCCACTGCCCTCTCTCTCCCTCTCCATCCCTCTCAGAGTAAAGGTTGCATGTCATTGCCCCGTGTGAAAGCAGCGTCCCACTGTAAACGAATGAGTCTGTCACACTGCAAACAATCTGCATTCATCATGTCTTATCTGCTCAGGCCTCCACAGCTGCAGTCATGATATCAAGGCAGAGCGAGTGTGTTTGGGCCTGTGGCAGGGTCAAGGTCTGCAGCTCAGGGAAATAGCAAGCGGGCTCAAGGCTTACTTGGCGAGCTGGTGTTGGATTTAAGCATCAGGCTGTGGAGGAGGCAGACAGGCGGCTTGACTTATCCTTGATCCAGGATAACACACACACACACACACACACTTTTTCTCCCTCTCTCTCTTGCTGACCAGACTTGATTTTTTGCGGCGTGTACATATTAACACCTGGCAGGATGATATGATAAGCAGAGTCTTAAATTTTTACGTAAAGTTTAGGCGTTAAGTTTAAGCTTATCATAATTAATTGTAGAGATGAGCAGGGAGAGCGAGTGAGAGACTACTGCTAATCCCTTTTGCGTTTGCAGGATTCACACATTTTCATTTACAGTATATTTCTTCTGAAAGATTTAGTCTCACCATGAGAAATGTTATGTGTGAAATATGCGATTACAGTTACCAATTTCAAGATTCCTGCAAAGGTCCAATAAGTCAAACAACCACGAGGGGACCAATTTCCAGGTATCAATGTCTTATTTTTTATCCGCTAAAGTAATTCCATTGACAAAAATGGCACCATGGAGCTTGTATTGATTAATTCTACGCTATGAGTAATACTTGTACATATCAGTTTGATGGCTAACTGAGCGTCAATAGAGTTTATTGGTTCAAATAAAGCACTATAGGCCTTTTTAACTTCACAGATTTCTCCATGCTGCAGGCTAATGGTGCAAAAGAGCTTAGAGAATAAAAGAGATGGGTGAAAAACCTCCTTTGAATATTATCTTTCATCGAGATGCAGCGTCTGGAGCTGCTCTGACATTAAAGCATTGGATGAATTTTGGCATCTAACTGACCTTGAAACAATAATAATGATGACAGGGAAAGTGTTTATGAGCGCAGCGTTTGGAATCGAGATTGAACGATAGCAATAGACTGAAGGTCAGAGCTGCAGCGGAGACCCAGCAACAGAGTCACTGACTCCACCTGCTACCCAGCAGACCTCTGGGCTACCTATCACTCACCCACCCGGTGAACGGCTGCATTGTGGGTGACTGGACTGCACCTCCCAACTAGCCTCTCTATCACCGCAGACAGCACTCGTGGGAACACGGGCAGAGGGCACGTTAGAGGTCGTAGGCAAGAGCACAGCGCAAATGGTACATCAGGGGACTGATGTGGAGGGAGGAGAAAAGTCACGGGTCACAAGGACTTATTGAATTAGTGACCGGAGGCAACATGGGACTCCACAATGGTAAAATGGTAGATTGGAGAGATAGCATAATAGAATGCATGTAAAAAGTGTGTTTAATCTTTCAGTTTACCAGCTAAAGCTAACCTGGAAGTAAGAATATACTGAATAGCCACCAGGGGGAGATTCTCCTGGTTTAAAATGGTAAAACATTAGCCTATTTCTCAGTAGATTTACACTGTCAGTAAACATTTTCCTCAGAAGTTAATGATCTCAATCGCTAGTTTCAGGTCTCCTTCAATAAAACATCATGTCACTTTCATCAATTATTTTCACATTTAGAGGAAACTAGACAAAAATAGATCACGGCGCATATGAGCCACATCTGTGTGATTGACGGCTGGTATTGAATGTCATCCAATATGTGCAGATGATGATATCTGTGAACTTCGCTGGACAAATCTGTCCAAATCTCGAGGCTTCAAAAATAGCATTTCAGATTCTTATGATTGACGTCACTGAGATGTTATTGGTGTAATAATGGGATGTGCTGATTGATTGTCTGTGGGCTGACCATGAAGACACGTGCACCAACACATGTTTGGGCAATTGTTACTATTCAACTGAGCAGGCAACAGTTGTAGCGGCATGCTGTATTATTAAAATCCCATCTCAGGGTTTTCTTCATCAAGTCAACCATCACTGAAACAAAAGGCAGATGTGTGTTGGGGAACAGGAGAAAAGTTATCTCTCCACTACTCTATAGCACAAATCAATTTTTAATTTCCCCCTATTCTGCTTCTGAGTGAATTATATATAATATCCTTGAAGTGCCAAGCAGATTGGGTAATAACAGTCTTAAAAAAAAAAAAAAAAAAAAAAAAGATATTATTTGGGCTTTGTAGTCTTTATTTAGACAGGACACAAGAGTGTAAAAGGGAAAAGATGGAGGGGGCAGCAAATGACCACAAGGTAGAATCAAATTTGCATTGCTGCAGGGGGGTCTCGGCCCGTGGGGCAACAGCTCTACCACATAACAACTGTCTTCCTCAAAAGAAATCCAGTAAAGCACATTCTAATCCTGTTTGGCCTTTTTAATTGTTGGCACTGGGGTTTTGCATTTGTGCACAGTGCCTGGAAAAACATCCTCTTTTGTATTTGGGCTCATTCTGCTCTCTGCTGTGATGTGAATGGACTCACTAATGCACGCGGCATCAATAACATTTAGTACCGATAATAGAAATGAGCACGAGCGCTTATAACTGCACTTACATTTGAGTGTTTAGTATCTGTTTATTACATTAGTATCTATCTGTAATGTGCTGTCAGGACAAGCAGTGGTTGACCAGTTAAAACTAATAATAGAGTAGAACAATACGTAAGTGTCACTAGCAGCTAGATTAAAGGGATAGTTCAGGTTTTTTTTTACCTTGCCATATGTGCTGCCATGCTCCCAAAAAAGAAAAAAACTGAAGCTGTAATCTGCTCGTTCGCGCTCTTATGATCACAGAGAAAATGTCCAACATTTACCTCACGAGGCAGCAGCAGACCAGCAGCTCATGTATCCCTGCGAGCTAAAAAAGCTGATTTGGTGCAGGAGAGGGACCAAAACTTTAGTTTTCAGCTTGATACGGCTGTCCAACAGCAAAAAAAGAGCAGCAAACATACTCCTGTTTTTCGTTTTGCTGGAAGCCGTGTTATTTAGACAGAAGCAAGTGTGCAGATGCACGTGGAAAGAGAAGATTGAAAATGACTTTAACAGTCTCACGGCTCAGCGTTGCGTTCTGTAAAAGTCACCGCACACCCCTGGCATCTGTAATTAGGAAAAGCTTCATGATGGACAATATCTAAAAGCAGTGGCCTTTAAACTGGTTTTAATTTCACACTAAACAAGTTTCGTCCTAAATCTCATTTGGAGCAGCTATGTGGCTGCCGACAGTGAAATACAGCAATTCTGACTGATTGGGACACGGCTCTGCTAATGGAGATTTAATTGTGTCAGCCAATACAATGTTGGAATATTTTAACCTTGTGCTGTGCACTTTCTTTGGAGGTGCTGCTTTGTATTTAATTTGATTCTGAAAAATGACTGTAAAATTCATTTGTTATATCCAGTCCTATATGGATTGGCATCACAATCAGACTATATTTCGGTCTTGAAAACTGTGTTTACAGCATGAGGACAGCAAGTGCTCTATTAACCCACTTTGCAGCAGCTCTAGCCGCAGCAGAAGCCTCGCTGCTGAGGGATGAAGCTCTCAACTCAGTGGGTTTCAATGAAAAAAAAATGGGCCTTGTTACTTTTTGTTTCGCTGACATTAGACAGCAGTCTCTCCATCCAGACTTTGTAAAGAACATTACCGGTGTCACAATAGCATGAACAGCTGCTACATTTATTACAGCTTGGCTGCCCAATTCTGTTTTAAATGACACTAGCACCTGTGTCTCCTGCGCTCTCTATGACATTTTCCCTGTTAGAAAATGAAATATGCGTCTCCCTCTGTCTCCCTCTGTCTCCCTCTGTCTCTCTCCCTCCCTCCATATCTTTCTGTGTCTCTTCCTCCAATGATGGCTTCTGTTGTCCGAGTGGATCCAGCAGGTTCCGCTGGGTAAGGATGAGCTTCCCCTATTGAAAAATCAGGAGACACAGCCGCCTCATAATTAGATTTGCTTTGTGTGTGGCGCCAGTCCCTTCAATCTAATCTATTTATGCATTCCCTCTTTCAGGCCTCATTGAGATTCTATCGCCTTATATTTGTACCCTGCCTGTCAAAACGGCCTTCTTTTCTTCACAATTTTGGGCTCATTTCACTGGCGGAGATGGGCGATGATTGCCCGCCGGTTTCATCTCAAATGCAATGTGCTGGAACTTAAGAGGCTTCTCTCTTTAAAAGGCTGGAGCGTGTGGGTCTTGTGTTTGCGTGTGTGTGTTTGTTTAGCAGGATGAGATATATGTTTGGCGCTTGCATGTATCTGTGTTTCTGTGCATGTGTGCTTCTGTCCTTGTGCCTTTGTAGAATTAATAAATATTCTTTACATTAGTGTGTGCAGCTGAGGCATTGTCAGTGGTGAGGGAGGAAGAAGAAGGAGGTGCAGCAGCGCTAAAGTAAGATTAACTTTATTGATCCCTTGAGGGGGAATTGGTTATTGTAGGAGCAAACAATAAGCCATGGATGAAAATGCAATAAGCTCAACATGAAGATATGTGCCATTGCACCAGAATAGATCTTTGCTTGGCTGAAATGAATTTCTCCAGTTACAGATTCTTGCACAGCTCAGAACGGAATGTGTTGGATCTGGTTATCAAAGAGGGATTCAAACAGCAGATGGACTCGAGCGTCGCACCACGTAATGTGACAAATACAGAATAATGAAATCTGATAAAATATTGCAAAGGGCAGAAAATAAAGGGTCAAGAATCCATTAAGCACAAGGGCAATATTCTTATTACAGCAATGCCTGTATAATGGAAATGTTGCACTGTGGATGCGTTCCGTTGGGATACAGTTTAATTATTGTAATGATAAAGAGAGCAGAGTTATTAAATATTCAGATTATTTAAATTGTTTGATTGATCCTAGTGAAAGGAGAAGAGTTTGTGTGTGTACATGTGGTGTTTTAACGGATCAGTCGGTTGCTCGACCAGCTTTGCACATGTTATTTGTTTGCATGAAAAGGACAGAGCCTCAGAGTAAATAGGATCCAGGTGACTTGAGAGCGGGACCGGCCGTCTCAAGTGTTTTACTCCGTGTCTGTCAGCAATGAGACGTGTCGCAGCCTGTTGCCAATCCTATCAGTGTGAATGGCAATGTCCCCAGAAGGTCATGGCAAGGCTTCAGTACATCTGAACAATAAATTACCTCGATAACAACAATGAATGCTATTCCTGACAAGCTATTTTATCATTGTCCAGCTGACATGGTCTTTGGTGCCAAACTCAAACCAAATCAGTGTTTGTTGTGAAGCCATCTGCATTGAAGGACATAAAAAAGACAGACACTCTGAATATTGGAACCATAGGAGCCACATGTATTTCAGCTAACTGCAGGGAGCTGAAAATAGTTGTTACCAATTATTAGAGCAATGTGATGGAAAAACACCTTTATCTCTTTTTTTTTTACTTTTGTTTATGTTTTTATGTTTATCATGTCTATGCTCTCAAGATGTGCAGTTCTAAGAATAAGTGTGAATCCGCCCTTAACACAATGAGGACATGTTGATACATTCTTAGTGGTTGGTCCTCTGCATTTTCATTTATGCCATGTTTCCACTACATGTTCCCAGCTCGCCCTGCCTTGCCTTACCGTGCCTCGCCACGGCTTGACTCCACACGATCACCACAGCACAGCTGCATGAAACTACCGTGACTTTGTTTTACACGCGACACACACAGACTAGTGATTACTGACTTGCAAAGCCTGGAATCAGTTAATTAAAAAGATTTGTTCAGTACTTCCTGCATGACCGGAGCACAGACTCTGTCTGACACAGGACTGTGTCACTGGACTGAAATACAGTGGCAGGGTTTGTGATGCAGCTCATCGGCCGTGATCGTAGGCTTTCAGCAGTGCTGTTGCTAAATACACCAGACTCCTCTTTTAAATATTGAGATTTTCGACATTTCCCTGCTAAATGTTGGAGATTAACCAACCTTTTTAGGATTATTAAGTCTTCTTAACTGATCTACAGTTTGGCATTGTTTGATTTGATTCTTGTGTCGGACGTCGCACTCATGCCTCCTCCAGTGATGACACTAAAAGAGCAGGTACTAAAAAAAAGTACCAGGTACTATCACTAGCAGAAAAGCAAAATAACCGAGGCGAGTCCAGTAGCGCTAGTGGAAAAGGGTCTTTCTACTCGTTTTCTTGGTTCTCCAGTCTCATAAACTGCTTTTGTCCACAACATACAGGCACATGACAAGCTACATTATGTCAAGCATCATGGTTAATTTGTTTTGGCTGGACCACACAAAGGATATAACCAATCTGCAATCTTGGTTTGATTTGGTCTTTTTTATTAATTTTCAGAAAATGAAAAAACCAAAATGAAAAAACAGTCATTTATTATCCCACAATGTCCACAGCAAACATCTGTATGACATTACTGCTGCGTGGAGGCTGCTGGAAATAATCCACTGCCCTTTTCACCCTGTCATAACCTGGTGTGCTGCACAGTCTGATTAAATAAATAAAAATATCTTTTACTGTCAGTAAAATGTTGTGAGAACAGCTGGATTGCCATTTATAAGGAACACCTCTCAACAAATGCCAACGGATGTGTGCTCAGTGAGCCATAAAAGATTCAAAGTGTCTGACACTGAAGTCAGATGTTGCCGTAATGTTCACTCAAATATCCCTGTTGAATCCAAGAGGTGAAAAAAGCTGAGCGTCCTATAGCAGCAATGCTAATTGCCTACATTGAGTAAAAGCTAGCCAGTGTGACAGTCTGCTCCTGAGATGCTTGTTTCCTGTGTGCATTCAGTTCTCTTGGGCATGATATGCAACTATGCTTCCTGAGAGCTCCAACCCGGCAGTGCTGTTCAGCTGATGACACCATTACAGTGAGTGATGGTCTGTCTGACAGCGGCTTCTGTCACCACTCGCAAGAGGAGTCAACCAACTGAACAGTATCTCTGCCACCGAGGAGTTCAGCCTGTTGCCAGAGGGATAAACACTGTCACTGGTTGATTTTAATTTTACTCTGTCTTACTGAGCATTTGTCAGCCGAACCCCTCGATTGTGGTTTTCGTAGTCCACTATCGACAGGTCCTAATCACTTGCTGTTATGTGACTGTGGAGGCCTCTGTGGCAAGTTCTCTGGCTCTCACCACCTGTGCTGTTGTGGTCTGAATTGTACGTAGTGTTTAGCCCTGACATTTGATAAATAGATCTCATCTGACAGTCTAATTGCATTTCAGCGGATATTTAATACATGCTCCAGTGTTTGCACGTCTTACCGCTGTGACAAACCCGAAGCTCAAGGGAGCACCTTGAACTTACACCTCATGATACTTTGCAAATAAGATTAGAGCAATTTAATTAGGCAGAAAGCCGCAGTAATAAAGCCATTAAATTAGTCACTGGTGCAGGGGAACAGCAGCAAGGAATCCCACTAATTAACCTGTGTCTCTTAGACTGTTGCAGCCCAGCTTGTCATAATGACAAAGACTTTGATGCTGCAATGACCCAAATGTCCTGACCTTGTCCGAAACACTTAAATTCTCATCTAGTTGCAAAATTTGCAAAGATCATTAGCATAATAATCATACAAACTGTGTCATATCTGCTGTTTTTCCACCACACCGTGAGCTTTTCACAGGTGTGAAGCATTTCAGGCAGGAAGAATCTAAACATTCAATTTCATTACTTTCAAAAATGTCATTTTATCTGGTATTCATTAGAAAGAAGGAGGATTTTTAATTTTGGGTAGCAATGCAGTCAAGCACCTGTTATAATTCTGAATGATTTTCTAGTGCTTAACCCACAACCATACACGAAGAAACGTAAAAGTCATTATGAAGAAAATCTAAATGCCAAGTAAAACCTGACATCTAACTCAACCACATGCACTCTCATCTACATCCGTCATAGTATTAAATGGTAGCAAATGGTATTAATGACTTCACCTGTCAACGTTTCCCTTACACTGCACCTATAGGGGTCTAGGTAGCACAGAAAACCATTTTTCCACCATGCCTGTGGGGGATTAGGGTAACACATATTTATTTTCCGTGGTGTTGAAAGCCTGTATGTTAACTTGTCAACCTCACATGACATGAAGGACGTTCTGCAGAGACCTCATTTTTAAGAACTTGCCTCAAAGCAAAAAGAGAACAGGATATATTATTTTCTAATGAGAGATGCACTGTTCAGATTATGTGAAGCCTCCTCCTAATATTGTCTTTTCATCTCAGGCTATCGAAGACGCATTCCAGTGAGAATCAGCGAGACATGAAACATGACATTTTAAAGATTTAACATGAAGATCTCAACGGCGCTCAGTGTTTCAGTCGGTCTTTGACATGGTATCTGTTTAGGGCGTGTAGTGCTTGTGGCATGCATAGGGTCACTGCAGCACCCATGGGACTGTGCTGAGCCCCTGGCATTGTCATTCTTCATTGATCAGAGAGGGGAGAGGCTAACAAGGTCTCCAGGCTACATGCCACTCTGTGCCTGCTGCTCCTGCTGCTCAGGTCGGGCTGGGCTTTAAAGCTGCAGTGCATATAACCTTTGCCTAATGTCGTTGTTGTTATTTTTCAGCATTTGTTTGTTGTAACATTATTTAAAAGCAATAAAACAGCTGAATAACATTTTTTAGCAGTAGATCTCAATGAAACGTCTTTGTGTTTTCAGTCAGACTGCAACGGGTTTGCAGCTGTCTCACTTTTGTAGCACATTGTTGCTTGTGCCTCTGGGCAGGAACATTTCAGAACTGAATTCTGCTGCTTGAAACCCAGTTATTCAGTAGTTTTATGGGATATACTCTTCTCGACCCCACTCACCCCTGCACTGCCACTGTATACACACAAATGCTCCCTCAGTCAGGTCCGATTTCAGATGCAGCAAACAAATACATGGTAAATGCTTTGTATTTATATAGTCTTGATGACCACTCAAAGCTGCTTTACACTAAAGTTTTGCCATTCACCCATTCACTCACACGTTCATACAGGGCATCTATGTGCAGCACATTTCCCTATCACTCATCTTGCATACCCATTCACAAGCTGCCGGCACAGCCGTCAGCAGCAATACGGAGTTAAGTGTCTTGCTCAAGGACACATCGGCATGTAGAGTAGCAAAGCTTGGAATCAAACCCACAACTTTTGAGTTGAAAGACAACTCGCTCTACACCACTGACCTACTGTTAGAAATAATGTAACATCATTTCTCCTCATGAAGACTAAACAGAGGCAGAACAATCACCAGAAGATAAGCTCGGCAGCTACTATTAAAGACATATTTCAACAGATAATATTTGACTACATTACCAAATATCCACAGATATAAATGCTCTTGCCATTATCCAACTTTAGTCCTACTTTCCCCTTTTGCTCTTTCTCTGTTAAATGACCATTAGTGAAAGTACATTACCGTCATAGATTTAAGAGAAGTTATGTACAGAGCATAGCTCATTAGACTGGCTCCACACCATCAAATCCTGTGTGGTGATCCTGGCCCTCTTACTTGCAACCTGCATAGCAATCATCCCTCCCTCTGACCTACACAGGTGACCTGCTGCTTGCCCTCTCTACCTGCCTCCTCATTAGTGGATGGTGAGGAAAACCTATTAGTAATTCCACTATCTCATACAGCACAAATCTGGATTGGATTAATTTTTTTCCTTTCCTTCTATATCCGCTAATGTGCATGCACAATAACATAAACACAAGGCAACACTCTTCTCTGAGACATGTTTTAGTTTTGTCTCTCGCACTTTCTACTGCTGGCATTCTGTTTGTCTCCTTAATTCCAGCGCTTCTTGTGATTCATTCCTCTCTTCCACCACATGTCTGTGAAACACCCAGAGAGAGCGCACATACACGCTCCCTCCCACGTACACCCCTCCTCTGGCACGGAGTGCATCTGAGCTGGGTGAAATCATGGTCAGAAGACGTCTCTGCCGCTTGGATCTAAATTGGCCAGTTGTGAACTCTGAGCTCCAGAGGACGGCCTGTGGTAACAAGTGGGAGGAGGTGAAGCCCCCAGCTATACACAGCCACTCATTAGGTCTGCAGCGTAATGTTGCTGCTCACAGGATGAGGAGGAGGACTGTATAATCAGACGAGTTGTGAATATTCAAATGTACATATGTCTCATGTGAATATTTGTGTCATCCATCTACGAACCGAGTGGAGTGACTGCAATATGAGAGTAAACAGATGGCTGAGCGACATTACTCAGGGAGGCCTTGTAATAAATTATAATTTTTTTTTTTTGTATGAGAAAAACTGAGTCTTAAAGTGAGATAATATAAAAAAACAGCCTTAAGTCACAATATACATCCAATCCCGAGTTAGGAAACATAATAAAGAAATGGTTCCGGCTCGGATGAATGGAAACAGATGTAGTAATCATACAATTAATCTTTTTGTTACCTGTATTATCCGAAGCTACGTGATACAAATCAGACTAAATTACACCAATTAGGTTGCTGTGATAGAGGTAGGTGCACTTCACCTTCGTCCCCTAATTAGTTATTTTTGCGCTGCAATTTTTCCTAATTGAAAATGTCAGGAAAATGTGTTTAGTGCGAACAGAGTGTGGGTAATTGTGGTGTAGAACAATGGTGGGCATGAGAAATGAGGGAGATGGCATCCACAGTATGGGTGATTAGAGTGTGGGTAAATATGTGTGTGTGTGTGAGTATGTACTGAGTGAGCTCCACTTATACAATATATAAGATATACAGCTTATATTGTAAAATACTCACATTTTGTGAATGAATTGTATACATTTTATTGTTTTCTGTATTATGTGTATGTATACATATGTATGTGTGTATATGTGTATATATATACTATCTATTAACATGCTACATAAACCTTGACTTGACTGCTCTCTTTATAAAGGATTATTCCAGTCATTTTGCACTTTAAGCCAGCGAATCATCTGCCTCCATCTTGCCCTACCCCCGTGCATATTTTACATTACTGCTGTTAAATAGCCAAAGGACACTTCTCACAAAGACTCAGTTAATATTTAGTCATCTTTTCTTGCCTGTCTCCAGACAGAAAATTATTTTTAAATATTATTTTTGAAGTAGATCCTGATTAATGATGATTTAAATGAAACAAATTAAATCGGATTACGGGTCACCTGTAACGGTCAAATCAAATTCACTTTGTCCTTTGTACAGTGTCTGTTTGCTTCTTTGTGTGAGATTTTTTTTTCCACACCAAATAACCCTTCTGTGCTTCAAACGTTGAAAGATATCTTCAGAGCAGAAGCTTGAGCACTGAAAAATAAAAGGGACTGTAATGTTCACTCTAATAGAAAGCTCTTTTTTTTTATCAAATATCCATACTTCTTTGGAAAGAAAAAAAAACGGTTAAATATGAGTCATATTTTTATAAATGATACATTAGTGCATTTTCCACATTCTACCAAAGGCCAGGTGAAGCTGCATGGAGGTTAATTCCAGTCACCACTTCAGGTATGCGAGGATATCAACTATGCTTCGACATAACCCTGTCATTCCCCTTGTTCCCACCACAGTTGGCCCTTCTCCCATTGTACACTCTCATGGGTAAAAACCCATGTGGCCTTTACTCAATCTAGCTCCTGATCATGCAGATAATGACTTTAGAGAGCTACTTAGGCCAAGGGACATGAGAAAGATGTGTCTGCACCACAGCCAGCAGACAGAATGAAGAGACGCTAGGATGACTAGGATGAAGCGGAAAGAAAGAAGTCAAATATATGCAAGAGAAAATACATGGACATTTTTTTGTTCTCATTGTGAAATGTGGGATATTCACAGCATTACCCCTTCTGAAATAGACAATTTCAAATAGACTGCAGAAGAATCGTAGTGCTGCAGCTGTCCCTGACTCTGCACACTGTACTTGTGTTTGATTAAACACAAGTGGAGGTCATCTCCTATAAAGTTACTACCAGGCAAAACTGTTCTGACACACTTGTGTAAACTCAAAAAATGTCAGAGCAAATTGTGTTCGCGCTCCCTGTCTGTTTCTTTTTATTTCATGCCCTCCTTCTTTCCAGCACTCTCCTCCTTGCTTGCATGGGAAGTGATGGCCCAATTTCCTTTTGTCTCACACTCGAGTCCCCCTGTACCATTTCTCACTTTAAATTACAGCCAGGCAATGTCAGACTTCACACTTATTACAAGTCGTAATCATGGTGAGACAGAGGGGACTAATGCATGCACAGGAGGTAAAAGTGGCTGTCAAGTAGGGTGCAACACATGCAAATTGAGGCCTCATTTGTACTTGAAACCGAGGCCGGTTGAAACTAGACTCTTCTTTACTCTAAACCTGGAGTCAAGTGGAGAACCACTTGAATAAGAGTTGAATGGAGATCAAAGTCCTCATCTTGATTTTGTTCCATTCAGTCTGTCTGCTGATTTAATGTCGGCAAACCAAGCAACATCGTCATTGATTGAAATGTCTGCAATTTTCTTTTTTCTTCCATTGTCTGATCCAGTGATCTTCTTTGCCGTAGACACCCATCCTCCAAACACACAGAAAACAATTACACACAAACCACTGCCACTTTATTAGGTACACACAACTAATGAAGTGGCAGGAATAGCAGTGGTCTTCTGCTGCTGTGGCCCATTTGCTTCAAGGTTTGACATGAGCATTTAGACATAATCTGAGGTGCACATGGGATGTAACGCGTGGTTTTCTATCATCTCAAACCAGTCTGGCCTTACTCAACAAGGCATTTTCTCCCAGAGAACTGCTGCTCACTCAGTATTTTCTTTTATGTTTGTCCATTCTCTGTAGAGACATGGTTATGTGTAAAAAAAAAAAAAAAAAATCCTAGTAGATCAGCAGCTTCTGAAACACTAAGACCTTCTAGAACCAACAACCATGCCAGGTTCTAAGTCAATTAAATTAAATTTCTCCCCCCATTCTGATGCTCAGTTTGAACTTCAGCAGGTCATCCTGACCATTGTCTACATCCCTAAACCCATTGAGATGCTTTGCATTAACAAGCAGTTGAACAGATGCATTATTACTTACTATTGACATCGGTGCTGAGTGACTACATATGGACTCTATACACAGTTTACAAACGTGACATACCTACTTCGTCCTAAATGCATCGTCACATCCATTCACAAGGACCACATTCGGAGATGGTTTGGGTATAAAGCTACATTCTTTTGAAAGTTTAAATGAAAACATGTATATCTACACTTCTTATGGTCCATATGTTGATTTATTTGTAGCCACCGCTACGTGATTTCTTTTCTTTCCCATTCATGGTTAACATCTAACTTATTTATCAGGAGCTGGGATAGTGCTTTGAGCTCCTCCCAACTCGTGTTTTCTCTCTCTCTAACTGTCAATTGTGCACACACACACAGACAGATGCATACACACTTAGTTTTGTTGTTGTGAACACACATGGCATGAGTGTGTGAGTATCTCAGTTTGGAGGAGTGAGTTCTGATGACACGTCGTGACAAAAGATGCAGCCAGGATGCAGGTCAATGCCAAGTGTTGCATTTCACACTGTTTGCTTGAGATCAGCTCTCTCAAGATGGATGTTAATGCCAGGTAGGAACAGGGTCTACAGTGAAATCAATCATCATCACCAGCATCATCACCACAGTCACCTCAACTATCACCATCACACCATCATCATTACCACTTTAGACGAGTGATATGTGCACCCAAGGTATATTCTTGTGTTCTTAATCCAAGACATCAGATGCAGCCATGCATGGTTGACATAGACAGAGTTAATCCCACATGGGCCTGAGGAGCACACAGTTTGTCCTGTAGCTTGGCCTCAGCTGTGGTATGTTGGTGCATGCTTCATTCCACTGTGGGTGACTCCCCAGTGCCAGCTATAAGCAAACACCACAGCTGTGGTGAACCTCTGCCACTTTTTTCCCCTCAGTCTCTCATACACTTTCAGACTCTGTTTTCCCCACGTTTACACATACACGTACACAAGCAAACACACGTTCACTCTCTGGGGATATATATCTTCATCTGCAAATTGAGAGAAAAACAAACCGCCATCAGAAAGCAACATATGGCTCGTTTCTATTGGAACACATCTCTTGGGCTCTGTCTGATAAGTCACACAAAAGAGCCATTGGCCTGAATGTTTCACACTGCCATTTGAGCTCTGGGTGGAATTACTTACTGAATATAAGAAATAAGACATTTTTGTGCAATTTTCAGTTTTGCATAGTAGCTATTTCTTCTGAGAATGATGGAGCTCTTGTCTGTTCCAGCTTTGAATCCCAAGGACAAATTGCAGAAACATTCAACAACAGAAAGAGTCACAAAACCGTTTTATTTATGTATGTGGGTCAGCGAATTACAAAGTCTCATTCACAAGCATAACCTTGAAGGGATGAATTTTCCTCCTGAGTGGGAAGAAGTAGAAATAAAAAAAATTTAAAATGTGCGCAATCATTGTGCAGTGTGCACTGAGGGACGATAATAGAAGGTAATAAACAACAGCATAAACATCACAATAAGTGGAAGAAGAACATGGTCGCACAATAAAATTAAAGCAGGAGAAACAATAGGAAAGTGATTAGGCAATAAATAATTGAAAGCATAAAGAGACACAACACAATAACAACAACAGAACAGCAGGACGGTGAAATCAAGAGCAACATGGAATAGGTACAGGCAAGAGACCACAGAAACAAAAATGTGACAAAAAAGTCATACTTCTTAAGGAGGACGAAACATGACTTGTGTATAAATAAATAAATGCTTAAATAAATACAGATATAAATATATAAATACAGATATAAATATATAAATACAGATATAAACAAATAAATGCATACATAAATACAGATATAAATAAATAAATGCTTAAATAAATACAGATATATATATAAATACAGATATAAATAAATAAATGCATAAATAAATACAGATATGAATATATAAATTCAGATATAAATATATAAATACAGATATAAATAAATAAATGCATAAATAAATACAGATATAAATATATAAATACAGATATAAATAAATAAATGCATAAATACAGAAATAAATGAACAAATATATGAATGAATAAATCAATAAATAAATGTATTAATAAATACAGGGAAAAATTAATAAATGCATAAATAAAAAATAAAGACATTTTTAGGTGATTTTGAACAACATACTTTGACTTTTTTGACCGATTTTGGAACGACATACTATACTATGACCTTTTTGAGTGATTTTGGACGACATACTAAACTATGAATTTTTTACGGATTTGGGACGACATACTATACTATGACTTTTTTGACAGATTTTGGACGACAAATACTATGACTTTTTTGACCGATTTTGGACGCGATACTATACTATGACTTTTTTGACCGATATTGGACGACATACTATACTATGACCTTTTTGAGTGATTTTGGACGACATACTAAACTATGACTTTTTTGACTGATTTTGGACGACATACTATACTATGACTTTTTTGACCAATTTTGGACGACATACTATATTATGACTTTTTTGACCGATTTGGGACGACATGCTATACTATGACTTTTTTGACCGATATTGGACGACATACTATACTATGACTTTTTTGAGTGATATTGGACGACATACTATACTATGACCTTTTTGAGTGATTTTGGACGACATACTAAACTATGACCTTTTTGATCGATTTTGAACGACATACTATACTATGACCTTTTTGAGTGATTTTGGACGACATACTATACTATGACTTTTTTGAATGATTTTGGACGACATACTATACTATGACTTTTTTGACCGATTTTGGACGACATACTATACTATGATGTTTTTGACCGATTTTGGACGACATACTATACTATGATGTTTTTGACCGATTTTGGACGACATACTATACTATGACTTTTTTGACCGATTTGGGACGACATACTATACTATGACGTTTTTGAGTGATATTGGACGCCATACTATACTATGACCTTTTTGAGTGATTTTGGACGACATACTATACTATGACCTTTTTGAGTGATTTTGGACGAAATACTATACTATGACTTTTTTGACCGATTTTGGACGACATACTATACTATGACTTTTTTGACCGATTTGGGACGACATACTATATATACTATGACTTTTTTGACAGATTTTGGACGACAAATACTATGACTTTTTTGACCGATTTTGGACGCGATACTATACTATGACTTTTTTGACCGATATTGGACGACATACTATACTATGACCTTTTTGAGTGATTTTGGACGACATACTAAACTATGACTTTTTTGACTGATTTTGGACGACATACTATACTATGACTTTTTTGACCAATTTTGGACGACATACTATATTATGACTTTTTTGACCGATTTGGGACGACATGCTATACTATGACTTTTTTGACCGATATTGGACGACATACTATACTATGACTTTTTTGAGTGATATTGGACGACATACTATACTATGACCTTTTTGAGTGATTTTGGACGACATACTAAACTATGACCTTTTTGATCGATTTTGAACGACATACTATACTATGACCTTTTTGAGTGATTTTGGACGACATACTATACTATGACTTTTTTGAATGATTTTGGACGACATACTATACTATGACTTTTTTGACCGATTTTGGACGACATACTATACTATGATGTTTTTGACCGATTTTGGACGACATACTATACTATGATGTTTTTGACCGATTTTGGACGACATACTATACTATGACTTTTTTGACCGATTTGGGACGACATACTATACTATGACGTTTTTGAGTGATATTGGACGCCATACTATACTATGACCTTTTTGAGTGATTTTGGACGACATACTATACTATGTCCTTTTTGAGTGATTTTGGACGAAATACTATACTATGACTTTTTTGACCGATTTTGGACGACATACTATACTATGACTTTTTTGACCGATTTGGGACGACATACTATACTATGACTTTTTTGACCGATTTTGGACGACATACTATACTATGACTTTTTTGACCGATTTGGGACGACATACTATACTATGACTTTTTTGACCAATTTTGGACGACATACTATACTATGACTTTTTTGACCAATTTTGGACGACATACTATACTATGACCTTTTTGAGTGATTTTGGACGACATACTATACTATGACTTTTTTTAACGATTTTGGACGACATACTATACTATGACCTTTTTGAGTGATTTTGGACGACATACTATACTATGACTTTTTTTAACGATTTTGGACGACATACTATACTATGACTTTTTTGACCGATTTTGGACAACATACTAAACTATGACTTTTTTGACCGATTTGGGAAGAAATACTATACTATGACCTTTTTGAGTGATTTTGGACGACATACTATACTATGACTTTTTTGACCTATTTGGGACGACATACTATACTATAAATTTTTTGACCAATTTTGGACGACATACTATACTATGACCTTTTTGAGTGATTTTGGACGACATACTATACTATGACTTTTTGACCGATTTGGGACGACATACTATACTATGACGTTTTTTGAGTGATATTGGACGCCATACTATACTATGACCTTTTTCAGTGATTTTGGACGACATACTATACTATGACTTTTTTGAGTGATTTTGGACGACATACTATACTATGACTTTTTTGACCGATTTGGGACGACATACTATACTATGACTTTTTTGACCAATTTTGGACGACATACTATACTATGACCTTTTTGAGTGATTTTGGACGACATACTATACTATGACTTTTTTGACCGATTTGGGACGACATACTATACTATGACTTTTTTGACCAATTTTGGACGACATATTATACTATGACCTTTTTGAGTGATTTTGGACGACATACTATACTATGACTTTTTGACCGATTTGGGACGACATACTATACTATGACGTTTTTTGAGTGATATTGGACGCCATACTATACTATGACCTTTTTCAGTGATTTTGGACGACATACTATACTATGACTTTTTTGACCGATTTTGGACAACATACTAAACTATGACTTTTTTGACCGATTTGGGAAGAAATACTATACTATGACCTTTTTGAGTGATTTTGGACAACATACTATACTATGACTTTTTTGACCTATTTGGGACGACATACTATACTATAAATTTTTTGACCAATTTTGGACGACATACTATACTATGACCTTTTTGAGTGATATTGGACGACATACTATACTATGACTTTTTGACCGATTTGGGACGACATACTATACTATGACGTTTTTTGAGTGATATTGGACGCTTTACTATACTATGACTTTTTTGACCGATTTGGGACGACATACTATACTATGACTTTTTTGACCAATTTTGGACGACTTACTATACTATGACCTTTTTGAGTGATTTTGGACGACATACTATACTATGACTTTTTTTGACCAATTTTGGACGACATACTATACTATGACGTTTTTTGAGTGATATTGGACGCCATACTATACTATGACCTTTTTCAGTGATTTTGGACGACATACTATACTATGACTTTTTTGAGTGATTTTGGACGACATACTATACTATGACTTTTTTGACCGATTTGGGACGACATACTATACTATGACTTTTTTGACCAATTTTGGACGACATACTATACTATGACCTTTTTGAGTGATTTTGGACGACATACTATACTATGACTTTTTTGACCGATTTGGGACGACATACTATACTATGACTTTTTTGACCAATTTTGGACGACATACTATACTATGACCTTTTTGAGTGATTTTGGACGACATACTATACTATGACTTTTTGACCGATTTGGGACGACATACTATACTATGACGTTTTTTGAGTGATATTGGACGCCATACTATACTATGACCTTTTTCAGTGATTTTGGACGACATACTATACTATGACTTTTTTGACCGATTTTGGACAACATACTAAACTATGACTTTTTTGACCGATTTGGGAAGAAATACTATACTATGACCTTTTTGAGTGATTTTGGACAACATACTATACTATGACTTTTTTGACCTATTTGGGACGACATACTATACTATAAATTTTTTGAGTGATTTTGGACGACATACTATACTATGACCTTTTTGAGTGATATTGGACGACATACTATACTATGACTTTTTGATCGATTTGGGACGACATACTATACTATGACGTTTTTTGAGTGATATTGGACGCTTTACTATACTATGACTTTTTTGACCGATTTGGGACGACATACTATACTATGACTTTTTTGACCAATTTTGGACGACTTACTATACTATGACCTTTTTGAGTGATTTTGGACGACATACTATACTATGACTTTTTTTGACCAATTTTGGACGACATACTATACTATGACTTTTTTGACCGATTTGGGACGACATACTATACTATAAAATTTTTGACCAATTTTGGACGACATACTATACTATGACTTTTTTTGACCAATTTTGGACGACATACTATACTATGACTTTTTTGACCGATTTGGGACGACATACTATACTATGACTTTTTTGACCAATTTTGGACGACATACTATACTATGACCTTTTTGAGTGATTTTGGACGACATACTATACTATGACTTTTTTTGACCAATTTTGGACGACATACTATACTATGACTTTTTTGACCGATTTGGGACGACATACTATACTATGACCTTTTTGAGTGATTTTGGACTACATACTCTACTATGACTTTTTTTGACCAATTTTGGACGACATACTATACTATGACTTTTTTGACCGATTTGGGACGACATACTATACTATGACATTTTTGACCAATTTTGGACGACATACTATACTATGACATTTTCGAGTGATTTTGGACGACATACTATACTATGAATTTTTTTAACGATTTTGGACGACATACTAAACTTTGACTTTTTTGACCGATATTGGATGACATCAGACATCAGATTAAATACTGTGCCAAGTGAAGCTTGTGTTTTCAATGGTCAAGCGGTCTATAACACTCTATTTTGGGTGTCAGCCAAACCCAGGGGACACCGGTTCGCATCCCACGCCTGACAGTAACCCAGAAGTTTTTAGGTGATTTTGAATGACATACTATACTATGACCTTTTTGAGTGATTTTGGACGACATACTATACTATGACTTTTTTTGACCAATTTTGGACGACATACTATACTATGACTTTTTTGACCGATTTTGGACGACATACTATACTATGACTTTTTTTAACGATTTTGGACGACATACTATACTATGACTTTTTTGACCATTTTTGGACGCCATACTATACTATGACCTTTCTGAGTGATTTTGGACGACATACTATACTATGACTTTTTTGAGTGATATTGGATGCCATACTATACTATGACTTTTTTGACCGATTTTCGACGACATACTATACTATGACTTTTTTGACCGATTTGGGACGACATACTATACTATGACTTTTTTGAGTGATATTGGACGCCATACTATACTATGACTTTTTTGACCGATTTGGGACGACATACTATACGATGACTTTTTTGACCAATTTTGGACGACATACTATACTATGACCTTTTTGAGTGATTTTGGACGACATACTATACTATGACTTTTTTTGACCAATTTTGGACGACATACTATACTATGACTTTTTTGACCGATTTGGGACGACATACTATACTATGACCTTTTTGAGTGATTTTGGACGACATACTATACTATGACTTTTTTGACCGATTTTGGACGACATACTATACTATGACCCTTTTGAGTGATTTTGGACGACATACTATACTATGACTTTTTTTAACGATTTTGGACGACATACTATACTATGACCTTTTTGAGTGATTTTGGACGACATACTATACTATGACTTTTTTTAACGATTTTGGACGACAATACTATGACCCTTTTGAGTGATTTTGGACGACATACTATACTATGACTTTTTTGACCGATTTTGGACAACATACTAAACTATGACTTTTTTGACCGATTTGGGACGACATACTATACTATGACTTTTTTGACCAATTTTGGACGACATACTATACTATGACCTTTTTGAGTGATTTTTGACGACATACTATACTATGACTTTTTTTAACGATTTTGGACGACATACTAAACTATGACTTTTTTGACCGATATTGGATGACATCAGACATCAGATTAAATACTGTGCCAAGTGAAGCTTGTGTTTTCAATGGTCAAGCGGTCTATAACACTCTATTTTGGGTGTCAGCCAAACCCAGGGGACACCGGTTCGCATCCCACGCCTGACAGTAACCCAGAAGTTTTTAGGTGATTTTGAATGACATACTATACTATGACTTTTTTGACCGGTTTTGGACGCCATACTATACTATGACCTTTCTGAGTGATTTTGGACGACATACTATACTATGACTTTTTTGACCGATTTGGGACGACATACTATACTATGACTTTTTTGAGTCATATTGGACGCCATACTATACTATGACTTTTTTGACCGATTTGGGACGACATACTAAACTATGACTTTTTTGACCGATTTTGGACGACATACTGTACTATAACTTTTTTGACCGATATTGGACGACATACTAGACTATGACCTTTTTGAGTGATTTTGGACGACACACTATACTATGACTTTTTTGAGTGAAATTGGACGCCATACTATACTATGACCTTTCTGAGTGATTTTGGACGACATACTATACTATGACTTTTTTGAGTGATATTGGACGCCATACTATACTATGACTTTTTTGACCGATTTTGGACGACATACTATACTATGACTTTTTTGACCGATTTGGGACGACATACTATACTATGACTTTTTTGACCGATTTGGGATGACATACTATACTATGACTTTTTTGACCAATTTTGGACGACATACTATACTATGACCTTTTTGAGTGATTTTGGACGACATACTCTACTATGACTTTTTTTGACCAATTTTGGACGACATACTATACTATGACTTTTTTGACCGATTTGGGACGACATACTATACTATGACTTTTTTGACCGATTTGGGACGACATACTATACTATGACTTTTTTGACCGATTTTGGACGACATACGATACTATGACTTTTTTGACCGATTTGGGACGACATACTATACTATGACTTTTTTGACCAATTTTGGACGACATACTATACTATGACTTTTTTGACCAATTTTGGACGACATACTATACTATGACCTTTTTGAGTGATTTTGGACGACATACTATACTATGACTTTTTTTAACGATTTTGGACGACATACTATACTATGACCTTTTTGAGTGATTTTGGACGACATACTATACTATGACTTTTTTTGACCAATTTTGGACGACATACTATACTATGACTTTTTTGACCGATTTTGGACGACATACTATACTATGACTTTTTTTAACGATTTTGGACGACATACTATACTATGACCCTTTTGAGTGATTTTGGACGACATACTATACTAGGACTTTTTTTAACGATTTTGGACGACATACTATACTATGACCTTTTTGAGTGATTTTGGACGACATACTATACTATGACTTTTTTTAATGATTTTGGACGACATACTATACTATGACCCTTTTGAGTGATTTTGGACGACATACTATACTATGACTTTTTTTAACGATTTTGGACGACATACTATACTATGACTTTTTTGACCGATTTTGGACAACATACTAAACTATGACTTTTTTGACCGATTTGGGACGACATACTATACTATGACTTTTTTGACCAATTTTGGACGACATACTATACTATGACCTTTTTGAGTGATTTTGGACGACATACTATACTATGACTTTTTTGACCGATTTGGGACGACATACTATACTATGACCTTTTTGAGTGATTTTGGACGACATACTATACTATGACTTTTTTTAACGATTTTGGACGACATACTATACTATGACCTTTTCGAGTGATTTTGGACGACATACTATACTATGACTTTTTTTAACGATTTTGGACGACATACTAAACTATGACTTTTTTGACCGATATGATGACATCAGACATCAGATTAAATACTGTGCCAATTGAAGCTTGTGTTTTCAATGGTCAAGCGGTCTATAACACTCTATCTTGGGTGTCAGCCAAACCCAGGGGACACCGGTTCGCATCCCACGCCTGACAGTAACCCAGAAGTTTTTAGGTGATTTTGAATGACATACTATACTATGACTTTTTTGACCGGTTTTGGACGCCATAGTATACTATGACCTTTCTGAGTGATTTTGGACGACATACTATACTATGACTTTTTTGAGTGATATTGGATGCCATACTATACTATGACTTTTTTGACCAATTTTGGACGACATACTATACTATGACCTTTTTGAGTGATTTTGGACGACATACTATACTATGACTTTTTTGACCGATTTGGGACGACATACTATACTATGACTTTTTTGACCAATTTTGGACGACATACTATACTATGACCTTTTTGAGTGATTTTGGACGACATACTATACTATGACTTTTTTTGACCAATTTTGGACGACATACTATACTATGACTTTTTTGACCGATTTGGGACGACATACTATACTATGACTTTTTTGACCGATTTGGGACGACATACTATACTATGACCTTTTTGAGTGATTTTGGACGACATACTCTAATATGACTTTTTTTGACCAATTTTGGACGACATACTATACTATGACTTTTTTGACCGATTTGGGACGACATACTATACTATGACCTTTTTGAGTGATTTTGGACGACATACTATACTATGACTTTTTTTAACGATTTTGGACGACATACTATACTATGACCTTTTTGAGTGATTTTGGACGACATACTATACTATGACTTTTTTTAACGATTTTGGACGACATACTATACTATGACTTTTTTGACCGATTTTGGACAACATACTAAACTATGACTTTTTTGACCGATTTGGGAAGAAATACTATACTATGACCTTTTTGAGTGATTTTGGACAACATACTATACTATGACTTTTTTGACCGATTTGGGACGACATACTATACTATGACCTTTTTGAGTGATTTTGGACTACATACTCTACTATGACTTTTTTTGACCAATTTTGGACGACATACTATACTATGACTTTTTTGACCGATTTGGGACGACATACTATACTATGACATTTTTGACCAATTTTGGACAACATACTATACTATGACATTTTCGAGTGATTTTGGACGACATACTATACTATGACTTTTTTTAACGATTTTGGACGACATACTAAACTATGACTTTTTTGACCGATATTGGATGACATCAGACATCAGATTAAATACTGTGCCAAGTGAAGCTTGTGTTTTCAATGGTCAAGCGGTCTATAACACTCTATTTTGGGTGTCAGCCAAACCCAGGGGACACCGGTTCGCATCCCACGCCTGACAGTAACCCAGAAGTTTTTAGGTGATTTTGAATGACATACTATACTATGACTTTTTTGACCGGTTTTGGACGCCATACTATACTATGACCTTTCTGAGTGATTTTGGACGACATACTATACTATGACTTTTTTGACCGATTTGGGACGACATACTATACTATGACTTTTTTGAGTGATATTGGACGCCATACTATACTATGACTTTTTTGACCGATTTGGGACGACATACTAAACTATGACTTTTTTGACCGATTTTGGACGACATACTGTACTATAACTTTTTTGACCGATATTGGACGACATACTAGACTATGACCTTTTTGAGTGATTTTGGACGACACACTATACTATGACTTTTTTGAGTGAAATTGGACACCATACTATACTATGACCTTTCTGAGTGATTTTGGACGACATACTATACTATGACTTTTTTGAGTGATATTGGATGCCATACTATACTATGACTTTTTTGACCAATTTTGGACGACATACTATACTATGACCTTTTTGAGTGATTTTGGACGACATACTATACTATGACTTTTTTGACCGATTTGGGACGACATACTATACTATGACTTTTTTGACCAATTTTGGACGACATACTATACTATGACCTTTTTGAGTGATTTTGGACGACATACTATACTATGACTTTTTTTGACCAATTTTGGACGACATACTATACTATGACTTTTTTGACCGATTTGGGACGACATACTATACTATGACTTTTTTGACCGATTTGGGACGACATACTGTACTATGACCTTTTTGAGTGATTTTGGACGACATACTCTAATATGACTTTTTTTGACCAATTTTGGACGACATACTATACTATGACTTTTTTGACCGATTTGGGACGACATACTATACTATGACCTTTTTGAGTGATTTTGGACGACATACTATACTATGACTTTTTTTAACGATTTTGGACGACATACTATACTATGACCTTTTTGAGTGATTTTGGACGACATACTATACTATGACTTTTTTTAACGATTTTGGACGACATACTATACTATGACTTTTTTGACCGATTTTGGACAACATACTAAACTATGACTTTTTTGACCGATTTGGGAAGAAATACTATACTATGACCTTTTTGAGTGATTTTGGACAACATACTATACTATGACTTTTTTGACCGATTTGGGACGACATACTATACTATGACCTTTTTGAGTGATTTTGGACTACATACTCTACTATGACTTTTTTTGACCAATTTTGGACGACATACTATACTATGACTTTTTTGACCGATTTGGGACGACATACTATACTATGACATTTTTGACCAATTTTGGACAACATACTATACTATGACATTTTCGAGTGATTTTGGACGACATACTTTACTATGACTTTTTTTAACGATTTTGGACGACATACTAAACTATGACTTTTTTGACCGATATTGGATGACATCAGACATCAGATTAAATACTGTGCCAAGTGAAGCTTGTGTTTTCAATGGTCAAGCGGTCTATAACACTCTATTTTGGGTGTCAGCCAAACCCAGGGGACACCGGTTCGCATCCCACGCCTGACAGTAACCCAGAAGTTTTTAGGTGATTTTGAATGACATACTATACTATGACTTTTTTGACCGGTTTTGGACGCCATACTATACTATGACCTTTCTGAGTGATTTTGGACGACATACTATACTATGACTTTTTTGACCGATTTGGGACGACATACTATACTATGACTTTTTTGAGTGATATTGGACGCCATACTATACTATGACTTTTTTGACCGATTTGGGACGACATACTAAACTATGACTTTTTTGACCGATTTTGGACGACATACTGTACTATAACTTTTTTGACCGATATTGGACGACATACTAGACTATGACCTTTTTGAGTGATTTTGGACGACACACTATACTATGACTTTTTTGAGTGAAATTGGACACCATACTATACTATGACCTTTCTGAGTGATTTTGGACGACATACTATACTATGACTTTTTTGAGTGATATTGGACGCCATACTATACTATGACCTTTTTGAGTGATTTTGGACGACATACTCTACTATGACTTTTTTTGACCAATTTTGGACGACATACTATACTATGACTTTTTTGACCGATTTGGGACGACATACTATACTATGACTTTTTTGACCAATTTTGGACGACATACTATACTATGACCTTTTTGAGTGATTTTGGACGACATACTATACTATGACTTTTTTGACCGATTTTGGACGACATACTATACTATGACTTTTTTGACCGATTTGGGACGACATACTATACTATGACTTTTTTGACCGATTTTGGACGACATACGATACTATGACTTTTTTGACCGATTTGGGACGACATACTATACTATGACTTTTTTGACCAATTTTGGACGACATACTATACTATGACTTTTTTGACCCATTTTGGACGACATACTATACTATGACCTTTTTGAGTGATTTTGGACGACATACTATACTATGACTTTTTTTAACGATTTTGGACGACATACTATACTATGACCTTTTTGAGTGATTTTGGACGACATACTATACTATGACTTTTTTTGACCAATTTTGGACGACATACTATACTATGACTTTTTTGACCGATTTTGGACGACATACTATACTATGACTTTTTTTAACGATTTTGGACGACATACTATACTATGACCCTTTTGAGTGATTTTGGACGACATACTATACTATGACTTTTTTTAACGATTTGGGACGACATACTATACTATGACCTTTTTGAGTGATTTTGGACGACATACTATACTATGACTTTTTTGTAGAATGGATAGTATGGATGAATAAATGAATAATAAATAAAAGAATAAATACATTTTTTACATTTATTTCTACATTTCGGTTCACCTACATTTCTTTCTTTCTGTATTTCTGTATCCATATGTTAATGAGGTAGGCGGTCCTAACCTCAGTCAACAGCATGATTGGTCAAATTGGAGAGCCAGAAAAATGCAAACGATTCCCAATCCCAAGCCTTCCTCCTTGTAACGTAACGTTGCAAACCAGCTCCAGTTAGTGGAATGGCCACTGGCAGACCTGCTCACTATTGCTAACTTGGCGAAACAAATCAAGCGACCTTTTCTGGTGTTTGGAAACTCTCACGTTAAAGCATGTATCACTGTGCCGTTTCTGTGCTCAACAAGCAGCGGTGCTGCCGGGATCTCCTCCCCCTCCCAATGCACTCACAGGCGGTCAGTCTCACAGGAGCCTCCGCGTCCAAGCTGCCATTCCCGTCCTGGCTTACAGCGTGGGGTGTAAATGTAAATGTTTCTTCATTCAGTATCACACAAAAATAAACTGCATTTGATACATCAGACATAACATATGTATACAGTATATATATATATATATATATATATGTTATGTCTGATATGTGTCAGTACTGATATCTGTACCCTGTCACGGCCCACATACGGTCGAGCAAATAGTCAATTATCCAAATTAGGCGATGACATCATTTATCCACTTCTCGTGACTTTTAGGACAGCCAATAGGGACTTTCCTTACTGAGGAGTGGGCGGGCTGGTAGCCAACAACATTCCTGTACATGAATCAGCGCCGCTAGTAAGGCATAAGTAGTCGACCCGGATCGAGCACACTCCTGTAACCAAACATGCTGTTGACTGAGGTTAGGACCTGCTACCTCATTAACATATGGACACAGAAATACAAAAATAAATACATTTATTTATTTATTTATTTATTTATTTATTTATGCATTTATTTATTCCTCCCTGTATTTATTTATACATTTATATATTTATCTATACATTTATTTATTTATGCATTTATTTCTGTATTTATTTATGCATTTATTTTATTTATGTATATATATATATATATATATATATATATATATATACATAAGTCATGTTTCGTCCTCCATAGATTAGTATGTTGTCCAAAATGTGACAAAAAAGTCATACTGCGTTATGTCGTCCATATAAAACACATACACATCTATGACAAAATTGTAGAATGGTCCTTTTTATTTATATTTTCTCCATTTCATATTTCTGAATATAGAAAATGTCCACTGTTTCAAGCCTAAACTTATATTTATCCGTTCATTAAGTAACATAATTTGGAAGGGAATATTTTACAGTATTGCAGGTCTTTTGAAGTAGTTGTTTTAGAAATGTAGCATCTACACTGTAAATTGAACTGCAGTTCCACTCAATTACTGTAGACTCTACAGTAATTGAGTGGAACTACAGTTCAATTTACAGTGTATAGCTATATGCATCAAAGCACAGATCATAGATGAATCGACTTTGCTTTCTTCTCTGTTAAGCTGGTTTCACCTCTTCCTATAAAGTCACGATTACCTGCAAGCATGTAAAGTGCCACTTACAGCTTTAATTAATACTTTCAAATGCCTCTCAATCTGAGGAACCCTACAGAAAAGAAAAAAACCTCTACAATAAATCTAGCAAGTAGAACGGCTTACGAGTTTTCTAACTCTGAGGTGTTACAAAGGAAATGAAAAAGTGAAAGCAGTGTAATATTTTTCCATGAAAACAAGCTGTTTTCAAAGTAACTATGTTTCTCTACTGTGGTATGTAGCCTACATACTGCGTTTCATCTCGTATGAAAAATTTAGAACATGAGTTATATCACCATCAGACCCACAGCGGCATGAATATCAAAGCACATTCTCTTGGTTTTGTTTCACACCACCCACCCAACTGATGCAACATACCAGCGTGTGTACTCTACTGTATATGGATCTTGCACGTCCATAGAACACACAGAATAATCAATGGTATAAAAATGGCATCAGACTAAACTAGTGATCATTTTTGATTACTCTCCTCTCTCCCTCTTTTCCATCAACTCCTCCCACCCAAATTAACACGGATGCCACGTCGTAGAATCTGCTACCTCAAAGACCATCTCTGCTTTAGTCAAGACAACATCTTATGTTATATTCCCTCCCAATATTAAAAATGGGTATGAAGAGCAGAGGGATTGTCTGGGTTGTCTTATCTGACTTCTGAGAGCCTTGAACCCACGCCCCCCCCCTCCCTCATTCCTTCCCCTTCCGTTCCTTCTTGCCTCCTCACTTCCTCCTCTTTCTCTCCTGATCATCATAGCGATAGCATGAAAGGATGAATAGGGAGGTTCATTCTGTAGGGATAAGAATACGGGCTACCCCCCTCCACCATCATCTCGTGTTCACCAAATCCCCCTGATACTGTTCTGAGATGAGCCTATTTGTTATACACAAGGATTTATTTCATGTGTAGACTAGTGCCAGAGTTGACGTGTCTCTTTTTGTGAACTGACAGTCTATAGAGACACGTGCGTGTGTGTGTGTTTACACTTAATATACTATGTGCAAATTGGAAAATTCAGCACATTATTTGCTGTGTGTGAACTCCATTTCCTTGTCAAAACTAGTACCTGAAGACTGAAGCAACAATCAACAGCAAAGTGTTGCACTGTTGTGTGGAACTGGGATGGAGAGTTTGTCCTTGAAGCTTAAAAAATCAGACTTAATTTAAGTCTGAGTCTTAGTCTGATTTCAGATTAAATTGGAAAATATGATAATGTATGATTCAATTTGTGAGATCTGATCTGATTGATTAGAATTATGTAAAATTTGTATTATCCATTAACACATGCAGGTCTGTGCACACCTTTGTCATATTACTTTGTGATCAGGTTGTGCATGTTGTCAACAATTGCCAGTTTTTGCTTTTTTCAATTATTTTATGTCTGTTTTTACAATCTTCTGAATGTTTCCTGGGGATGGAAGTATCTTCAGCGCCTGTGGTTAATCATCCAGAAACCCAAAATGCTCTTCATAAACAGCGCTTTAGAAAAAACCCATCTTGTTTTGAAACATTCCGTACAATGACCATCATCAGTATACGTTGTTACAGGAGCTGCTACCTAATGAAGAAACACATCATGCTGCAAATGGTCCAAAATATTAGTGAATAATTAGCAAATGGTGAAGCTCAGCACAGAGCCCACAAATCCCTGCATGGCAACAGTGTACTTCCAGATTGCATCCCCTGGAGCATGATGCAAACTGTGGTTCCAAACCTCACACTGTTTAGTCCAAAGAAAAATAAAAAAGTGACACAATTATTTGTCATTTTTATCTTTTCATACACAAATACACAAAAACCTGCTCTGTTGAAAACCTGTGGACATAATACACTCTTCAATTCATTTGCAAAAAACAACTTCATCTTCAGTAAAAGTAGCTGCAAAACATGTGTACGCCCACTTTTGGCAATCCATATTTCTGCAAAAACTAATTCTGAATTAATTGAAATACCACCACCATGGCTGAGCATGTTTGTTTGTTTATTTTTCGGTAGGATTATGTACAATTTGTAGTGGAGTTAGTGGAAGCACGGAGCATTGGCCAGAAAATTTTTTTCTCCCAATTTCTCAGGAAACTAGATTTTGATGCAAGAACAGATATATATGTATATATATATATATATATATATATACGTATATATATATGGTATTGAGTTCTGCGAGTTTGTATGATTTGGTGATTTGCTCTCATGATATAAAAGTATGGTTGTTTGGCCCTGGCAGAGGTATGTCTAGGTCTAGTGCCATTCTTGATCAACACTGGTGTGTAAAGGGGAAAAATAGAATCAAAATAGGTGTAAAATTGAAAAGGTTGGACTGCATTGACATTTTTTCCTTTTTGGTAGTGTGTTTAAAATTCTAAAACCAATACAGTTATGTCATATCTCCAGGGTTTCTTAATACTCCAACTAGAGAGGAGGACTGAAAGAGAGGTTTCACAAACGCGACAGCTCTCAGGTAATGTCCAAGCATCAATATCACAACTAATCACTAACATGTGCTACCTTTAAAAAAAAAAGAAAAAAAAAAGCAGTATTGATATTGATAGCATGGGCTCAATTACTGCAGTCTGATGAAGGTGCATTGATCAACTGAGCAATCAGCAGCAGTTGATAGGTGCTGGACTACAGTTGGTCACAAATCAAACAAATGACAAATGTTCTTCGTTTCGTCAAACTGCCACTTAAAGCCCACATAGACCGGAAGCTCCAATTAACGCTGCGTTTGTGTGTGTATCTGCGTCATTACCTCGTTTATGAAACCCTAAAGTTTCATAACAAACAGTTCAGCCACTGCTGAGAAAATAGTGTTGTATTGTTTTCCTGGGCTCTGCGAAGCGGATCGGCACTTCCGTAGTTTGATGTCGTCATCAAAAATCCTCACCACTCCTCTCACCACCGTAGCGCCTCCCGGTGCGGGCACTAGTCCGGGCACATCCGGTTGCGTACATTCAACCGCAGAAGAAGAAGAACTACTCTCGCTGTAGCTGCTGAGATGCAGAGCATCCACCGTGCCAGAGGGGGAGCTGTGTATCTGAGAGCTGGCCTATCTATTACGTCACTTCCAGGTACCTGGCCAATCACAGTACAGTAGGAAAGCTCTCGTTGGCTGGCCAATCACAACACAGAAACAGCGCGGCTGACGAGAGCGTCAGTGAGGAGATATTTTGATCGGCTCGTTTGCAGCGATTAGGAGGATTTTAACCATGAAAACAAGTTAATATATGTAAGTAGACCTCCATAACTAACATATATGTGTGATACAAGCATTCTATGTCGCCTTTAAAACAAACTGTCTGCTTACAACACAGCCAATCACTGACACCCAATCATGTAGCATAGCTGGTTATTACGACGGAGACTGCTTTTCCAACCATCCACGATCCATACAGCTTATTTTTATTGAGTGTTGTGGGTAGAGCTGTAGAGCCAGATCTAGCTTATGTTAAGTCAGAATTTCACCAGACTAAGGCTACATCCAACCACACTACTATATGATTTGTTTCCTGACAACAGTTTTAGCTTCTTTCTAGAAATAAATCTGTGTCCACACTCATTCATTCATCCATTGTTTATCTCTTTCTCCTCCACATGAGGGTCGTGGCGCGGCTGGAGCCAAATCCCAGCTGATGATTTATATCATGTGACCACTTGGCTAGACTGGACATGCACAAGCCAGTGTAAACAGAAAGTTGATTGTTGAAATGTTAATGTTATTAAAAATGTTGATCAGTGTTTCTCAAACCTGGAAATGATGATTCTCAAATGTCTGTTTTTTATCCACAAACCAAAAATTATTTCTTTTGTTATAAAGAACAAAGAAACCAGAAAATGTTCAACATTTGTAATAAAAAAAAATTAACAAAAAAAAACATTATTGTCAAAGTATTTTGACAATTAATTTAGTAATCATTTAGTAATGCAGTAATCGTTGCATCCCTACTTATTTTATATAGTTGTTTTTTAAAGAATTAAATCATTTTCCAGCTTCTTAAATGTGAACATTTTCTGGTTTCTTTGAAATCACTAAAACTCAATCATTTTTGGTTTGTGGGCAAAGCATGACATTTGAGAATATCATCATTTCCAGGTTTAAAAAACCCTGATCAACATTTTCTGACATTTTATGGACCAAAAAATGAATCGAGCCAATAATGGTCGGTTTAATCGATTATGAAAACAATCGCTAGTTGCAGCTCTAGAACAAACATAAATGGTGTACATATGTATTTGTTATGGAGCAGTAAAGTAAGATTCATCAGATGGACATTAACAGCACTGGTCAGCAGAGCCTTTGTGTAATTGATTTTCATTGTTAACATGTGACTTTAGTGAAAACTTGTTTTTCATGCTTCAGCCCGTCTAACTCAACTGCAGCTGTTTGAAGTGCTTCAGTGTTAGGATGTTAAGACTTGTTAAACTTGTGCCTGGTGCAGCAAACACACCCATTTTGGACAAAAGATACGACAATAAACGTTCTTTATTGAAACAGTTTCGATGAACCATGTTTAGGTCACTGCACCTTCTAAATACCATTATTGTTCACGACTTCACTAATGTTTCAGCCACTCCCACATTTATACTAAACACCGACTAACAGCTGCAGTTAAAGGGATAGTTTGGGGTTTTCTGAAGTCTGGTTGTACACATCATCAACACTGACTTTGTCCATGAAACAGCCTGGAACCCACACACTTGCTCTGCCTGATAACATGGCTGACGGCAGGGATTGCCTTTTGTCAAATGGCTAAGGTCATTTCTTTTTCCTTCTGTCCCTGCTGGCAGCCATGTTTTGAGTGAGTGTCCGGGAACACAGTCTGCCTCATAGACAAAGTCAGTGTTGATGGTGATACAACCAGACTTCAGAAAACCACAAACTGTGTGACTGGTTGAGGCATTGAAACTCTGCCAAGTAAGGTCTAGTTTTCACCGGTTAACAATGGAAGAATGATGTGCACACATTAATCACACAGAAGTCTAATAAATGTGCTGATCATTTTTAAGCATCAGTTACTGGACACCTGGACACAACTTTGCTGTTGCGAACAAATCCACCACGCCACAAATCCCTGTCGTGTTTGGAAGCTCTTGCTGCTTTTCACTCTTCACTTTGGATGGCGAACATTAAACCTTGAAGTATAAAATAATTGAACTCTCAACATAAGGACTTAAAGGCTGTTCTCTAACCAGCTGAGCTAACTTTCCATGCTCTTCCTTATATTTTATCACACCTTTACTCTTTGCTTTGAATATTGTACTTAAAAAAATCACTTAACCTAAGATTTGAACTCCTATCCTCAGGAACTTGAGTGTTTCTATTAATCACATGAGCTATTTGTCCTTATGTGTTTACCCTAAAATTTGGAAGTCTTTCAATTATAGAACCCATGAATTCAAAGACCTCAGACTGATGAAATATTTAAGAAAATCTGTCCTACGTGATCAGATCACATAGGGACAGCACTAAGTAAAACGTATATTAAATGATTGAATACATGGAGGAATACAGTCTATAATCAGAGACAAAGTCCTCATATGACATCCACTCATCAGTGCTCTTATGTTAATTTATTCCTACTTATAATCTTATTCCGTGTTAAAGCAGTGTGAGTTGGCTTTATTTGTAAACCACCTCAACAAAAACAATTTGAACTTTTTCTTGGACAATAATATATAAAATCCCTGAAATTTTGTATTTCACAACATTTTTGATTATTAGCATACCGTATATCAGTGAATGGGAAATCAAGCAAAAAGCGTCCAAGAAAACAACATAATTGCTGTAACAACACATATTAACTAATAGCCACGATCAATTAAATAAACCATTTAATTGATCATTTCCACCTTTAACCCTGTAAAGCCTGACACTATCATTTGATACATTGGGCGTTTTTGGCAAACGTTTTGCTCACAACAATGTTCATTTTAGTTTTTCTCTTTGTTTTTTATGTTGTTGTTTTTTTTTTTACATAAAACCTTTAACAGGCCTTTTATTTCATTTTGTGTTAGCCAGCAAAACAGTTTCTGTCCCTGTTCAGGCAAACATGCACATTGCAAAGATGACATTTCAATGTACTTTCTTTGTTTCTCTTCTCCTTCTAATCTGAGACACAAAATAGGTCAACATAAATTCTAGAAAATTAGCAAAGAATTTCCTGCCAAAAGTATGTGGATGATTTAATGACAGTAGCCATTTTAAAAAGGCCAAAATAAAAATCTGCATACAGTGGAGCGATAATATGATCAGATACAGGTCTCAGATAATACACAACAGATTTTAAAGGAATTAAAGAAATCTGTGTAGTAAATATGACACAAATGGTTTATTTTGAGTTTGAGACAAAAAGAAAAAGAAAAAACAGCGGATAAAAGTAAGTGAACTGAGTTGCAGGAAATCAATCAGGAATCAGGAAGTAAATGTGGGTAAATGCATCATCATTTCCAAAGGTCTCTGTTTTGGCACATCTATACTAAAACACAGCGCCAGAGTTTTCAACTAAACAGAGCTATTGGTATTTTTTTATACTTTTTTGGGGGGGTTCTAAAAGGCCAGGGTAGTTTGTACGACAGGTGTATCCAGAGAAGAATTCACTCAGTTTAGTGTCTGCAATTAATCAAACCAGTTTCTCTCAAGCATTTCCTTAATCTTGACACCACCATGCATCATAAGGTGATGTGCCCTTTGAAAGATTATCATCGTGACACAAATCGCTTTATTATACAGTTCATAGTGACAAAAATGTGTTCAAGAGGGTTTCATTTTAACAGGAAATCTTAACTAAGTGAGCAAACAAGCTGCAGAGAGGAACAAAACCTTGAATCAGAGTATATCCTGGGACATGAATCACAACACCAAATCATATACACTCCACCAAATACACTCAAGAAGAGCATCTTCTATTTCACTAACTCACACTCGGTCTCTCTCACACACATGCGCATGTGCACAAATCTCAGCAGTCAGTTGTTCCCTGCTTTGCATAAACCAATAATGTAATGGAGAGAAAGCAATTCCCTGATGAAGACTGTTATGCATAATTTAAAATAATACAGCTGAGAACCATCTTGAACTTTTAGACTTACTCCAATCACACATTCAAAAAGTCCATAAAGAAATTTAAATGCAGTCAATAGATATAATGTTGTACAATCATTGTACAAATAAGATGACTTGCTAGCATTTACATCCAATTGAATTCAGGTCTGAGCTGGGTTGATTTTAGCTGTGATGGATTGTAATGGTGCCTGGTGCCTGCTAAACTAGTTACTCAGCTCATGGCTCTGCTCTGCATTGTGGGTATTAACAGTGTAGAGTTATCTCTGTTTTAGTGAGCAACTACGCTTCCAGCCATAGGGATGAGGTGACAGCTGTAAGCAAATACCAAGTTGAAGATAAAAGCATACTATCTTTGGACATGTGGACATGAAACTGCTGCGAGCGTGTTCAGATAAAGATGTAGAGTCGATGGGAAGATGTGAGAATATTGTGTAGTGATGCCAACCAGACCTGGAAACAGTTATGTTTGGCACCAGGAATTCCTCAGGGGAGCTCATAGTCAGCTCTCACTGATGGGACAATCTGGATTCAAGGGCTGTGTTTGTCCAGAACTGAGAGAGGCAAAGCTACATAAGTAGTGGCTCAAACTTCTGCCAAGGTCACTCGTTTTCCCAGTGGCAACAAATTCTCCTCTCTCACAAGGTTAAGAATTGTTTTCTTACAAAATCCTGAATATGGATCCATACCCTGATTACTACCAAAATCTAATAATTTCTTCCTTGGGCCATACATCCTGAGGAAATGTCATTAGAATCTATCTGTCCATTACTTTTGAGTTGTGGTATTCATAAACAAACAAAAACATAACCACCTTGGCAGAGTTATTTATGTGGAGTCATTGAACTATACATACATAACATTTTATGACTTTACATGTGTAATAATAAAATTAGCATCTGGAGAAGCTTCAGTTGTGGTTTCTATTGTGTAAAGTGTTAACTCATCATAAATTAAACAACATGCAGGCAATAAAAAAACGTTATACATTTTTTATCCATGCTGGTATTGTGCCTTATTAAATAAGCAAAAGTTACACATATGCCTTAAAAAGATCTCTCCTAACCTCAGATTTTCTAGAATTTCTCCTTCACAGGACGTTTCTTGAAGGACAGCTCATATCTGTTTCCTCCGTCAGCGTGAGGTTGAGCTGATCATCCACCTCATTCCAAAGCATGTGGTTGAACACAATGGAGGTTGTATCTGGTCGGGGACGATATATCAGCTGGACGTTAATCGGCTAACTCACCTTCACAATGCTCTGCTTGGGGATGGGCCAGAGGACTGAAAAGTGAAGGGGAAAGGTAGAGAGAAATCCGACTGTGAGCGATTAGGTTAATGAAAGCGAAAAATAGAGTGAAAGGACAGGAAAAGGTGGCCCTAAGGCAAATAAGTTTAGAGGAGAGCTGAATCAATTGCTCTGACAGCTTCAGAGCACAGCACTGAGACACTGATTGGCAGTGTAGAAATGGAACCACATCCACTGTCAATGGGTGAAAGAATTTAAATGTCCTATTTTAAAGTCTGGCAAACATAAGAGTTAACTGAAAATCTCCCCCAAAGGTGGAAAGACAACTGTCTCAGCAAAAACCTTGAAGTGTTGCTGAAACAGGGACTGAAAACAATGATTTATGAGGCTCCCCCCCCCCCCCTCGAAAGTCAACAAATTAAAGCTGTAGTTTGTAACTTTTAAATGCAAAAAAAATAGTTTATGTTCAAAATCATTGTCAAATTAGTTGCCAATACACAATGCCAATTAAGGTTATCAATTCCACATAACTCTTTCTGTGTTTTGTTTTTGCTGCTGTTCCTGTACCATGCAGCTCCAAGTTGCCTAGCTACAATCTGGACAAGTAACTTTTCATTAACAGATGCTTAATAGATGTTGACTAAGCTATACAATATTGTTCTTGCTTGGCTAAAACCAGCACTGCCATCTGACATCAAACGCCTCATGAGCAATAGAGAGGTTTTTTTTATATAAATGATTAGGGATGTTTTGTTTTTTTCCTTGTGCCGGATTTCTTTTTTGCCGGATTTTTTCCCTTGTGGTGTTTTTTTTTTTTTTTTTTGGCTGGCCCTAATACTCCTTTGTAGGGAGATGAGATAACTAATGGTAAATGAATTTCTAGTGTACAGCCTGTCAACCCTTGTTTGTCATTTATTATTAAGCGCTGTGACAGGTTTGTGCATCAACAAGTTTTCTTTAAATTATACAAATATTTCTTGTGTAACTTGTGTATTTTTTGTCAAAATAATCACCCTGGCTGAGGAGGAAAGGACCATCTCGTTTGAATTCAGTGTAAGTGATGGGGTCTACTTGATTGCCAATGCTGTCACCTTTGCTGAAGCCTCAGAGCATTGTTGGGATTGGACCTGTCGCTGTGCTGGAGCATCTGTTTTAGTGATATTCACACATTTCAAGGACTGGGCCCTTCAGATTATACTGGGCTCCTCAGGATATACCACAGTTCAACTGCGACAACAAAAAACTAAACAAAACTAAGCCTTAGATTTTCCCTCTCTTTGGTAATGTGTCTGCAGTGAAACAAAGGAAAAACAAACTGGGATACGAGTAGTCATACACTCCATCAGATGTGCGTATTGATTTTTAAGGAAATGTCCTCCAGAATGTGAAGCACATTTAAGCATCTTTCAGAAACAGAGCCTCTGAAATCTGCTCTCCAACTGCAAACATCTTCCTTGACTGCATCAAAAATGAATAAATTCACAACTTAACTCCACTGAAATGAAGCCCAAAAGATCTCAAACCATATGGACTGAAAAGTGTGTACCAACAGCCAAAGGACAGACCTCTGTGTCCCAATGAACTCATCAAATGCTCAAAAATTCACCTCCCACAGCTGAGCTGACCTGGCCTTCACCCGTTTCCTGGACTCCTCACCTGCAGCACTAAAACATGTTGTCCAGGAGACAGCAAAGTGTGTCAGCTATGGTCTTTTGGTCTGTAAGAAAAAACTCAGATGTACAAAGTGTATTCAGGTTGGCTGCAGGGGTTAAAGGTTAAGGCCAAAAGAGAGGGGGTTAGTGTTGAGTAATGTCAGCCGTGGGTCCTGTTACGTTTGTGCAAGGACATAAATAAAAAAATGTGAATTAATTTTTGAGAACAAATTAAACCAAGACAAAAAAAATGACATTTTTGTTACTCTGTATGAGAATGTCTTAGTTTCTTAGTGTTTTAAGTACATCAGGCTTCACTGAGGGGCAGAAAAGAAAGCTCAGACCACTCCACCCCCAGCCGCCTCTTAGAGCACCGTCACAGGAGTGTGAAATATAATTGGACACCTGCACCCAAGGAGCACCAAAAATAGCTTTTCATGTTTACACCAGAGCTTGGAGGAGGAAGAGCAGCTCAGCCTGAGTATCACTGTTGCCCTTTGTTAGACTCAAGCTCTTGCCTGATTGCCCAGTCCCGCAGCAGCACTGAAATACAAATCCACCCTAAGTTCCTGAAAGCAAAATGGAATTTCAAGTGCTTACCATGTCTTCAGAATTTCTTGCATCCACACTAATGTCCACACAAATCATTCATGACAGACTCGGTGCCATGAATTTAGTTAGGACTGCTCTTCCAACAGGATGTTTCAGTGCAATACAAGAATTAATTCCTTCAGAGTGAGAACAGTTTGTTCTTAAGTGAAAAAGGCAACTATGGTTCATTGCCTTCCTCTCCATCACTTTCACCCCTTGACACCCTTCCTCTAGTCTTGGTTTTAAATAATCTACCCCTTGGTGAACCATGATTTTTAGTAATCTAAACTCTAAACGCTGTCAGGGAAAGAAGCAAAAGAGAAAAGACCATATTTTCAAGAGATGAGGCAGTGAATGCTGAAAGAGCAGGGGGGTTGGCCCGTCAGTCCGCACACCCCACTATTTACAGTTCTCCCCTGATCAATAGGCGCTTCAGGCAGTGAAACCCTCACTGAACCAGATCTACATCTCCACCTTCTACCCCTGGGACCTGGAGATGGATCTCAGCACACAATTAAAATTTCACACATGACTGCATTCCACAGACTGTCAATATTAGGAGCATAAATAACAGCAAAGTTTGCAGTAAACATAAAGTTAAAGAGGACTAATAACTTGTAAAAGTTACTGATGTGTGTAATATTCACATTATTATGTGACTGTATATTCACCGATAATTAAGAATTGGTATGGACCACTATGTTTCAAAGGTAGCCTAAATTGGACAAACCAAACATTGGCTCTAAATAGGACCACCTTAAGTTCTTCTACACAAGCGGAAGGGAAGGTTATAGTGAAGGGTATTCAGCTGCAAAATGCAACTTCATTTCACTTTGGTACCTTTAGGGGTACAACGGCTTGTGGTTGTGCTTGTGGATTGTACACTCTAAGGCAGTGGTGTACTGCAGACCCATTCACCTCTAAACTCGCTGTAGATTTGGGCCCCGGCTGTTGACAGCACTCAAAAGTGTTACCTGTCTCCATTTTATGCACCTGCTTATAACTGTGGTGCAGTGCTAGTAAGGGTTGAGCATGTCAAGTCCAGCCCACTCTGCCGCCATCACAAAAGAAACAATACAGCTACAAACACTCAAAGAAGCATGGGTTGCCAGACCTCAATTACCTACCTACCTACCTACCTAAGTTCTCTAATGAAACTGACCGACATCCTCACATTTTATTTGCAAAAACAAATAAGTTCTATAATAAACAGTGTTGATATGTATCATTGTGCATTTTTAAGTGGTTATACAGAAATCCTGGTCCTTTTGTGATGAGTATTCAGTGTATACTGCTCTACTGCTCTAAGATACAGGTTTTGGTACATTTTTCTACCCTTGTGATTTGTACCTAATAGAGACCATTGTTCACCCCGAGTGACAATGTTTTAATTTTGGAGTGTATTTCATATAAATATATAAAATGAAGTGAATTAAATAAAAGTCAGAGGGGGTGTGCACACACACACTGGACAGGTCTCAAATCCAATGGCCAATTTAGAGTATACAGTTAAACCAACCGATACAGGGAAAACATGCAACCTCCTCACAGAAAGGCCCTATACTTCAAATTGGGATCTGAACCGACTTTAGCCATACAAAGTGATGGTAGGAGAGAACATTTTTGTTGTCTGTTTGGAGTTGCAGTGCATTATAATAATTTATTATGCAATTATAATAACATTTTTTAGTGTTGAATCGCCACTGAGTGCAGAAGGAAAGATGCCGGACTATGGACACAGTGTTGAGACACCACTTATACCCCAGGCTTTAGAAACTCCAGTTCTCCCTCTTTTAACCAAGTGACTGTTGGCCATTAACAAAATTGGCAGTTTTTATGCTGGTACTTAGAGAATTTTGCACATTTAATTTTTAAATGAAAAACATTTGCTTGTAATAAATCAACCATATACTGTAAACCATCCATTTCTGTCTGTGTTCTTGTGTACCAGAGTGAAAAGAAAACATAAACCTGTGACAGGTGCATGTACCAACTTGCCCCTCTATAGAAGTTCACAGTATGCAGACATTTTCTACTGATATTGTATCTTATTTGAAGAAATGGTATATATGTACAGCACCTTTTGGCCAATGGAAAATGTACTGTGAGGATTAAAATTATTTTAAGGGCTTGTATTAGCCTTAATTGTACTGTATATCCGTCATTTACAAAGTGCACATCATTCTGTATTGAAGAATAGCTACTACTAGTGATTCAGGTAATAAATCATCATCAGTCATTTTGTCAAAGTCTTGTTTTTGGGTGCTGCCCCCTCCCGATTCAATACAATACTGGTTTTAGGCACTTCGGCATTGGCTACACTTTTTGTACCCCAAAAAATGTACATTTTGTTTAAGTATAGTAGCTTTTGCCTGGACCCAAACCGAAAGCACTTTGGGCAGGAGATGGAGTATATTATTGATGGATAGTGTAGCACCTGGCTGATGCACAGAGACAAACATGTATTTAATCTCACATTCACACCTACAGCTAACTTAGAGTTGCCAATTAAACTAACCTGCATGGCCATTGCACTGTGGGAGAAGGTCAGGGTATTATCCTGGTCATCAGCACAAAGAATGCGCAGAATTTCACCTTCAGCCATTGAAACTGTTGGACTGTGTCTGACTAACAGGCAGACACACATTTGAGTCACAGTGCTATGGAGGATGATAACTTTGGATCAACATCCTTTTTTATTCATCAAAGAGCTTTACTCATGTACAGGTATAGCAAAGAGTAATACCAGAGCGAATGATGGGCTTTTTTTCTTTAACCCCCACAGAAGGTTTAGTCCTCAGAGAGAAGCTGGCAAAGGCAGATGCTTTGTTCCCCACAAGACATGACAAACTGAAACCACTGCAGCTTCACTGAACCAAGAGGTGCCTTTGTGGCCAAAAGAATACAAAGAAAAACAAACGCCACGTCAACTGGCAGATTTGAAATCAGTTTGACCAGTGTGATAAAAATGTATTCTATATTAAACACACAGATTCCCAGCACAAACAATCCTGACAAAAACAACAAAATAAAATCATTTGGATTCAAAGAGTTGTCAGCCCTTTGTTGGAGTAAAAACTAGTTTACGATGCTGTAGGGTGGATTCTGTCAGGGAATCTAAGAAGCACAACCTGTTAAGCGGAACTAGGGATCAGCAGAACTTGTCAGAGTCTTGGCAATGCTGCGTTTTTCAAATGATTTACAGCCAACTCACATACAGATGAGGGCTCAGCCACTCAGTGAAATATGTGCACAGCGGAGAGGCATCTTCTCGGTGATTGATGGAGAATCTTCACAAAGACAACATGTCTGTCTGACTGTCTGCCTGTCTGTCACACTCTGTTTTGGCAGATGTTAAAACAGGAGGAGATAATTGCCTGGTCTAACTTGTCATCTTCATGCTGAGAGGTTCTGTGCCAGTTCTTCAAAGGACGTTTGTGTGTCATCAAACCCACGAGTGGCGAGTGCAGATGAAAAGATACAATTAAAATGAACTTGAAATCCAAAAACTCGCTTGAGCTGATTTTATTTAAACAGATTTCTTTAAAAACAGTCTTGTTTGACAGGAGTGGCACTCATTTAAAATAAAATCATGGTGGCATTTTTATTCTGTTGGTATATATTTATTTCTAATAATCAGTAAATGTTCTTAAAAAAAAAAAAATTATAATTAATAGTAAAAGTTAATATGATTGTCTAGTTTGAGAGGAGTTATTTGATTAAACTATAAATAATTAGAATAAGAGTCAACAGTGCAACTCTGCTGTATTAAAATTGACAACGTTTCCCAGCTTGTTGCTTTGGTTCACTCTTGCTATTCTCGTTATGATTGTGTGCAGATGCTGCAGGCAGCTGTTTTAAGCTAAAAAGGGCAAATCTTGCCCAGCGTCCAGGGCTCAGCTCTCATGCATCGGGAGACTGAAAGAGTAAACACGGATCAGACAACATCACATGACACATGCTAAGTTGTGGTTGTTGTTGTTGTTCTTAAAAAGTGGAACCTTTCGTCTATCACTGCTATACCCAGCATCAAGGTCACAGAGGTTCACACATTGGTATTTTTACAAAGGTGTAAAGGTCATGAAATAATTGGGTAAAACTTAGGTGCTGCAAAAATGAGAATCAGTGAGATGCACAACTTTCTCAACAAATCACTGGCATTATTCTCACCAGCCTCTGGGGCGTGTGTGTGTGTGTGGGTGGAGCAAATGAGCTTATCGTTGCTATGAAATCCTTATTCCACACAGCGGTTCTTTGATTATGTCAACAAAACGGACAGGAAGCTGTACCTGCCGATGTTTGACACAGGTCACCCGAACAATAGAGATAAATGCCTTTCATCAACAAACATGTGACACACGCTGTCGCTCCTGTGCTGCCATGCTACATTAAACAGTGGCTGTCAATCATGACGCCAGGGTTCCAGCATGGAGTTGTGTTGTTCCTGCTGTGTAATGGCAGATTTTTCATATCCTTGACAATAGCGCCGAAACATACCACAAAGCCCTACTGGATGTCACAGATAATGCATGTTTAGTTATCGGCAGAATCACCTTTTTCCTATTACAGATACAGATAACTTTATTTATCCCCTTAGGGCAATTCAGTTTCCACAGTTTCACCGCTCCACACACAACCATTCACCGAGACACGCATCCAGAGTGCATGAGGAGACATTATGTGTGGGCATGTGGGAAAGAACGTTCAAAGCCCTATATTAAAAACACAATGCAAGGTGCAACAAGTAGAGCTGAACAAAAATAAATACAAACACAAGGATAAAAACTCTAGGCTAAAAAGATAGCGATAAATACTTACGCATTAAAAACATACGATAAATAAGGTCAACAAATACATAAATAGAGCCCATAGGTGTATTGCACATAACCCTAAGCCCTGACCCTTCAAGTTAAGTTAGCTCTGCATTCAACAACGTAACAGCAGAAGGAACAAATGACTTAGTAACGGTTCGTCTTCCTGGAAGGTTGCACACAACATCGTCCTGATGGCATTAGTGTAAATTCACTGCCAGGTACAGTATATGGTCATAAGTAATTATACTTTTGGCCTTTTACTCGTAGAGAGAATTCAAATTCATCATTTTATTGCGGTGATTTTTGACATGAAAAAAAATAGACAATTTAATTCTTTAGAAAGCATTCAAAAAAATATTTAAATGGGATGCTAACTTATTTGTCACAAAGGTGAGTCATTTTGCTGGAACCTACCCTTGTGCAAAAACTATACAATATCTCAGCATACGCAAGCAATTCAACATGAAACATGATCACTGAAGGAATTCAAGAAGAAGAGGCAGGGGTTTTGACAGAGGGCGTGGAAGCCGTGCAACTCATTCTCAGTCAACATTCGACAAACACAGCTCCAGTGGAAGCAGAAACCATAAAGTGTAAACGTAAGAGAAAAAAGACATGCATGACAGTTTTATAATTACAACATTAATCAAGTGCAGCTCCAAACTTGCATTAGCCATTGCAAATGTCAAACCATACACATGAGCATGCACACGCCCGACACGGGTCGGACAAGTCGTCTGTTTGTTCGAAAACTAAGTGGATTTCAGTCATACAGACGTAAAAAAGCCTTTATATATTACAGTGAAACAAGCCACATGGCAGCCATGGCCAAGTGGAAAGGGAACTTGGCTTGTAACTGGAGGGTTGGCAGTTTGAGTACCCTGAGCAAGGTACCCCACCCCCATTGCTTCCCAGGCACCCGGGTGCTGCTCAGTGGCTGCCCGCTGCTCTTAATTCTCGGAGAATGGGTTAAATGCAGAGAAAGAATTTGCTTCAGGGATTAACAAAGTAGAATAACAACTTCACAAATAGTGCTATTATTGTCATTACATTAGAAGTTCCCAATGCAAATTAAGATGAATTGATGCACAATTGACATTATAACCAATTGCTTGATTCTTTTTTGATAGTAAAGAGAAACACATGTTTTAAAATGAATGTTATTCAAAGTAGTGGTTCGATTAAAGTCTGAACACCAATGAGCCTTTTTCATGAAAGACGTTTTGTCAGGTGTAAATAATCAAATGAAGGATGTCTGACTTCCATTTAGATTGGGTGTGCATGCTGGCTTACTGTCACACTGCACTGACGTACATAAAGTGAACAGAGCCTTTGTTAATGTCATCAGCTGCACCTGTGTCTTTCCATCTAAACCATGTCAAAACCGCTGCTGGGAAAAAAACACCTCCATGTAGAATTTCATTAGCTGCTTCTCCTAGAAGGTTAATCCGATGTCGACGCATACTATTCAAGACAGATAATAACAGATTAGCATCACTGTTAGCATCATAGCATTACGTGTTTTCATGCTGACTCAAGCAGTGCCAAGTGAAACTAATCGCTGTCCTCTGATTCACGCTTTATGACCCAGTTTTGTCGAAAGGGCATGCGACTTCATCCCACTGTGAAATAATTCATCCTTTGATACCCACACAGTATCAGAGTAAATTGAAAGGGAAAAATAAACAAAAAAGAATCCCCATCTCTTGTAGCCAAATCAAACTTGAGGACACTTTTTTTCTTCTGTCTGTTATAATTGGTGGTCTCATTTTTAGTGGCGCGGCCGCGCGTAAGAGAGTGGTGGGGGCGGATCCTTTTGGCATAGTGTAATCAGGATGTGCAGATAAGTAAAGGTCATTTGTGCTAATGCAACATTTTTTATTCCATGAGAAAGACGTCACCACTGATAGATGATCCAAAGGTCAACCAAGTCATCACGCCCATTCTGTCGCGTGGGGTGATGCAAAACAGATCTGATGACTGGCCTACATGCTCTCCACACCGTCAGAGAACAAGAGAGTTAACAGCTCATCTAGTGGGCGTACGGAGCCTGGACGGAGCTCGCTGGCTCACATGATGAACAATCGTGCTGACAAAATTACTCACAATGTTAATTCACACAGCCTGAGATCACAGTCATGGGAATGTTGACATTCTCTACAGAACCATATTACTATATACTATACGCTATATACTATATACTGTACACTATATATTATATTGACATACTAGCCCCACCACATCATCATTTCAGCCCAGTCTCTCCTCTTATTTACTCTATTAGCCTTTGGTACAAAAACTCTCTCTCACTCACGGAGCATTTATGCTGCTTTTTTTTCCCATTACTGTGTAAAGATACTGAGGCTATAAAAATGTGCAATAGAGTGTCTTATATCCTTTTTTTCCAACACAACCTATAGGCAATCTGATAAAAAAAATATATATTTTTTTTATAACTATATAAACACACCTGAGCAAAAAGTACTTGAATTTTATATGGTTAAAGTTCGTTTCTTGGCTTTTTTTATGAACAAAAATAAAAGAAAATCACAATTACCACAATTAACACAATAACCCTTCCTACGTAGGAAGGGTGCACCTGTGAGAACTAAGGGTCAATGCTGATTGACTGTATTTTGTTGCCTCTCTTTTTATCTCACATTTTTAAGGTTTCTATGCCTTCACACAGACACACACTACTTACATAGATTCCTATGCTCATGTATACTGTGAAACTCATATTTGTGTTCTCGTACCTTAATTTCCCTTTTGGCATGAATAAAGTATCTATCTATATATCTACCTATCACCTTTCACAAACTAGCTCTTCGAGAAATAACCCAGAAATAAATATTCAGAACGTGATGAATGCGATGTCAGAGTGGATAGACGTCGTTCTTTTTTCTTCTTAGTCATAATATAGTCTAATATTTTAGGAAAATGACACAAGGAACACTTGATATTTACCTGGACGAGCAGAATTAGACACAGTATTTAAAGTGATTCACTGAAATAAGTGACATCAAAATGGATAAGGTAACACATTTTTCTTGTCTCTGAAGAAACTTTAACTAACTTTGAGAAACTTTATTTCCTACCGAAACAGGTCAGGCTGTACTCATGAGGGAACTACATGTGAAACCACCCAAGGAGGTAATCCATCTTCTATATGAGACAGTATTACAATAAAGACATATAGAAGTTGTGATAAAGGCTGACGCTTGCTGTCAAACGTAACTGAGTTAGTCAGAGAATCAGCCAATTATCACCACAACCCCTCTTGTTTAATCACCTGGAAGGTTTAAACTGAAACAATGAGGCTGCGGTAATGCTCTGGATCTGTCTTGCACTAACTGTGCACGACTCAGTGCCGCAGCAACGGCAGAAGCAGCAATTCCCTCAGAGGGAAGAAGGTGCACACATTTTTAAAAAGCTGACCACCGCTTACAGGCAGTGTTTTCCCCGTCTTTGTCTGTCTACAGCAGTGGCCACGAGTCATCGCAGATCTGATGTCTTGTGTCGTGTGCTCTTATCACACGACACAGATGTGTGAGTGGATGCCAGCAGGCTCAGGTCTATGATGAGAACTCCTCGTTATGCGCGGTGGCACCCGGTGCGAGCGCTGCTTCCGAAGGGCAGACAGATAAATTATTCAGCCTGAAGTTTTGCATCAACATGGCTCAGATGGCAGCACATGAGAGGGATTAATTTATGCAACATCCAGCAGAGGACAAGGAGATGTCTCACAGCCATGAGTTGATTGAGAGGTGCTCATATGTATGTGGAAAAGGCAAATCACTGCTCATAAGGGAAGAATTGCTAATTGCCAAGTTACTGTTGAGGATGGCATCTTTGTATTCAAAAGATGCAGTTAATGAAGGAAACAACAGAAATGCCTTGTGGACTGTTTGCTCTGTTTCTTTTCATATTGTTGACTGGAATTATTGTTCTCATTTTATTTTTAAGTCTTGAGTGAAAACTTTATTAATCTTATTTAAAAACAATAACTTGGAAAATGGATGTACTGAGGCAACGAAAAGTGTTTCGGCTAATAAATGTAATCAAATCCCAGTGGCGTTTTTTTTTTTTTCAAAAAGCTTTTTTCATCCTGACAATCAATCTATTTTAATAATCTCATCTGAACACAAATCAGTTTACAGGACAGCAGAGGCCACAGATGTGATGATATCATGTTTGCCTGAATGACTTTGACAGAGCAGGCGTTACATGTTTGACTGACATGGGGGGTGGGGTCGCAGGTGCATTAGCAGATTATTAGCATTCCATGACATTTTACCATCCGTTGAGAAAGCAGTCAGTGGCCCTGTAAACAAAGTGCTGTCGCGGTGCATGGCAAGGAGAAAAGGGAATAGAATTTAATGTAAAATGGCATTGTTCGGTGGCTGAGATACCAGGTGTGCATTCTAATGTGGATCTACAGGGCAACCTCTGGCTGGGTGAAGCAGAGGAGGAAGAAGATAAGGCAGTGGACGAATGGGACATGCAGCAGGGTAATTGAAAGCGCTTAGGATTTTTAAAGGCCAAATGCTACCAGGGGTTATCAGCTGCAGAAACAATCTGAATTTTTTATGGGAGTAACTTATTATCCAGACAAAAAGGAGGCTTGTCACGCTTCACAGAGGGCATGTGGGATAAAGGAAGATCACAAAGGCCACAAGCAAACTTTAGAGAGCTTTAAAGCTCGGCCAATTTCCTTTCAGCAGATTACTTGCCGGAACAATGTTCGGTTTGTGCACCCAATACACTTTGTAATAAATGTGCTCCACCATCTCTTTCCTATACATTATGTACATAATGACATGTGTGTAACATTACACATTACTCATACTTTATTCTGACTGCTACAGGCTAACGCCACATTCAGTGTCTGAGTCTGGGGTCAGAGAGAGAGGTGATGAACATTCATGCACCCAGTAGCCCCTGTTCTATGGCCCCACTTCACCTCTGTCCACTTCAGTTTCAGCTCACATGTGTGATTAGAATGCCTCTCAGCATGCGCCTTAAGGGGCGACTTGAGACTGGACCTCACTTCCATTACATTACATGTTACATTACATGTCATTTAGCAGACGCTTTTATCCAAAGCGACTTACAATAAGTGCATTTAAACAACTTCCCCCGCTTGATATACTAACACATATGCAATTCCTGCCTGCAAAGACTAAATGTTCTCTTGGAATCGCCTAATGGTATCGTGTCAGATCAAGGGGACCCAAACGCAGGACTCGGCACAGTTCAAAGCAAAATTCAGTCCACAGGTGATCGGTCAAGCTAAGCAACAGAATCCAAAAAATTCAGAGGAAGGATCAGACACACCAGAAGGTAAACAAGAATGAGAATCCTCTCTCCTGTTTACCAGCACATCGCCAAGATAAGGGATTAAGTTTGGATCTCTCAGTCTGAATTTTCGGTTATTTATTTAATCACAATATTTGTTATAATAATAAATGCCTACTGTTGTTATTTTAATAACGTTCACGTCATCATAGCCCATGTGGTATTTATTATTAGACCACTGTCAGTCAGGTCAGTTAATAGTAATGTTAGAGGTTTGATGAGTATCTTACATTTATTATTGCACAATTACAATCACACCTGTGCCAGACATACAAGCTTTTCTTTTAAATTGCCATAACATAACTTCAGTACAGACGATAAAAAATATATATAAAATAACATTATATGTAACATATAGCATGTTTTTAATAATGTAACGTATTATATATTATGTGATTGCTTCACCTCATTATCATCACCAGTCATGGAATTCACCAACCGGATCTTACACTTGTTATTAGGTCTTTTTTGGTGCCATAATGTTTGATCTTTTTGAAGAAAAACTGTGAAAATTAAAAATAGATTTTTGGCTCAACCTCTTTTTATTGCAGAAAATTATTTTTATGTTTAACTTCCTTATGTCTATCCGTTTGTATTTATGATAACTTCCCTGATCAACATGTACGGCATAAATGCTAAACTGACAGTTTTCAACGGAGCAGTGGTTAATAATCTAATTGTTTATTTAAATTTTGCACACATTCACTGCTGTTATCTGCCAGATCTTCTCTCTTTGTTTAATTACAATAGCCGCATTTCCTCATGCGCTTATAATATGCTACACATCTAGTGGTCCATAATTATTTGCTGTTAAACTGGAGAAAAGCTACACGCATCCACTTCTTCATCAGTTAATCTGTGATTGACATCGCAGGCTTCATCAGAATGTTTTTAATGCGTACATATTAGAAATAATTACACCTGGCTTGACATATTAACTCCTCCTCAGCCTGACTTGGTGTACAGTAAGTGCAACAGATTAAGCCAGAATGAGATGATGAGACTCTATCTCTTATCTGGGATTTGTTCATTCTGATTTGGTGCAACAGCCCACTGGAAAAGGTGAGACAAAGTGGGGGAAATAGGTGAAAACAAATTTCATTCACTATATTTTACACACTCTTTTATGCACACTTTTCAGGTGTGCGACATTAGTGCTGGTTTATCATAGTAGTTGTTCACGTCTCATTAGTGTGTGCACTTGTGGTTTTCTCCTCCACTTGGACCTGTGAGAGTGCAGGTGCTCCCTCAGCCTCCGTTTCCTCAGACAAGCTCCAAACACATGGTGCGAGCAAAATTAGAACACAACAAAGTGAGAGATAAGGCGACACTGCAGTTGTTTTTAAATGAGCTGCTCCACCATTTAGTCAAAATACTTGCTTGTTCCTCCTTCACTCACACGCACGGGACATTTCCTTCAGGACTTTTATTTGTGATAAAGTATTTGCACATTTTGTGAATACTTCTCCCACCTAGACATTCAGCATCATATGCTTCAATCAATGTGTTTTTGCAGAGCCTAAGCTAATGCTTCAAGCCTCTTGGGTGCTGCACCCAAATGAAGAAAGTGACGTGCTGATAATTACCCTGTCTCATGAATCAAAGACATATGTCCATTTTGTTTCCCCACAAAGCATCTTACAGTCTATTTACTATTTATACATGAATTATTCTCTGCTCTTACAGTTCTAGAAGTCTTTTTTTAAGTGTCGCTTCCACATTACACTTGACCTCATCACCTAAGTCCAGTGTTATTAGCTTTATATTGATAACCAACCATTTCTACGCTGCCTGTTGTCATAATGTATTTATACAGCATAATATGGCCACCCTGGTCTCCTTTTTTAACCATGAGGATATCCTAATGCTTTCGGCAGCATGGGGAGTTATTGAGGAGTTTCCGATGATAGCATTGTCCTGTGCAGCTGATCATAAGAGGGTTTTCACAAAATTGTCACTGTGGACTCATTGATCAGCTGTTTTTAGGGCATTAGCTATTGCATTCACTGTTACATCCCAGTGTAGGGCCGGGTAATGCACGATTGTGCATCAAATGGTTTCTGTTGCTGCATAATAATTGTAATTTAAAGGCTGTTTTTGTTCATAACGCTTTTACAATTACCAAACATCATAAAAATTAATTTAGTGACACTTAATTGCAGCCAGCAGCCACCTATGCCAAGAGTTGATGATCTGTGCAGAATAACAAGTATGAACAGTTGAAGAGGCTTAAGTTGTTGTGTTATTGCACCTGGATGTAAACAAACCTACAAATAGAAAGTTTGAGAGCAACAAGATACGACATGATGAGTTTCTGCAACTTCCCACAGTAGCACCGAGGGGAAAAGACACGTCGACATGCAACAACAAGTGTTGACGCAACTCAGGGTTTTGTCTTGTGAAGATGCTGCACACTCACACACGCTTGTGCACCTACGTCTACACTATCACAGCACTCTGTAAATCAGTGGGCAGCCTTAGGTAAGCCTTGGGGCTGAAGGGAGACTGAACACAAAATCTGCATCTCATAAAACAATACAAATACAAAAACACACTTTCCTGTAGTTCCTTTAGGGCACACTGCTGGAAAAAAGATTCCTCAACTACTCGGGTGAAAAAAAAACAAATTCTGCCTGCAGATGAAGGCTATATAGTGAAGAGTACCTATAAGACCATATAGCAGAGGCCAAACCCTGTAAACAAACCATCCCTGCATTTGTCAGTGTGGTTTAAAAAAAAAGATGTTTCAATAACCTTAGGAAACCAGCACAATGTCTTACAGCTGAAGGAAAGACGAGGCTCTTTTGCTTGTCTCGCTGTGAGTTACATAAACAATATCGCGCTCATGTTGGTGCATTAATAACACGGAGGTCACCAGGTCACCACGGACGTGATTCGATAAGATGAGCACTAACATCAATGTAAAAATGACAATTTGTCAAGAGCAAAGTCCTGTAAGTGAGGATAGAGAAACTATTTATACACTATACACATGGTTCTCAAACTGTGGTACGTGCACCACCAGGGATACGCAAGCTTCCTCTGGTAATACTAGGTGGAAAATCAGAAATACTGTTCTACTTCATATGTGATCGGACTCACTCCATCTTAGTCTTATATTTCTATATGTGAGGAAAAGAAGGATGATGAGAGAGCAAATTATCTTACTGGGAATAAATATGCCTTCTGTGAAAAGTCTGTAGCTTGGACAGCTCAATATTGTCTCAGTTGGTGTTTGGTATGAGATGTTTGAGAACCACTGTTCTAAACAAACATAATTACACGACTGGTGAACTTCAGAGACGCAGGTCACCACATATTTTAAATGAGGAGCAGACTATCTGCCATCTACTTCCAGCAACACAACCAGCAAATCACTGATGCTGCAATTTAATAGCTGTATTTTAAGTGTGTCCAGTGTTATGTCAATCAAAAGTGTTCTTGCATTATAGTAATTCAAATTTCGACGGCGTCATCATGACTCAGTGTCATGATACTTTCCGTCTTTCACACAGTGAATACTAAACTAACTCTTGATATTAAATAAACACTGTGTGTTGCAAATCGTAACTGCACATTATTATTATTATTATTTTTTCAAATAGTTCAGCCTTACTCAGCACTTAGAGAAATGACGTAAGATTGAAAGATATGCTCTGTTGCTCTCTTGCTGAGAGTTAGAACATATTTATTTGAAACCTGCTGTATTTCCACACACACACACACACACACACACACACACACCAGCTTGCAGTCTTCTTTGCTGGTATGTCAGTGTGCTTCTAGACATATTACCATCACCTGTGGAAGAGTGTGAGAACACTGGCAACTACATTTCTGTCATGTTGCTATTGATTTTAAAATATTGTTAAATCAATTTTAAGGTAATTTTCCTTGTATGTGCATCATATCAAAGAGAAAAAACAGTACACAAGCTCCTACTCCAGAAAACTGTCACAATTGAGAGGCCCATACTGGACAACCTTTCAATGACTTTCAAGCCCCTGTGCACATTGTCATTGCTCTGTATTTTCCAGCAACAATAATTTTGATGCTCTTAAACCTGAGAGGAAACCACAGACTGGGGAGTACTGTCAAAAGAACAGTTTGCACAACACAAAAGCTTTTGTTTCCAACCCTTTGAGAGGGAAATTGGTGGTCACTGCGGGAATATGTTGGATTTCCTTTTTCGCAAAACCGTGGGGAGCGAGGTGTCAAGTGCAAGCAAGCCACAGAAACAAGAAGAGGATTTGTGTTTCCAGCACCATAAAATGGGATGTGATATTCGATTTCTCGGGTGCAGTGGAAAATGCACTTGACTCAGCATATAAAATATTCCTTTGCTTTATTTTTTCATTAGTTGCAGGTATGGCACAAAAATGGGTGACAAATTCAAAGAAATACAGTGAAAAAGAAGCCTGATCATACGGTTTATAAATATAGAGCACAAAACAGAGAAGAGTGACAGGTCATCATTACAGGGTGGCAGCACAGAACAAGATAGATAACATCACTGAAACACTGCTTTCTCCACAGCCTTGATATTACAGCAAATCTCGTCACATCCACGGGGGCATTTAAAAGAATGGTGAATGTATTTGTGTTGTCGTCCCGCACACAGTCAGCGGCATTACTGGTAATTAGGGAAAATGGAAAAGGGGGGGAGTCACATGTTGCTCCTGTCTGCTGTGTGATTACAAATCAACGCAGGTAAAAACAGGAGGAGGACAGACAGGGCAGACAAGGAGAAGTAAAAATTCACTCTAACTCCAAAAGAGAAGGTAGCAAGAGGTGGCAGTTTTCCCTCTGGTAAACGTGTCAGAGTGAGCAGCCAAGGAATCAAATGGTGACATACTGCTTCTTCCCTGACAGACTAAAATGAGATCTCAGCTTTTCCAGTTATTTAGTGAGACTGCAGTCAGCCTCCTGTCAACAAGTCACTCACTATACTGCCTAGCCATTGTGTGGAAGTGAACAAAAAAAAAAATACTGCATGGAAATTTAGTGGAGAAAATAAATCTAAATCGTATAAAAAATGCAGGTTTCCTGTTTGATTCCTTAATATTTAAAGTCAAAGTGCCAAATTCCCTGTGACTGTCACGTCGTCTGAATGCTTTCCCCACTTTTTGGCACTTTGGTCTTTCTTGGGTGTGTATGCTAATAATGCAATCACATCACACTCGTGGAGCTGAATAGATTATTTTGTGGGCGTGATGTATGGTACACTGTGACAAAGCCCTTCTAGGTGGAACAGAGAATGAGCGATGTTGGGAATGTTCCTTTTACAGACCCCTGAATCACTAGGTAATGGGCAGTTAAATATAAGGTTAGGGAAAACTAAACAGGTAAAAATGTAAATGACAGCTGAAAGTCTCTCAAATTAAAACTGCCGTTCACTGCATTACAGTTAGAGTTCTGCAGCACGAACGCACGGAATTGGATTTTCTTAGTAAAATCATTTCAACTTGGATAATATTACAAGGTTTGCACTTTTTGGAATTAAGGCAATAGTTTGTTTTAAATTACATTTTCTCAAATACCAAGTGGCCATGGTTCTACTCACATGGATAGCTTTAATCAAATTCAACAAAGAACCTTGGAAATTGTTTCAGCAAACTTGCATGTTACAGCAATTACGTTGAGTCTCCAGCCTGCACCAACTCTGACAAACCCCATCCCTTAATCCTCTGGCACCTCAGTTTTAATGCTATTAATGTAAGCACTGGGTACATTCATGCACAACTGTATAATCAACGTATTCATAGACACACAAAAGGAAATATTCAAAAGAATGAAGAGAAATCCAAGATAAAACAGCATTGTTTGTTTTCTTAGTATTCCAGCACTTTACCCCGTCCACGAATAGGTTATTTCCTTGTCACTTTAATTAAGAACAATATGCCCGGCTCATACATAGCACAAAGACTGCAGGTCACACATGCCACTTCTTCAGTAAGCAAGAAAAACACTATTATTTTTTTTCTCTCCATGCCCTGCACACATCCTGCTTTTCTCCTTTCAGCTATCAAACAGTTATTGCCTCTTCCATGCAGTAAAAATAGACTTGTGCTGTTTGTTTTCACAATGTTACAAAGGGAAAAAGACAATTTTCTAAGTTATACTGTGACCGTTACAATGTATAACAAAGAAATACAACTGCTGGCTCATACACCTTATTTTGTGGGGAGTGTAAACATTACTGCTGCAGCTCTTTCTTTTTAGTGGCTTCATCTGTTTGTATCCTATTAAAGACGTGTTTTAACATGTTTTCCGCCTCATGTGCTGTTACCCTTTGCAGCGGAATAAACTCAATGCGACCAAAATACAACACGATCGCCATTTACAGCTTCCGAAATGACTACAGAGATGGAGCGGCGACACCTGCCAGACACACAAAATGTTTTATTCTCAGACTGATTACGCAAATCAATAGTAGGGGAAAGTATCAGGTTACACGGGCGGCATTCAACACCTGTTTGATTAGTTGTCATTAGTCAGTTGATTAATCCAATGATTGTAAGGTGTGCAGGTGATGACATCAGTGCTCTGTTTGAGCAGTGCAGCGTTCGATTTTATCCCTTTTTTTTTAAGGGACAATCTAATGTCATGTTATCCTGGAAGTTGCCATTAAGAAAATATGTGATTTCTTTCTTTCTTTCTTTCTTTATTTTAACACTTATTACATTGCATTATATTATAATGTAATGTAATGTAATAATGTAACACTTATCACCTCAAGTGTGATTCTCCTACAAGCTCCTGCTACATCTGCAACTAACCCAAAGCTACTTCCACCACAAGAGAAGCCTTGCTCATTATTTAAATACAGTCAGTAAACTCTGTAACGCGGCACACTCTCAAATAACACGTATCGATCGACAGAGCAGAGCTGGGGGTGTAAACCACTCACCGGCCTCACATCACATCCCTCGTACACACACAGACAAGAGGCCAGCGGCTGACATGAGACATGCAAAGTAAACAGAATTAGCAATCAAGGATACTGGGGAGCTGAAATTACTATGAAAAACAAGCAATTCCTGTGGCTGTCTGATTTTACTTGCATTTCTCAGAAATTTCCCTTCACGTAAGCAACATTTTTGCATGAATGTACCCAGGTTTTCATAGCCTCACTGTCAAACTGAATACAAATGAGGTGTGTCACATTTGAGAGGGCATACAAAGACAAGTGCATACTGTAGAATTAGGCGGTCTAGTGTGTAAAAAGTAGGTGAAATTATTTTTGATTTGGCCATAATTTAATTTAATTGCTTTCCCTGAACCCCAGAACGAGCTTTTCATATTTTATATTTATATAAGGATTTGAATGAGCTCTCTGGTTTTTTTTAATAGTTTTGGACACAATGGAGAACGTTTTGATGCTATAACTGAAGGCTACATCCAACACACACAGGGAGAGGTGAGGGATGTTCAGCTGCAACTTCACCATTACATTTCACACACTGTGCCTCTTAAAGCAATAGTTTGATATTTTTGTGAGCTACTTATACAGTAGATTTAGAGATGCTGACACGATTGGACCATCAGCAGTTTGAAAAGAACCGAGGTCTCCTGATTAAAAAAAGCTTGTCATTGAGAAAATTACAATGAATATAATATTCCTTATGTCAGCCTGCCTGCACCTCAACTGTCCATGAAATAATGATTCATTATTTTCATTTTTACACGAGTTACATGCCAAACCATTTCTTGGCGTGTAACTCATGTTTGCGTTAACTAGTTATCTTAATTATTTAAAAGAAAATGGTTCAGACGGAGCCAAGTCGTTTCCGTGGTAAGTAAGGAGGGGTTGAATTTGTACTCTAAGCCTTGACAAGTTTGTGACTTTCCCTACATGTGTTATTATTCAATTTAACCGTTGACAACAATGAAAACAATATGTTATTTCATGTACATCCAGCTGTAATCTGTAATGCTATCATATGCTGACTTCTTTTATTCACATCATATATTGATCAGGGGTTTGTAAAAGAAACAGTTACCAAAATGTCCTTATCAACTCATATCCATACTTAGAAACAGTGAAGATCACATGGAGCACTTGAGCAATTTTATACCTAAACCACAAAAGGATATAGCAAATAGGTGGATTTTTTTTTTTGAGCTTACTCACATGGAAATGACGTCAAAGTCAGTCCAACGTCTTGTTGTTGACAAGTGTGAATGTCTGCAAGTTCTCATCAACCACACACAAACACGCAAACACACAAACAGATGCGTTGGAGAAACATTACATCTATTTAGACAAGAATCTACTCTCTTTTTTACATTCACGTTGATCTGGGCCTTATGGAAACGAAACGATCTAAAACAGAAAAGCAAACAAAAGAGAAATGGACAGCATGTTAACGCCTGTGATCACATCAGAGAGGCCGTAATGATATAGTAGCGTACGTAAGGATGCCCTGAAATGCTCATCATTCTGCTCTGTTTTGCTTGGCATATTTATCTTCTTTTACATGTATCAGTTTCTCATCACATCTATTGTACACAGCTTATGCTCACACATGTACGCGACCCACTCCAGGCGAACTCAGGCTTCCACTGAAGAGGCTACATTATCTGAACGACCACAACACTGTGAAGCCAGACAGCACGCCACAGCTAAACAGGTTTGCCTCAGTGTTGCAAGAACATGACACAAAAGGATCTGCCGTTAACTGTGGACTTGCTCCAGAGCCTGAGTGTTTGGAAGTGGGTCACATACATGCAAAGAAATATAAAAAATGGATTTTTATATGTTCAGACCTTGAACTGTATGTTGTGCTTCCTGTACTCCAACATAAAACATTTATCATAAACCTTTGAATAGAGCTTCTTTAACATTTACAAGTTATACAGTTACCAAATTGGTTTACGTCTTATGCTTTCGTCAGCTTTGATACTTCAGCAATGCAAAGGGAGACAACAAGAAGAGAAAGGAAGTTAAGTCATCTTCAACAGAAAAACTTAGGAAACAAGACACAAGTCCTCAAAAACATTTGTCATAACCAACAATGAACGGAATTTTTCATTTTCTTATTTTCTCTTTTTTACAATACATTTTTAAAAACCCCGCTGGTTAAGGTTATGGTCTCAGGTAGATCTTCCACAGTCAATCTTCACAGTTTGTGTAAAAGCAGAGAAACATTCTCACTAGAGTAATAAAATATCATGACTATTATTATGGTCATTATTATCTTTTATTCTGATATTGTTCCATAGAAACGGTGGCACACAGGGACGAGGCAAATCACCCTCATGAAGAGCCTGCGGTCCAAGGGTTCCTATAATCTCCTCCCTGTACACAGTTTGATTCAGCAGTTGTTCTTCTTTGTTTAAAAAAATGCTCACCTGCAGAGAGGGAGAATTATGGGAAGAAAGTGGGGTATTAAGTCAACAAAGCGTCTTAATCCTCTCGTATGAACTTAAACTGTCCTTATGCAAAAAAGATCCAGAGCCAGACTTTCACTGTTGCTGCCGTTATAATCGATTTTTTTTTCCTTCCAAACCTGTGCTTGGGTCTTGCCAGTCGTGCCTGTTCGGCTGCCCTCACTTTGAAATACACGTAGGCATAGGCTTAGGCGCATGCACGCACACACACACACACACACACAAACACAACCACACACTCACACACACACACACATACGGGCAACTGTCCCAACAGGAGTAAAATCCAGGTGTTGCACAGCCACCATCCTCCCTCTTGAACGCGCGCATGTCCTCCCGTCAGCACTTGTGGGGCGAAAGAAACATGTAGAAAATAGCCCATCAGAGGAAACATGAACAGAGATGTGTTAAGTGTCGATTAACGCCCAGGCTCACGATTCGGTTTGTAATCTGAAGGCACTTTGTTTCATGGCAGAAAGTAAAGTGGCTTCGGTTCCACAGGTGGACCGCTGACTGAATATTAGAGTCAGGCCTCACTCGTCTGAACTTCCTCTACTCTCTGCCTGCTCCTCCTCTTCCTCTGCTCTTCCTCTCTGCCCTCGTTCCACCACTCATAAGCTTGAAGTTCTCTCTGCCCTCCAGTCCCGGTGTCTTCTCCCACGCTGATTCTTCTTCTTCTTCTTTTATTCTGCCACCATACTGGCGGTTGGCCACTTGGACTCGTGAGCACAGTGTTAAGAGATACATAGGCAGCTACAGGGGAGTAAGCAGACAGAACTTAAAGTTGCCAGAGTCCATGTTTTTCTACAATAAAGCACCAAGCAGATTTATAAATGCCAAGGTGTGACGTGGGGGCTGGGCTGCAGTGAAAAACCAATGTCGGAGATTGGCATCTGGTGCAAGAAAATGAAGATGAAGAAACACAGAGAAAAGGTCTGTCTCTATGTAATTGTAAGCAGGGAAATGTTATTTCCTTTTGAAAAAGTCAGCTGTGTCTATATACGGCCACCTTCCAGAAATATTTTCATAACTTCATAAAATTGTTCTTGTGCTTTACAAACTGTCCTCCGTCGACGCTTGTGACGCTTTTTCACCAAAGTCCAGGTTTATCCACTGCCCGCACCTGTCTTTGTGCTCGTGAACATGTCCCACGTCCTGCACCGAGGAGTGTTTTCTGTAAAAGAGGTCTCTTTAAAAAATTAGGGCATCTTCTTTATTACTTTTTATGTCACTTTTTTTTTTTTAATCACAATTTTTTTTTCCACTTATTGATTTCGGTCCCTCCGCGGTCCGTCAGAGAACCCCTGCTGCTCTCAGGATGCATGAATCTTTGGTGACTGGATGCCGAGGATAGCTCACAGACGGTGGGTCTGAATATTGGCCTCTGAGATGACGAAGGAGGGGTCACCTCTGACCTTCTAGGAGGGTCATCACCAAGGTGATGCATAGCAGCCATATATGGGTGGAGGTCGATGGAGCCCCGGAGATGAGATCTACACAGAGATGAGAACAATAAGAGCTGAAATTAGAGGAAAAAAAAACAGACTGTATCTTGAAACTAGACATAGCTTATCGGTTTGAAAAATAAAAAGTTAGATGAACCATTCTCAGGAGTCACTAGATTCATGGTGTCAATTTTGGAAATTTAGATGGAAATGGCACAGCTCATATGAGTGGACACGTGTGATTGGCAGTTTTGTCTGTAAATGTATAGTCTGTGTCCGTCCAGTTTCAGAAACCAACATAGTACTTGTCCAGTTGTAAATCTGGAGGTTTCCAAACAGGAGTCTGTCGCGACTCACACCAAAAAAAAGTGGACATAAACAAATCAGGTGCATGTAAATGAATAGTCCTCTATTTTGGCAGAGGCACTTGAAAATGCAAAATGCAAATTCACATTCTTGGTCACCATGGTCATGTCATGTATGGTTTCAGTTTACAGTGTATTTAGTGCCAGACTATTTCTTGACTTGGCTCAAAAACTTCCTGCTCCCTGTTGGTTGTGAGTGAACGTCATGGCTGTAAGTGGTCCCAGACAAAAATCTGACTTTCATTTCTGAATAAATTAAACAAAACATGTGTTAATTAGTACGCTTTAGGTGTTTGCACTATTTATGCTAAGCTAACTGTTTTCTGGCTCCAGTTTCATATTTCAGATAGATATGAAAGTGATATTGATCTTCACATTAAACTCTCAGCAAGCAGTTGAATAATCAGCCTTTCCCTCAAATGCCAATTTATGCCTTTAAAACCCCCACCATTAAATAAATGTCAGAGCTCCGCTGGATTTTGAATCGTCCCATAATAATCAAAAACAAGAATGGAGAGACTTGAAATGATATTTGCTGCAGCCAATAGTGGTGAACGTGTGAAACGGTGACAACCTGCTCAAACACAAATGATTAAACGGCACTAATACCTGGATGGGAAAATGAGTTATAAACAGTGGTTTTGTATGTCAACATGTAACAAGAGTTAAATTAATATATAAACACATGGAATACAGGATTCAAACATCAAACATATACTGTATGTTATATTAATATTCTTCATTTCAACTAACCTGTATGACTGGCTCCTGTGACAGACTCTGTGAACCATTCCTCTTGAATAACATATTCACTCAGACTGCATGTCACATCAACGCTAATGAGATATTTCTAAAATTCTCCTCTTATGTCACATAGAGTCATGTAAGATTCATAATCTCAAATGTAATTGTATAAATTATAACGGGGCTCCGTCCTCAGCTTTGGCTCCCACACCATAACTCGGAATTAATTAATGCTGTCGCCTCGAATCATGATGAATCTTTAAGAAAAATAAAGTGAATGATAATCTTGCAGGAACAAAAAAAAAAAAACTACATCTTGCATATCAAGATCACCGACTCTAGATATTTGCCACTAACGACGACTGAAATGGAGAAAGATTACCGCGGCTCATTAAAAGTATGTTACAGTGAAGTGTCTAAAAAAGAATGTTCTGCCAATAAATAATACGAAGTAAATAAACGGAACAGTATTTCTGTCCTGTTTTCTCCTCTTGTTTACCTTGTGTTTGTTCCTGTAGTGCAATTACACAGCTCCACTAGCCTGTGTGGCTATCATTCATGTGATTACAACACTGTTTCTATGACAACCGCCACTTCTCCCCCCCGCCATCACATGGTAGCTGGCATGATATGCTGGCAGATTAGATTGTCTCTTGTAAATCTCAATGGTGACGAGCAAAGGACAGTGAAGCGACACAGGACGCGGCCATGCGGCGCTACTCACTGGGCGGTGGGTCTCGACATTCTCCCTCCTCAAGAGTGACGTCATCGATGGCGATGTCTCCTTCAATACCTGGTCCACGGATACCTTCCAGTACCACCTGAAGAGAGAGAGAGAAAGAGAGAGAAACAAATGTGAAGAAAAGGAAAATTAGCACTTCCCTATGACACACTCTAAAAGTAAGCACAGAGTGCAATTAAGCTAAATTGCCCCATATAAAAAAATAACAGCAGGTGTCAAGTGTTTGTTTTAGTTTTTTAATGTGATAAAATTTAAAAATAAAAGACTTAGGGAGGTGAACAGTTAGATGCAATTGAATGAAAAAGAAAAAGTGCAGCTGAAGCTATAATTACTTTCCACTACTGCAGCCGTAAAAGTGATGGAGAATATTGTGGTTCTATATTTGCTACTCACAGAGATTAGGCTTCCTGATGGCAAAGCGTGAGTGATATTGCTTTCTCAATAGCAAACAATGTGTATGGATCCCATTTATTTCTTAATATTGAGACGTGTGAGGTACATCATCATGCAGCCCCTGAAGAAACTAATACTTCACTATACAAACACAGACAGAGAGGAAAATAAAGGGCAATAGCAGGAATGCTGCAGCATGCGTACGGGAGAAATTACATTCTGTTTGGTCTCACCTGAAAGGACGCTGTCGGGTGAATGCTTACTTTGGCCTGCTTCCAGCGGTCACCTTGGTTACCACTTAGCGACCAAACGGGTCCCTCAGAGGCTGTTTGGCCCTTTTGCTTTAGGAAGGCGTTCAGAGTTCCTGTAGGAGAAGGAAAGACACGTGCCATGCAACATCTTATAATAATGATGATTACAATGACGATAATAGTGCTAATTAGAATAAAAAAAGGAAGAACAACATTAGTGGTAATAACATTGATTAGAATAATATATACTGGACTATTTTTGTGGTAATTACCTTAACGTGGTGCCCTCTTTCCTCCCCACGGCGCTCCCAACAACAATACACCTCTATTTAACTAAAGTAGGTCAACAGTACTCAAAGTAACATCTGTCGTCAACATCGTTCAGCATTCTCGCGTATGTGGAAATGATGAAAACACATAGTTTCTGTGGAAATTTGCCCAGAAACACTACATTTTTCTATATCTAGCCCATTTATAGTATGACTGATGACAGTTAACACCATTGAAGGGTCTACTTTGAGCCTATTCTACCTGCAAATAACATGTAATGCTGCGTAACAGAACATTATCAATGCTGCGTTGACAATGATGCATTTACTTTGATTTGGTTTGATTAGTATTACTAGCAACATTGTGGGTTGTGTCTTCTTCTTCTTCTTCTTCTTTCTCCTCTTCTTGTTCCTTATTATTATGTATTTTCACACTTCAAACTGTTTTAGTAGTTATTTTCTCCGACTGAGGTTTATATCAGTGCATGAACTGCTCTTTGTTGAATAATCTGACTCACATCAGTCCGTCTATTCATATTTTGAATTTTAATGCATTGCTTTTCAAGCCCACTTCTCCTTTTGGAATAACTTATTTTTTTAATACACCACAGAGTCACCCGCAAACAGCAGGGGGGGATTTTCAGAGTGAATTTATGTGTCAGAGCATTTACCTCTGTCTCCAGCATCTTACATTTATGTATTCTTTTGTTTTTCGCAGCAGAGCCGACACAAAGGTTCAGCTTGGGTCACATGAATTGACACGTTGACTACTTCTGCTTTAAAATAATACAAATGAATTATCACCAGTGGGCATTATCCGATGAGACTTTTTGGTGAAAGCAAAGGAAACTAGGGTCACATTATTACTAGCATCAAACAATTTCTGCACATCCCAGCGTCCCTTTTCATCTCATCTGCTGCAAAAAACAACAGGCTGTCACTGTTGAAACCAACTCTTCACTTGAAAATGTAATATGACAGAGCCACTCCAGCTGAATCCCTGTTTCACCTCTTTAATAACACAGAAATACTCTTAGGTCTCTTACTAAGACAAAACACGAGACACGAGACGTAAACTCAAAACTCTCCTCATGTCTGGCCCCGGACTTTGATAAAAAACTGTCAGATGATGTCAGATGATGACACCGAGAGCAACCATTTCATCCTCTTCTTCAATTTCACCAATTGTGCCACTTTTTCTGTTCAGCCAGACTGTGTGTATGCATGTGTGTGTGTGTGGGAGTTGTTGTGAGACAGCAGTTTTAGCACTGAGCCGAAAAGGAGAAGCTTCCAAAGACCCACACCAAGTTGGCATTCACACCACAGTGAAGCTCTCTGGGGCCACGGCTCTGAAGTCAAGTGAATTTCACAAGAATGGGGGAGCAGCACCTTTGTGCTGACACAACTGATGAGCAAAAACAGCAGCGTCTATTACCGCAACCTTGCTTTTGATGCATCTTTTACTCAGCGAGGTGCCTCATTAGTGTACAGCGCTCTTCAAAAGAAATCTCAAAAGGAAACGTGGAGAAGCTACACTGCGTGTCCCTTTTCGTATTCTCTCATCAGCACAGCACTCACTTTCACCAATGACAGCACAATATCCTGTGAGAGATGAGCTCTTGTACAGAACATGACCCGCGGTTTCATCTAACAGTGAAGTGTTTAGGATGTAGGAGGATTCTTGCTGAGCTGGCTGTCTTGCGTTTTCTTTGAACTCAATGCGATGTAGGTGGTTGTGTCAGTGTCATCACATCCAGAGCAAAAGGCATGTAGTGTATATTTTCATCTGGAGTTCCCTTTTTTATAGAAATACCTGTGGCAGACAGTTGAGGTTTAAAACGATCTGAAGATGTGAAAAAGTAAGAAGAAGATCTTGGAAATGTTCAATTATGTGGTAAGGATGGGGCTGAGGCAGCGCCACCCTCCATGCTAATGAAAGGATGACTTCATTGCTTCTCGGGTCAGACTTAAAACAGACTTAGTTGGTGTGCTTTGCTGCAGACTTAATCCGATAAACAAATGCGACACGGCCTCCAAAGGCAAACTTTGATGTGGGCTTCACTAATTAAGTGTGACCTTGTCTCAGGTATCCCCCTGCTGGCTGACTATGGGGGAGCTTCTTTAAGCTCTTTTTTTAGCGCTGCCGTGCCATGACTTGACTGTGACTAACCTCAACAGCAAAGTCCCACAGAGCATCAAACTCCAAGCATTTCAAGGCACATCGGTTCTAAATAAGAAAACACCTTCAACCACCTCAAAGAAAGTTCTTTTTGAGAAAAGACAAAACAGTAAATGATGCACATACAGTATAGTGCATTATTTTGGACCGTTTGTCAAAGGCGTGCACTCTCTGCATAAGGAATATCACAGACCAACACTCCCAAGCTCGGGGGCAAATTTCTCTCATGGTTGGAGAGGCAGAATACTAAATGGTGCCTTGCTATAGAGGATCTGAGCTGAGTTTCAAGTCCTTGACATTTAGCCCATTCATCATAACATGCCACAGTCTGGGCATGGGCTTCACCACAGATGGGGAGGGCAGGGAGGAGAGGGTCTGGCTGGCGATCAATTTGAGCAAATTGGAAATGTCATGGCCTACTCAACCTCGGCAGGGAGCCGAAGGAGCTCTCATCTCCCTGCTGAGTCGCCCTCCAACACCTCCACCCTTTCATTTTCTACTTCTCTCCAGATGTTTGGGTCCTTCCCTCCCACCTGGACACGTTCACTCAGGACTCTCCACTAAGGACGGCTGAAAAAGTAGCCTGGCTTCATTTTAGCCCCATATCCTGAGTCCTGTTGTCAACTTCATGCTAAGTCTAAAAAGGTCATGTCACCAATTAAAACAATTTAAATTAAAAAAAAGATTTTTATATAATTTATGGATAGTTTGTATTAGCAATTGCAATTTTGTATTACAGTCAATAACCAGGAGGTGAAGTGAAGGTGAACATAAATAAATAAATACATTTACACTGAGAATTAATAATTTGCAAAAAAAAACAAACACTTTATCTCAAGCTGTGAAAAACAGTCTCTTACTCAATGGAACATTTTGTTAACCTATTTATATCATGAATGCAAATAAGTATCAAGTAAGCAAGAGAATAGAAATACTGGAACGACAAAATAAATAAAAATAAATGGAACAAAAAGGAACAACAGAGAGGAAAAAGAGGAGAGAAAGCTGAGAGGGCTGGAGCGAGAACAGCAGGTCCAGCAGAAGTTCAGAATGAAGCAGGTGGAGGGTGGAGACGACGCTGATACCATCCATGTCTCACTAGATTACTTGGGTAAATACAGCCAAATGCTCACTGTAAACATTTTGTCAAGAGAGATGAGTGGAGCTGCCAGACGGCTGTGAGTTCAGTCTCACGCAGTTTAATGTTCACGTTTAATGAGCATTAAAAGCACAACTAGTTGTCCCTTCTGCGTGCTCACTCATTATCCCTCCCTCTTTGTGCTCCGTGCATTTGTACACAGAGGAAACGAGTAAAATATTCTTGGTGATTACTTCAAACAGTCGGGTTGCATTTCTAGGCTATATATTTGAGTTTTTTAATGATACCCGATTTGTCAATTAATGCTTTCAATAATCGATGACTAGTCATTAGTTTAGGCCCTAACCATGACACAGCACACCTCAAATCTTTCAGAAAAGTGTCGGCACAGATCTGGCAATTTGCCGTGGGAATAATACACAACTCCTTATATGGACATCCTGTTTATAGGTCACATATTCAGGCTTTAAAAAATCTTTTTTTTCATCTTCTTATGTGTTGTTGAGTCAAAGTTATGATTAATTGTATATAGCATTTTTAGTAATGATGTAAAGTAGCGATAATTGTGCAAAAGTCACAAGAAAAACAAGCCAATTTCACAAATTCAAATGGATTTTAAAAATTTTGAGGATATAAGACACTCTATATTGCACATTCATATAGCATCTGTATAATACTGTATGCTTAAACATAGTAATGGGAAAAAAAAGCCGCCAGAATGCTCTGCGTTCTGAGGGTTAAGTAATAATCAGTCCAAAATATGAGCTGAAGACACAATGGTGCTAGACAGTTGATGAGTAGCTATAAAGTGGGAGGTGCAGTGGTTTAAGGCGTTCAAGTGGATGAAAGTGGGTCCATTAACATCTGCAGATGAATTGCTCGATTAGGCTGGAAGCCAGGCCTCAGCAATCTCATGTTTATTCTCGCCCTCTTCTATTTAGACCAATTCCCATCCTTCTTCAAGCTTATCAGTCCAGTCACAACCATGTACCTAAAATGGAGTAGGTTTGACAACAATGACCGACAGAGGAGAAGCCAACAGGAGCGCAGCTGAAGCATGAACGCTGACATGAAAGGGTGAGTTGAGTTTTAAATGAAGTATGAATTATTTTCCCCGACAAGAAACTGCAGCGTAGTTTTCTGTTGCTGTCTGACAAAGTGTTCTCGTACCCAGTACGGCCCTGCAACCACACCCAGCGGAGTTTCCCTCACCTGCCTGACGCTGCTGTTGTGCTCAAGAATCCCAAATTCACAAACACACAGGCGCCACAAACAGTACACACTCAGACCAGGAGAGTCTGTGGTCGACTGATTAGGTCTCTGGTGAGGGAAACTTAAGAGTCAGACGAAAGCCGCAGAGCAGCTCCCTCACTCACTCTGCCTTCTTCAAATAGGTCAAACAAGTTTGTTCTACATTCAGAGAGGAATGTGAGAGCTAATGCCCAGAATTTGTTTACCTACCTTTGTAGGTGTTTGTTTCAAAAATGAGATATGAAACATCTGACAGCTGACTTTAACAGCATTTCTGCATGAAAGCACACAACTCCCCACTGCTTTCGCCACAGAGATAAACTGTCTGGAAATGACTAAATGTTGCTGAAAGGTGCTACTGCTCTCCTTTTACTTTTCCACTGTGTCAATGCTGTGTTTTCTGTCTTCTTACACGCACACGCACACGCACGTGCATGAGCATGAGCATGCACGCGCACAAATGCAAGAAAATCCCACTGGGAAACAGGCACTGTAGGTGGCGAACAGCAATTTCAAGAATCTCATTTATGAGATTATATTTCAAAGACACAGTGATGTCCTACTGGTTCTTGTTGATGGACTTTTTTGTTGAATAAAATCTGTTGTGGTGTTTCTGCATAGCATATTTAGTTCCGGACAGATTAAAATGCAGCATCTTCAAAACATTCAAAACATTGACGGATTCTTGAAAGAACGAGAGTAATTATTTGTTCTTCGCGTATTCCCGTGAAAAGAAATAGTCACAAGCTTTTACAGACATTACTTCAAAGCTTAAGACGTAGGTAGCACACAGAGTCTGCAACTTACCTATGTGTTTTCCATACATGTGGTAGAAGAAGCCGAAGCAGTAGGCAGGCGGGTTGGTGATACCGTAAGGGTTTTTGGGCGCTACGTTAAAAAACGGGCTGACGAGCCGCGCCTGGTCCCCGTCCTTCCGCGGCCTCGATGTCTCGATGTACATGTAGAAACCTTGGAACATAGAAGCTCAGTAAGTGACAAATTAATACAAAGTAGCAGAAAGCAAGATTTAGAAGAAGGTAAAATGATCATTATCTTTAAAACTAAAATTATTTAGATTCTAAAAAATAACGGAACATCCTTAATCATAAAGGCCCAGTGTGTAACACTTGGAGGATTTATTGACATGAACTGAAATGTTACTAAATCCAGATTTACAGTTATATGTCACTATTTCTTCTGTTTTTCACGGGAATAGCATTATTTTAAGTGTAAGGCTGACCAATTACAACATGCTGCTCTTATGTTGTAGTTTGGTTCATAGGTGTTTGTCAAAGGTAATAACTATTGTTGCACATGTATTAAAATGACTGTCTGAGTGGCAAATGCATTTGTCATGCGGTCTTCACACTCTCGCGAGTACACTCCTCTCTCACTGTGCTTTCTGATACACCAACATCTTTCCAGCACTGTAAACATTGGGATAAAGTGGGGCATCCTCAGTTAGTCAAGCTCAACTGACTTTAAAGATACTCAGTGATAACAGGATGGAAATGTAACCTTCCATATCACAGACAAGTAGCAGGGATTTCTATATGAAGGACAGGTCTCCTTTTACTAATAGCAATAACCAGGGGCAAACAGAGGCGATAACAATGGTGTAACATTTTCACTCCCTCTGTGTGACAGTTGTGAACAGCAGCAGGGATGGCGGTGACTCAAATAGTCCTCTGATTGTGTCTGAGCCACATAATCTGAAGCCAATCTCTACGCTGCCACAGGCACACTGAAGGTAGCTGGTGAGTGGCTCCACGCCCCTCCAGCCAACCTCAAATGGAATATCTCCCTCAGTTGAACCTCATATCAGATAATTATCCGCAGAGAGGAATGGAGCCGGTAATGAAATGCTGGACATTTTGAAACCATTAGGTGATTAAAGCCAATACATTATTTACTGCCTCAGCTGCTGCTGCTGCTGCTGCTGCTGCTGCTACAGCAACATAACAGACACTTCTATTCCACAACATCTTCCAGAGGATTTCTATGTGAATACATGCTGAAAAGTTAATCCTGCAAACATTTATCTTGTTGATTCATTATCTTTGTTCATGGATACCTTTCTGATGGATTGTGACAAAGGACACAGTTTCAATGTTTCCATCTCAGTGGCACTTTTAAATAAATAGACATCATCTCTTGTCACATCATTTAGCAATAACGTGCATTATGGGCGTTTTAGTGTTTATGCATGGATTATGTATGAAATAACAGAATGCTATCCATCTAAATGAGTGCTTTTAACCAAGTTTCCCATTCCAGTGAGCAGGTGCAGTATTTTTAGTGTTTGCAATCAATTCCACTTACACCAAACTATGTTTTTGTTTTCTCCTGAAGAATAATATTACAAATGATTTTCCAAATCAATTCTGGCTCCTCTGCCTTATGAGGCGACTGTTGTACAAAAACAATGTGCTCAACTGCACGGCGTCACAAGGACAGAGCTGCATAAAGGATGATTTGGATGACAGCAAATCAGTTAATCAAACAATCACCCAGGGACTCATTCAAGGAATTCATCAGCTGAACTTCAGTGAGCCTCTGATACTAATTGTTTCAAGGTTTCTGTTCACACTCCACACAAGTGTTTGGTTAAAATAACATATAACAGGGTTCTATTTTCTAGCTAGAGGCCATGTATTAATGTTAATGTGTGAAAAGGTGGTTGAAAACTACAAAAGTGACCTTGAAACCACACCAATCACAAAGTTTCTTCTTTTTTCTTTGGTCTGCTATTCACTGAGAAACATTTCCATCAGTTCTGAAAGTGTTCAGGCCAATCACCTCCTTCTATCTAAAGTGGGGTCAGGTTTATGCATTTACTGACAGGTCTGATGAATCCATTATAAAGATGGCATCATTTAAAAAAAAACAACAAAGAAACAGCAACAAGCAACTAAACGCTGCAGTTTCAACATATTTCTGTTGCTCTTTCTGTTGTGTTCTGCTTCCCAGTCTGCTCTGCTGTGACTGCTTAGAAATCAAATTGAAATGAGCAGAACACATACAGGTCTGCATATTGGCCCGGCTATGAAAACACAGTAAATGGGTTTAAAATGACAGCTGCATACATTACATTACATGAAACCTGGACTGCTTAGCAGTAAATAGCGTAAAGTAGAAAGCAAATTCTAGTCAGTTGAGAGATGCTGTTGGAAACGATGTATAATTACGACCACTGTGACTGAAAACTCACTGATCATCAGCAGGAGAGAGGTTTAATGAATGGTCAATAAGACTTTCAGGAATACTTACCCTGCTTGGAGCCACTGCGATCACCACTAGGCCCCGTGTTGGGAGTATACTTGGTGTCACGGGTAGCTGCACTGTGCCGAGTCCAATCAAAATCATCATTCTTGTCCTGGGTGAACATGCAGATGGGCTCCTCTTCAAAGCTGCAGTGGAACTCTCCTGGTGAGCGACAGAGCAGAACTGGGCTCTTACGTTCACTTTATTACAAAGAAAAATAGGTATATGCTGCCACGCTACAGTACAGCGTGTGAGTAGTGTGACACCCTCTGTAAATGTATGAGATTTCCTGGAGTGTCTATGTATCTATGTGTGAGTGTATGAGCAGGTATTGCTCATGTTGTGGGGACCAAACTCTGTTAACACAGTCAATTATTAAGGTGATGTTGTATGGTTAGAATGAGGTTAGGGTTAGGTTACAGTTAGGCCAGTAGTAGTTGTGTTTAAGGTGAGAGTAAATCTCCAGGAAGTGAATCTGAGTCAATATGTGACTGTGTGTCACAGGGTTATACAACAGTTTAGGCCTAATTACACCCTATAATCTGGAGAACACCATTTCTAAATGAAGGTGCGACCCCTTGCTGATTGTGATGTCACTGAGTGTGCTTGAATTTCCCAGACAAAGACGTGCAGTTTGGTTCACTTTAGAAAACAAGACAGAGTGATTGCATGCGTGTGTATCAAAAGTCAGACAGCAGACAGCCCACTACTGAAGCATGATGGATGGCACACACTGCCCCAGTTAATAATATTAAACTAAATACAAATCTTATTATTTTGAAGGCATTAGCTGCTTCTCGACACAGTGTGACCTGCATGGATCTGAATCAGTTTATCTGCTAATAGTTCAGGTCTTCTTCTGTGATCAAGAGTGCAACTGGGGCATTTGTCCTTGGATGTGTTGTAGATGCAAAGACTCTTTAATCAATTTTTTAAAATTGACCCAGTCTTCCATTTTCTCTCTGTATTGGGTGTACAGGTGGAGACACGAGGTGCCCCCACTTTGCCCTGCCTTCCCCTCCGCTGCTCTCCACGCCCACTTTGACAGCCATTTTTAAACCACTGGAGTGTGCAGAGGGAGAATGAAAATGTGGATCCACACCCCTCATGAAAAAAGGGTAATTGTTACTCCAGCATGAGGTTATAATGGGTCACATGTAAGGCCATGTCGGACAGTGAATATACTAATGGACGGTTGGAAATAGCACGCGTGGGGAACTAGCCCACTCACTTTAATTAAGGGGTAAAGGGAATATCGGCAGTGTCAAAACCTCCATTTAATTCATGTAACAAACAAAGAAATGCACCTAACCAGAGGACATGGTGCTGCTGAGCAGTGTCCTCAAAGAGATAGTAAAAAAAAAGAGATTTTAGATTCAGGATGCAGGCATGTGTTCTGATAAATATTCATTGATTTATTAAAACATAGCTAGGAGCAGTTTAGAGTGGTGACCTTGAGAAGAGTAGCTTTTACTCAGGTAATGGAGGGAATGTAGACAGAGGTAGAGTGTGGGTGGATGGACTGAGGGATGCAAGAGGGCAGTGGTGCTGCGAAGCAGGGAGGAGAAGACAAAGAGATGGAAAGTGAGAGCAAGAGAGAAAGCGGTACCGCAAAGATAGAGTGAAGGCCAGGTTGCAGACACTCTTCACTCGTCTCCTCACAGATCAGCAAATTTAAATGGGGGTCCAGCTCCTGGTGCTAGACATTGACTCCCCCATCTACTGTGAGCTAAACTAAATGTTTTTGCATTATCTGCCTGGGAGAAATGGGAGGATTTAGAGGATAGGCAGAGGCAGGAAGAGCAGGTGTGCAGGTAAGATAGTATCTGTCAGGGATTTGGATAATGATGCTGGTGATTAGGATCTTGGTTTTAATGCTGGTGATGTTTCTGAGAACATGCAGCAAAAAGCACAACAGCAGTGATTAAGTGAGAAGTCTCAGGGTGTGAATAATGTGCATTTATTAAGCTTCACCAATGAAATGCATCATGAATGGAAGTTTCCATTAGCACAATTCATGCAAATGTCCTCAAATACACTCAAACAGAGAAAAGAAAAGAAAAAAAACATCTCATGCAAATACTGTGTCCAGAATGTGCAACGTTCTGCAGAGATTTAAAGCTCTTAACGTGTCAGATAGCTTAAGGCAGGTTTACTCCTACTTCCTAAAAGGAAGTCTTATTTATCATGCATTATTTAGGTCTACTTAGGAAGATTTCCCAGTGCAGTGTGACATGTTGAGAGTCAGATCTCTACGGGACGTACTGTGTCGCATCGAGTTTTCTCACTGTTCTCACAGACTGTGGTACGACAGAAGGATCTTTTTCTGACAAGATATGCAAAGTGAGGTTCACATTACTACTTACTCAGATGAGGGTTGATGGGAGCTGTGGAAAAGAAAGGCCATGGACAGGCATTAGCACAGAATATATTAACTGCAGAGTGGTTCAAAAGGTAAAGCACTAAAAACTGTCACATTTAAAGGAAGAAAAAAAAAATAGAAGAAAAACATTCCCCCTGTTTGGTGTGTTCTACTACACAACACCTACACAGTAGCTGTCACCTACTGTTGGCTGTAGAGCTAACACAAGTCCACATGTGTAAAACTTTGCTCAGTGCCGCATCATCATTAAAAATAGAATTAAAGAGGCCCATGGGAAGACTGGGAATATTGTCCTGTGATATTAAAACCCTGCACGCATATTTGAGTGTGTGCACTCCATCCTCTTCAAGCTCTTTTGCTCTTACAGTGTGCAAAATAGTCAACATATACAGTATAAATAAAACAGGAAGCAATTTGAATGACACACACAAAAAAGACCTCTGGTAACTGACGTCACGCAACCATAGCAACGCAAATATGGCAGGAAATGGTACTGTCCACATTGCATCCAAATTTGCACCTTCTCAATCTGCACTTAAGGGGAAACTTTCACTATGATTATCATATTTTTTACACTTCTTACTGATGTTAAAGAGCATGTTTGTAAAACTTTACTGTATTTTGAGACACACTATGACTTTATTCTATTTGATGAAGATAGGAGCATGAAGCCCTAAGTTCATTTTCCCTTAAATTTCCCCTTAACAGCCTACCGGGAAGATGAAGCTGAGGGAAAGAGAAATGACTGGGATTCAAAGTAGAAAAGAGGACAGCAATCTTTCTCTGCCTGTTAAATGTAAAGACAGAGGGATTTGGAAGACGAGCTTGACTACATTAATAAGCTTATTAGCGCTAACCAGCATTGCTGTTGTTATTAGTCCAAGGTGACTTTCACTTACCGCTGAGCTTCTTTTATACTTCCATTTAATAAATCATTAAAATGAGTTATATCACAAGTGTGTCAGCTAATCACTTTTCTGTAAAATCGTTGATTCTTCCAGTGTTTTCTTGATGGAAACACTGATGAGACGAGTCTACTGAAATCTTTTGCATTCTCCCCACCTATAACCACGCTTCAACGCTTTCCTTATTGACAATTTAAGAGGCAACTGCAGCAGCAAACACAAAAAGGTCAAGGGTATCACACAGAGTTGCAACAAGCCAGTTAGTGTGCACTTCACTTTTTGCAGAGTAAATACCATTTAACCTGCCAAGAAGATTCATGGGCATTTTCATGATCGATTGCTGACCAGCTGAATAGATGCGATACATCAGCCTTACCGCAAAACTGTGTTGCTTTGTGATTTATGACACCTTGTTGTTCAAGCGGGGAATTGATTTTAATCTAACCAATTAAATTGAGTAATAACAAATCATTCCACCAAAGGAAAACATGTACTAAAAAGCAGGGGAGTACTGTGGCACTGTCGAAGAATGGGTCCTTTTTTTAAAAAGCAGTAACCTGAGTTTTCTTCGCGTTGTTCTGTGCCTTGTGGAAATAAATGACCAGGAGAACAAACCGTTGCATTTTCAATTGAATCATGTACAACATTCAGTGAACTGCAACGCTGCAGCTGAATCCCCCCCCCCCTCCTGTGATTGGAAGGCACCAGTGTGGAAAAAACAGGCTGTGCGCCTTAATTGTATAAAAGCTTTAATTATCTTTTATGTTACTATGAGTGTAAAAATATCTGCATGCCTACACTGAACGCTTCCTGGTGAATGTACACTGGCAGCTCACTGCTGCAATGAAAGAGGGAGGAAATCTTGTGGGCTGTTGCAGAGAAAATGGTTTAGATGACAACTTGCAGCCTTAGGCCAGTGAAACGGATGCTGAGTTTTGTGACTAAACTCTATTCTTTCACCCCCTCTCCTCCTTGCTGGCTTTCTCCCACTTTTCACTTCCATTTTCTGACTCTCATCACCACCTCCTCCTCCCCATCCAGCCCCCTCTTCTTTTTGTCTTTTAACACTGTGGTTAAGAAAACCTGTTTGTGGTTGTCAGTTTTTTACCTGCAGCCTGCCCAGGCTGACTCACTGTGCTTTAGTCCAAATGAAGCAGTGTCTCTAGCCTGACGGGAACAAAATCAAGCCAAGTATAGTGCAGGCCCGGGGGGTACTTAACTGCTGCTGTAAATTCACACGGATCCATTTAAACACAAACACACTAACTATGATATGATTTAACTTCAAATTTGGATTGGATATGGGAAAAACTATCAAGAAATAATATAAACTGGATGTAAATAAAGCATTCTTTTCGAATATATACAGCCTCATATTGTAGCTCCTGAAGATATTTGAGGACCTCAGTTGAAAATTCACTGTTGCTAAAGCTGAGAACCCTCAAGCAAGCTAAATAAAAATCTTCAAAAACATCACTTATTTTTTTTTTCTCGATGTTGCAGCACACTGTTTCAACCCCAGAGCGAAAAGAAATCCTCGAATAATGAGCACGGAAAGGATGAAAGGTAGTTTAGATCGTCCTCAAGATGAACGGTCCAAGCGATCGACTGAAGTGAGCTCTTTGAAAGTGTCTGTCATGATCATAAGGTCATAATTCCTGCTTCTTCTTTCCCAGCTGACAGGACAAAACAAACTGCCAGTTGATGCACGCATGTCTTCCATCCAAATGGCCTAATTTTGATTGAAACACAAAGTGAGATCACCGACCGTCAAAGGACAGCGGCCCGTGGAGGCCGTTCTGGATGCAAACACTGACTTCATCTTGGCAGGACTTCCTGCCCACTGGCCTGCGGCTGTATTACAAAGCAGCAGACAACTTTGAGGCTGCAGCAGAGTGTCCTCATAAATGACAGTGGCCTGCCCCTACTTTTTTATCTATTTATTTTTTAAATAAACAGACCTTATATAATCCAGACTCTCTGGTATTCCCATCCATCATGTTTTGGGGTCTGGGTGGATGCCGTCAAAGGCCTGTGAAAGCACCGTGATCACAGCTTCACAGCTCCAACTATCAGGTGGAATAATAACATCTTGCGTAAATGTAATTCAGCAATCTCCCACTGATGTCTTCTTGACAAATCACAGGCATCATCCCACTGTTGTTGCCTTCAATCAAAGACTTTTACCAGAGACTCCTCTGCACAGTTCCTACAGTAACACACAAAGATCCACACAGACACACACACTAACACAATCCTATCCATGTACAATTATTTCCTGTGTGTTATCCTGCTCTGGCATCAGTGATTGAACAACACAGTCTCGAAAGCGATTGAAGTCAACTTTCAAATGGACGAGCTCAGCTGTGCTTTAAAAGTTTATCAAAAAGAGATGAAACAAATGTGGTAAAAACAAAAATGCTTTGGGTGGGAAATGCAAATATGTTGTGTATTAAAAAGACACAAACATACTAACACTAAAGATTTATATTACAATATGGTAATATATGGTAATCGTTCTGTAAAAGGGAAGTAACATTACTGCCATGCGTCAATTTCTATTGTAATAACCAAGTAACATCTTGGTGTTTTGACATGAAGAAGAATGGATTTCAACTTCATACTATGTTGTTATTCATGTTGATTCATTGACATTTTCATATTTTCATTGTGGTCAATAGCAATTCTCATTACCAAGCTATTACCTGGATATTAGTGTGGAAATAACACGATACTGTAATATCAACTTTATTACAATTTGTCAAGGTGTAAATCGCTTTAGAAACATGACTATTATGACTATAATATCACTTCCGTGTTAAAGATAATCACCATGTTGTTACTGTACTAATGTAATGTGTGTAAGTGTGACTCATAAAATAACAATGGGACCATTAAGGGTGGGCCTCATTATGCCACTGATGAGAATAATAGTATGTTATTTTTATTACGATATTAACGATATTGCACTGTGTACAGCAGCATTAAAGACACAATGATGTTGTTGCCAACTCATCCAAAAAAAAGGAAACAGCCATGGTATAAAATAAACTCCAATCTGCAGTGTGAAAGCATTATGAACACATGCATCATCAAGAAAATGACAGCAAGGGAAAAAAGAAGCAGCACAACATTACATTATTTTTGGCACCTTTAGCAAAGGCCAATACAGATATCACAGCCTTAAATTAGTCTTAGCCTTAGTCTTAACTCGTTTAAACATCTAACTGCATGGAAGACACTTGCAGCCCTCACCTCATCTCACTTCACCTCACCTCATCGTGTTGCATCACTGAGTATATATTTTTTATGCATTTCTCTCGCACACAAATTAAGTCTTTATATCGTGAAATAAATTTAAATGAATCACTACCTTGTAGAGCATGAGATAAGAGACACGGCAATCAAATGTGAAGCTGTCAGCCATTTCCTCTTGTTTCCAGTGTTTGTGCTGAGCTAAGCAAACTAACAAACTGCTGGGTCTATATTTAATCGACACATACTGTGCGTCTCTCAGAAGGATTCAACACAAAGCACAACAATTTCCAAAAACGTCAATTCATATCTGAAAATCTGAATGCTAAAATAAGAATGTTTTTTGTTTTTTTATGTTGCTGCAATTGACTAAAAATAACACAGTGCTTCTCTGTTATTTCATTGAACATTCACACATTTCCTGCGTTTCACTGTGTTGTCATGTAAACATGTGCAGCAACAAACTCAGACAGCGAAGGAACTGTAATTAATGTGAGATTCTTTGATGGTTAGGCATTCTCAATGTATGTTACTATGAGTTGCATAACAATGGGATATTAAAAATAGCAGTCGTGCTACACTGTGCCTAAGAGAGCACTGACAGGAGGCTTAAACATAAAATACTCAAATAGAGAGATGTGTTATGAAGAACACCAGACAGATGCCGAGTTTGTTACTGCAGCAACATTTTAAAGTGTCTTTTGGGCTTGGTGACACAACATCCTTTATCCTACAGCTGGGGGCATCATAACTGCTGTTGTGTTTACTTGGCAACTCATAGAAAAGCTGCAGTTTTATGTGCATGACAATAATCTCCTGATCTATTGGTCTTTTGATGAGGATACGCGCTCCTGCTTTGACACAGTAGGACTCTAATGTTTAACCTAACAGCTAAACAATGCCTTGATAGTCATATTCATCTGGTTTGTTGTTGGTTCATTCACATTTGTTTTCATGGCCGTGGGAACCAGAGACACCGAGCTTCAGTGAAAGCCAGCAAGCATCATGTCCACCAGTGCACAGTTAACAAACCAACACACTAAAGACGGGCGAACACAGACTGATAAATAAACTCACATCCACACCGGAGGGCAGTATGGATTACTGAGACTCCTGACCTGCCGGACACTATAGGAAAAACTGCACACTGTTAAGAGAAAGGCTTAAGTTGATTTTTACACCCACATATTTCTTGCTGTGAAGCAGAAGCAGTGCAAACTACTGAAAATTCTTCTTATGTGTTTGGTTTATTATTTGAAGGGTCATTTAATTATACGGCTTGAGACCGTTGCACAAAGGATTCCGTGCAAATTTTTTTTTTGAATATAACGAATGTGTTGTTATCCAACAGACAAAATGAACACAATGACAGGAAAATATATATATATATATATATATATGTATGTAAGTGTACAGTAATTATTAAATGTCCACAGTGTATAGGTGAGTTGTACAAAAGAAATGTATGGTTGCAATTTGCAAATGTAAAGACTTAAGCATGGGAAAATGGTGCTGAGAAGCCCTTAAGTATTACAGAGGAAGTCAAACAAACAGCACAGGTTTTTACTCCTGCATCACATGCATACTAATTATGTAAAGTGAACATGAATCATCCAAGTTTGCTGTTAGAATGCACAGCTGGTCACAAAGCTGTTTCCTAACAGCCACACATTTGTTCACTTTATAGCATTGATGACATATGGCATTTTTCCACTATACCGTACCGCCTCGCCTTGGCATGCCTCGGCTCGACTCTAAGCGGTTTGTTGTGTTGTGTACCATCGTGTTTCACAACGACCTCTTCATATAGTCATACTAAAACCAATGTTTGTTATATCTTTTAACTTTTCATTATCACTGGCCTTTTGAGTCGTTTTCAACAGCAGCAACTCTCCCTTCCCTCAACACAAAACATCCAGCTCTCATTTCTTGTTGTGCTGAAGGACACTGTGTCAGACGGAGGCAACAGCAACACTGTGATAATAAATTGAGACGACTGAAGTATGAAGTATGAAAACCCAAATTACTTTACTGCTCAAAAAACCTGGATGTTCAGCAACTTAATGAGATAAACGCTTATTGCCAACACTGCTCGTTTTCAGATACAGGAAGCGTCTAAAGTTACACACTGCATCTTTATATGACATCGTTATATAACCAGAGCCAAATACACAATGATTTCAGCTTACCACACACCAAAAACAATAATGCTAGAGCTTAATATTTCCACAGTGTCAGTGGAAGTGAAGTGATGATGGAGATGATCCTAGACTGTGTTTCATACATCAGTCAGGACATCTTATGGGACAGAGTGGATTTGGCACAGACCTACATTAGCCTGCTGCAGTGTCACTATGCTGCGTGTGAGAGAACAGAGCAGCCCTAGAGTGATAATTAGTCCAGTCTCTTGTTGGGCAAGAGCTTCACACTTCAGCACTGACTCTCTTCTTTTTAGCTTTGCTCATGTGAATCTCTGTTTTGTCCTCTGTATCAACTTGGCTGTTTCCGTCCCCGTGCCTCGCCGTCCTAATTAACCTAAATTCTCTTCCCTTCACTTTGATTGGATTCAATTTGATTCAATTCCGCCGGTTTAGCTCAGGCATCAACATACCAGGAAAAGTAAACAAATACATCAAAAATAATGACGGAGAGAACTTTATGTGTCCCTTTCTCCTTGTTCCCAATTCTCTTTCCACCAGTCATGATGAGCTGCAGTGAAACTGAATTATTCACAACCGCAGCAGCAGCCGCAGCCGCAGCAGCAGTAGCTCAGGAGAAGCTCAGCACTCAGTGATAGACAGAAAACAGTCAGTCGGTTTGTTTCTCACACTGCACCTCTGAAGTACCTGTGCATCTGTTCACTGGTGCTGCTACGTCCACTGTGGCTAGTATCAGTATATGACCCCACAACTATAAAAAGCTACTTCAGTACTTTCAGCAGCTATTTCTCTTTGTATTCTTACTGGTGGGAGGGTAACAATGAGCGTATTTGTGCCATTACAGATGGTATGTGATGTTCAGGTAGCATTGTAATTCAACAGGGGAAGAGAAAATATCCATGCTGTACAGTGCTGATGGTTGAAATTGGATAAAAATGTGAGCAGAACATCTCGTACTGAACGGAACGGCACAAATACGTGCGTTGCGCCCATACTCTGGTGTACCGCACAGTGCCTCATCATCACTAGGATGTTTTTTCCGACACAACCTTCATGAAAACATGTCAGAATTAGTTTTATTTGCTCACACACTAATTAGTGATTCTGCATTCAACCCATTCTTTTTAAACACCAGTAGTGAACACAACCCCGGGCAAAGCAACCGTGGGTCGGGTACCTTGCTCAGGGGCACCGCAGCCCTTGACCTGTTTCGGAATTTGAACCAGTGACCCTCCAGTCACAAGCCTGAGTAACTTCCTGTCAAATTTCTCAGCTTGTTCTGGGCCAAAGCAGACTGACATTTCATGTTTCTTTCTAGATCAGCCATATGGGCCTTGACAGCAATAAGGACCTATGAAAAAATTCAAAAGAAATTAAAATATCTTGACAAAAATAGGTTGTTTGACAAATATCTAAGGAGACGCCGTTTTGAGAGACACTGAATAACTCTTCTTTCATTTGGTCTGTTCAGTCTTGTGAGCCCAAATATAGATATTTCAGTCGTCGAAAATCTCTCAAGCACAGACACATGTCAGCCTTTGCCCCAGTCCATGATAGACCTGACACGGATAATAAAGGTCTAAAGGGTGAGATGATTAGTCCGTTGATCAGGACTGATTTAGCTCAAACCAGGAAGCATAGCACGGTGATTTTAAGCTGTCTTCTGATGACTGGATGTGCAATTCGAATTGCTGTAATGAGTTCACTTTTACCAGTCCTTCCTCATTCATATCAAACGTGTAACATCAGCATCCTGTTTGTCATGATGACAGCTAATACCGGAGTGAACTTCTCATTTCCATTAGTGCTGATATCCATGTGCCATAATGCAGGAGCTCAAACTTGAGCTGGACGTTTTGGAGTTAGCTGAAGGATAACATTACCAGCTGGAGCTATAATTCTTCCACCTGCGCAGCCACATATGTCAGCACACTAGCAGGAACGCTGTGCTCTACGGAGTTTTTCTCTGTATTATCTAACAGACACTGCAGAAATCAAGACTCACCGCTGTAGGTCACAATACGGATGGTGGAGTCACCCTCTCCAAAACGAGTGATGGGGGTGAGGCGCACCTCGAAGGATTCAGGCTTTATCAGCTCAGTCAGGTTGTGCGTCATGAGCTCTCCTTTGTTAATTGCTCCGTCCACAGGGATTTCTTGTTCCCACCAGCGCTGCAAGCCCATCTGGATGGAAACGGGAATCAAATGAGGTTTGGATCATTATAACTTATGTAATTTACATCCTAATTTGCATACACACATACAGAGACATTTTGTATTGATTTACAAAAACAATAAATATCAACCAGAGTCCTTTATTTCAGAAGCAGTCGGGGGAGATTTTGTATTCATCATTTTATAAGGATTAAATCATAACTAAGCAAGCTCAACCAATTCCCTTCTTCCTGCCAAACCCTGTTAGAGAGTAGTTCTCTCGTCCAGAAGAGCTCATTTAACTGATAAAGGAAATCAAGGAGGAACACTTATGGTGCATTTCCACCAGCCCTACTCGCCCCGCCACGCCACGCCACGTCACGGTTTAAGTAGCATTCCACTAGCATAGTACCTGGTACCAGGTACTATTTTTAGTACCTGCTCCTGCGAGGTTCCAAAAGCGTGCTGAGTAGGTACTATGCGATGATTGGTCCGACTGCCGGCCACTGACAGGAAGAGACGTCCCACACACAAATCAAGCCGTACAGCACCAAACTGTAGATCACTTAAAACTACTTAACAATCTTAAAACGTGGGTTAATCTCCAACAACTACAGGAGTCTGGTGTAAAGTCACTAGTCACTCGTGTGTGTGTGTGTGTGTGTCGCATATAAAACAAAGTCACCGCAGTTTCACTCAGCCGTGCAGTGATGACTCCGCCCACGTTAAGTAGGTACTTTTCTTGTAGTAGAGATGCAACCTAATCGTGCCGTGCTGTGCCGAGGCGAGGTGAGGCGAGTAGAAGCTTTGAATACTTAATCTCCTTTTTTTTTTTTTTTTTTTACAGGTTGGAATACTAACCTTAGATCTCTCAACCCACGTTTATTGCATGTTAGGCTCATAACACACCCATGATTAGTTAAGAGGTCTTATTACCTGTTTACTGTTCACCTTTAAAGTACACAAGTGAATTTTGTAATCTAATTGTCTTTAGGTGAAAACTGTTAAACTGACTGAGTTGAGTTCTGTTGCTGCCATTGCATATTTCATATAACATCAGTATAATTATCATGTCTCATGTACAGATTACGGTATCTTGAGTCACCACAGTGAAAGAGCGTGTACATTATAAAGGATGTTCTCCAAGTGACAACAAACAGGATGTAGAATGTTCCCACTCCTCTACCAATTAACCTTGACAATAAGTATCAGTATAATCTGAAATTAAAAATGCTACACAATTATTTTTTCTCTCTCTGTGAGCTGTTGACAGTTAGCTGCTCATTAGCCAAATTTACTTTCAAAGCAGAGTCCCAGCTTCATATATTTGCAGATTCATGTTTGTTTTTTTCATTCAAAATACACCGTGGTCTGCATTATACAGGTTTTTTGCTTGTTCAGTTCTTTCTTTTCAAGTTTCTCCTCACTGTGTTCAGCAGAAGAACCTTGAACTGATTCTCTGTTTTGAGCAATTCTGAGCACATGAGAGAACCTGTCTTTAGGTGAGTTTAAGTTCCGGTAACACTCACACACAAAAAAAAATTAGCTCATGCTGTTCATGTCTTGTGATACAATACAGCACCTCCGACATGCCAAGAAACAAAATGAGGGCTTACTTCTGCATTTGCTTGGGGGCAAAGGAAAGAGAAGGGTATATTTTATCCTTGAGACAAGTTACAGCTTCTGCATTGCAATTAGTGACCATACATGGCTTTTCAGCCAAAGGAGAAGATGAAGCCTGTTACTACTATAGAGACTGTGCCGAGTGTGAAATAAAGGTGTGATAGCTGTGAAGCAGGTTGTGTGAGAGAACAAATACCAATTATGTAATTACTTTGAGTCTGGATAAGCCACAATTATGGTGTGGAACTTTTCATCACCAGCGGTTTGTAGGTAAATAGAGTGTCTGCCGCTGCTATTTGCACTTGTCCCTGTCTATTCTGTGAAAATTGCTGCTTTTCTTCAAAGAGGCGTTGCAGTTAATTGCCATAAATTGCATAAATGTTGACCTGTGTATGAACGTCTGTACGGGTTTGAACATCAACAAAAAAGAGGGTTTTGGTTTCCTGATCACCTGTGACGATGAAGAGACATACTCGGTTATTTATACTCGTCCTAAAAATACACACAGCACATTTTACACTGATCAAGACAACAGATGGAACACACAACAAAAACAAAGTACACCGGAGCTCCTCTGTTAGCACAACTGTACTCATGTCCTCTCCTTCACAACATCCATGAACCATCTCTTGCCCGGCAGCTGCACCTTCAACATCCTTTGTCCAACATTACACAGACAGACAGACAGACAGACAGACAGACGACTTTATTGATCCCTTTGGGAGGTTCCCTCGGGGAAATTAACAGCTCCAACATCAACACACAGCACTGTTAAGATTAGAGTCACACTTTACAGGAGACTGGAAAAAGAAACATCCCAGGTACCAAACACCATAAAATATAGAATAGAATAAAATAAGCTAAAAATAAAGATAAAATAAAAATAAAAATCTAAAAAAGTATAAAAATACAAACGTAAGTGACCCATGCCATATATATATGTATGCATGTATGTATGTATACATACATACATACAAACACATATACATGTATATATATATATATATACATATACATATACATACACACACATACATATACACACATATATATATATATATATATATATATATATATACATACATACATACATACATATACACACATATATACATATATGTACATACATATACATACACACACCTAGTTACCCCGTATTGCCCAGGGTTTTATTGCACATGTCTTTAAGGTTTTATTGCACATGTTATTATGTTGTTATTTATTATATTGTATATTGTTATTAATTATAATAACTATAATTATTAATTATATTAATTATAATTAATTATATATACACTGTCTCTCCTCTGCACGTGAGCAAAACGACTCAACCTTGCTTCTCTTACATTATTTCCCAACCGTTCAACCTGAGCTGAACACATATATATATAAAAATCCAATGTTACAGAGTTTCGATCAGATACTTTGTGACTCAGTTGAGTGTTTATTTTGTCTGCACATCTCATCTGATTTGAGCGTTATTACTTTACAAAATGAATACAATGTTTTTCTTACATTAAGTGTAATAGAAAACACCGTAGGTCTCAGGAAAAAAAAAGAAAAAAAGAAAAATTTAATTTTGAATGGATATAATCTTATATTGCTATGGGAGCACCCTGTCAATTTACTGTAGGAGGCGTCCTGGAGCGTTTCATCTTACCTCATTACTGTTCACAGTACCCACTGTTCCTCACTTTCTTTGCTATGTTCAAGTGCAAGATAACAGTGTTTTAAATATATATATGTATATACATATATATGTATATAAATGTGTATATATATATATACATATATACATATATATGTATATATGTATATATATATATATATATATATATATATACATATATATGTATATATTGGAGGCTGGAAAAACACTTTTTGTGTGTGTGCTTGTGTGTCTCAAAGCTCCAGGCAGATGGAGTCTGTGAGTGCTAGTCTTAGCAAACGCCACCTTGAACTCCAAATGAACAAATGGAAGCAAATCGTTCCAATTTTCCAGCATCAAATGGGCAGCTTTTAATTACAGTAAATGTGTAAATCAAATCAAAGTTCACATTTTTATTGAGCGTAACACTCGTCTTTTCATATGTTTGGAATCATACACATATTTTCCAATCTGATGTATAGCTTTTTGCACCTTTGTTGTTATTCCCATTAATGCTAATGAATCGAGTGCTCAATTAGAGGCTCTATTCACATTCCATTACCTTTCATTCTTCACAGTTTTCCCCACAGAGGCAGAGTGCCACATTGATTTAATTTCATTAGCTTGCGGTGGCAGTTCAGAGGCTTTTTATGGAGACTTCTGCAGGATTGATCAAAGTGATAACTGGATCCAAAAGAAACACTGGCATAAGTGGAATGTCATACCACCGCTGATCTACTATAAATTGCTTGCATGTAACCAGAAGCAAGACGGTGAGATGTGAGTTGAAAAAGTTATTGTTCAGGCACTGGAGGCAGACATTTAAGCTTTTGGACAACAGAAGGTTTCAAAGTTGTGGGCTGCAATATCAAAACCAGAGCAGGTATCACACCTTTCCACTGCATCTGTGTGATTTGTGTTTTGTGAGTCTTGCATGTGAGTGCCTTCCAGCGAGAGCCTTTTTTCCATTTCCCCTGTCATGAGGTCACTGGACGATAACAATCCATTACAGAGGCAGAAGATCTAGCAGCTCTAAATATGAATCCAAAAGTGGCGAGAGAAAATGATAATATTCTCAGGGAATTGCAGGGGAGTGGCCACTGGATCTATAAATAGAACAAAATGGTATAGTCCGTGCGGGGAGTTGTCTTTACTGCACCACTGTTTCACAGTCAGTCTAGGGGCGTCTGCATTTATTATTTTGTTTATTTACAAAAAGGAGCCTCTCTTCTTTCTCTTCTCTTTAATCTCCGCTTGTTCATTGCCTTCATTCTTTTGCTTTCTTTTCAGTTTAAACTCGTCTCCGCAAAAAGACATTACAACAAAAAAGAGAAATCTTATTATGTATCCGAATCAATACAAAACCCTGAGAGTCAATCAGTCACAGAGGGTATACAGTACAGCTTATGCTGCCAAAAAGGCTGAATTTTCCAAACAGCAAAAAAATCTCTTTCATCTGAGACAATAAAGGATTGGTTGTTATGCCTTGGAGGTAGGAAATAATGGTCACACAGTGTACCCTCTTGAGATATTAAGGCAAGAAGGGGGGAAAGAAATTCATTTGCCCAAACACTGATTCACTGCTAAACTTTTTAATAAACAAATGCAGGAAAAATGTAAATCTTAATGAGATTTCTGAATTACCATGGGTCTGCTCGGGCACAGATGCAGTCAATCTGTTTTTGCACAGAACCTGCTGGAAAACGAGGAAAGCAAAAGTATGTTTCTGACAAGTATTTGGACGAACGCTTGGCCGGTGCAAACATGGGCCCTGTGAGCACAACATCATTTATTACCAAAGAGACCGACTGAGATAGTTGACAGAAAAATCATTGCACCACACCAACAAAACTGGTTTAGATTGTGTTTTTAAGCTTCAATTCCTTTAGGGTGCTGCGTGAAACAAACACGAAATTATATTATTTATTGCGAACACAACTGTCAGGCTACACTCGCTAATTCTGAGACTCAGGAGTGAGATGGATTCAGTATTGCAGCATGTGCTCCCTTTTTTTTGATAGACTCAAAAAAAAACCCAGTCAATTTACACTGGGTCGCCTTAAATAAAGTAGTTTACACTTTCAAACTTTATCAAGGGTTACCACACCTCGGTTGACATCAAATTCAAGGATTTTTCAAAAACTTTATAGGACCAATTCCCTTCAATTCAAGGACCGAATGTGCTGACTCAGCTTAAGATGGGAGGGAAACTTGTAAGAGCCACTTCCCCCATGGCGTCCACTTTTATTGACTTGCAGCTGGACAAGTTATTGTTCTTCGGATCTTGGGGCAAGTTAGTCTTTGTCATTTTCTTTGGGGAGGCGGAGATTTCCCCAGGCATCACATCATTTTCTCTCTCTTGCTTAACGCTCATTGTTCTGCTCATTACAGCATCAAATACATGCTTCAATATGAGTTCTCGAACATTACAAATTCTCTGCTTCAGTCCTAACAACCTCTATGTGGGTGTGATCACACTGAAAGTGACCAATCATAAGGTCTCCACCTTGGTCTCCACCCCCAAACTGTGAAACGTCTGGTGAACTCGCGTGAGCAGATTTTACCTTTGAGAGCAGCCTTCACAGCTTAGTTGTTTCTCAAGCGCAGCTGTCTGAACTGAAGGACCTATATCGTGCGCGCGATGTAAATATCTGCACTTGTGCAGTAATATTATTTGCTCGTGAGCATGTGTTACTGCTCTCAATACTTTTAACATAAATCTGACGCCAGTGTTGTTAAACAAAATTCAAAATCCAAAATATTAGGGCTATTTACAAACTGTCAAGGATTCCAACGGCCTGTGGGAACCCTGTTTATCTGAATGTGTTTCCAAACTTGCTTCTGTAATTTAAAACAAAATACTGATACCAAATTCCATATCACCATAAATGGAACAAGAGAAAGAGAAGGGAAAGTATCCACCGACTGCCAAAGAAACCATGTCATGCATCAACGCTGTGAGCCTGTCATGTGTCGAGTTTACTGGAGTCGCAGGGAAAACAGAGCTGTGCTTGCTCTTCCTCTCTGCGGGGTTCCCTTTCCCTCCTCTGACAGAGCATCTGATGGCGGGCAAAAACAGTAGCAGTTTGTGGAAAACACAGAAGTTGCTCGACTGACTGCCCCTGACAGGTTCTTAGTGATTGTGTTTGGCTCAACAAAAGCTTCATTCACACATCCTCAAAAAACTGGAAGAATAAGACAGACAATTAATCAAAGTGCAAGATTTAGCATCGTCAAATTGCAAAAAAAAAACAAGCCCAAGCTGTGAAGGCACTTCTATCACATGCTTAAATTGGCAGTAAGAAAGGATTTGTACTGACCCAGGGCACAAAGCTGATGTTAATTCCTCTGTAAGAGGCCGACCAGTACCAATGACTCAACAATTGCTGTGCTGGGAGCCAACATTTCAAGTAACAACTTCAGGTTGTAACAAAAGCTTCCTTCTAAGAGAGTCCTGTGCGACAATAACATTTGGGTGAACGATGCACCCAAACGTTAAAGAGACAAAAGGTGAACAAAACAACAGGTTGAGCACACTGACAGGCAACTCTTTATCACTCTACCTGTTTGATGCCGAGTCTGTAGGCAACAATGCGGTCCACAGCATTGGGGTTCATCTGGGTCCACTGCAGCTTGAAGCCGTAGACTCTGGGTCTGTTCTGCCACAGAGGGCTGTAGGTGTCATAGTAGAACTCAGGTGGATACGCCTTTCCTGTAGAGAGAACGCACAATAATAACAATATTTAATGCTGCATTCCTTTTTAAAGTCATTTAGTGGAATTTAAACAGATTTAAAAATCCATCTCAGGGTTTTTAACTTTGCTTTTGGTTGAAAATATTTTTTTTTATACAGTCGATACGGCCAAAAACTTTCAAACAAACAAATGAGGTTAGATTTTTATTACTGAGCGATTGTGCTTTTAAGATTCTTTATGGCAAGAAAACGACAAACAAACAGAGAAGCATTTCAAACATCTGAGATAAAATATTCATAGCAACTTTGTGATTCTTCTCAAGGTTTGCACAAACCATAAAAACCATAAACAATATACAGTACTGATATCAACTGAACCTTTGCTATATTTATATTACACTGAAGAAAACTATATCACACTATAATCAATTATTGAATTATTGCCCAGCTCGACCTTAACCTTGTTTCCTGTCTCCACTTTACCGTGTCTCTCAAAATATTAAAGGTAGAAATGACAAATACATAAAGTATGGAGTCTCAAAACGAAAGCCTTTTCTGTCAAACTCCTGAAAGGTCAATTTAAAGACATACAGTGGATGATATATACCATGATGGTGTAGAAACAATGATGTGATATAGCTGACAATTTAACTGAATTTCTTTAAATAGAAGATATGCAAAAAACACTTTATCTTATTCATGTATACTTCCAAGTCTGTTGGAGGATTTTACAGTAAGAATTATAACTAATGCATAAATGTAATGGGTAAACAAATGGAAAATTGCAAATTGGTTTACCTTATTGTCATTATGAAAGGTTGTAATAATTACCAATGTATTACTATGTGGTTAAAAAAACAAACAGGATGAATAACAGACAAGCTCTACCTTTTTTTTTTAATTATTATTATTATTATTTTATATTTCAGGGACACTCAGCCCTGCAAGTGCAAATTCAAGAATATATAAAAGTAAACATGTAAATGATTCATTTGCTAAGATTTGTATAATTTCTATTTTTACCCACGCTTCATGAGATTCCTGTTGCTGCCATGACCCACTTTTCCCTATAGGATCATTAAAGTTTCATCCAGTGTTACGTGACATTCTGCGCCTTACAATACATTCATGGCACAGAATCAAAGCATGTGGCAGATTGTACTGTCTCATACATGTAAATATGTCATTAGTGTCCATGCCATGCAATGGTAGATCCTATCTGCGTGTGTGAGATGTCGCTTCACCTCAGCTAGAACAAAGATCGTCTTTCAGCACAGTTTTCTTAAATGGAATCCTTGAGGATTTATTTGCTGATTAAATGTAGTTTGAACAGAAAACATCTTTCAGTTTTTCAGTTTCCAGTCACAGCATACAAGTTGATTTCCAGCAGTTGAAAAAGGAGCTGACAGAACAATGCACTTTAATAAATATCTAACCTTCCATGCAAAAAAATAGTCATTCACCTCAATGACATGTTGTTGCATTTGTCCCTCTACTATTTGCACTTGTTTATTGAAGAATGACAAGACCCAGGGCTAAAGATTGTTAATGTCCGGGGAGGAAAAGGCAGCAGAGCAGCTAATGTTAGCTCAAACAAAAGCAGCCCTGGGATTTCATGTACCCACACATAGACGCAGCAAGTAGGTGATGTATGTCAGGTAATTAGACAAAACTCTCAGCGGTTTTTTTTTGTTGTTTTTTTATGTCACAGATGAATTATAGTCCATGTTTTACTGGTCTCTCCTTGGTATGAACAAAAATCCCTGAACCGTGGGCCTCATTTAAATAGACTCAGTACAATAAAACTGCACATTTTCAATCTCATTTGTGCTCAGGGAAAAATATAAAAGCAACCTCAGCCCTGCTGAGATCTGCCTTCTCTGTCTTCTCACCCCTCCATATATAATTGGGGTGAAAGCAAAATACTGATGTATTGTGATATTTCACGACACAATGCTGTATTGATTTTGTGACGCGCAATATCAAGAGATGAGAAATATTCTTGCTCACTTGACAGTGGTTTTTGTGTGGAACGGAACCCTTAGAACACAGAGCATTTTCCATTTCCATGTTTAAACGTACAGTATATACAGAGGCTATAAGAATGTGCAATATAAAGTGTCTTATATCCTTTTTTTCAGCACAACCTATAGGCAATTTTCAACTACATAAACACACCTGAACAAAAAGTACTCAAAATGTTTAAAATCGTATTGCATTTGTGAAATTTGGAAATAGGTCACAGTTCAAAGTTCACTTGGCTCATTTTTATGAAGAAAAAGAAAAGAAAAACAGTTGCTACTTTATATCACTACTAAAAATGCGATATGAAATAAATCATAACTTTGACTCAGCAACACATAAGAAGCCTGAAGATGTGACCTATAAACACACACCCCCAGAATGTCCGTATAAGGAGTTGTTCATTATCCCCATGGCAATTTACCAAGGACGCACCTGCGGCACAGATCCGTGCCCCGTGAGCACTGAGGGTTAAGCCTCCAACCACTAGTTGGCAGTTGACTTTCCACCATTTCCCTCCCTTTCCTTCCACTCCTCTAACTACACCACGGAAACTCTTCATCATGTACAGTATATCACATTATTTTGACCATGAGGGCTTTTCTTAATGTACCAATTTAAAGGGGGGGAAAACGCAATCCACTGCCTTGCTTTTAGTATCCCTTTATATCGCAATATATCGAATCATCACCTCTGTATTGTATTACAAGATTCTTGCCAATAAAAAAAACAAGCCCTCACATACAAACACCCCCCCCCCCCCAAACACAATTCTACAGGGGCTGACAGTGCTGAGGTCTGACAATACCACAATGAAAGGGAAGGGGAAATAAAATAGTGAATGTTGGATTTTGTGAAGGTCACACACTAAAACATTTATAGTCTGTTTTTAATTTTCTGTTTCAATGCCTACAGTAGGCTAGAGGCTCTAAATCCTGCACCGGATAGGAAAGAGTGTACAAGGATGGGGGTATTATTATATTTAATTCAACTATTCCAACTATATTCAAATTGATCCTATGCACGACTATTACCCGTCGTCTGTGTCATGCAGTGCTGTTGTCATCTAAACAACGTAATGGTGAGGCCAAAGACAAATGTTCTACTCCAGACAATAAAGACCTATTTTATTCTATTATATTCTATAGAATGTTGATGGACAGTATCACACACTGTTAGCTTGCACTTTTCATAAGATTTTTGACATTAAGTGAAATAAATAACACTAGCCTCAGCCTGTACTGATCATTTCTATACAGGAAAAGCACAATTATAAGATGGAAGAACCTGTGCTGTACAGTAATCTATACAATAAACATACAGCATCAGTTGTAATTGATGTTAAAGTATACACTGAGATAAAATGTCACATAATGAAAACAAAATGGGGCAAGCACTGTTTAATCACATTTATTTTGGATTAGACGGGAGAAAATATAATGTATAATATAATAATCAAATGCAATATGGTAGAGCCTTTACAGTTGGAAACAGTTGTTCCTATTTCATTTGGCCCCTGACTGGTTTGATCATTTCTCACATCCATGACATGAATAAGTCTAAATAAACATCCAGGGCCCCCCCCCCCCCCCCCCCCCCCTGCATTTTAGACAATTAATCAAGTTAATGATGCTTTGCTTGGGCTGCCAACTACAGATCACTTAGTCCTTACATGTAAAAAGCGATTTAAAATACAATATTCCTGATTTGGGAGAGAGAGGAACACTCATTCATCAGCCAGATAAAATCTTTACGAGGGGAAAATAACAAGCGAGAGTGAGACAAACACTGTTAATAATTAAAGAATGACATTTATATTTCAAATGTTTTGCATTAATGTGGACTGAAGAAATGCATCCGTAAAGGTTGCAGCGAACTACTACTGCAAATGAAGCTCTCCGTTATACTTGAAGACGCTCACATGCAGAAAACCATTTGAAAAAAATAAAAACAAAAATAATTACTGTACTGCTCAGGCTGACTCCACTGTAATATTTCACTGAACAGAGCCAGATGTCTTTACACTATACTGTACAGCAAATGTTACATAAGCCCGCCTTGCAGATGGTGTCAGTTTAGTTCATGCAGAAAATACTGTAAGTTAAAACAAATGAATGGAAGGTTAATTAAAGTGACTTCTGTCACTGTGTGTTTTCACAAACTGCCTTTAAAGATTCCCACACAGAAACGCATGATTTCATGTTCAGCACTCAAAGGCACAACTATTTAATCCACTGAATCTTATTTTGAGAGAAAAAAAAAAATGACACTCTTGGATTCACTGGTGAATCGTTTGCCTATTCAAATGTCCCGTTTTTATTATCTACGGCCCTCACTAATAATGATAGCTTATGAGTGGTGAAGCACATTATGTCACTCGCTTACACTGCTGGAAAGGATAACCCTGAATGGAAACACATAAAGCACAAAATAAAGAAAACTTAACAGATTTTTTGAAATAACTGCAGAAATAATGCAATGATTCATAGACACTCAGTTTAAAAAAAAAAAATTAACTCGACCTTGTTTGCAGATTTCCTTTTAATTTTTTTTTAAGGGTCTATGAATATAATTTGTTTGAGAAAACATTTTGTTCTAAGCTGGCCGACACAAACTCACCACCACCACCACACGAACAGCTGAGCGATGGTAGGGAACATCAGAGACATTGGGAAAAACTGAACTTGTGATGAGTCACTTCCTTCCTTATTATTCAGTTAGTTCCTCCTGCACTTCCTCCCTCCTTAAACTAACCCTACTGCTAACAAAAAGAAACAGAACAGCTTTAATCATTCATCACATTAACCAGGGCTGAGTTGTGTTTGTCTTGATCCTCTGTGGATTCTGATTTTATCCTCCTGGATCACAGCGTGCACAGCACAGCGCCAGTGTGAAATAATCACAACCTCAAAAAAAGCAAAAAAAATTGTAGAACAGATTGTGTCTGTCCTTCAAGCCTGACAGACTTTGAGTCTGATCACAGATAACGTTATTCATATGCTGCCTTTTTATTCTTTACTCTGACCATGTAATGTCAGTCATTACCACCGACAGGATAAATCAATGTCATTTTGTCTCTTTGAGCTGAGAAAAGAATTCAACATCACTCTCCATTCACTGTGGTGCTGAAGTTAAACCCAGGTGGACTGGGTCTAGACTATAAATGCAGGTAGCCAAGACGCTTTTAAGTCTTGGGACACCAAGGTTGATAAGGTTTATAACTCCCCGGGGGGAAGGTTATGGTTTTTGCTACAATATAAGTTATCTTTATAAAAATACAAATGTCCACGAGCAAAAGTTGCCTTCTGAGCTGTGGCTCAAAATAGTCCTTTATTTGCTTTTAAATAATGTCTGTGAGGGTTATTTAAAACACACATCAAAGATCATGCAAACAATCGAAAAAATAATGTAGAAATCAAGATGACAACTTTATGAGAAACAGAAGATGGATTAAGTAATATATTCAAGTCGACTGAATTCGCAGACTGGAAAGAAGATGAAATGATCAGAGTGTGTGTGTGTGTGTGTCAAAATATCAGATTGCAGTAAACACTGGGCTCCATTTCCACAGTGATTATGAATATTGGCTCCAATAAAAAGAGAAAGTAGAACCATACATTTATTTATTCAGATCTGAATTCATTTTGTGAGATAAGATAGTTTTGCTGTGATATACGGGCACTTTACAGATCTTATACATTTATTTTTCTCATCATTTAAAGTGTTTCATGCCATTTTCCCCTATTTATTTATTGATCTGACCAGGGAACACTAGGGTATTAAGGGGACACATCAAAATCTGATATAAAATGTAAAATCCTTTGACAAAATAATGTGACATCCACCAACTAAACCAAAATCACTAACCCACTTCCTGCTGGATTCAAAATCACATAGAAATAATATCTATATATCATATATGAGCATGGCCTGATATCTGTTTAGAATCCATTTCTTTAAATATTGGGTTTCACTGTGTCACGAGTACACACTGCAGCCTGAAGACAGGAGGTACGGCTAATGCAGGCCTGTGTATAAATCGCTGATGAAGCATGATTTCAGCATTTGCTAAAAAAAAAAGAAAAAAGAAAAAAGAAAAGGAAAAACACCTGAGGGTTCCCACGAGAAAGTGTGTGAGCCAAAGCTCAGTGGTACACATTACATCCCTCTGAGGTGTCTCTCCCCTGGCACAATTTAATGGCCAACTTGGCCACGGCAGCTAACTCACTGTTTCCACAGATGTCCCAGTTGCATTGCACATGGGCATCCATGCACATGCACTTATGTTCTCTGCTGGCACATAAACTTCAAGGCGTCAGAATAGAATGTCCTCAGGACGGGCCCTGCTGTCCGACTGTGGCTACGCACGTGTCTGTGGACATGGTAACATATGTATCGCACGACGCGTCGACTGGACGCATAAGTTTAATTCAGCCACTGAAGCTTCAGGCCAAAACCCCCATGTGAATGTGGAAGATCCACTGTGGTACGCAAGCTTCCTTTTGTAGAAAAATCACTGTATATACCAGGGTATGTGATCAGAGTGGAGCTGAGGAATGAAACAAATAACGATAATACATTTAAATTTAAATTAGAGTCACCTAATCTCTTGCTCCATCTTAATCTAATTTCTCTACACCAGTGTCCTGAAAGGTCCTTCGCTGATTTTGCTCGGCATATTTACACCACTGTATTTTAACGTTGGTGATGACGACGTTACTTTGACAGGTCAAAATTATCTCAGGTGGTACTTGGTATAAAAAGTTTGAGAACCACTGCACCAAGGCAACTGCCTGACCTTATAGGCGTGATACAACATAAATATATGAACCATAACAAATATTTCATAAGCTCCATCTTGAAGCGGGCTCACAAATCACACAAAGGAAGCGAAATCTGCTTTATCTCCAGCGGATTATTTTTTTTGGCCACACAGAATATTGGAGATCTCATTGTGTTGCAATTGGGTTTTCAGGATGAAATCAAAAAAATCTTAGAAAAAAATGAGCTGGAGTGAAGGGAACGCAGCAAAGCAGATTTCATAGATGATGGGAGGGACCAAAGTAGATTTTCTGCACCATGCTCATGCACTCGGGGAGTTACTAAAGGAGTCTCCATACCTTTGGCAACCACTGAGGCCAGATGGTGGGAATCTGGAGCATTTGGGGGTGGGGGGGGGGGTTTGGTGGCAGGAGAAAAAGTGAAGAATGAATAGAGGATGAAAGGGAAGGGAGTGGAAGATGAGCAATAGTGGGCAAAACCCCAGGCCTGTTGAGAAAAACAAATGGCTAGAGGGGACTCTCTACTTCTCTGTCTCTGTGCTCTACCCATTTCACCAGAGACGGCTGATTTATGACACACACACAAGACGGTGGGGTGAGGGGGCATTTTAAATGAAAAAAGTGAAGAATGAGGGGGAAGACAACATGGACAAAGAGAGGAGGAAAGGACATAGAAAATCCAAGTGGAAAACGGATGATTAGAGGATAACAATAGAAGGAGAGAAATGGACAGTATCAAAGAGAAGAGCATCCTAAGTGGCAGAGGATCAAAGTGACAAATTCTCCTCCTGTGACCCTGCAGCTCCTGTCTCTAATGGGAGGTCTGAGAGATTGAAACCTTTGCCAGAGTTCCTGTGGTCACTCAGTGTGGCCAAACTAATTTGGTCCTGTCATAACAACCAAAAAGGAGATGGACACTTGGCCCCTCTTGACGCAAGTGGAGAAAAAACAATCTAAAAAAAGAAAACAAAAAGGGGGATACATGTGTACTTTGTGAAGAACAGCCTTACAGCACGAGGCAGAGAAAGAGCCCAAATGATTGACGTGTCCCGCTGATGTGTTGATAGTCATTCAGTCTGACAATATGACATTTGTTCTTTCTGTCTGATTGTTATCGAATTAATTGTCTTAGCACACACAGAGGATTCCGCACCCATGAAACACAGTGTGACAACGACTCATGTGTTTGAGGAGCTAATGTCAGCTGTCCAACACACATACGTTCTGAGAAGAGATCACACTGGGCGACTGTCGACATGCACGTGTGCACCACAAGAGTAAATGCAAACAAAAACCTGTATAAATTGTGTGCATGATGGCTAAAAGTCTAACTTTCAAACTGAAGTGTGTCACATTTAAATATAAACAAGAGTGTCAAACCTTTGTCACACGGCTCTCTGTGTCTATGGGTGTTTAGATCTCAGTGACGCTCCTGCACTGAACTGATAAGTTTTATGTCAAGACAGACGGAGGCAACAGCAACACTGCGCTACTAAAGCCAGAGTTGACTACAAACAGGTTTGGAGTATGACGTGAATTATAATGCTCAAAAAACCCAGTCATTCAGACGTTTGATTGGATAAATTCTTCTTGACCACGCCTAACCCTGTCCTGCTGTGTATATATATATGTATATCAGATGAGAGATTGAGATCGTTTCTGTTCACGTAGACAAAACAGAGGCAGAATAATGAGATCAAAAGTTATGCACTGCAGCTTCAAATGCTAATTGGTGAACTACTTCCTTGAACAGCTTAATTTTCCTCATTTGGCTATAGCTGATAAATTTTAACACCGGACCCATTTCAACTGGTCTGTTTTTCCAGTGTACTTGTGATAATGAAGGCGCTTTTGTGTCTAAGACTGCACTAACCAAATCTTAATCCTCATTAAAGCTATATGGTTGTTTAGGCTGAAGCGAGGTTGGAGTTGATTAAACAGCAGATGTCTTTCCATCGAGCCAAACTTGCCAGAGAACAGAGAAGCCAGCTCCTCTCATTCTTTCAAAAGGAGTTTCTACAGGTAAATGTGCTTTTCTTACATTGAAATCGGTGCAAAATGGAAAGCTGGACATGAATAATAGCAGTAAATACACTGTACCTGTAACCTGGAAGGTGCATTTGCCAGCGCCGGCCTCATTGATGACATTACAGGTGTACTCCCCCCAGCCGTCTCGATTCAGGCTGCGAATCGTGTACTCTGTCTCGTCTTTCTGGGCATCAAAGGCTCCAGCGTGGAGCAAACGGTTTGAAAGGAGCCACTCGAATCTCAGCACACGGGAGGGATGTGCTCGCAGCACCCTGCAGGTCATCACCACGGGTCTGCCCAGGCCTTGACGCATTTCTGTATAAACCGGCTCCACCGTCGGAGGGTCTGCACAGGAGACAGAACGGCTTAGGCGAGTTCAACTAACATTTCGACGGGAACAGAAACGTCTTTCAAGAGAGTCAATGCAAGGGGAATGAGAAAGAACATCATGAAAGCTCTTAAAGAGGGCAAAGAATAGACGGAGAAAGGTGCAACGATGCCTCTTACAGCCAGACCAGATTGTCTATGACCTTCAGAAGTAATGCATGTACAGAGAGAAAAATTGAAAGTTAGAAAGTCAGAAAAGACAGGCAGGTCCCAAACCTACAAGGACTGAGTATGAAAAGAATAAATCAATACATTTAAAAACCTAAACATGAACATGTTACAGGAAAAAAATGGCTCCAGGCAATGCACAAAGACTTAAAGACTACACTGAAAAGGAGAGAGACATCTCTAATATTTAAACCTGAGCAGAGAGGAGAAGGGAGATTGAAGAATATTGTATGTAAACTTTAAACCATCAGCCGTATACAGTCAAATACGACGCCGGGATAAATGGAAAATGACATTTGAAAACAACTGTGGGACAAAGGGTGCAGGGTCATCCATTTTGCAGAGAAGCTGGAAGAATGTTCTGAACAAAATTAGTCATGCTTGATATAAAATTCGAAACAGGATGATTAAGTACACCTCAGTCTTTCAAATAGAATATTAGGAATATACTTAAGAATCTGGCAGGCTTCAACCCGAGACAACCTTGTAGTGAATTTGTTAGCCAGACATTACAAAGCAGGGTCAAGGACTGAATATGATCTCAAATATTGTCTCAAGTTTGTTTTTTTTCGTCACAAGGGCAAAATGGCAGTGCTTGTGCGTGCGAGCACAACAATGATATCGCATAATTTCTCCATCTTGAGCATCTATGCTCTTGACATGCTCACACAGATGCTTGACAAGAGTCACGGCAGGGCTTGAAGCCAGAAAAATCCTTAGGAGAAGAGACAGACTGACACTGAGCCCTGTAATTGCCTTCATATTTGCATAATTTCAGTCAAAGTAAAAGAGAGGCGGGTAACTAAAACCAGGGCTGGAATTTTAATTCTCAAACTGTAATCTGTTATGAATCACTGATTACCTGATTGAAACTGTAATCTGCAACATAATCTCCAACATCATTCACACTAGATAATATAATCTAATTACTGAGCCTTCTAAACTTGAGAGAATGTGCAATTAAAGAGAGATTTTTAAAAACACAAACACAATTAAAATTTACAGCAGATAACATTATTGATGTCATTATCTATGACCATAATCAGTGAGACATAGACTGTTGAATGTACTGAAACTATGATGCACATAATCTCAACCCAGGCAGTGGAGAATGGCAGAGCTACCAGGACAGAGACATGGAACATAGAAATTCACAAATGTCTCATTCCCACTGGTCAAAAAACCCATTTAAGATCGGGATTACATTTCACCACTGGGAATGTGTTTAATGACTTAGCAATTCACGCATGTTTTTATCTACTTCAGGTCTGATCAGCGTCAGTGGGAGCGACACCCATAACCTAGGCTCATTTCTTCTCCATTTGCAGCCCAGTGCTGCGACATGCGTTCACCTTCCAATGCAAGACAGTAACCACCATAAAAGTATCACTGAGCACTACTGTATGGGATTGTGTTGTTTTCTTCCTTCCTTCAACTCGTTTGGTTTATGGCACGTCTGTGACGGCACATGTGTACACAGTTTATTTACAATTTCTACATTAACTGGTTAGATTTTGAAGAATAAATACTGCAGATTTGTGAGCTTGGTGTGGTAACATGATCATATACATATGAACATGATCATATAAATATTATTTTTTGTTCAACAGGGTGATGGCCACCGTTAATGACATAATCTGATCCACTATTAAGCATCTTAAATGTAAAAAGTAATCAATCCTGACACTGGGAAACAGAACAAGCTTACACAACTCTTCTAAGAGGTTTGGTCTGTCGACTTCACCTGATGCCATTCACAGGCTGGAGGGTAAAGTGGTCGTAATTGGTCTTAAATGAAAGAACAATTAAGGCCTACTTCATTTCGCCTTTCTTGGGCTTTCACTCAAACCCAGTGACTTAACTTTGGATTTCTACTTATCACATTTAAATGGAAGGGTTTGGTGTGTTGGTGAATCAAAGCCCAGCTCTATAACTTCAGTGAGAGCCACTAGACAAAATTACAGTAAGTGCACTGACATTTACACAGCAAGACAAACGAGAACATTGTTACCTAACCCTACAGCAAATCAAAAAAGGCTCATGTAACCAAGGTTATGTGCAGCTGTCTGACAAACATGAGGCAAAAAGAAGCAAAAAGGTCCTCTGTAACATTCCCTATGCAGAGCTCGCTATGGTTAGTGCAGCAGCCCGAGTGGTGAGGGCTCAGAGTTGCTGTAAGTCACACGCTGAGGGAGAACCCCGAGCTCTGGCTGAGAAGTAATCCATCATCAGTCACTGGTGGATACCTTGACAGTAATGTGGAGAAAAACAACATTTAAGAGCGCAGAGGCCTTTTCCCCATGGTCCATTTGGACTGCCATCTACAGGGAGGAGGGAATAACAACAAAGATGTGGGAGAACGTTGGGCTGTGTGCGTTTGTGTGCAGGCCAGCACTTTCTGAAACACCGCATCAGTGGTTTACAATAAACCTCAGCTTCAGTCAAAATGGGTTCCATTTTTCATCCGTATGCTTCAGGTGAACGCATCAAGAGGATGAGCAGGAAAACTTGCAAAAGTATACAGTACCGTGTGGTATGTGAATGTGTGACTGCATTGTTTCTGTGCAGAGGGAACGTCTTCCCTCAAGGCTCATTGGACACCAGCGTGCTGATGTTTTGCTTAACTAACACTGTAAATATGATGAAATAAAACACTACAAGTAAAAGTGCATTTGAGTAAAACTGTCTCACTATTATAAGCAAAATATACTTAAAGTACAGAAAAATAAAAACACTTAGTGCGGTGCAGAGTAATGGCCCGATATATTATTCGGCTAATAAAAGTCAGTGTACGAAAAACAGCTGAGTCTGAAATTGCAGGAGGTGCTGTGGCCATCACTTACAATATCAGCTGCAAATATTGGCTGGATAAAAGGAAATAAAGAAAGAATGCTTGTCTCTTCCTTGCTGCACTTCCAATAAAAAGTCCACACATGAAGAGCCTCCGTATAACAATGAGGCCGCAAAGGCTTTCAGAGTGGAAGTTGTGCGGTGTGAGTGTAATTAGAGCCGTGTATGAGGACATCGTATTCTCGTCTCTGTGAAAGCAACGAGTAAACACCGAAGAGCTTTTGAGTTTGCATTAATTGTGGAAAAAGGAAACCACAAATATAAACTCACCACGGATAAAGGACTTTGTTTTTCTGCGACTCGAGTAAATACAGACAACTATGGATGGTTCGAGGGCTGAAACGATTGATCCAATTTCTTATCGATTTCTAAATTAAATATCAACTATTTTGATAACTGATTGATCAGTTTGAGTGATTTTTTTTAAATAAATAAAACAAGCTCACATTTTTTAACAAAAAAATCCCTTAATAATTAACTTGATCAATTAGCTGATTATGAAAATATTCATTAGTTGCAGCCCTTGATGGCTCTATACCACTTTTTCATGTTTCTGATAAAGAATGTATGTGTCACAGTCATGAGGTTCTAACAGTACTAATATTAGTCTGATACAATCTTACTTTCTTTCTTTTTCCCTACTCTATCTTAAAATATGTCCATGTGGGGTTTTTGGATGGCATCAGATTTTACGTTTTTTCTAAAAGCCACTGTTGGAGAATTCTCAGTTTGCAACAATGTGCAAATAGCATTTACTGCTGTTATAACTGCTATATACACAGAAATACAAATCTGCTACACATGTTTTTATTCAAAACTACCTTTTTGCACAACATCATTTCATTATTAAGTAAATGAAAACCACCTGAATCAAATCAAAACCTACTAATAATTAATATGAGGCCTCATCACAAACCAAGTAGTATAATGATATTTTAATTTCGATCCTATTTGTGATGAAGGGTAATTAGCTGCCAGGGAAAAAAGCAGTAGAATCAACAATAGTGCTACCCTTAAAGAAATTTAGTAGAAATATAACATAATAATACAAAATAAATATACATATTATAAATATACACTCTTAATCCATTCTGCATGCCTGATGTTTCCTCCTTGCTTACTGTCTGTTAGCATATGTTGGAATAACATGTGACAAAGCAGTGCTCCATTCAGAAATATGTCACGGTTTTTTTCCACAACAGTGTTGAGCAGATGTTCGTGGGAGTGTAAAAGAAAAACAGGGGCCGTGTTTTTGGATGGAAGCAAATGCATCCTTGTGGGAGAATAATCTTTGTAGCATGCTTCATTATTGAGTCTTGATAGAGGAAAATACATTCATTAGGAAGTCAAACAGTTATATACAGAATATTAAATGATAACCCTGATTCAACTGATTTATAATGAGTCCCTGTGTTGAATAATGTAGGGAAACAGTGCTTCGCATCAGTGCGCCCTCCTTCCCTCGCGCTGCAGCCGCTGCAATCAAACAACCAACTTAAGCACCATCTGCATTACCATATTGTTATTAAAACTTAGGGGTAATTTATGAGCATAAATACACAATTAATGATAATCAATGTGGAGTCTTCTGTGTGAGGGGTAGCATGGTGATCTGCTAATGGGTTTAGCACAGTCATTGACCAACTTATGAATTATTCTGTCTGTGCTCTGCGAAGGCTTGTGTTTACAACCTACATATTCGCTGACCTTTCCTGGTGTGGATTTAATGCAGCTGGTCAAGTCAATATTGTTCCATAAAAAAAGGTTAATAAAATTCCATCCCCAAATGTGGTGTGTGTGAGCTCTGCTGTAATGCAAAAGATTAATTTGCTGGCGTTAGGCTAATGTGAATCACTCTAATATGATTCACATTAGAGTGGGCCTCAGGGGCCGGCATTGCAGGCCTTCTTGATGCAGGAAGGAAAATTAATTAAAAACAACAATCGTGTAATTCTGCTCATTACTGTCCCCTCCACATAGGAGCTCTTTATCCCGGTATGTCTTTTTGATGCAAGTCAGATTTAGCAAGGAGCCTGCTCAGGGAGACATGGTTGCATGGTTGCATCAGGCAGGTGTCATGGACGATGTGAGGAGGAACAGAAGGATGCTGGGATAAAAGATTCCGGTGCATCTGTGCTGAAGTAGGAGCTTGATAAGTCTCACTCTGACAGTCAGTGGTATCTAGGACAGGAGACCACTCTATACCTCCATCTTCCCTCTATTCTCTTCTTTGTGTTCCTTCACTTCCTCTCTCAAGCCCTTGGACCATGCCAAGTCAGTTTGACTAAGAACATTAGGGTGTCACAGCTTGGGATTTGGCGTTCACAATTCTATTAGTGTGACAATTCTCAAAGGCAAACGTCTTCCATTCCTTCTACCTCCCCTCCCGACGTGGCCTCTGCCAGCTAACGGATGCAGGTTTTTACATATCAAAGCTGTTGACTTGCCACAGTCGTTCCTTCACGCCGTTAATGCTCTTTGCTTCAGAGGACTGTACGTCAGTCCCTTGATCAAGTAAACGCGGCTTTGCACATGGCTCACCACCAAAGGCGGGTTACTCATGCTGGGACCTGGAAATGGAGGCGAGAAAAGCATCTCTGAGGGATTGGCTAGTGCTTACACGCCACAAGACAGGCCAGGAGAAATGAAAGAGGGGACATACCGACAGGCACGCGGAGCAAACAACAAACGGCCAGCCGAATTGTGTTAATTGAGAAAATTTCACAAGCTGAGACAGACTAGCAAAGGTCCGTGTGCTTGGCCAACCTTGCACAGCCAACAAGACGTGTACACATTGCAGATACATTATCCCAATGTACTCGGATTGTGTCAAAGCAATCTAAATTCAATTCAAACGGGGATTGTTTGTGCTTTTTATGCGTAAGCTTTGATGCCAACTATTAATAAGTCACAGGGTTTGATGAGAATAATTGGCTCTGAAGCGAGAACATGGCAGAATGATTGATTTATCAATACCCAAGGCCTAATAAGCCTCTTCATTATGTAGTCTGCTTTAAAGATGAACAGATGAAAGTGATGTATGACATCAAGAACTATAGTGCTTTACTAAAACTATTCCACATAATTAGAAATAATTGCGTTCTCAGAAGGAATTCTTTTGACATTAAGAGACAGACTGTGTCTCTCAGTGTCTTGTTCTGTGTGTGTCATCCAATGATGCAACTACATTCCAAAGCAAATCTATGTGAGGAAGGGAACAGAAGAGTCTCATTCTCCTCCTCCCTCACCTCAAGAGACATGTCTTCTCTATTCAAGTGTCACTAACAACCATCTCTCCCTGTAAGTGAACCCTGTCCACTGTCACTGAGCGTTAGGGGACAGCAGACTGGGATATGAGATGACCTTTTCAAGTTGCATGTCAGAGGAGAGCCATCCTGTCCGAAAGCAACGTTAATACTGACCTCTGTGACAAAATGAGGTCAGTCAAAGGCTGGAGCCTTACATGAGGATTCTACCGTTGCTTTTTTTTTTAAAAAGTCATAGTTTTTCTCAGGTTCTACAACTGTATATCATTCTGGATTTAACTAGGGCAGTATGAAAGTATAGAAATCATTTTAAACCCTGGGCTTTTTGATTTTTAGTATTCATCATAGCTATTTAAGGACACCTGAATTTATAGTCTCAGGGTCTTGTTCTACCTCTCCTCCCCTGAGATCGTCTGTCACCAAAAAGGCAGCTGCTGACTGAAGTGAAACAGTTTTTCTTTGCCACGTCCTATGTCATCTTTATGGTTAGTCATATTTGACATTTGTTTTCAGACTAAGAGGGAACTCATGGCTTACATATATATATATGGTAAATAACACAGTAATGCAATAAATACACGCAATGACATACTCTTCAGAGACGCTGGTCTGGCAAACAGGCATCATTCATAAAGATAATAAAGCATAGAAATGAGCAACAGCGTATCCCACAAGTATTACAGCCATGTTTCAGCTATCCATCTTTAACACAAATGTTTATGTTTCAATCCTATTCTTATGCATGTCATATTAATGACTGTGTGTTGACCTACAATGCAACCTGTGTAGATGCAAGAGGAGCACCAGAGCTGCTGCTGTGACTCTGCTAACGTGCTGCTAACACTACATCTCTCTCTGTGAGCTGTGACCAGACTGGTGATAGACACCCCCAGCAGCCCTCCAGTCGGGGGAGACTTCGGGCCGACCACATTATTCATGTATTTATTTTTCAACAATCACGTCTTATTGAAAAATAAATACATGTATAAATAAATAACTAGCTCTATAATTGCATTTTAAACCAGCACCTAAAGCACTTCACTTTTTGGGGGGCATTTATTGGTTGGTTTTTATTTGTTTGTGTGAAAAGGACACAAAACAATAGTTTTCAGTGAAGCTCCAGGACATTTTTATTTTTAGTAGATATTGTCAAACATGTTTTGATGACATGAAGGTGAAAAATAGGTTATTTCGTAAATGCTGTGTAATTTCAGCTGCTTAAAATATTTGGTCAGTTTTGGCCTGTTTGCTTTTACCGCGCTGTGGTCGCACTGTATAATTTTATTGTAGTGAGACACAGAGTAACAGTGCGTAGCCCTGCTGCTCTCCAAACAGCAGCAGGATCACTGTGACCTATTGTTGCTCGTGGCAGTTAAGTGCTTCCTCCTGAGGGGAAGCAATGTGGAAAACAACATCATCCATTCTTCAACAACTCATAAATGAGTGAGGCAGTCACGTTACATAAATGTGTGTTAATATTGCACACGGAATACATGCAGAACATATTTCAGTAGTTGTTTACATGTGGGGCCAAGAGGAGGACAACTTCAACATGAGAATGTTACAGTACAATAGCAGCATTGTTTTTTTTTTATCATTTTTGCACGCAACAATTCCTATTTAATTTAGAATCTAAATCCTTTGTTTACAGTTTAGTGTCAGCACTGGTACATGGCAAATATACCAACCTTTGATATGGGCTGCCATCACCGCATAATCATAATGAATTCAGTCAAAACTTCAACACAGATTTTCGTCAAACCACATCAAACATCATTAATTGTAAGCTAAAACGTGAATGCCATAGCAAAGAGTACACTTTAATTTGGTGATGGGAGTGTCAAGTTACTATTGAATCAAACCTGCAGTCATAATTCTGTTTTATTTGTCACACTTTAAAAGTTGCTTGGTATTTGTCTGCCACCGTATGTATGGCAAACCTAATGCTGTTGACAATCAAAACAGCGTGCAGCATGTTAATTGTCATTCATTTCAGAGTTTCTAATGTGATTACGGTAAATTGAGATGGAAGAATGCATGGATTAACAAAGTAGGCCACAAGAGAAACAATAGAGCCACGGCTATGAGACTTCAGTTTTTCTATTTCTTGCAATCACTTGGCAGAGAATAGTAAGCACCCTACATGGATCGCTTTAATTTCCTTTTTATCCAGCTTCCATTCTTATTTTGGTGGCAAGAATCATCCCCAGCCCTTGATGAATGAATGAATGAATGGCAGTGCTTGGAATCTCTGATGTTCATTTGCAAATATTCCATTCATTTCTCCACAAAAGAATACTTGTGTGAATAAATTAACTGCTCACCAATTAGCAGTTAAACCATCTTTGATTGTCATATCTTAAAGCAGGAGAGGGGGTTTCTCAGTAAACTGTGGTGGCAGGGTGTCCGAGGCCGGAGGACATGGCATGCAGTCTCTTAGGACTTTCTGACACACATAAAACATACTTCTATGTCTGTGAAGATGCTCACTGCCATTTCTTTGCCCTTTACTCTAACCTTACTCTGATTCTGAAATTGTAACCTAAGGCTCAAAGTAACCGAATCATAAAAGTAAGTCTTAAACCCTAAAACGTCCTCTGAAAAAAACGTCCTTTTAGGGACACAAACACACACAAATAAACAAACATAGACAGATCTTAACACATGGGGACGTCAGTCTCTAGTGCTTTGCATCTCTGTTAATGTTAGTTCTCCTCAGTTCACATTTAGCTAATGATATCCTCCCCTTAGAAGAGACAGAGTCGGAGCACTTTTCTGACTGAGGCTGCAAAGGGGAAGAGTGTTCAGTGTTGATCACACAAGACTGCAAAGATGCATTAAGATTAATTACACTGCATATAAAGACACACACACATACTTATGTGCAGACACGGTCTACTCACATTGTACGATCAGCTCCACCACGGCCTCCCTGGGTTTCACGTTGAAACCATTATACTGGCTGGTCTGGCAGCGGTACGAGCCCGTCATCTCCCTGGACACATTAACAATACGCAGCACACCGTCGTAGCTCTCCATCTGCATGTTGCCATCCGGCATTGGCGCCTCCTTATCTGCTCGTGACCACAGGATGATGGGCTTGGGCTTTCCTGAAACAAGGCACTCCAGCTCCACTGTGTCACCCTCTCGGGCCACCAGGGGGGACTTGCCCCGGGGCACTGTCAGGTTGGGGGGAACTAAGAAAGAGAAAAACAGAGGAGGGACTGATATGGGGCTCTAGAAAGCCAGCAGGCGAGGTAAGAGGAGATGGTCAAATTCGAGAAGGAGTGGGGATAAAGCGAATGAGCATCCAAGTTGCAATGGCAATGAAGCCGAGTCTCAGCCGCACAAAAAGCTTTGTATGCAAGGACCATGCAGATCTTATAGGCAGCAACGGCATAGACAATCAAGAGCATGTACTGTAAGTAGAGCGATCATGGAGGACAGCAGTGAGGGACAATGGCAAAAAAATGAAACATGCAAGTGCAATTGAAACCATGGTAGACCATTTTAAACCAAATATAACCAGGTAGAAGCACAGGAACTATTCCAAGTCACCACAATTGAAAAGAATGTCCAGTTTTTATCATAATGAATTCAGTCAAAACTTCACCACAAATTTTCGTCAACATCATTAATTGTCTTGACACGGCGTAGTGGGTATCAACTAAGCTAAAACGTGATTGCCATAGCAAAGAGTACAATTTAATTTGGTAGTGGGAGTGTCAAGTTACTAATGAATCAAACCTGCAGTCATAATTCTGTTTTATTTGTCACACTTTAAAAGTTGCTTGGTATTTGTCTGCCAACCTCATGCTGTAGACAATCAAAACAGCGTGCAGCATGTTAATTGCCATTCATTTCAGAGTTTCTAATGTGATCACGGTAAATTGAGATGGAAGAATGCATGGATTAACAAAGTAGGCCACAAGAGAAACAATAGAGCCGCGGCTATGAGACATATTAATCTGAGGAACTGCTTAAATTTAACATTTCAAGATGATCACAATGTTTTGACGCAATTTTCAAATAAGAGAACACAATTCCATTGTTTATGTTGTATGCATCTGTGTTTTGTATCGATGTATTCTTAGCTTTGTTAAGGATCCAACAACAACAACACAACAACAAACCTAAAGATTCAATTTTGGTCATTTTGGCTTATTTTACTGCTCTGGAGTTCTGTGAGAATATCAATACCATTGTCTTACCTCTAGACAACACTAGAAAACCTCTGTACAACACGAGAGAAAATGGGGGGAAGGGTAAATGCCACATACTAGCATAGCTATTGCTCTCTAATTCACATTTAATTACATTTGTTTAATTTGTACAAAAGGTTTTCACAGGGAGACTGTGTCAGGCTAATTCTTAGGAGGGCAAAGCACTTTCCAGGGTCTCAGCAGATTTTAAAATGATTGCCTGGGGAGCTCACACCGAAGACATGACTTTAGATTTTGAATAATGTTAATTACGGAGCTACAGAGGTGCTAGTGGGTAGAATTGGCCCAGGTTAGCCATTTCCAGGCTTTGTGTTAAAATAATTGAACCATTTCCATTAAAAGATACGAGACTGGTATCAATTATTATCTGCCTAAATGCAAAACAGCACACAGGCTTGTTTCCAAATATATTAAACTCCCCATGTAACATTTGAATCTTTGATTAATATGTTTTTGAGTCTTTGATGCCCTCTCCCTCATCCTCGAGCCCACATGCTCTCAGTAGTTATCAAGCCAGCAACCATTTACAAGCATAAAAATGGTTGAACATGTTTAACCCTTGTACAAACACTTGTTCGCTTGCTGCAGACCTCACGATTTAACAGTAATAAAGAATGTTGTACAGTTCCGAAAAACCTTTAGCTGTTCCCCTGCCTGCTGCTGTATACACATCAACACTCCCTCATTCAGGTCTGATAGTAGTGCTTCTCATAGCCCATTTTATGACAGTTATTGCATTGATAGCAGACTATAACTCACTGAAATGCTATGGTAAAAACAATATTCACTTAACATCCATCCATTTACTACCGCTTTATCCTCCACATGAGGGTCGTGGCGGGTGCTGTGCCAATCTCTGCTGACATAGGGCGGGGTACACCCTGGACAGTTCGATTAACTTAACACTATCAATATAAATACATTATATAATCCTATTTACTTCAAATCTTCCTTGGTAATGATGTTGCATACCATCATAGATACCATCATACTCATCATTGTTAGCATTGCTATTAAAATCACCACCGATACAGTATCAGGACCATTGTCACATTTTCAGCACGATCATCATTTCAACATTCGTAATTCTTATCACCTCAACAGCACTTGTACCACTGCCAGCTCTCTGCAGCGTTTTCGCTGCCTGCCCTTCTCCTCCTCCGCCTCATGGAGCCACTCAATCTCATCCGCAGTGTAATGTAATTCAAAGCATTTACAACAGAACACTCCCAAAGGTGATATAGCATTATTGCTGCCCATGTAACAAAATATGACCCAATAAACATTTTGCCCTTGTTTAAGTTACATTTTAGAGCCTAGATTTAAGTTAACAATGAATAATAGAAGAAGCACAAAGACCCAAATTGCAGGATAGAGGTGAGTGAGAGTGTGTGCTCTAAGTTTGGAGAATCTGAAACCGGTTGGATCAGGCAGTCTGCCTCCTCATCAACATGCTGGCCGGGTAAATTTGTTTAATTAGTAAACCTGGCAAATTGCATTGGCTCCTGGAGTGCTGTGTGTATATCTGTGTGTTCATGTATTTTTGTGTGAGTCCAAACCATCAGTGAGGTCCAAGGCTATTTTGTACCTCTGCTCCGAAAAATAGTTTACAGCCAGCAAATCGAAGAGTGAACATTTTTCTCGGCAATGATGAAACCATGTCATGGTTCCCTGATGATTTCCGAATCACTGTCATTCTGCCCAAACAATGCTGCAACTGGAATGGAGTCAAGCCACATTGAAGTTGCATAGTGATGCAATCACTGGCAATATCCAGAAACAAAACAGAGTCCAGTTTCACTTCGTCTGACCCCGTTTCTGTAGAGGTGAGAAGCAACAAACCCACCGTCATCTCAATGCAGAAAAGGTTGGTTAACTCTTTCTTCCTTTAAGTGAGTTGAGTGGAATGAACCCACTCAAAAGGCCTGGAGTGGAGCACACAGACCTGTAATGTTTGTGGAAGCAGAGGCTCACTTTACAGTTAAAAATAGCACCTAATTAACTACCAACTCCTAGCCAAGAGCAGATTATGTGTAAGATTGAACAAAGGCTGAGGATAGCCACTTCTGTGGAAACATTATTACATTTTCTGTCACATTGGGGGCAGCAGAAACAAGATGTACACACTAGTATAGTGTCACGTTTAACATTGATGTTGGAAATGTGTTTGCCAACACTTGCTAATTTATGCATCGAGCAGACCTAGAGCAATATTAGCATTCATTAGGAGTTGTGTTCTTGTAAACACATGTAATTGTTTCCTCTTTTTCCACCAACTCCTGATACAAATGACATATAATACATATATGTGTGTGTATATATATATATATATATATATATATATGTATATATCTTGTTTGTTCACTTGTTTATTTGATTTATCTGCATGCTGCTAGGGTTTACACAGCATTTAAATATAAACAAATGCATCTTGTGTGTAGAGCAACCTCAATGAGATTGATTGATTTGAACCAAAACAGGTAGCACATGGGGCTACGTAAAGATAAAACAAATAAAAGAAAGAGTTGAAAAGAATAGTAGTCAGGTGGCTAGTAGTTGTCATTTAGGGACAACAGAAATGGTACCTTATGAAAACAAGTCCCAGAGTGTGAAAATCTCAGAAAGCTGCCCTTGCGTTTTCATGTAAACAATGAATTTGCTAATTTGGGAAAATGACGATGACATAGTCCCACATGTCTCTCTTGCGGTGGCATTCATTCCCCCGGTCATCCTTCTCTTGTGTTTGTGATAGTTTGGCTGTGTTCAATAAAAGGTAACTAAAGTCTGAAAAGACACTAGATATCAGAAGAACACGTCCTGTCCTCAGCGACTTCAGACGTGGAAATGAAGACTACAATAAGTGTTGAAGAATAACAGTGAAACTGAATCATAAAAGGGTGGGAGGAGAAAACCAAAACTTATTTTCACAGACGCTACTTCCGCTTCAGTGTGGATGTGGGCGTTTTAATTTACAAATCACAGCTTTAAATCAGTTCTATTATGTCAAATAAAGCATTGATAAGTCATTGTATTACAACAAATTCCAAATTTGCCTTTCCAGCTATTGTCACTCACATGCTTGGCTGGTCATCAGCTGGTTCAAGATTTGTCAAGACCTTTTCAGGTAATGCACCTTGGTGTCATCAGCATGGGATGATGGAGCGTGGCCATTCACAGATAACACTTGGCAATGCTATTTGGCAGCAGAAGGCATCTCCACTGAGACAATGACAGTGGACACTCACTTCTTTCTCATACATTTGCTGATTAGTATTCAGACAGCGTATTGAATGAGCCAGCCAGGTGTCTAGAGCTGACATATTTCCTTCCACGGCATATTTTCTCCACTTTTTTGAATGGTTCCTTGTGTCCAAACAGTGAAATGGCAAAGTGACAGCAGTAGGTTACGTGGGGAGCAGCAAGTATCCATTAATGAGTGGAGGAGAGGTGTATTCAACGAGTTGCCATCATTACCACCTGGAACCCTCCACAACACAGACTGGACAGGCAGTTACAGCTGTCTGCCTATTGGGTTTGACAGCACAAACACTGGCCATCAGCTGCCTTTGTCGCTCTGTGCATCAATACGCAAACGTAAACAGACATACAGTACATGCACACAGAGCGGCTCTCTCTTGCCTACTCTGTGGTTCGTTCTTCCTACTGCTCCCTCTTTCCAAGTGAACACCCTGCCTCTGTGTGTGAGAGACTGACCACTGAGATGCTTTGTGTGGCAAAGAGCCCGCTACTGGTCTTCTCTGTGCCCTCATTGTGCCAAAGCCATCCAAATGCCAGCGATGCCTGCAGGGCATGCCCGTTGTGCGCGTATGCTTGTGCAGAGTGTGCTTCAAGGTTTTATGTTACTGTATGTGTATGTGCTTATAGCTGAGTGGTTCTGTTCTCGCCCACGGTTGACACCATGCTGTGTTCTTGCCTCTGTTTCTCAACAGGATGAGTCTCATTGTTGTTGTTGACTGAAAACACTATCAGTGTGTATGTGTGTGTGTGTCTTTTATTTTGTACAGTGTAAGTCAAAATTGGTACTGGACTTCCTTATTTGGCCTCAGTAGGACTTCCCATCTCCAGGGCCTCAGCTGGAGTGAATCTGTAAGTGTGGAGTCTGATTGCTGGAGTCTGTCAGCAGGAACCATCAGCCATCATTGTGTCTGCTGTGGCAATGTGAGCTGACTGCAAAACATGGAGAGACCTTGCACTTTGCATTTTTCTTTTTTTTCTTTTTTACAGCAACAGCAGCCACAGTGGTGTGCCCGGCGTCTTTGAGAATAAACAACATCCCAGCTGCCCCCTTTTCTGGAAAGTGCTGTGACATCACTCCCCCGTCACCATGGTAACAGCTCTCTCTACTACTGCAACTCCTGCAGAGTGTGCGTCTGTAAGTGTGTGAGTGTGTTTGGACAGCTTGAGACCAATGAGTTGGTCACAATGTGACAGGACTCTCTGCTTGTCTTGAGTCCTGCGTATCCACTGTAGGAATTTTGGTGTATCTGTGCGTCGAGGGGGAGAAGTATCCTTACAGCAAGTTGCTCAAGTGTAATAAAGGTCTACAGATGGGGTCAAATTGGCTCTGTGCAATGATATACTACAGTGACACACTGCTGATCACACTGACATACTACTCTGTGTGAAAGTGTGTGTTTGAGCTGGATGCTATTTTTTTGAGATTTTATAATTTGTCCTATACGATCAGTAACAACACTACAACAACGACTATGATTCTACATAGTTAAGTCAATACAGCAGATACAGTTTCACCACCACTATTCTCCTGGGCTACAGACTGATAGTCACTGATCTCTGTAATGACGCCCATGTTTTTATTCAACTAGACCAGAGTAATAGAGATGCCCACTGCCTCAGTTAAGCAATGCAAGACTGCAAAACTCCATTAGCACCAATTTCTGTTCTGCTAAGCAGTGAGCAGGAGTCCAAGAGAGTCCAAGACCAGAGTGTATGTATATTGCTCAAGGGAATTTGATTGTAGTTAATAAGGGGAGGAAGAGTGTTTCTTATTCATGTTTGCCTTCCAGATTTTCCCAGCTGGACTGGGAGGTGATTTCCCAGATGGCCATCTCCATAAAGCATGACTTCAGGTGTTGCAGTTGAGGCTAGATGCTCATACAGTGTGCGTATGTGCCGACTTATTAGGCTTATTAACCCATTTTATGCAGTGCAGCTACATCTGGCAATGTCTGTCACCTTTTCCCATACCCCAATGGACGTGTGAGGCTGTTTTGTTTCCCCTGACAGTTAAGGTGTCGAAAACCTTCCTCCACAAAGTGTGTTGTGCAAACATACGCGGCCAGGTGGTTATATGCATGTATCATTGCAAAAGTGGCCTGACTACGGGGTCTACTGTTGTCATATGGTGGATTTGTCAGGACAGCAACCCAGCTGTGGAACAGCTGTTAGACTTGTTCTCGCCAGTTCCCACAGCTTACCAGGACTGTTTTGGCACATGTGATGGCTTTTTTGTTTTTGTTTTGGGATATACACTTCATTGAGTGTTATTTTACAAATGGTTACACATGCGGTATTTGGTTTTATTGACATTGCTTTTATCATTTCATGGAACTGACCATTTTAATCCATTGGAATTTTATGGATACAAACATACAATAAATCAGCCGAAGATAATTTCCAAAACCCTTCCCGTAAAGAGGAATTGCCCAATGGTGCAACCCTGGCATGCATCAGCAACAATGTTCTCTTTCCAACAATAAGAATACGTAGTGTGCAAAAATAAGCTTCAGCTCTACTTGAAACTGCCACCGATTATAGATTTCATCCTGTAAAAATCAAAAACAAAAAAAGAAAGCATATAAACATCAAAGCAGCTTTGATGGAAAAATAACATTCTGTGAACACTGCACAGGAGAAAAACAGCAAACAACTTGTTTTAGCTCAAAGAGCTGAGGTTTTGCACTGTGTAGGTGAGTTGGGATGCTGGCCAGGTTTTTGTTAAGGTCACTGAATCTGTTGCAGAAACAAACACATCAGCAGAGTGGACAGCCAGCAGTCATGCACCTCCTGATACACACACGTGGCACCGTCACTCAGACGATGGCAGCTCATGGTAAATAAGAGTCAACCACACATTTGTTGATAGGATAGATGGTAATAAGCAGGGCCGCTATGAGCTCTCTACAACTCAAATTCATTACAGAAAAAACACAGCAAATTGTGTTGTATTAAATCAGCTCATTTTTTATTCAACTGAGCACTTAATTGATTTGCTTAATTCACTAACTACAGTGATTTTTGAGAGTGACAGATACACTGGTTGCTAATTGAGAGACTCATCATAGAAGGATTTATCCTGCTAATGAGAAGAAAGAGGTGACTTTGACTCAAAATACTTACTTTGTGATCATCAATCAGTTGGGAATGAGCAACTGTCTTGTTCCGGCGCTAAGATGCATCAGCAGGGACCATTCTTATCACAGCTGTTCAAGCGTAATGTACTTTTCTTCAACCAAGAATAATGGGGTATCAGCTTCATGAATCAGTGCTGAAAACTGGCTTTAAATGTCAGAAATACATCCACAATAACTCTAAATGCTATTAAAATAAAGCAATAGTGCAGCTGTAGAATGGCAGCAATCACATCAATAACAATACTTTAGCAAGACACACACTCTAAAAATACATGTAACACACTAGCTATGAGGAGATTAATCAGTGAGTTCCTGTTGTGTTTTTTACACTAATGCTTATAACTTTTCAGCCATTCCTGTGAGCTATGGTACTGCTGGTCTGAATCCCCATTTCCAGACCACACTCATAAATAAGCATTGGCCTTACAATCTCTCAAACCACTGATGAATATAAAATAGCTTATTTAATGAGCATGTCAGAATAGTAAATATTAGTGCTGTTTTGCAAAAAAGAGAAATCATGAAAGCTGTTGAACTGTGTGCTCATCAAAAGTTAAAAGAATGGGATTTAATGAATATTCTCTTTTATAAAGAAATGCTGTGGCTGCGGCTATGCTCTGGTTTGGAATCTGGAACTGGAGCCAGATCTGGAACAGCCAAAAAGCACAAAAGTCTTCATACTGGAGACAATATAGCCTCAATTGCCTTCTGAACACTTCCCCAGCACCAAACCCTGGCAGACCTGCAGTGTAATCTCCTCTAAACGCGTTTATTAAGACGTCTAATTGCAGCTCAGGCTTTCTCCCTTTAGGAGAACAGGCAAAGGAACAAAAAGGGAGCTTATTCACCCCAAAACAGGCTGCAGGCATATGGCAAAGCAGAGGAACAAGGCGCTTTAGTACACAAGCACTATACTGTTCAGCTCAGTGAAGGCACTTCTGATTCACGACATCAATTTGACTGAAAGTCAGGCAGAACACGCAAGGAAAACAGCCCAGTAACATCCAGGTAAAGCAGTGGGACTTATAACCGGCAGAAGCTAAACCCAATACATTATTCCCTATGACAGGAACAGCTCTATGACAATGCATCACTTTCATTATATTTAATACCCACTTACCTGATGGGAACAATAAAAGTCACATCTAAGACTTAAACAAGCCTTTCATTTCATACAAACGCAGTCTTTGTAAGATAGAAGCATTTATTTTATACTATAAAGGGCCTGTGTTAATGCACCACTATTACAGAGGCACTCAAAAATAACAGACTGCACTAGTTAAAAGATAATAAGGAAAATCTTGGCAGGTATGATTGATCCTAATGTTTAATAGTCCACTGATTAGCAAAGGATTATCTAACAATAATTATGCACCTGAGGTCAACACATGGCTTTAATGTTCACGTCGTGAGAGGCAGTGAGGTGTGAGTATGATGGGGAAAACAAAGATGCAGAGAGGAGATGAGAGTGTGCAAATGCATCAGTTGATGTGTGACCCCATTCAAACCTGGTATTAACATCCGTCCTGAGTGATATGATCACAAGCAGATTGCCCTAAATACAGGAATCCCAATCCATCCTGAATGCATCCTCAGATCCCATCACAAAAACCACAATAGGAGGTGGTTTATGGACTCGTTTGGCCACATTCCCGAGCATGCATGAACGCACTCCGTCGCCAGGATGGATTAAAGACCGCCTCCTCAGCTGACGTCATATGTTGATTTATTATTTTTTCAATTGGATGCATTTTCATTTCATGTTCTAGCAGCGTGAGTAGAGTTAAAACTTGAAATCACAATTTCCGAAACTTTACACGACAAACATACTTCTCAGTACTGAACTCATGCTGGGAAATTCAAAGCAAAAAAAAAGGGGTGTTGCCAGTGTCATTTGGACAGGAATGAGTGAAAAAGAAGGAAACTCTCGCTGTGCAACGCTGTGGCATCACGTTGATTGGGGTCACTTTTCTTATTACAATTTTTATACTCTCACGCAGTTTGTTATGTTTGTCACTCTAACCACTGCATTTCATAATTATAATAGAGCCTGTGTAAAAATGTGTGTACACTTTGTTCAAACTCTTGAAACGATTCCACCCTTTTTCGTATACAATGTGCCAAATAGAGGCATTGATTGATGAACTCTGAAAAGATTCACAAAATAGCAGACAGCTGCTTTCATGCTTTGGTTATTCTTTTCATGACAGAATCCTGATTTTATTATGTTAGCGCCTACATCCTGCCATCTTTTGAAACAAGTTACAACACAAAAGCTCAGTTAAACAAAAAAAAAACCCACAGTGACAGGCTGCTGTAACACTGCTTTTCTAAGTGATTACTCAACAAACCATGAGTGAAATTACAACTATACAGCTCACTAGAGCTCCAGACGTCACGTGACACGGTTTCTATGAACTGTCATGTTGGAATCAACCTGTCAGAGTTCACTGCACACTTTAAACCCGCGGAGTTGGACCGACATATCACAAAAGTTGACAGACTGAATTTATCTGAGCCTCATAATGCCTTATAATGCCATCGGCCTTTTACGAGTTTGGAAAAGAGGACATTATTCCAGACCTGCAGTATCCTGACATCTTCAACTTTCTGATTTAACTTCCATTCATCTTACTCCAGGGTGTCACTGAAAGTTTACAAGAGCCGGGAGGGAAACAAATAGATGCAATCTGGCTTCGTGACAAAAATTAAACTCTGGAGTCTACCAGCTAAAGATAGGGTTGCTGTCACTGGAAGTGTCAAGTAAGCATAACATAGCATAAGCAATGGGCTCAATGTAAATAATTGCTGTGTTGCTGTGCAGACTAGCGGTTGGTAAATCTAGTCTGAGTCCATGATTTACCAAGAGCTAATTACGAAACCAGTTGCTTCTTCTTCTGCTGCTCGCTGTGAGCACATTTCATAGTCGTGATTCACCTCCGCCGTATCCTTAGATCTGTGGAGTTCTCGTACAATGCTCACCTGTTAGCTTGTCTATGACTGTTTGTGCATCTCGGGGCACAAAAGCTATCCACCATTTTCACTTTAACAATGAAAATAGCCGACAAAGAGACAAGAGGTCTGACATATTGCCTGATTGTCTTGGTTGTGTGACGTAAGCTACCGGAGATCTATAGACAAGGTGGACTGATATGTAGTGTTCTTCACATGTTGTATACATGGATACAAGGAAGCAGCCAATTAGATGGAAGGACGATGTATATGTAGTCTCTGATTAGTTGGACTGATGGAGTCAGCCTTGGTTCACAGGAATCCAATTAAACACTCAATGCAAATACAGTTGTGTTGGTGCTGTGATGCAGTGGTGTGTGGGTTAACTAGAAATTCAATAAAGGACAGTAGTTCGTAAATCTTTTTTCAACATGGGAACGGTTGCTGGCATGTAATCAGGCTGTGAGCGGTCGTCTAATAAGGATAAATAAATATTCTTAACCTGTGCAGAGTATCCACGAAAGGCGTTTAAATATATGTGAAAACCTCAGCCGATAAAGCCTCGATTATCTGCACTAATTGCACTAGAAATACTTGTCTGTCAAAATGTGGATGACCTGACACTTTACATAACAAATCATATTTCATTACTGCTACCATTCTGTCCGTCAAACGCCAGGAAAAGTGCTGAAATCTGGGGAAAAGAATAATCTTCGACAAGAAATTGCTCTGAGAGCAACCACACTGTCCATTAGACAGAATTTCAGCATTTTCCAAGTATCCAATTATACCTTAGAAGATTCCTAAGGTGATGATCAAAGCTATTTCTCAGACCTGTCAGTGATAAATGCTCAGGAGGTTTTAGACAGCAATGTACTGGTTCAACTACATCATTTCTAACACTTAATAATAATAATACCAATTCTGACTACTGTTATAGTTTTGAGTGTGTTTGTTTGCGTCAGATATGCCGGAGAAGGTGAGCAGATGCGTGCGTCATTGACACAAAGGGGTGTGGGGCTCACCAGTAGTGGACGAGATGTTGACGTCAATGCTGATCTCGGGGATGCCTCCGCCCTTCAGTGCGGCAACGCACGTGTATGTGCCGAAGTCGGTAAACTTCAGGTCTATGATGTCCAGGTTGGTGGTCCCCGGGGAGATGTCCGGGTCCGTCTGGGTGATGACCATGCGCTCAGAGCTGCGCAGGGCACGGCCGTTCTTGAGCCAACTGAACGTCAGCTCCTCTGGCGGGGTCGCCTCCACCTGTGACATTCAGAGCATCACTGTGTTACACTGAGGAGGGACTTTACTTTCACTTTTAAACACGCATTTAAACACGTGTTCTGCCAGAGATTTTCTTTAAATGTACCTGGCAAGATATCTTGACTTCCCGTCCAATCTGGATGTTGTCGTCATTGTGGTATGGGTCAGGAGTGATCCAGAATCTGCCCTTTTTCAAAGCTGAGAGAAAAAGAAAAAAAAAACTTTTATTACACTCATATATATATATATATATGTATAAATGTATATATATATATATTTATATATATATACTTGTAGAATACACCTGTTTTTTTATATCCACCATAGGTTTCATCTCACGTTGTTTTATTGAGCTATTTTCTGTGATGTAATTCCAAATTCAGGGTTTTATCAAAAATACATTTTGTCTCTCTGCTATTTTGCTTTCCCCAACGTTCACACTTCCCATGCTGTGCAGTTATGCATCTCGCTGGTAAGTGTCTGCCTGTGTGACTCGTGCTCAGCCTTTGTTGACGACACACTGTAAAGACTGTATCGTGTCACAGCAACGTGAAATAACTGATCCGAGCAAAATCATGCGATTATTTTTTTTCCTCATCCATGTTGGTTCAGCACCTTGGTCATGAGATTGTAATATGGTTTAAACCAGAAGTGTGAGAAGAGTCGCTGATATGAAAACTGTAACTGCTCTTTTAAAATAACACACAAAGAACATAACACATGCTTTGAGCCAACATTCACATTAGTACAATATTCCTACTGCACCAGAGCGGCAACAAACACAATGCGCACACACACACACACACACACACGCGGTGAAATTGTAGAGATACAGAACAAAATATCCACCATTTCTAATCCAATTTGTTTTGCAAACTCCATTTTCAAACCATAGCATCTGCTAATAGTAAAAAGAAGATGATTTCATCATAACGCTTGCTGTACTGGTTCCACATCCTGTGCCTACTGTTCAATTCATCTCCTCTGTTCAAAAAAAAGCTGACAGCACCATGGGAATCTTTTCATCTGGCAATTCCCGAGTGACATTATCATATTCAGTTTGGTAAAGACAAAATGAAAACAAAACCTGCGTGTCAGATTTAAACACAGGAAATTGAACGCGCAAAACATTGTGATGCCTGCCGAGCTTCACATTCAAGGCTGAGACGAGTGACACATGCCTACTTGACGTGCTCTTTCTCCCCGCGTTTGAAATCAATGTTGGCAGGCAGAGAATCCTGTTTCTGACACGTCAGATAAGAATGTGACTACTACGTCAACACTCCTTCTCACAAACCCCAACGTGCATTTGCATGTATTCTTTTTTTGTATCACATATGTATATTCTCTGTGGCGCTGCCTATCAATCATTGTTGTATATAACAACTCAGTAGTACTGTTCATGGAAGCTGTGGTGATTAGCGTCATCTATTGTGTGCAGAGCATATGTGGGACCTTTATGGACATGACCAACAGGCCATCTGGTAAATCTGGTTTAAGCTTTGCATCACTGTGTTAATCTACCACATCCATGCCAAGATTCAATCTACCTAAAGCCACATCAACGCACGCAATAGAAGGTTAATTAGACAATGTGGCAGCCATTAAGTGAGCATATCTGTTAGGAAATAATAATTGTCATTCAGTCATTCATGTCAGGCGGAGAAAACATAATATTGCATACCGCAGTATTAAGCCACTTTAATTTAGCGTGGTGGAAACTCCTTTACCATGACAGCCCTAAGTGTGACACGTTATAAGGCTCTTGTGCCTCAGCTACATCCTCACCACACACACACACACACACACACACACACCTATGTGAGTGATTGTCCTGTCACAGGTGACAGTGGATAAACATTTGGACAAACTGCTCTACTATTTTTCCATTCCTCCAACTCGTGTATGCCCTCTCAACTTGAGCAACTGCGAGACGAATAGGCATTTAACAGTCACAGACAGCTGTGCTTTGTCAGTGGTCTCGAATTAAAAGGTTGGCGGTGTGAGGCTGGATAATGTCGCTACCAAAACTAGACCTTGTGGTCAAATGAAATGCTTGTGCTGTGTAAATGAACTTAACTGAGCACAGGATGTGATGACTCAAACTTAAAAGTGGCCTCCTGCCCTCCTTTAATCACTACCGAGGGAAAATGGTCCGTGTTACAATGTATACTTCTTTTTTTTTTTGATTTGATGTTTGAGGAGAAGCAGAGCACATTAATCATGAATCTGACTTGAAATCAATAAGTGTTTATCTCCCTCCAAAAGGAGGAAAACTGAACTAATAGCTGTGATGTTGTTTACATTATTTCACCCTTTTATTTTCATCCGTACCCCGTGAATTCAAGCGGTTATTGACTCGGTTTTAGTGCTACATTCACACGGTGTTAAAAATAGTGTTTTTTGAAAGCAACATCAGAAGCATTCAGTTAAACTATCCTTACAAAACCAGGCTCCAGAACTGATAACGGACATTTAATTTAAAATTAATTAAGAAATCATGAATCAACTGTCTTCATACATTTATCAATTTTGAAGTGATGACACAAAAGCACCACACTTCCTTCTCACCCTGTTTAATGTAGTGAAAAAAAATCTGTTTCAAAGTCAATTGCACAGAATTAGAGTAAAGAACTCCCAGACTTACTGCACCAGTCACTGTTTATCAACGCTGTTAAGGAATAAAGTCAACCATGCACGGCGTGGCGGTACATCCGAATGTATAAATCCACAGCGCTCAGCACTTGCACACACCTTCAGATTCCAATTCAACCATAAACTAAAGTGTTAGTGGAGTAAAAACCTGTGATTAAATCTGAGTGGTCATCTTCTGTCCCCAATATTTCCCTGTATGTTTTCCTCATCGCCACTCAGCTCCCCCCACGTCAAAATAGCCAGGGCTGTGCACTCATGCATATTTCAGAATTGGTTCCCTTCCAGCCTCCTCCACATTCAAACCTTCTTTCCTGTCACTTTATCTGGCCATAAATATTGAATAGCAAGTGGGCATTCCTGTAAATTGACTACATTTGTGTACAAGGGAGATAAGTGGGCATTACTTCCCTGGTAGTTGTACATGCTGCTGGACAGCTGCTGTCACTAAAATGGTGCCTGTTCCTTTATGCATGGGAGAGAATCTAGAACTATTTTTTAAAAGGGACTTTGGCGAGTGTGTGAGGTAAGAAGTGCAGCGCTGGGATACTTCATCGCAACGTCACGCTGCTTTTGAAATCCCGTTCATGAATCTTTAACACATGTTCTGCAAAAAGACAAAGTTCCCATTTTGCTCTGAAAGAAAACTGAATCTCTAAATACTGTTAAACAATCAACTTCTTTTTGCTGTTGTGATAGCACAGATACAAATCATGAACATGTGCAACCCAATATTATAATATTTTAATGAATACGTTAGTGTGCTAGGAAAAGTAGGAAACGACCTACTTAAAAGCAGCGGAAATGTGTCTCCATGACAACTAAGTGGGGTTTGTTTTTGCACTTTGCATCAGATGGGTCGATCCATATGTGGATACAGCCACTGCTGGAATTAAATGTCTGTACTTTTAATCGTTGTCCCTGCGTGTCTGTTTGTAACCTGGCTGTAACACTCGGTTTCGCAAATATTAATACTCTGTGTACAATGAAGTAGCTAAAAATAGAGCAATGATTTGAGTGATAAAATGACTCATTGACTTTTAAACCTGTGGCCCTCATGCAAACACTGTACTCATGGCTTGAGTTAACCGCTCATTCTGGCTCCTGTCAGAGCTCAAATCATGAGAGCTGCATTTTTGGTGCTGTCTGTAGATGTTCTCACACGTGTAATACTTACAAATGAATTTCTTGAATTCGACACATCATCTGTATCACAGATATCGAGCCTCATGGAACTTAAAGCGAGTTTTTTTTTGATATTTAACATAACATTCATCTGAATGAATACAAATTTGAACTTCAAAAGCTCTGCGAAGCCCGTGTTTTCTGTTTGTTTGTTGAATATTCAGGATTGATTTTTTTTACAACATGCCACAGCTTGTTAGCCGTCTGCGTGGCATCTGCTAAAGCAAGGCACCTTGAGCAAAACTTAAACATGGATCTCAGGCATCACTGAAGGGAATTTACTCATTTTTGTAAAGTTTTGCCAGTGTATCACAAGCTTTGAGGCACAAAACACAAGTCAACATATGCACAAATTCCGCATGCATTATTGATAGATTTTGGAAGCTGGAGTCCTTTTTATCATCACCAGAGCTTCATCTTATTGAACCTTAACAGTGGCAACTTGCCAAAGAGTAAAAAAAAACACAGTTTGAAACATGCTGACATTTGCATAACATTTCAGTATCCTATTTTGCTTGACATTACATGCATCAAATGGATATCATATATATAAAACATTTTATATATATTTCTATACTTGTTTTCTCTTTTTACCGCAAGCTGCAGTGTTTTTTGCCTACAGGGAGCCAGTAAGTATGATTCACCATGGCTGTAATAGCCTGTGGTAATAGTGTGTGGCTTGTACATGAAAAGCTACTATAATCACACAAAGCGGAAAGCTCTGTTTGAGGCCTTCTTCTACAGAAAGCTCATGTCACATGTTGGAATTACAATACCTCCTCAAGGGAGCTGCTTTGAAGGGTAAAGGTACATACCGCCCCGCTATTCAGACTATGACATGCACCTAGTGTGTGTACATGTGAAATTACAAGGACACAACAAAAAAAACAAGGGATGAATGTGTCACCATCTCCAGTGCATTCCCTCTGCCTTTGTCTGGTCGAGAAGGGATACATGCTACGGTTCCCTCTCCCTCAGAATCATTATCCCCCCTCTCTTTACCCATCAGTCCATCCCATTTCTCAGTCCGTCCTGTCCGTCTGTGTCTCAGCAGGCCACACACTGTGCTCTCCATTTATTCTGTGAAGCTGAGCTCATCTCTCACAGGCAGATGGATGGCTCTCTAACTGCCACTCAGGCTCTGCCTCATCTGTTCTACTCTGCTCAAGGTTAAACACGAAAAGGACACGCGCTTTCTGCGTATAGTTCAAAACGCAAGACGCTCACGTGTACTGACAGTCACACACACACACACACACACACACATGCACGCTAAACACCTCTCATGTCCCGAGTGATACTTCAAACATCTTTACATGAGCACAAACACAGTCCTCATGCATCAGCAGATTATATCACAGAGAGGATTAGAGTCCGACAACGCTGCTCTTCAACGTCAGGCTGACCTCGGCCTTTAATTTATGCTAAAGGGGATTCATATGCATATAATGCACATGTACGGGCACAGTAATACACATACAAACACACTGACGCACAGACAGTCCAGGAGAATATCCTGCCCGTGCCATTTCTGCCATCCAGCCATTAAATCTGGCATTTGAGATTGGACTTGGATTCAGCTTTGGAGCAGAAATTATGCCAGAGCACATTTGATAAGAGTCACTCACAGGTTGATTCACGTGCCGACAGCCAGGTTTACCAGGCGTGTCATGACTGTGCGCACACCAAACCTCCAATCAGAGTTACTACAGTAAGTGTGGATGGTAGCTGGAGTGTTTGACTTTGAGTTTATGCTCTGATGTATGTACGTGTGTGCACGTGTGTGCACGTGGGATTAGTTGGCACGCGTAGATTGGAATGATGGATGCCTTGGGTATAAAAGCCTTGTATCCAAATTTGTCAGAAACTCCAGGAGGAATTGCTGAAAAAAATACGACGACAGTGCAGCGTTGTTTGATTTTTTATCTTTGATAGCTACAGGAATGCTCACTTCTTGACATCAAATAGATGGAGGGGAAAAAACTGCTTTGTGAAAGGACAGGAAACAAGCTTGAATATGTGTGTGTGTGAAAGCATAAAAAAGGCAGACATGAACTAATGCCAGTCCAGCTGCTCATTTTAACAACACCATGTACAAATACTCAGTTAACTTGCTGTCCATGTGGAAGCTGCTTATGTATATTTGATAGACGTAAACTGTGCTTTGTTCTTGATATCACAAACTGTATGATCTCTCGTCGAGGACAGAACGGGCAGGGTAGTGACCTGCATTTGCAGACGTGTTGTGGACCCTTAAGCCATAAAAAGGATCTTGTCGAACGGGAGGTGCCATGTCAATTGCCTGCTGGGCTCGTGCTGGAGATGGCCAAGCCCTGGAAATCTGTCTGGCTGGTGGAACAGTATGGCTAGAGTGACTACCATCTGTTGGGAAGAGACGTGTGTTTTCACACACACGGATCCCTTTGCCAACAGCAGTTTGAGAGGGCTTCTCAAGGACTCGGGTGGAGGGTGACTGAGCCGAAACAGGCGCTGATGAGGTCACAGGGTGACACTGAAAAACGTACAAAATAAACTCACTGTGGCAGAACTGACGATTTTGATATTTCATGGATGCAGCAGAGGCACTCTCATACATACAGACACTGATGAGCAACATTTTTTGTGCTCATTATTGTCCTAATACTCATGCTCACACATTAACCCTCTGATGACCATCATGATAATCAGGCCTGCAGAATTGTCAAAAAGTGAGTGAGCGCTTCTGCCCCTTTTTCCAAGATAACTTTCACTTTAGATATCCAGCATTTATTCAACCGTTTAGGAATTACGGTACTGAGAAGCTGGCGTCACAAACATGCGACGCGCTGGTGAATCTTGTCTGTGATTGGACGGTCGTTCCATGGAAGTCTTGAGTCCTGACCGTAATGACAAGTTTATGGGCGCAAAGCTCTATTTCTCTGCTTTCTGGTACCCATCCATCCATCTTCTGTGAAAGGCGGGGTCACACCATGGACACAAACGGTCTAGGAGTTATGGTAATGAGAAGTACGCATGCCAAATCACAGGATGGTCACAGAAGGGTTAACACCAACATAATGTACTGGAAATAAGATACACAATGTATGTCTACCAGTAAATAAAGCCACTGTAATTCTGGCTTATTGTCTTTTATTTTGTCTCATCCATTCATTAAAAGAAAAAAAAGGTCAGACATACACACATTTTACGTGTGTACTTCATTCGATTTCAAGTAAACATCTTGCCAAATAGAGATATGAAGTGTCCATAGGACAACCTTAGGAAGAAAATGCAGCACAATTAATTCCAGGTAGTAACTCTAAAGTGTTTCATGGATAATGCCAATAGAATGTATTTACATGGCAAGAGAAGGTAAAGAAACCTCTTAGCTGTTCTCTATTTCAATGTGGTTTCATACACATTTAAGAGAATATCCGTGGTGATGGAAGTTTTCCTGCTAAGGGTGGGAATTAAGTACACGCCCATACCAAACTACACAGTCTGTTTAATATGGAAAGAAGCTGTGAGCTTAGTTTCATGCAGCCTGACTCTCAGTAACAGAAGGGCTCAGTATGATAAAGTGCTGACGACATGCTGCGAAAGCCTGGGCAAACAATGGAGTAACTTTTCAAACAAAGAGTGCATCAAAGACATGGTTCTGCTTTTTAAAATGTCAGTCGCAGAGTGAGAAGTCAGGAAAGAATGATCTGGATTTATGCTGATGTAGCGGCTGTGTATTTTTGTTTTTTAATCATCTAAACAAACAGGCCAGTGACTAAGACGCTACGGTGTGATATATTACAGCATACACAATGATGTACTGCCATAGTTCTGTTATAGCACTACGAAGGCATCCATCCTCGTCATCTGGTGTATGTTGATCCGAAAAAAGCATTTACGTCAGTGACAGCTCATCAGACGTGTCAGAGCGCGGCCGAGATGTGCGATAACATGCTGAACTAATTTCCTGTCAATTAGTGATTTCAGTCGGACCCCTCCTTCTTTCTGTTTGACTGTTTTTCAAAGTTGTCATAGTCGTCATAGACAGAGTCCTGAAATGAAAACAATAAAAGCAATACTTCTCCAGTACTATAAAGCCAGTATATCAGTGATACTGTAACTTCTTATTCAAGTCTGTTTTGCTTTGTAATCCGTGTCTTGATGTCGAAGGTAAAACGAGATGTCGTTTAAGTACGTTAACCAAAAGTGCGCTTGGTGACAGGTTGACAGACTTTGGGTCAGATTTTGTCTTGATTAGATGTCATTTAATACCCTTCAACCTGTTATTAAGTGCATGTCTATAGCTGCTGATTTAACAACTGCTCTGACTGACTCTGAGTCACTGTTCATCAGTCTCGTGAGGACGCACAAAATCTATTTTCTCTTTCGCTGGACCTACATTTGCTTTGTCAGATATTGATTGGTTATGTCATTTAGGCATCTCCTCTCATCATTTAAGACTGCCAAGGTGTTTGTTTTCACAGCGTCTTCACATTGAAATGCACGATGACACTTGCAGCTTCATTTACTCAGGACTGTTTTGTCTTTGTATCCTTTCCCCTGCGCGTCAGCCTTTTCTTAAAACATCTGGTAATGAATTGCCAATTTGCAGTCAATCCGTTTACACAAAATCAGGTAAGAATGAATTATTGCGTTAGTCCAACTTAAACCTGACTTTTAAAATATATAGAGCATAAAGGGCAACGTGGACCTTTGATGTTATATGATAGCTATGACAGATATATATTAGAAAAGTGAACCTGTCCCTAAGTCAGATGGGATTAGCACCAGCACGCGCCCCACAACCCCCATGTGGAGGATAAAGGGGTAGAAGATGAGTGAGTGAGTGTTAGAAAAGTGATCATGTAATCCCCCGGTTCATAACCTGTGTGTGTGTGTGTGTGTGTTACTTTCCTGAATAAACAGTAACGTGATGCCACAGTGTTTCTTACTTTGTGGAACCAAGATACCAAGGTCCGACTAACATACCTGGGAGTCATATTAATACTGTGTGTATACATACAGTCTTACAGACACTCTACCACCCCCTCAGCTTGGACCCAGAAATAATAACAGAAGCCAGAACACAACAGGGATAAACACATGGCGAGATTCAGGTGGGACTGAGAGGGAGACCGATTTAAATAACTGAATATTTAGTTCATGAACGGTTGGAAGCCTTGGAATGACGCTAAACCAGAAATCTCCTAATACTAACAAGCTGAAAGGGGGCTTGTTGCCCTCTAGTGTAGTGGAGGCAGACACACTTCAATCAATAGATTCATCACTTGTGTTTTGTATACTGGGACAAGGACTGTAGTCCCACGAAACAGTGTAACAGGTAGTCTGACTTAATTAATTGCACTGAAATGTTCTGAGTGACGGCTTTAGGAGAATATACAAGACTTCAGATCAATGCCCAGCTGTGTAGACACGGTAACACTGGCTTTTGTAGTTGAATAAAATAGATGGTGAAATTTAACAGCCTCAGCAAATGTATCCCCATCCTGTGTAAAACTAAATTATGAGCACACAGTGAGCGGCAAATAAAGAGAGCAGGGTCAAGGAACCAATGCGTTGGTTTGATGGAGCCAATCGGTTGCAACTTGCACAAATTGAATGCTTGTTTTTCCGTAAAGCCCAAGACTGCTTAATCAATGTTTGTGTAACCCGCATGACATTTAGTCAAGCAGAACAATGAAAGTGTGTCCTAATGAACTTTTAGAAATTACCTTGTGGTGGTGCTCTCAGGGGCTGGATGGGACAACATTTAAACATCCACAAGACTGCAGTTTATAACACATGAAGAGCTTCTCTGCTCCCGCTCCCTTTCTTAAGCATGTCGGGGAACTATGGTGGTCTTCAAATGCCAGAAAGGACGTCGTCCTTCTACATTCACTTCGCAGAAACATGGCAGTGCAAGATGAAAAGCAAAAACCTTGCCTGAAGTACATGTAAGAGGCTTATTCTAAAGTGATTAAAACTTGTACAAACATACTTATTGGTATTATGTTCATTTCAATAATTAGCCACCTTTGACTATATTCAAACATTGAATGTAGTTAAGAAGGGTCGTGAATATTATGTTTTAATAATATTTCACCGCGAGGGAAACCACTGAGGCCGAGACATGTGACACTTTAATGAGAACATGAGATTTATTGCCGCAGTAGCTTTCAGAGAGTGTGCGCTGACTCATTTATTCCCATGGGACACCTGAAACCTCTTTGATGTAAGCCTCCAACTTTTTAAGTCCTTAACTATATGGGCACTTTCACAATACAGAGAAGGGGTTTATCTGTCAGGGGGTGCATCAGCAGTGATTTGTTGATTATTTGATTTTCATCCCAGGGAGTATATGGCTGCTTAAATAAATGTCTCTAAAGCACTTGAGTACGGAGGCAACCTGATGGTAGAGCTGTGGTATAATCTTTAAGATGAGAGGGAACTTGTATTTCTGAGCCACTAAACACTCATTTAAATGTGTTCTATTTGCCTGCATATAGGACATTCTTTGGAAATGTAAAAAAAAAAATGTGAACAGGATAATCTTTTTGATTCTGGATCATCTGATGAAGTTGTTTTCCTAGAAGGATTCCACTAATTAATGCATCTTTTTATCCACCTGCCAGAGGTTCCTGAAGTTTTATACTCGGGGTCTTCTTCAGATCCTCTGCTGTGTCACAGATGAAAGCCTAGTGGCACACCATTCTTAATCCTCAAGCTTAGCAGCAGCATTTGATTTAACAGTGAGGAAGTCAATTTTAAATCTGTGCAGGTCCAATAAAAAAGAAGAAGAAGCTCCCCCCCCCCCCCCCCCCCCACACACTCCTATTAAAATTACCTGTCTTGAGTGTTAACTTTAAACATAGTATTTTGAGCATTTCAATACAGATAACAGATGTTGCCTCTCCACCTTCTGTAAATCAACTGTGTCATGTCTATAGTAAAAGGTCTACTTTGCCGTTAATAACAGTTATGTTATTAATGAGTTACAATAAGAGCAGATGTTCCTCTGTCTTCTGTGCTACTCATGAGACCAGCTTGGAAAAATACATTCACTACAATGGCTAAAAATAATGCAGCAATGGCACTGACCCTGCTGCTCTCATTAAACTGATGTAAACACTATTTGAATTCCACTTTTTAATTCACTGTTTCACAGCACTGCCCTCGACTGTCTCCAAGTATTCTGAGCATCGACACGTCTGACACGCTTAAGTCTGTGTTTGTTAGGTCAGACGCTAACGTGTCACATCTGAGCATAAACTAAGTACACCCAAAACATAACATTAAACAGAGACCATAAAAGCATGCGCTGCAGCACGGCTGCAATGTTAATCCCCGAAACATAAAATGTACATTCATAATACAAAAACAAACCAAAAAAGGCTTTACCACCATCTTCAGGCAACTAAATGGCCCACACATATTGTTCCACCTATTATTTTCCCCCTATGCTGTGTCCCCAGGACACAATAACAAGACCATTTCTTTACAACCACTGATGCTCGCCCTACCTCTATGGCTCAAGTGTTTAATATCAAAGACAAAACAAACCCGCTAATCATATTAATAAACAGTGCACCACCAATGAAGTGAACAATGTTATTGCAGGTTAATGAATTGTTCATTTACATAGTATAATGCTTTTAATGGTTGTAATATAATTATTTTGTTTCCAAATTTCAGTTTTTTTAATATTTTAATTAGATTTCAATATTAACATCACTTCATTTATTTCTTTCCACACCCTGTGGCCGGTCGCGTTTTCCAATTTCAGCAGAATTAAAACTGCCAAACATCACAAACAAGGCCAAAATCATTTTAGGCCCTTTTAAAATACAGTTTGTGGCTTCAAATTAAAGTAAATATTATGTGTCTATATACATGTAATACAGCTCTATAAACTAACCTTTTCTCTTATTTTATAATATAGTGTGGAATTATTCATAAATAGCCAGATAACTAGCTTGTAGAGCTTTGTTTTCTTAGGTTCAATATTAGCAGAAGCTTCTTGGTGGTTAATTTAAAGCTAGATTAAGTAGCTTGCAGTTAATGAGGTTGACATAATAGGCTGTGGATGAAGAAATCAATGCCATGAGGAAAGATACAATATTAAGTTTGAAACTCTTAACTATGTATTTCTTCTTTTTACATATTTTACTCTCATCTATCTCATCACCTGAACACACAGACATGTCTCCTCACCTCGCACCACAATGGTTGTGGACTTCTTGGCCGGGTTCCCCACATTGTTGCTGGCCACACAGCTGTAAACACCTGCCTCGTCTGAGGTGATGGCTGGCAGCGTGAGTGTCCCCCCCTTCACCACGCTCCTCTGTGGCAGGCTGTCATTGCTGCTCACCCAGGTGAGTATGGGGGGAGGCTCCCCACCTGTGTTGATGCACACCAGAGATACCGTCTGGCCAGGATTCACCACGATTGGATCCTCCACCAGCAGCTTGATGGATGGGGAGGCTGTGGAGGATGGACAACTTTCACAGTCACAGCATAACTCGGCAGAGAGCGCACATCGCTTCATCTACCTACAGTTGTTAAGGAACCTGAATGCATTTTCGGATAAGGGCTTGAGTGTGCTATGCCCTCTACAGAGAGGCTGTCTCACTCTTACCCGTCTTATTGGTGAGTCTGAAGACAACATTGCGGTCAGGGATCCCACACACGTTTCTGACGGAGGCGATGCAGCTGTAGTTGGCGTAGTCCTGCGGGCGCAGGTTCTTCAGCTTCAAAATCTTCGTTTCCCCCTGCAGCTCAGACCAAACCAACACTGGTATGCAAATGTGTTCAAAAGCATCAACATGATTCAATTCAAGTCATGCAAAAAAAAAAAAAAAAGAAATCTGGGTACTGGCAAGAAAATGACGCAAATTTCAAGATTATTTATGTAAAATCACTATATAAATTAAAATGAATGTGCCACCTTGCTCAATACTGACATGTGTATTACTGTTCACTCAACTGCGTTACAGCATTTTATCACAAAAAACAACTAACCCACAGAACAAGTGTTTGATTCCTGCTGTCAACCATGACCTCCGTCCACAAGGCTGTGATAAGGATGTGATTTTCTGATCGGACACAAGCTGGCCACATGCTAAGGCAGTCCACACAACACGGCAATCTCTTGCATCTTTCAGATCCCTCCACATCCAAGAAGGCTCATGTATAGAAATAATTGTATTAGATTAGCCTTGCAGCCCACGCTTCAGTTCCTCTCTTCCCTCTGCCACCTCCTCTGCTTCAGAGCAGATATGAGGTCTGTGGTATCCAAGCTTTACTTACAGCATGGGGCAGAGCAGAAGAAAAATCTATCAGGGAAAATTGCACGGTGCAGAGGAGGGAGTGGAAATGACAAACACATTAAACCGAACTGGAAAGAGGGAATTGACGCACAAATTGATGGAAATATTGAATGCTAAATCACAGCTTTAGGAGCAAGATGTATGGCTGTCAGTAAAGGGCAAAAATGATTATGGGGGAACGTACGTCATTTAATTGACAGCTTTGTGAATATTGTTTTTTATCATCTGTAGGGTAAAAAAAAAAAAAAAAAAAAGGTAGATAACTTAGGACGTAAAGGTTTTGGTTAAAATGGGGGCTTGGAAAATAAACGTCATAAATGTGATGTGCAGCTCAGCATTTCTGATGAGTGTTATGTCGCTAAGTGGGCTTCAAACAGTTACACCCTCGTGCTCGGAAAAAAAGCAGGCTAAAATAGAACACCAAACAACAAGAAAATCCCCATCAAATCATGCCGACTGCTGTAAAGAGGTGAGGATCTTGTGAGAGCTGAGAAATGGCTCCATTATACCTTTGATAATTGTGCTATTCTGAGGCACTTTGTGGGGAGAATTAAGGAGCAGGAGGTGGAAGAGAAAGACGGCAAAGAGGACAGGGTTGCTGCTACAAAAGAGGCACAGCTCGAAGCTTAATTATGATCCAGATTTTAAAATGCCACGTCTGCATTTCTACAGTATCAGTGGGAGATATAAAAGAAAAAAAAAACATTTCCAGTGAAGCTGAAAAAGGTCATGAAGATGATCTCAATACATAAATCTTGGACTGGCCAAACTCAAATGCTCCTGACATGACTCCACAGAAATGGCCGAGGTCAGTTATGAATGTGTTAATTATCTATGGATGTTTCTGGCTAGTTTAACTGTATCTGTGAATAATGATGTTATTAGCCACTTATAATAGCAAATTACAAGGGATTCAGTCGGGATTTATTTTAGTGTAGGACTCACACATAGCTAAGCTCTGGGTTAAAGTTTCAGACCCGACTTAAGCTCTAATCAAGGACAGGATGAACGTGTGAGGAAAAGAGCAACATGGAGATGGGAGGAGCATCTGATGCGGCCCAGTTGTTGGGCTTTTTTAGTCCCTTTCACTCACTTTATTAGTTCCCTGCCATTTTTCTCAATTTGGCCAAACATCAATTCCACTTCCTCTCTCTCTCTCTCTCTCTCTCTTTCCTTCTCTCTGTTTCCTAAACCTCATTTCTCCCCTCGTATGTCTCTTTCTCCGTCTTTTAGATTCCCACTCTCTCTGATGCCCAATTCCACAATCACATTCAATTCAATCAATTCAAAAACGACAATTGGCTTAATGGTGACAGAACAATCTCCATCAGCTTATTTTTTTGGCTGCCAGGGTCTTTTTTTTTAAACAAAGCCTCCGTGTTTTTAGATTCTGAAGAAAATGCTCAATTGAATTTACTCTCAGGGAAGAGGAACCCAATCTTTCTGCAAATTGTGAAAATGAGCCAGTGAAAAGGCCATTGCTATTCATAGAGATAGATGAGGACAACTTTTATATTCTATTATAATTCTCCCATACATAGCAAGGGGTGATGTTAGAGTTCGAGGTACAACTCACAGTGTTACACACTCAGTTTCTAAAACACGGAGGAAAATGAAGCAGCTGCATCATTTCACGTGATAAATTGTCACCTTTGCAAAAAGATGTGTTGATTAACTAACCAGCTACTGGGACTGACTTATTGCTGTTGTGAGTTGCCGGGGGAATTACTCACTGTCAAAACTGAATGACAAAGGTCATAATTTACATATTCATAGTGTCAGTTTAAAGCCCTATGGTACATATTAAACATGATCCACGTTTAAAATGCACCACATTTTTCATGACTGCTAATAACAGTGAGACGAATGCTATGCAACATGTTTACTTTGTGTTCATTTTTGATTGTAAGAGTGGTTTTACAAGATATTCATGAATGAGAGAATATAATGTTCCGTTTAAATCCAGAGTCCACAATCCAGATCACATGCTATCCCATGGTGCCTGTGCCTTACCTGTGTGAAAAAGGGCTCGTAGATCTCCACGCCTTTGTCCGAGCCCTGTGTCAGGACCTCTCTGCCACGGTGCCAGCTGTAGCGCACGGGCGGGTTGGAGTTGGCGACACAGCGTAGGAACACAGTCCTCTCATAGTAGAACTGCTCCTTTGCTTCGCCTATACTCTGATGCACTGTCACCACCGGGTCATCAAGGTCTGTGGGAGGAGCAGAGGAAAATATCAAATAAACCTTCTAGTATATTATTCAAGACGTTTTAGGCCTAAATATGCTGTTTGCTGAGCTGTAGAAGTGACGATAACATCATCGTTGGGTCATCTATCAATTGCAAAGTCTGTTGTTCAACAGTCCACTAGTTTACATAATCACGTGTCCTTGGGTGAGCGGGAATGATGGATGTGTGATAGAGAAAGTGCTGCATCTAGATGCATTGCATGATTGTGTGAGTGAATGGCAAAATTGTTGTGTCGTGCTCTGTGAGTGGTCATCGAGACTAGAATAGCGCTATTTACCATATAATCTTCCTCGATCCGTGTATGTTGACAAATCTGACACAGGGTCACAGTTCTGATTGCATTATGACAGCTTGTCGTCATGAGCACACACAGGGGTCAGTGAGTTAAAGAAGATGAGAGGCCGACTACTCGAACTCCTTTAGTCAATAGGATACAAGCCAAGTGCACGACTTCCCAGTCAATGAACAACCTACAGAATCAAGTCGTGCTCCACTGTGAGCCTCAAACATGAGTGACTTAGACATATACTGTGCAAAAAATGATGTTTGATGTCCATCACTTCAAAGAATACCATTTGGTTGGCGTGCGCTCTGATTCTGATGCTCTGTGATATGATCATTTGCTACTCTGCTCCTTTCCCAGCAGATCTGATGGAGGTTTTACCCCAACGCTAGACAGTTGGTTATTTGAGAAAGCACTGGTGGTTGATTAAATGGATTCAAAGTTAATCATTTTACCCAGTTATCACATTAAGCCTTGGCAAATGGTGTTCATCCCAGCTGTGGCGTCTTTTAGCATGCTTATACTCGTCTTTTAGATTATGTCCATTTGCACGCTCAAAGGCTGCAAGGAGCTAGCTGTTTCCCTTTCATCTCCAACCCAGATTAAATAACACGAGCAATAAAAGGCAATTTAAGGTTGATGATGAGAGAAATGAACGCCTTATCTCTCAAGCTCAAATCCCCACTGATAGAGGCTGACCTTTAGCATACAATGGACAGTGTTTGAACATATTAAACAGTGAGTTACAGTAGACTTTTCATACATCATCGTTTTCTTTTTTGTGAACCTTACACAGAGCATCATTTTAAGAAACGACTTCATCCACACAAAACCCCCCAAAACGGCTCTAAATGCTGTAGTACATATGCCAGGCCTGTATGTGGCGCTGTCACACTGCTACAGAAACACACCAAAAACGGAAAAGTAGACACTGAGCATGCACATAAAGCATGCACGCAGTGTACAAACCTTTTTTTAAAACCTTTCTCTGAATAAGTAAGTCATTACAACATGGTTTCTCCATCCTGCTCCTGCATGTTTTAGAAGTGCCCTTGCTTAAACACACCTGATTCAAATAAACGGGTCGTTACCAGGCTTCTGCAGTGCTTGCTGATGGGCTGACCATTTGAATCAATCAGGTGTGTTGGAACAAGGAAACATCTACAACATGCAGGGCAGTGGGTGCCCAGGACCACGATTGATAAACCCTGCATTACAATGTATTCAGTCACAGAAACAGAGGCAGAAAGAAGTAGCCAGGAAAGAAAATAAAAGTTATGATAAAGCATATAGACCAAACAAACACCAAACACAAGAAGAGGACAAAGATAGAGACAGCAAATTCAAGCGCAGGAGAGAGGTGGGGCGAAGACATCATTGTTCATGTGGATAAAAAGCCGATACAATACAGAACTTGAGCAGATTTTCCTGACCTTGTTTTCGTGTGTATGGCCCTGTAATTTATCAATGAGTGAGCAACATGCTGGGTGATTGAATGATTGAGAGAGCGTGTGTGTGAGTATGTGAGTGAAAACAGCTTACAGTAAATGAATATCCAAATCCATAATGATTATAAGCCTCCAGAGAAACACTACACATGTCTGTGCTGTTATTAATGGACAAATTCATCACTTTTAATTCCGGTAGCTGCCCACCTCTGGATTTGCTAAGGATCAGGTCCTAATCAAGGTGCCTATGGGTCATAGAGCACCACATCCAGTCTTGACGCACTGGCGAGAGAATGCTGATTCCTAGGTTTCATTAAAGACATGTTCTGCCCTACAGCTCCTTAATCAAAATCTAGCAGCGGTCAATACTTCATCCAGGATCCATTACAGTGTCTCAGGTAAGAGCAATTACCTTTGGGGTGGGGGTGGTGGGGAAAGACAGCGGAGAGGGTGACAACGCTTTGGAAAAGACGGAGCGATTGCGGGGCCAGAGGAGCAGCTTCCTCGAAATAAATACACTAATTCATTATGGAAAGGAGAACTGTACGAATCCTACATGTTATCTCTGACATGTCCCAGCTTCCATCTCGTGTTTCCTGCATCAGTTTACGAAGTGTGGCAGAAATGGAGTGATTTATTGACAACCCTATCTACAGTGGAATACCCTTCTTAGAGAGCTGGACAATGTGTGTGTATCTGTATGTTTGTGTATGTGGTAAGGAGTGGTTGGAACTATAAATAGGGCCAAAATGATATGCAGACAGGACATGGATGCAAGGAGCGCAAAGTGATAAATATGGAAATATGGAAATGTACGCACTAGATTAAAATTTGATGAATTTCAAACAAAATTCATCCTCCGCCATCAGTCTTTCTCCTGTAAGGATTTTTTTGGTGTGTGTGTGTGTGTGTGTGTGAGTGTGTGTCACCCTTGTGCAATTAGCTTCCGAAGTCATGCTTCACTGATTGTGAAGCTTAAATCCCTGAGCCCAGAGGAAAACCGTGGTGTACAGGCTGCCTGCGCCAGAGTTGTTAGGGTTTGTAATTGCAGGTTTATGGGTTCACAGGCCGATAAATCTGCCCATGTACAGCTAAACGCTCCAGTGAGCTAACCTTAGTATCACTCCTGTTCACTCACGGCAAGTATATTAAGACAACACGACACACGAATGTGGAAACACTAGACACATTTCATTTGTGTGTGTGTGAGGAAACCGATAATATTCAGCTTTATCCTTACAGATGCTGATGTTTCTGTTTGAATGGCTGAATGCTGATTTGTACTTTAGAGGACTATCAAAACATTTGTGGGACAAATAGGCACAAGAGCGAGTGATTTGCATGAAAGAGAAGACGGAGACTAAGGAAGGTGCTTCATTTTGACATCAAACCTGAGCTTCCTCCTTTCATGTCCTCCAATACTGCATAAAAACTCTCATTACCTGACTCGACTTCCACAAACCGAGCCACCCACCCTCATGAGCATGCACAAGACAGTAGCATCTTATACATATACACATTTTCTGGGGGCTGTCTCTTGGGCGTTACTCTGGAAATGTGTTTTTCCTTTTTTTTTTTTACCTTGACTTTGATGTCATCCACTCTTTCCATCACCTGGGTGGAGACGACCTACTGGGCTCCCACACTGTCAGCCATGAGTGACAGAGTCCTACGATTCATTTCACTTAATCACTATCTCAGCTTGAATACCAGTGGGAGCAGCTGATCTGAATGACATTTGTGCAACGCCTTTCATCAGCAATCAGCTCCGTGATGGCAAAAAATATGTAATTTGCTTTTATTTTGTGTCAAGAGACGGCACGAGGGAAAGACAGAGGGGGGTCAGAGGCAGAGAGACAGACAATAGGACAAAGGAAGAGGGTTGAGAGCATAAAAACTTTTTAATTGCTGCTATACAGATGCAGGGTTAATGAGGTGATGACACTGTCTCCTATGCTCATTCCAAATATGGGTGACTCGCTCTCTTTGTGGAGACTCTTTTTTTTTTTTGCAGAAATATGGTCATGAGGCAATAGCGATTAAAGACGTTATGACTTGGCAGTCTGCCCTGTGAAGGACCTCACCTTCAAGTCCCTTTTTTAGAAGACGGAGTCTAAAAGCAAATCATAAAAAGCGGAGACATCTCCACATAAATACCAAGCAATAAGAGGTGAACTTGTGTATGCTGTATTCTGACTCATTTGGGCATTAATGTGCTTTTGAAAATATCTCCAGCCAGATTAAATGCCCATCAAAGGTGACTGAGTGATTCTTTTTTAAAAAATACCACTGGTACATCAGATTGATATAAATGTGAGAAAATATTATTCAGAATATTAGATTCCTGCTAAAGTACAACATCTGATAGTGTGAAACACATCAATCAAGACGCCGGAAGTGAAAACCTTTTACATATAGCGAGTTATTTCAGTCTGTGTAATGATGCACTTAAACGCATCTCACATATTTGGGTCAAAATGTTAGTAAGCTAGACTGGCAATGTACTGTGTTACATCTCTCTGATGGGATGTGTGAACACAGCATGTAATTTACTGTCATATCATTAACTTTCTCTCCATCTCTCAAGCCGTTAGCAACAGTGACCTCTATCTCGTGGCTGCACTCCTCCATAACTAGCTCCTGCTAGCTGTATCTATTCGCTGTCAGCTGTTGCCTCTACTAAGGCTTGATAATGGTGGTGGATGGATGTGGGTGAGGGCGCAATGCATCTATTTCTGCAGTAAGTTCATGGTGACAATGGTGTCTGTGTAACAGAGATATCTCAGTGATTTGAAAATCACTTCTCTCCGAGATGTGCACTGCCATTTTCAACATTGTCGTGGGGACAAGAGAAGGACATTCAGTCACTGTCTGGCTGTGAAAGACCCGTTTATATATATATACACATACATATATATATATATATGTATATATATATATATATATATATATATATACATACACATACATACATACATACACATATATATATATATATATATATATATATATATATATATATATATATATATATATGTATATATATACTACCAGTCACTGTTTAAGAGTATATATGTATATATATATATATATATATATACTCTTAACAGATCATCTTACATGTATATATATATATATATATATATATATATATATATACATATATATACTCTTAAACAGTGACTGGACACATCAAATTCTACAAGATCATCTCACTACATAATTAAAAGGGTAATGTGTACACGGTTGGTGACCCAGCATTGATGGATAGATTATGCCTCTAATGATATCACGACTGATTAGCAGTGGTGATTACTCTAAGACAGCAAGGGAAGCTCGGCTTCCTCTAAAATGTTGTCAAATATGTACTGCGTTGTATTTAGATTTCAATACTAAACGTGCACTAGAACGTGTCAGTAGTTCGCTGTTTATCACGGATCGTCTTACATGATCATATTCCTGTAGCAGCCGCCGTATTAACACCACTTTAAACTCAGCTTCAACTGTTCTCTATGGGATGACACAGAATAGGTTTTTTCACTGCGGTGAGCTTAATGGTGATTGGACAAATGCGGCAAAAACGGCACTTCCAGGGAAGCTCAGCTTCTCTCGAAGTCAGTGGTGCAGTGGGGGGCACGGACGCTGTGCTCCTGCATGATGATTGAAGGAATTGTCTGAAAGCCGGAACCAGTTTTTGAATGACAGCGTTGCAGAAACATATACGACAATGGAGTGTGTTCTGCCTCAGTCCTGTGTGGATTTTGCGAGGGAAGTCTGTATACAAATAGCTGGTTGTTGTGTGTTATTTGCTCGGCGATATAGCCCATTTTTCGTTTGTACATATGCACTGTAAATAAAAACACTATTATAGCATTTCAGTTTTAAATAATGATCACGTTTCCTTGTTCTAGTTGTTCGTTTTCAGAATTTATGTATAAATAACTAGGCCTCAAATGAGATTCCCCTGTTTCAAAGACCAGCAACTGCCAGTGCTGATTAGGTATCTCCAAACTGCTGATTACAGTGAGAGCAAGTTAGATCAGCCCTCTGAAGTCACCCCATGTGCCCCGTAAATGTGGTATGTTCACTAACAAGATTACCAAAAGTAACAAGATTAGGGTATTAATTGAAAGCATTTAAAACACCATATAGATATTCTTTTACTTCTAGCCACCGCTTGTTAACAGGGACACTAGCGTCACACCTCTTAACACGACTATCTGACTTAACAGCTAACCCATGCAGTAGGAGAGTGGGAGAACCAGCTGTGTTACATAATCCGTGCATGTGTGTCTGCAAGTGCATGTCTGTGGTCGGCTGTGAGGAAATTGTGGCTGATCCTCACAACTTTAAAGGACTATTTGAGGGTTAAGACTTGGTTTAAGGGTTAGAATTAGGTTAGAGTTAGGGATGTAGTTGTAGGTTAGGTAAGGAGCTAGGGAGTGCATTATGTCTTATGTCTAGTGTGCTCACAAAGAATGCTGGACAGACGTGTTGGTGTGTGTGTGTGTGTGCGCATGTGTCTTGGGTTCAAATCATGACACAGGTCTCCTTGCAGGCATTTGTATTTGAAGTTTGAAATTGAAATGTAATCAGTGGGGCAGTAGCCAGGGGTCAAAACAACAGTTTTAATACACAGTAAAGGGGCAGGCCTTTCGAGATCAAGGGTTTATAAAGACTACACTTCTGTCGCTACCAGGAACACACTAAAATGGGAGGGGGGGGGGGGGGGGTTAAGGTTTGTAAAGGGCAATGCCTGCCATAGCTGCTACTTGGCATGCCTCTGTGGTACTGTGAAACACATGCTGAATTATTCATGAGGCATTTCCACATTCCTGTTTTAACGTGAACTTAAATTTCTGCTTAGGGGAGAGGGAACAAAGCTGCTTCCCTCTCTTTCTCTCCTAAATCCCCTTGACTTGACTTCCCCAGCTTCTTTACACACACACACACACACACACACACACACACACTCTCTCCCTCACATGCCATAGCAGGATATGTAGTGACCATTAAGGTAATGTTAACTAACTCCCTCTCTGAGGCCAAAGTCATCGGGTCTGGTTAAGTGTAATTACTGCCAATTAAACTAGCATTGCAAAATGGAGTGAATGGAGTGTAAGTGAATGATATAGCGCGCTACATTGTTGGCTGCAGCATAGCCTAAATAGACAATGAGGACAATGTCCTTGTCACTGTTGTAGGAGGATGTTCTGATGAACATTAATGTGGATTTGTCCCCTTGAGCTACTGCTGCTAATGTATAAAAAACGGTTTAGATAATTATGCGGTGTGGGTGTAAAAAAGAAAAGCATTTTATGCGTGCGATAAACTACATCTGAATGCATCTCTTCCCTTCAAGTCAATGTGATGCAAATGTATGGTGTTAAACCTCACAGAGTGGATGAGATTCCCCTACAGCCAGATGAAAATCACCCTGCACTCTGACTGCGCCGTTAAACTGTTTCTTTAAGAGCCGGTACAGCTGCGTACAGGAAGCTGCAGCCCACTCAGGACTGCTGCACCTCCATCTTCCACAGTGACAGTGCTCTTCCAATGATGCTGTCCTCTATGGTGGAACACCACATTTCTGTGGGTGTGAGTAGAAGACCAATGAGTGTGTTTGCGTGTGTATGTGTGAGCACAGATGGACAATGTGTGTGATAAATGGAGGGGTAGACATCAGCAGCCTCATAGAGGAGCCTGTAGCCTCTCACTTCCTCCTGCTGATTGAGATGAGGAAATAATGAGGCCTAGTGCCTCTGTTTGTGTGTGTGTGTGTGTGTAAGGGGGTAATGAGTCTCCTCTTCATCCTGTCCCTTAGACTCTGGCGTGTGCCACAGTCCATCTCTTCTCTAATTCATCTCTCTAGAAAACAAGCAGGCCACAGACCAACAACACCACCACACAGAAACCAACCATCGAGTCTAGTGCTGAGGCACCAGTGACATAATGGAGTTTCCAGCCTAATGGTCATATGGAACCCGAGGACGGAAAATTGTTTCTGAATGATGGACTGAAGGCATTTTCTTTGAAAAAACAAACAAACAATTGACTGTACATTTCTACAAATGTGTCATAGCTTAATGTTTCTAATTTTAAAAGCAATGATAGTAACATTAGCTGACCTTAGGGGCTTGAGAGGAATATGATGATAGAAGAACAGTTTGTTGGGTAATCTACGTAGAAAAAACTTCATCTGCATATTTTTGTGTACAAGGCCATTTTGGGTAAACTCCCCTCTTGCATGTGCACTCTTCTGACACAGACCTTTTACGACCTCCAGCTTTACTCCACCAGGCTGTTCTCTCACCAGGTTCCAAGGGTTTAGAAGGGATAGAAGTTGGGATAGAAAAGTGCAGCTGTTTCAACACCAGCTTTGTTGTTTTCCTGTAATCATTGGCATTTAGATTGGAATGATGTGACTGAGTGTTGGTCTATTTTAGCAAACTGTCAGTGACTGTTAACTCATAATGTGTGGTAATGTTTGCAGAAACCTACATATGAACCATATGTGTTCCAATAAAGTGATTGAGAAATAATTATTCTGTATGGTCATTATATCACTGCTAAAACAACAAATCTAATGCTGGCCTAAGACGCACAGTATACTTCAGATCTAATAAGTAAATGGAACTCCTAGTTAAATACAGGTCAGATTAATAAATAAAAACTGCACTGAATAAAAAGGTAACAGCAACTAAGCAACAGTTAAACTTTTTTACAGCACTGACTTAATGTCTGCTGCACAAGAAAAATATTGTTTAGGCAATATTGCAAACACTGATTATTGCCATAGGACATTTAAAGATTTCTATCGTCGTGAGACTTGAACATTTTATCAAGCTGAGTAAATTCATGAGCAAAGATCAACACTCTTGGACTAAACGTGCTTTCAATAAGTAGCTTTCACAAGAATTCATTCTGAAATATACATAAAGGTACCCAGGCAAATTCTGTGATGAGTGAGCTAAAATACAGAGAGCTAAAACCACGCTCAGGATGACAAGTGTGAAGAACCTGATGATCTATAAAATACCATCCAACTAGTACTTCATGGAACTAGTAAGAGAATCTAGGAACTTTCCCCGGAACTTTGTTTCCACTGCAGAAACTAAACTAAATAGAAGTACTGATCTATTAGTTTGGCCCCAAAAAACTTTCAGATAGTTCAGGAACCACTGGTGTAGAGCTTGCAGTCCTACATTTATGATCGATCAGAGCAATCGTGGCATTTCATTTTTAGAAACCTGAAATAAATGGTAAAATTGTCTGTATTTATATCGTGATTTTCTAGTCTTGATGAAAACTCAAAGCCACACTATGGTTTTGCCATTCACCCATTCACACACATACACTAAAATGCAAACAGCTCATGAATGTGCAGCACATTTTTTCTATCACACACCTTTCATACCCATTCACACTCTGCCGGCACACCCGGTAAAAGTCTTGCCCAAGGACACATCAGCACCACTAAGCTACCGTCGAAAAATGAACTCGCTGCACTGAACATACCTGGTTGTGCTTCCATGTTTTGTTTGAGCTGACCTATTCCCACGACAGTGTTTAGATTCTCTTCACATTAAACATCCAATAGTTCACCTAATTGTTTTTAATTCGCTTTGTTACCAGAGCTCGTCTCTTTACAGCAGCATGACATGAATCTCCAGTGTGGCATCCTTACGTTTAATTTGTCCCAACACAGTTTAATAGTGGTCCAGTCCTATACATAACAGTTTTAATTATAGTCATGACATAGCTGTTAACAGTAGTGATGCCACTCTATCTCTATCTCTATCTCTCACACACACAGTGACACTTTGGCTCATCAAAACATCCATATAGTTTTTTTTTTTACATCTAAAAAACAGACAGAATTCGACATAAACTCTCACTTTCACTGTGATGTAGGTGCAGGGCCTCAGCAGACAGAGCAACCACACTGCTCACTACTACAGAATTAATAATGTTATACATAAATAATGTTGTAGAATATTTTGAGCTGAATATATTAATTCATCCTGTGGTAGTCTGTTACATTACTGCCATCTGATGGACTGGAGGGGAACTGCTTGTTGTTGCCAGGGGTTACCCATATCATCGCTCTAACTTGGCAAGTTACTAGTTACAAGTTACTAGTCAAGTCAAGTCAACTTTATTTCTAGAGCACATTTAAAAACAACCAAGGTTGACCAAAGTGCTTCACAGATTTAAAGGCACAGCAACATAAAAGGTAAAAAAAGAAATAGTAAAATGGTAAATAGTGACATAGAATAGTAATATAGTAGTATTATCAAAGATGTAAAAATGGGTGTGAGTAAAATCATCTTCATCATTCAGTCATGTTGGCCTTGGACAAGAAAAAGGTTCCCTACCCCTAAATGAAAAATGACAATACTGGCAAAAAGAAGATAAACAGCTCCGCAGTATGTGGCCTTTCCTAACCCAGAGAGAAAGTCTTGAAAAACAAAAAGGAGACAATAATTCAATTCCACAAGCCACAATCACATTAGCATACGCAGCACAATCACACACTGTAGCATGTTTAAAGCTCCTGATGAGGAGAAAAACAGAGGAAGGAGATGAGGTTGACTTTGCTACTCTGATTAAGGGCCCCTCCTTACAACAAGTCCTTGAAAGAATTATGTGCAGTCGTGAACTGGCTTTACCTCCATTAACCACACCAGCAAACATTTACATAATGTACACATAATGTGCTGATTCATTCTATCCTGATTCAAACAAGGCTCAGATAACTCACACTGGCTGTATCACACCATTCATCACACCAGGTCATTTACATCCAAAAGCACTTAAGCGCCACTGCACATATATCTTTGTCTACATACATTATGGGATCTTTTTTGAAAGATCGTATAATGCATCACCTGGTATCATATATAAGATCACATCATGAAGTTAAGATGGCATTTCTGGCATATACATATTTTCCAGTATGGAAACTGATAATGGAGACAGAGCTCATGATACTGCATGTGCTATGTGATTGAAATGGATGGAATAAGATATGTGATATATCGCACTCCCTCGTGGTGTCTTTTTTATTATTATTTTTTCTCAGTTATGTGTCTTTAAGCATTGTAAAGAAAGAAAAATGAGTTTGAGAGGTGGTGCATTTGTATTGTCTGTGCAGGAATAAAAGCAGGGTGGTTTTATTTCTCCAATATAAGCTCAAACATTCAGCATCACCCAAATAACTTGCTCACTACATTAAGTAGAGCCTAAGCCATACTTCAAAGGCCACAGTTATCATTAGCTAATTGCATTAGGTTGTGGGAATGCAAGATATGTAAAAGAAGGCCTATTTTATACACAGTAAACACAAGTGTGCAGACTATGAGGTGTTATCCTAACATCAGCAATCCCAGGAGTGCTTACAGAAAACTTTATGTTGGCCAGAAACACTGGTCAGTCCTAATCCAAACAACCTTTAACTTCATAACATGAAAAAGACAACTAGAATATAAAAAAAATACAGAGAGGCATGTAAGATAATAGTCTCAATTTTTCCCTATCATACACTCACACACTGTATTAAAATACCAGTAGTAGGCTACACAACCACAACACAATAACAACTTTAAGTACTGAAATCAAGATTTAAAATAGCGGGAAATCAAGAATTAGCAGTGATTCTTCCACTGGCATCATTGTTACCAGCATGAGATGACAAAAAGCTGTTTGACTGGGAACATGTAGATGTAGAGTGTTATCCGGGATGTATCGACTCACTGCATAGACACAGGGTAAGCAACGGATTCACTGAAGGATCGCCTGTTCTTATATCCAAGTGGACAATATATAAAAGCCCTACAGTAAATGACCAGCAGACGGTCCATCCATTTAACTTGACATCTTTATCCAATCTGAGTCATAACTCAACCTATTGAACCTGCCTCTGGCATCTGCTTCATCTAACGAAACCCACTTATCGATAGACTCCCCTGGGATTACATCCCACACACTGCCCTCTCCATATAACCAAATTTATCACCAAGTTACCTTAAAAGAGCCCCTCCAGAGTATAAAGATGTAAGCAGTGTGCAAACACAAGTAATGAAAGCAGTTAAAAGGGAAGTGCAAGCGCCTCAATCAAAACTCACACATTTACTCAGGCACATCACAGCAGGGCGGCACAGATTTTTACACCTGATGAGATACTGACCAACTAGATACTGCCGAACCTGCACGGCTGCTAAACAAACACCATCAGCTGCCGTTTGTTCTCTGAGCTCCTTCATGAACTCCATTGATGGAAGGCAAACATTAAGCGCACACACACTTCCCAAAGTCGCCCTCGCGCTGTAATGCTGCTGCCCAGCATTGCTCAGCTGAGAAGGTGAATGCCAAGACAAGTTAAGCCTTTGACACGTGTGTGTGTGTGTGTGTGTGTGTGTGTGGGCCTCAGTGGTGGAGAGCGTGTCCGTGCTTGAGGCAGCATCTATTTTTGCCTCGGCTCACACGCTTGAGCACACAAAGACGTGGACACACATTCACATGTCTCAAATGTAGATGAACACCGCTGCTGCCAAAAATGGATTCCGACTCCGACTCCAGTCCATGCGCTGACAAACAAATGCTAACACACAGTGTCCTCATTAAAATTGTCTCGTGCGCACCAGCAGTGTGGATTGAGGGCTGTTAAAGTCCTGCCCCCCCCCCCCCCCACAGATAACACAGAAAAAGCTGGCTATTGTCTTACTGTAATCATCCTTTTGAAAGACGGATACATTAGAGACACCATGTAAGAAAGCTACAGAAAGGTTTTCTAGGGTTGTTTCTCACAATGTGGGCACTGTCATCTGTCCAACTCAAACATATGGACAAATGGGAAGGAAAAAAAAAATTACTTTCGTGTCAAACCAGGAGAACATGCATTTTCTTTCTCTGCACTGTATCTCTGTATAAATGTGTTGAAACTGTTTTAAAGTGAGTTTCAAAGTGGTCCATTATCGCAGTATGTACAGCCACTGCTGACATGGACTGAGTGGATTTAAGGCATAGCAATTTGTTTCCCATTTTCCCCTCAGGTGAAGTCATTCTGTTTCACTCTATATCAGTTAATTTGCCAACCTGTATATCTGGGCACTGGTAATTGACTTGAAGTGAGTGGTATTGTTTATCAGTAAAATGTGTGGAGAGCAACTATTATTGCACTGTTACTTTCTGTGTTGATTAGCGTGAATGTTATTTGCCAAATAGAATGATTTGAAGGAACTGATAGATTAGTTCAGAAAACCTCAGAAATGTGTTCATCACAGGTTTCCAGGGAAGGGTTTTTTACATTTTTAGTTTTAGTTTCCTGGCAGTCTAAAGCATATAAAAGATAGAAAAGCTTATAACGTTTGAGCAATGCAATGTTTTGGGCAGGATGTGAACAACAATTAGCAGATTTCGCTCTTATCTCATCCAATTGTACCTTTAAATTACTTGGCTATTTTTTGGCAGGACAGGATTTTCAGTTTCTGTTAATGAACTAATATCAAAACAACATTAGATACCTTACCTAACATTACCTATGTACTAAGAATTCAGACATATTGTGCCAATAATCGTGCTGCAATGATCAAGTCCTCTAAGATCGACAACACTAATTATAAAAATGTGTTGATAGAACTTGTGATGTTCAGGCAGACACTAAACAGGGAGGACACAGGTGTGCAGAGATGGAGAGCTTGGCAGGATTAATTATCAACTAATCAAAAAAAAAAATCAACAGATTTGTCGACGACCAAGATAATCTTTAGCTGCAGCCCGAGCCAGCAGCGATCAAGGAACTCTCCGTGCCTGCAATAACCTGCCTCTGCAGAGCACTTAAGGCCTCCGCCATCAGTCACTTAGTGAAACATTAGATGCTGCAAAATGAAACTGAAAATGAAATAAAAACACTGAAAAAGGTTGTGTGCATTTTAAGACTGAAATCGATCAGTGTGGGACTAGAGCGGGCTCTTTAATAACTTTGCCGAGGATATTCCCCACGGAGCAGACTGTGGACAAACACAACTGAGGTGTCAGCAGGTATAAAATGTGCTTAGATGGACTTCTGAGCTTTGTAAATACGTTGCCTCTGAGCTGGCTCCACTGCTAATATGAGCTCCTCTGGACTGCTGCGGTCAGTTATTACCATTAATTATCCTCCCTCTTCGTCTGCTGCTCATAGACAACTCTGAAAACAGCAAACTTTCACACTGTGTCAGTCTGTCTGTCTGTCTGACGGTTTATGTCTACCTTCTTTTCAACTTAATTTTATTCCATTACATTCAAACTCAGTCAAGCAGACAGAGAATGGCTCTATAGTTTCCTTTCAGAAAACCCACTTTGATATAATACAGTTGCTTATATAACTAGACATTTAAAAAATATATATCAATTGAAGGAATACTTCACAGATTTGCATTCAGCTTTGTATTACTGGAATAGGGGTAGTATTTTTGACAAATTGTGCTTGCGTCCTCAGTTTCCCCTGAGTCGAGAAATATCTTCATACTTATCTTTCTTACGTTCCCACCAGTGACACTTGGTCCTGTTAGCGGACACTGTTTACATTCTGGGAATGAGGTCCCGCCCCCCCTACGAGTGGGTCTAAAAAGTGTGGAATTAGCGTTGCAGTTTCAAGCCTAGGACCAAGGCTCGGACCAAGTGTCACTGGTGGGCACGTAACAAAAATAAGAACGAAGATATTTCTTAACTCAGGGGAAACTGAGGTTTGGAAGCACAATTTTTTCAAAAATGCAAATCGGTGAAGTATTCCTTTAATTTTTTGGAAGCAGAAGCAAATAAAAAGCATGTATTGCCCATGGCCAAGTGGAAGGGAATTAGGCTTGTAACTGGAGGGTCGCCAGTTCAAATCCTGGAACAAGTCAAGGGCTGGGCTGCCCCTGAGCAAGGTGCACAACCACCATTATCTCCCACGGTGCAGATAAGTGCTGCCCACTGCTCATGCGCCCGGTTTGTGTGTTGACTGTTGTGGAAAAAAGGATAGGTCAAATGCAATATTACTTATTTGAATGTGTGTGTGTGTGTGCAAATAAAACTAATACTAATTCCATCCTTTTGCAGTAATGGTGCAGTCCAGAACAAGACCAGAGAGAGAGAGACAGCAGCTAACGCTATTCAAGGTGTTGTTGTTGTGAGGTCCAGCTCCAAAACACCAGTTTTTACTAATTAAAAAAAAAAAATAAAAATGTAGCTGCAGACCACTAAAAATAGCAGGTACTGCAGCAGCCCATCAATTAAATTCCCCCACAGGGGACAGCTGTAATGCTGCTCAGGAGGAATGATGTGCTTTTGCTGGATGTGCAACATAACACAGTGCCAGCTAATGAGGTACACACAGACAGTGTAGCAAGGCCAGATGCAAGGACGTCATCAGGATAACAATTTGATATGAGACTGTGCTTTACATACATTCTGATTTACTCCAAGCAATTGAAGTTTCTTTTTCTTTCTTTCGGCTTCTAATATTCCTCCTTTGATCATGTTGACAGATTGGACTGGTATCTCGATGTAATGACTAGAATACTGTTATTATCATGTTATTTGAAGATTTTATATCGTATTTACCAGTGTGTACAGTATACTTTCATTTCATATATACTGTATTTGCAAAGCAGCGTAATAAGCATTGTAATATATAGCATCTGAGGCACAGCTTTATGTTAGTTCCTTCTTTTATTCTCTTGCCTTCATGACAACAATGTTGATGAAGTCTCTGTGACGCTATGCAGAAATGCAATTACAGCGGATTGTGCAATTCATACCGATGTGGTTTTACTGACACGTAATTTGAATCTCATCTTGAAAGGCGTTTGACCTCAAAATGCCAGAGATGATGCTCGCTGAGAAGCCACACTCTGCGGTTATCCTCAGCTTCCGTCTCCAGCGGGCTATCTGGCTACATTTCATTCACATTACACTCCTTCAGCTCTTTAGTACAGCCAAGGCAAAATGGTGCACAGACGGAGCGAGGCTGTGAGTGTCAGCTGCTGAGAAGCATTCAGCCCCTGCGCGGCTGCTGCTTCACTCAGGCCATCCAAAAGCTTTTGAAACAAGTTTCAATTCCACAACCTCTGCACACGTCCGGACAAATAAACAGGTACAAGGATGTGGCTCACACACACCGAGGGGCACATATAAGCGAGGAGGGGCGGAGGAGAGGCTTTTGTACTTTACAGCGTGGCATAAAAAAAGTTTTACGGCGACATTGAGGGAGTCAGGACTAAAGCTGTCGTGAAAATTAAGACGGCGGCTTAGAGTTTAAAGTCAGCAAACACTGAAACAAACAGGATTTTTAATGGATCTCGTGAGAATTTATGAAATTGAAACCGACTATAAAAGACTACAGATAAATAAATAATCTGCTCCGAGTGCAGCTGATGATGATGATCTACAAATAAACTCTGAACTTGACTGCGTGCACAAATAAGAGGTGTGGGCCAGTGCTTGGTAGAAGGTCAGAGTTGTGATGAAAGGGAAGCGACTCCTCCGTCCGACCGTTCTTAGATTCCACGCGAGGAGAAATAGGACAAATGGATCCAAATCAATAAACGCGATGACACTAAATCACCATTTTCTCGGATGGATGCTAATGAATGTTCTGTGGCTGTCATGCAGATACTTTAAAAACAGAGACGTCGCACTTTGAGCAGATGGCTGTCAGGATCATAAAAGCTTTTGAGCTTAAATAACATTCTCGGGAGATTGTCGGGGTCTCCTGAGAAGCACACTCTCCAAATAACTACATTTCCATTTATTGCAGAGAATGGAACGTTTCTATATTGATTCAGATTTTATTTTTTTTACGCTGATCGGCAATAATCATGTGTGCTACAGGTGTCGCTGTTCAACGTCTCTAACAAAATGATTCAAATCTAATACAATTTTGGACACTGATATAAGAATATTGCAGGATTTCATTTTGTGAAATATGGGCCTTATTATGGTATGTTACTATTTACTCGAGTAAGACTGACTTTTTTTGCTGTGGGTAAAAAAAAACTGCACACTTAGAAACTGACAGTGAAAAATTACTATTTCAAATCTTCAAGTATTTTTATCTTAAAAAAAGACAGAGAAAATATTCCAAATCCAAACAGGTATGTAATTTTGATTTGTGCAGGTTTGATTCCTCTGAGATAATATTTATTCTGGGGGGAGGGGCATAAGTACACATTTTAAGCTTTAGTTTCACATCTTACATATAGCTGCTTTAACATATGGAATTAATTACTGGCCGCAATGATGCTCATAATTTTAATTCATTTCTTACTTACACAATCTTAATGACTTTATATCCCCTGAATGACGGCCATTAAACTTCTAATGATTTGCAAATGACTTACAGTAGACGTCCACCCTGATGGACTTGATGGCCGGCGAGCCAAGGCCGTTCTCAGCCTTGCAGTAATAGCGACCTCCCTGGGTCCTCAGGATCTTTGCGATGTGCAATGTTTCATTGAACACGCTGGAGTCCTGGAAGCGATCCGACACGCTGCCGGCTGTCTTGGTCCATCGGATCTGGGGAAAACAAAAGGCACAAGCAATAAATTCCTTCCTAGTGTAATTTCACTTGTTTCAGTGTTCCAGTGCTCAGGTAATGGACTGAGGCATCAAACATAGCTTTCACCTGGAAGCGGAGGGCTTGGAAACGAGGGAAGGGGGTTCAGGGTGTGGAGGAAGTCGTGCAGTCACATGTGTGATTGAACACTTTAGTGAGCCACAGTGTTTACAAGGATTTAATACAGCGGGTCTACTTTTCAGTCTTACTTTTGTGAAACATAACAGCCCAAAAAAATCTTCAGGTCGTCCCTTCCACACAACGCTGACCTCAGTAGTGGCTTTCTCAGCAAGAGTACCCTCCACTAACTGATGAGACCTAGTTAGCCTATGGCATTGAGGTGCCATGAAAGGTGAAATAGTGCTACTCTCCAACATGAGGTTGTAATTGACTCTCTATCATCTCCCTCTCCAGTTCTCATTAAAGCGTACAGCATGACCAGGTACTGTGACAATTCTGGCCTGAGGGGCCACAGAGCCTCAACCATGGAGCATTCCATCCCTCATCCTAAGTAAGCTGCGGATGGACTGGCTTTGCCTGCACAGCCTCACATATCGCCGTCTAGGCAGCAATGGCTATGAATTAGAATCCAATATCTCCACACTGTATGGTGATACCATCATCTTGGATCCTGATAACATCCCATTTCACAGCGATAGCATCAGATGGAACAGGGATATCGCTGCACGCAGAGATGAGGATTGGGTGCTATCTTGGGAGATTGCTGCTGCGCTGCTCTAGCTGTGGGGTTTTAACCATGACGACTCCAGCTCGAGGTTATGACAGCTTGAAGTTTGGTCGTGTTCCAAATAGACAGCTTTGCCTGCTGAGCCTCACAATGGAAATGAAAGGGCAGGTGGCCAAAACCTGCTAATGGTGGCCCCATTGCACAGGATTTTTGCGGAGCTTTAGGGATAGAGGGTGACAAGGAGAGGAATTCATGTGCAGTCAAAGTCAAACTCCAGGGTTTCATATTCTCTCTCACTTTAATTGTAACTGTTCAGAGCAGCAGAAATAAATCACTCTAAAACTCCCATTTTTTAGAGACCTCTGTCTCTAAAAAAAAAGACAGCCTGCTATCAGACTGTGCTTAGCTGTCCCATCCCATTATACTAGCTATCAGCGGACAATATTACTGACTATAGCGTACAAAAAAGCTTAACTTTGCCTGCTTCTAATGCATACACATTGAGGAAAAATCCTGCTGATGAATGCCAAAAGCTCCACAGACAAACGGGATATTGTGGCCAAAACTATCTCATATGAAAATTTACTGTATTAGATGAAGTTTGTCGTCCCTCTCCACTCTAAAAAAAACAAAGCAAGCTGCTTTACAGTGACCTCAACAGAATGTAATATTATTCCTTGTTTCACACGGACAGGATATCACTTTAATAATGGGCTTTCAACTCAACTTTCTCCGTATCTTGGAGCTATTTTCATCCTACCGCTCCTTTTACTTTTTTATTTTTTTAACACCGGAGCACCAATACCCACAGGGGGAGTCCTGAGGTATGCCTGGGGAGAACAGGTTGACCCTCTTCACTCTCCTCAGTGCAATGCAAATACTCTTGATCTGAGAGGGGCTCTGATTGCCCAGTCCCAGCCCGGCTTAGTTTCTTTTGGCTATTTGCTGCTTTCCTGCTCCTTTTCTCAATTCTCTGCTAAAACTCATGAGGTGCCTGCAAGTAAACACTCGGGAATACGTTTAACTGCCAGAAATGTACAACCCTGCTGCTGCTTTATGGCAGAAATGTTATATTACTGTCGGTTCCTTGCAATTGCATGCATAGATTATTACCATGGAATGTAAATGCGATGTGGTTTTTCATGGTTCACCTCACACAGCTTTGAAAAGAAAAAAAAATGGAGTCACGCATCCACATTTTGCATATCCTTTTTTCTGAGGAAACATCAAAAAACATGACATCACTTAGTTCCAGAGGGAAAGGCAAAGTCAACACAATAACAACACCATTGCCTTTTAAATCAGACATCCCAATGGAAAGATCAACATTTGCTCACAAGGAAAGCAGAGCTCATCTAGATTAGTATCCAACTGAAAATCCTTGCCGTGTTTGAGACCACACATGCTGTGATGTCACGGCAAGAGCTAATTAAAATTCACCCAGTGTCTGTTGTTATGCAGGGATCATATGCTGAAGCACGCGTATTCAGTGAATCTCCCATAATGCCTGCTGTGACGTTTCCCTCTCTCCAACTACAGACTGGTTCCTAATTGCTTGCCATCTTTTCCTTTAAGCACTGATGGCAGACTGTGCCGCTCGGTGGTGCAGCCAAGTGTGGCTGAGCATGACAATCAAATGATCAAAAGAAGCAACAGGGGGTCTACATCACAAGTTGTGAGTGCACAGACTCAACAGGTTTATATTACAACATGGTGGCCTTCATGAGAACTGGACAACTGAAGAAAATCTGAAGACAACACATACTATCAAAATAACTTGTATCTTCATTTTGCCGAGAACTAACCATGTGTTTCAAAACAAAATCAACATATTTGAAAGGAGTGTGCTTGCTTTAGTCGGGGAGATAGTTGTTGTCACTTCTGATGGAGCACTCTGTGTGGTGACAACAGTGACAGCAGCATTGTGTTTTGTTTTGTTTTTAAATAAAATAAAGAAAATACCATCTGCTCAAGAAACCGACACTGTAGGCCAAATGTCATGGGAGCATCCAAAACAGATCACATACTTCAATTGTTCTGTCCCCAGGTCTCAGGTCAGATTATTTGTATCCGCTGACCCGTGGTGCTGCGAGTTGAATCTGGCCGCTCAATAATTGAAACAAAAGAAAAAAGGTGTTTGCAATATGGTGTTGCTGGCAATTGCAGCCTGGTACTCAAACAAAGTAGTGTGGACATAGTGGATGGAGGCCAGGGCAGGGGAGACGGGGGCAGATGGCTCCATCATCGGGGACTCTTTGATGTCCATTCTTAGCATCAAAGACGATGGATGAAGCCGGAAAACAGTGACCATGAAAGTAAAACATATATTTATTCTCACAGACAGTGATAAAGACGCAAGACATGGGTATTAAACCATTACAATTAACAGAGAAAAGACGGCAGTTTGTACCTTTTAGTACAAACTAGAGCTGCCACAATAATTGCAAAAATGAAATACTAAGACTATTGCAGAGGAACACGAGATAACACATGACTGTGTATGACGTCTCCTTGCACCAAGGCAGGATCAGACAAAAAAACAGGTGCAAAGTCCCTTTAAGAGCACAGTGATATAAACCCTTGACATCATAATACAATAGTAAGACTGGGATGCTGAGTTTGAGGGATAATTGTTAAGGTTTTGGAACGTTGACTTAAGTGTTAATGCCAAAGTCTTGTCTGCCAGGAAGAGTTGGGGAAGGAATGTTTTGGCAGGAAGAGCCAATGTTGGGACTGGTTCCATCGGATTGTCAGCACACACACACACATCCAGGCTCATGAAGATGTAATGAACACACACACAAGGTTTGTCACATATGTTTGTTTATACGGGAGAGTACAAACTTTTAGGGAGAGGGGCTAATCTGTGGAACTTGTGTTCCTCTGCTGTGTAACATAAAGCTTTGCCTCGCTCGGCTGTGATACTTCACATCTGTCTTCACTTGATCTAAGTGCACAAACCAAATGTGAACAAGTAGAAAAATCATCCTTGTATGGAGGACATGAGGCTCTGATAATTGAAAGCTTGATTCTTGGTATGCACTGGGAATGGCTCAACACTCCAGACTTTAGAGAAAGATGTATCTGCCCTCCATATGCACTCTCAACTGCTAAACACAATGCCTTAGTGACTCAGTTATCGATTGATCAATTAGTTGACTAATCATTATCCCTATAGCCATTTCAACAATGGCTATAGGGAGATGAGAGAAAGTGACAACGTTTCTCTTTTATTAGCTATGGAGAACTGGGATTTGCACCTATCACACCTCATCAATGCATCCTTTAATCTAAAATCTGTCTTATAAATCCGTACGTTCCTGCAGCCCTACAATTTTAAACGCTTTACTTTGTCTGACTAACAGATTATCATTGACTTTGGTTGAGACGTTTATATTTTCCACATAATGAACAATAAAGTAACTTTGGTGATCCCCCAATGTCATCACTAGGTCATCAGAGAGGCAGAAGAAAGTAATGGGCACAACTAAGACTTCATTTCATCATTCACTACAGAGAGCCTTGTCCCATAAATCCTTCAGTCGACCTCGGCACAATATAAATACATGAAAATGTGAGGTTAAGCCTGCCGAACACCAGCAGAGCCAGTCTTCCTGCTCAGCCTACACCGTAGTAACACCTTGAAATACCAAACCCAGGAGGCAGAAGTGAAAAACTACATATTATACACTGTGTGGGTTGACTGACAGGAACACATATTTATTTGACAATTAAATGGGAAGGCAGACAGGTGCTGCTGCTGCTGCCATCACGAGCTGCCTGTGTGGGACTTTGTTTGTGTGGGGTGGGTTTTCAGGGTTCATGCACCTTTTCCAATGTCAAATTCAAGTACTTTTAAGCTTTTCCAGTACCTTAAAGCTGTGCTAAATATGCTACTCAAATGATGATTTCACCTTTTTTTTTTTCCATCACATTAAAAGAGATCCAAGCAGAGCAATTTTCATTTTGACTCCTTGACTTATTTTATCCCCCCATCTATTAAGCAAACTATTCAGTCAGCGTGCTATTTGTGGAAAAACAAATATTTCAAACGTTTGCCAGCACTTTATCTAAAAGTCAAGCACCTTTCATACCTTGACACGCATTAGGCAAAAAAACAACATCAAAATTCAAAGCATTTTAGGCAACCCCACAAACCCTTGGCTGGATAAACAAAGAACTCTGTTATTAAAAAGCACCTGTTTAATGTCTGTGGTGGGTCGGCTGATGTGCTCATGGCTAACAGAGGTCCACAGTGAGGAGGCTGCTGCCTAGTTGGACACGATCCAGAGACTCCATCCGTTGAAAGGCTTGATGGACGTCTATGTAATTTAAGGAGTGTGCATATTGATGGCATTTGAAGAATTAAATGGTGGCCAAATTGCCAACTGTGGCACCATTTATTCTGTGGTTGATCCTTTGTGGTTCTGATGTTGCACTTGGCGCAGCACCACTCCAGCGCGTGTTGTCATGAGAGCTCGTAATCTCTCTCAAAGTCAGGGAAAGAGACTGGGATCCGGACAGTAATGATGAAAAAAGCAATCTTGTAATTTGCTAATGCAGAACTAATTCAAGCCATTTACAGGGACTGAGTCGTGTGACGACCCCCTGTGATACTGCAGTCCAGATGGTGAGTGTGATTTAAGCTACTGATGGTGTGGATGTTGTTAAAAACAGTAAATGACTACATATATATATATATATACACACATATATATATATATATATATATATATATATATATACACATATATATGTATATATATACTATCGTCCTTAATAATGTATATTTAGTTATGAAAGGATACATTTTTAATGAACTTGTAAAACTTGCCATTTTTACAGTGCACACTGTTAACGATAAGGTCTTAGCGTTTGTAAGTAGTCAGGTGTGTGTGTGTGTGTGTTGCTTTTGTTCTGAAAGAGTGGCAGCGCAGATAGATGTTTAAAATGTGTCTTTATTAGTCTTCCGTGTAGCGTACACACCGTGACCTTCACTCTCCATTCCACTGACTCTGCTTGTGTGCTTAGAGAAACTAAATTAGTTGGCCATTTAAAACAACTAGAGGAGAAACAAATCACTAATTTGCAGTGACTTAACTAAGTGTTGGCCACTGAATGCTTACAGATGTGTCTGTCTTTACTGCACAGTGAAGTCACCACAGGCCTTTAGAACAGTTATTTGAGTTGAAGAAGCAAAAATGAGTGCAGGCTTTTATGTTACTGTGTATATCTAATTTATATCAATGAGTGTATGAGTATATGAGTGTAATAATATAGAGACGTCTCGCTGGTGCCGTGATACAGAAAGAGTGGTCTTTGGGGGTAAAAAGGAAATGAAAGTGAAATTAAATTATCAATAAATGCACCTTTACATTTATTTTTCAAATAGAGCAGATACATGACTCAACTGATAAAAATGTAGACTTGACACAAGCATACAGAGAACAGATGCATACACAAACAACAATTCAAATTGGTTGCCTTGGTGTCTGGAAAGAAAGGTTCCGCATTAACGAGGTGCACTGCAACCTTTTCAAAGTAGAGACGGAATTTTTCTCCCACATGTGCTCTTAAAAGATGAAGAAACTCAACTTAATTAAAAACGAGGTGTTTTGGGGCTAAGGCAGACTCTGAAGATGTTCTGTGGATTAATATTTAATGAAAAGACAAACTGTTATCACTTTATTAACCTGGGTCTGTTTCTGATGAGGTCACACACCCTTGTCCTTTCCAGCAACATCACAAAAGCAGCCTTCAGTCTGCCCCAGTCCCCCCAGATAACCTCCGAGTCCTCAGCTTCAGAAAACCTCTTAGCGTAAAGTGTGTGCTGGCCCCGGTTCCGTGCCACTACCAGAGGGGGACAAAGCTGACACATCCCAAAGTTTGAAGAGACACAGCTAAGAGCCGCTATGCTGGCGGAATCCACCAGAGTTTCATAATGACTAAGTTTCAAAGTAGATCCTGCTTCTTCTGCTACAGCCGTACAGGGCTTTGATCTCCCATTCAACCCACCCCCACCATCAACCCCCCCCCCCCCCCACACACTCTGCTGTTTTTCACAAATTCTAATTAGAAGAAAAGATGTGAAGAGTGCAAAGCTGTACCCCACTTCACGTTGACGACAGACGGAGATGAGCGGCATTTCTAAACCTCTTGCTAATTTAAGAGGCCTCACCTTTTCAACAGAAATATAAAAATCAATATGTTCTTTTCGCTGTGGCATCCAGAGGGGAAGTGTGCAAACTAATGGCTCTGTTTATCGATCAAAGGGGGAATCATATTAATTAATGTAAATGAGCTCACCCCTGTCTGGAGATAGTGTTGAATTCCATGTCGTTTGCGTTATCAAGCAAAGTGGAAACAACATTCGATAAATGTCAAAAAAAAAAAAAGGAAAAAAAAAGGTTACCGCGACTGCCCAGATTAATACGAGAACAAAATGTGATGGTCAGGTTATTTGGGGCAGGGCTGACATTTATACCTGCATGGATCACACAAGTTGGCATTTGTCTTAGCAAAGAGGATCTTGCCCGGGCTGTTTGTTCTCCTTAATTAACAAGCTTTTTATATACACACACATCTCTCGGATTTGGATGAGACCAACGTAAATAAATAAATTATAAGCCTGTTTTCATCAGAAAAAAAAAAAAAAGTGCAATGTATTTTAATTAGTTCAGATCACAACAGCGAATCAAATAGTTTAGAGAGAAAACTTTTCTTCATGTGCCAAGGACCCATGTGCATTCACATGACCCTGAGTCTTTTTACTGTGGCCTGTTTCCCTGCTCATTAGATTCTGTTTTGGCAGATGTTGTTTTCTGACTGCAATCTCATTAGACTTGGAAGCTTTCAATATCAAATGCAGGTGCACAATGCTACATAAACCATTAATAATTGAAGGATTAAACTTTTTAAGCCGCTGCCACTAAATTACACTAATACACTAATACAGAATTTAAAAGTAAGCAGAGCCGGAAATAGAGAGGGACTAAAAACTAGGGATGTTCTGACAGTGCACGGCTTTTAATGAATGGTGCAGCTCTGTTATTTAGGCAAATACAAGTATCGGATCACGACTTGTCGCTGTTTCTGTTCATAGCTGTGTACCAACCCAGAGGACTCGTCATCCAGGGAAAGGATAGACCAGGCAAAGAAGGATCCACCTGTTGCTCAGAGATGGAAGGTCACATTAGTCAGCCTCAGTTTGGGAAAGCCATCCAGTCACAGCGCTGTGACGCGATTGGCCTTCAGACGGTATCGACCCCTGAATTGAGAAGGCTCATGTTGTCAGTGAAGGGCAGACACATGGCCAGTGAGCCTCTTACCTGCGGTCGAGGATGCCCCGTTACCAGGCAGGTGAGTTCCAGGGTCTCCCCCTCTCTGATGGTGTACACTCGCTCCGTGTGTCTCTCCTCCTCAACGTTACACGCATGACCTGAGTGTATAATGCGAACAGTCGGAGGTGCTGCGGAGGGGAAAAAAAAAAAAAGAAGCACAAATAGTGTTAGCATTCAGGTCATTTCTGTAGGAGTGAATAAAGTAGCACAACAGATGGTATACTGAATAAGAGGCTGCCTCACTTAAAACAAGCCTCCTTCAAAGCTTCATGGCCATGTTTGAACTGCACACAACAGTGCTCAACTAACCACGTGTGTTTGTAATCGAGTTTGTTCAACTACGTCATTTATTAATAAGTACTGATGTGTTGCTATGCAATTTAAGTACATTCCAGAATTTTGAAAGATATCACAGTGAAACCATCATAAATGTCATGTACATTGATGCTGACTGATGTTACATCACGGACATTCTTCTCAAGTGAGATCGCATGCTTCCTTTTTTTGATTAACTTCTGTTATTTTGAGTCAATATTGAACTCAAAATTTTTCATAAGGAAATAGGGGGCAATAGATGAAGTATTTGGCAGAAGCAAAAACCAATTAATATCACTCCACTTAGGATTTGACACCCAATTTTGCATTTTAACCTAATTAGCCAGTGTATGAAACGCTCATTTAAATGCAGTGTCAAACAGATGACCAACTGATGATAAGTCAGTAGATGTGACATTTATTTCAGTATCTCTGCCTATATTCACGGGTGGTGGAAAACACCAGAATGAGTTCAGAACTTTGTTTAATTACGTGCCAGAAAAGATTGATCACAGAATCGAAAACAAATAAGTGGAATTAAAAAAAAAATAAATTAAGCAAGTATACTTTGAAAGAAACTCTGACTCAAAGAAAAATTAATATTTCATAAGTAAATGCCTTGAGGTGATGTTGATACGATTTCACAGAAATTCAATATTAGCATAAAATGTACTCCGTTGTCATTAGAGCATATGGAGAGTGGGTGTCCATATTTAAGAGGCAGATATTTCATTTTGCAACCATCATTTAGCACATTCGTCTTTAGCATAATCTACTAATGAAATGCAATTAGGAATATAAAAATGCCAGAAACGGCGATATGGGCTAATTATATTCACTATTTTGCAGCACAAGCACACTGCAGTAAAAGTTTAGGACACACAGCTGGTGGTGCTCCTTCTCCACCACTTAAGAGCGTACAGTGAGAGACAGAAAGGACATTGGCACAGCATCAAGCGAAAGACACATGTCGCGGGGGTTAAACAGAGAGGAGGAATGAGTGATCTGCCTAAAAACCCTCACTTCCACTGAGCTGTGAAAGCGTAGTTGCATGCTACCGGCCCCTGACAATACTAGCATCTGTTAAGCATTTCTTCCCTCTCCAAATTGCATGATTTGTGAAGAGGTTTGGGATGAGATGATTTAGAGAGCGGATACAGGATTTGATTAGGAGGAGGAGTACAAATTGGTGAGAGGAGAGAGAGAGCGAGAGAGAGTGAGAGAGAGAGAAAAATCAGGCAGAAATCACAAGGACTGCAGTGAGGCTTTCATGTTGGAGCAGCGGCTTCCTGTGTGGGCTTCTCTCAGCAGGCTCAGTTCTACCTCTATCCAGGCTGTGATGCTAATGAGCGTAGCAACATCCTCCGTGACACTGCAACGAGAGTCTCAGACACAATGTGTCCTTAGCCACATGCTGTAACCACGTGTCCCTCTGTGTTACCGACTGTGGCATTTGTCTCATTGAGTCTTAAATGAATGTCTCACTTGTCCTGCCTGTCCAAATGCTAAACAGACTGATGCTCACGATGCTAACCAGCTACTTATAAGAACACGGTTTCATCTCCATTTGGGAAATTCCATAAGGGGCGGGGGGGATAAGGGTTTGAGAATATAAGGCAGCTTCACACAAGGCTGCCACTTAAAACAAAAAAGGTTTAGAAACAAGACCCCTGGGCAGTCGCCACACAACGTACTAATGCTATTTACTCCAATGAGCCGGTATCTCTGCAGCATACCATTAGTCCTGCAGGGATGTGGAGAAACACTCGTAATTAATGATCGTCTATTGCTATAGCAGCCACTGCTGCACACACACACACACACACACACACACACACAAACATACGCATACTCTTTACACAGAAAACACTTAGCTTGCAGTGACAAAAGCAAACAACCCTCTCTTTAGCATACATAATGAGCACAATAATCTTCTCACAGTCACACATATCTTTAGATCTTCCGGATCACTTGGCCCAAAGCGTGAACCAAAAAACCTCCATCATTACGACATAATTTCCTATTTGTTTAGTTTTCGGGACGCCGCTTGATGCTCTCCAGACGGCAGCAACTCACAGAAAAAAAGATATTTCAGAATGGATAATGAGGCATTAATGTTGTGGGACTTGGGGATACAAAAAGATACAAAAAGGTCTGAGATGTCAGGGCAGAGGGGATACGGGCGGATGACAAAGCTTTGACTACATCACAGCAGGACATGCACAGTAGGTTATTCCCCCTTAAAATCACTAATACATCCCATCACATCTTCATTAGACAGACTAGGACTCTCATACTCTGGAAATGTTACAAAAATGTGGGAGGAAAAAAGGTCACATTCACTTTTAGATGACGAAAAAAAGAAGTACTGTGGGAAATGGAAATAATGATGTATAAAATTGAATTAAATGAGGAAAAACATTTTACAGAGGCCTCGTTTGTGCTCTGTGAATTTTCTGATTCAACTATTTTACTTCACACACCTTATACTGGATGTCTAGTCTTCAGAGATGGAAGAAGTATTTACATTTAAGTAAAAAGCAGAGGAAGCAGAGCGCACAAAAATACTCTGCAACCATGTCAAAGTTGCGTATTTAACGCTTAAAGGTGCCCTGTGGTGTGTTCTTGCAAATGACAATTTAGATTTACGGCAACAAAATGCTCAGTGTCTTTGAAGTCGTTTCTTTCTCAGTTAAGACGCTGATTCTAAAATATTTTTATTACTGCTGCTGTCGGTGGTGCAATGCATTCACTAAGTGTCTCAGTGAATTACCACCAGCAACAGCCAATTACCACATGAGCCTAAAAACAGCAAGAGGATGTGAACTGAGCCATCTAAGATTGAGTGTGTGTGTCCACAACATTTGAACACACTGGTCTCAGCATTGCTCTGTAGCCACACTTCTATGTGGAATCTGGTAAGGGAAAAAATAAGAATTAAATGAACTAAATTACCCATTCATAGCGTCAACACATATAATAAATCACATTACTGGAATATTATTTCTAACGACTGAGGTAATTTCGACCACTTTAAGTAGTTGCATGTTTAAGGTCAAATAATCAATAGTCCCTGGCTTTTCCTTCTGTCATTAGGAGGTTAAGTCCAAAAGAAAATGAAATGTTAAGTGAGTGGTCATGTAGGTTGAGCAGTCGAGCAGAGGTTCATTTGGGAGCAATGAGCGAAATAAAACTATTCAATTGGTGGCACATTTGGATGTTAATTGGATGCTTCCTCTCGTCGCGCGTGCTAGTTGCAGAAGTGGCATTGGCTTAAGACGCACATCCGTCACCAACGCTGAGGAAAAAATCCATGCTTCATATTGAGTGGATCTTTATACTTTAGTCAAACCAATGCACAGTTATTCTAACATCACTTATTTGCTCCACAGCGTTCGTTGAACAAATGTTGTCATGAACCTGTGGTTGAAGACATCACATTTGCATTAATGTATATACTGTTACTCCCCTGTACTTCTCCCATTCAACCATGTGCAGGCAAATACATTACACTCACACACAGCTTCCTGATTGCTAAAAGTTTCTTCTTCTTTTTTTTTTTTAAATAAGAGGTGGAGCAGGAGCTGTATTTTATGTACACGTCTTGAGTGCACAGTGCATCCTTGTGTTGAAGGAGCAGCTCGCAGTGCAGAGTCTAGCCTTCCTTCGACTCAGTCGGGGACATGTAGACGGCTTTATCTCTGACCGCCAATGGATATTAAATTGGATTTGGCTAAAAGCAGTCTTGTCACCACAGTTCTGGAGTGCCTGAGTGGCAGAGAGGGTTCTTGGCAATGAGGAGAGGCTCTAAATTTGACAAACAAATTAATGTGTAAAAAAAAAATAACCCCCCCCCAAAAAAAACCTAACAGCTGTGGCTTGTTGTCGCTGTGGGCTTAATGTTCACAGACCAACCCCTGAGGACAACTTACCATATCCTGCTAGTTTTCTGGCTCCACAATCATCTGCTTAGGATGGGCCAAGATGATAGTGAAAAACATACAGTATGTGATATGCACAGAAGAGAAAATATAGTGTTCAGAATGACAACACACTCATTATTGATTCCCATGGCCAAACCTCTGGAAATACATTTCCTAGAGGTTATAAAAGGGCCGAGGCTGAAAAAGCCAATTTCAGCGGTTTGATTTAACGGCACAATGCCAGCCTTAAACAGCTTAGTGATAACAAGGAAACAAGTTCAGCATTAGTCCGACAAGTCAGCGCTGTCATATTTGATGTTTGCCATATGCTTTCAGAATAATAGGTTTTTGAAAAAGATTGTTGGAGACACATTCATGCACATTTCAAACACAACCCTTTGTTGTTCATCTTAGGGAAAATGTAATGTTTCACCCACTCAAACCAGACATCTGTCCCCACTCTGCACTGTTCACACAAGAAAAAAAGATGTTCATACAAACTGAAACACCAAAGCACCATAGAATCAGCTTCATAATCAGCTTAACATTTTTCAATTCTTATATGGCCTATTTGTTTTCCTTTTTAATAAAGGAAAAAATGAAAACCACAACATTACCAACGGTCTCACCAGACTGGTCACATGTTACTATTTATGGTCTCAATATAACGCATTAGCAGCAGTAACAGTTTTTTGTGTGTTTGTTTTGGCTACGTTCGGACAGCAAACGGTTCCCCACTGACACATCCGCCAGACACAAAGCAACCTTATTTTTCATCAACCCCATGTTTTGATCAGCAAACTCCTGAGGGGTATAGCTGGCACTACACCTGCCCAAATGCTCTACTTTATCCGCCTGCTAGTTGCTTAATCTGTCAGCGCTTACCACAGCTTATCAGGTGTGAACAGCTGCCCGGTTCCACTGAAAACCAGCTGAATGTGAGAGTGAACCGAAATTAACTAGGGAGAAATACAGAAAACTCTCCGCACGTCCATCACGTGTGGCATTTTTTCCTGATGAAATCGAATGTATTTCTTAATAAAAAAACAAACAAACGTCCGTTTGATTTAACATATTTCAAGATAATCATGTTGCACAATGCACATCCATATGACTGATATTATGGTTAAAAACAGTATTGGCTCACATGGTGCAGTGCACCGCCATTCCAGGGCAAATTAAATGGATTTTAACATTCAAAATACGTAAACACGCTCCATTACCAGAGGCAACACATATTGAAATCTGTTATTTTCCTGTTCATTCCTGACGCTTCACACTTCTAGAAAATGGACGCATAAACTATACCCGGTCCATCCTGCAGTATAATTGAGAAGCAACCCATCCATGAGGTCATCCATGTGTGTAAAGCCTTGAAATGGTTTGCCAGCAGCACATGCATATTATTATATCAGGCATTGTCAGAGCGTATTGATTACACACTGTAATGCACTTGCATGTACTCCAGGGCCTACACTGTTATTGTAAACGAGATTCTGTATGGATCCAGCTTCAGCACAGATCGTCTATCACCCAGTGTGCACTGCAGAGGTGAAAAACACATAAGAAGCAGAGGATGCTGCATCACACGGAACACAACATGCTTGTCCACTTTGGCTGTAAGAGTCGACAGTCATTAAAATCAAGAGGGAAATGTCAGGTGGTCCTTTACTGGAAAAAACAGAGCAAACAGAATTGTAATTTCCATGTTTAATTAGATTTTTCTGAATCAGTGAGTACTGCTTTATTCAACATGCAACTTCGGTAACACATTGCACAACAAGAGGACACTAAAGGCCATTGCAATGAAGGATATGCCTAATAAGTATCAGCAGTAACCATAGCAACTGAGCTTGATTTAATAAAGGGCTGCAAAAATAGTGGAAGCCAAAACAATCTTTGACATATGCACTCTCACATTCTTAGAGAAAGACTACCCTCTTTCTTAAAGGGACACAACCAAGGTCACAACATCGGTTAGGTTAGTCATGAGCTGATGTACAGAGGAGTAGTTTCACATAAAGATAGAGAAACACCTTTCCTTTTCAAGAACAGCCTCGGATTTCAGGTGGAATTACAGTCGTATCTACTCACATACTGAAACACCTCCATTCGTCCAGCTCACATGATTTGCGCCAAACCTATGGTAGAGGGGACCTTTCCTTTGTCCAATTATTCAGTGGACATGGGCCACTAAAGCATAACATAACGATCCACATCTGTGGCAGCTCTCAGGGGGGCTATTTATAGTTGAGCAACACACACACACACACACACACACACACAGGCCTGTGCAGCTATTCTTTTAAGGACACAGCTTTGACTTCCATCCATTTGGACAACCGTAACAAAGCCTTATCCCTGACCTTAACCATAACCAGTTACTACTGACAATAACCTTAACCTAACCGTCTTAGCCTGAAACGATACAGTTCCTCAGAAAAGAGGTTCTTCCTCATTAGGACCAGATAAGGTCTACTGGTCCTGACAAGATTAGTGTTTATGCCAAAAAAAAAAGTCATAAAGAGGCAACTCACACACACACAGTCAAATCTTGCTGTGTGTGTGTGTGTGTGTGTGTTCGTATAAAATTGGACCAGTGTGAACCTGCTAAAGCCCTGCTGAGATGGAAGCAGAGAAAAGCGAGATGACTGTCAAAGGTGGAGGTTGAAGGCGGGAGACTTAGAGGACAGATTCATCTTTGCTCCAACACTTCAACACTGCACAGCAGGGTTTAGGGAGCTCCACTGCATACAGCTGCATCCATTATGTCCACGCATGCTTGATGTCATTCAAGCCATCTTGAGAAAAAGGGACACAGATGTCCATGCGCCGGGTTTTATTCGGCGCATGGACTAAATCCGATTAGCAGGTATTTGTTTTTTATACTCCAAATCAAGTGTTGGGGGTTAATGCTGATGTGCTGTGAGGTGTTTGGCTGAAGGCAGTGCTGTGACAGTGTCGTGGCTGTCCAAGTGTGCTGAAGCCTGCAGCCTTTGTCACCTCACCGATGCCAAAGGGAGAAGAGACACAGCTTAGCCCGCTGCCTACACACAACACACGAGAATCACAACAACCAAATCAAACGTGTTTTACATTCAGCAAAATTAAATGCACATAAATCCTTTACACACGCGCACACACACACACACTCATATATATATATATATATGTATATATATATATATATATATACACTATGGCTGAAGACTTAATCATGCAATCCAAAAACAATTACCAATGTAATTCATGTTTAACCTTTGTTAATTAAATTAACCATAGTTTTGAATAATAAAAACAGAACCTTCTCAATGCAGATATCGCGACTTATAAAGCAATAGTAAAAGCACCAGTTTAACAAACATCGTAAATGTGTCCCTGTGAGCCAAGTCAGTGTGAGACCAAGCAAAACAATAGCTCCCCCTAAATTACAGCTGTTATCTATATCAATTACACACATTGTGTGTGTTTTTTTGTTTTTTTTTTGCTGTTATGACATGGCAAAATGTCTATGGTTAAACATGTTCTATAATAGCTTTAACCACTGGGCTTCCATCAGGGTAATTGTACATTTGAAATCTGAAATGTCCTCAGGCTAATCCAAAAAGTACACAGCAAAAATCAAATATAATTAAATACTGCGGCATTAAGGTGTGCAGCTACTCGGCAAATAAAGTATCTGTCTGGGTAGTTTTGTTAGCGTGTTATTATCTTATTTCTATCATAATCACCACGTAATAACTTGGAGATACTAGAGTAAAATGTCATATAAGGGATGGATTTTACATTTTCATGTGAAGGTATTACAGTCATCTATATTAATACTTATTATCAAGCTCATACCTGGATATTATGTTTGGAAATAACATGGTATTACTGTAATATTATCTCCCAATATTGTAATCGTTATTACCAAGCTGGTAATTATATTGGAAATAAGGTATACATGGTATTACTGCCTCATACTATGTGCTCAATCTCACACACACAAAACAAAGGGCACGTTTTAGCGGAAACGGAGACTTTGATTACCAAACCCTCTGCATCATCAACTGATCTAACACCTGTCAACTTAAGGCGCAGACATATAGGTTATAGGCCCGTTAACAGGGACATAACCAGAGTTCATTGAACATGCCCTTGGCTAGTGTAAGCCAGAACAGTTTTATGAGGAATAAACTTACTGGCCTTTATGAGTACATGCTGATAAATTTACAATTTTATTAAAGAAAGACCTCGACAGCTAAACGAGGCCTGCAGGCTCATGGTAATATCGAGAAAGGTCACTGAGACGGAGGTGCAGAGCGAGACTTTGTTGGTCAATATTGATACGCGGTCAGACGACAGAGTGTCGGCGTTTTACAGCCAGAGTGTGACCGTGTTACAGCGAGGAAAGCTTTTGTGGGTTTTTCCCTATCCCATTCTACCAGTTTCTCCATTCACGGAACAACATTGGCAGAGCAGGCCTGTTGCGGAAGTTTAATTTCCATAAACAACAACTAACCGGACATCTGTAGGGGAGGATAAAGCCCAGGTTGGCTGTGGCCGTGCAGCAGTTCTCTGTTGATAGGCCTAACCCTGGCCAACACTCACACGATTGGCTGACGAAAGGCAGCAGCTTTCTTAATGGTTGGCTAGTAGTGAGCCAGCAGCCAGCTCACAGGGGATAAGAGTATCTGGCAAACCTCAGAAGATTGCGTGCTGGCTGCCAAGAAACTGTCTCATGATTGGTTGCAGCAACTCCAGAGAGAACTGATTGTCCTATCAATGCCCACAGCACAGGCTGTCTGACGGTGCTGCCTGCTGGATGGCTCGGCAATATGCAGCTATCCATAACACCTCCAGGGGGCATATGTCCATGTCTTTCAGTGTGTACAGTATATGTGAGTGTGTGCCTGTACACCATCCATAACTTTTCCATTGGGGAGGTGAGCAGCTAAGCCCTGCCAGCAAGCTTCAACACCTCATTATTCTAAGCCAGGCAGGAAATGGGTTTTAGAGATCTCTCACTGTGCTCTGCTCTTGGAAATGAGGGTTACAGGTTTTCCAATATCAGTAGCACCAACCTAGGGAAAGCCTCTTCAGTTCAACTCAGCTACACTACACCAAAACTCCCCAAAAAATGGACTAGTCATGTTACTGTAATATCAAGAACACAAATTGTCTTGTACTAATTAAATTTGGGGTATAAGAGTTTTTGAGATTTAATGACTTTGAGGGGTTTTTTTTTCACCCCAATGGAGTCTTGTTAACTGAAGGGTGCTTATTCCATGTAATATTAAATACAGATCAGCAAAATTATGAAGATGAAAAATAGCTGTGCCTAAAGCCTCATTAGGGGTTTTTCTCAGTTTGGGTGAAAAATGGAACTCAGTTGGCTCAAAGGCGCTGATGGGGGCAGAAAGGAGGAGGTGCAAAAGAAGAGCAGATGCAAGAGGCAAATATTATGTGTGAGGATTTTTTTTTCCCTATGCAGACACTCACTCAGTCATCTTCTACCACTTTATCCTCCACATGAGGGTTGCTGGTGCCAATACCAGATGACATAGGGCGAGAGGAGGGGACAGGTCGCCAGTCCATCACAGGGACAAATAGAGACAAACAACCATCGATTCTCACACTCACACCTATGGTCAATTTAAATCTCATTCAAAGCTGCATGTTTTTGGACTGTGGGAGGAAACCGGAGAAAAGCCACGCAAAATTCCATGCAGAATAACAACAGTTTTACATACTGCGCCACATATTTGATCACATGTCAGTTCGGAGATAAGAAGTCAAGTGTTGCCTCTTGATACAAGAGAATAAGCAAACAGACCTCACATGATTTCAGGTGTAACAATAACTTCTTCTTAATGGACAGTGACATTGTAAAACTACACAAGTGAGTCGTGGATCTGTCTGTGATCTTCAGTTGAAAGAATGCCTGACAGAATGTGTCTGTTTGCTCTCCTACAGTACTTTACTCACGTGACAAAAGAGTCAGTAAACCTCAGTGCTGTTAAATAAATATCCTTATTTATCCTGTAAGCCTGGTAAGACCCAGAGCACGATGTAATGTGACACAATAAGGTGTTTGCCAACAGTGGTCACCTGAAACTGAAGGAGTAACATTAGCCACATATGTTGGAAGTGGAGGTGGAGGAGTGTCATCACCTGCACTAAACTTACTTTATTGCATAAAGGAATTCAGCTTATATTTGTGTGATTTCATATTTTTATATTCTTAAAAAAAAAGAATAGGCCTAATGTGGCCTAAATGAGAAAGTATAAGCTGGGAAATGTCTGTAAGGCACACTAATCTACCACCACCCATGACAGGGTGTCTATCATACTGTGTGGGAAGGATCTGGAGGGGATTTAATGTCACTAAAACCATCATTTTGTTTTAAATAAAAGCGGCTCTTGTCCTGAACAGTCTCAAACTTTCTTAATAGCTAGTGAACATATTTTTTTTTTCTAATATTATGCACCTGAAAACAGATGATCTTCATATTCTCTCATCATGTTATTTACAATTATTGATGCATCAATAATCACAAGGTTTCTATAACATGGTCGTCAGTCGTGGTGATCACATGTATTGGAATGGAGGAATTCTCCTCAGTGCAAAAACAATGACATTAAGGATTTCTCAGTTGTGAAATAGTCCAGAAGTCACATGTTCAAAAGGAAAAACCAGATGGAAAAAAAAATCTATGAAACCAAATCAAATTTAAAAGAATATCAATGTATCTAACTGAAACCAACTATGCTTTGCATTCTGCTAGAAATGGAGAAAAAATAAAAAATAAACACTACATTAGCTTTTGGCATAGGGACACAAATCAAACCAATAGGTTGCAATATCTAAGAATGATACATGTTTATTCTTATTAATGTTTATTTTAGAGTTGGAGGAAAGGATATGAGCTTGTCTATCATCATGACTGGTTCTGAGGATACATATAAATATAAATAGAGGATGAATCACACTCTCCCCCCAAGTCTGTTTTGATGTATCCTTAAGCACTATACGCTTTAGGACACAGGATATGCCTAAAGACCCCAAACAATGTCGCTCCACATAGCTCAAACTGAAGTAATGAATAAAAGCATGTGCACATCTCCTGCATGTCTGGCTGACCAGACCCCCTGGTTTTTTGTTTTTTTTTAAAATGCTGTTACATGCATCTTCTCCATTTACTCGCCATTTCTCCCGGCATAAAGACCACCTCGTAAAACACTTGACACCTCATTCATCAAACACAATTATTCCTTGAACGGACTGTGCAACTGAATCATGACATAATAATTTGCATTGCGACAATAACGCGCCGCAACACAATACATAACAATTTAATTTACTATTCACTTGGCTCCGACAAGTCTGATAATTCAATCCAATTAAAGTGGTGTTCATATTTAATATATTGTTCCTGTTTGTCTGACTGTGAGTTAGCGTGAACAAGATGTGCACCTTCTCAAATTGACTCTGGTACAAAGAACCAGCAGAGAGAGGAAAATGCAAAGGACGGCGAAGAGGCGGAGAGCTACATTTTTAAACACGTGTTAGTCCACCAGTGGCGTATTATCTGGCTGATTTGAAAATGTGCAAATAATGAGCTGGATCTCAGGGAACTACCGTGTGCATACTAGCTGATTGTTATTATATGCAGTCATAGGAAGTGTGCACGACGCCAAGTAAAGGGAGACCAAGTAGGCCACGTGTGTCAGGTCAGACCCCAGACTGCAGCAAGAGAAGGGTCATGACAAGAGGCAGCAGAGCAGGCTAAGGTGTTTCATTTACAGCGTGGTTGGATCATGGCTGCGGACTTCCTGGCACACACTCCCACTGAACACCAGTGTAGCGATTCTAAATGTTAAGCACATTGTTTAATAGTCCATTATGTAAATTGATATTGCTCATTGACTGTTGTCCTTGGCTGCCCACACAGTGTCAGAGAAAGAGACAGAGATGTACTCTAACACAGCGGAGGGCTAATAGGCTACGCCATCACTGCTGTTTGGCGCTCGTGAAAAATCTGCCAAAACTTCCCATCTGCTTCACTTCCTCCTACCGACACGATCTACCCACACTGTTCAAGACACACTGAGATGAGAATATAATCACAATCTTGCATTGGGCAGCGAGTGAGGATTTTTTTAACACGGTCAGTAAATGATATAAAACAGACGAATGGAATGCAATTACTGGCATAAGAGGGTGAAAAGAAAGAACTGGTGTTATTTTGCTTAAGAAATGACTGTGACCCTGAATACACATTAAAGTTATATTTGTATGAACCAGACCTGAAACATACAAACTGGTACAAGGCAGCCTGATACTACAACTGGACATTTACTCCTGAAGTCACCTGAGACTTTTTCTCAGTCAGCCTAATGGGAGGAGTTTTTTTTTTAAGAAAATCGAGATGTGAAAGTTCTTGCAAATGTGTGACTACTGCTGTATTTAAAAAAAGACTTTGGCCACTCTTACTTAGGTTTTCATTTATTCATTCAATTAACCTCTGTAATGTTTTTGGACATGGGGGAAGAATCCAGAGTACCCAGAGACTGAGATGCGAACCAGCAACCCTGTGAGGCAACAGTGCTGGCTCGGTGCATCACTTCAGCTTGTTGCAGTTCGATACATGAACAGTGCTTTATGCAAATGATGTATGCAGCACAATCTTACTGCTCGGCACGCCGTTCCCATTTGATGCTGAAATCTAATAAAAATGAATAACAAAGCAAATCAAAGAGGAGGACACAGGGAAAAGAATGAAATATAAAGCTATTATACTCTATGAGATATTAGGAAAGTCGAACACTACATTCTGACTTCTGACAGTTCTCTGAAGCCTCTCATCCGAAAGTGCAGATGTTTGAAGAGAAATCAAATAGAAACATTTCTTTTTGGGGGGGGGGGTTTGGGGGCAGCACTACACTGACATTGCAGTGAATAAGAAATCCTTCCCCTGCATTCAGACAAGCACTAAAATGAAGCTCAACCAAATGGATGTGTCATCCATCATTGAGCATTACTCATGCAGTTCTGAGACTCCAAAACACTAATTGGATTACCTGTGCATCCATTCAGAATACCTCATTTGGACAGGTATGGACAGCCAGACGAGACAAAAACACACCGACAGAGACATTTGCATGATAATAAATGGCACAAAGTTGCAGCCTTGCATCATTTAAAGGTTGCATAATGGCATCTCTGTTTGACGTTGCCTTCATATGCCTATAGCTTTTATCATGCTACAAAGAACACCGCCCTATTCCTCCCGTAAACAATCCACTGGAACCTGATGATTTATTTGTGAGATAAACAATAAATAACGCTCATCTATCATAACAGAGCATTTCTCTGCTTTTACAGAGCAGTTTTTGTTTCTCAGTGTTTACCGAGACCAGCATTGCAGCAACAGCAGCTCCTCAATAATGAATCCCGGAATTTACAGCCGGTCACTAATTGACCCATTATTATTTGAAACGCAATTCTGGTTCTCAAACTGAACTGCACAGTAATAGGTCACAACCAGTGAAAGCCACACAACTCCCCGTGAATCTAAGCTGCTCGTGTTTAATGGGGAAAATTAGGTTTTTTGTTAAGAGAGGCACCGACAATATGATTGTTAATGATCAGGATTTAAATGATGCTCACACTTGGATGAACCAGCAAGTTAGATTCAACGCCGCAACAATGCAGGACTGGGCAATAAATCAATAACAATATATATTGTGATATTACCTTTTGTGTGTGTGTGAAACATTTGAAACCACAGTCAACTGGTTTCTTCAACATAATTACTGATATCGACTGATTTGAAAATGTTTATTGTGAGAACCCCGCCCTACAATAGAGTTATGCTTGTTGTAGTTTGGCTATAGTGCCCCTTGGTGTCACAAAATAAAACTTCCCTGAGAGGAGAAATGCACACATAGAAAATACTACTTCATAGGGTCCTTTTATTAAGAAATAATTGGGACCTACATTAGATCTCAGATGCAGACCACCTGCTGGTCCATGTGCAATCCGATGCTACGTGAGATGACAGTAGCCTCAAGTCACTGTAATCCCCCCCAACAGAATGAGATTATCTCTGTGTGGAAACAGTGGGCTGTGGTGAACCTGGCACTCCCATCAGCTGTGTATCTAAGGAGGTCAGTGAACCCCTATTTCACTAATCTCTGCACACCGACACACCTTACCAGCCTGCATATATACTGACATCCCCTGACTGGACTTCATCAAGACAACGATGGACTTCAACACAAGTGTTCTCCTGCTGCTGCTGCTTCTGGGCTTCTCTAAAGCTCACGATGACAATGTAAGAAAAAAAAAAACTGTACAGGAACACCTTGTATGCATTGTATGTATGATTGACTGTCTTTGTCTATTCAATATGGCGTTTACGTGCTGTAAAATGAGGAAAAGCAATTTAATTCCCTATATTTGTTCTCCCCACAGGACCAAGGGGCTGTTCATGGTAAGAAACCAGACCACAGCACACACATTTCTGAGTTTTTTGCACGATTAAAACCGAGCTGTGCAACATGTGCTTTTCTTCTATTTATTAGACCTATCAATGGACCAGTCTGCAAAGGAAGACTTCACTGCAACTATTCTGAGGATGAACAATGGTGAGAATTCAATCAAGACGTTCCAAGGACAGTGAGGGAACATGAGTCTTTCATAATATTAGTGCAGATGTTCTACATTCAGTGAAGGAAATCATTAAAAGAAAAACAACAATTTTCTAACTAATGTTCTGGGGGGGTGGAAAAAATGCTAATTTTCTTTCCTTTTTAAAAAGGCTCCAGTGATTTTCTGCTGGAAGGCGACGTGATGATTCCAAACACCAGGAACGCCATGAAGTGCTTTAATGAAAAGTACTCCTGCCTGTGGCCAAAGTCTGCAAACGGATATGTGGAAATCCCTTTCATTCTGAGTGAAAAATACGGTGAGTTCAAATGTTCAAGGTGAAGGAGTCGTGTGAGTGGACTGAGCGTTGTTAACATGGCACATGCTTTTGTCCACAACCTCAGACTACTCGGAGAAGACGCAGATTATAGCTGCCATGAGGGGCTTTCAATCAAAAACCTGCGTTCGCTTCATGCCACGTGCGACTCAGAGAGCGTACTTAAGTATTGAACCGAGATATGGGTAAGTTTACACACTCACTAAAGACAAATGTATCTGTAAAGAGAAAAGTTTACGGGTCAAAACCATGCAAGTCCTTATATGGACATATGGGGTGTGTGTTTATATGTGTTTATTATAGTTGGTAAACATGTGAAAAAAAAGTTATAGCCTCTGTATATGTTTTAACATAGTAATGAAAAAAAATACTTTGTGTTCTAAGGGTTAATGCATGTCTTATTTTTTTTTATGTAATCAAAACATTTAAGTACTAACTTTATGAGAATTAAATTGCTTAATTTCGCTTTAACGGCTCTCTTTCACTTCCTCCTGTCCAGGTAATTAAGAGCATTCCACTCTGAATTCAACCAAATCTCTCATTTTTTATGTGATAAGACCCATTGCTTTTATCAGTTTGTTTTAACAAATAGTTGCCAACCAACATGAGCAAACCATTAATGTACTATTTCAATCCATAAAAAGTTAAATAGCTACCAAATGCTTGGTCATTTCACATGGGCTGGTGAGCACACGACACAGTAACACGACTGGATGCACACACAGGCCAATATTCAGGGTCAAATAACACATAAATGATCTTCCTCTCACTTAAAAATGTTTCTATCGATTGTCAGTTCTCTCTCATTTGAATTACAAATCTATATTTGACAGACACAACTCGGCGTCCTGCTAAACACCATCGGAAAACTCATTATTTAAGCATGTGTGCGCAGTGTCACCGACGATGTGAATGACATAACTTTATTAATCAAATGTCAAGTTGCATGTTGCATATTAATGATCGCTGTGTGTTTGCCCTCCGTCTGCCGTTAGATGCTCCTCTTTGCTGGGTTACACCGGAGACAAGCAGGTGCTGTCACTGCAGAGATACGGCTGCATAAACAACGGCATCATCCAGCACGAGATGCTGCACGCGCTCGGTTTCTACCACGAACACACCCGCAGCGACCGCGACCAGTACATCAGGATCAACTGGGAAAACATAAATAAATGTAGGAATTTCTTCAAAAGTTTACATTTATTCTTATACCAGAAGCGACTTATGCTTGTTTTCGTTGTTGTTGTTTTCAACAGATTTTGTCTACAACTTCCGTAAAATGGACACGGATAATCTCAACACTCCGTATGACTATTCCTCTGTGATGCACTACGGAAGGTGGGAGAACGTATTTAACGTTAAATCAAATGTAAATCTTAAAAAAAAAAAAAAAACATTTCTGAATGATTCTTTGTCTCTTCCTAATCTGTTAGAACTGCCTTTGGGATGCAGCGCAAGGAAACTCTAACTCCAACCTACGACCCGTCTGCTACCATCGGGCAGAGGGAGGGTTTGTCCAAAATCGACATTTACAGGATCAACAAGCTCTACAGGTGCTGGGGCTTCAGTGGATAGAGGATGACGTCATTATATTTCCATTCTGACACCTGTCACGGTCATGCGACAGAACAATAATTAAAAGTTGACATCTGATGAATCTATTGTCTCGTCTTTTTTACGTAACAAAGTCAGCCGAATAAATTTGGGGATCATTTATGAGACAGAAAGACTGCGTTTCAAACTGGGGGCAGCGTTTGATCGACGCAGGCATTTATTCGTCGGGACAGATCAAACAAAAGACACACTCAAATCAAATTATGGGACGTGTAGCAACGTTAAAGCACTGCGAGGCAAAATATGTTCACTCCTCCACATCAATTTTGACTGGTTTTGTTTGTCTCTTTGCAAGCCCGCGACGTCACAGACGCTGAAATGTAGAAATAAATGGGGTTCATTGACTCTGACATTACACTTTTTTGATTGGTAGCCCATAATGATTCAGCAAAATTCCCAAATCACTCTAACAAAACATATCCACAAACATCTGACAATTACACAGACTGGCAGGAGAATAAAAATATCCATTATCATATTTTGTTTTATACTCTTTAACTGCGAAAGACAAAAATACCCAAATTTAATGAGATGTAAAATGACTAAAGGCCAAATATGCGGCGATATTTTAAGAATTTAGTCCATTTCTATTTCTTCTCGTATTAATTAAGTGTGGAATTTGAACACTAGTGGAGAGTACACTATTTTATCAGGGTGAAGTACAGTAGAGCATATTTAGTGAGCCAAAATGTGCAGGGTTGTGTCTCTGTAGATGTGGTGAAGACACACGGATAAACTCTTCTCTTACTACTCTCAAACCCTGCAGAGAAATCAGCCTCTTTTTTTCTTTTTAAACTCAGCCACAACCCACACTCCTGGATATCTGATTTCTTTCTCTATCCCCTTTGAAATCCCACGCATTGTTATTCTACTGTATTCACCCCCAGTGAGAGAGAGCAGTGCTGGGTGAGAGAACATAGCAGGGTAGTGTCAGGGGGGGAGATAAGGGGACAATACCGAGGAGAGAGATAACAGATTCATATTAAGCAAATTTTCCCTCCTCCCATGATGTATGACTGCACTAACAGTCATGACAGCGTTGCATGTCTTCCTCCAGTGTTCTGGCTACAGCTAAAGAGGTCACGGCACGAGCAGAGCCGAGAGAAAGCCATCGAATCAGTATAGTTCCGATGGACACAGGCCCTTTAATGTTTCATGAAGTAATTTCAGTTCATATCAATCGTTCTGCCCATGAAATATTCAAAATGTACTTGTTTGTTGAAATATTTAACGCCGCGGCTCTGTTCACGCTCCAAGAAGCTGAGAGACAGGGCCTTTTCAAACGGCGATAAATTCAATCCAAATTCTGATTCAGATAAAATCACCAATGAGCCAAAGAGCCATAAGTGAAGTCCAAACAGGACTGTGAGTCTGACACAAGTGAAACCTCATCATATGGAATGTTCCATATTTCCTTTGATTGTTGTGATACGGGGGAGCCCCTGTGTCTTTGCTGCTTCTGAGGCCAAATTCAATTTAAAATACATAATAAAAATGTGCTTTTACATAAACTGGAAAGATAGAAGCCTGCAGTGTGTTTTTCCTAGTTTCATCAACTGTATGTTTCATCCCAGCTGTAAAGGATTGCTCTATGACCGCACTTCAAAGGGCAGCGTGAATATGGCCAGCACAGTCTCCTGTAGGATGGGCTCTAATGAGCGGAGGCTGAATGGAGCCAAATGCAGTCTGAGGTGTGATGTCACAGGTGATACACTGGCAGACCATAACTGCCGGCTGGCTGACGAGCTCTTACCACCACGTTATTAACACGGATCAGCGTACCTGCCTCTATTCAAACATGATAAGCTTTAACACACAGCTCCCTTCAGTTCACTGTGACCTGCCTAACACCCAGCAACAGGAACTGAAAGGTTCTCTCAGTGTTGCTATAACATAAACCAGTCCAACCTTGAGCAAGGTTTCCAGAGTGTTCTCCGTGCAAGGTTTACTTGTAACCTTTATAAAAGGAAGGGGGGGAAAAAATGCATTATTAAGTTAATCTCAAGTTAAGAGACTTTGGACACTGACAGTTTGCATCATAAATCTCACTCCTGCGCAGTCAATCATATTTGAACAGACACAAATGTCAAGACTGACACTATTATTGTATTGCAAATATAGGCCCGTCAATCATGTCACGTCAACGATAACGCCGACTACAGAGCGACCGTATAGAGCATATCACATCTTTGAGCAGTTTAAAACTGCTGCTTAATCTAATCTCTTTCCAAATCCCACAACTGGAAAACTGCAGCACTTTACAAGAAATAGAAGATATAAGATAAATGTGAAAGAAAATAAACAACTATACAACGAAGAAATGAACTATGAGAATACAATATTACAGGTGTGTAAACATCTAAGGTTATACACCACAGTTATACAGTGAAACATATATAAAAATGTAGAAAGCAACCAAATGAACTGCCAAAATCAACAACAATAAATGTGTAGTGCAATGTGCAGTCCATCGCAAAACTCACTGAATCACTGGAAACAACACGTACGCATTAACAAAAAAAAACACCTACCAACTAATAGCATTTCTTATTGCCCAAACGACACTAATAAATCCCTTAATTTGTTCAATTAATCTCTATCATGCTTGACTGGGGCATGTAATGACTCTAATAAAAGCCTGGAAACACAATTTCTGTTATTATTCCTTTGTAATAAAGTAAAATATTGATATGCTGCAAATCCTCTAATACTGGATTGTATTGAACTAAAGCCATCGATCGTTCACGCAGAACATTTAAACTAGTATTTTGATTAATTGTAAATTATGCACTGTTTTCAAACATACATGGGAAAAGTATGACTCTTTCAAGGGTAAGAATAGAATTGAAATGACGTTGGTTTTGTTCCTGGACATAAAAGTCATTCTAACAACAAAGAGGTCTCTGAAAACACAGCGGGGACGGCTGTTGTGTGGCGTTTGTCTGCTTTCAAACAATGACCCGGTTCACGGGGAGAGTCGGCTGTTAAGTGTCCCTGTTTGAAAAAGATGAAAGCAGCACTCGCAAAAAAAACACATACATGTAGTTAAGGACACAATCAAAAGAAATAACAAATCAGCATAGACATTCTGGAGGTCTTTGTTGTCGCCCCGTCACACCCAGCAGAAGTGGTTCACTGTCGGTGGCATCGCCGGGAAAAAAAAAAAGAGCGCGCTGTTGTTAGAGCTTTCATGACGTGTGACTAAGCTTCTCTTTGCAGATCTGAGGAGCCAAATACAAACTTCTAAGACGTCTGGATCCTGGAACAGCTTGCTGACAAGTTATCTGTTTTCCCTGCCTCCTCAAATCTCATAATTTAATGCAGCGTGTTCCCTGAAACTGAGACTGTGTGACTGGCATTACTAAAGGACATTTCAGAGGACAGTGAGATACAGCGATGTAGAGATTCTGACTGAAACCGCAGACGAGCGAGTACTACAAACCCACATCTTTACAGGCCGCGTGGTATTTGTGGATACGATAGCGGCCTTGTCTGTGTCAAAGACGACCGATGTGTTTGTTTGTTGAGTTTTATTTAAAGTCCTGTGTAAATGTGTAAATCAGACAGAGGCATTAGTCTTCAATTCCTCTGAGCTGTGTTCTCTGAGCTGCGCCACATCGCCGTTTGTCAGCGTTGAGGAATTGCAGCTGTCGAAAATGATGCGGCCCCATTAGTGACGGAATTCAAGCTGAGACGGAGCCAGACAGAAAAGCACTGTGGGGACAAGATGATAACAAGGTACTCAGTGGAGGTTTGAGGGATGATGTTTGTGCATCACTCTCCATGTGTGTCTGATGAGAATGGGGATGGAGGGGTTAAGATGAAGACCGAGAGAGTGTGTGTGGAGGATAAAAGAGACAGAAATAGTTAAGGGAGAAAAATACGGGGGAGATAAGATGAGACAAATTGAGGTGGGAACAATGAGACTGGGGAGCAAGGAAGAGTGACTCGGGCCGTAATCAGTGAAAGGAAATGGTGAAACATACAAATCAAAGTGGTGACTGAACCAATTGAGTTGACCAGAGAGAGAGACAGTCACACAATACTTGGCAGGTTTATACACAGGGAGCAGATGATTGCTCATCATTTCACCTCTGAACTATCATGTGCATCAAGACGCAGGCATGTTATAACTGCCGCAAAGAAAACAATCTAATGATTGAAAGGAGTGACATGGATTATATATATATAAAGTGCATTTCATCATTTAGCTCTCAGTCCGATGCTGTTAGAGGAGAAAAACACTGCACCAGTGGTGGCTCCAAATGGGACTCAAAAAAGCAATTCTTACTACAAAAGTTGGTCATTACTTTTTTACATTTTCATTTTACCATTTCCTGACATTATGGTGGTGGTTTGACACACCTAACTTCCCGTAGACAACTACAATGACAACTTGACTAGCCGGCCTTCTATTGGTTGACGGCGTTGATGCACAAAACATCCGAGAGCAGAGAAGAAGAGCTCGAGCTTTAGCGCAGGAAGTTTGAGCACGAGCAGAGCAAATTTGAGTGCGAGAGCAGAGTTTTGAGAGACAATATCACAAAATCTGAACGTGAAATCAATAAATAACGTGATATAAAATGAATCATAACTTTGATTCAACAACACATGAGAATATACAAGGAGTTGTGTATTATTCCCAATGCAATTTACCATGTGTGCAGCTGTGCCGTGTGAGCACTAAGGGTTAATCGATCGTGAGTTGCAGTCGTCTACATATATGACCGCTACATGCCCCAAACATGGGTCCATTTTTGACCCAATAAACGAAAACTATAACCTTTACAATCATTAGTTAGGTTACTTAACATAGAGAAGACTGCTTTGTCTGTGATATTGTCATCCAGGTTCATCCTTGGACGAGAGGTGAAATGTCTTCAACTTAACTCAAACAAGTCCAGACACATACAACTACAGGAGGGGAAGAAAAAAACCAAAAAAAAAAACAAAAACATCTGGCATATTGAGAATAAAAGCAGAGACACACACATTAACACAAACACTGTGATTACAGCGTCAGCACCACGGACAGCGTAAACGGCTCTATATCAGCGTTGCGGTAAACAATTTACGCCACAAAGCTTTATTTACATCAGCGTGCACAGCCTATATTGTCTCTAAGACGTGTAATCCTACGCTAGTGGAGAGTAGTTCAGCCTAAACCAATTTAAGACTCTTCTCTGCATTAAGACATCTGGGACATAACAATGAGGCGAAGACGTGCACAGCAGTCTGCAGGTGAAATTACACTTACAACGTATAAATATAAAGAGCAATATTTACAACAAAATTATGCCGAGGTTGTTATACGTTGGTGCATTACGAGCTAAAACACAATCAGAACGCAATTCTACCGGCAACCTTTAAATGACACACGGCCGCTCTGCAGAACAATAATGTGGCATTTATCAAGGAACAGGAACACAGTGTGTTTGTGCGTGTGCCTGTGTTCCTCTTTAGGACCTTCAAAGGCATAAAGAGGACCTGGTCCTAATGAGGTAGAAACTGCATTTAGGTTAAGGCGAGGTATTACCCGGCTATGGTTATGGTTATGGTTAAGGTTAGGCATAATGCTTTGTTTAGACCGTCCAAATGAGTTCAAGTCAATGCGAGAGTCCTTAAATGGACAGCTGCTTGAACCGTGCGTGTGTGTGTGTCTGAACGCTATGAGCAAAAAGAACTGTGTGTGCTGCGTGTGTGAGCAGTGTACCAGCGCATCCGAACATGCATGCTAAAGGTGGGATTGCATAATTACTCCTATAGAAATATAATTATAAGCTTGAAATGTGGCAATTATAGGACGAGATTAGACTGTGACTTGGCGGAGAAGCAGCGCGTATGACAGGTTCTAATCTCCATTAGGTATTTTAGGGTGCATTTATCTGATGCTATCTATAACAAGAACGACACCTGGTCTTTGAATTTCCAGGTAATTATCGTGGAATTAGACTTTACTTCACTCTTTTTGTCCTCAGTGGACAATACACCTGCGTCGATGCTTATCGTCTCACGGCCATGCCTGATTTTCAGTTGATTTTAAGTTTTTGCACATTTGAGATATTTTTTGAGTGTGGAACTCAATGTTTATGACAAACAAAAAGCCAGGGTCAAGATCCTCACAAAAAGCAACTAAAGCACCAAAATCAAAAGCATGCAGAAGGTCAAAAGTCACTGACTGGGATTGAAAATGTTATTTCATTGAAATTCACTTGGACGGCATGTTTGCTGGCTCTTCTCTGAGCTGATTGTCTCCTCAGACCCACTTGCCCCCGCATACTTCCATCATCTCCCCGCAGACAATCGGAAAATGTAATTTCTTTTGGCTGAATGAATGGTTTGGAGAGTGCATGAACGCCAGCTCGGGCAATGTATGTCTCTGTCTTGGTGTGGAGCATACTCTTCACAAGGACAATACTAAAACAGCAAAAAAGGTCAAATAGTGTGCGGTACAAGGGGGATACCTTTACTTTTCAGGTTACGTTGAGTCTTTCTGGTCCAGTCAGTACTTCTGGAGACAACAAGCGATTGAAGCAATAGGAAAAATAAAGTATGTAAACATTTTCCATGTGTCACTGCTTCCATTGTACAAAAAAGCTACAGCTATTCAAGGCAAACCTGAATTGCTTTTTCTCCTTTCACTTTAAAAATATGTTTTCACTCAGGAGAAAAGCTAATCAGGATTCCCGTGTCTGATCTCTTCCGCTGCCCTCAATATAATTTTATAGCAACTAGAGAAGTACTCTGTTTCTGAACAAATCCATTTGAGCTGCGTTTGAAACCCCAAATAGGAAGTTTCCCAGCGATTGGCAGAAATACGCTCATGACATGTTAACAAAGCACCAATGAATTCTAAATAAGAAGCCTCTCTGGAATGGCGACGTCGTGTGTTGTTGTGGCTGTGCCCTCTCGCTCTCCGTTTATTACGTCTGTTGCAAACTGAAGGAGGAGAAGGAGGGGGAACAAAGGATGTTGCAATGCTTCCAGCAAACAAACCTTGACACAGGATTTGGGGAACTGCACTTCTCAAGATGCAGTAAGAGGAAGCAGGCAAACAAAGAAACACTTGGCAGTCTGCATGCAATATGAGGATATAGTTCATCATTTCTTTGCGAGATGAAGAAGATGGCACTGGTGCAATGCAACAGTGCACAGCCCCCTTTTTTTTTTACACTTCACTGGTTCTGATTATGAGTCCTTTCATCATTTTGTTCAAGTGTGAGTGTACGAGAGTTTTCATGTCTGTGCATAAGTGACAATGACATGAGAGGAGCCTCTTCAAATTGAAATGTTTGCTGAAGCCAGGGTGATGGTCCTTAAGTAATTTTCCTTCCTTTCTTCGGTTTAAGTATCTTCAAGTGACAGTCACACGGCGCATTTGGTGTCACATTGATAACGGGATTTGCAGCTTTGAGATATATGACAATCTTGAGCAAAAGTCTCAGCCCCAGTTTGCAGCTAAAAGAGCATTTTGTTTTTTAAATGAGTCGCTTTAATTGTTTGTTTTTTTTTCTTCCAGTTGGCAAGAAACTAGTTTTTTTTTTTTTTGCACTTCCCATAACTAACTTCACATGTAGTTTGCCATGCAGTGACACTCATTAGAGCATGAAATTGAGCAGTGTTACTTGGCATTATACAAAACTGACAAGGGAGAGGAAGGAGGGAAATAGTGACAAGAGAACGAATGCAAAGAACACTGTGTTCCTATGCAATGTTGATAAACTATCAAGAGCTCAACCTTGACTTGTAATCATTACAAATTTGTCTCTGACAAAAATATTGAGAGTTTAGTCCACTGGATCAAACAGTATTCATAGTAGCCTGATCCTAATACGTCCAAAAAAAGTATGAGGAACAAAACTAAATTGCAGAGTTTGCACACACCAGATATCAAGTATACTAAAAACTACAAGATATAATCTTTCCTCCTGGAATATAATGCATTAGAATGAACTTAGTTACTTTCCCACCAGTGGGAACAACTGAAGCCCACATATTCCTGCCTGATCAAACCAGCGAGGACCAATGGCGTGTCCACATTTAGCAACATCACCAATTAATAATCAATTTTAATTACACTGAGTCACATGCCTCAATATTGAAATAAGCAGCCAGTGCTGCATTCACAACTGCAGTCTGCTGGTATGTACGCAAAACCCAAAAGACAAACACTAAAAGAGAATGGGCGTTGTGAGGAGGATCATTAATGAAAGACTTCAAACACAACGCTCACACTCAGCGCTGGGCGGTATAGCGGTTCCTACCAGAAACCGGTGTTTATCTCTATTATGATATGAATTTTTCATGTACCGCAAGACTGGGAAATGACAAACACTGTTTGAGGGGAGGACCCTTTTCACTGCTGCACCACACATGCTAAGGGCTTGGCTGGAGAAGCAACAGCGGTAGTAACTGCAGCAAAGAGCAATTTATTCCACCACCTTAGCAGAAAACATGTGTTAGAGCACTCACACACACACACACACACTCATTCATGTGCGCTTCTCTCTCGCTGGAGCACTCACTGGTGCTCATGCATGACAAAAAATACTGTTGTGTAGCGTTGAATTTTGACAAATACCGCGCTATAAATGTTTGGTCATACTCATCCTACATTGATAAAGTGTATGTATAAATGTGGGATACATGTTCAGGCACATGCATAGTGAAATAATCCACAGTGTAAAGAAGGCCTGTGTTACTAACACTGAGAGGGTTTTGAATTTAAACATGAGCCGTGCCGTTGTGGGGGTTGTACTTGAGAAGACCACAGTTCTAGATTTCCACATGTGCACTGCTACCTGAAACATACTGCAGAAGCACAACATCTGTGAAGTGGCTGTGTGTAGTAAGGTCATAAAAAAAACCTGTTTCTCCATGGAGTTTTAAAATAGGAGGGTTTCACTGTGTGCTGGGAAGACAGAGAGCAGGGGAGGAGGAGTGTGTCTCCGGGGTAATTCAGCTCTGATCGCGGCGCACTGTCATGAAAGTCCAAGGAGGGAAGCCAATGCATCACACTGCAGCTCTGTCCAGAGTGCACTCTTATGATTGATCACCTCACACTCCACTTTAATTTAAAGTCAAAGGCATCTATAGATACCTGTCAAAACGGAGCAACCTGTAATGTCTCCTCACAGGCCAGGACCTCCACTTCTTCAAATGAGAAGACGCCAAACACTGAGCAGAGCTGTGGCAGCACAAGTCCGGGACTGTAAGCAAGAGAAAGAAGCCGGGCCTGGTGATCACTCATCGTGCCGTTTCGTTTCTGGCAGCTGTGACAAAAAGTCTAAGGTGTTCGCCGGCGATTTGAGACCAAGATGGATTGTAGCCGATGAAGTCCTATTAAATGTCAAGTGAGTGTCCGCTGCTAACAAAAGCTATATCAGATATGGTATTAAAAATCTGCAATTCCTCAAAAGGCCTCACCGGTGACATGAATAAACAGCAAACATTTGCAAAGGACCCAGAGGTGAATTTCAATGCACCTTTACTATTAACATCAAGCACAATATGATTAGGTAAGTACTTCATGAACTACTACCATCCATCCATCCATTTTCTACTGCCAATTTACCTAATCCCCATATTGCATGTTTTTGGACTGTGGGAGGAAACCGGAGAACCCGGAGAAAACCCTCACACACACGGGAAGAACATGCAAACTCCATGCAGAAAGGCCCTTGTTCTGAGCGGTCACAAACACCGGGTCTTCGTGCTACACCAACCGTGTGGCCCTTAATGAACTGCTTGTATTGTCAAATTACATCACGTGATTTAATACCAGAGCATTATTATCATCTAAACCAAGGTGGCAAAATGTGCTTCCCACTTACACAAACTAAATATTCTAATGCTTGAGGAGTTTAATCATTAATAATATAAGACAATGCAGATCAAAAATTTAATCAGAATTGGCCAGATCAATACCCCATTAGCCTTCACCAACTAATCTATGCACCACCCAAAAAACTGCTAGACTCCTCTGGACTTTTTCATGTGGCCTCCAACTATCACAGGCTTATCATTAAAGCAGACCCTCAGGGTCCCTGCTGGCTAAAACCCTATTCTGGATTGTTGTCTGTGACCTCCACTCATGCATTTACAATGCAGGACCTTGCCCTGCAGGGCATGACAGGCACCACCAGAGTATCAGGAAGCAGGTAATGAATATTTGACATGATCTCAGGTTAAAGGTCTACGGGCACTACACAGCCACACGTGTGCACTTTGGACACCGAGAGACCCGTGAACCGACTTTGCTTTTGCAAACTCAAAATCTAGGTTGCAACGAATAATTGACAAAAAAAACTTTGATGATAATTGTCTGTTACGCCATCTTATATACACCGTGAAGCCGACATACTATGGAGTGAGTCATGCCTCTTGCCATTTTGAACTTCATTGGTTAAGTGTCTAAAACAACCTCAAGCTACATTTAACAGCTGGTAACTAAATTTTATTTTGTGGGATTTATTAACCAATTAGGTAATTTATGGTTTGACTTGTCCACTATAAAAATAGTAGATACTCAAAATGTGCCTGTCAGTGCATGGCAAGGTTATAAAAAGAATATATAGCCAAAACAATGATTTTGCTTTCTGAAGTGAAAACAATTCTGTGACGTCACTATTTTTATTATTATTATGAAATAGACGGGGGATGTGGAGCGCGGTGGTCGTGGTGGTCTAAAACACTTGAGTCCACACTGAACTTCATTCAGCTCCATCGTGTTGTATTATCCACAGATAATAGCAGGGTGTTAATGAAGGCAGACAGAATCCCTTGTGTTTGCAGCACAGAGAGGGCCTTCACATTAGCCTTGAGCAAACTAACTCGCACGACACCCACGGTAAGAGACGAGTACGTGTCTAGTTTGTTCTTTTCATATGCAGCAAACTACGTCTGATCTCGCCATGTCATCCCGCTGCTCTAAATCTGTGTCTGCACTCGCAAAACGTGTGCATGTGCACATGTATTATGTGCGTCTGCCTCATGGAATCACATTTTTGGACACACTCCATTTAACACAGTAAGTGATACGAGTGCCTGTGCCCCGATCAGAAAACAGAGAGGGAGTAAATCAATGTCCAGTCATGAAGCCAAAAGGGTCAAAGGAGAGTTTGGTCTCACGCAGAAAAGCTGAGCATTGAGCTACTACCAGATACTGCACACGGCAGCGTGACAAGCCGACAAAATGGTTTACTCATATTATCAAAACGTTCACTCAAGATTTGCATATAATTCTTTATCAGCTGAAGAATCCAGTAAACAGGTGTATTACGTTTGCCTCAATTAGAGCAGTTGAGGCAAATGTGCCAACATACAGTACATGTTGTCACATTTCTGTTTCTTCTCTGTACTGCCGCTGTAACCGCGGTACTTTAACATGTTGTGACACACAATGTCAACAAGTGCGACAATGTTAAGATACGTCAAACAACAGCATTTCCACTGTGCACCATTCAAAGCTGTCCACTTAACTTGAACGCTGCCAGCCGGGGGGGGGGTGGAATTTCACAGTCAGTGTTGCAGATCATAAAGGCTTTTATTGACTCGTGCGCCACACTATCATCTTACCACGCCAAACTTAATGTGAGCCTGACGTGCGTTACATGTTCGGCTTGAGAGTGCTCAGGCCAAACTGTCTCCTGCTCTGTACTGAGCGGTCCACTCGGTGCCACAGGCATGACAGAGCTTCTCTAATAGTCAGTGCTTAGTCAAAGTAGACAGCCCTAAAATGTAAAAATCAATCATGGGTGACAGCTCATTTGGGCTAGCTAACAGAGGAAGGCATAGAAAGAGAAGAAAAGGGTAGAAATTCCAATTGCACACTCGGTGCCCATTTGCACCATTGGATGTGTGTAACCTCCGGCTGATGCTGTTGGGGCCTCCGTCCAGTTGTGTAATGAGCATGCTGTGGGCGTAACTTGTTCTCCCACGTCAAATATTCGAAGTGAGTACTGCATTGTTAAGAAGATTCAGGTGCTGTTACTCGGAGGCTGAGAGATGAGATCGCAGGTGGAAATGCATTATCTTGCTATCACACTGTGACAGCAAAATTATCCTATATAGGATAACCTGAACCTGGCTGTCATGAGGTGAATGGAATAATTAGAAAACAGCACGCTAGACTGCCAAAAGACTAAAGCAATATATATATAGTCCCTTTTAGCAGACATTGCTTGATACGAGTCTTCATCGTCTTCATCGTCTTCAGCCCCGCGCTGACGGCTGCTTACGTGACCCATTTAACCTCCTATCAAAACAGCCCAGTCTGTTCAACGACCTTCGCGTCACCCGTGGACCGAGCCCCACAGTGACCTGTCGTGATCATGAAGTCAAACTGCTCAGGACTAATATAATTCCATCAAAGCAATAAGATAATGAAACACAGGAGACATCCTCCCCTCGTTTCCGTCTCGTCTGCCCTCCCTCCACATATCCTCACGGAAGCTCCGTGTTTCATAAGAGCTGCACTGGCCACTCTCAGTAGGCGATGAGTGAAGGGCACCTTGGGGAATTTTATGATCCATGACGAAGCGTCCAGGATCATTTTGGATGTATGCATGTGTCACTGCATATTAACAATGGCCTCTGTCTCATGAAAGCGCCGGCACACCTTCAAAAGAGATAATTTAATCTTCTCCCTGCTGAGCCTCGTCTCCTCTCTACGCCCGCTAATACTTTCCGTCAGAACCCCCAGTCAAAGGAGCCATTGGCTTTAAGAAGAAACGGGAAATAATAGTGGAAGTAAAGACAAGCATGGAGGAAATAAGCCCCAGATTTAGAACACAGCTGCAGAAGATAAACAGAGCTGATGAAGAATCCCTTTTCTTGTCTTAATGGATGTAAATTGAGTGATCATATAACGTTAGCACGGAAATAGCTGTTGAGGAAATGGACTTTTTTTTTTTACCTTTCTGTGTTATCTATGCATCGCTGGGAACCATATGCAGCCACTAAACCCCCCCCCCCCCTTATTAAAAATGACTATCTTGCAGTGCTCTTTTCTTCCTTCTGCCCCCGTTGTTGCACTATAAGTCTGCAAACAAGCAAAAGAACAAGAGAAGGATGCTCTAAAATGAGCTCCATGTGCCCTTTATCTCACAGAAAGATTTTATTCTCTTGAAAGAGCTGGCACCCCACGGTGAAACCAACAAACGAGGAGAGCATCGTTGGATCCTGGACTTGTTTGTGGGACGCCACAGTAAGCACTGTCAAAGCCAGAGCTTGGCTACTCATTATTCAGTGACTTCACGACATACAAAAAGCTACCAAGCTGAGGGGGAAACTCAACCCCAGTGCGTCACCTAATTAACGCCATGCGATAATTGCATGTAAAATCAAAGTTGTTAACCTTAGATATCTGCTAATTTTACAGTCGATGCGGTTGGAGCGGAGGAACCGGCTAACCTCTGTCCAAGGGGAGACGTCTCCAATGAAACCCGCCATAAAAGAACCTCCATTATGTAAATAGACTCACCAGTACACTCCCCGTACACCAATAAAAACATTCATCGCACTAAGCAGCCACATATTAGCACACATGATGACGCACTGCTGTTGACAATAAGGCAACATCAGTTTATGAAGAAGACTCATAAAGCTATTAAAGTGGACATTAACAGTCCATCTAAAGAGTAATAACACGGAAAACAGCTAAGTCAGTGTCAAATATCAAATACAATATAGCACAGACCTGCAGATGGATGCACATTCAGGCTAAACATTATTTAAATACCGTAAAGGACACAGGAACTTAGATCTGTGTTCAACTTAATCAACTTAAAAAAGCCTTGCAGAACATTATAATCTTAACCAGTACCAGTGATTACCAGCAGCGACTCATGATTTTAAATTGAGAATATTGTCCATTTATTTTCTTCCCGATCTTTTAATACCATTAAGCTGTAGCTTTTATTAAGGTTGCCAATAGGGGGGCCACTGCATATCTGAGGAAAGCAGCACTCAAAACAAATGAGAGGAACAAAACAGGGACTATTTTATGTTCAGGGTTTTTGGCAAATCCATTTGCATTGCGAACAAGCCTGAATAAAAAGGCCAAATACAAGCCAAGAACTCTAATAACAGGCTTTGAAAATAGTACACAAGGACTTAAACGCTTTCGCTCACAAAACTGCTGTTATCAAAATCATGGGTAAATAATCTGCAGATATGCAATGACGCCTTCACAGGAGGCCACAGAGAAGAAAATCTAATTTCTCTTAACCCTTTGTGAGAGAGGACTGTCTAATGGACTGTGTGGTGGATTGAGAACCTCATGCTTTTTATCAACCAGAGGCTCAGAATCAGAGCGGAGTGCTACAGGAGTTCAGTGATGGATCTTTATTGACAAACCACCTCCTTTCTTCGCTCCTAGGCAGTGGTGGAGAATGCTGAGAGGCTGTTTTCATAAGAAAGAAGCCTTTTTAAAATTCAAGTCCTATATGTGAGAAAATACACTAAACATTGACTGCAGGTCAATATAATCCTCTGAACAACACATATCAAAGCTTGAGCTGGTTCAGAATAACAATCCTTCTTTCATTTCATATCTAAATCAGTGTGACGGTTGGAGATTTGCACAGCTGTTCTTACTTCTGCTGCCATTTTAATACACACGTGTACATGTTCCTGTGTTTTCATGTATTTTCCTCAGTGTGTGTGTGTTCTGATTAATTAGCAAATCCAAAAGTGTCTGAAACCCCTGTGGGCAATAATCAGTGAGTGGGATTAAATGTTGTGATCAGAGAGAAGTTTAGATTGAGCACATATTTAATTAAGACAAAGACATCCACGTGTAATTATTTTCATCGCTTACAGTTTCTTCATTGCTCTTTCTATCAATGAAAGAATGAACTGAATTCATTATTTAAACTGTGTATCATCTACTCTCAATGACATTGTTTCCTGTAAAAAATCAAATAAAAATCCAACGTCTTTTTACCTTAAGCTGTTGGATCAGATCTCTGTGCACGTGTGACCGTGCGGTTCTGTGCCATATGTTAATGAGTTTGAGCACATTATGTCAGGGCAGTGAGCAATTTCCTCAGCTATTTCCCTCTTGCTGATTTAATGATGTTATCATCACGGTTCACTCCTACTCCCGCTACAAGTACGACGACTTGGACAAAAAGCCACTTAACGGCAACGCAAGTAAGTCAGAGGGCTTCTGCCTTTTGTTTTGCTTGCAAGAGTGTGTGTGTGTGTGTGTGTGTGTGTGAAAGATAGAGGGAGAGAGAGAGCAGCAGACTAAGACATACAGGGATCGAAAGCAAAGCCATGCAAGTGTGATTCCCGCTATCTCTGTGTGAATGGACTGCACAGCTCAGAGAGTGCCATTTTATTCACTCGCATACCCTCTCAGCAAGCCCTGTTTGTGGCTGTGGTGAAATCCCCTGCTGTCTTTAAGGTTTTTGGGGGTTTTTTTTCAGTCGCCTCAGCACTCCTCAAGAGCACGGAGGAGGTGAAAGTGAGAAAGCCTCATCTGTCATCACAGTTTAGATCAGTGTCCTGCCCCCACGCCTGCTGCCTCCACGCCCCCCAGCGCCCTGCACCAAAACCTTAAGCAGCATATTATGCAACTTCAAAAAAAAAAAAGAAAAAAAAAAACAAGGTCAAGGAATTATCCACAGAGAAATCATAGCAGATAAACAGGCGGGGAAGGGAAGCAAAGGAAGATCCTTTTCCTCCACCTTCTTCTTTCTGCCTGTGCCCACAGCACTGTGTGATTCAGTGGGAGGTCAGACTGGTGGAATGAGGAAGAGCCCGGCCAGCAGCATCTAATGCATACAAATGTCTGTGGACACACATTAATAGTCAAACAGACGACGTGCACAAACACAACATTGACACACACACACGTCGAACACCGACAGCTGCAGAGATCACGATAGTTTTGGGATGCACTCCCCCGTGTTCTGTGTGTGTGTGTGTGTGTGTGCATTTGTGTGATCAGATAGGTGTCTCACTGCGGAGACTTATACTCACCCTCAGTTATGATTACACTTCCTAAACAAGGCCTCCTCTTGAGTAGGAAACCTCATTCTGATCCCTCGTTTTCATGCATTATTAATAAGACTTCTGGTTAAAAAATGAAATAAAAATAACCCCGGTGAGCTAAAAGGACACATTGCTCCTTCATTGCACAGGGGATTAACCATATAATTACTGTCACACAGAGGAGAGACATGTGTGTGTGTGTGCGACTTCAAAACAACCTGCAATCCCACAAATATTACCGTGAAGTCCCCGCTGCTTTATAAGGAAACACATTACAGTTGCACCAGAAGATGAATGTTTAATGCTCAATTAGTCGAGGAAATTAATCAAACACTGAGGGACTGCAGTTACAGTAGCAGCTCTATGTCAATGTACTTGGGCACTGTAGTGATTTGGGATAACGTGGGATTGCTAACATGCTAATAATAGGCAGATACCGTGCTCAAAATATTTGTTTGGCAAGTTAGAAAGCTAATTAGCATAAGAACACAGCAGAGATGTACAACATCACAGTACAACATCTACTATTAACAGTCGAATAAAGTCATGAAGTAACCAGTCGTTCTCCAGTGTGAGGATGAACTGCTTTTATCCATCTTATATTACATTATTATTCTACTTGCTTTCACTGGCATATGATGATAAATGTGTATCGTTCTCATAAATAATTACATTTAAATCGTCAGACTTTGAACTTATAATCAAAATGAGTGAAATTCTAAAAGAAGGATAGGCAACAAATTCAAAATAATCAAAAGAGTCAAACATACTGATAACAAAAAAGCAATTTAAGGATGCCATCTTATAGTCTGGGGAAAAACAATTGTATTGTTCACGCTTTTTTGACAAAACGCTGTAGAATAAAGGAGTTATTAATGAAATGAGTAATCTGTAAATCTGTAATTAAAAAAAATAAATAACCGCTGCCCAAAATGGAAAACCTTGAAGTTTTGTACTGTTGACAAGTCATGTGAAAACAACAAACAAGGCTGTGGAAATGTGTGGATTGTCACTATTCTCTGACATTTTAGAATTTATAATGAGTGAAAAAAAATACATTAACAGACCACAACCATCTCTAAATATGTATCAATGATGTGACACTATAAAAATCATTCTCTTGGTTAATTGCTTGCTAATGTTTACGAGTCGGCTTACATACATTTTTGGTATAATGAGCGTTTGCAGAGTCGACAGTAAATGTTTGTCATTCTCAAACAGCCGAAACCAAAACATCAATCGAATTTGGCCAGAACTCAACACTATGCTGCTGGTGTTAATGTTCAATTTTGGTTGTTATAACTGGATCGGATATCGGAGAGATAAAAATGTTAAATCTAATACGATCCAAAAATCTCGCGTATCAAATGCTTCACTATGCACAGACTGTAAAAAAAAAACAAAAAAAAAAACAGCCATAGCATTTTAGCTGAGTTACGTTGTAACTTGTTTATTTCTTCTTTATGAAAGAAACATATTTGTTACGCAATTGGAGAATTGTCTTTGAAATAGGGCATTAATGACTTCTCGTTTTTCAGATCAACTTTTCGGTCACATTAACAGTCCATATGTGTAGTAAAGTGCAAAAAGAATAAACACGCCTTCTCAAAGACATTTAAACAAAACAAAACATAGGCTAATACCTTGAATTTTCCGGTCATTTTAAGTGCGCAACAGAAAGTGATTACGATCTCTCCCACCCGGCTCTAGTGTGGCCTACGTCCGATCCGACCCCCAGATCTGCTCGCCCGAAACCCCCCACCAAAGCTCAGCATCCCCGTCGCACCCAATCCCAGGGCCGATGGACTCGATGTCGTCACCTCCAACCCCAGGTACACACCCCCACCAGACTCGCCCGCTCTAACCCCAACTCTTCTTTTTTGTAGATTGTAAAGAAAGATTGTATTGTGTACACAAGCGCACACAGAGAGAGAATCCTTGTGCCAACTTGTGCCACTGAGGTTGATGCATCGACAAATTGGCATTTCAGTTAATGCCCTACTTGTACTAAATGACTTAGTACAGATGGGTTGTTAACGGCTTCATCGTTTAAAAGGTCCAACATGACAGAAAGATATCTGTATCGGTACATGTAGATACTCAAGTGTGCGATTTCAGTATCGGACACAAGAAAAGTGGTATTGTGCCATCCCTATTTGACACAAGTTACTTTTGAGCACCTGCCCCACAGCTGTTTTTTTTTTAGCTCTACCCAAAAATAACCGTGCCTACAAACTCTAAAGTTCTTAAGTAGAAGAATCATGGCGATCACAATGTGTATCCTATCCTCATCTGTATGAGTCCCGATGGCTGCCATGCATGTGTATGGTTGTGTCATTACATGTTAATGGCTTTCCACTGATGCTACAGCAGAGCAGAGAGACGGAGGCTGTGATGGAGAGAACAGGGAACCATTTGATGTTTGCCAGTTGAAAGAATAAGCCTTCCTTTGGGTTGTGCTTTCCACTGAGGCACGCTGGGATTGAAAGAGCGCTTGCCCAGGGCTAAAGGAGATTTTTGGTGGGCGTCACACATCCAATTACCTCGGTAGCATCAGAGAAATCCACAGGGAATGCACACACAAACAGAAAGATACACATTCACTTGAGTGCGCACACACACACGAATGCATAAGACACCCACTGCAGGAGGCTCTCACTGCATAGGGGGCGCAGCCAAATATCACTATTCAGATTCTGCAGTATCGGCCGCTGTGGAATTCATGAATATTATCAGCATGTACTGATATGAAGCTTATGGTATAAATATGGATAGAAATATGGAAACACCACCCAGGTTCCACCTCTTTGAAAAGCATTATTAATGCATTCAGAGAAGCTATTACTGGATTTGCATGGCCTCTTCTGATGAGCACAGAGGACGTGTGGATCCACTGATGTGTGGAGGTTTATTGGTGCATTTCAAAGCAGTTTCAAAGTCTCCCGTTCCGTGGCAAAAGCTGGGATTTCGATGAGTGACAAACTTTAAAAACTTAGGTCGCAAACCTCGGTCTTCCTGCTGCAAAGGCAAGAGTTGCCTATGAAACTATTATCGATGCATCCTGTCTCACTGAACAATCACTCACCACTGACCCACTGCTATTTTTAACAACAGTGCATTTGTGATGAGAAACAAGAGTTGAACTCATTTCCAATATCATAAAATCATTAAACTAAAGGAAATGTGTAAACTGGGAAGTTACAACTGCGTTGTAAAGAAGTAACATCTTGAATCCCAATTAACATATTTCAGATAAAATGTAAACTGAATCTTGCTTTTACGTGCAATATGTTTAACAGCTCAGCGTCATTAGCACCCGTGCGGCTCTCATTCATTGCCCTTGTTTGGCGCGCATGTGACATTAGCCTCCAGTCATTGGTGATAAAGTGCGCAGTTATAGTGACGTAAGATGCATGGCAGATGTCCAAGCATCAGATGTAATATATATACTACCCTCTTTTACCTGGAGGCTGTGACTTCTGTTTTGGTTTTGTTGTCGAGTGTTGCGATCGCCGTGTGAGTGTAATAGCGCCGCTGTATCTCGGCTACATGCTTCTTTGTTATGTGCTTCCCATAAAGTGTCCGGGTGACGGCGCGCTGCACTTCAGTTCAGTTCCACCTTTTTGTACCGTCTATTTTACATCATTCGACATTTAAATAATCGGAATTTGGACAATTGGGAATCGACTAAAAATTGTCCACGTCTGAATCGCGATGCATCGAAGAATCAAGGTTTTTCCCAACCCATATTGCCAAATACTTGCGTAGTAGCCAAAGCCAGCCTGAAAAGTCGCTAAATGTTGCCAGGACAAGCCATATGTCAATCAATCACACTGTAGTTTATATCAGCTGAATGAAACTGTGCCTTTTATTGTATTCTATGGCTATATTTACATATGTAAACTGATTGAAAAGATGGAAAGTTAAAAGCTGCAAAGCAATGTCTTTGTCGTGTTGAAGATTAACAGTGAAACTGAATCGTAATATAAGGGGAGGAGAAAACAGCGGTAGAAAATGTATGGATGGATATACACCATCAAGAATTATGGTCAGAGTTGAAGGTTCAGAGGTTGCGTGGTTCCACATTATTTAAAAATCTATGGTAAACTATGTGTTTATTATAAAGTGTAGAAGCAACATAGAGTAATGCACTCAGTGAGTAATTAATCGTGCTTGTTGAGGGACTGGCACAGCTGTTCCCAAACAATCAACTATAGATTGAGTATTGACCTGCAGTTTTACAGTCAACCTTCATCCAAAATGAGGTTAAAGAATAAAATCCATGGCCAATCTGCCAGTCAGCCATAAGAAAACAAAAGTTGCAGTTGTTTGTGAAAGTTTTTTTCAGCATAGCACACAGGTCTCTTTGATTAGAGACCAAGGGTCGACTTTTATAAATTCTACTCCAAGTTATGTTTTAGCAATTTTCTCTAGGTAATCGATGAAGGGTCAATGGAGAGGTTTAACAAGGCCAATCCTCATTTTTATTACAACTGAGACGTCTCAACTGTTCAGAGACGATGCCACGCTCTGAGACGTTGGGTACACACCCAGAAACAAAGGAGTAATAACACCGCATGCACGGGAAAGGGAAGAGGACATAAAATGAAAGGAAACGTGAAGAAGCAGAAATGATGAAAAAGGGCATGAGGTCAGCTCAAGCTGTGAATGTGGCATTTGACGAGGCCCCCCATCAGGCTTCAGTCATCTTCAAATGAAACACATCTAACTGACATGAAAGACAAGGGAAAGGGACCACCAAGTGTGCGTCTCTCTCCCTCTGTAGTCACATTTCTAGGCATGTGAGGGATCACGGAATTATTCGAACCGAATTTTTCTGTTTTGTTGGATGACGCGATGTGGCCTGAACACGTGTACTAATCCCAGACATCACAAGATATGATGAACTGGAAATTAACTCAGGAAAAAGAATCAGACTTCCAACCAGGGCCCATGCTGCATTTAATTATAATTTTTGATTCGTCAGTGACTGGACCTGTGTCCACATGAAGTCTTTAAAATGACACAATTTACCTTTCAAGCAAGGACACTTGAAAACAAGAGACTGATTAAAGATAAAAAAAAAATAATAAACCCCAGTCCATAAATAGTGGATGTGAGCATCTGCTAAGGCCAGAGGAGACTGATCCAAATCTAGTGAGAGTTTCACTCAAGGCAAAAAGCGTGGGCTGATTGTGGCAAGTAAAAAGTTCTCCAGAGCACACCTCATGGACAGCTAATAAATGAAGGCTAAATCATAAATTAACAGCACATGCACCAGACCGCGAGGAGGCTCGGGCAACATATCAACAGTTTTTGGAGTTTTTTGCTTCCCGTTTATGGTTCTCTGCAGCGGCTGCAGAGCCAGCGCCCGTCTACAGTAAGAATGCAATTTATCTCCAGGTGAAATGAATTGCAGAAGCCTAAATAAAGACAAGAAGGGAGAACATCTGCATTAAATCTCGCTCTGAGATTTCCTTCGCCACCGAGTGGATGCGCTGTGGAGAAGTGCTTTGACTACTCCAGATAACTCTGCTTACTTTGCCATGGGAAGCCATTAACTGACAGTGCACGGCTTGAGGTTATCCCCATGGGTGTAACAGCCTCTAAGGATATACTGTGTCGGGCAGAGAGATGACGCTAAAGAGATTAGCTATTACATGGTGAATCTCTGTTGGAAGAATATGGTTTTGAGAGACTATTGAGGGATAAAGAGACAGAAACATAATGCAGAAAGGACTCAACAGACAGTTGGATATCCCTTTAAGGAAGCTATGAGGTTTAGCAAGTGTAAAACCAAGTGTAAAAGTGCACGTAATGACTGCATCATATGTACGCAGGCACTTTGAGGCATGTTCAGCATCCATGATGAGTCTTCCTCAGATGGGCTGACGTGTGAAAACATTGATAAATTGCTACACTTTCCTACCCAGCAAACCGTTGCCCTAGATAGATGGAGGGGGAAAAAACACGCACACACACACACACACACACACACACAGAAAATGGGTGCACATGCTCCCACACTTACACAAACTGCATGCTCATCTGTGTCAAAATTTCACAGTGCCTCTGCAGAGGCACTGCAAAACTCCACAGTCAGTCTCCTTCAGCCAGCAGGGGAATGAGAGAAAGGGGGGGGGAGAAAATAAAAACACAGCGTGGATATGTGCGTGTGTGTTCTCTGCATGGCTGGGTGGGGTGAGGATGTACTGCTATGATGCTAGTTTATGCAGAAGTGTCTCTATGTGCATCTCCCCTGCTGTCTGGCTGTGTGGCATCGGTTTTGAAGACAGAGACTATCGGAGATAGTCACCGTCACCGTCACCATCACGTTCATTTCACCACTGTTTGTACTTGTCGGAGAAGCTCAAGCATTATTTGCTCAAACGATAAGTAGGGCCCTTCCTGCAGTTGCCTCACACGGCAATAAAATGGTGATTTTCTGGAGAGACACGTTTAGCTTCTCTCCCCTCCGAAACCTTCTGCATCCTATGCCTCCCCTCACAGGAATCTCATCTGCTCTCGTGCCCAGTTGTAAGGCTGCCGCTGCTGGAACGGGCTTTGCTTTCTGCAATCACTTCACATTTGTTTCAACGACTGATTTCCTGGCATGTAAAAGCATGTGCAAGTAGGTAGGCAGTGAGGGAGGACTGAGCGATGGAGGCAACAGGGAAGTCAGAGGATGTGCAATGCCAGGCTCACATACTGTCACCATGACAACAGACATCACTTCACAGGAGCTGCACTTAGGATGCCTGTGTGGGCTGAAGTGACATAGTTGAAGGTTGGCATTAGCCTCTTGTGGGTGCCACAACATACAAATCCTCTACAGGCTTGCTTTTTCTTTTTTTTTTTGCTCTCTGTCTTACACACTTCTGCCAAAAGACGCCCTGTAACTCTTGTCAGCTACCTACTGGGGTTGCTGGGGGATTTGTAATTTGTGTGTAAATGCAGGGCCTGTCAGTTTTGCTAATCTAAGACGCATTAATTGACTGAAATGTGTAAGGCAAGACAGGAGGAGACGTTCATAGCCAATGAGGCCCTTTCATCACTTGCATCACTTTGAAGCCGGCAAGTATGTATAATTCTCTGTGACTCAAAGCGTTGCAAATCATGATAATGAGAATTTAAGATAGAGCAACACACTGCAAACATTCACGAGTACATGTAAAATATCCCATATAGGAACTGATGCTTGATAATGCAAAGCTAGCGCATGACTCGTCGCGAGCCGATGCTCAACACACACATTTACAAAAGAAGTGTTGTCACAGTGAAGTCATACATGTACACTGAATACATGCGAGGCAGGTATAAGGGCATGAGCTTCATACTACAATTGATCGGCCTCTCCGAAAGCATAAATGAAACGGCTTCCTCTCGTAATGCACAAATCATAAACGTGTCTGTTCTTATCAGCATTCAGCATGTGCGGCTGAACACCTTGCTCTCTGCATCTGGCCTTGTATCTTTATCTTGTAATGCATGTACGAGGCATGAAGCCATAATAAAAGGGATGAATGTGTATTGTGAATAATGGGCAGTTAGGGGAGGGAGGGAGGGAGGGAGGGGGTGTTGTGCAAACTAAAACACATGGTGTATTGCAAGGACTTTAATGAGTGCATGATGTATCTGTGAATCCGTGGTTATAAATTGTGAGGAAAATGTAAAACTAAACCGTGAAGCATGGCTCTGACTCATGAGCGGCTCAAGCTTACATCTGTGGGGGTTTTTTTCTCTACTGTCTCAGTTACAATTCCTATTATTGCACCAGATTCCTCACCTCAGAAACTTAAGTCATATCTATTAAAATAAATGTGCACTGATGAGACAGGTTTTCCTTCCATGCTATAAAAAGAAGGGCTGAATTATGTTGGAATATAATCTAAACTGTAATGTTACTGCTGGATGTTTTAATATAGTATGTCAACGTCAACACATAATAAGATTTAAAATGTTCATCATAACAACATTTAATTATCTTGATGACACAGCAAAGACGAGAATTTAAGAGATATTAATTGTTTCCAACGTGTATATATATATTATGTGTAATTTTCATTTGTTCAGCCCTGATAAAAAGATAATTTACTCAAGATCAATTAGTTTGACCCTTTTTTATAGCTAGATTTTTGACAGTGGTAAAGCACGGAAAGCATACATACTATAGAAAAATAAATGACTTTTATACCACAGCAAATAATCATTTCAATGGAAACAGCAGTTACGGAATCAGAGGTTGAGGACAATTTCTGCTAAAGCTAGCTGGAGTTAACTGTGTCCTTAAATAAATAGTTATAGCTATAGTGAGTGCTTGTCCTTTACTTGAGTATTGACCTCTGGTACTTGGTAGGTTCAGTCCTGCGCTGCATTCTTTCATTCAACATGCTTTGTGGAAGTGGTTTCGCAGTACAGAGCAGACAAGAGGTGAGTCAATGTGGTTACAGTCACATGGTCATGGTCGGGCACCAAGAGCCCTTATGAATACAGGCTGCCCTTGTAAATGAGATTTCATCCTGCAAGTATAACATTAGTCCATATTAGAGGCCGGCAGTCAGTCACCCTTTGGAAAAACAGTCCACAGTTTGCTCATGTCGCTACTAATGAGGACGTGAACCGCCAACAACATCATGATGTTACAGTCAAGCTGCAGGTCTGTTACTGATACAGACAAAGACAAATTTCACTTCTTCTTTCAATGTTTTATCCAAGGGATCTGTCCACATGGCTCACAGCTGCAACACCTGTCTGGCATTTTAAAGACAAGAAATAGTCGCTTCAGAGTTGGACCATGTGTCTGTCAAAATCTGTTCATTAACATTATTCAAACACTACAAATAAAACACCTTGTACCGCTGTACAAGGAACATTAAACAGGACCAGGGTTGACATTTCTGGTTCGCGACAGTCTCACTCCACACATGAGAGGCCAAACTAGACTTCATTAAAAGTGCAGAACTGCTTTTGATTCTAAATAAACCAAGGTGCAGGGTTGGCCCTGACGCGTACCTGAATGAGACTGAATAAACTAATGACGACAAACTCATTAGCAGCAGCTTTCAGTGCTCAACACTGTACAGAGCAGGACAAGTAGCTCTGGGTTTGGGGATGTGGGCTTAACAGATGAAACAGCCAGCCAGGTTACAATAAGCTTCTTTGGTCTGCAGCAGGGATTTGGCCTGGAATGATCCAGAGGTAAACTGTGTTCCAAAGCTCATCCAAATCCTCACAGTAGAAGGAGAAAAGTATTATAACTCTTCGTGATGTGTGAAAAGCAGCCAAAGCTGTGTTATATTCCGGCAAAACACTGGCATGTTGATTATTTTCGTTCAGTGGGGCTCATCCGCTACTTGATGATTGAGCACTGCTGCCAAAATGTTCCCACAATCATTAATATCAATGTGCGGCTAATGTTTATCACTCATAACTCGCACAAGTGAGCACCAAAGGCTGCAACACAGAATACAAAAGACAGAAAACTAATAATCGACAACGATTACTAAGCTATTTTATACAAAACTATTTTGACTTAAACAAATACGGGCCATGCCGTTGTGAACAACAACTACACAACAGCACTGCTACTGAAAATACTTCCAGAAACTTCAAGGGAAAAACTCTGCATGCATACTGGAAACATATTTATTTCATCACAGCTGTGCATGACTTCATCTTTGCTTTGAACAGTGCAAAACAAAAAAGAACAGAATTAGGTGTTTTTTCATGAAAATACCAGCAACTCTAAAGCTCAAATCTCCTATTTCCCATTCTGTTTGCCGCCAAACTATACAGCTGTCTCTTCCAAAATAGCTGCAGGAGGCAGAGAGCGTGCATTCTTCCAGGGGAGAGTGCAGCCCTGCCACACAGACACACACCTCACATTCACATGAGCAATGACACCTCTTGGCTTTACAGCTAAGCATCAAGTCAGCGAGATAAACAGACAGGCTTCATGAAGTCAGACAAAACAGCCCTGATGATGTCATAGTAATGTCACTGTGGGATCCAGCTGTCCACTAGCAGTGAGGATATATCTACTCAGCAGTTCTCCACTGTTGTTATTTTTAACCAAAAATAAAGTCTTCCAGAAGTTTTATGCAAACTGTATTGTAATAAAGCGCAGCTGTTTAACCTTAACCACATTCCATAGGAGTATTTAAATTCAAGAGTCAAACATTATCATGTGAATACAGAGAACAGTGGAGTGCCACAGACTAAGTTCAAACACACTCTCTGCTGTGTCTGTTCAGTGCCAGTCTCAGGAGACTGGGTCCAAAGAGAACTGACATTCACTATGATTAAATTGGTGCTATCTGGAGCCACACCCAGGGGTAATGCAGTAATCCCTGATGTGCGCCGCACAGTGTTTTACTTCAGTGCGTTACTCCTTCTACCCCAGCTGTATATCCTAATTTGTCTCTGGTTGAAGCACATATACTGAAGACATCCATCGGGCAGTCCCCGAGGGATCCGAGGGATACGGAGGAAGAGACAGACAGAGAGGAGCGAGACAGACAGGGAGTGGAGGGGAGGAGAGGAGATAGAGTTATCCATGGTCTCATTACGGTGGGGAAATGTGAGGGTCCCGATCCAAGGGAATGATGAAGGACTCTGTGGAGGAGGCCTCTGAGAACCAACAAAGACGGCTTTAGTTTCACTGGCAGAATGCATTTGCATAGCTTAGAAGCCAAAGCGTCTGAACCGGGGCTCATGAAAAGAAACCCCAGCAATTGCTTGGACTTCAATGCAAACGAGAGGGAATGAGGGAGAGAGAGAGAGGGAGAGGTGGGAGAAAAAGCAAGCAGTAGGAACTTTTCCCTCTTCAGTGGCATAACATAAAACAAGATCAGGAACATCTGCACATCCCATGGAAGTTGTCGCTGTCTGACTTTGATGCAGAGGGAACACACTGAAGGCGTTACATCCCCAGATGAAGCAACAAGCAAAGGAGCATTTCCATGCTATCAAAAGGCTCATGTTCAATTGTAGCTGTGCGATATTATTATTTAGTGCAGTTTGATTGTCAGCAACATGACATTTTGCGTCCACCTGCGATATTTTCACGGGCTATGATGGATACTGGCCAATAAGAGCTGCAAGACAAGGAGGACAGAAAAAGGAAGAAAACATAAGGACAGGAGAAAGAAGGAGTGCAGCAGATGTGCTTGAGAGTTGTTTCTTTTACTTGTGGCCTGGAGTCATGGAGGGATGACTGGCCTTCATCAATCCTCCTTAATGATTCTGGCAGCACCACTTAACACACTAGTATGCAATTTCTTCATTACTACATCATGATTCCACCATTTAGTTTGCAGCAATGATGTATACTGATGCTCTGGGGTTTAAAATAATTGCTGAAAGTCTCATTTTCGCGAACCGTCCCATTCATCTGCTACTGGGTTCATTTGGCGATCAGGGAGGCAAAATGATATATGGTGCTTTGCACGTACCAAAAAGGATACGGTGGAATCTGGTGCTTCTACCGAGACGCATCTCACTGTGAATAAAAGCGAGGCCCATCACTGCTCTCTAGTTTCAAGGTATCTTGAAAACCTGTTGTGAAACTCCACCATTTCTAAGTAACTGGCACCATTAAATGTTATCTAAGACTGCATTTATTCAATCACACATTCACTGCCTTTCACCTGTGGTGCACAATATTCTCACTGACCCCACCCCCCCATGTCAAAACCGGCAATGAATACAATGGGGGGGTACACAACATGAATACTGATTACTGTCACCATTAATAATAAATGTTGACTTTTGAACCGTGCCATTTTCATTCAGAGCACCTCTCTGGTGTAATGCTCTAGGCTGTGTGCTTTAAACATGAGGTATATAAAAGGATTTCACCTGTGGATCCTTACCATTGGCAAAAATGTGATATACAGTACAAGTTTTGAGTCATATGCGTTTATACATCTACCTCCACCCTATCAGATCAAAATATACAGCAGCAGCAGCAACAAAAAGGACATATTCAAATTCTGCTGTCAATCTCAGCTGACATAGGGTGAAAGGTACAGGTCGTCAGTCCATCACAGGGTCACACAGAAACAAACATCCACTCTTACACTCACACCTACGGTCAATTTAGAGCGTCCAATTTGCCTAATCCCCAAACCTGCTTTGCTACTGTCTTTGGACAGTAAGAAGAACCCAGAGAACCTGCAAACTCCATGCAGAAAGGCCCTTGTTCTGACCGGATCGCTAACCAACACCAACACCAACTGTGTGGCCCTAAGCACAATCACACAGTCAAATACTCTTTTACAATTATCCTCTGCCACTGCTCTAAGCCCATCAGTCCACATGTGCCACAAATGGCAACACCACATTGAGCATTATGGGATATGATTCCTTCTAATGAGCTCACATCTTCATCTGCACACACATGGTGTTGCACGGAAAACATTCGTTCACACTAAGAATCCACAGCTTTGATCTGACATTCATGTGATCGGGTTTTTATGCTAAGTTACGTCTCTGTGTCCCCCGAGTCGTATGTTCCTCTTACAGCTAGTGATTCAGTAGATATACATTTGAGTGGAGGCAATATTGTCTTGATATATACATTTATGTTTAATGAGATGTCAGGTCCTCTGGTTAATACATAACATGGAGGATTTCACCAACTCTTAACAACATTACCTACAGTACACCTATTCAACTGCACCTTAATGCAAATATCTAATCAGCCAATCACACGGCAGCAAATCAGTAAAAGTAGACAGGGTCAAGACGACCTGCCGAAGATCAAATTGACTGCATCAGAATGGGCAAGAAAGGTGATTTAATGAGCAATGAGCAATTACCTTTGTTAAGGCAACAGGATCTACAGACGAGCTACAGCAGCAGAAGACCTCACATAACTGTTATTAAGTACACATAATACCAACAGATAAGTGTATAAGCTGCATCTCAGACTGCTGAGGGGTTTCAAAATGAGGTAAAGAGGGAGGAGCCGATACTGTGAGGACTGCAATCAATGTTGAATTGATGATTAATCAAGATAAAAACAAGCTCTCTGTTTTTACAGATTCTTTAAGGGTATATATCTTCTGGTCAATGTGATGTGACCAGAATGTAAGTAAGGGAAGCAGTGATCATGTGGACTTAAGATATCTGGTGAAAAGACTTACTACTTATACTACTTACTAGACTTATACTAAGGCTGTGATATTGGTATTGGTATTAGATGTGAAAAAGTGTTATTGAGCCATTCCGAGAAGTAAAATCTATATTGTTTTATGAATAGACAAATAAGCAGTGATGCTACAGCTGTTCTGACACGTGCTGGGATTCATCATCTTATTCACTTCCTCTGTCTACAGCTAAATAATAGAAAAAAAAGATTGATCAGGTGCAACACCATGACTGTTCCTGTCATGCTCACAGTGACCTTTCATTGCTACTGGATTTCACACTCACAGAGAAACACACCACGGCGACAAAGATCTTGGCAACAACTTCTGGATCACACCATCCCACATCTCTATTTGATCTCACATTCGCCAAGCGTCAATCTCTGCTTTGGTCAGAGTCACTGCCACTGGTGACAGGTCAGAGCTACGCCTCAAGGTTCCCTCCCTGGTCCCAATGTTTGTGAACATGAATCATTACTTCCTCACGGTGCTGCTGCTGCTGCTGCTTCCACTGTTGCGACTGGGAGGATGACAATTCACAGGAGACATCATCTGTGCCACTGGTTGCACAAGCAGACAGGGTAAGAGATGGGAATGTGTGTAGTGTGTGTGGGAGGGAGAAACAGAGAGAAATTCAGGCACACGAAGGCAGGAACGAAGAGGTAGACAGCTAGATCAACCACATGAAAATCCTTCACGGCTCTGCATGCCAAATGTGACTGCTCAACAGACTGCGGCCCTTCCATTAAAACATATATTTGGCTTAATGTAACGCAAGTAATCTTAACCTTTTGCAATGATATGGTTGACAGGTTACATGTATGTGCTTATCTGGTGTGAGAGGCTCCAGGCGTCAGGGCAGATCTATCAGGTTCCAGTGTGTTCATGTATGAATGTAACCTACTAAATTTAGCCGCCTCACTAACCATCCTGAGTGATGGATTGGATGATAAAAGGAGCTGTGCATGATTGGCTGCACACAGGATTTGCTGTATAACCTCAGGGTTACTGAAAACTCTCAGTTAAACATGACATTCAGACCTGCTTGTTCACCTTTGCAGGGGCTGATGCTGCATACTCTTCTTTTTTGGGGGGAATCTTTAAGTGAATTTATGAGCATCACTGTTCTACAAGGTCATGATCACGTTTGGTTTCAGGAGAACATACTCACCATACACTCCTTGGCAGCGGATGCCCTCCACGACCAGCGCCAGCAGCCCCAAAACACACACAATAAGATCCATCCTTTCACGTTAATCTCTGCATATCCAGCTCTCAGCGGCAAGAAGTCCTCTCATGGGTGATGAAGGTGCATAGACACAGCGCGGCTCTGCTCTCTACTAATTCAGTCTCGGTACACACTCACACACACACAGTAAAGGTATTTATGTATGCAGGAGGCAAACAAATTCAGGTAAGGAGAAGTCAGGAAAAAGGCGCAGCGCTCGCAGCACAGCTAGAGACCCCGCGGCGGATGTGGAGAGACAGTGGGCTGCAGACAGCCCGGCCTTAGACCAAACAGCGACCTCTCCTCGCCTCCAGTTTGGCTTCCTCCTCACAGAGAACCCGTGTGTCTTCAGCAAAGAGCTACGAAGCCGCAAACCGAGGAGCCGCACAGACGCTGTTGACTGCGGGCGGACGGGGGCTCTGTACCCACGGACATTGGCTAAATTCTGGCTGTGGTCACGGCTCGCTCCGCTGCTGTTGATGCATGCTGTCAAAACGAAGCCATCACCTCTGTAGTCACAAAAACACAGTGGAAACCTCAGCGGTTGGATTTCTCGGTGGAAAAAGTGATGAAGACGCTGCTGGCAATGCTACAGTGTGCGCTCTGCTCTCACAGTCACATCACGACTGCAGCCCCGACGCTGCTCAGCTCATCTCCGCCGCTGCCAAAGACAAGAGGGAGGGTCCAGTCCAGACTGATGTGGAGCGATGGATCGTTTCCTCCCCAGCTCCTCAGAAAAAAAAGGTGTCCGCTGTATGACACCACTTTTCTAATGAATTCACGCCGACGGTGGGAGCCGGATGTGCCCGCCGTGCAGCCAGTAAAGCATCAGTCACGTTGCGCAATACGTGCTACGGAGACCGAGTGGCACCGCAAACGGTCAGTGGCTACGTCAAGAGGCGCGTGGCTTCCAGCGCTCATCTGTATGGGAGGCTTCGCTCAGCGTCAGGGAAGGCAGGAGAAGTGCAGCTGCTGGATGCTGAGGAGGAGGAGGAGGAGGAGGAGGACAGGGGAGGAATGAAGAGGAGAGAGGAGGAGGAGAAGTGAGGAGGACCACTGGAATTCAGAAAATCAAGCTTAGACAGACCTTTGCCATCAACACTTTACTCCTGAGTCATTTACCATATACTGTAGGCAAGTTGAGATGTTTGTCATCTGCTATTTTCCTTTCCATTGGCTTGGAAGAGTCTATGTTAGTACATGCAAACACTACTGCTGCTGCTGTTGCCGCCTCAGGCCTTCATATTTTTGCAAACTTTTAAAAAAAAAATAAAGTTTTTAAAAAAGGACAGCTTAGACATTCCGAAATGGGGTCCCAGTAGGCCCTCGGGGGACCTGCTGGCAGATCCACTGACTCCTGCAAAAAGGAGGGGGGGAAATTGCATGTCACTATATCAGTTTTGCCACATTTAGTAACCACAGCTGTCTCAGTTGAAGAACATGCAGTAAGGACAGCTTTCACTCCAATATATGGACTCATGGTCAACGTTCTCAGAGACAGATAACTTGCACTTTACTCAGGGTGTAAGAAAATGCTGAAACACACTGAAATACATGGTGTGAAAGTGTAGCAATTCTGTGTCAATATGTAGGAAATACGCTGGACAATGTTTATAGACCTAAATAACAATAATATCCCAATACATCACAATATATCAAATCATCGTCGTTGTATCGGGATATGTATTATTACATCGCCACACTTTTGCCAGCCCGCAATTATATTGTTAATTGTCGTCCTTATTCTGTTTCCTGTTGAAGTGTTTGGTGATAATATCAGTAGCGGACAGCCTCTGAAAAAACAACAAATTGGAGACTGTAGTGGTTTCCTAGCAACACGTTCCACTGTGAAAGCTATACTTTTGGGACAAATGGAGATCAATGTCAAGAGCCACAGCTTGATCCGCCATCAAACAAACAACAAAAGGCATGTGGCGGTGACTCAACATGCAATTAGACACAACTGTGATTGTGGCAATTAATAGTGACATTTTAAAGCCCCCCCCCCCCACAATTCCTCTAGTATGCCCTCCCACCCCACCTCAAAACAGAAAATGGTTAGTGAGGATACAAGCAGCAGTTCTTTCTCACTCCAATTAAAATAGCTTAGAGTTCAGCATCAGTGACATCAAGTCAGAGTTGATGTTTCTCATAAATTAAAGTCAAACTCTCTCTCACTTGTTGCTACACGAACATTCGTAGCACATGGACTGACCTTAAATGGCTTTCTCCTCTGCAAGGAGAGGCACTGCTTGAGCACCAGTGGGTTTGGCGCCCTCTACAGGACTAGATTAAATCAATGCATAATCATGCAGTCAGTTCACTCCAATTTTCTTATCACTTTGATTGCACATGCTCACTGAAATGAAGATGACTTCATGAAATGTTCTTATTTACCTGATCAAATCACAACCATTGTCTTTCTGAAAATATCAATATCTGAAGGACCTTGTGGAGCAGAGGAGTAAAATGAATTTAGCTGATAAAGACTCATCTTAATTTAATTTTAAAGTCTAAATGATTAATCTTGTCCACCCATTTGATGCCGTCATTAGTCCTTGAAAAGAGGAGAGCTATAGAACCTCTAATGATTTAAAATGATCCGGAGCTTATTTTATGCAAAATACTGGTCTTGTTTTGTAGCTCTACGATTTTATATTCTCCTAAATTCAGGGTGTTATTTTTTTAACTGCTTCTCACTTGCTGTCGTGTTCACTCTCTGCCTGTGAGAGTCGATGAACATCTGTTTGTGCAGGTGCAAGAAAAAATGCTCTTTTAATTTCCAGGTAAATAAAAACAAATCTCCATTAAACAAGTCATTTAATTTGGAGTGTTAACTTGAATTTTCTTCATGTATGAGTTTCTACGTATTTATTCACTGTCTCTTTTCTCACTTCCTCATACTCACCTGCTCAGTTGTTCCCCATTTTGTCTTCATCTCTCATATATTTACCATGTTTACCGTATACTGTCTCTGTTATGTTCTTGTGCCTCAGTTTTTCAGCACTGTTTTGGAGAGTGTTGTTTGACCCTTTGTACTTTGATTTTGTGTTGTTTTTTTCCCCCGAAATAAAGACTCTTTACTTTTACAGCTGCTTCTGAGCTGTGCTCTTGGGTGCCTTGTCTGAGAACAGTGACAGCTGGTTATTGCTGATGTGAAATGGTATAATTTATTTTAATTACCTACATCAATGCAATAGTGATGTTTCCCAGAAAAATTTATCAATATTTGGACAAAATTAAAGCATTATTTTGATTCCTTTAGCCATTGTTTTAACACTATTTTCACAACAGGTCACAGAGCACATGTCCCTACATATGATGTGTGAAGTCCATGTGGATGGATGAATGGATGAGGCATTAAAACAAAATTAAAATCCACACCCAGGCATTTAAAACACATTCTTAAAACACATCACAACAGAGCAGCAACAGAAACTGAAGAAAACACTTTGTATTACTTGAACAATAAGACATTCATTCAGTGAATAAATGAAATAATAAATAAATAAATATTGAATATATATGTCTACAGTAGACGGAACCCAGAGGCTTGAACTACAAAGCTAAAGTAGAGCCCAACAAGCTGCTGCAGTGGATGTCAACCCAAGTTTTCCAGGGCACATCCACATAAAAGAGACGCTTGCAATCACAAACGTGGTCACAATGTGATGCAAACAAAGAGCAGACAAATGTGAATGAATGTCATTAATGTAAAACCCATATTCCACTTGAAAAGTTGCAGTTGCCAAATGCGGAAAAGTCGCAGACTGATAATATTCCCTAATATGGTTTTAGACATATTTTTACGATTATCGTGTGTGTGTGACAACGCCAGTCTTAATTCTCTTGGCTGCAATCCCGGTCGTGTCAGAAGGATTTGTGAGCAAATAAAAAGCAAATATAAAAACTTGAGTGGGCTTGCTTTCACATCTTATAAGTATAAAGAGGAACAAGGCTTCATTGTGTTAATCAGTGTTTGCTGTAGGATGATGTACATGCTTGCTCAGGAGCTGGTCCTCTGCAATAAGAGGGAAAGACATATTATAAAATAAATCTTTGTGGCAAAGCTAAAGGTCCTTGCTGGTCACTTAACACTCTGTCCTCCTAAAATACACTTTCTCACAATTCCATAATGGGATCTTCTTCAAATGGTGATGACATTTTTAATTAAAATGATTGTCCAGTATAGGTGGCACTATTCTGTGTCCATCTAGTATCTTGAACATAACCTTGCTCTAGGCCCAAGTGTGGGACATTTCCCCAGTGAAAAGTACATAACCATTAAACCTAAAAGGTCACAGGAGTCATCTTTTAATTTTCATAGCTGAAAGTTGGAGTGAAAAACCAAACTAACAGATGTGAGAGATGGCTCGGACCATGGTCCGCACCGACTGATCAAAATGTAGTCCAACCAAAACAGATGGTTTCAGTCGGGCTCAAACTGAGCCACAGTTTGGTTCATTTACAGTTTGAAAAGATGTATAGTTTGGACTTTCTGACCAATTTCAGTTATTTCTATATAAAGATATAAGAAAAATAATTGGAAGAGAGGCAAAAATGAGTCATTGGCACCTCCTACAATATGGCCACCAATGATTGACGTGATGTTCTGTCAAGAACTGTGTCTTAAGTTGGTGATGCTGATCATCGTACCATCATGATGTTACAGTGAAAACTATAACAGACTGCATGAATTGAATGCATTTTCTGAAAAGGACAACACAAAGGACAATAAAGGACAATAATAAATACTTGAACATGAACCTTGATTAAGACTTTCACGTGTGAAAGCGCCCTTTATAAAAGTAAGATATAACAAATGTGACAGGTTACTGCCAAACTCCACAGTACACTAAGTACTAACGCTATTGAGTGTGTATGCTTTGACGCTCCCAAAACTGACTTTACTTTTGCATCATCCAGCCAATATGGGCCAAAGTGAGAGACGACTTGAGAAGCACAGATTTTAACTCCCCCATCTGTCTGCTCCCCCGGCCCTCCGCCCCCCGCTTGTCTTCTGCTTCCCTTCAAATTCAAAATGTCTAATGCTCCAACAGTGCATTGACATTAGGAGAAATGCAATTATGAAGCCCATTGTGAGCAAAGAGTTTATGCATAGCATCATGATGGGTTTTATGAATATAATATGCCCTCACTACTACTGTAGTCGAAGCTGTATGACATTTCATAAAATGTATTCAGCCATAAAATTTACGAGGTGTTGTATGAAACTAGACAATTTGGCATTTTGGCAATCCTGTCTGGGCTTTGTGTTCATCTCTACAGACGGCGAAGACCTACATGACGTCAGTTAATACGAGGCCAGTTGACTGGAGTGTGCGTCATGATGCATCTAAATGTGAGTGTGCGAGGAAGAACATGAGAGGGTTATGGCTTTGGCACTCTGACAATATTCTGCTCTGGCTGTCATCACACATGAGCAAATCTCAAATGGAACAACATGTATTTTTTCCATCTCACTGCCTTAAAAGTCATCTGACAGCCAGTGGCCACCTGTGGAAACAGTCAGTTGCACTTCTGTAGTTTGGAGCTCATCGAGCAGCGCCCACTTCTTTTTGTCAGGTCAATATTGCGTCATTGAAATTGTCAGCATCACTTGGCAGATGTGGCATTTGCAGTGAATGATGACTTTAAACATCTGTTGTACAAGAGAACATTGTCTGACTAACCCGGGGGGAACTGTGAGACAGCGGCCGTATTGGCTTGAGCCTTTTGGCCCAATCCCATTTCGAATTTTTACCACTATTCTCTTTGCCAACTGAGTTAAAACCGGTAGTGGTAAAAAAGTTACTGTTTACAAAGCAGGTTTATGGTATGTACGCAAGACTGCAAACTTTTAAACATGTGGGATAATTAATTCTTACACATCACCCTACCACTCGACATTAATGTATATCGAGATAACCTATGCCTACATGAGAACAGGCAAAATAGAGGGGTGGGGCTAAAGCCCCCGGTATACTTTCGTGCACAGTGCACACCGGGCACAAGACACGAATAGAGCTGCAACTAACGATTATTTTCATAATTGATTAATCTGTCAATTATTTTCTCAATTAATCATTTGGTCCATAAAATCTCATAAAACCTTAAAAAATGTTGATCGGTGTTCGTCAAACCTGGAAATGATGATGTTCTCAAATGTATTGTTTTGTCCACAAACCAAAATGATTCACTTTTGATGATTTCTGTGTTATCCAGAGCAAAGAAATGAAGAAAATACTCACATTTAAGAAACTTAAACAATCAGATCTTGTTTTAATCATGAAAAAAGCTTTAAAAAAAATTATCGATTATTAAAATAGTTGTCGATTAATTTAGTAATTGATTAATAATCGATGAATCAATTAATTGTTTCAGCTCTAGACGCGAACTGCGTCATCAGCGCTTAATGCCCAGATTTTGCGTGTGGAGAGCACATGCGTGAACTGAACTTTCCGGAGTATACGCCCGACTCACCAAGCAGAAAAAACATTTCGACAACAGAATTAGTCATCGCCAAGACTAGTCATCCGAGCCTCGACCTGGTGACCCTCGAACCGGCTGACACCCCTTTCAGCTGTGAGCCGCTCAGACGAGACATGTCCGAGGGAGCTGGAGCATCGTTCTCTTCTTTGGTAGAAATATGTCCTATTCCCTGCATCCAGACCCTGACGCGCGAGTGTGCTAGGGTCCGTGATATGCGACGCGCAACGTGTACCACGGGCTTAAGTGGTAAAATGGGATTAAGCTTTAGATTGAAAAAAGAAAAATGGTTCCATCAAACTGCAACTGCCACTAAGCAACCTGAAGCGTTATAGACACGCTGTTGAAATCTGCAACATCCAGGGCACAAGCACCCATGGGGGTATGGGATATACATTTTTCACCATCATTCAAAACTTCAACTAGACTTGCTTCTTGTCAGTCCCTGCATGTGATACATACTCACTTAAGAATTACCCTCACAAGACACACACACCCAGCATCCCACGTATGTGTGCCACTGTTGACAAATGTTTCACTTGGAAAATAGGTCACGTCCAAGCCAGCAGGAAGATTTTGGAGGGGGTTGAATTTTTAAAATGGGCAAATGATTAGATTTGGTTTGTCCGTGTTATGATTTGATTACAGTGAGACAATGCCTTGAATATACTACTGTAGCTTATCCGAGTCCAGCTAGAGGCAACTGGGGTAAAAAGGCATCCAACATGAACACTTTCACGCTTCAGCTCATGAAGATGCAAAAGCTAAGTGCAATGTTTGTTTGAATAAAAACGGCAGCACTAATGAGGTCATGTGTACTTGCTCTTTTGATCCTCTACAAAGGAACCAGATTCTGTCATGTGAAGTAGATGTGGATCGCAGTTGGTCATAATGCTCCACATAAAAAAAGAGCCACTTCCATTTAGATTTTTTTTGCAGTTTTCTGTTGAGGAAAAAACTCATCCTGAGCTCAGCCCTTTTAAACATGGACTTGTGTGGGATCCCATGCTGAGAAGCAGGACTATATAAACAAATGCCACTTCTGACAGGCATGATGCGTGTTTCTACTCGACAAATGTTCCCTCAGACAACCCCCAATTTCCCTGGGTAGCAACACTCTGACACTCAGTATTCATGGCAGCAGGAAGCCTGTCGGCAGTATTTACACACATAACTGGGGTGAAAAGAGGTAGATTTCACAATGAGGTGCAGCAGTTCATGGCAGCTGCTATAAAGGTGCCGTCAGAATCCAGAAACTGCAAGACTTTGTCATGGTCCCTGGAGAAATATCAGGGCTGATTTTAGAGGGTGACTTGTCAAAAGTCATTGAAGTGGGGGTAATGTTCGTTTCACTTTTAAAGATTTGCCGAACTTGACAAAACTGTGTGAAAAGTGCAAAGCTCAGAGCCTCAACTTGTTTGTAAATCACAATCATTTTCCATTGGCTTTGATCGCAGGAGGACAATATAATTTTTATGACGCCTTTGAACAGTACTGATTAAAAATCCCCACAAATCAATTTATTCATCTGTCTATAACGTGATTAGGGAAACCTTTTATGTCTCCCTTACTGCAGCTATCAATTCTAGCACAGGAGAAACTTCGTATTGGCCTATTGATCTGCTGGCCTCTCAAGTGATTCGTCCCGACTCTTAAGATTGATTCTGTCATGGTTGTTTTGGTGAGACAGCACAGAGTTAACATGACATGCTAAATAAGCTTTGGGAACCTACTACACCAATGAAATGACCCAACGCCTGACTTCATAATCAGTTAACAGACATTTGCTTCATTTTAAAAAAAGAAGGTACGTGGCAGCACAAGATTGTTTGGATATTTGAATTGAATTGTTGTTGAATGAATTCATTGTTCAAAGTCTGCAAAGTTCTTGCAAAAATTAATCAGCAATCTTCACTCTGCAAGGTTAGACTTTACAGTAAAGGAAGATTATAACAAAAGAGTGAGATAAATAGTTGAAGGATTCATGTATTTTGACAAAATTGGGCACTTTATTTTACCTGCATAGAAATACATATGCACCTGTAGTTTTGGCAGATTTAACAAATCTCAGACATATATTCTGTTGTATTATAACAAAATGTATGTCTGAGATTAAATGAAAAATAAAAAATATTGAAACTGGAGAGCATGTGAGGGTCACACCCCACCAAAGCCATCAATGGAGATATTTTTTTTTTGTGGATTTCTTTTTTGGGGGATATTTTTTGTGGATTTTTTTTGCAATAAATAATGTGTTTTCTGCACAGTGCTCATCACATAATAGCATGATCTAAGCAAGACCAATCAGGTTTCCAATTTAAAACCCTTCACATGCATAGTAAATGTGATTCACGGTTTAGTATGCAGCACTACTTGGCTCAGTGTCTGAGAATGTAATTATCTCTCTGTAAAGAAGGTAAAGTGAAGCCCATGTTAGCCTTCGTGTCCTTGACTGCACTGGGACAGGTAGAGAAATCTCCAGAATAGGTTTCATTCTGTGTACATTCATTACACCAAACGCTGGATTCGATAGACAGTAAACTCCACTTGAAATTAAAGGTAAAATGACTCATTTAAAAGGTGACGTTGGCTTTTGGTTTTGTATCCTGGCAACCACAGAACAGCACTAAATTACACACATAAGACCAAGCTCTCTTGCTTGTACAGCTCTTAGTAATTACTGTTTGTGCGCGTGTGAGAACATAAACAGATGCAGATAATTGGGTGTTTGATAGAAAAAAAAAAGATGCCATTCCAGAGTAACTTTTCTAATCTGCAGCAGATCCTGATTCTGCGCAAAAGCCTCAGTGAGGATCAAATATTTTGTTCTTTTTCTGAAATCACAATAGGGCCAGAGGCAATAGCAGGAAGCAATGAAGTATGGGTATGGCGGTGTGCGTGAACGCAATACAAATGCCACTCCATTCAGCATGACAGTTTGTCAGAGATATACATTCATATGAAAAAGGGTCACAATCACTTTAAGCTGAGATGCGAGCAAACAGATTAATTATTTATGAACAATGAATATTGCATATTGCTCTCAAAATTGTTGTTGCCTCTCCTTCATAAGCTCACAGATTTGATTTACATGGGTGGATATTCACTCCCATGGAAGCTGCATTCTAATCACTTTTTCGACACTGGCCCATGCAGCAGAAAAAAGAAAAAAAAACAGCCGACGTGCAGTTTTGTGACACGGAATGCAAAATAAAGAAAGAAATAAGTCCTGAATGTAATTATTTGAAAAATACAATATATATGTTATAAAATATATACATTTCATCCATTTATTGACGTGTAACACAAACGTGTGCCCTCTGCACGACTCTGAGAGAGTTCTTACCTTGAGCTCAATCATGTTTATGTTTCCATCATCTGTGGCCAATAAACAATGTTGCGCGCTTTATTTTCACCCGACATTGCCTTCTGATGTGCCCACTTTAAAAAAGCAATCGAGTGGTCAAACAAAGCTTGAAACTGTGGCCGTGTAACCGCTGGCTTTTCTATGTTGCACTGTGGTTCAGATGTAGGGTAATACTGACTGCCATCTGCTCACCTGCTCATCCTTTAAATTGTCCATTCTTTCGTGATAGGTTTGAAAACAAAAATATGCATTAGGAAACTCAACGCTGTGCACTTCTTTCACCCATTTACTCTTAGTGCCACCAAAAAAAAAATATGGAGCAAAGTTATTGAGAGGCTTATTTCACTTCCATCTTTCCATCCTGTGTCCCTCCTCAGGGTCACGGCAGCAGCATTGTCCATCTCTTCATTTTCACAGGAATCACTATCAATGATGCAGTGCTGGATGTCAATATTTTCAAACAACACTTTTTAAGAAGCAAGTAAAATATTGATTTAATCATTCAAAAATATTGTACTTTATTGTGTTCCCTCACTGAGTTTTGGAGCAACAATTCAATGATCCGGCAGTAGTCACACGCTTTGAGATGCTGTCCATTGAGTTGTCGCTCCAAAACTCAGTAGCCAATCAGCAGGCAGCTTCCTATGGCCCACCTGTGGTCAGAATCGCAAACAAAAAAACACGGTGCAAAGAACAAATCAGGGAGTGCAAAGAACAAGCGTATTTTCAAACAATAAAATGCACTATTTTTGAATGATAAAATTAATACTTTATTTGCTTGTTAAAAAGTGTTGATAGCTTCATGACAAGTGTTGTTTGAAAACATTGACACAAACCTAATTCCATAGGACGATATCAGTATCTCTGAATCTCTGATGATTGCTGTGCATTCTTTAATGTTTCATTTTGTTTTCATGTTGAATACCACGACAGATCATTCTGAAACCATGATTAGTAGACAATAGAAGACACAAGATTTGCCGGGCTCATAAATTCATATATATAAATATTTTCAATTATCCTGTAAAGGGGACGGTGGGTGCCTTTAATAGTGTATTGGCTGGGGAAACTGGATAAAGTTGCTTATATGAGGGAGAAAAAAAGAAAGGAGGATGGCCTTGGATGACACTATCAAAGCAGTCTCATGGGAAAGCAGAAAGAACACGGAGGTCAAAGAAGGAAATAGTATATTGAAAGAGACGTATGGCGTGGATGATAAAAGAAAGACGTACTGGTCACTGTTTTTAAACATCATTACTTTGGTTTGGATGTGAGGAGTTACACACAAGAGTTGTCTTGATTAGGTCAAGAATAAGCTCAGTGACACACCCCCATAACAGCCATCGTGAGTCTGAAGCTCCAACATCTCCTCACACTTCTTCCCTTACAAAAGCAGCTGCTATTTAGATTTTTATCATTTATTATTTTTCAAATGCGTGACGGGCTGTCACAATTCACACTTCCCCCTCAACGTGTACAGTACCTCTCTTAAAAAAAAACGCAGTTGCGAAATCCACTGTTGAAGCCAAAATCTACATGACAATCTATATCAGGACATACTATGTATATATGTATATATCATCTGCCCTGTAATGACGACTTCTTGAAAGGTTTCTCACAACAACATTCATGGAACAGAAACAGCCGTATAGTCCTCTAAAGCAGGTGCTGTAATCGTTCCTAAAGTGGCTCACAAAAAAGAAGGAAATGCTTTTAGCGACAACACTTGCCCACTTACATCTGATACACAAGCTCCATTTACATGTTCCAAAATCTACTCAAGACCCAGTTCATCTTTTTTTTTTTTTTCTTATCTTTCATTTCTTTTATGGCCATGTCATTTTATTTTATGTTTTGACCAAAGGCAGGGTCAGTCAATCACAGTGCAAACACTTACAGACCACAGGGAGAGAGAGAGAGAGAGAGAGAACCACATTCACACCTAAAGGCATTTTAGAGTTTCCACTTCACTTAGTTTGAATGTGTGTGTGTGTACATAAACACACAGGAATCCCACTCAGACCCAGGGAGAATATGAATACTCCTCACAGAAAGGCTCCAGCTGGCGAGGGCAAGTCAGAACCCTGGGGCTACTGATTATCCTGTCGATCAATTCATTTAATTTGAGCGTGAACAAACAAAGGTGAGTCATAAAGCTATTCCCAACTGGTCTTTTCCCCTGATGCGTTAATAACACAAATTCACCAATGAACATTAACTCATATTTCAGGCAACCTGAAGTCAAATATACCTCAGTGTCAAAAATAGCAGGGTTTCCACTTTCTGCTTGGTGATGAAATCATTTGTATTCACTATATTAACACTATATTATTATAATAATAATAAAAATAATTTAAATAATTTAAAAATAATAATAATAATAATAATAATAATAAACCCAGCTTTACAATGATCTGAGATCTTAACATTTCCGTCATGAGGAGCTAAAACAAATGATCTTTATTTTCTACTTACCTGAACAAGTTTGGGGATCACTCGTAACAGATTTACAATAACATACTTCACATCAGTCAAACTTGGCTGGCGGGTGTGAAAGCAGCAGCCTAAAGAAATCCTGGAGGACAAGGCCTCGGGGAAGGATCCCTTTGCAAACGTGTCCATGATATCGTAGATACTGCTTACTTTATGGTGGATGATGGAAATGAATTTGACCAGATTTCCTTTTTTTTTTTGTTACATGAAAAGCTTTGCCGTCTGTGAACTTTGACTTTAAAGTCAGTGGTTGGAGAAAAACCTTGTTCATTGCACATGCTGTCGTCATAAATGATGCAAGGCTCAGTGATGCTGCTGGTCAAAGCCTTGTTACATCAATCAAGTTTGGGTAACTTCAAAAATATGAGTGGCAGTATATTATAGAAACTATACACCCAATATTGATAATAAAAAATAATTACAAGTATTAACGTCCTCTCCTGCCTTATTTGTGCACTAGCTGAGAGTCTGGGTGAGTTTGTTGGTCTTTATATTCAACATTATTCTACTCAACATTCAGTTAAGTGTGCTTTTGGGGGAGTGATATGAGCAGATTTTGACGCGCTCTGCCAACACTTAAAATATTCATGATGTTGTTGCCTCCTCGGTAACGGAGAACAAGTTGAAAAAGGCTGTGGAAACCTCATCAATTCATCAGAAAATCTCCCCCAAAACAGTGTCTGGGATGTGATCTGCTCTTAGTACACAGCTGTCAGAAAAGGAAATAATGTCTTATTTAGACGCAAACTCGGCTCATTCACTTTGGATCATCTGCATGCATACTGTGGCTTTCATTACGGTGTCCAGGCAACTGGGATATAGTTCTCATGATAATTCAGGCTCCTATAGATGTATGTGTTTCGCAGTGGCTGACTTCTTACTCTCCTGTAGATTTTCTAAGCTCGCAGTCAGAAAATCTTCCCGCATAATTCATTATGAAATTAGATGCAATCTTTTGTGAGACGCTCACGCAAATTGCATCCGAAAATAACGCCAGTGTCGCAAGCATGTTTGCAAATGTGCCACGCGACGTGGATGTTGTAAATTGTGGGTGGATCTGAGAGGAGAGATTTCCATCATCCCCACATTTTCCTCTATAAATACACACTCATTTCTTCTCATCGTTCATCACATTTTCCAGCTGTCATTTAATTGCCGGGCAGGCATCCAACACGGTAGACTTATATGTTGCTAATCGAAGTGGAATAAGAACAGGCACCAGCGGCTGCGGCGTAGGAACATAAATAGGAAAGTTATAACGTGAGAGGTTTTGGCAAATTCCCCGCCTGTACTTTGAGCAGGTGTGATTACTTTTATAGTTTGAACCATTTTGATGCGGCATGCTGTTAATTATACAACACGTACGTCCACATCACGGCATTCTTCATACATACATTTCACTGTATGTGTCCATGCATATGCAGACGTGCAAGCTTGTTTGTGAGAGTGTTTTCTCTGGTGCATCTGTGTCAGGGGGGTCAGGGGGTTGGGTGTCGAGGATGTATGTGTCGACATGACGAGTACATCTCAGGAGAGCACAGCCAAGCAGAACTGTGGTTTCTGAGAGGGGGCCTAATTATGGTGTGGCACGGGTTCAATGTGCTGCTCTCGGCACTGCTGACCAAACACTTCTAATGGGACATGCAGTTGCCAGAGAACATGAGGAGAACACAAAAGGGGGCTGCTTTCTAATCACATCAGTTTCTCGCTCGCATCCTCTCCGGCTGATAAAAGGCAGCTCCGGCCGAGCTTCATTAAAGCGCAGAGGAGCATTACTCTCACTATAGGAGGCTGACCACATCAATACCTGAATGTGTTTTACTCCTACAAGGTTCCACGAGTTGTTCTGTTGTTATCATAAATGATTCTCAACACAGTTTGGTGCTGGAGATGCTCAGGGATGTGCGTCTGCCCTGAGATGAGAGAATGGGTGAAGGAGGCAGTCTGCAGTGAATTACACTCACTGTCTGCATACAAATCAGAGAGCGAGCGACAAGAGACAAAGAGGCTGACAACAGATTTAACATCTGAGTGAGCTTGTGAGGATGGTGCAAACTGGCACCTCCTCTCTCTCATGCCACTTCTACGCCTGTCTTCACTCAACCATCCTCCCTGGTGATGACGAGGGCTGTGGTGGAGCTGTGGCAGCAGCAGGCCAGTTGGCATCCCATTGGAAGAACAGGTTAGAAGGGAAGCCAGCATGGTCGGAGGCACTGCCAGACCTGCTGTGGAGTTGGGTGATGCTCAGCATGATGCAAGAACAGAGAAAACACACACAACACTCGCATTGTGACATTTGTATCGCCGCGTGGTAGAATCACCAGCGGCTAGATTAAATTTTGTATACTACAACCTTCACTTTAAGCCTCTTTACCACTTGCACACTTGCAAGCCAAGGAGTAGAATAAGGCCACTTTTTTAAAAATGGATGAATTAAATTCTGACCAAAATCGATTTATTTAACTAGAATTGCTACGATTATAGCAGATTAACTTCCACCCATCCATGACCGCTTAGTTTTTGAGGGTTGCTGGAGGAGTTGGAGCAAATCCCAGGTGACACTGGGTGTGAGATGGGATACACTAGGGACAGGATGCCAGTATGTCTCAGGACTGTGGGCCGGCAAATTAGATTTTTACAATTTCAGCTTTGGGAAAGCTTTGAATTGGTGCCATTGAATAAGCCCAAGCTTTGTTGACACAGCAGAATATTAAGTAGATGGAGAAATGAGAAAGTTATCATATTAGCTATGTCGCAGTATCCTGATTCATAGAAACCAGCTCTGTCAAAGACGCAGTATTACCAGTAGAGCTTTGCACTTTGCACACTTGATATGTTTTTTCTTTATCAAAAATATACTTATAATATAATATACCTAATCTTAATACCGCCTTAAATCTTATTGACATTGACTATACCACACAGATGCAGATAAGTTGCCTGTCTATATGTATATAGCCCCTAATCCACTAGCGCGTCAGGCCTCACCATGATACGGTTTTGCCTTTTAACCAGCTATAGTACCTGGTACTTTTTAAGTACCTGCTCTGGCGAAGTTCCAAGCGAGCTGAGCTGGTACTACGTGCATCACAACCCCTGCCGCTGTATTTCAGCCAAGTGAAAGTGCTCCAGTCATGGAGGAAGTACTGAACTAATCTTTTTAATTAACTGATTCTAACGATTTATTACACTGAAAACAACTGCTTTTGTGTGTGTCGAGTGTAAAACTAAGTGCCGTGCCGAGTCGAGGCCAGCTGGGAACATGTAGTGGCTCTTTGACCAAGTGACCATGTTCACTATTAATACATAGTATTTTAGTAAATGCCATGTTCGGCATTGTAGTTTAGAGTGTTAACATTTGCTCATAGAGACACTAAACACAAATTAAATCTTAGACTATTTAGAATCGGTTGCACTGGTATTGGGCCTTAAAAGCAAAGTATTTGGACGGATACAATTTCCAACCTGATGAAAAGAGAGTCATAAACTCATTTCAAGTAGTGGATAATTCATGTACATCTTTTCATCATTTTGTCACACACAGACCAACACATTAATATTATTATTTGTTTTAATCTGTTTACAACTTTGATGACAGATGATATTTCTTTTAATTAATCTATTGCTCAATTCCAGTTAATTACACCATATGTCAAAAATAATCCATTTCATCTTTCTCCCCCCCTTCCATTTTCCATCGTTCTGTTCACATATTGACAGTCATTCCCCTGCGTCTGTCTGTCATACACTCTGTTTGTCAGTCTGCACCCGTCTGTCTTCCTCCCTGTCTGTCAGCCCGTCTCTCCACTCATTAACTGGGTTGTGTGTAGTGAGGCTCTGCGAACATTACATGCGTCATCTATCTGCCAGATGTTATTGCTTACACGGTGGCGATTTCATAAGGTGCTGTGACAATTTCATTAACTTGGGGGAAATCAGGCTCTTTCGCAGACAGGGAGGAAATGGGGAAGCGGAGGGGGTTAGGAATCTGAAATGGTGTTACATTAGCAAGATGGGGGGGGAAGCATCACCAAGGAATTACGGGGGCACAATAGAAACAGCAAAGCCATTCTCCTCTATTTTAATGAGATATGCTCGGCTCATGCCACCTACAGTCCTGAGCTGTAAGCAAATGAAAATGAACCGGGATCACAAGCTGAATTGTTACTGACAAGAACCTTGATCTGTGAGCAATGTGGCTGCTTTTTCTATCTGCTCAACCCCCGGTATGGATTCAAATTTTCAAATTGTGATGCATGTGATGATATCAGACATATCCAATTCCAGCAACACATTGTGCTCTAAGAGTTAGCTCACTGTAGTGATAAAAAAACCACAGGGCTGTTCTGGAGCTCCACAATCACATGGTTAATAGGGTTTCATTGAAAGAAGAAGACGAGGGGTAATAACCTTCCCTCATCACATTAGTCACATATCGATCTTGACCCTCTGCTGGGTAAAGGTGAACACGCGAGATATAATCCTGTTAGCAGCTCTTTGTCAGACTACTTGCCTGCATTCCATCTGCCATTCTATCTAAGGTCTTTCTAAAAGAGTTGTTTACAACATGACATTTTTATTCTAAAGATTAGAAATTCAAAAATCAGTCATCTCTTTGTCTTTATCACTTTTGGGGGCTATATTTGATCAAAAAACTGCTACACAGGGAAGGAGATAGATAAGTAGTTGAGTTATTAGACAGTGCATAAAAACACATACTACGTTAGTAAATGTATATAGACAGACTTCCCAACAGCAGTGTGTGATTGCTGAAACAGATGAAGAGATAAAAGGGGACTCATCAAAAAGCACAACCCTTTCATTCAGTGGCCAGTGATGCATAATTCATTACTGATCAAATCTGACAAGTTCTTATCTTCCTGTTTGGGGTTTGTTGTTGAACAATGCTCCGTCTTTCACGGCTGCATTGTCTCTGAATGCTACAAGAATGTGAGTCTAATTTCCATTTTTGCAGCTGGGTCACATTAGCATACATTTCTCTACGCGGAAGTGTGTTGCTTGTGTGTGTGTGTGTGTGTGTGTGTGTCTGTGTGTGTGTGTGTGTGTGTGTGTGTGTGTGTGTGTGTGTGCGTGTGCATGTGTGTGAGCGGGGCACTGGGGTCCTAATCAGATAGGATTAAAGAAGGGCATCCACTGGAGCAGAACAGATTTAGGGAGAGAAAACCGAGAGGCTGAGCGAGGGATAAAAGAGGTGTACAGTGGGAAGGATGCAGAGGAAACACACAGAAAAATAGCTGGGCCATAAAACATGAGCATTTGACCGAGCACATGGCCCCTCTGCTGTACATCTGAACTGAGTTATTAGATGATATTTGAGCCACTTGGTAAAAGTCCTATCTGGTCAGCTTTGATTTTTCTCAACTGCTCACATCACTACTTGAAACCATTCATTCTCCCACACATGGTCCCCACGTCAGAATGCTTCACAACAGACCTTGAAGCTAAAAGTGCCCAGGAGGTTTCCATTCACGTAATTTAACTTCATAGTTGCTTTTAGCACAATGTCATCTCAACCTTGTAAAGGTACATTATCGAAATTGATGGTATTTGTGCTTCGACTGAAAAAACCTGGGCAGACCATTTATGTTGCAGTTACTGTATGAAAATGTAGCGGCAGACACTGCTACAATATTGCGTTCAAAGGCATTGTACTGTACGGTGGCAGATGGATACGTTTTCACACACAGGATAATAGACTTTAATGTCTGTCGTCGCTACAAATTGAAAAGGATACTTTTGTTTTCAGTCAAAATTAATAAACAGTTTCAAAGGACTGTAAATGTAAACCTCGCAAACCTTTTAAACCTTATCAAACGTAGTCTTTTGTACACTAAATTTGTGAATCCTGTCATTTAAGTATGCTAATGGCGTGCAAACAACTTTAACGTTTCGCTGTTTTTCCAGCAACCAAACCCAGCTGAACACACCCGAGGACAAGTGACACTGGGACTAGAACAATGCACGTGCCCACAGAAAGGCCACAGATGCAGAGGTGTAACAAAGTGATGAGGGCCACATGCTTCTTTCTATAAGCAGGTGATTGCTAAATAAGACGAGCTGGTGGAATCAGAGGGACTTTAGCATTTTTAGAAAAATGAAAATGATCCAGATTCCAAAAATCTATGGATTTGATTTGTCACGCACCCTCTTGCCTGTTGTTTATATCCACTTATATAACCACTTTTTCAGACCCTTTAATTGGGCCGGTTCAAGCACCTTTCACAGTGATTACAGCCTTGTGTTTTCTTTGATAAGACTCTACAAGGTTTGCACACTTGGATGAGGGGGATTTTTGCCCACTATTCTCTGCAGATCCACTGAAGCTCGGGTAATCAGCGGACAGCCATTTACAGGCCTCTTCAGAGATGTGCAATTGGGTTCATAGCACTGGGCGAGCCACTCACAGATATTTGCTGAAAGCTCAGGGTCACTGTGCTGTATGAAGGTAAACCTTCAGCTCATTAGGTGTTCCTGTTCACGTTGAACAAGGATTTCAGAAGGAATGTTTCTGTACTGTCTCTGCCTCTGAAAAACTAATCCACTACAATATCCTAGATGTTTCATTTGACACAAGAAGCATGTAGGGCTGGACGATTAATCAATTTTAAATCGAAATGGGATTTTTTTTGTTTGGACGATTTAAAAAAATAAAAATCGATTTTTTTCTTTAGCTTGGGTAAAAACGTCTACTGCTCTACAGAAAATGAGTGTGCGCTGTAAAGTCTGTTTTAAGACAGTGGCAACAAAAGGCAGCGTCACAACTTACCTGTTCCATCACCTTATAAATAAGCATGCAGCCGAGTGGGAGCAGTGTGTTGCCATGCAATCTGCTAAGAAGGATAACGATAGCCTCCAAACACAGAGGCAGGTAACCCCGTATGAAGCTAATTTAATTTGAAAGAGAGAATAGAATTAAGAGAATAGAGCAACCATTTATTTATTTATTTATATTACAAATGAAGTCTGGTGAAACTGTGAAAGTTTATTATTTTTTTATCACTTTATTCCTTGTAGGGAAATTCATGCTTGTTCTGCCATTTAAATTAAAACATTTGAAATAATTATTTTTGTCTTAAGTAGTTTTTTGTTTGTTTAAAAAAAAAGAAAAAAAGAAAATCAATTAAAATCGAAAATTGGATTTAAAAAAAATAATCGGGGATTTTATTTTAAGGCCATATCGCCCAGCCCTAGAAGCACGATTGTGAATTTGTGCTGCACATTTAGAGCAGTTTCCTCCTGCAGACGTATTAACTAAGGCTCAGAGGATCCATCCATTAACTCCACCTCATCCTGAGAGGGTCATGGGCAACACGTCGGCAGCCGTCTGCAGAGCCAAAATACAGACTGGTAATGCTCAAATTTACACCTTCAGTCAATTTACAGTGTCTAATATTAGAAAATCAATCTGCTTTTTTGTGGATGAAGCTGGAATACCAAGAGAGAAACCACACAGCACAAAGGGAGAACATGGAAACTTCTCATCAGCAAAGCTTCACGCTAAAACGCAGTCACAGAGACGCCTGCATGATTAAAAACAGTATGTTCACATGGAACATATACAAAACATACATGAAGTATTGCCCACAATTTTATGTAAAACAATTGTCAAGCATTTCATCTCTAGCAATCCACTTTAAAACAGTTTTCTTATCATTTCAGAAGACAGCAGCAGACACTCATTTCGCAGCCGAGTTGCTTGAGTGATAAATACTGTATCCCAGTCATGAGTCATTTCTGTATTTATGAGGTCAGCGACTACGAGTCGTGAACTGAATGGCGTCCGGTTGGTTGTACATGATGTTGAGCTCCGTCTGGAGCCGCGCCGCACATTCATGGCTTCAGTCCCGTCCGTCCTAACCTTCGTCATCACTCATGAGCATGTCCACGCTTTCGCTCTCTTCCTCTCGCCCTAAGAGCTCACAGACAGCCAACCATGATTAATTCACCAAGCCATTCCTCTGCTCCAACTGGATAAGTTGAGCACATTAATTATGGACCCGTGTTTGGAGCACGGAGTGCGTTTTTTGTTTGACGTAACTTGATCGGACAAATCAGAAAACTTTCATACGGCTGCGTGTGTGAGAGGGAGAGAGAAGCGTGTCAAATATTTATTGAAAAATGTATGCACCTATACTACCTGCTCTGAAAGATTCTTCAGAGAAAGCTTTGTATTTTTACTCCACAAGGGGTCAAACATTGATAACCATTCACACAGTGAGTGACTCCAAATGTCTCAACTTCCTTCATATTTATAGATCATAAAAACATCAGCACCTAATCACTGATCTCTAATAGTCATAAAAAAGCTTAATGAGGAAAATCTCTCCACATAAGCTGAGGAAAGGGGGGGGGGCGATAAATCTTTCCGAGGAAGATTTGTGAGGAATGAATTGCAGCCACGTCTTCTGACTAAGATGTAAATATGTTTGCTGCAGTGTATTACAGCTCCGTATCCCACTGTGTTGAGGAGACGTTTGCGTTCGTCTTGCAGCACTTTTAAGTCTCTGTAACACACCAGAGACTCAACACACAGAGCTGAATCCAAAGTCAAAGCTGATCAAAAGCTTATTTATCAGTAAGTCAGGATACTGAGACTTATCTTCCAGCATGGTTCCATTTCAGTCTGAAGACTTGTTTTACAAGTGTTGTGTCTTTTAAGTCCAAATCTGGGGTTTAGATCAGATAAAAAAGTTCTTGTATGATGGCAGCTCAGCCTCTCGTACAAACTTGAATTTGCATTTTAAATGTATTTGAATTCTCTCAAATATCTGGTTTTAATACGTTCAATTGTACAGGACAGTGCCGGCCTATAAACTACTAAAGCTATTTGTTGCTTCATTTGCTTACTAGCACACACAAGGTGTAATTAAAAAACATAAGAACTACAGCAACTATCGTTTGTCTTTTCAAGTTCTATTCTATTTTAAAAGACAGTTGGTAACGATGCACCCACAAGCAAAGATTTGTCCTGTAGTCAAGCACCATCACTATCAGTCTTTGCCAGGAGAGATAATACCGTGGAGGATATTCACCAAACTGGAAAAGACAAGACTTCACTCTGTCTTTCCGTCAGATTATCTCTAACCAGCAGCTTCAGTAATACCATCTGCCGGGGGCCAGAGTCTGTTCAACGTTTAAGTCAACTGTGTTCTTGCAAAATAATTGAAATTCACATTGCCCCATGCAGTGCACAGCATATGGATGTGAGCTGGGATTCACGATGAGCACAGCAAATTGTGAAGTTATTAGTACAAAGACCTCATGTACACAAGACACGTTTGCATTTCAGACGCTCCAAAGTCAGGTGAAAACTTAATTCTCATGGTATCAGCCCTTAAAAAAAAAAACAATGAAATTCCAGTCATATATGGAGCTCTTGGAGAAGTGAGGGTTCACCTTAGCAGGCAGTTTCGTAGTGACCACTACTTTTAATGCAGTGACAGCAGCAATATAATGAGTCCTGAAGATTGCTGATTCCTCTTTATGTGCCCCTCACAGGATATCACCAAAACTCAAGCTGCTCATTATCCACGTGGCTGAATATAAAATTATGTGTTGATAGAGTTTTAGGTGTGTTGTGTGTTAGAGTATACACAGATATATGTACTGTACACACACACGCACACACACAGAAACCTTGTTCCTCAACCCACTCTTTTCCATCTTATATATTTCCAGCATGACTGAGCTTACCGCATTCCCCTATCGAGCCCTTCTCCAAACTTGCCGAGTGCTTGAGCAAACACTGTGTACTGGGCCAATTAAAACTCCTCTGGCGTGGGCGAGGGGGTCTGTCAGCATGGGATGGATAGATGGGGCATAACGATCCATTTGGGTAACAACCATCTTTTTCCTTTCCCTCTTCCCCTCTTTCATATTAGATCATTTATATGCATTTATGGACAGACAAATATGTATACACACACTAATATGCAGACCTCTTCATCTCCTCCCGTTGTGCGTTTTTGTCCCCCTCTCTCCCCCCTCTCTCTATGCTGATTGTCTGTCACTCCCCCTGTGCTCCTGGGAGCAGCTAATTGCACCTCTTGCACTCCCCCACTTCCCCCTTGTGTGATAGGATGCCGATTGTGGCCAGTACTCACTTTAAGCAATCAATGGTGCAAGTTGCTAAACAGCTCCGCACATAGCTGACTGCTGGGATGGCGGCATGGTCGATGTGAAGCACTTTTGTGGTCTGCTGTTTGTGCATTTTTTCAGTTTATGCACCGTCTTCTACTGATGTGTCCTGTTAGGGGGAAGAAAAGCACATACGGCAGCCTTTCAAAACAACGTCCTCGCTTGTGGTAATGAATGCATTGTAAATGGAAAAAGGCTAGACATGATGAATAGAAGAAGAAAAAACGACAACAAAAGGCATAAACATATATTTTTTTTCAATTTGCAAAATACTCAAGTTCAACCCTCTACATGTGTATAACGGTGTGCTGTCCTCCCTCATGTGTCCCTGTCAGGTGTCATCACATGTTGCACATTTTAGAAAAAGGAATAATGACAGAATGTGAAAAAAAAAATCTCCCATAAACTTCACGTCAGTCATCCACACCCATGGGTTGTTTGTTGTGACACAAATAGCAGCAGTAAACTCAGTCACAGGGAGGATGACATTTGCAAAGGTTTGAGTTTATGTGCTCGGTAGGCAAGGAGCTTGCACCCCCCCCCCCCATTCAGTGTGCTCCACCAGCTCTCATTCCACTATTAACAAATGGTGTTACACTCTCTCTCTCACAGGATCAAGGCCGCATTTCGCACAAAAGGGTTCAAATTGATGATCATTTGTTGTTAACTCTCGCTTGTGCAAACACATTCCACAGCATGAAAATAAACACGGCACACTGAAAACATTCACAGTGACAAAAGCGCATTATATCTGTATCTTAGCCTTTCATGGCAAACCGTCTGCTCTCAAAACTCCTCTTGGCACACGGCTGCGACAAGAAAAAGATCCCCCCCCCCACACTCACCCCCTGAGTTAACACGCAGCATGCTGAGTGCTGTCATAAACGATCAGCTAATGTAATTACAGAGTCGTACCACTGAGCACTGAATGTGGAAGGTAAAGATGGAAGGGGGGGAGGAGGAGCTTATCATCAAGTAGGACGATATTTAGCAAAATGCTTTGACATGGGGGGGGGGGGGGATATGACAGCAAGGAGAGAACAAATGTCTTTTGCCTTTTTTTTTTAACCCATAGCAAAATATAAAAGGACCAGGGACGACATCGTGCCCCTTCACCTTCCGTCTCTGTCACAGCAATCATATTGTAAAGGCTGACATTAGCGACGCCTAATTAAGCTTCGAGTTTCTCATCAGTTTTACATCCGACCAAGTGGAAAATTAATATTTTAAAATCATCTTTTCTGAGCAGTATTAAATTCCATTCATGTCTGCTAATGACAGAGGCATAGATACACGCGACAGGCTAATGTACTCTTAATTATCCCCTCTTGCCTTCCCTCCACTTTACACAGGATCGCTTCACTGCGCGCTTCCTGTGGACTACAGCATGGAGCTCTGTTTGCATTTATTTTCCAAATGAGATAACAATAATCATTTTTAAGCATTTGCCTTTCTCCAGAGTTTAGTGCACGTTATTTTATTGTACTTGTGCGCCACAAACGGGGGAAACCTGCAGCATCATTAGTGGATCAATTAACGCCATTTGACTTTGAGGTATAAAGTCATGTGGACGTGATTCTCGGCAGAGTACGAGATCTTAATAATGGATGAATGCGCACCGTTAAAGGACAGAAGGACGGACCTGTGGCATCATTACTAGGCTGCACCAGCCGACGTGGTCGTGTGATTCATGTGTGCCGAATGCAGATCAAGCTAAATGCTCAGGCAGTTAAATCGAATTTATGATCATCCTGTAATGACACTAACCTTCTGGCTGAGAGCGTGGTGTTCAAAGAAATAGTGATGTACCAATCATGAACATATATATAAGACAGTGGCAGGGAACCATGGCGAGCAGAGGAGAAACCATCAACCCCAGTGTGCTGGATCAAACACCTGAGCAATCCACCCCGCTGAGATTTTAGTGTTAATTTGTAATTAGGCCAAACAGAGATTACAACTAGTACTTACCTAAATAAGTGGATCAGGTGACACGCGTATTAAAATTATTTAATCACTGTCAGAAGTTCTGTTTCATAAAGTTGCTCATCCTCTTATGATGCAACGGGCTGTGATTTCACAACAGCCTCAACACCTGAGGGGAAATACAGCTGTTGTACATCTACTCCTGGTTTCTCTCCTCCTTTTTTAACCCCCCCAACCTCTCCTCTGTCGCCTAATGTTATCTTTCACCACAACCGGGCTTTTTGTGTTTTAGACCTGTAGTGGCATTGGTTTCACATATAATTGGTCATATTTTAATGTGATGCCTTGGTTTGATCCACTCTCTGCATGGGGTGCTGCAGCACATGTGCACACACACAGACTTTAGTGCGGATCAAAACAGGTGAATGTCACTGTAACTCAAGTTTATAACAAATACCGCTGTTAGTGTTTGAAAAGAATGTAAACGCTCCAGGATCAAACCACCTGCTCAGCAAACATGTGCACACAATATTTATTTTCCCCATTTTTGTCACAGTTAGAGGACATATTGTACAAAGACAGCACTAGTTTAGCCTCAGCCCCGCCCTCACTCTCTCTCTCCCAGCAGCAAATGCAGTCTCACAGTAGGACATTCCTTCTTTCTGTTGTTCTTTCTATCAAATTCAGTCAGGAATATGGTTTGGTTCACATAAAGTGACCATTTTATGTTGGTGCACCTCTGTTATCTTGGCAAATAAAAGACAAACAAACTAGGGCTCAGGACGGGCGGACACTCAATGGATATAAGAAATTTACATCAGGATGGGGGCCCAAAAAGTTAGGGATCTGGACATCCCTAGTCAAATGTAACCTTGTAAAAGTGTCCTTGTCCACTAAAATGTAGAACAACAAAATACATGTGATGGCTCCCTGTGCCCCTCCAACTTTAGGACAAATCCCAAGCAGTCACCTTGTGACTGTTCGCCGATGTTGATGTTTTTATCTGTTTTGTTTACATTGTGGAAAATCAGTATTTATAATAGACATTTGTGGGTGTTAATAAATGTGACGTCCTTCAGCTGAAACATTGATCACGTAAGTTAAAGAAGTAGAATTTGATTATTCAAACTCCAAACTTCCCAATATGGACATTTCTTTGATGGGTAATAAATGTAGATTATATTTCAGAATCATATATGTATATATATATATATATATATATATATATATATATACATATATATACATATATATACATATATATACATATATATATTTATATATATATATACCCAACATTGTCTACACGTCACTACAGTTTTATCATAAAGGCAGGTGATTCAGGCCAGATGCAATTTCACTGAGTTCTCTCCTGTTAATTAGATAAAGCTTCACTTCTGCTGGCATCACACACTTGATGAACGCAAACCCTGGGAGATTACTTCTCCAGAGCAGCTGACAGGCAGGATTACCTAGACAAATTAATGGCTCTATAATTTGATTGTTGCAGGATTGCAACATCTAAGCGACTCCAGTAGGGAGGAACGGCCTGAATCAGCCCTGCTGTGTGGTGACATTAGCTAATCACATCTGCATGCTAAGGAGACCACTGGGCCACAGGGAAACAAAAGGACCCACAGAGGTAAGGAAATTGGAACAATTTAATTCAGCAACTGATCTGTGGGGAGAAACAGCTGGATTATTGGCTCGAAGTATGACTCATGGCTCCCATTAAGTAGGTCTTCGCTGAAGGATGTTGGAGGTCAACGTAAGAGGTGATTCTGTGATAAAATGACAGCAGCACAGCAGACTCTGCGTGGCCCCTTGTCCTTGGCAGAGTGCCTGTTCTGTCTGAGATCAGCTTCCAAATAATTGTCAGGCCTTCTCTGTCAATACCCATCGACTCCATTAGAAGGCCACATATGTATGTGCACACGAAGCAGAGTTCACACAAGAGAGCAAATCTTCAGCTGACATGACACTTACTCTCTAACCCATCGTGTAATATTGAAGTTGTTCACCGTACCGTACAGAAAACATGCTCCACAGCACTAATGTATCTATTTAGAAAAATAAAAGCCTTTAGAGTCACAAAATGAAATCCATATACACTGACAATTTACTGATAATTGCATGCCCATGGAAACAATGACATTATAAAGAACTTATGTTGCATTTTGTTGGTTCACAGTTCTAATAAAAGTTGTAATGGCAGCTTTACCACTTGCACAAGTCCCAACGGCATGTAATTAAACTGTCTCATCAGGGAACTCTGGGCCTAATGAGCCTCTCACATTTCAACAAGTAAACTGCTACGGAACAGTTGTGGGTTCCAGCAAACATTCACAATCCATTCTCGGGGGTAATTCTCTCTGAATGGAAGTTTTGCAATTTACTTGCAAATAATTTGACTTCTCCAAACCCCCGATTCATTTCTTTGTACGTGTCGGTGTGTACTACCTGACTGACAGCCGGGCTCTGTGTGACTGACGCTGAGTGACAGCCAATCAGGTAGGCAGCTGTGCTTGTCCAGGAAGTCCCATCTGTGCTGACAGTGCAGATTCGATCAGCTCCTGCCCAGGGTTTGTTTGTACGCCACCCACGTACCAATGGACTCTGAGACAACGACATATCAACACCTGCTCTGTGGTCAACTGCTCCAAGTTTTTCACAGTGGTGTCTGATTTTGTTGTCTTTTTGAGCCTACACTTTTAAGGAAGTGTAACACACTATAATAGGGATGTGTACATTCAGTGTCTTATGTGTTTACTGACAAAGGCTTGACATGTTTTTACATGATTAAATTGCTTCCCTCCAGGGGCAATAACACTCCTAACCACTCACTGCGTGTTTTTTGTTTTTGCTAAATGAACAACAATTTAAATGTATGATAGCCATTTACATGCATATTGGATTTAAATTTCGAGAGACTAGCTCACTACATTTTCTCAAATTATCTAGACGAGTGTTTTTAGTGCAGTCAAAAAACATGTAAATCATTGCAATTGTTTTCAAATATGTAATGCATATTTGAAAAATGAACACAATTACCACAGGTGTGTTTTGTTAACTGTCTGTGGCGAGTGACTCCAAGTGAGATACAGCTCTGTGTGCCACAGAGAATCATACTGGTCCTTATCTAAATTGAGAGCAACAATGGAGCTTGGGCCCGAGAGAGAAGAAACCGAGCCTGTGACAGTTCTCTGTTTTCGTATCTGACAGGAACTGGAGCTCGATGCAATTAATATAAGACGCACTGAGTTTCCGTAACACGCGGCATGATCGCTGCTCATTTTCCCCGATCACAGACATGTGCTGAATAAGAGACGGTTAATAACCACATCGATTTAAAATGAAATAATAAAAAAAAAAAACTCAGCCAACTGATTATCATCTCAAAATAGGCTGTTTATCAAATCACAGCTGCCTGGCAGTGCAGGGAGGGAGCGAAAAGTCATAAAATGCATCCAGACTCAGGTGCACTTAAAAGTGCAAAAACACACATAGTAAGAGTTAAGCACGGTCAATAAAACTCTCAAATTATTTACTTTTACATCCTTTGACAGCTTTAATTATATATGTAAAAGAATATGAGCAAAGTCATTTACAGTCTCCCACAGATTTCCAACGCCAACAATTACACCTGAATACGATGGCAAGTTTACATAAGTCCTTCTTATCAATCAGTGGAACTATTTAAATGAAAAAAAAAAGTATGTTTGTGTTATACTTGAGGCCTCTTGCAGCCAGTGAGCAGCTAACCTCCTCATCCTGGCACACAGTCTGCTGCAGAGAGACCTCTAGTGACATTTTACTTCTTCCGTGGTTTACAACACTGAATCACGGTCATTTGATCTCTGCATACTCCCCAAGGTGCAAAAACGACTCTGGCAGTAGCAGACATGGCAAAAAGGAGAGGTGTGCTACGCTGTAAAGCAGTGGGTCAGGATGTCAGGACAGAGCAGAGACACCACAGCGAAACTCTCACACTACTCCAGATATGATGGAGAGGGGGAAAAAATAAATGTGATGGAAGTGCAGAGGAGAAGCTGCCTCCAGAGTTCCAGGGCACATGAAAGAAAAATGTTAGTACGCACACACACGCACGCACACACACACGCACACACACACACACACACACACACACACAAGAGCATTTTCAGAATTCTTAGTTTGGTTTACACAAAAAAATTGTTGATAAAGTAAAGTGATGGATTCATAAATTTAAACAGAACAGATCTTTTCAGAATGAAGACATTTTGCACATGTAAACACAGCTATAGTTGACGACCAGCCATAAAGACGTACGTTTTTGTTTGTTTTTTTATTTAACCAACAACGATCCTTTTCAATGTATCAATACTATCAGTGGTCAAGAGTACTAGATACATTTACTGGAGTATTTTCAACCTTCGATAGGTTAAGGTTGTGCTTTACAGCAACACTTACTTGTCACACACATGCCAAGAATATCAGCTCATTAAATATAATGAAGTGTTACACCAAAAACTCAGAAATACTAAGCCATTGCAACGTTTCAACCAACATTAAATGCATTCATGTTATATTCATGAGGCAGTCTGAAAAGTGGCATTCATTCAACAAAATGAGGACTTTAATATTTCAGGACATTGACTTTATGATGCAATAGTGGAATAAATTACATCTACCTGCTTTGTTTTTCTTTCAGACTATTCCTACTTTTACTTTTGTGTTACTACTGCAAGGATCTTCATTTTTAGTTTTTTGACTGATGCTCGCCAACATTCCCCACAACAATAGAAGTCGATATTTAAAATCGACTTCAACGTTTCCCTCTTAGCTACAGGCATACTCCACACTGATATACTCTCACTTCACTCTTATTATCGTATCAGATCAGAAGCTAATAGGCAACTCCATCCTGCCTTACACCATTCCTATCAAGTAGGCAGGAACAAACACTCTTAGCTTACCCACATGGGAGTCAGTTACCAATTAGCATAGCCTTTATGAACCCAATTAGCTGCACCAGTAGCATGCTGCCTTCAGCTGCACCACCATCTCACCCACAAACACAAACACTCCATCCAGTGTGATGGCTGCAGGGTTGTCCTGCTTGTTATCCCCCTTATCATGTGTTGAAATTCAGTTTCGATTTACATCTGCCTCATCCTGTCGTTTATCAGAGCTGACCAAACTGCTTAATAACTTGATTCACCGTATGATAAAGTCGCTGGCTGACAAACGCAGAACATTACAGTCTTCATTAAGGAAGATGGGTCTTATACGCTCTCAAAGGGGGGAAGAAAGGACGCCACTGGTGAACACACAGATCCCAGATAGTCGCAAAGCAATAAAATGCTTCTTAAGACGTCTCCCAGTTAAAAAACAGCAGATGGAAAATGAATCAGTCCAACAATACGTCTCCCACTCTGGCAGATGTATTATCTTGACGTGAAACTGGGATTGGTATTGGTATTAAAGCGACGCTCTGGTGCTTGGCAGGTATTTCTACACTTGGAAAACTAACAGACTCTTCCACATTTGCAGCATCGCTACAGAACAATATTAGCATTGCCCTCACTTTAAAATGTGACCTCAAAAAGACAAGGCGTTAGTGCGGATAGTGGAAACTCCAACACTGATCAAATACGAGCAAGAAAAAAAATGCCAAAAGAACGTATTATTCTTGCTAAGCTTCCAGGGAAATTGGTCTGTCCAAAATGAATTAATGTATCATTTTACTGAAAGCAGTATGATGAATATCTTTCCAATATGTGAGGGGAAAGAGAATTTCTATTAAAAAGCTGTTCAGATAACAGAGGGAAAAAACACTCGTCCAGCTGGCTGAGTCTCTTCTGTGTCTCCTGCTCTGTCACTTTTTCTCTGTCCCTCTCCTCTGAGGTGTACTGTTCAATCAGCCTCCATTAACAAATTAGATGTTATCTTCTCTGACTGGATCGATAAATTATCACACAACAAGATGTTGGACCTTGATTTGCATTACTGGTCCTGACAGCATGTGACAAACTAATTATTCCTGAAGGACCCCCTCGCTCTGTGTGACAATTTGGGAAATGGAGAGGAGACATTTCAATGACATTTGGATGCCCACAGAGCTATTACACCGCAATCAAAAGCAATGACATCTTTGCATTAAAAGCCAGCTACAAATAGACAGCGCTAACACAGGAAGGCCAGAGGCAAAACACAACACATCATCCCAGATTCTCTCTTTTATTGGCTAAAGAAATCTGGGGTAAAACAACCATTTAAGATTTATTTTATTTTATTTTATTTCATGCTTTTGTATTAAATATATATTATCTATTGTTTTGTTAAAATTGCTTTTATTTGCAATATGCTTACTTGAACATTTTGGTGAGTTAAAACTTGACAAACGACAGTTGTCATAATGAGACCTCTCAAAAAAAGACAGCATAGTTAACATGACAGGTCTGTCTGAACCAATGAGTAACAAAAGCATATTAATAAACATTAACATGTGAATATACAAGGTTGCAGCCTGAGGCTAATATTCCACCTGTGGTCCCTTGGCAGGTCGATGTTATAAGGGATAAAAATGAAAATACATTAAAAGGAAACAAAAGCATACGGACATGAGTGCTCACAAAAATGCAAAAGTTACATAAAGGAGGAAATATATACATACAAACGCACATTCACACACACTCATGCATATACAGTACATACGTGCATATATAAAATCAGCTGTAGATAAAGTGCGAGTGACATTGGATGATAGTAAAGTGCTTATGTTGAGACTAAGACAGGTCAATTATTTATTTCTATGCAATTTTTATCAGTGAAAAATGAGAAGAAAATGACCATCATCACTGCTTTTACATATAAAAAATGGCCTTGCACATGAGAGAAGTTGTTTCGAGCCTATGTGGGTCAACTGCACAAATCTCCACTTGAGGGAAAAGTATACATTAAGATGTTTGCAATCACAGAAACAGAGACTGAATGAAGAAAGCCGGGGGGGACTAAGGAAAGAAAATAAAAAAATAACATAAATCGAATAGACCACAACGTGGTCAAACAACGTCCAAACACCAGAAGAGGAAGAAGACAAAAACAAATAAACAACAGAATGCAAGAGAGCGGTAGGTTTACGGCATCATCGTTTCCCCAAAGTAGCGTACTGGTTTCTAGACTCGTTTTCATGTCGACAACCCTTCAATTTCTGAAGAAATTAAGAGAATAAAAAACATGATGATTGATTACATACTTAAGATAAAACTTGTGGTCAAAAAAAGACTTGTGGTCAAACACAACAAGACATCTAAGGAAAGTTAAATTACTTTAAAATATATTTTAGTGCATGAAGTCAATTAATATCATTATCTATTCATATTAATTACTAGATAATGAAAATAATAATTACTTTCCACTCCATGAATACATAATAATAATATGCATAACATGTGCAAAATATTAGACGTATGGAAAAAGAGGTATAGGAGAAGGTGGAGGTTTTGCTTCAATTTTCTTTGTGCAACTTGAATTTCAACATCTTAGAACTGTCAGTCAGATGCTGAACAGTGCTGCTCCACTCAAAAGGATCTCTTGAGCTCTCAATGTTTTCCAAAACTCAATTTACATTTGAGTCTACAAGCAAATCCTAAAAGGCCACATTGTTGGGCCACATGTCTGAATAATACAGTTGCCTAGAAATCCCACAAGACCCCCACACTGATCTGTATGTTCAATGGAAATAATAAAAAATGCCCTTAGATCCACTGGCTGAATATGCATCAGGAAACATTACTGTATGTACACTCCCCTGCAAAACCGCTGGGATGTACACTGAAAACATCAACATGCACAAAGAAGGATGAGGCAAGACTTCAAAATCCCAACTTTTATTTCTCAACGTTCACATGTATATGTGGAAAGAATAACTCAACGTAAATAGCATTTAATATTATATAATATTTGCTTTCCATCACTGCATTTGGTCTCGGATGAGCTGATATCACCAAACTTGCATTCTTTGTTTCTGATTCTTTTCCACAATTTAAACCTGACATCCTCCAATGTTAAAATGATACCAATTAATGAGCCAGTTCAAGAAGCAGCCATGACATCACATCCACTGTTCTGGATTTTGGACAGTTCCTTTTAAACTTCACACTTTGGCCTCCACATATTTGTGGTTAGTTCATTTTTGTTTCATCAGTCCATGAAACACTCCTCTCTGTACTCTCGATCTGATTTAACTCTTACTGCTAATGAGTGGTTTGCAACCTGTGGTGTGGCCTCTGTATTTCTGCCGCACCTCTGCTCTGTAGACGTCGGCGATGATGTCACCGACCGATGCATCTCACAATGTCCCCGACATCAACAGCTGTCCTTGTCCTTCATCAACCTGTTCAATGTCTCTTGCTCAGTATGATTCTGTTTTATTTTTCGCTTTTTCCTAACTTTTGTTTCTGGCTCTGGTCTACATGAGGATTTATTGGTTGTTGTTTTTTTCTTTTTCTCCTTTCGAACAAATGCAATCTACACAGATGAATCTCAAGGCTTAAACCAATAAAAAAGGCCATAAAATGATAAAAAAAAATCATTGCAATCGAAAATGCAATGAAAAACAGTTTTCAGTCATTCACACATTACAATGTTTTACTCACTTAAAAAATTAGTGTCTTCGAGTAAAAGGTTCCAAAGCCACAAATACCTGTGTCATATTGATCTCTTGATCCTAAACCTTAAAGGTGACATAGAATGCTTGTATCACACATATAAGGGACTTATAGTTATGGAGGTCTACTTACCTATTAACTTGTTTTCATGATTAAAAACCTCCTAATCGCTGCAAACGAGCCGATCAAAATATCTCCTCACTGACGCTCTCGTCAGCCACGCTGTTTCAGACCAAAACCACACCCCCAGAATGTGGACTGTGTTGTGATTGGCCAGCCAACGAGAGCTTTCCCACTGTCCTGTGATTGGCCAGGTACCTGGAAGTCACGTAATAGATAGGCCAGCTCTCAGATACACAGCTCCCCCTCTGGCACGGTGGATGCTCTGCATCTCAGCAGCTACAACGAGAGTAGTTCTTCTTCTTCTGCGGTTGAATGTACGCAACCGGATGTGCCCGAACTAGTGCCCGCACCGGGAGGCGCTACGGTGGTGAGAGGAGTGGTGAGGATTTCTGATGACGACATCAAATTAAGGAAGTGTCGATCCGCTTCGCAGAGCCCAGGAAAACAATACAACACTATTTTCTCAGCAGTGGCTGAACTGTTTGTTCTGAAACTTTAGGGTTTCATAAACGAGGTAATGACGCAGATACACACACAAACGCAGCGTTAATTGGAGCTTCCGGTCTATGTGGGCTTTAAGGTATTTATTGTACTGCAAAGGCAAAGGAGTTGGTTTTGCCATTCCAAAACTTTTAGAGGGGACTGTAGCCTGTAAGTCCACGTTATCAACTCTTATGAAGAGACTATACACAGACATACACACAAGCATGTGTTAGACAGATTAAGGGGAAATACGCTTGGAAAGGTAAGAGGGAGAAGGTTTTTGTTTGACAGATAGAGATTAGAGGGTGAAAAAAGGGGAGTGCAATTTCAAAGAGAGAGAAAAGAAAACCTGTAAGCTGAAGGTGTTGAGAGTCTGTCCTTATGAAGGACACAGGAAGTGGAGATGGAGAGAGAAATGAAGAACAGATTGGAAAATGGAAGCGAGAGGTACGAGAAGTGAATGCCAGAGAGTCTGAGACGGAGCGTAAAGAACATGGGATTGGCTGCTCGGGTAAAAGGAGCTTTTGGTCCCTACAAAAAACTAAATCACAGTTCTGCAGACTCATAACACAAGGAAGCCGCTGCCACAACAGATACGAGCAGTCGCTATGACACATTAATAATTCAGCCAGCAAGCAGGACACAGAGGTTCCGTGGATACAGTGGATGGACATAACGCAGCAGGAAAGAGCACAAGTTAATCCACATTTATGCAAGAGCCGACCTTCTGCACCTATGAAATAAGAAAGAGAGAAAAAAAATACTGCCTCTTTGTACCTCTTTTTTGCACTCTATTGTATCTCCGCCTTGTTAGGCAGTGCAAAATGTGCATTATGTTTTACAAGATTTGTTAACATGGAAATGCATGCTAAGCCCTGATGTGGCACACAAGCTTATTAATCTGGTCAGGAGGGCGCCAATTGTGAGAGTTTCATGGCGAGCATTAGCTCGGGGCTTTACAAATGGGAGGAATGCTGCTCGGAACCTGGCTGACAGGGATTAGATCGAGAGGTGATCACAGGGAAGACTTCATCAGAAATGCTGAGGCACCAGGCAGCTCATTACTACTGTAGCAGCTCTCCTTCAGCCCACTGGCCCTACTGTGCAGGAGTCTGCAGTATCAAGAGCAAGTCAACACACACACACACACACACACACACACACACACACACACACACACACTGTGGAAGAGTTCCACACAAGTACACCTGCTGTTCTTATGCACACAAGCACATTCACAAGCAGCCCAATAGGGAAACTACTGCACACACACACACCTTCATGTAAGTGAATACAATATGATTTCTGGACAACCACAGCTCAGATATAAGCATGTGCTAACAAAAGATACACACTGACAAACACACAAATTATATTTCATGCTAAAGACGTCAGTGAGTTTGAACAATTATGCAATTTTCCAAAAAACAACAACAATAAAAAATCAATATGAAGTTAATGGTCTACGGCCCTTGAGGATTTAAACGTATCACAGAAACTATGGCCTCATGGTGGAGGGCAATACTTGTGGTAAGTTTCCTCATCAATCTCTCTCAGCTCTGATTCTGTCCATTTCCTCAGCAGAAACAAGTTGCATCATACATCAGCCACGCGTACACTACAACCTGGGTATTTACAGCACGGCGGTCGATGCACTTCTCTGTCTGCACAGTCTTTTACTCTCAGGCAAAAATCAAGTAGTAGTGCTGTTGCTGGAACGACGACCGTTTTTGTTTGACACACAGTTATAACCAGACATGCTTCACCGACAGGGAATCCGTGAAATAAGAATGAGTAATCATGTAGACACACAACCAAAAAACCCACAAGACAGACAGTAGCTAATAGCCACCATGCTCGTCATTACTGACGGTCAAACATTCTGAACAAGAGCTCAGTCTGTAAAATGCTACATCCAGACTGAGACAGTCACAATTCACGAGATTAAAGACAGATGGCTCGAACAAAAATGTTAATTATTATTATACGGACAAACTGTAGCAACAAAATGTGTTTGTTTTTTTTTAACTAAAACAAACCGGCTTTTTTATAATACTTACATATAAACGCATGATGTCCTTGTAGTAGGCGCACAATTATTAGAGTTGCATATAAATGAAGAAAAGAAGAGCTTGTGGGACTTTGCACCGTGCAACAATTTACCGCAATTTACTAGGAACAAATAATATTCCTATTTGTGGTCAAACCAGCTAACACAGTTTATTGCTATGACTTTAATTTAATTTCTGGTCCAACTATTGATCACCTGGGAAAGAAGAACTCTAGCTGTTGCCCTGGTAACAGGGTGTTTTGTTTTATTTATTTTTTGTAGGTATGAGGATGTAAAGAGATGTAGTAACTGGAGGTCTCTCTCCTCGGGCTGTAAAGCTTTATATTTGCACACTGACTGTACAATAAGTCTGTAATAATAATGCTTGCAGATTTATCACAACGGTAGGATGCCTTTTTTTACTGTAGCCCAATACACAGAGCTTGAAAAAGTCTATAATTTGTTTCTGAAATACCTTTATGTTATTAGTTGAAATCCTCTTCATGTCCACATATGCATCAATAAAAATGTCTCATTCAGGCAGACAGAAGAAAGCAGACATCCATTTTTTTCAGTCAGTAGTTAGGCAGCTTCACGCAGGCAGACAGGAGGACAAGTTTGAAAGATAACATGGCTTCTAGAAAAACAGATATCGTAACAGGAATGTTTTGATCATCGGCGGCAAACAAGACAGGAATGTGGATTCGAAGTGCCGTAAGAATTTTTTCCTCCTCCAAAAGAAATGCTTCACTTGCGACTAAAAAGCCTTAAAGCCACTTAAGCGTCCCTTTGCTGGAAATAAACACCACAGCTAATAATTATGATAAAGTGTTGTTAGTGGTAACAGTTGATATAGTTACACTGGGTTATATTGCTTGCTAGGGGTGTCACGATTCTCCAAATCCTCGATCACAATTATTTTTTTCGTCTCTTTTAGCACAGGTGGGTCTGCCATTTTTGTCTAGTTTAATCTCGGATCCTTGGTTTCATGTCATGATGATCATATCGAACTGAAACTTGGCTTAAACAGTTACACCGCAAATCCAATTCCAAACCAATACCAAGTCAGAAACATGACACAAATCATTCATCCGTAACTACATCCATAAATATCTGTTAGAGAAAACATTCTCATAATGAAGCACGCAAGTATGCAGGCCGCTGAGTGACGGATATGCCAACGAGAAATCGATTCAGTCCGAACTAAATTATTGGTCGACTACAGGCAACTTTGTTTATTGATCGCAATCAGGACGTGGAGAGGGTTTTAACAAATAAAATGATAAAAAGTCTATAATACACCAAAAAAAGCTTGTTCATGTCTTGCTCATCATTGACTGAATGTTTGGTTGTGTCCTGAACGAGTCTCTGCATGTGCACGTTCATGTTTTTGTTGTGTGGTTGTTTATCATTTAATCAAGTCAATCACAATGAATCTGACACACGCAGCAAATATCTAACCATGTGCGTGTGTCACTGAAATTAAAGATGGCTGTAAAGTGAAAGACGGTGATAAGAAGAGACATAACTCTTTACTGTGCCCTCCTGACATTATTGCTATAATTTCTATAAAATTGTATGTTGCTGTCCATTTAGATGAGTTTACTGGTTGATTAATATGTAGGGAAAATGAAAGTGACAAGCTAAACGTACACAAAAGGACAGTGTGCTATGTCGGAGGGCTCAGAGTAGCTATGTTTTCCCAAATTAAAGGCAGGGAGTGGAGCATTTTTCCTATTAAGGGCCAATTTTATTGTTTTGATTTTTACAGCAATCTTCGCAGGCCAGACAAAATTAGTGTGTCTTGGTTTGCAGCTCAATTATATTGTGTTGTATGTTGTCAGGCACAGTGTCTGGACTCACATTGAATGACTTAACAATGTTATGTTTAGTTCCTTTTGTTTACTTTCATGGCTTGAAACCACCTCCCACATACCTGGAGAAGAAACTCATTTACAATTGTCAAGGCAGACTTTTGTTCTTGTGGAGTCTAAAAACATAATTGTATTTGCATTCGATACACAATTTTACTTACTGCAGCTGCTCCACAGATGCAACAAGGATCCTTCACTAATTATCCCTCGATATGAACTTTCAGCTTCTTAGCTATTAGTTCAATCATCACAAAACATGACGGTATAACAACGTTGGGGGATGTTCACATGCAGCACATAAAAACACAGGAAAAAGAGCTTGAGAGTTGAGCTACAGTTGCAGCTGTCATTACGAAGCAACCAAAACCTGGGAGCTGCTGAGATGACCGCAATTGCTGCAGCTTTACTGAATTAAGTAAGACATTAAACCAAAGATAAAAATCTAAACAGAGACAATGTTTTATCAGCACATCTCTCTTAAAGCAGCTGTGCTGCTCGACGCATGTGTGCTGTGTCTGGATACATTATTTTCCTTCACCAACTGATTCAGGGACATGTGTATCTACATTTGAAATATTGTATTTGTGCATTCTAAAGAAGCTGCTTTTGAACCGCCCCTAACAGTCTTTGGTTAGCACACAAAAAGGTCAACTTCTCCTGGAAAGCACAGCACTCCACATCTACTTCTCTTGACAGCTGCCATGACGTTTGTCAGGAATGACAAGTATCAGCTATATTTCCTTCAATTTAACGGTGACCTATAGCTGAAAGGGACCAGTCTGAAAAATATTGTAAGTAAGCACAGTATCTTGTGTGGTTTCCTTTTATCGAAAATAACAAAAAAATGAATTGCTGTCATGAGAATTAATTTGCATTTCTGTGTCTTTGATTTGCTTTGTGTTTTGGTCTACCTGGACCAGACAGGCTATGCATATACCAATATTGTGTACGTGCCAATGATGTGCCTACATTCATATTCTTCAGCACATGGTGAGTCCCCATGATGTCAAACAGCCACCGAGAAATCACTGCTCACTGCATCAGAAAAATGTCACTTATGCAGTGCAAAGCTTGTGCTGGATAACTGAAACATTAGCTGATGATATGTCCTGTCAATCCCTACTTTTTGAGAAAGATGTTTTGAAAAAAATATATTATAACAGCATTAGATCATCTAAGATCAAACCAGCATCAAAAACAGCACTCATTCATCTAGTTATCATCTTAGTTATTAAGGCTTACATTATTTGGGCAGTAGGGGTATGTGTCATATAAACAAAACTACAGAATGCTGTCACTTCAGAAATAAGAAGAATAGCATTCCTAAAAAAGGCGTCAAACTTGAAAATCAGTTCACTGACTTTGCTATTAAAAGTTTACATACATAAATTTCACCTCTGAAAACAAACAACTTTTTTTTAAATTTTAAAAGGATGCCTTAATAGCGTGACGGAGTTAAATAAAAATGTCAGCGCTTAAACCCAGAGACGACACAGCATCTTCTACTTGACATGCAGGAGGCAAGCGATGGGGAGAAACTGGGGAAATTTAGCCGGAGCAATCCTCGATCACAAATTCACTGAATCATTAATGTATCACATTGCAGGCAAGATTGCTTTCCATTTCATTTCATTTTATTTAGACACATTGTTTCATGTGAACATAATCACAAAATAAGCAAAAACAGAAATAATCATATTCATAAGTACAGGAGCAGTAGACTGATGTAAAATCCAGTGTTTCCCACAGATATGATTCAATCTATGGCAGTGGCGTGGGTTCTGAACACAGTTCACACTCGTGCACAACAGAGTCAGAGTGACTAGAGAGTGGAAGAGGAAATGGCACTTGCATTACGAAAACACAGACGCAGGTGAAACCATGAGGTCTGGCTTCTGCGTGGTGGAAGATGAAGTGAGCACAAAGTTAACAGCATCTGCAAATAGCAGCAGCAGCTTAACAATGAAGCTACACAGCAAAACATTCAGACCAGTAGTAAACAATATTTTTGTCTCATTATGAAAGTATGGAGAGACAAATTAGTCTAGATAATTCATGATGCTTAAAGTCAACAGTCTGTTTCCATCTAAGAATATTCAATATGGCAATCTTTTATAGATGGAGGTAATCAAGTCAGTTATCAGACATACTGTCAGTTAAAGATATAATATGCAACATTTCTGCATTAAATATCAATAACATATAACAATACTAATGTTCTCTAAATGCTTTTCGGTACTCTGTGTGAAGCTAGAAACATTAATTTACATAGTCTGCCACTTTATCCTGCACATGAGGGTTGTGGGAGCAGCTGGACGGATAAAAACCATTGACCTGCTGTTCAGCACAGCTGAGATCGTGAGTGCTGAGTGAGGGAGGGAGTAGTGTGGGTTGGTCAGTGTCACATTTTTTTGAAAAAGCTTATCATACAACTTCTTCAAAAAAAATCTGGAATACAAAGCAACTTCAGGATGAAGACAGAGAGGATCAGTGCCTTAATCCGGAAGTGAGCCAAAGCTCATGATCACATAGTACTGCTCCCCAACATTAACTATTCTTATTGTATTGTATTGTTATTGAAGGAAGTGACTGTTCCATAACTGTTTCCTGTTCCACCTTCCCAGGCTAACGTTCTACTCTGGTACCATCCATGTAGAAAGATGCTTCCTCAAACATCTGTCCATTAAACATTGGTCAGGGAAATAATGAATACATAAATGCAGACTGATGTGCACAATTAGAAGATGATGATAATGGCACATAGACAAGTGACAGAGGGACAATGTCACAGTTTGTTGTTACATACTCTCCTGTTGGGGGCTTCCCATGTAATTACACAGCTGTCACACTGAAATCACACTGGTTACTGGTGAATCACAGGGAAACTGCATGGGCCACTCACTCATTAAGAGGCATGCCTCCTAGTCCCCAGCCACATGTTTGTTTTATAAACCCAGAAAGAGCATCTCCTTGATAGGATGGAATTTAAAATAATACTGATGACATTCTCATATAACCAATGCCAGTGACTCTTAAATGTCATCAAATATGTTCTGCGTTGTATTTACATTTAGATACTAAACATGAACTAGAACCCAATTAGAACGTGTCACTTCGTTCAGAATCAGCTGTTTATCACGGATGACGAATTGTCTTACGTGACTTACGTATTCCCGTAGTAGGCTCTGCATTAAAACCACTTGAAACGCAGCTTCAACTGTGCTCTGTGGGACGACACAGAATAGTTTTTCTCACTGCAGTGAGCTCGATGCGGCTAAAATGTTTCCACGGAAGCTCAGCTTCTCTCAGAGTCAATGGAGCAGTGGGCGGGCGCGGAAGCTGGGCTTCTGCCTGGTGATTGGAGGAACTGTCTTAAAGGCGGAACCCGTTTTTGATTGACAGTGTTGCAGAAACATACACGACAGCAGAGCCTTTTCTGACTCAGTCCTGTGTGGATTTTAGCGACGGAAGTCTGTAGACAAAATGTGTCTGGTCGCTCTGTGTGATTTGCTCGGTGATATAGACCATTTTCATTTGTACATATACACTGTATAGAGAAACACTATTATGGCATTTTCCTTGTTCTAGTTGGTCATTTGCAGAATTTATGTAAGAATGTATGAATAACTAACTGGGCCTGAAATGAACTTCCCAAGACCAGCAACCGCCACTTGATTGTACATATGGAAAAAGTGATGTTAGTGTAAGGATCAGCAGTTCTGTGCAAGATAGAGTATCTGCTGTGGATTATTGATCTGATGAATTATCATGTGGACAGATCGACTTAGTGCAGTCAGTGTCTACTTTTTGATGGCTGAGAGACTACACACCACAAGATGGAGCATTGAAGAAAAAAAAACTTGTCAAGTTGTACTGATTCAATGCCAGCTGATGTGACAAGTTCACAGGAAGGGCAGTGAAATGAAAGTTTGCTTCAGTATAAAATGACAACTCGCAGACATCTCATATCCACGGATGAAGTGAATCTTGAATAGCATCTTTAAAAGCTATTAGGGTTGGGCCATTTGATTGGCATTGTGATATTTTTACACTACAACATCTTGAGGGATGATGGAAATCAATCCCCATGAGAGATGACACTTGCAAAATAAAATTTTTGTTTGTTTTGCAGACATTCAGCTTGTTTCACACAGTCTCTGCAATCTGATCAACTCCTCTAACCAACCTTTAGAAATAACCATTTAAAACTTTGAGGGAATATGACTAATACTTTTTGAGTAACCTTTAAATAAGTGTGTAAAAATGTGTCATATCTGATGGTGAAAAGCTTAGCTCATAAGCTCCTCTTCAAAATATGTGTAGAAACACACCATGGCAAGATGGTGACCTACATAAGTCCATAAAAATGTTTTTTATAGAATTACAAAATGGAACAAGTATTACACTCAATTCACATTCCTATTTGTTACAAACAGGAACAATTAATTGAAATCTGTGAGATTCAGTTTTCAATGACTTTTGAATACGTTAGATTGGGAAAACCTTTGTTAATTAATGAACAAGTGAATATCAGTGACACATTGTAAATTCCTGCATAGGCTGTAGCCCAATTTCAATCTAGACAGGGTCTGATCACCCAGAATAACTGAAAACATCTGTGTGGCTGTGAAGATCCTTTCATGTCACACAGCATTGCTGATGCAAAGGATCTGAAATTAAGCCAAGCCAATATCATCCGTCTGAAACCCGCGCTTTCAGACAACCCTGCACATTGTGACGATCATTATTTCCTGCTGAGGGCTTTGTATTCATCCAATTCTGCCAATACACACCTTTTCATTTATGCACTTAATGACATCCATTCACCCGCTCTGACACAGCACATGACGTCTGTGGCATTGCCAAAAAAAGAAAGGAGGCTTGCATCTGAACTGCTTTCTGTGCAGCTGTCAGTCAGTATAGCTACAGAAAGTGCCTTTATGACTGCTATTTCTGCTATTATTAATATTTTTATCACTGCTATTCTATCACTTAATATTTTAACTTTAAATGAATCCTTCAGTATATTCTTTGCGCATGGACTCCTTTGGTTTTGTTTATTTTCAGTAGATATTTATTGCAGTGAATTTAGTTAAATGACTAGGATTCATGACCATGGCCAAACCCAGTTTGTTCTCCCAGTGTCGGTTTATTTTTCCAGGTGTTCCATCATCCTCCCACATACAGAATGGGTTTAGGTTAATTAGATACTCTAAACTGACCGGAGGACCAAATGTGAGTGGACCCTCTGATAGGCTGAATAATGCCTCTCACCCATATTCAGCTGGGAGTGGCTCCAGCTCTCCGCCACCCTCAGAGGATTAGCGACATTGATAACAGCTGGATGTGTGGTAAGAGTGTTCAGACTTAAAGCCTGACATAAAAACTGCATTCATTACCTGCAGATGGAGCGAGTGTTAGCATCTGTTCCATCTTTTCTTGCCAGTAGGCAGACCAGCCTGGCATGTGTGCAACAGGTTTGATTAAAAACAGCTTCACCTCTACAAAAAAATGTGTGGCTTATTGATTGTTGCATTGATAATAATAATAATAATAATAATAATAATAATAATAACAATAATTGCATGTCTTTGGCATATTAGACAAACTGTCAATGTGATGTTTTTTAACCATTTGTTAAAAAAATGCACATGTGACTGCATGAGATGTAAAAAATACTTGGACTGGTAATGCAAGGAATAAAGATATTTCTGATGGTTTTACTCCAGGAATTTTCTGCAGAAGAGAGGATTAAGTAATGGTGAGGATTTAAGGCCACATACCTCCAGGACAGCCAAGAAGTTAATAAAATGTGTTGGGGAAGTTTATTTGTATATGCTGGTGTGATGTATGCATTTAGAATGGCAATGCGTCACTCTAAACAACCCATGGGGCCGTAGGGGTTCTTAATTTTTACAGCCGATATCCCACACACATTTGTATAATTTTACTCTCCATAGAAAAAAGGCATACTCTTCAAAGCGGGCTGTATAAATTGATTGGGTAAGAGCTCTTTTCTATTCCCTCACAACAGCAACGTGAGCACCACTGCCATGCATCAGAAATAGACCTTTTCAGGAGTATGGTGGGAGGAATTGAAGAAGTGGAAGATGGGGGTGTGTGGGGGAGGGGGGAGGTGTGAACGCATGTATTCAAACTGGAGGAATCACTGAATTGATGGGCACCAGGCGTGGAGCTTTTCTGCAGGGAAATCATTTGCATAATGTGAAAGTCATTGGAGTTGGAGAGAGCTCTTCTCTTGTGGGGACAGTCAGCGAAGTGGAAAGAGGAAGCTTCTATCTGATAAAAGGCCAATACTAGGGTGCTTTGAGAGGGAGATGTCGGCTGGCAAATGCTCTTTTGCCCGCTGTCACCTGCCTTTTTTTATCTGCAAAACAATTTACCAACAATCTCGCACAGACAGCCACAGCAAATATGAATTTGCTTTTGAAAAGACTGCAGCAGCAGCGATGCGTCGTCTTCATTCCTCTAATGAATCTTGCACAATCATTTACAGTCAGGTTGCTATGACAGAACACCTGACTGACTCCATAATTGAAATTCAGATTGATTTTTTTAACACTGGACACAAAAAACAGTTTCAAATCAAACATGCAAACCTATTCTATTGTACTGAAAACCTCTGATGGACAAATATGGACATACAGTATATACATATATGTATAGCTATTCCTGGCTTAATAAATACACAGGAACCCAGAATTAGAAACAGTATACTGCTATATTATGTGGCTAATATGTGTCCCCACGTGCATTACACATGAAAAATTGCTTGAGAGATATGGTGAAATATGGAGGACAAAAGTATATAGACTGCAGCACTGAGAATGTGCATTACTGCATGATTTATAGGTCTTTGGCCGTTTTATGCAGTCTTATGATGTATGTGTGCACTTACCAGAAAGGAGGTACACAGTGTAGGCTAGGAATTAAGGATCGAAGTAAATGACATTTCAGTCATGCATTTTTCAAAGACTTTGGAGGTACTTTGTGGTTTGCCGTTTGCCTGGAAGAATATCTACAGCAGCTGTGCAGGTGAAGGGGGAACAATAAGAGGAGAATGCTTCTTCTTGTAACTGAAGGCAGTAATAAAGTAGAATTGTTGCATATAGTGTGATAAGTGTGACATTTTCACATTTTTTTTTAATGTAATACCTTATCTTCCAAAATGGAAGTTGGCATTCAAGTGTTGATGGCTATACTGAATATTAATGACAAAGCCTGCGAGCTAGTTTAGGCAGGAAGTTGCACTGCTTCCTGAATCAACTGAGGTTTACATGGTGTTATTACAGTCTATTCAAGATGCCAGGCTGTATTTCAATGTGTACTTGTACCGAAGTGTGTGTGCAATTCTTATTTACTCATTACCGCCATCATGTTGCTTACTCTGCTTCACAAGTGACTTCTGACTGCATATTCACGAGTGAGATGGATGAAATGTGAACATGCGGCTTCTTGCCAACCTTGGTGACAAGCACATCCACTCAGAGCGTGTGACATTGTGCTATACACGGCTTGGTACATTTAGAAGAACTGAAGAATTCTGCTTCCTCTCCAGTGTCTTTATTAGGTTTCTGATGTCTGGCAAATTACTTAGTTTGGATTGAAAAAAAATCTTGACCTGAGCACTCCTGTTTGTGTCCAAATGCCCATTTTAATCAGCAGGTGGCTGATTCTCACCCATTAATCATCACAATTAGTCCAACATACTGAAAAGCTCACAAACAAACAGAATACATGGGTATATGTGCTGAATATTATGTTGCTTTCCTCTCTGCATCAGGTGAACTTCATGACACTCATATCAGTATCAGAACAGAATAGTTTATGAGAAATGGTATTGATGTTTACAGCTTGTCATTTTAAGCATCCATAATGAATAAAGTATGGGTTTAAGGTCAGCTCATACTGCAATAAGCAACTCCATCTTTGCATCTTATTACTTTACTTCCCTAAGCACTTGATAGCTTGACCATAATTAATGTACTTCTGTAAATGACTGAAATAATGTTACATTGCTCAAAGGCATGGACATCAGACTGTGTACATTAAGTGGGACTTTGCTGTCAAAGTCTCTGACGAGTCTCACAAATTACAGCAAAACTATGGTACGGTATAACAGCAAAACAAGTCAGCCACTAAAAAATTAAAAATGAACTAAACACAGTGGTGTTGAGATATGCCTTGCTCAACATATGAAAATAACCACCGTCCAATACTTGAATTCATATTCTGCCACACAGCAAACGCCATTGAAAACCTTGAACTTTCTCACTACATTCTCACACACTGAAATCAACAACATAACTTAAGAATGCACCGGAAACCAGCAAAACCCTGAAGGACAGTGTGAGCAAAATGTAGGATAAAGGCCATTGTTTTGTTTTTTTGTTATGCATCTCCATGTCCACAGCTTGGTCAGAGGTTACTTTCAGCGAGACAACAATATCCTTGCATTTGGTCTGGACTGAGCATCTTAATGAAGGACACTTTAGTAAAACGTCTGTTGTTGCTGCAATGTCCCTATTTGTTGACCCTGTTTATTGTGATATTAGGTTTTAGGTCTTATTGTTTGTGTCGTTTTCTCGTCTGTAATTGAGACAATTTTCCACTACCGTGGACAGTAAATACATAATTCTATTCTAGTCTACTGATTTGGGAACTCTGGAAGTACTTTTCTTTAGACGTCTGTGTTTATATTTTGGGGAAAACTAGGCATTAAACAAGGGAAAAGTGTGACGATTCTGATACAAATACTTCTTATACCATATACTATGAACGCAGGGATTACCACCCTCGAAATACAGAAATAAACGTGCCAATTTCCTCTATGTCTTCTTCATATTTTTGGCAGCAATACAAATTCCAGCATTGTTTCTGGCACAATGATAAGATGCACATTCATCTTCTGGTCATTAGAATTAGGGATGTTAATTATAAACCATTAGTTGATTAATTTACATTAACTGATTATGAATTTATTAATTAACCAACAACGTGATGAATTATGCACCAGCAGAAGGCACACATCAACTGAATCACATACTAAATTAACAGGGGAAGAATAAAAAAATGGCGTGAAGTAAAAGGTAGTTGAAGCAACCTCTGAGTTGAACATTTTGCCAGAGGATAGCTACGCAACCTGGGCCAAGAAGAGTGTAGCTACAGCCGTGATGTTGCTGCATCCTGCATGGCAAACTTTCTCCTCTGGATATTGACGCTCCTCTTCGCCTCCACTTCGCTCCTCTCCTGGTCTGCTGTAGCCTTTTAATGGCAGTAAGTAATTTTAAAAAATAAATTTGAAAAGATATTTCAAGATTACATTGGACCTTTGGATTGGAGTACCAAAAATAATTCTTTACACAAGGATGGTTTTTGAGAAAGACAGAATTAAACAAAGCATTGGCTTTCTTGTTCAGTCTTGTGGAACACTCACCTAGACCTTTTCTCTACCCTCTCTTCATGCTCTGTCTTATACAAATGCAAGGAAAGAAAAAGGCACTGTGTATACTGAGCAATATGTATAAGTAATACACTGGGATAAGTATTAATTTCGCATTCACTTCCTTCAACTGCCACATCAGAGATTTGGTGTCTAATGATTTCTCTGCTGCAGCAGAATAATAGTATCCTTCTTCACGCTACTCTTTGAAGTCAAAGAGCCAGATCGTCAGGGTAAAGACTTCCACTTATGATGTGCCTTAGGTACAAATGAGAGGCATTAGTTTGCTGGACCCTCGCATGAATATCAATAGCTTGTTCCACGGACTGGTCTAAGTCGGGCCACTCACTTCCTTATTCCTCTTATGGACAGAGTTTTCATTCAAAGAACCATCTGATGTTTTTTGGCCATGATTGCCCCTGAAAATGCCCACAATCATACAGATTGTGACAGTTTATGGTAACATGGCTCCTCACTTTGTTCACAAACCTATATTCACAGCAAATTGCCTACTGAATGACTGTGCTGATTGTGCAAAAGATATCACCCACTTTAGCACTCAAAGGAACATAAGAGTCACTTCATTCCCAACTATCTTTAAGTGTGGTGGAGATCCCAAAACACAAGCATTTGAGTCTCGATATTTTCAACAATATTTTTTAAAATAGAAATGTATAACATCTCGACACGATTAGGTCTTAAAAAAACACAGTGCATTGTGTTTGTCCAAACCGAAATTGTCCAAACTGATTTCATCCCATCATCCGTCTTAAAAGCGGTTACACACTACAGGTACTTAAGTGAGAATGCCCAGCATTTTCAAGACAATCTGAAGTTTTCTAGACTACACTGTTGTGCGACAATGTATCAACACATAAAAACACCTCATACATTACAGCTCAACGTGACAGTGGGCACTGGAGCATTTTACTCATGGCATCTTTACGCACTGTATCCAGAACCAATGTTCTTTTACTGACAATAACAAAGGGTGCGAGTTCTACACTGAACTGTGGTCAAACACAAAAACATTGATTAAGACTATTATCTTTTGGAAGAAATGCTGCCCATGAAAAAATTTAACTGTTGGAAGACTTTATAGGACTGCACATAAAAAAAAATTACAGTATATTGCTTTTGTTGAAGGGCAAACAGGTCTTCCTGATTTGCCAATATGCACAATAAACATGGCAGAATTCATCAGCACATGTATGCACCATTAAAAAATATGGGATTGTATTATTCACAGCAATAATACCACTTTTTTTAAATCACATTTATGGTAAAATACACATTTCCATTTTGCTGGCCTCCTTCACACTGCAGAAAACAGACAACAAAGCACGTCTCCCTACTCGTGGCACAACATGACACACTACGCCCTTTTAAAATCTCTGTTTTCCCCATCACTAATTTTGGTTTCTTTGCATGCCGTTAAGCAGAGCGAGGCTACAAAAGACAGATGGGATAAGATGCATCACGGTCATGAGGTGGACATGAACAGATGAGGCTGCGAGCTCAAGTCTGCTAGTGCACCTGCACCTGGACAGCTTTTATTACAATAATAGCCAACCACTAATATGAATGTAATCAACTACAATACTGTGGTGGTAACAAGTATTCTGGAGGTCAATCAGACTTTATAGTACATAGAGAAACAGGCAATCTATCATAACAACAACAACTGCAAGCTAGCAGTAGCTTTTTTTGTCTTAATCAGTGTTTAATAAAAGTAACTCGTTACCAGGGAAAGTAACTATTTGTGTTACTGTTAAAAAAAAGTTACTATGTGTCAAAGAATTTGGATTTTTTTTGTGTAGTTTTCACAAGTCAGTTGAAATGAGTAGAACAGACAGGTGTTTGTACATAACTTTCTATATTTATTGCACGTCGACAGACAGCAAGATGTTTATCCTGCACTTCAAGTATTATCTTTGTAAGAAAAGTAAACAGTTACACCATATAAAGTGCATTTAACTCTAGCAAATTAAATCAAACTCTCTCAACCTGAGACAACAAAAGTAAACTTTTAAACAACAAAAAAGTGTGTTTAGCTCTGTAGTCTTATTCTTAATTAAATAAATCAAACTCTCACTAATCGGTGTTTTTGGTAACTAACTTTGTAGATGCGTGTGCCATTGTGAGATGCTTCATTAAATTAGAATTGCTTACAACGGATGTCGACAAAGTTTTTGCTCCGGGACATAATGTACACATTACATGTACGTTCTTGCCTTTGATCACAATGAACTTGAAGAAGTGATTTTATCGCCACTTTGAAAATGCCAACTTTACATCAGAGTCCTGATTCGCCATCTCTGCTGCTTCATCGATTCTGTTTAGCTGAGTATATAATGCATAGTAATGCACTGCATTTTACGTCCAGTAACGTTAACGGCGTTGTAACGACGGGAAAAGTAATTAGTTAGATTACCCCGTTACTGAAAAAATAACGCTGTTACCTAACGCAGTTCTTTTAAACGGCGTTATTCCAAACACTGGTCTTAATGTAATTCACATTCATTTTTTGTGGTCTCTAATGGAGATTGAATAGAAATGAGACAGGCAAAGCCTTGCTCCGCTCCCTTACTTCTCCAACATTTCAGTCCACTAGAATTAATTTAATGCTTCATCTATCTAATACTGTAATAATGTAAAAATTTCTGCTATTGTAATTTTGCCCATAACCACCTCTAAGTCATGAAGCAAAGACCCAGGAGTCTATATTGCAGGACGCAAAACCATATTCCACTCTCTTTTTCTCATTTACACAACTTAAAACTTTATCTCCCATCCTGGCTTCCCTCCACTGGCTCCCAGATCAATTTTAAGTTTATTATTCGTTTGTGTACTCGTGTCTTACCGCCTTACCTCTCTGACTTACTTCAGCTGTACACTCCTTTACCGTCCCTAAAATCAGCTGTTCAAGTGCTCTTGGTCGCCCCTAAAACAAGGCTGAAGCAGCTCCCAAAATTATGGAATAGTTTGCCACTTATTAACACATTAGGCAGGGAAGCCTCATCACTTAAGTCTGTCCATCACTATGGCATTTCGACTCAGTGTGAGTTGTGCTGTGTATTACTGTGCAGCACTTTGGTCAACAATGTTGTTTTTAAATGTGCTTTATCAAAAAAGTAGTTTGGATTATGTCATGGCATGCATTTGTGTATTTGTGTGGAAAGAGCAGGCAGGTTGAGGTTTAGTGCATGATGTGCATGATGCCTGATTCAAACGCAGAAAAGAGTCATTTCCTGTCCATCATGAGGTGACTACATGAAAATAAGTTATCATGTATGTGCTCATGATGAGGTTAAGGCCTCATCTCTAAAACATCTTTGTACATACTTTGTAGATACGGGAAAAAAAAGTTTCTTAGTGAGGAGTAATGAGGATAAATATGAAATATTGATACCGAGACAAATCACAAACTAAACTAAAATATATATCATGGTAGAAAATTATGAGACCAGAGTGCTAGAAATTCCTGGTTTTCCAGCAGGATAAATGAACTAGAATCCATCTCTTTTATATGTAAAACAGGGCGCAAATTACCACCTGAGATTTGGTTGGAGCCAGGATGCAGCCACCTGACTTTTTGATAAGCCGATTGTGACATTTTATTAATGGGAAAACTGTCAGCAAAGAGCTACAGAGTTCTTTATTTAATCACGGTTATATTAACTGTGGAGATTTTGAAGCAAATGAAAAAAAAAAAAAAAAAAAAAAAAAAGACACAAATCCAATCTTTCTGACAATGGCATATTAACATGTCAGAGACAGAAGCCATGACTGCAGCCTGCGCATATTCTGCTCATGGGTTTATGTGCCGCTGTGCACATGGATTGCATGACATTGATATTCCTTAGCATGTTGCAACAATATATAACAGAAATGAGTTATATGAGTAATATTCTGATCAATATATGCTTTAGATCATCTCTCTAGTCTGATTTTAAAAAAAATGATTTTTAGACCATATTTCTGTTGAACTGGATCTGTGAGTAAGTTAATCATCTGGAGATATATCCTTCCAAGTAATATTTTTATATTATATATTCTCACATAGTGAGAATCTGTCTTCTGGCTAAGCTAAAATGCAGTGTAATAAGACTCTAAGTGCACACACCCACAAATATGTATGCTTGTATTTGAAAACTTTCAAAATCAAAATTACAAGTAATGAAATTATAACATGCATATACATGCATCAGGCATTATATCAGAATAAATATTTCTGACATGGGCAGAGTTCTGCGATTGTCCTGGAACAGTAGTAAAAGAAGAAGCTTCACTTCCACCTGTTTTTGTAAACAAACACCAGTGTCGCTGCTTGCCCTCAGATATTTCACCTCTGCTCATCCTCCTGCTGTGCATCATTGATTTTATTTCCCTCCTCTCTCGTGTCTGACTTTCATTTCTGTTTATTACTCTTTTTCTTCCAAAATAAACCTACATCGTCAAAAGACACTTGCGCTAAAGCTACAGGCTCAGCAGCTCCTGCATTCAATGAAGATGGGAAGTGGCACATTTAATTGATTGATTTGGACGCACCAGGACAACAAAAAAACATGTGCTGATGTTCCAATAATTTTGCTCACTTGAAAAATTGGTGGCTTCAAACAAAACGTGAGATCTTTGAAGTTGCACATATTAACATAAGTTCACCCTTTGATGTCAAATCCAAATGGTTTCACAGTACAACAAAAAGAAAGGCATTGGTCTCACTGTTCTAATACATTGGAGGGGACTGCATCAATTATTTTGTAGGAGTTATAGTGACAAGGAGAAAGTTCATTCTCTCGTCTTCAGACCACAGGGGAGAGGAGAACATACTGCACTCTTGTTTTTGCTCCCTCTGCAGAAAAGATGTTTCCTTACAGACAGCTGTTTTATTGTTAAATATTCTGAGAATCAGCTTGTGTGTGTTCGTTTGAAACAACTAATGTGGTTTGAATTCAGGTGCTACTCCCTCTGCTCCTGACACACACACACACACACACACACCTTCCTCTCTCCTCATTCCCAGTTGAACAGGGAATTACATGGAGAGTCACTGCCAAAAGACGGGGATTCATTAAGCTTCTGGTTGATGACACACTCTGATATCAATAATCAATCATGAAACTCCATGTTACCATCGCGTCAATTAGGCACTCGTGGAGATCAATGCAATGATGAAGCGGCGTGTCCCTTGGGCCCCCCTTACTGCTTACTCTGCTCCATGGAGACTATTCTTTTTTGAACATAAATCCCACAGCATCGGAAACTCCACAGCTGGTAATTTTCTGAACACTACTTCCATACCTTATCTCAGCCACTGCTGCATATGTGTAGCTATTGATGGCTCAGCACACATCTAGAAGTTTTCTCCAGTGTCTCTACAACATCTTCAGTGCGACAAACAACAGCCTGTTAAAAGTAAAACCACTTACAGAGGATAAAAATACAGGCGTCATGTGATACGGAGTCCACAGTTCACGCTCAGGTCAGCGGGGGCTTTAGGCTGTCACATCATATTTCACACTTTTATCATTTCACTTCATGCAACTCCGAGGTCCACTGCTTTAGAGTTTGTGTGCACACAGCTTTATTTATTCACTGTTTTAACCATTATTAATGTTCTCTCATTTTATTACTCCTTTTTGTTCAATAACTAAAACGTTTGATGGCATCTTCTAAGTTCTGCAGTTTGAGTTGCATTACCTTGCATGAAAAGTGCTATATAAATAAAGTCTGACTGATTGATTGTCCTTCGTATAAATTACAAAGCACAAGGTGACCTCCCCCAATCGGAAGCTCTTACATTTTTCAAAGACAAACCTTTGTTTACATGATGCCAGCTTCTGACTGCAAAGTAAACTGGTCAAAATGCCATTCAATTAAAATGCTGGGGAGATGTTTACATGTACGCATATTGTGAATAATGCATTAGGTGTGCGTTTTAGCAAGTGTGCTAATACGAGTGTGTGTACGAGTCCGTCTGGGGAGAACACAAGGTCATTCGCTTCACAGTTGTGCAGCTGTGTGTTCTGGCTCCCGAACACACTGATCAGGTTTGACCTTGACGTTTACCAGGTGGCAGAGTGGCGGGGGTCAGTGTGTATGTTCATGTGTCATATGCGTGTGGGTGGTTTCCAAAAGGAACAAGCAAAAACATATGCGTGTGCATGCATGAGAGGCAATATGTTGATATCCTGCTCCTGATCACACCATAGATCATATAAAAAGTGGATGTAGTATAAAAAGTAGTTTGCAGTACGAGAAACTAACAATTTAAGGAATAGCCACGCTATGATGCGTTCACTGATGCTCACTCACTCTCACGCTCATTTCACAGCATTCATGCTCACATACTATATACCCATTGCCCTGTTTCTAATATTGGGACAATCTGACTTTCTCCACATATTGGTAGGGACATGTCCATACGCAAACCTATGCCCTTGTCCAGACTGCTGGGGGAACTCCTGTGTTCTCGATTTTCCCCCTTGAGTTTGTGCTTTTCCTCTCTGTTCTCACTCTGCAGGTAGCTGTGACCCCTGGGCTGAAGGATCCAGTTGCGAGGCTATTAATAGTAATAGTGGTAATATTGTGCTGTGATCAAAATTTAAATCAGTATATCTGTTTCTGACAATTCATGCTCCTACATGTATGATGACATTGTTATACTACAAAGATATCACAATCGATTTAAAAATATCCTGACAAAATTGAATACAACGATTATAAAACTATCTGCTGCTGGTGTCTCTCGTCTGTCTCTACTTTGCCCCCCCCCTTTCCTCTTCTCTCCCATCTTTGTCCCCCATTTTTCTTTTCATCCCAACCGGCTAAGACAGATGGCTGCACATCTTTGAGTCTGGTTCAGCCAGATTTAAGATGAGAAATTTCGTATATGTCAAATAAATCAATTAAATAAATGTTTAAAAATGTTTGTTTGCTTTAAAAATGTTTACCAAATTTGTTGACCACTATAAACTTAGAACTTGGACTAAAATATCAAGTCTCCTCTTTGTCAGTTTAGCATTCACTGCAAAATTATGGTATATAAAGCATGAAAATGATTTGTCAGCCTACAAGATCAACGCTTACTTCAATGGTGCTTTTCCACGACACCCGGCACAGCTTAACTTTGCTTTTCCATTAGTGATAGTACCTGGTACTTATTTTAGTACCTGCTCTTGCGATGTTCCAAGCGAGCTGAGCCGATACTATATGTGACGTCGTCAAACTGCCGTCCACTTATTGGCAGAAATTGCCATCACTGGAAGAATCATGAGTGTGGCGTCCAGCACAAGAATCAAACCAAACAATGACGAACTGTAGATCAGTTTAAAAAGACTTACAAATCCTGAAAACAACATTTAGCAAGGAAATGTCTAAAATCTCAATATTTAACAGAGGAATCTGGTGTATTTAGCAACAACATTGTTTCAAACCAGCGATCACAAGCCGTATCACAATCCCTTCCACCTTATTTTAATTCAGTGACTGTGTCAGACAGAGTGCCCCGGTCGTGCAGAAAGTATTGAACGGCTCTGTGACCAAATCTTTTTAATTAACTGAGTCTAATGACTCAGTACACCAAAACAACAGCTAGTCACTAGTTTGTGTGTGTCGCGTGTAAAACAAAGTAACAGGGGTTTCATGCAGCCGTGCTATGATGACTCCGCCAACGTTGAGGAGGTACAACAGTAATGGAAAACGAACCAAACCGTGTCGAGTAGAGCCGTGCCGTGTCATGCTGAGAGTATGTAGTGGAAAAGCGCCACTTTTAGTGGAAAATGATTCAAGGATTGTATTCAAGGGGTTTGATAAACCATATAAACACTGAAAGCAAATTAAAATGCAACACATCGTGTTCAACCCAGGAGATGACAGATGACACTCTCACTCATATGGAAAAACCCAGACAGCAGAAGTCATTTAACAAAACTAACAGTATTTATGAAGTCACTAACAACATCAGACATGTGGGATGCAATCAGGCTCTCCCTTGGAATTTTCCCCAACACAGCTGGTGATTGCAGAGTGTGTAAGGCACCACTATTAATACAAAGTTATCCTTTCTTTGATTGTGGACGCTTGGATAGTTATCGTTCATGCTGGACACTCGCATACTCTACCTGAAACAAGGAATGTGGGTGTTAACTTGTGGATCTGGTGCAGCGTTTGCACTCAAGTTAAACCTGGAGACGAGAATAGTAGAGAAAGGAAGGTATAAAATGAGCTCTTGGTTGTAATCAACTGTTGGGTGCTAATCAGGACAATCCTGTGACTCAACGTGCTCCAGTTGCCAGTCAATCACACACACACACACGACACACACGACACACACGACACAATACAGCATGACAGTTCTGACAAACACCCCTTCCCTCCATTAGTTTAACAAGAGCTATTCATTAATTCATTTATTTATTCGGGCACTCGCAGGAGGAAAACCGGAGGGAGCTTTTTAATCAAGCCCCAGCCAATCCGACCAACTGATGTGACGCATGCTTGTTTATTCAAGGTGCTGCTGCCAGAGGGCAAGGTGATGAGGGAAATTCTATCTGTCCCACTTACTATCTCACTATACTTTCAGAGCTGTTCTGCAAAAAAAAAAAAAGGCAAGGAGGATTTTCAATATTTTTTCTAACCAGATATATAGCACTGAGTGTAATTAGAGGCTGTCAGGAATGAGGACAATTAAGTGTGGTTTTGGTGTCCCCTAGGGTTCTCTCAATGGGCCAAATTAGAAAACGGGTGCAAAAAGATTGATGAGTTCAATGTTTTCCAAATGAGCAGCCTTATACACATAATTACACCACGGAAATGAAGGGATCATCATGATACAAACTCAGGCGAGGATATGCTAATTGCTCATCAAATGGGAAGGCTGCGATGTCAGCTACACAACTGCAGTATTCACAGTAAGATTAAAAAAAAAAAAAAAGAACAGCGAGGGAGGGGCCTCTGCTGTTCAGATTAATGTGATCCATCTTCCTTTTGTCTGTGTTCATTATTCTATATTCACACTATAACCCCAGTTATCTAGTCATGCACTCCATGGCAGTCAGACGCACAAGGGCAGTGCAGTGCCTCGCACAGTGCTGTGTGTCACTCTTATGTGACACAGGATTTCTCAACCAACCCCATTTGCAATGTTGTGGAACTAGTGAGAACATTTAAATGACACATCAGTTCAAGTGCTCCTCATTTCCTTTTTCAACATGGCCACTTGTATGTCAACAGTATTTTTAGGCATCGCGCTCCTGTGTGCACGCTTAACATTCACATTACCTCTCCTCTGGGTTTGCAATGACACGGTGCAGAGTAGGACATTTTTTCACCAACTAGACATCAGTAAGTAATATTTAGTGGAGTGATCTTGGGGATAATGACATAACATGACTAATTTGAATAAATGGCATGGGGGGGTTACAATTATCATCAGAGGTTATAGGGCTTAAGAAGAAGCTGCCAGAATGGCTGTTAATTACTTTATATAATAGTGGAATTCAACTTGAATGAATAAATAAGTAAATCATCAGTCTGTCATAGCCTTTAAATCATCATTGCAAACATTATCACCCACTGCAGTGTTGACCTAACTAATTTTCTCTGCCCATCAGACCTGTGATATCCTCACACTAAGCCTGAGGTGTCACTGTAACAAGGAATATGTTGGCAGTGGTCTACTTATCAAATCCACAGGAATGGACAGCAAATCCTTTTCCCGTGACCTAATCTGATATCTGTCCAGCAAACCTTTCGGCACACTCGTCCTGCATTGCATTAGACCATATAGCCTTCAGCTTACTGAGCTGGCATGTGGCCTTCCTTTCTTCCTCTCACGTCCCCACATGAATAAGTGAGTGCCCAGGAAGGGTTGTCTAGATCTTTTCAGATTTCCTCTGGGATGCCCAGACTTGCCTTGAGGAACACTGTCCATATAGAGACACTAGCAAAGGCAGGATTCACATTGCAGTATATGTATGAAAAGATTCATGCACATTTAACTACACATTTGACAAGTTTTTCTTAGTTTCACAAGTAAACAACAGTATTTTTTTATGCATGTTTTTTATGAGTGAGTGCTCCAGTGAGAGAGGTGCAGTTGAGTGTGTGTGTTCGACAGAGAGAGAGGGAGCGGTGCATTTGAGTGTGTGTCTGTTAATGCAACTACATACATTCTTGTTATTCTCCAACATGTTATTTGCTAAGGTGGTGGAGTTATTCGATCATTCCTGCAATTACCCGCCACGTTCCCTTCTTCTTTCTTGCAGTACACAAAAAATTAATATCATAAAAAATAAATAAATACCGGTTTTCGGGATGAACCAGTATACCACCCAGCACTACCTTGTCTACAGTTCAAAAGACAAGTCACAATCCTAGACAATGAAAGACATGAAATGGAGATTTTTGGATTGAAGCAAAGGCAGCAATGTTCTAACAAAATGATCTTTAATGTGTTGACTGTGCTGGTTGTCATTAGTGGAGGCAAGACAGCAATGTGGAAGCAGTGGGTTCAGAGATAAAAACTAACAAATAATGTCATGATGGGGATACAACATCACACTGATGAACTCAGTTATGTAATATATAGTAATGCAGTGATGTCCATTATAGTACAATGTCTATCTAAAGTAGTCACAATAAGGCAATATTAACACAAGTAAAGCTGCAAAACCTCACCTTCAGAGAATTGCATAGTCTTGAGAGTTACACATACACAATACATATGCCCAGCACAGTTATGTAAAACCAGAAATACTGTTTCACAACAACCATGACGGGGACCTCCATCCACCCACTTTTTACCGCTTTATCCTCCAAATGAGGGTCGCAGGGGGTGCTGTGCCAATCTCAGCTGACATAGGGCAATAGGCGGGGTACTCCCTGGACAGTTTGCCAGCCACATACATAGACAAAAAAAACATTCAATTACCTACGGTCAATTTAGGGCGTCCAATTTACCTAATCCCCATATTGCATGTTTCTGGACTGTGGGAGGAAGCCAAACTCCATGCAGAAAGGCCCTTGTTCCAACCGGGGCTCAAAGCAAAGGCAAGAGCGCTAACCACTACACCAACCGTGTGGCCCAGGTTTGGACCTTTTCTTGCTATATAATGTATAGGCTATACAGACCACTGCATGGCTATGCTGATGATACTACCCATGCTAGCTCACTGCAAACACAGGCCTTGTGCTGCACTTGGGGCAAAAGGTGTGACCAATACACTTGTAGTTAATCTGACTCTATGTCTCTATACTATATGCTTTGAGTTGTGACTGGAGGTGTAACTTATAAAGCATTTGTTTTAGTAAGAGATGTTGGTGTGACAACTGGCTGTGAATATAATCTATAACTTTCATTTAAACTTTGACTGTTAAACTTCAACTGTTATTCCTCTATTATTTAATTATCTTAAATTATCATTTAATGCTTTAAAATGAGAAAAGTTAACAAAATGCTCTTAGAGTGTGTGTGTGTGTGTGTGTGGCAGAACAGGCCAGGGGGAACTGAAAAAGCATCAGAAAAGCATAGTTTCATTAATAAGCTGGAATGAGTTCTTTGTGTGTGCACACATACATGCATGAGTATTAGAGGGAGAGACACAACAAAAGAGGACAAAAGCATTGGAGAGATCGAGAAAATGACTATTGGTGTAATGGGTTTTAAAGTATTTGCCAATCAGGACAATGGACAGCTCCACAGAGAGAAATACAACAAATTCAAAAGAAACTGTATACACCTTTTTTTTTTTCACAAAAACATGTTAAACATTATGATTAAGTGTAGTTTGTGCTCGGAGTTGGTGTCCCAAATAGCAATTGATATAGTTGTTATTTTGGGGTTGCATTGTCGACATCTATTCATTAATTATTTAATTACATTCATTCATCACTCGGTGTGGATGGATTCATTATTAAAAATATCCTCATGTTATTTGAGGTCACTTCTTCATATCATCGTCCCACTTTGTTGTATTACATGGATGAGGAACTGGATAGTTTCAAGTGTTTCCAAGACACTGTCAGGAAAGCAGACTCGATCCATTCACAGATGCATAGAGGATTGAATACCGGAGGTGCCACTCATAAACAGCATGGCAGACAGAGCTTTTCTAAGCTTTTCTACACTGAAATCCATTCCATGCAGGATGTCAATGAAGAGGGTTGTGACTAATAGTTTGGACACCATGAAAACCAGCTTGTGACAACGGAGCTCTAGTGATACTCATGTCTGGGTTTAAGGATCAAAAGAAGAAAAAAAACTTTGTTTAATTTGGGCCTTTAAATTGGAAGACATAAGCCGTCAGTAGGATAATCTCTCACACCTACAGGACGACACATTCTCAAAAGTCCCTTTAATAAACATGGCCAACCTCAATATGTTCACCTCCAATCGCGTAGTCAAACACATTCTACGTGGAAATTGAGGAGGACTGATGGACAGAAACAAAATATGTCGACAAAGAGACACAAACAAGACAGAGTATTTACCCCTTCCAAAACGCCATGCTTCGAAGGTTGTGCATTGGTCAGGTTAACCTACCAGCTGTCTCAAGGCAGCTCTTCAACTCAATGCCCAAATGCTGGTGTCTGCCTCAGAGCTTATCAGGCTTTCCCAGATGGTGATTTGAGTGTACAGAGGGAGTGAGAAGAGCACTGAAAGAGAAAGGGGAGTGGAGAGGAGTGGAGGTGAGTTTACGAAGACGAAACAGACCCTAAACTTGGGGTCAAAAAAAGTGTCTTTATAATAAGAAAATCTCTTAAAAAAGAAAGAAATGTGATATTTGAAGGCCATTTATAGTGAAGCAGAAGGAACTGGAAATGTTCATGAAAGAAAATAAAAAGGGGAAGATATTGTGCATTCACTAAGGTGTTATAATCAAATCATTCACCTACATTGTCAATGTACTTGGTTATTTTCAACCTGTTGCTCATAATGCCTTTAAATCACATTTATCACATGTTATCAGGGGCAGTTATAACGCTGGCAGCAGCACTCTTTGCCAGTATCTACAATTTTTTTTTTTTAAACTAATTTCAGCATAAATCAAAAAAAGGATGCCGTTACATAATATAGCATGTTTGGTATGGTTCATTTGTGCCACATAAAATATGTTTGATTGTATTTATGACAGCAAAATAGCAAAGTGTCATCATGATCTGGTACCAGATCATACTACAGGATGCATGCATGCAAGCGCGAGAGCTAATTGACTGTAATGTCATTTTATCTGCTTCAGCGCGTTATTGACAGCAACATCCCAAAGGCCTGTTCATCCTTCTGTCAACTCGTCAGCATGGGAGACGCCATTATCATCTCGTTATGCCTCACGCTTCCACATAATCCTGACATTTCCTCTCTCATATTGAGCTTTAGGAGCAGCCACACTTGGATGTATTATGGTCTTGAAAGTGAAATACTGTGTGAATATAAGAGTGTGTGTGTGGATGGTGTTTTGGTAGATGAGGATGAGAATGAGAGGCAATGAAGACTGTTTTAATTTCCTGAAGCCACTCAGACAGTTCTTATCCATCTGCTTCTCCTTTCTAACAAACTCACAGCCTTTAAATCTCCACATTCTTGTACCTCAGCAAAAAAACATGCATGCTTAAAAACAAAATAATGCCGAATCCACACCAACAATTTTGAGAAGAGTTGGCAGTGTTTTATGCGGACAGTGTATCCTTGAATGATGCTAGTTATTACAGAAATAACCACTGTACAGTCAGCAAAGTAAAGGTCAGCTGCAAACACGAGGAATGGGAGGTGTGTTGGGCCGAAAGAAAAGAAGTCGGTGTGGTGCGTTGAGGATTAATCCCGTCTTCTTAGAGTTACCTGGGGAATGACAGAACATGCTTTCTGCTAAGCCCAAAAAGTATTTGACAGAAAAAAATCTATGTCAAGTGTGTGTTTGTTTGTCTCTGAAGACAGAAAAAATATATTAAATGCAACTGCCCACACTGAGTTAGCCTTTTGCCCATGTGAGAAAGTGATCATGTGATCTTTTAAAGGTGTGCAAGGTCCACAGATGACCTCTCTGGTGTTTCTTTTCATCTGCTGTTTCCAGCAACTCTCCACTGCACCCCTTATTAATCTTCCATAGAAAAAAACACTAAGCTGTGCTGGGTGCTCAGGGATATCAGAGCAATGGATGCAAGGAGCCTCTGTAAAAGAAACATCAGTGGGTGCCAGTGATGTGGGCGAAGGTGAGAATCTCAGTATGAATCTACAATTTATCCCTCTACAAGCTGCAGAAGACAGAGTAAAAGTTTCAAATTTCCACAGCCATCAGTCGCAGGACACACAGGCAGTGTGGAAATATGAAGAAAATCAATTTTTAAACTCTGTAAATTGTACTGTATTAGGATCTAGTATCTCAGATATTATACTAAGGTACTGCATTTTGCACATAGATCATGTGACATTTGTCAGATCAGTGTCTTTGTCTAGGACACTGCCGAAGAGCTGAAGCCTCCTGCGTAAAAAGCGATAATTATTAGTTCTAGCGTGAAGTGAAGTTTACAGGACCACTCTCGTCATACAGTTAGAACTAACACTGACCAAGGAGCACAGTGCAGGAAGCACCCATAACAGGGCCAAGCCATTACAAGAAACTGAATAACTATTGAGCCTGTTAGACTCTGGGGTGGCAGTGTGAGACAGCCTTGGTGTGAGAGTGGCTCTGATTGGAGTGTGACTTATAGATTGGGCTGGGGTGTAATGACTACTGTGTCTTGCATGAACTAGCACAAGGCTTCATTTGTCTGATGTGTGATCTTGAACAGTTCTGTAAAATTTAACATGGTTTCATCACTAGAAAACAATGAACAACTTGAGCTGCAGGTACTGGCTGATCACTGCCATCAGGGTGGGCTTAAATTAGACATTTTTGCACACACACCAAGTAGTGTTTCAACCCATCCTTACTACACAACAGTGGTAAACACACACAAGCCGGGCGCAGGAGCAGTGGGCAGCACTTATCTACGCCCGGGGAGCAATGGGGGATTAGGTGCCTTGCTCATTAGCTCCCTTGGCCGTCAAAGTAACAATATTTTAGACAGTAATGTAACTAACAAAATGTGCCAGAAAATCACACAATATAAAATACAGAATATTCAGAAGCTGTCATCAGGTGAGAGCTCATCATGTTGTATTTCACTAATAATATACAGTATATGCATCTACCCACAGCATCACAATTATCTAAAATCAACTGGGTTTTCTCTGGGTACTACGGTTCCCTCCCACTGTCCAAAAATATGCAGATTAGGTTAATTTGACACTCTTGACTGTAGGTGTGTGTGTGTGTAAGAGTGAATTGTTGTTTGTCTCTGTACACTTGCCTTTTGATGGACTGGCAACCTGTCTATGGGGTGACCGCCTTTCACCCTATGTCAGCTGGGATTGGCTCCAGCTCCCCCATCACCCTCATGTGGAGGATACAGCGGTAGACAATGAATTAATGAACTTCAAATCAACAGCCTAGAACTGAACAGGCAGTTGCGCCGAAACCAATCAGCAGGATAGATGTGGGTGGTGAGTACATGGATTAGAGTTTCACTCCTGCGTTTGACTGAGGCACCATTCCACTGATCACACAGACAAACATTACTAAAACTGTGCAGGACAGACGTCAGATGTAATCTGTATGCAAGAGACATGAGCACACGGTATACTTTAGTTGGGCTTAAAACACTGAAATAATATAAGTATGAGTGCATGCACCATGACACTGATAACATTTCAGATTTCTGTTGCAGTCGCGAGACTTGCATTTCCATCTTTACATTTTGGCTTTTACTGGGGAAAAAAAATCCAGACTCCCCCCCCCCCCCCCCACCAGCATTACCAACTTTCAAAACTTCATACATGTTTGTGCACTCCCATTTACTTCAACTATGACACTCCAATGACAAATCAAAAGAGAAAAAAAGTAACAGCCTGTACCAAATGTGCGACAGCTTGCCATAAATCCAAACTGGATATATTGCACCAATTATTCTCCGCCTGTCATGAACAAACAGTTGACTCAGAGCCTATGCATAGCTGCTGTTGTTTGTCCTGCTATTCTAATGCGCCACCACAGAGCTGCGGACTTCAGATCTGCCAGACTGCGACGAAAGCTCAGTTAGGAATCCTATAAGGAATACCAAGTACATGTTGAGACTACTCAGGGGATGTGAATACAGATGCCCGTGTTCAGCCTCAGCTCACTGGCTGGAGGCAGAACGCCACCATATTACAACAACAAAGCCTAATCGTCTCACCGTGTTTCTCATCAGAGGAAACATGTTCCTCTTGTTCTGCAGAGTGGAGACTTGCTTCAACAACACTGTGGCTTTATACAAATGTATGCATACAAACACAGTCTGTGCACATATAGTATTATAGCCATATATGGGCAAAGACACATGGGCTAATGCAGATACAAACACACACAATGTTCAGTCATTATTGTATTCCTGAGGCAGGAGAGAGGGCAGTGAGCCCCGGCTGTCGTACATGAGGGAACATGAGTGATATGGCTCCATGCCTCCAGGCTCTGGTTGTCACTCTGCTAAATTGTTGTAATTTTCATCTCCTGGACTGACCTGCAGATGTGCAACCTTCTGTTTTTCACCGTACTACTGTCCTTAGGTCAAAGAGGCATTAGAATCTGCACCTTAATAGAGGCAAGAATGGTGAAGGTTGTCTAAAAAAATAAAACACTTTTAATTATCTAACCTCTAATTCTACACATGATCTTTAATCATACAGAATGCAGGAACACCCGGTGAGGCAAACTGCGATGCAATTGGGGATTATGTCAAGCTGATGCTCCCACATCATTTATTCAAGGCCTTATACTTCTTGCCCTCCAGAGAATGACGGTCAGACAATGAGTTATAAGGAATCAAACTGTTCAAAATACATTAGGAGTGGGAGGATATATATATATATATATATATATATATTTTGTTTAGATATTATAAACATTGGTTTCTCTGCAAAACCCCTGTCATTTCCACTAGGTTGAAGATCAGAAACTGCTACAATTAGCAGTTGTCAACTTACCTCACAAGCATTGGCAATTGTGTTTATCAGTGTTATCTGCAATCCAGGGTTATGAAAAGACATTTTCAGTTTCTTTTGAAGCAAGTTAATTTGAAGGCTCACATCTGTGCTGCATCCTATTTTTAGGGGCTCCATTCATTTTGCCCATGCATTATATTTTCACTAGCTCAGTTGACACAGAGAAAGTAAAGCTTAAAAACATTAGCATAATTTTCTATACATTTTATTCTTAGCAGTGGCAGCTAAATTCAGAAAAATCTCTTGCATGATATGTTATACTGGTGCATTTAATTTAGACAAAATGCATTTATTTTGAGAGACAAAAATGTCTCAAGAAATGTATCATTCAATTTGGGAGCAAGGTGGAAAAGAAATGCACAATTATCAATACTACAGAACTGGAACATTTGTGGAATCGCAATACAAACAGAATAAGTACAATCAAACTGTGACACAAGCTTTTCGTCCCAGCTTTCTTTAGCACAAGGGCTCTGAATCATCACCCACAGGTTTGCTCCTTACTGCTGAAGAGTTAACAGAGTGGGCTGTGGCACAACAAAGAACTCTTGCTCTGCCTTTGTTTATTTTAGTGCAGGGATGGTGGGCAGTTGACAAAATTTCTGGGAAACATGATGTGAGTTACAGTATGTTTTTTCCGTAGTCGAGTGCTGGAACATGACTCAGTGATAAAGGCTCAGTAACGCCTACCTACTGCACAGTCAAGTGAATAAAACATTGGTGCAACTTTAAGAAAAAAAACATATGAATATACTGTAATTAGTTTCATGGCCTTTAATTAATGCTGCTTTTCTTTTTTTTTCCCTCTTCTACAAATTCATGCATGCAAGTATGTGTGTGTAAATGTTTAAGGACTCAAGGACTCACCTAAAAAGGGTTAGCACAAGGATGGGGAGTGGAGAGGAGGAGGTGAGGGGAGAATAGCAAAATGTCCACGTGGTGCTGAGTGCGGCTCTTGTGGTGCCATTTGTCCATTTCCCTGTTCCGGAGAGAGGGACAAGGCGTCAAGAGAGACTCCCTGCAGCAGATGGCAGAGTTATGCTCTGCAGAGGTGAGAAATAGCCCATTAGCCTCACCAAAAATTACAGCCTGCCTCCTCTTTAGTGCTCAGCCTTGAGTACACCTGACCAGACAGGGACTGTGCCCGAGATGATCAGTGCTCTGTAACCAAACTGCTGCTGTTGAGATGACAGATCGATCTACTTAACCTCACTTCATCCTTGTATAACAAGGAGAGGTCCACGAGAAACACATTTTAGACATTTTATTTCATTTATGAATTAAATCTTTACTATTTGGGGTCTTAAAATACCTACTACTCCAGAAATATGAAATGATAGTAGATGAAGAAATGAGAGTTGTCAGTATGAAGTGTGAAGACAGTGAAGAGATTGCACACTTTTAATGATCATTTTAGCTTCAATTTCTGCCAAATTAAAATAACCCGACCTAAATTTCACACACACTAGACCTTTAAATCCACATGAAAATGTTATAACATTTCATATTTTGACGATAACAAAAAACCAAAATCAATATGCAAGAGACAGCTCCGACCTTTTAATTATGACAAAGTGTAAATTAAACTTTCGTGATCATAATTAGTATTTATTGTCTTTTAAGCAGCCTCATTTTAAATGTGATTCATGGCAAATTACATTTCTACCCGTATTATAGGTAATGCCATTGGAAAGTGGTGCACAAGAATGAGGGACTTGGGAGACTTTTAATGTCTTCCCATTCGGTGAATAAGATGAGACTGAATTAATGTGGCAGCTTTCCAAGCCAAAGACTTGATAAGTGTGTACGGATTATCTTAAATTACACTGGAAGTAGACAATTCGAGGAAGATGCTTGAAAAAAGGAATTAAACAGCCACAGACAATGTATGTTATGACATGGTTTTGGGTCCGTTTAGCATGAACCTGTGGCTGACTCAAAGAAATCAACTCTGCTCATCCAACACAGACAGAACGACATACAGCACCCACTTTATCTGAATATGGTCCTCCTTATTTATACAGGAGGCTGAGACAGTCGCGACACACGGATAGAATATGGGAAAAGGTTTCTTTACGCCACATAAAATGTAACAAGACACTTCACCACCTGAATCAGGTGATTAAAAAGGCCATTTTGGATGGCTTAAACCTTAATGGCGTAGTAAATTATATTTCCATTCATAAACTAATGTATGGTGTCACAAAGGTCAACCTCATTAATTTAATGGAACATTACAAATGTCAGTTAATGTCTCAAAGCCAGGTGCTGCAAACTGATAAGGAATTTCGACGTGATAAGATGTTCACAACAGAAATAACACCTTAGAGGACGACTGCACGCTGCAAATCTTCATGACTCGTTAACGGCAAACATTTAGTCAAGGAAACATGAACTACTACAATATGAGATCAACAGTAATGTTGACGAACCAAATGGGTTAATAAAGATGTGTAAGCAAATCATAAAATCAGTGTGTCTTCTATGCATTTAACTAGTTCATACAACACACATATGAAATTAATGTAAAACTGCAGGCCATTAATGTCATTAAAACTAATGTAGACAATGTAAACAAAACTAATGTGGAGACAACTGCTGTTTTCTTTCAAAGAAAGAAAGGAAATGCATCTGGCAAAGCTTTACTGGACCAATCGTGAGTAGACATTCGGGCTCATTTAAACTTCAAGTTTCAGCAGTTGTTTAAGACGTGCCACTTAAATTAACTCTGAAATTAAATGTTATGGTTAATATTATACATTATATCAACGATTTGAATAAATAAGATTGTAAGGAAGCCACACTAGAGAAGACATCCAATAAAATAAAACAGGCCTATAAAGTAGACGCCCTTTTCATTTTCACAATCACCATCTACATTTGCAGTATTTTATTTAAATAAAATAATGTAACTAGGGGGGGGAAATGGGGGTTCCATTAAGCTGTTTTTATGCCCATCTTTGATTTGTGCTCGACAGCTAAAACACAAAACTGAAAAAAGGTTTGGAAATATTGAAGACAGGTGGACTCTTTTTTTGAATCAATAAAAGGTGAATGCAAATAAGTGAAATGGAAAATAAAACAATGACATTTAGAAATTACAAAAAAGTAAGTGTCACTCCACCTCATGCATTTCACTGCACTGGAATAAAGGCTTACATAATGGACTGATGAGGGACTAGACTTAGTGCAAGAAGCAAATGTGCCTACAATAAAGACTGAAAACAACAACTAAATGTTGTTTTGAACCATTCTTCAAACCAAATGTCTGGTTTACTGTCACTGTGCAGGCAAACAATTAAGCACAGTAACTGCAGCTTTGTCAGAGATTAGAAAAAACTGTTAGTTGTCGCCATGCTTTGTACTACTTCAGATGACATAGACATGGAGCTTCAGCATGAATGATTTAAAGGTGAATTATAAGTAAGATAAAAGCTACAAGGAAGACACAGTCACAGCAGGTTAACCAATATAATTAGTAACTACAGTTCTTGACACCTTGACAGGTCACAGGAAGAAAAACAATGAGGTGTAAATAATCATTAATAAATGAGGGCTTGTTGGTTCACTGTCACACTGTGACACACGTGTGTCTCCTGCTAAAACGTCTAAAGTAGTGTCAAAAGATTGTGACTGTGGTTCAAAAAGTGCTGCATAACAACAGCGTCACTACCCTGAATAGCACTTTTGACCAATATAACCTTGAGCAACACCAACAAATACAACCTAGCAGTGAAGCTACAGCAGCCAGCAGAGACACAGACATGTTTGACTTACTGGTAAGTTGATGTCCTCTCTACCTTGTTTTCCTCACAGACAGACATTATAAACTGTCCAACGTCGTTCTTCCACCACAGTAACAATAACGTCATTACATAGAAGCTAACTATCTCATTAGCTCATCTGCTATCTTTGGAATATTCGTTTATGACGCGTTTCTTCTCCTCAGAGGTCCAAAAATGGCGGACACTAATCAAAGCAGATTAACTTCACCTGGGGCATGTTCGCCACACTCAATCCAGGGGGCGCTGTTTCGCCTTCTTTTTTCGTTGGAATGAATGTGATTTCCAGTTTCAACTACTTAATGATTTACTTAAATCAAAATCGATACAAATAATGCAAATTGTGATATTGTATTATTGCTTAGCCAAATTGCAGTGCCTTCATTCACATTATAGTCAAGTCATGACTCTTAGAAGATGAACCATTGAGCATATAAATTAAATGTAATCAAATCAAATACTTCTAACTTCTAACTTCTGTGTTATTATAACAAGCTAACTTAAGTCATTGCCACATATCAACTGTGTCAACTGATATTGCAGGACACAAACAGTAAACAAACTGAAGAAAATATGTGTGTATATGTGTAGTGAACCCTGCAGTGTGTAAAACTGATGAGCTCTATTTTTCTTTTAATGTAAATGAACCAGAGAAAACCCATGTTCTTTGTATTTGACTGCCTGCGCTTTCATTATTTTTAGATGCACTTTGATGCAAAAATGCAGCCGCAAGCAGAAGCTGTGAAGGTTATAAAGAACATGATTAAAGCATATTGAGGTAAAACAAACTAGTCTATGGATGAGTGGTCTCAATGACAAAGGGAAACACTGAGGCATTACCCTACGTAACAAAGGAAAGTGTGACGTGTCCATAGAGCATACACTATAGTACCTCCACCAATACGAACATTTGCATCATTATCCAGATCTGCACCAAATTTAACCTCTTCATTACCACTCTATGCATTTTATTCATAAAGATATCTGCATTATTCTTCTGATATTCCCCACCAAAGAAATTTATTGCAAGGTTTATAGAAGTGACAAGAATTCCTGTAACACCTCCTTAATCTGATTCACTCCAAAAGTTCTTACTTGGCCCATGCAAATCCCAACCTCATTCCAAGTTTTAGTGCTATTTGTGCAATGCTGCTAACAGAAAGGAAACAAAAAAAACATCAGACAACAACGGAAACATAACCTCCCCTGTGGAAATAAATCTAATAATGAGGAAAACACCATATACAATCGATTTCCCCTGGGCTAGATACTGTAACTATGTTGAGCTAAACTGTGTACTGCACAGCTGGATGATTTTTACACTTAACCAGCAGCACAAAGTGTTTAGATTAATATTGCAGGGGAAAAAGCTGCTTCCGCTACTGCCGTGAAAAAGCTTAACCAAGGGGAAGCTCATGGGGAAACAGAGAGGCTGCTGTCTGTGAAATGAACGAGACAGAAACAGGACGAGGGCATCTCAGATCTGATGTTATGACGGGGCAGAACACTCGACAAAGCGAGTCTTTTAAATGTCACCGTCACTCGCTCCCTGTCCACTGCATGGCCACACACGCTTGAGACAGTAAGTTGACCGTGGTGTCACAACACAATCACGCACTGCACACAAACACAACCTCAACAACACAGTATTTACTGCGTGTGTCTTAAGGGTCAGCTCAGAAATCACCTGCCGCGAATGGGTAATGAAAACCTACTATAGTTTGCCGTGAATGTCACTTAGTGTTGTGTTTGTTACTGTATACGGAAACATAATGCACAGTGTGATAGATGTGCCACAGTTTTCCAGACTCGGCCTTGGCTATGTTCCATACATCTGCAGGGAACTCATTATAGGCAGACTGTTTACCTATTACTTTGGTATGCAAGGCCGTCCTGGTATACATACTGAATCAGCAAGGTCGGTAAAGTGCACGCATCACGACGTAGCTACAGGCTGTCTGATTATAGATGATAAGTTACAGTTGTCCACATCACGTTTTCCACACTACAATGTGCCCGTGTACAAGCAGCTCAGTGTGCTCACGTTCCACTAAGAGACTTAAACACAGTGGCGTGACTGAGATGGTGCGAAATTGAATTTCTCAAAGTCAGAATAACACACCTAGACAATGCTTTAGGGAGTCGAACTACAACTGCATGTAGATATTCACTTGGACCAAAATCTGACTCAGTCTGACTCGGGGGGGTTCTCCATACAGTTACACAGCTAAAGTTGTAGCTCGACTACACAACTGTGCATATAAATGTACTGAATGTTCTCCATTAATCAGGGTGGAGAGTGAGAGACTGGGTGTCCAAGGATAAGATTGAGTTCCCAGACTAGGAAACAAACTGAAGACTGCCAAAGACAGTTTGTCTTTCTGGTGAGTAAAACTCAACTGTGAATTAGTATATTGCTGCGTATTGATTGGTTGTTGCACTGAGAAGTCTGTGGCCTGAGGATGGGGAAGGCATCATGCTTTATCCCCAGAAAGTTAAAGCAACACAAAGACTCCAGATATGAGATCACAGAATACAAAGTAAATTAGAAGAGAAGGGAAGTTGAAGGGCAGAAATAAAAAGAGCAAGTCAATCTAGATAAGCATGAGAGAGAGAGAGAAAGAAACACAGTCAATGTGATCAGAATTGAACTTGTAGAGTTCACCAAGGAAATGAAAACATAGACAGGGACAGAGACATCTAATGCATCTTCCCAGTGTTTGAATTAGACTCCCATCACATCCAGCACTAGCATTACTATCAGCCTATACAGGGATTCTTACACACAGGCAGTAGAGCATATCTGGCAGCAAAACTGTTCACAGCAAGAGAGAGAAATAAAAGCAGTAGTCAAGAAACTGACAACGAAACGCAATGACTCAACCCTTCTTCATCCTCGACAAGGACAAGAGTACAGAGGGGAGACAGAACCCCTCATGCAGCTCCACATGATTGAAGATGAAGCTGGGAAAGAAGGAAGACAGGCCATTGACTGAGTCAGATATAGATGAAGTGACACAAAGTTTACCTCGTGAGGCAGGGGGGTGAAGCATATGTCAATGTGTCAACTTCACGTTGCCGTGAGCGGAATTTAAGTCCTTCACCAACAAACTAAAATAACTACTGGGGATTCAGATGTGATTGAAATGAGGTCAGGTTGAATAAACATTACTGGCAGAGTACAGGCACTGGAGCTGGAGGGTAGGACAGGCCCACATGATGCACAGAGGCTGTGGAGAGCGTGACCGAGGATGCAGTGGGTATTGTGGCAGAGGACACATTTATCACTGACCACTGGGCAAAGTATCAGACCTGGAGGATTTGACTGAGTGGCTGTGGAATCAGGGGTAAAAAAAAAAAAAACATTCGCCCTTCACCCTTCATGAAGCTCATATTTTCAAACTGACATTATATGTCACAGGTCAGCATGGTCACCTTTGGTGGTAGATTAATGGGTGCGTCAAACTTTCCACTTCTGTAGACTAGGATCAGCATGATGCAAATATCATTATCTGGTCATTTCCACGTCCTAAGTGGACAAATCCACAAACGATTTCCTGGTGAGAAATTGCAGCTACTAGAGTGGAATATGAGTGTGAGTACCCATGTGAGGAATGTTAGACTGACGCAGACCCTTGTTAAGTATGTACGGAACTGTGAAGCAGCTCTTCATGGGCGTGGAACAAAGTATGTATGACCCAGCTCAACAGGATCAATAATAATAGAGGATAATGTTATGTTTCCATCATGGAACGGTCCGGTTTTGTACAATATAGTACAGTTTGGAGTGGTAAAGCCCTGGGTCAGGCTTCCGTTGTGTGTGGAGCCGGTCTAGCTCCACTAGGACTGCATCATTTTACTCTGATACCCAAAGGGAACACACACAAAAAATACATACCAAACTGAACTGCTCCACTCAGTGGGAACACGGCTTAAGTGTAAGATATATGAGGGCATCTGGAGCAACATGCAGCTGCAGTAAATGAAAAACACATACTTTCATTCAGAGTGAAGGGTAGCAAAATGTCATCATTAAAAATGATTTCCTACTGCTATCGTCTTGCTCAGGGAACTTGCTGGGAACAGAACTCAGGTTTGTACATGCGAGTTGGCATCTCTAATTGCTCATGAGGCAGGAACAGAGATTGTTCAGCAGGACATGCTTTACGTAAGGTAAAATACAGCCCAGGGCCACACGGTTGGTGTAGTGGTTAGCACTCCTGCCTTTGCAGCAAGAAGACCCGGGTCCACCACCCGATCAAACAAGGGCCTTCCTGCATGGAGTTTGCATGTTCTCCCTGTTTGTGTGGGTGGGTTTTCTCCGGGTTCTCCGGTTTACTCCCACAGTCCAAAGACATGCAATATGGGGATTAGGTAAATTGGAAACTCTAAATTGACTGTAGGTGTGAGAGTGGATGGTTGTTTGTCTCTATGTGTCCCTGTGATGGACTGGCAACCTGTGCAGGGTGTTCCCCGCCTATCGCCCTGTGTCAGCTGAGATTGGCACAGCACCCGCCACAACCCTGATGTGGAGGATAAAGCGGTAGAAAATGGATGGATGGAAAATACAGCACAGATTCACTGCTGCACCCTTAGTGGCAGACTGAGCTCTATACCTGCTGCAGGAAACACACACACACACACACACACACACACACACACACACACACACACACACACACACACACACACACAGATCCAGACAGACACACACACGCATGCACAGAAACACAAAACAAAAGACAGATTTCATGACAGTCACTTCACTCCACTGCACATCTCCAGGGGAAGTAAGTCTGAGTTGAAACGGTTCAGAGAGTACTGGTTCAGAGTGGGACAAGAATGTGATAGGATGGAAACAGACTGAGTGTTTTGATATGTAATGATATGTCTGTTATAGGCTTCGAGCTACCAGACCAACTGGAACAAGAGGGGGGTTGTTTTTGTTTTCATTTTTGCAGATCCAGTCTACTTGTTTTAACTCCAGCTTACACTGTGGGCTCAGAAAGCTATGACATATATGATATAAATTTGTTTTAAAAGAAATGCAGACTCTGTGGTAAGTGCTCCAAAATCTGATTACAGCTCATGTTAAGACCAATATCCATTTAAACCAGAATGAATTGAAGGAAGAATGATGGGAGGACAGTGAAATTATCTCTGTATCACAAACAAGATTTTAGTTTCTTACTAATTTATCCCAACTATATTTATTATTATCATGCCACAAGTTAACATTTTCAATCCTGAAGCATCTACACAACACATTCGTAATAGTTGACTTGTGTACTTCATGGTGAGACTGCAGATTGTATCAAACTCCATTCACCTCTCCCTTTCCCATGGGAACTAAAGTGGCCTAACACACCAGAGGCTGTTCACCCTGAAGACCTGCTGTGGATACGGATATGACCTGGCGCAAGATTTACAACCTCTCCCCTGGATTTTCAAGGACCAGCGAGAGCTCACCGGACGCTTCCAACCAGAGAGAGAAGTAAGCGTCCACTTCAAAGCGTCAAACACACGCTCTGGCTCGTTTGTCTCTTCTGGCTGCTGCAGAAACGTAGTGGTACAACATGGAAGCCATGTAAAGCAAGGCAAGGAAAAACTAATGTTGTGTGACTAAGTGATTCTACATCTACACAAACATACATATAGTATAGTCAGATTCTGCCAATAAAACCTTCTAAATTGACCTTTTAAAGCTCTGAACAAAGTTGCAAGAAATCGGGGAAAATTCTACTAAAGCATTAAATTGTTGCAGACCTTAAAAGGCATACACGGCTCTAATTTGGACTGGTACGCCATGCAGTGCTCTGACTCATCCATATGATAATGACTCACCCATCACTCTTTTAAAACCCTTCACAACTTGACACATGACTTTGCACCATCACATCCAGCTCTGTCCCCTGCCCTGCAATGGTGGTGTGACAGTTTTGCTCCATGTTGTTTCAAATTCCTGCTTTGATTATACTAGCGCTGACAATTTCTCTTTGCCCAGTGTGTTGGAGTGATTGGCTCCACCTGTCCTCCAACTGAAAGGTTACTATGGTTTGGCCGTTTGGTCAACCCCTGAATTTTAAAGCAATGAGTTTGCATGTTCTCCCAGTGGGTGCATGGGTTTTCTCCAGGTTCGCCGGCTTCCTCCCACAGTCCAAAAACATGTAATATAGGGATTAGGTAAATTGGACAAAAATTGACCATAGGTGTGAGAGTGAATGGTTGTTTGTCTATGTAGGTGGCCCTGCGATGGACTGGCGACTCTCTAGGATGTACCCCTCCTCAACTAGGCCCAAATGTTAATGACTTTAAGGCTGAAGCAAACTGCCAGTGGAAACCTCATCGAAGCTACATGATGACGACACACTCAAGATTGCTGTTATTAATGCGACCACTAGGGGCATATATTTAAAAAAAAGGTACCTGTGGGTCATAATTCCTGCATATGACCTGTAGTTACGTTTCATTGGCGGACAGTCTCCACTGGCCCATGTGTGGGAGCCACACTGGGTGGGTGGTGTGATGAGTGAGTACATAAAACTCCAAACTGCTGACTCTAATAATGGCTATAAAGTCATGAGATGTGATGGGACCAGTGAAATCCCACATCCACCATCAGCCTCGCCCCCAACACCTGGTTCCATCTGATTCCGTCTCACCACAACAAACTTAATCCTAAAGATGCTCAATTCCTTTTCACGTCCTTTCCCGCATTTGCTTTTTACCCCTCCGGGCATACAGAGATGTATTCAACATTACTTCTATTATTTTTGAATAGATTTGTGATATTAGTGTGTGGTGGGTATGGAGTTTTTGTGATGCTAATGAAGAAACAGCCTGGCGAGAATGGAATCATCTCTCCTGTGTACCTGTGTGTTGGAATGAGTTAAGGGAGGGTTTTTGATAAATGAATCATTTAACTCATTCATTCACAAACTTTTCTGTCTTCCCTTTCCACTTTTCTGATTAGCTGTGCCTGGAATACAATACGATCTCCTGATGATTTCAATAAGCCAATCACACCGTAGCTGTCCAATATGTTCAATCTGCTCTCTCCTCTCTTTCTCTCTTTCTCTATTCTTATTCAGATCCTTGTAATTATATCCCAACCAATACTAGTTTCCATATCCCTAATCTTCCAAATTTAAATCATGATAACATTACACTGAGGTTATTAGCACTGAAAGTATATATACACATCCAGTGTTTATAACATGTTGTATATTTAGTTTATGACAATTAAATCATATTATATATGGGTTTGTTATATTGGGGCCACATGTAGAAAAAAACAGCATGAGTTCTGAGATTAAAGTCAGAATTTTTGACTTTAGAATTCTGACCCATGCATAAGGGGTCAGAATTCTGAGTTTGTACTCTCAGAATTTTGACTTTAATCTCAGAATTCATGCTATTTTTTTCTTCTTCTTTCAATCTTTTTTTTTTTTACATGTGGCCCTAATACTCTTCCGTATATCCCTAATGTTTTTTGGTTTTTTTGATAAAACTGTGGCCATGTGCATCTACAAGGGAATTACAATGGGTGGAAAAAAAACCTGGTATCATAACAGTGTTAATGATTTCAGCATGTCTATGGAAAAATGAACCTACTTCCTACTTGAATCATAAAAAGGAGTTAATGGACTCAAGGTCTTCTTTAATAGAAGATGATGTCAGGTTTGTAAATGATGTTCCCATTTAGACTAAAAATAGACGATAATGTCCGTGAATTTCCTGGTTGCAAAATCTCAACATGGTGCGAGCCAAATTAACACACTCAAAGGCTCTAAAATGGGACTTGACATTTCTGAGAGGGACGTGTCACTGCTGTGTTTCCCCGTTAAGCAGACAGTTTACTCCTCATGCAGGGAGATTTACAAGCCCTCTGTGGAAAACATATCAACAAGGATAGTTAATGCCATGTAAATTTTTCAACATCATAGTGGCTAAACAGTGTATGATCAGGCCTCTGTGCTCACAGTCTATGATTGTGACAGTGCATACATGTGTGCATACATATTTATATGATAACAAGTCTACAGGGGGACCATGCAGCTACAAGAACAACCACACCACCGTACCCTGAATACAGCAAATGCAAATAACATGTTCAGATGTGCAGGAAATGAATGCAATTACATGGGAGGACAGACATTCAAACTGTGAATCAGACAATTTTCACCTTTTTTTTAAAGGCTACAAACCTGACACACAGAGAAGGGAGTCCACAATTAAAAGTGACATTTTCTCCCAACTCTCTCAGTCACACAAGAATGATGTGTGATTATCTGACTGATCTACTGTTGTTGCTGCAAAAACACCTAATGAGCATTAGCTATGATACAGGGAAAGCTTTTCATTTTCTGTCCTCACTGATAATGCACTTCTTCCTCCTCAGCTTGCAATGAAGAGCAAAAGAAACTTGTTTTGCAGGTCAAGGTGCCTTTTTCTACTGATAATGTTGGGACGTTCAACGATGGCTCAGACTTTCATGTGAAAAATGTTAAAATGATTTTGCATCCTTGATGGTTTCTGTCTTTACATAAAAGCGCTGGTGGCACTGGCAATTTTCTCCCGCTGCAATAAAAACGTTCCCAGCTGAAAGTCGGGCAGCGTGGCTGCGTTATCATTGAAATTACAATCCCTGCTACATTTGTGCCTATATCTCCTTTTGAGAGCAATATTCTTTCCTTAAACAGTGAACATCCACATAAATATATTGTCACGGTTAGTGATAACAGCACAGGACGGGATGCAATTGAGACAGAATGATGCATTGCAAAATAACCTATTATTTAGATGTATTTGGTAACAGTTTAGGGTCTGTGTTAATTTAGTGAACTGGTGTTCCATAATGCTTGTCCTTTTTCTTTTAACATAACTTACTCTACAACATTTTAAAGCTTGGTCGGACAAAATAAATGCAAGATCCAGTAGATTTGTGTTACCTGTGGTTCTGTGGACTGATTTTTCATGTACTGCACTTTTTTTTGCATTTTTCTCAGTAAAGAAACAGTTTAACTCCACCATCTGTCTGCTTTAGTGCATCATACATACAATAATATATACAATAATAAAAAAGATATACTAGGGGTTCAGGCAGGTCTGGAGAAGGCGTCACGTGAGCTGAAACAGAAGCAGATGACACTGGCCTGAACAATCATTGGGCAGCTGATGTTCTGAGGTTTTGGGTTGCTAAACATCTATAGGGGGGGGGTTGACAATGACCACACCCACACTCACCCCTAAATATGCCCATAAAAACAAGGTGATGGGTTTAATGTGAGCTTAAGGTCTTCCATGTCAGAATCAGACACCAGGGCAATGAGGAGCAGAATGTATAATAATATGTCTTCTGGTATAAAAAGCAGTGAGGTGAGAGAAGCTCATAAAAGGTATTTTTCTGTAACATAAAAGTACAACACACGAAGTGAAGGAGTGAGTACACATTACTTTGGAAAGGAACTCCCCACAAAACTTGCAAAGAGATGTCAGTCAATGTCACACCCCATAGTAAAACACTTACAGTGTGTTTAAAGAACATCCTGGGCTCACACTCCCTATAGACAGGGAGTGTGGGAGTAGAATTTTTCTTCAAATTCAAACTTCTTGACTTTTTTTGAACAACTTGACTGCAAGAGTGACAAAAAGCATACATTTTTATTTGACAGGACATGAAAGTTGAATTTGTATTTTACAGCATCTCAGTGGTCAGACTGGATGTCCTACATGTGAGAGACATGATCCAGCTGTCGACTGGACAGAACCAGTTCTTTCTCTCTCTCTTTCTGAGGAAACTCTGAGATATATTGCATTCCCTGGCTGTAAAACTGTAGTGCGCAACTTTCATCCATCCGTCCATCCATCTTCTACCGCGTTATCCTCCACAGGAGGGTCGCGGGGAGAGCTGTGCCAATCTCAGCTGACATAGAGCGATAAGGTGGGGTGCACCGTGGACAGGTCTCCAGTCCATCACAGGACCACATATAAAGACAAACAACCACCCACTCTCACACCTACGGTCAATTTAGAGTGTCCAATTTACCTATTGCTTGTTTTTGGACTGTGGGAGGACTGTGCGGAGAACCCGGAGAAAAACCATGCACACACGCAGAGAACATGCCAACTCCATGCATGTTCGCACAACTTTCAATTATAAACAAATGTCTGTTACATACAAACCATTGTCAAATGAGTTCACACAATGCTGATTAAGTCTATCAGCTCCAACACAACTTTCTCTGTGTTTTCCCCGCGCTGCACACGGGAGGTTTAATGTCAGGACAGACGGAGGCAGCAGCAACATTGCTCTAGTAAAGTGAAGTGACTGAAAACGCAACAAGTCCACAGAGAGTTTCAGAAGTGAAATCACTACTTAATAAAAAAAAAAACAACCCAGTTGTTAAGCAGTTATGGGATGATGGGATCAATACTTCTTGTCCTCATCCTCCCTCTCACAGCCACTGTATACACACAAATGCTCCTTCAGTCAGGTGTAACAGAGTTGAGCTTCACAGAGCCTGTGTTCAGATGAAGGATGCAGCGTATAAATAATGTTACATCATTTGTGTCCACACGGACCAAACGGGAAGATAAACAACAATAAAAATCACCAAAAGTTACACATTACAGTGTAAACCTTGACTGCTGAACGTCAACCTTTACCCTTTACCCTGACCTGAGCCCAAATCTTATTAGTCTGGGAATGACGTTCAGCCTCAAAAGCCCCTTGAATGTGTGAGAACCTCCTGAAATGACCTCACATTAGTGGTTTCTGAGTCAGAATGTGTCCTCACAACCGAATAAATACCCACAGACACAGAGAGAGAGAGAAAGAGGAAGAGCTTTCAGGCTTAAATACGATGTATAAACTAATACATTCAGGTTACGTAGCTTGAGGGACCTGACAGTATTGTCAGTGTTTACTGTCCTCATTTAGATTCAGAAAGAGTGGACATCAGACAAACTTTGAAATCAGAATCAATTGGAGGCACTGCTCTGAGCTATTATGCTCACATGAATGTGCTGACTTCTAAAAACAAAGACGTTGCCTTCCAATAGGTGGTGTGTGCACACGGATGCTGGCGTCTATGGATCTCTCCTCCACTGCATGTGCATCATAATGCACCTGTGTGATTATTATCATCATCATCCGCGCTCACATCCCTGACTTGTTTCTTTCTTGGAGTCATTTTTGAACACTCCCTTGTTGTAAGCCGCAGCACTGGAGGAATAATCTAGTTATCATGCAGGATTCATATTTGGATGAAACATGACAGGTTTTCTTTGAGGGTTCGGTGGATCAAATACTCAAAAGGAAAGGGGGAAAAAAAGATTCATTTTGCTCTAGCATTGAGGCTGAAAACTGTCAAACAATATCCACCGACTCTGTTTATTTTCCTCTCTTCCAAGTCCAACACTCATTCATCCATAACAAACATTAATCTATCTTTTCTTGGTGAAGTAGTCCATTAACACCCAACAGCAGCACAGCCACTCTCGCTGCACAGAACTTACCATCAAGAGCAGTCTAATTGGATGCCCAACCTGAAATAGATTCCTCACATACAGTTCTATAAATCCAGCGAAAATCTGTTTCTTTAATGAGTTTCTTTCATGTTCCACAGGTTGTATGACGACTTTCAAAAAAAAAAGATGACAGGGGAGCTTTACACTGACCTACTTGGAGATCCCAAGAGTCAAGCTAAACACCAGTTTGAAGCTGTCTTTCAGTCCAAAAAAAATCTATGAAATTGATTCCTTCAAAAGCATAAGGGCTGATTAAGTTGTTGCAGTGCTGTGCACATGCACCTGTGTGCCGAGGTCCACTTTTATAGAGAACTCAACTTTGTTTCTGTGGACAAGTGAGGAAAAAGTAATTAGGGCCATGCATGAAGCAAAGATATTTCTAGAATAAAGTTGGAATATCATGTCGAGATTTCCTCTCAGCGTGTCAGTCTCCAGTCTCAGACGTGGTTGGAGTGTGAACATGAGCTATTGAACTGCTGAAAGTCTTTTCTTGACTGGAAACAGGGGTAAACTATCAATAACGCATAGTCTCAAAGTCTTAAGCATTGAAGTCTTAAACCTGGACATGCAGTACCTGTCCTAATCTGCAAGATGTTCCCACTTAAATCTCGACATGATATTCCAGCTTTGTTCTCGAACATTTTGAGACACGTTTAAAGTAGACATGTTGAGATGAATGGCAAAAAATACGGATAATTCAGGACACTAAAAATGATTGATTTGTAAATGATTGGTCTTCAACAGCAGTGCATAACTTTTTATTATAAACAAATGTCTACTACGTTCAAACCAGTGTGAAATTAGTTCACACGAGGCTGATCAGCTCCACTTTACAACTCTCTCTGTGCTTCTCAGTATCGCAGTGTTTAGATCTCATGTCACACAGGAAATGAATGATTTATGTCAAGACAGACGGCGGTAACAAGGAAAGAAACACAGAAAGTTTCAGAGATTCATTTTACTGCTAAAAAATAAACAAAAACACAGTAGTCATTCAGTAGTTTTGTGGGATAAAGACTTCTTGCAAACACACCCTAATGCGTGACATATGAAAGAGGCAGCCTACACATAACGTGACATCGTTTCTGTTCTCCGATCAAACAGAGGCAGAATAATAACCAAAAAAGGTACACACTACAGCTTTAACTTATATCGTGCGTTACTTTATTACAGGGTCTGCCATCACACTTTGCATGTAGTTCTGTGTCTTCACTAATATCACATTCTTAATATTTGATGTTGTCTTCCCGTTTTATAACTTTAACCGTAAAAAAACTGTCACTTTCTGTTTTATTAAATAGTTTTTCCCGCAGTTCTCTGCTGGCAGTAATTGCTCGATGCACACGACGTGTTAAAGCATCTTCACTGTAGACAGTCAACAAGCAACTGCTCAGAAAGTAAGGAATGTTAAAATAATAAAATGTTGAGTCCCCATTGTGGGGTTTGCAAAAAAAAAAAACACTTGTTTGCGGTGTCTGTGTGTGTGTCTGTGCGCTTGTATTTGTTTGTTGTCAGGACCAGTAGTCCTCACAGAGACTAAAACCTGTTCCTAATGAGGTAGACGCTCATTTCAGAGGAACTGGTCAAGTTTAAGGCTAAGATTTGAATTGTTATTAGGTTAAGGTAAGGCTTTGCCGCGGCTGTCCTCGTGAATGGAAGTCAAGGCTGTGCCCAAAGAAGAAAAGCTGTGGAAACCTGTGTGTGCGTACATGTGTGTGTGTGTGTGTTTAGACAAAGCAATAACGACAATTGAGAGGGTTTTGTTCTATCCATGAAACATGCTGGAACACATACACACACACAAACGAGCTGGGTCCCATGCTTACCTTACACCAACTATTCCCTCACTTTTATTACCTCCGAGACCAGTAAACAAAGCATGTAATATAAATGTATAGGGGAGCACAGTGTGTGTGCACTCAGTGAAATATATTTCTGTTTACGTGTTCTTCACACAAAGTAAGCTGTGGCCATTGAGTCTCAGGTTGAAAAAAAAAAAAGTAATTCCTTGAATAAGTTTCCTTTCAGACAACGCTGAAAACAGATTCCGCAGCCCTGAACATCACACAAAGGATGGAGAATACAAAGCAGCTTTTCTTGAAAAATGCTCTTAGATGTAGAATTTGGCAACAGAGGAATTATATTTTAGAAACTTAATGATGAGGAAAAATGAGAAATCAGAGGAATAACAACAAAATAACAGTCACGCTCGAGCGAAGCTGGCAGTAGGTTTAAAGAGTGGCTGCTAAAATACGTATAAAAACGATGCATTGGATGCATTTTAGTTACATGTGACACCTTCAACATGTTTGGAAACTGTCTTTTTCTGCAAAGATCAATATCCTTAACATTTCAGCATTCAGGTGAATTCAAACCACTGGTTCTTTGAATGGAATTAGACGAGTGTCCAGGTCATGACATGACGTCATGCACACGCACGTAAACAGAGACATACGTTAAGCCACGTTATATGTACGTATGTGTATATATGCACAGTATGTATACATGTGTGCGAGTATGTGTATTTATATGTATAGAAACACACATTCTGCCTCAGAAACCACTAAAAATCTCTCTGTTTGGATGTGTGGGGAGGGGGACTGGATCAAGTGAGATCACACACTGTAGCTACACACAATCTGCAGAACCAGCTTTGTTTAAAACATAAATGTTTTTGGTGCAACATTATTATAAAACAAAAAACATTGCCGTTTTCACTGCCTTGATAATACGAGCATGTCACATAATAGCATGTGACAAGACTCTCTATTCCACGGGAGTCAAAGGAAGACATTTAAGCAGGTTGTCTGTCACCTCAGGCTTTAACAACTGTGTGCTTCATCACTGGAATATGAATATATTCTTCCAGGAAGGAACATCGCCTCTGGACCAGGGACATGGACGGCATTGTCTCACTGCAGCTGTGACTGCATGTTGGCGTCTCCTATGCCTAATAATTAATCAATGACACACTCAGTTGGTCACAATAAGCATGCGGCTATTTACTTCAGAAATTAGTATCTGCTTTTCTCCTCTGCTCGACACTCTGACTATTGATTTGTTGGCCATCCATTCAGCATCAGTCCCTCTCTCTCTCTCTCACACACACGCACACACACACACACACACACACACACAGGCTATTTGCTTGTACCTGTCATTAACACACAGTGCTTCCCTTCCCTTTAGATAACAGTCTCATATTATAGTACAGTTTTATACAACACATACACACATGTTTGCTGCTCCCTTTGTCTGGAGTGAACTACAGAAATGGATGCTTTTAGGAGAATGGGTGTTTAGGATTATGATTATGATCCTGAAATGTGCTTATTTTATGTTTTTATAGTATGTAGGCTGCTGACTTTTTGTACTTTGTTATCACCAACTTTCACCATAACCAGCTCATGACTAACCCTAAGCTTAACCTGACCACAATTAAAATCTTTGCCCCCAACTTAACCAATTTCTCTGAACTGAGTTTCTACCTCATATGGGACTGGGTTTTAGCCTCTGTGAGGACTGTATTTATGCAAGAAAGGTCCTAAAGAGCTAACAAATACAAGCACACACACACACCTTTGTTATTATATAAAAGGAAAACAGCTCCATATTTTAGAAAAATAAATGTGTTTTAAGCTGCTTGACTTGAGATCCCTCATGCTTTATGCTCTCTAAATCCTCTTTTCCAGTACAATTTAAAAAAAAAAATCAATTAGCCAATGTTAGTGTACATGGCAGAAATTCATATGTGGGTGACCCATATAATTTCCCTCAAACACAGACTGTGTTAAAGAAATATCCATCCTTTTGTCCACAATGTTATTCTCCCTTAAACTGGAGGAGGTTATCAAGATGTGGAATAAAAGTCAATCTCATGGCCCCTATTAGAGCAGAGCGTCAGTCTGATCAACTGTGCAGCTGGGCTGTATCCTTCATTAAGTCCAGACTTCTCTGTTTTTGTCCATGTCTCCACAGTGCCCTCCTCAGGGCTCCACAACTCTGCTGTTACAATAGCAAGTGATGTCACACTCATGCTGGACATGGAGATGGGGTTAGATGATGGTGTTCAACAGCACTCCATACACAAGCTGTCATTATTGCTTTGAAGTGGCCCGTTCTAATTAAAGCCGAGTGCACCACCTCAGTGTGCTCTCAGCGCCTCATACAGCATGTACTATGTACGCTTGAGTTGGTTCTGCCTCAGGACTTTGCACCGACACTTGTTTCGGTGCTGCTGCTCCATGTGCATCAACAGGGACTGAAGTAGTGCTAAGTATTTGTGTATGCCAACGATGCTTCACCACTACAGCAAGGGACACAGTAAACAGAAAACTTTCAAATCTTTACAGCCATGTCATGCATTCTGAATTTCATCCTTGGAGTAAACATAGCATATGCAGCATGATAGAATACATTTCCATATCTGAAATAGATATAGGATTTATCTTTAAATCTCCAGTCACACACACAAGCTGGATATTGAAGGCCGGTATTACTAAATAATCACACAAAATATGGCAAATTAACAGTTTAGCCAGCAATGTTTGATTTTTTTTTTTTAATGTAGTTTTTATAATATTTTATAATTGGCTTTAAAATAGGCTGGTGGCCTGCAGGCTGTTCCCCAGCCTGATGGATGGATTTCAGACATAGTCTGACTTATATATACATATACATTAATTGCAATGGGCAAACAAAAATATCTATAGAGCAATTTCCCACCATTTATTACTGTATTGTCCGACTCATTCATACTGTCATACTACATAAACACTGCTTATTCACTTTCAATATCATTTGTGTATCATCTGTCGTGCAGCAGAAGTTGAGAAATATTACATTTTACAAGCGGCAGCCAATCAAAACACCTAATACAAATATATTATATATATATAAAAACATTTTTATTTTATTTTTTTTAAATAGGGACCAGGCATATTAATTGACATGTTCATGTAAATATTTAAATATAAATATAGCCAGTGGCTAATTTCCATCTTCAGTCCCTTGGCAAGTTGATGGTAACACAAAACAGCAATGTAAAAATAACAAAGAAAACAACAAATAAGATGGGAGACAAAAAACTGGGACAGGGTCACAGCTCACAAAGACATTTTTAGACCAGAACACACATAATAAATATCAGTATGTCAGAATAGATAAAAGGTAAAAAGATAAAAGTGCCAAAGTGCCTAGCATGAAAGTGCTGCGTGTTTAATGCTAAAGTGGAAGTGTTATTGTGGATCTCCCGTTTCCAAGGTGCTCGTAATATTGCACATTGCCCTCATTGCACTATGGCACAAGACCCATTTTAATGTTATATAAATGTACCTACACAGGTGCAAACCAATCAAAGGAGCTCAAAGACAGGGTCTGGTCAGCCATGACAGACACTGCTCTGCTGACCTCAGATAGCAACCAAGTGTCAGACCCGCCCACCGTCAAGCATTAAAGCGACGCTCAAGTGTGAGTCCGCCGTATGACAGAAGCCGTGGTGGTTTGCACAAAGTTCTAAAGGAAAAACATACTGCATATGCACAATATTAAAGTATTTATATACATTATATAAGATTTGACAAATACTACAGTGCGATCCCTGTAAATAGTATTTTAACCCTTTTAGAAGCCTTAGAAATAACTGGTCCCCAAGACTCTTTATTGAAAAGCTTTCACTGGATATGTGCCATTAAATCAACCTTAACATCTGATTGCAAAATCAATACATCATCAATATTGGGACTGGAGACATTTCATCAATGCAGACATCTTGTCTCCTGATGTCGTCTTTCACCATCATAGCAGGAAAGTTTAATGCATTTATGCACATTATCCGCTGTGTGTGATCACAGTTGTATAACTGGGGGTTGGGAACATATTGCAACTGACATTAATACCACACATTTCATCTACACACAAATGCATTACTAGCGATCGATCAGCTCTTCTGATGGCCTCGGGACGTTGATGAATTTGTCTTGCCAGCTCAGCTGATAATCAAGTCAAGGATTATGTTGTGCCAAAGTGTTTCTGAGCGAGAGAGTGTAGGGAGTAACAATCAACAAGACAGACAGACAGACACTCAAAATCTTTGTCCCTCTCTGTGCTCCTCCTCCTCCTCCTCTCTTTCGTATTGCAGCTCTGTCCCCCAGCTCCCTGCTGACAGCTGGATTACCATGTATCAATGCAGTGCCAGAAACTGGCTGCCAGACAAAATCATGTTTTGTTTCATCCCGGGCTCCAGCAGTGTGATGAGAGCCAGCAGCGTATGACATTGGGTACAAGAGGGAAAAAAAAGGCCAGGTGTGACCGGACACCAAGGTGACAGAATGTTGATGTTACACGTGTCCACATTTATACAATAATGTGCTTATAAAAGCATTTTGTCAGTATGAATACATTGTCATGCTCTAAATGTGATAACAGAAAGTGACCAGTCACAAATTAGACCTTAATCAGGAATACGTGATTTGTTTTAAAGCCCCTGTGAGTAATCTGTATGCAAATGTGTATAAATGCAGCACAGAAACATAAACTTGTGTCTGTGGAGGTCTCTATATGTGTCTGTGTTTTATTGTCCCAGAGCCCAGTGTGGAATTGCACTGCAATGAGAAAGATTCTCACTGGCTTGCAGGCAGAATATTGGTTTCTCTAAAAAGTCAATAAAGGGCTTGATCATTAGTAAATAAATATTCTCTCCCCTCAAAGCTATTTCAAGACTTGCATTGTCCTATCGCCACTGTGGCTCTTTTATTATTTACCATATTGTGCTGACACACACACTCTTACTGCACGTTTATGAAACAGAAAAAGGGATGCACCAAGAAATAGTTGCCAGTAATATAGACACAGCTCTATTAAAATGGATTACCTTCTCCCCAACTCTCACTCATCCTCTGCACTCCACACCAAAAATAATATATAAGATTTCTGCCCGAGCTTTTGCAATAGATTAACTTTTTGTGTATTATCTGTTTCTCGGAGGAGTAAGAGAGGTTGTTTGGAAGGCTTTGGTAGATGTGGAGGAAGCAACTTGCTGAGGTGGTAAAACCTGTATCATAAGGGAATATATAGTATTGTGCTCATTATGTGACTCAATCAGGGACTTTTTATTTTTTACTGCTGCAGCAAGCTGACATGAGACACAGTGTTAAGATGTTTCCTTATTGATCTCTAAGTTCTACACAGCAATCAGCACCACTGCTTTAGTAAGCCCCTTTCACATAGACCCTATAGAGAAAGTTAACATATGGTGCTTTTCCATTACACAGTTCTAGCGTGACTCAGTTCTACTACTTTGGGTTTTTTTGCTTTTCCATTAGTTATAGTAACTTGTACTTTTAGTGCATACTCTGGCTTGTGATGTAAACTGAGTGCGCACTGATTGGCAGATAGTGTCATCACTGGAAGAGTCATGAACGCGGACCATGCCGAACTGTAGTTATCAGTGAAAAAGACTTAAAAATCCTGAAAACATGCGTTAATCTCCAACATTTAGCAAAGGGCATTTCTAAAATCTCAATATTTAACAGAGGAGTCTGGTGTATTTAGCGATAGCACTGTCAAAATCCGGTGATCGTGAGCCATTCAGCCGTATTTTAGTTCAGAGACTGTGTCAGATGGAGTCTGTGCTCCGGTCATGCAGGACGTACTGAACTAATCTTTTTCATTAACTGAGTCTAATGATTCAGCACACTGAAAAGCCTGCCCATGTTGACGAGGTACTATGAAGTAATGGACAATGACGTGCCCGATACCAAACTGTGTAGAGCTGCACCACGCCAAACCAAGTCGTGCCAGAACTGTACAGTGGAAAAGCGCCAATAGCTCTTCAGGTTTGCTTGGTGAGGCCAACTAGGCAGTAAGACTATATTGAATTGGCACCAGTGAGGGACTCCACTGGTTGTAAGAAGATAATAAGGATAAACAATTTCCTGAGGAGTTCATGGTCTCAATAGCTAGTTTCAGGTCTTCTTCCATCACTCATGATGTCAGCTTTGTAAATTGTGTTCCCATTTAGGGGAAAATAGATGATAAATCATGGCACATATGAGTGGAAAACAGTGTAATTGACAGCTGGTTGCAGGTGATGTCTGTGGATTTCTGGTTCTGGTCAATTTGTGAATACTGAGGCAACAAAACTCCAGTGTAGACTCTTAAAAGTGACGTCTTACCCATTACACCCTGTCCCAAGTCCCTATAATTTATAAATAATCCCTTATAGTCATATTCTATTATCTTATAACAACCAGTTACTCATTTAAAAAAAAAAAAAGAAAAGACATTTTTGCCCCCTTCCATTTATTTGATTTTTTAACAATCTAAAAAGTCTGGATTATCATATTCCTGACAGATTGTCAGTTTATGGATTCACATAAAGACATACAGCATGAACCCACAGATATACAATAATAAAATGTCATCATAACTAAAATAACGCCTTTGTCCCTGTGGTTGGAGCAGGATTTACATTGCATCCTCTGCCCACTGGTGACTAATGGTGACAAGAGAGTTCCCAATCTGTTTATTCTCATATCTGCTGGTCCAGTGTCATATCTCTTCTTCCATTTGCTCGGATATTGTTTCTGCTTATTTACCCAGCTCCAATCCCCTAAACCCAGACAGACAGGGGAAGACTGATTTGCAGTCATCTGGACCTTCACACAACGTGACAGGTATTCAGGGAAAGGAGGTGAGCAGACACAAATGTATGAGTACATGTGTGTGTTTGTTATATCTCTGGGTTTATGTCCAGCTGTGTTCATCGCTCTGAGTATTTGTATGCATGTGTGTTAGTTTGCTTCACCTCTACACACACACACACTACTGACCAAACCAAGTTAATTGGTTTATTTATGAGGCTCACGGCAAGAGGAGGCAAATGAAGACTTAGCGCTGTTACTTATCCTGACAGATCAGGATAGTGGAGAGATTAACTATCCAGCTCATGTGGATTGATGACTACCAAACAACTGGGAGACAGCTTCAACAACTCTTAATACTAACAACGTCCAACGAAAAAGCGTCTTACCTCCCACGAGTGACCTCTGGAAATGAAGACTGAGTGGACAGGTGCTGCAGCAACAATCAGGCTACAGGTTTCAATTTCAATTTTGGAAATGATGTGAAATGGATTCTGTGCCGAACATTCTGAAACGGATAAATGATCTGCTTTGATTCAATAACAAATTGATTACTTGACTTAATTATTGACTGAGACATCAGTACTTGGTTTTATGTCCACAGCCTCCTCTGTGGAGTCCCCCTAGGAACCATCCTTGGACTGGTATTGTTTTCTACATATATAGTATGTACCCTTGGGTTGCATCAACAGTTCATTAAAATGTAATTTGAAAGGTTTTATTTAATGTAGATGACATTCCTAGCAGAATATTTCTCAGTTGCCTTAGTTAATGCCAGTGAAAAGACTTGTTTCTATAGCTTGACCTGTTTACACTTATATAAGATATACACTTATATCTTGTATGTATTTATTAGTGTTGTTTGTATCTTGTATGTAGCATGAATGCCCACATTGACATGTACTGTGCAAAAAAAAAAATCATTACTGCATCAGTTTCTCATCTCTGGCTTTTAAATCCAGAATCATTACATGTCATTTTTAGCAGACGCTTTTATCCAAAGCGACTTACAATGGAATCAAGTATCACACTTTTTATTCTATTTCTTTTATTTAATCTCAAGGCAGGCAAAATAACAGATTCTTATTTATAATATGTTCTCACTGTGCTGACATGACAGACGCTATAAATAAATATTATAGTTGTAGCATATAAACAACTTAATGTGCGTTTCTTTATTGATTAGCAAATCCAGACAAGCACATCTATGTGCGACACACTTTTATACAAAGATAATTTAACTGTAGAAGAAAAAGAAGATATTGTAATAAATACAAAGATAATTTAACTGTAGAAGAAAAAGAAGATATTGTAATAATTAAACAGTCCTCAACAGTGAACGAGCTTAATAAATACATCCATTTACAAGCATGGACATAAAGATATTTTGACATCATGGCCTGGAGCTCTTCCACATCAGTGGCCTTGCATTATATGCGTGTCTATATAAAGGCTGTGAGCTCATTATCACTGAAATGCTTGTGTGATGGTCAGACGTCTAAAACAACTGTCAGACATGTTTGACCAGCACACCACAGTTCCTTGAAGCACAAATGAGCAAAGGCAAATGTCTGACACTGAGCTCCCCAGACCAGAATGTCCATAATTGTAACTGGGTATTAACGTTCTCTTATTTCTTACAGTTTAACAGTTTAAATAATTGTAGGATGCTGCCATGGTGTCGGTGGGCATCAAATATATGCCAGAATTCAGCTGGCAGGGCCTCATGATGGGATAGAAATGCAAGAGCTGCCTCAGGCCCCTTGTCTCAGTGTTAATTTGTGTTTGGTGGTGGGAATTATTCTAATATGAAAAAGCTGCCACACAGTCGGCTGTCACCCACTTTGCCTGCTACATAATCTTGCTTAGAGAAGATTAAACATCAGACACCTTGCCTCATTTGACTGCAGTGCTGCGACCGTAGGTAATAAATAACCTCTGCACCTGCTGTTTAAACTGGAAGTTTGATGGTGACACAATAATATAATGCTCCTGGGGGGGGGGGATTGAAAGCATCCCAGTGTCTTAATGTTTTAATGATCCCATAATCTTTGCCCATATTGTTTCAGTCAGAAAATTGTTCCTAAAACATATCACAAGACAGGCTTTTGCCCCACTAAACTAATTTTAGGTGCATTTTACGAGCTCAGTGGCATTTTATGAACTTTCAAGGGCGTTTTCCCCTGAAGGCCCAGTGAATTTCCAACCACGACACGGACGACTACACACACTGAATTCAGTGTATTAGACAGTTCATTTACTGTCCCCCTAACTACACTCTCCTACTCCAACAAATGGCCAACAAATCAGACTCAACACTAATAAGAGTGGTTGTGGTGTGATTGAAGCGTTCCCTTTTTGAAGCAGACAACAGCAGTGTATTTAAGTTAATGCTGTTGAATAATTACCCACCCTGGTGAACAGACTCGATAGCAGCTGTCACTGTTTGCATTCAAATTATTTGCTGGCCAATTAGTCATTATGCAAGGGCTTTAAGCAGGGAAGCTCTGGGTGAAATGATCAATCAATTCTTGTCCTTGCGAAGCACTAAGATCCAGTTTGCTAAACTAACACTACACAAAATAGCAATGGTGTGCGCTGACTTTTGGATAGTCACATAGATTAGATGGGTAATTATCTGGAGTTTTAATGAGGGATTCAGCTGTGCACGGTACCGGCGAGAACAATGGACGAGGTGAAAATATACCTCTCTCCTGACAGTAATGTTAAATCTGGAAATTCAGGGCCCGTGCCGTCTCATTTTCTTGTGCTGAGCCTCTCGAGCACTTCTCTGCACTCCCCTCCAGTGCACCACTCACTTTTACTTTCCAGTTGATTTACCCGACTTTAGATTTGTGATATGTCAGTTTCCTTGCGCATTCCCGGCACTTGACTATTTTGGGAGAGGCTGTCAAAAAATTTGGAAATTATTGCCGATGCTTGACTTTGTTGACAATTGTTGCTGTAAACACATCACGTGGTTACACGTCATTGCCGTCTCTGTGAGAGCTGTTAGACACAAACAAATCAATCACAAAAACAGGTAAAACAATAATAATAATTATTCCTTATCGGGAATGAATATTGTTGGGTTTCTGTATTGTTACTGGTAAATCCTGAATTTGTTCTAAAAATCTGCTGTGAAAAACGCCAAGTTTATTGGAGCCACGCTTGAGCATTATGTTGTATGAGTTAAAGTCATTGAAAGCTTTCAGTCACATTATTGCAGTCCAAATGCCAATCACCACAGGATTTGACAGACATAAAAACAACAAAGCCGATGGTGCCCTGAGACTTCTGCACAGTACTGTTTGTGGCCATGAACATGCAGTATATAGTCATACAAATGCAGCATGTGTATACTGATTTGGACATGAAGTACTATGGCAACAGTAGAAGCTCCAAAGCTTTGAGGCATTCAGAGCAGATCTACAGTGTATTTTGCTCATTTACATGCAACTGCCTCCTCTTAAGGCTTAGGGGAAAAAAACTATACATTATTCATGACACAAGTGCACACATATAGTCCACACATATAGTATTATAATATGTGCAATACCATAAATGATCAAATACATATGTCCACTGCTCGCCTTGTTTGTCCGGACAGTGCAGCACATCTGCAGGGAAAAGGCAATCTTTTTTTTTTCCAGTCAATTCAATGAAGTCAGTGCATGAGTTAGTGTTCCTCTGTTGGCTGTTGAGCTGTGGGAACAGCAAGTGCTGTCATTCAGTGTTCACTCGATACATAATAGACCATCTGTGTTCAGGCAGTACAAGTACACACATACTCTGCACTTAAGAATGACACAAACTCTTCAATATTCTGCAGCCAAAGACAAAGTTTGAGAGCATAGTAATCCTCCCACTCCTGATTGTAATGGGCTATGATGACTAATACACGGGAGCGGAGTAATGACATGCAAAATATACACCGCAGAGGTGATGGATAAAATCTATTTCCTTGCTTCGTACATGCCAATTTGGAGTTGCAACAGTGAGACCATATCAGTAGAGCTGACAGTAACGAGCACATCAATAAGAAACCCAAAACCTGCGCCCTCAGCCCTCCTGTCCTGCTTTTGTGATGAATCGAAACCTCAAATGACATTTGCTACTGGGCCAAATTGTACTATATAGCCAAAGAAGTGTTGCAACCTAGGCAAGGAAAAGCCATAAAATGGATTAGTTTGATAGCAGAACAGGATGTAAAACTGGCTGCCTGTAACATCTCACACATTCATAACTGCACCAATAATGCCACCATATGTGTGTGTGTGTTTTGTGGAGGTACAGACATGATGTGCAGACACAGAACCATGTACACACATGCTGTAATCGCAATGCAAAAAAAAAAAAAAGGAAAGTGACATTTCATTTCTGAACGGCCTGCCAGCAGAGCGGCCGTGGCAATAAAGTCACAGCCATAATGAAATCTCGAGCAAGGGCTCAAACTGAGGTTTTGTGGCTGTATATGTGTGACTGTGCTCACTCATCCACTCATGCCCACTCTGGGCACATCTGAGTGAAATTAATATCTAACCGGAGAAGCCTCTGGTGAGTTCTGGCTAGGTCGGTGTCAGTCGAAGAAGCATATGCAATCAACCACACTATAAAAAGTGACATTTCACTTAAGCTCCCCGCCGTGGGGATGGCTAATGCATGCAAGCACATCTGATGGCAACTTTCACCACATTCAACAGGAAGCAATATCACAGTTTCGACCGCATTCTGACAAATGGATTCATTCAGATTAGCTGGTGTCCTGCATGTTTTTGGACATGTGTGAGGAAACTAGGGAACCCAGAGAAAACCCACACACACACCTGGAGAACATGCAAACTCCAAACAGGAAGGCCCTGACCGGGATGCACAGCTCTCGTGCAATTTAAATGAGTTCACACGCTCATACATGACATTTCTCGCACCGATACGTGATAAAAGTCACTGCACATAAATTAGTCATCTATTAATCGAAGGCAGATTGTTCAGTAGTCTTGAAATAGCTACCAGCTAGCTATCAGCCAATCAGATAATAGTATTTCCTGTTGCCGGGTAAATACTTGCTGGGCTTGCAAGGATTCTTTCTGTGATGTAGTTAAGTGAAATACGATGCGGTGTCCACATGGAATCTTTTATTCTGAAAAGTAAACCGGATGTTTTATTTTCCTACTTCCCCTCCCACTCGGACAGGAAGTAGGAAACGCAGCCTTTGCGCACATTGACCAGAATGCAACACAACAATTTCAACTCCACTGTGTTTAGATTTCCACTGCAAAAATGTTTTTGCTGTTGTGAAAGGCAAAAACAAAACTATTTATTTGGTTTAGTGGTATTTGTCCTTAATTAGATATAAACACTATAGCCAACCACCCCCATCTCACTCCACGTTATGTTCCAGACTTGAGAGCCCTGCCGGGATGCGAATCACCACCCTTCCTGCTGTGAGGCAACAGTGATATTTTCTGTTATTAAAAGCCACTGGGTGCACTTTAATTGGATTAAATGCTTTCAGTTCGCTCACTATAAAGTTAGCCTGTACTGTGATTGAAGTTTCCTGTCTGCAGGTGATATGCAGCATCACTTATCATCTGTGTTTAGCTGCCCCCCAGTTTAACAATGATACCAATTAAGGATTCAGGTCAGGTAGGTGATTGAGCTGTTGTTATCTCCATTGAGTAAACAAGGTTTCTTTCTTCTCATCTCTCAACTTCATTAGCAAGCATAACACATGGCTGCGTCCCGGTGCTCACAAAGGCATGAATCCATACTTAAAGTGGAGTCCGATATAAACAGATATAACCTTGTGGAAGGAATGGGCACACGCATAGGCTTTTATTTAAAGAAAGGATTTAAAAGTGACATTTGTCCTGTGGTGATGCAGTTCCTGCCTCAGTCCAAATTTGCTTGAGCGAACAGATCTAATCTAATTGAATCGTGAAAGGAATGGAAGGATTCCTCCAGTTTTATTTGTACAGGGTTGGGTTTTTTAGTGCTGTGAACCAACCTGAGAATATGAAACATCAGATGATGCATGTGCCTCATAGGAGTAAAGATAGATTATTTCTCTGTAATGCAGGGTCACAAATAGGTGGTTGTGTTGTCATGGACAACAACAGAGGAACCTGCCATGTGGGGAAGAAACCACACGTGTGAATATGTTCAGTATACATCAGTGAAGCAGAGAAGGAATAATTTATGAAATTATGAATATACATCAGCAATGACAAAGACTCTTTTGATATGGGAGGCATTAAAAGAGGGCCACGCTGTTGTAGTGTGTAGTGGTTTGCACTCTGGCAACCTGTCCAGGGTGCAGTATAAAGAACAAAAGGGATACTTGTGTAAAGTGTAAGCATCTTACCAAGTTGAAGTCACTTTTTATAATATTACTTAAGTAAGGGTCTTAAAATATAGGACATTTACTGTACTTAAGTATCAGCAAGTCATTCTCTGATTCAGTGGTAGGGTGAGATGTCTTTCAACTTGTAGGTTGTGGGTTCAATTAATGGTTTTGCTAGTCTATGCGTTGGGATTTGCAGTTGAATTTACACGTTGGACCCAGAGATAAGCAAAGGCAAGGAGGTAAAATATAGAGATTTATTTTAAAGGTTTAACAAAAAATGCTGAAGTCCAAAAGTCAGCGTCACACTCAGGAAGCAAGGAGAAGGAAGAAGGAAGGTAAACAAAGTACTTACCGGTCCGGTGCTGTGACTAAGGGCTGGTGTTTCCAGAGACAAGGTTACATGCAGTGAAAGTGGCAGAGGCAGTTGCAGCAGTGGTGGTTCAAAGTGGATGTGGCTCTGTGGTCCAACACATTTGTGTATTCTGTAAAATGGCAAGGCTTCTGTAGGAAGGCAAGTGAAACAAAAAAACTTCCACTACTTGACTCAATAGCTGGCCAGAGTTGTACGACGAGCGAGCAGAAGACTGGAGCTTAAGTGTTCAGTGAGCCAACACTGCCACAGGTGAGTCGAATGAGCAATCAGCCCGCAATCACAGCACCTGCCAGGAAGTCCACGCACCAGCACCGGGAAAACAGGAAAGACTTCAAAATAAAAGCTTTGCCAAAAAAAAAAACACAAACCCTCACAATATGTGTCCTTGAGCAAGACACTTAACCCCATGTTGAAGCGTGTGAATGGGTGAATAGTTTCAGCAGCTCAAGACTGGAAAAGCTATATAAATACAGACCATTACCAACTCTTCTTCTTCTTCTGATCATATTTGGCAGTCACAAGTAACAAAGATAGTTAGAGGAAATGTAGTGGAGTAAAAGTTGTTAGAAATGAAGTACAGTAACATTACAATGCCAGGGTGTACCCCACCTTTCGCCCTAAAGCAGTAAAAGATGAAAATGAAACACAAAAACCAACGATAATGTCTTGAAATCTATTGATTAGCTTACAAACACATTTACGAGAATGAACGATGAAGTACAGAAGAATATGTGGCATTTTTCAGTTACATAAACCCGCCAGCCATGAGCTCCCCACAGTCTGAGCCCCTATAGTCCTTAATGGTCCTCCATTTCACATACAGAGGACAACACGTGTTCCGTCCTCCATCGTCATCTCACGCCTCCCTCCCTCCCCCTCCCCCTCCCTCTCCCTCTCCCTCTCCCTCTCATTGAGCATATATCTATCTATCTATCTATCTCTCCCTCTCGCTCTGTGTAAACTGGGAATGCTTTTCATGCTTCATTTAGACGAGCACCGAGTTTCCATTTAAATCCATTACTTCATAAAGCTCAATGATACACAGTGGTGATGATGTTCTCATAACCCCATTTAAGACTTCATTGCTGCTAAAATGAGCTCCGGTGTAATTCATAAGTACTAATGACATTTAGACCAGTGTCGCAACAGTTTCTCTTCCCAGTGTCTACTACGGCTCTTTGCCAGGGAAACTCATCTGTTGTGCCTTATTGCAGCTTAATCTGTAAACATCATTGTTAATTCTGCGCAAACACCAGTGCAGAGAGAGGAGCCCTCATTCCTCGTTCCCCATCGCATGCTGAGAAATGTGCCCATAAACGCAACGCTAAGTCCCAGAAATATAATGTAATATTTTTATTCATCCATAGCCACAGATGTTGTCAAGTCCATTTGGATGCACGAGCCCCTTCACCCCCCAGAGCTTGCAGAGGAGAAGGCCGTAGCACTTAATATCAGTGATAAACCTCTTACCTGTGTACTCCCACCCCCACCACCACCACCACCACCTCTTAATAAGCTCCGTTCATCCAAATTCCATTTGGCCACAATCAACCACAGTGATTTCTCTCCCTCTCAAGGCTAAATTATGTCTCATGCATCATCATTTCCCCGAGCCAGAGCAGACGCTCCAAGCAGAATGAGGTTGGAAAGGGTGCATCAAATTAATCTAAATAATTGGCGCTATATAGCTTGTTCGAGTGGACTCTCACACAGATCACAGACGGCGTAATGAAGTTGTGACACCCGCTCCCTAAGACGAGGCACAGGCCGGTCGGCCGCAGCTCATGAGTAGCACGTGTTACGGGCATATTAAGTGCTTACGTCTAAGGTGAGGAGAGATGCCGCGTGTGCGGTGCACCCCCTGACCTTAGCGCTCGTAAATCATAAACCCCATATTGTCGTCCTAATCTTGTCTATAAATAACAGTGTCAGGTCCAAAGCTGCTGAATTATTCATGTTTGACTAATGGGAGTATTTAAGGATATTTTATGTTGCCTTACATGTGTAATGTGAACACTTTACCTTGTTAAAGACTCTTGGGATAGGTGAAGAATCGTTTCTGTGAGAAAGGCCAACGCTGTTGTCAGGGAGGAAAAAAAACACAACATGATCCTTTTTAAATAATACAAAAAAATATAAGTTTTGGCTATCACAGCTCATTGCTGTGTATTTATCCTATTATTTCATCAGCTGGCTTGCAGTGGATTATTCTTCAGGAAATGTTCCTGGTCAGAGGTTGGCAAAGATTTAAAATAAAACATTGAGGTTGCATAGAAAACATGCCTCAACAATATGGCACAAACGTAACACCATAATCAGGTCCACAGGTCTCTGTCTGTGTCAATATAGCAGTGTTTAGTTTCTGTGTCATCCAGTGCTGGAGAGGGAAGACGGAAGCATATGAGCTACATTAAGCAAACAATTGGTATATGGATCTAGAGACAGACAGCGTCCGTGTGTTTGTCACAAAGCTGCAGCAGGAGAAAGAAAGACACGCGTCTCACTGCAGCATCTCTGTCACCCACGGCACAAACCCAGTTCACGTCTGTGTTTTTACTTCCAGCAGCTTCAATCAGCAAGAAAAATACCCACAATGTCTTTGATTCACTGCTCGGTCACAACATTTGTGCCATCAAATTACTTCTTCCCTTCTTACAAAAAGTAAGAGGAAACAAAAAAATCACATTGCCCTTCTTCCTTGTAGTAAGCAAACTTCACAAATGTAAAAAAACTTGTGGTGCTGGTGTCCAGATGCTGATTAAAGTCACTGGAGAAAACATAATAACTATAATAAAAACTATAAAAGCAGCAACAGAGATGTAACATGTGTGGACCACAAAGATTATCTTGCGGGCAAACCTCAACATGGTTGAACATAATTTGCATAATTTGCACGTTTGCATGCAAGAACCTTAAATGTACTTGAAGCGAGTGGCATTACATTATTTGCCAGTGTAACAGAAAGAATGCAAGGCTTGCACTTCACCTGCTCTGAAAGTCTTAAACACAAATGAGCCACAAATCCCGCCTGTCTCAGTTTCTATCCATTTGGTCAGAGATGGAGCAGAACGCTTCACCTCAGCTATTTCTCTCCATGGGTGTGAGGTTATAACAAAATGTTTCAAGCTGCAAAACAAGACTCTCCCACTTGGTTTGGATCTATGTCAGGACTCAAACTGTGGCCTCGGCAGAGCTTTTGTTTTGCTATTTTGCCCTGGAGCCGGAACTGTGGAGGAAGTTTGTATACAGCAGTGATTCATATGGAAACACTGAAGTCTAAGCAGTGAGGACAAACTCAGATAATCAAAGACAAGAGCAGAGAAGGGGAATAGGTGCTATGCTGCACGCTTTGCTTTAAATTGCTTTTATAAATAAGACTTGGAACTTTCCTTTCCTTTCCCTTTTCTGCAGTGATCTTCTCAGAAAAGACAGCCCAGTGTCTATTTTCCAAATGCAACACACACACACACAGATGCATTTTTAAAATGGGGGAAAAACGTGGCTGTTCTACTTACGTACACACTTACATGGGCACCGCAATATCACAAGCAGACCGCTCTGAACGACGCTGCTAAATGATGTGTACCAGCTACATAATGAAGTGTACTCTGTAAAAATGGGCTGTTTTTGTTTCCTGCACAGTGGAGCTTGAGAGAGAGAGAGGGAGTGCGGATAAACGGAGAGAGCTCTTGCTGTTCTTTGAGCAGGGGCACAGAAGCATGCTGAGCGTTACTGTGATTTGCTATGACAGCCGTGCCCCAGTGCAACATTCATTTAAAGCACAAAGTACAGTTTGTCCATATGTTTCCGTAGCTGTGTGTGTGTGGGGGGTGGGTGGGTGAGCGCAGGGGAGGACAGTGAGATGAATACATTTCCACTGCCAGGTGGAATCAGACTGTCTGTTCTTTTCTTTTTCTTTTCTTTTCTTTTTTCCAAATGACAGATGAGCTCAGAGACCATCTACATATCCTGCTTTGCCAGACTGATCATCACAAGAGCGCTGCGGTCCCTGCAGTGCCTGGATTGTAGACTTAATAATTTCATGAGAGGCTGAAGACGGCGACAATTACACCAGGCAGGCAAGAGAGTGTGCTTATTTTCAGCAGCAGTCAGGTGGTACTATATGACTGCTTATGATATTAAAGAGTCACACACACACACACACACACACACACATGAACTGTGTCTGACTGCGTTATGTCCTTCATGTTGTCCCATCTGTTCAGATACGGCACATTTTCGGAACACAATCAGTAGAAGCCAGCACTGTGCTGCCGCAGACACCAGGAGAACAACCAACCAACCACCACAGGATCCTGTTTATTTACACCACTTTTTCTTCTTTATTCTTCACTCCTGTGTCTAAGGATTCATCAGGAAAAAAAATGTGATTACTGCTGTTGCGGCTAAACAGTGTATTAAACTTGATTCATGTGGCGTTTTATATACATGCGAGGAAATGAAGGCATTTGTGGAAACCTAGTGAGAGTAAATGTTCGGGGAATGCCGATTTATGTCTCACATCGAGGACTTTAAATTGCGTTCATCATTGAAGGCGTCTGTAAAAGGGTGTTCGTCTCTGTCCCGCTCTGTTTTATTTGTGCGAGGTGACTGCACTCTTTATCCTCTCCATCTCTTTGTGGCACTGCCCATGTCCGTTGCTCTTGGAACCATTTGTTATGCAGGTTCATGAGATTAAGTGGGTGTTTGTCATTCTCCAGCACACTCCTTCACAGTGGTTGACTGCCTGTGTCCCTGTGATACCACAGAGAAGACAAAACACACTCATCTTCTGAACAGAAAGGGAAAGTAGAGAGGCCACTTCTCGGATGCTGTTCTGTTTTACTTTATTGATGATGGTCAGGCAGAAGGTATTTGTGCGAGTCCGCTGCCAGTGCTGTGGCAGCTGCTTGTACTAAATATAAGACGGATGCATGGTGGGAGAGGGAGTTCACACACACACACACACATTGACAGTCACAGCAAGCATGAGAGTGACCTCACTAATAGTGATGAGGCTATTACAGATAACACAGTCGAGGCTGGAGCCCGGAGACTGTGCTGCAGTAAAAAAAAAATGGGAGAGTACAGCGTGTTCCTCAGAAAGGCCAGAGTTCAGGACGCGCTAGTCCTCCGCACTCGTCCTCAGCGGTAGATACAGAGGACGGCGAGCCGGTGACATCACAGGGCCACTGGCAGTGACTCGCAGACACTAATTATGGTTTCAACCTCCTGCTCTCGCTCAGTTTGACTCCTCTCCACCTCACTGCTGACATTTCCACCTGCGACATTTTGACAATCCCTCTCAAATCTCTCGCTCTCGCTTTCTGAACTTTCTCTCTCACCCTTTTGTGCGTGTGTCTCCCACTCAGTCTCTCTCTCACACACACACACACACACAGAGAGAGAGAGAGAGAGAGAGAGATCCTTTATGCAACGATTAAATTTGATGGCAAAATTTACATTCCCTTCATGTTTGAGTCATCATTTTCTGTGCCTCGCTCTCTCGCTGTCTCCCAGCAGACTTTGCCCTCTTTGGAAATCACATTTTAAGTTCCTGTAAGAGCAGAGAAGCAATTGTGCCCAGTGTCTAGAGGAAATGGACTCAAGGGTGATAACATTCTGACAGTTGACTGGGGGGAAAAAAAATGAAACAATTGTTTGGGTAAATCATGTCTTTTTTGGGTGGGGTTTGTGAAAATCCCATTAAGGGATGATGCACTCCACATCCACATCCACATCCACTCAAAGGCCAGTGAATGGACTGTGGTAGACAGGTTTCATGATGAAAAGAAAGATGTGGAAGAGTGAGGCGGCGAGAAGCAGAGATCGTAACGAGCAAACTTTGCGGGGGAATGGGTTGGTTACAGGGACGGTTTTGTCTGCAGCAGACAGTCGGTGGGTTTCTGTTTGCACAACCGGTTAGCTCTCGCTCGACGGATATGACCGAGCCTTGGCAGAGCAGTGAGCCAAGCAGCCTACACACCTGAGGAGTAAACATGACAGATGCTGATAGACCCTGACTCAGACTGATAAGCGCTCTCTCTCTCTGTCCCACTATCCCCCCATTGCTGTCCACAGTGGTGCAGAAACCTTATCGTGCACTGCACCATGCCAAGCCTGCCTCCCTTTAATGCTGCCGCCATCTCATCGCAGTCACCCACTCACTCGGCCACACCGTGAGCCCATGACGTAGGCCGCTCGCGCTCGACCCAGCGGGCCCTGGAAATTATACTTGACTCCCACAATTATTCATCTCATCTTGGTAACCAGCATGTTTTATTAACGTCCTGAGGGTTGATTGAGTACCACTCCAAAACCCAAGTGTAATGATGTAGAGCAGGCGATCGCGGAGAAAAAAAAAGAAAGAAAATGAATGATGAGATGCCAACATCACACACCAGTTATATGGAAATTGGCCAATAAAGATATCTCTCTATGCAATTATGTGTAGGCTGAGAAATAATCAAATCAGATGGACCGGCCGCTGTAAATGGTCTCTCTGTGAGAAGAGGTAGCAGGAAAATCAGATGCAGGGAGAAGTATTCCCTCCTAATGCCTGAACTCTAAAACTGAAGAGCAACTTCAGGAAGTACATGCAGTAATAACCAGACCTGTCAGTGGGTGCACTACACCAGGGCCTCAGAACCTGATGCAAACCTCAACCAGAGGCGGTTTAATAATGTGTTCGTTTTACGCTCAGACAGGCAAACACAGCTACTGTCACGGTTTTGACTCCACCAAACTGTCTGCTCAATAACTCAATTAAAAACTTATTCAAGACTCACAAGAGGGTCCTCAGCAGACACATACAATAAATAAATGGATAAATAAAACAGGAGATGGGTACGATTCATAAACAGGACATCTGACAAAAGCAGCTGTTTCAAGCCTCAAAGACGCATTTTTTTTAGATTGTCAAGGTGACATATAACAGTACATAATGTTTTATAGATGTGACTCACATGTACGGATCCTCAGACATGACATTGGGGTAAAAAAATCTCTCCATTCTCCATTTGTGGGTTTGGCAACAATTAGGACTGCAGGGTAAGCAAATGGAGCGCACCCTCAGAAAGATATTCACAGATTTGAACTTCCATGATTAAATAACATTGAAACGAAACATTGTTGAAACACATATTTTAAATCATAGTGATTCAGACAACAAGCTGCAAAAAGAGCTGGATAAACCACATTGATCTCTACGTGCAGTCGTCTACAGAACAGAACAGGAAGGCGGCTCTTTTAGATGACAACGAGGTTCCAGGTTGTTGTCTACATCACTATGAATGTTAGTGATCGCAGAAGTTCAAATCTGTGAATACCTTTCTAACTTTACTTAACTTGGGTCATAATGATTCCTTGCGATGTCATGGCTAATCTTGAGAATATCTTTGTCACTCATTCCAAACCTAAAGTAAAACTCAATCGCAATATGTCTGTCTGTCTCTCAAGGTACTTCATGGGAATGATATTCATATTATCAATTAGTATTTCATGTCTGGGGCTCAGTATACACAAAGTTGACTGGCATCATAACTCAACTACACCGTTCAGTCAGATTACTGTTCTCGGCCAAGTTTACAAGCACTAGTGGGGAAACGGTCCGGCTGCGGCCGCTCATTGCCACACTCCACACTCACTGCACACCTTTATAACCTCAACCCTGACCCTGACCCTAACCCCTGACCCCTGACCGTGGCGTGAGCAGCCGGGTATCACTGGGGAATCGATTCATTGACTGAAGTGTGACGAGTGTGAAGAGCTGTCGGCTAGTTGTTAGCATGCCGAGTGCTGTTTTTCCGAGTCTTCCCACCATCCATGACCTTTAAAATATTCAATTATTTAAGATGTCAGAGCATAAATAAGTTCCCTTATCAGTCCAGCACATGTACCGGCCTGGTTTTAGTCACCGTTTTCTTAAATCCCCCTCTGAACTCTTTCTCACTGGTGATTCTTAAAATGCTTATGATTTCTATTGACCTGTCCCCACTGATGCCTCTATCAGCCTATACACTCACCCAATCAATTCTATACCTAACTCTAACTGATCCCTATTACTTTCAATTACGCCAATCAGACTTCGGTCTGCTGATCATCCCCCCCCCCCCCCCCCCACCCGCTTCTTGAATATGTGGACTCTGCATCATGTTAACTGGTATTGGATCCTCTGGTGGGCGGACAGGCTGAAATCAATAATGGCAGAGAGGATCCCAGTGCAGCAGCAGCAGCAGCAGCAGCAGCAGCCGCGAGTGGGCAGGTCGTGCTGCCGCAGGCAAACAGACAGTGAGTCTACTGGGAAAGACTCGTCTCAGCAACAACAATGTACTAGACTACGCTTTTCTGCGTGACTTCTTAATCCTGCACTTGTCATTGCTGTGGGCAAGAAACCATTGTGCTGTAACCAAGTGATTTAACCTCTCAAGATCCCCAAAGTAATAGAGAAGTGCCTTAAGTTATGGTCTGACGACCATAATGCAATTTTAGGGAATAAAAATGGAGAGACTGTACAGTATATATATATATATATATATATATATATATATATCACGGTGTGGAATAACGTATAGGGAAAGCTTACATAACCTCTCATCTAAAGCACCAACCTCCACCAGAACATGTTATTACTCTTGAAGTACAGCCCTCAAAGCCTGGCTGTTGCTGTGACTTCCTCTCAACACAGGTAAAGGGAGGCTTTCATAATAATAATAATGATAATAAAAAATGTAAAAAAAAAAACATAATCAGCAGTGAGTGCTGAGGTCAAAGTGGTAGTTCATGCAGAGACAAACACTTGATCTGCATTTCAAATGCAGCTTTGAGTGTCAACTAACTGTGCCAGTCGGAAAACTACACAACCAACTTCCCGTGTGTGTGTGTGTGTGTGTGTGTGTGTGTGTGTTGGTCCTGAAAATGTGTTTTTCTGAACACAGTAAATGTTTGATGACTCAAAGTCTGCATTAGGCCCGTTTGTCAAAAAATAATATCCATTTTGCACCATCCATCTATTTCGCTCAAGAGGAAAATGGCCCTCTCTGCAATGACGGCATGAGGACTGTGTGTCATATTTAATGCCAGTCATTTTCCACAGGGATGTTGTGCGTAATAGCCACAGGCTTAATGGTCATAGTAGGAGTGTGGTTGATAAAAAAATAAATAAAATTAGAAAGGCTAGACCTGGAGGTAGCAGCAAACCTCTCACTTAAATCTCTCTCTCCAGTCCACTGTGGCCGCATCATTCACACGTTCATCCTGAAAAACACTGATGCATCTGTCACTGTCTCACTGTCACTCCATTTGATTACCTCCCTAAAATATTCTAAATTGGGAGGTGGAAAAAAAGAAAAAAGGATCCAGTCTGCAGATTAGCCCACACTCCACCAATACAGGTGTTGTCACGGAAACCAGCGACCACTTTTAACAAGGAACATCTCATTTTCTCCCTCGCAATGTGGCATGAGTGAGGCCAAGCCGTGGCAGAATGTCACAACTGGATGGCAGACGTTTCGCAACTTGAGGCACAGTAGAGAGAATTAGCGACTACTAATAAGATCAGTAGGTGGCAGCTGTTCACTTTGCTATCTTGAACATCTGCCTCTCTTCGTCAAACCGTTCCGCAGTCTACGATCCAGAGGAAGCGACTCCGCAGTGGCACGGGGACACGTTTGTATCCGTCGCTGTTGCAAAAATAGAAATCACGTATCAATCCATCAATCTGACATCTTCTCCTCCCGTCATCTTCCCTCTGTGGCGGCTGCTTAATATGCACCTCGGCACAATGCGCATGCAAATCACGTTCAACATTCAATTGTAGTGACGCGGGGCTGTCTCTGATACACATAAATGTGAGGGAGAAATGTTAGCAAGGGTCATATTCAGGCCAGGCATTGTGAATTTAAAGGTTAACATTCAAACCAGTGTACAAAAGAGATTGGCAGAGAGGGTTATGGTGGAATATTTCCATCCTGCATGAAGACATTATGGTCATGTGATTACACCTATATTCCTACCTCTGCTTCAGTGAATATGCATATGCACTATATGCATGACCATAACAGGGGATTATAACAAAACACCACAGAGTAATGTTAAGTATATGGTGTGATTGCCCAGCTATGACCTGTGTGAGAAATAAATTACAACACTGACAGAACATCACATACACTTAGCCCAAGGAGAGCTGGGAGACACGGCCCTGCGTGACACCATTTCTTTGTGGGCTGTTAAATGTCACAATGTGATCTTTTCCATTTATGAGCAATATGTTTATTCCCGCTCCTCCTGTGCTAAGCTACGTATGGCAGGCCAGTCAAATACCGAAGCAGCCGCTGACCTCCACTGTGGAAAAACTAATACCCTCCTCGTCCAGATCAGACTGAAAGTAATGACTAATAACGAGTGATTCTTATCAGTCGTTCTCCTTCACCTTTCATTTATTCCGCAGATGACAGACACGTCGCCTGTTGATTTCCCCGCATTCATTCGGCGCCGCCAACAGCACGCACGTGAAGACGGGCGGGATGTGCCGAACAAACATCTTATGTGTTCGCTCTTTGATTTGTGTTTTTGTTTGGCGAAGGCTGCTCTCCCACTGTGTCCGCCCTACGCTGGGTTCTCTTTTCTGCTCTTTTCTGCAAATGGCATGCCCTAGCCCATTCAATTAGTCGTGCCTCAAGCTGACAGCATGATCAAGGCTGTCTCTTCCCTTCTTCTGCGTCTCTCTTTTTTCGGCTCCCACCGCGACTGAAGCACTCCTTTCCAGAGAACAGCACACCTCTTGTCACATCACCTCTCCAGTTCTCCTGGCACCTTCCTATCTCTGCTGCTCCAAGGCCCAGCTTTGGTGCAACACTGCCCCCACAGGCGTGCTTTGGCTTTGCAGAGCCCTGGACTGAATGTGTAAGGAACGGTGTCATAGATGTAGTCTGTGGTATCATACACTCTGTGAGTAGTAGATATGAGGAACGGAACACAATGCACTTTCAGAGTGTTTGTTAAATGTCTAAATGTGCATAAAATAAAGGATAAAACACCAGGTAGAACACATGTGGGACCCCTAAATGACTGAAACAGTGAAGATAAGGTAACATTATATCAAGAAAGTATAAAAGAATATATATAAAACTTCAGTATAAGCCGTATAACAGCAGACAGGAGAGAGAAACACAAAAACAAACGTTCCACATGCTTGTCAGGTCAAGCAATAGAGAGTGAAACTCATTTTGAGAAATTATACGTAAAATAATTCAAATGAATGATATATATCATCATAGTTTACCACATAATTGGCATTGTTGCACATCATTTATGGTGGGATGCTGAGTCCCACCATTTTCCATTGAATTTATAGTGTATTAAGCTACAATAAAGTCAGGTTTCAGCTTTTCATCTTTTCATTTCAAAAGACAAATTGCTGCGGCACGTGGAAAAATGTCAGTCTCTGATGGATTCCATTACACTGTGTAATCCATGACATTTACCAGCGTGCCAATCACAAAAGTCCACGCTGATCATGACCGATCTTTCCGTTGTCATAGCTGATAAGCAACGAATCTGTTGCCGTTACTCATTACATTAAGAGTTAGGGAGTGACAGAGAGGCGTCCTTAGACCTTCCTTATTCCCCTGTCATCAAGCGTGTCAAAGTATTGGCGATTAATATTAAGTGCACCAATTCTATATTTACACAGTACAGCTGTTTGAGCTTCATGGGTCGATACCCTGCTCTCTGGTCTTTGAATATGAAGGTGTGCACACGGCTCGCGGTATAACATTAGGCACAGTCACGACCAAAGATGCAAAGATCTTCATCTCTTCTGTAACCTGCACTACTAGGTTTCCTTCCGCAGTCCAAAAACATGCAGATTTGGGGATGAGGCAAAATTAGACACTCATAGGTGTGAGTGTGAGAATGATGTCGTCTGTATGTGGCCCTGTGATGGACTGGCGACCTGTCCTTTGGCCCTATGTCAGTTGGGATTGGCACCAGCGACCCTCATGTGGAGGATAAAGAGGTAGAAAATGGATGGATGGACATGCTTGTTCGTTATTCGTGTTACCACAGTTGTACTTTGCTAAAAATGTTCCTGAAACATCCTTTCAAAGCTGCAGTTCCACCTCTGAGATAAAAGACCTTCTTTAACACTTGAAACACCCAATCTTGCAGTGTTTAACAAAAATAATAATAATTCTGTATTCATCACTTTAATTGGTCCGGCCATCCATAGATATTCACTTCCATAGAAGTTTTTATTATTATTATTCTGCAGACAGCACTGGAAACCTCCTTAATAATGAATAATGTATAATGCATATACTGTACATTTATTTGGAATTATTTTTAATTTTTTAATCTTTTCATATTGTGCTTTAGTGAACATTCATTTTATAAACGTGTCATTCTGGACATTGTATACTGTGTGTGTAAGTGGTTATGGGCATGACTGTCAGTGTTGTAATGTAACAAAGTACAAACACTTTGTTACTGCACTTAAGTATGAAATTCACGTATCTGTACCTTTACTTTGTTATTTATATTTCTAGCAACTTTTACTTCAGTGCATTTCCTCTAACTATCTTTGCTACCCAATACAATCAGGGTCTGTAATTATATTGAGCTTTTCTAGTCTTGATGAGCTGCTTTACGCTACAGTTTTCACCCATTCACATGCTGCAACATGGGTTTCAGTCTTGCTCGGGGACACATACACTCGCAGAGACAGGAATTGAACTCACAAAGAAAGACAACTCACCCTACCACTGAGCCACCATGGCTCAATCCTAACACCTCACTCATTTAAATACTTTTACTTCTAAAAGTACATTTTATATCAGAAAATTACTTTTCACACTGAAGTACAGTAAATGTCATCTACTTTTAATAATATTATAAAAGAGTGACTTCAACTTCTACCAAAGCCATTTTCTGGTAAGATACTTGTACTTTTACTTAAGTGTCCCTTTAAGGTACTTTATACAACTGATGAATATTAACATTTCTCTGAGTGTTTAGACGCCACAAAAGCTAACACTTTCAGAAGTGAGCAGTCACGCAGTGAGGGAACAGACGAGACTGCTGGTGACGTAAGACATACGTAAGTATTAGTTCTAGACAACAAGAAGGAAAACGTTTAACATGTTACAACTGGCACATTTTTAGAAAATTATTTCCGAGACATAAGGGAGGAGCGTACATCTTGTGAAACATATCTCCATTTAAATGTATTTTAAATTAAATACAGAAACATGACTCTAAAGTGACCTATATTTATTTATATATATATCTGCAACCTCTGGACTGGAAAATACACGATACTAGATTTCCACAGCAGCCATTTTGAGAAGTGATTGCATGTAAAGCACACGTGTAACTAATAACATTGACAGTGGCTGTGTTCCACGTAAATGTCCCAGTCAGCAGCAGAGAGCCAAAATGCAGCAGGACGCTGGAACTGGTTCACCGACAGGGAAGGCAGCCATGATTGTTATTAATTACTCATGTGCCCTTCCTACCATGACACATCAGCCGCGAAAGAGTCAGATGCTTTTTTTTTACTTTAGCTCAGAGTCATTTATTAGACGCTGACACACCCTGCCATTTTATCATGTTATGTGACATTAGTCTGAAGATAGACTCCACGTTTCTCTGTAATACAGGCTGTGGGTGAAGTCCGCATTGTGTGCAGTGCTTCCAGGCAATCCTCAGTTTCCATATCCGCCCTTGGAATCTTCAGAGAAATTAATGTTTGCTAAGGTCATCTCATCCCTAAATTGAGGCTTAGCATCGGGAGAAGGCTTATTCCATGGTGGTTGGAGAATTAGCTGCTGTTTGACCAGAACAACTGAGTCAGCCAGGTGCTCCATACTGGGCTGCAATAAAGCTCGGTGCAGTGCACAGCTCACTTCTCAGGGGAATGTGCCTTAACAGGGGGAAATATCCAGGAAACACTGCAGTCTGATGATGTTTGTAGCTTATATTACTCTTTTCTTATAAAAAGGAATTGATTTTAGAGGAATAGACCATCATAGTTTAACCATTATAGTCTCTATATTGCCCAAAGAAAATAAGCGTATCATTATCAAATTATCAGATAATTATCAGTACTTAGAGCTGTGTTCACCATAGCCTCTTGATTGCCGTGCAATTTCACAATATAAATCAACTGCTCCTTCACTGACGCTGCTCTTTTGATTAATTCAATTTCTCGTCTCTGGCTACAACATTTTTTCACATTGTTTGCTTGTTTCATTTTATTCTGCTTATCTTTTTTTTTTGTGCCATAGCTGAGCAACAACAACCTCACTCAATCAAAACTGAGGGAGAGGGTGAATGAGCCCGTGTGTTTGCTCACACCTTTGAGGAACCTTGTAACAAGAAGTGCCTCTTGATCGAACATTTGAGAGCAGGTAAACCCTCAGGAATGTTTCCATGCCAACGGTGCACCATATATATACCGTTTTTCCCCTATAATCTTGGAGATGGATGTGAAAGCCCTGCGATATACCTGGCACTATACCTGGTCCCAAACCATCACACACCCGCTCCCTTCTGATTTCCTCGGACCAGTGTTCACTCTCAGTGGTAATTCTGAGCACAACGCATGCACACAGTAACATGTTTGGGAACGGGGTTTTGATTTTTGCTATCATCATGTTGCTTTATGGAAACTGTAGCATCCAGTTTTTGACACTTCAATATAGATCACAATCAGAATTGACCTCTACCTTTTTCTTTACCCCTTGTGACCCTGCAACCTATTCTAAAAGTATATCACTAAAACACTACTTTAACCCCTTTTCAAATATTATCCTCTGATTTACAGTAAAACTTAATGATACTAATGTAATCCAGAAGAAAAAAAAAACACACACACAAGTGAATATTAATGTTTGCAAATGATAATAAACACAAGTAAACAAAAGCTAATGTTACTACATACTCATCTAGATGTGTAAAAACAACAAGTCCTACGCCAGTAGATCTATAATGAGGTGATAATATGTCCGGAATGTATACGTTTAAGTCAAGGACTTCTTCTGCCCCCATGTGGCAAAAAAACGCACAGTTTCATACAGAATATAGTGCATTTATGTTTATTTTTTTACATACTACTGGACTTTTTAATCAAAGACTACACATCTGTATTTGATACTTGGCTCTCTCATGAGGACAGAGTGGTTGGAGTTGATTTGTTTTCTAGGCAGACTGAAACACTGAGGGCCAGGTTGGATTAAGGCAACAGCAGCATAAAATGAAATGAACAGAAAAGACAACACTGTCCATCCTCCTCCATGTAGACTCTCTGTCCATATACAGCTGCAGTCAGTAGTGCTGCTCACACCCTCCACACAAACTCTTCGTTATGCATAGGAGTTAGTGCTTATATAATATGCACATGCATATTTAATGAACACAGACATGCTGCATCTGGTAATGCATGCACGCCTTGCAGATTGTGTTGCCATTTCTTGTTTTTTTAATGAGATAATGAAATTTAAACTGCTCACATAATGAATATTATGACATGTTAGAGCTGTTCAGTTACATACTGCATGTTCTACTTGCTTCTTTTACTTCGTTATATATTCCATTACCACTGAGTTTGCTCATTTGTGCATACACACGATTTTCCATCACATGGTCGAAGACACTAACAGCTTACAACGTGTCACCTTCACTTTGCTGCAAAGTTACTTTCATGCCAATTATGCTCAGCTTCATTAAGATCGAATCTTATGAATCTATATTATTTGTGAGAAACAAGGCAGAATGATAAACCACATGTAATACAAGTATAGTCCATGAACAGGATATCTATATTCAGTGATTTTCCCAGAGAATCTAGACGAGATCTTTCACATCAAACTTATTTCTCTCTTTAACCGGACACCAAGTGACAAGTAAACTCAAACTTAGAGCATTGTGAATGGGTAAAATGATCTGTATCTACATATTATGAATTCAGAAAATGCCATTAACGCTTCAAGTTCTATTGTGTTACCAAACAACACTGAGCTTGGGTTATGAAGTGTTGCTGCCACCTAGTGCTTCATATTTAGCCCTCTCCCTTTGAACCACAGGAGAAAAAAACCCAACTTTGGAATCCCAACTGCCAAGGTACCTTGCAACTGCTGAGCTTATCTATTATTTAAAGTTTTGTGACCAAAGTCACAGGCACAATGCAATTAGCTGCACAGCGGGGGGACTGCAGATTTAATTCATTTTTAATGAGAACAATATCTCAGCATGTTACAAAGTCTTGATGTTAGGAGGACTTGCTGACTTTGAACGTCTATTTAATCGCTTAAGATCATTGGTTTCTCCTTTGGTGTAGTCAGTACAGCATCCGTGATCTATTGCCATGTTTAATTTCTCACAGATAAAAAAAAGGCTCAGGGAATAAGCCTGTTCATGATGTTCAGCATGGTTTCACAATGTAGGAAGTGATAGGGGAGTTTTTAATGTGTATTCCCTCTGGTTTTATCTATCCACAGTAAACCAACACATCCATTTCTATGGATAACTCAATTCATTAATTACCACCTAATTATAAAGTGTGCATTCATCACTTGCTTGTGTAAGTGATGAATGCTCGTGTACTGGAACCAGTCACCTCAAATATTTTGCAGTTGTGTACCCATCACCCGACAGCAGTTGAACGCCATCAATTTTTTATCACATTTTGAAAACTTACATATTCAAAACCTTATATTAAACAGCCCATATGTGATCATTTAAGAAAACCTTTAATAGGTTTTTCTCAGTATGATTGCTTGTCAAATTGTTGGTTAACAACTAACTCAAAACACCCATTAAACATTTGGAATTGTCAGATTAACAGTTCAAATAACTAGGATGAAAAATGTGAAATCAGCATCTTAGAGGTCTCAGCTACATATATAGTAATAAAACCACAAATCAAGTAATTTGGACAAAAAAACACATTTATTTGCAGTGCTGAATTATCCCATCATCTTGGCTGGTCTTCGAGAGATCACTTGACCCCATCTGAGGACGTGACAGCACAAGAGACCTAGTCCAGCTGTGTGAAAATAAAAAACATGGCATTAGTTTTGAATTAAAAGATGCTGCACTTCAGTTCAGGACTTATGCCATAATTTTAACATATCATTAGCTTTATTGTGATACAATAGCATATCATCACCAAACCAGGAATACATAACATTTGACAATGATTATGAATTGCTGCAAAATGTTAATACATACTAATAACAAACCATAGAAATATTAATTGAAAATGTTAAATACAAACTTGGAACTATGCTTGCGGAAAAGTTCTGATCAACTGCTTGGATGTTTACAAGTCTATACGACTTTCGAATGTACACTCTTTGCAGACACTAGTATGTAATGTCCCACATTAATGTATAATAGTACTTACCTTCACGAAGCCGATGTCTTTAGCGTACTGCCTGAAGCACTGGCGGCACATGTTGAGCCCGTATTTACGGATCAGACCGTGTCTGTTCGAGCATACCCGGCTGAAAAAAAGACATTAAATATGGATTATAAACGGGGACCGAGAGTAAGTTTTTATCTTAAATGAATTCATAACTACAGGAAGTAAAGTGCACATCTAGTGACTGCCGGTTTTCAGTACGCTTTTCCTTTAACATCAAGGCTACTCCTAGCCAGTTCAGCTAAGTACATACTTCCCACCAATAGATAAATAAAATGGCAACTTCGAATATATAACATTACACTCGGAACACACATATGACCGTGTTTTAATATTTAAGAACGTACAGCGCGAGCAAATAAGCTTTAAAAGCAGTCGCAGCGCGATTGATCAGGGCGGCTGTGATGCTCGTACCGCACGGGCTCAACCGCCATATTAGCTCACGGTCGGTCTCCATGCGGTGCACGACTGGTGATGAATTATCACTTATTTGAGACTACAAACACAGCAAAACCGGATCTGTTCGGCTCACATGTTGATAATAGTCTCGTTCAAGACAGTTACTGACCAGGATCTGGATCCCTGACCGAATTTTCGGGGGTGACTCCAATAGAGCTGTTGATGGCCCATCTTGTCTCTTTCGCTCGAGTGTCGGAAAGGAAGAAAGAAGGCCACGCGTGCGCACAAGAAGCGTTCACAGCCTGTGTTTCCGGCAATGGAGTTTGTGCGCACCACCCCCTAGTGGCAAAGAGTACAACAGCAATGGAGCAAGAACGCCTGAGGGAGGCGCTACGTGTATGAAACAAACTTGCCATAAATAAAGGCCAGAGCCTTACACAGTCAATCAATGATCAAGTGATAAAAGGAAGGTTTTTACCGTCCGTTTTTTCGTTTAAACCAATTAACGAAAAAACGGAAATACCATCGTTTTTTCGTTTTGAACCATAAACGAAAAAGCGCCGTTTTCTCGTTTTTGTTGTCAAAATCAAAAAACGAGAAATGAGAAAACCAAATTAAAATAAACGTGCCAAAGCAAATACTTAAAAATAAAAGCCAAGCGGATAGTAGAGAAACAAATGATGGATAGATAGATAGATAGATAGATAGATAGATAGATAGATAGATAGATAGATAGATAGATGTTGTTTACCCTCGCTACCAGTAGGTGGCAGTATGAGAGTATTTAACTGTATGCCTGGTTTGCTCATAGGCCTATAATTGTCCAGGTTATTGACAGAGATGTATTGAATGATATTTGTTTCATTTGGTATTTGTTGGTTTATTTGCAACATTTTTATATTGAACATTTTTATATTGAACACAAAAGTTCTGTCAACAGTGTCATTTGATTAGATTAATTTCAGTTAGCCTGCATATATTTTAGGATAGGCTTATCGGAAAATGCAATCCAGTTAATTACTACTTGATTCTGGATTAAACGTTTTCCAATGTTAAAAATACAAAATACAATTTAATTTTAAAATTCTCTTCTAGAGCAACACTACTTTAACCGATGAAGCAGGCGGTGAGCTGAGGAGATACAAAGAGGAACTACACCAACGGTCAAGTGTAGAGTACAGTGGTAAGTCTATCTATATTATCTAGATTTTTTTTTTATTTCAATGCTGAAGGCCTTTATTTCCCCATGAGCCTTACATATTAAGAAGTATGATGTTATTTCTGTTTGACCATCAGGCTATTCAACTCATGCCTCACAAAAGGAAAACTAATGCTGGAGCCATTTCATCTATGTGTACTGTACTTCATGTGTATAGAATCTTTAGTCCATGTATATGTAACACTTTGCCTCTCAGACAAGGTTTAAAAAATGTATTGTTTTGTTTGCTTCTTGAAACCTCTGAATCACTTTTGCTGTCTGTATTTAGGATACAGTGCCTACAAATGCCACCTTGACTGTGTGCAAAGCAGCCATCATCACTGTGGCTTTTGCACAAAAGTCTTTGTGAAAAATGTTTTGTCTGTCAGTTTAAAACCTGCTGCAAGACAGCAACCACAAATATTACTGCAACTTTGCCATCCACGGTGACTCCAGCGTCCACTCCAGCATCCATGGTGACTCCAGCGTCCACTCCAGCATCCATGGTGACTCCAGTGTCCACTTCAGCATCCATGGTGACTCGGTGTCTACAGCAGACCATCAGAAATAAAATGATGCAAAAAAACATGTTTTTGCTTGCAGTTATGGGAGGAAGAGGAAGGCAGAGCAACACTCTAAGACGACCCACCGCCTGTCCTTAGGATCAACCGTGAAAGAAGGCGCTCAGGCTGCACTGTGGTCAGTAATACATGCTACATGGATTGTAACAAAAAACTAAATAACAGAAATGAACTTGTTGAATGTTGTTCGTAGATGTGTCTCATGAGGATTATTTATTCTTCTTATTATTTTATGTCATGTTCATGTGTGTCTTTAGTATGTGGGCTATTTGATTTTTACCCCACACAACACACATTTTTAGTCTGCTTCCTTGTAGATTGTTTTATTTGATTCAGGAATGGTTGTTCATCTGTCTTAATAAACTTTTGAAATGGTATCGTTTGCTGGTTTGTTATGACACAATACTTATTTTGCATCTTGCACCTGACAAATACTCCATATTACATACAAAAAAACCTCATAGTAACACTAAAACTAATAAAAATGGAACTAAAACTAAGCATTTACTCACTGTATACACATAGAACACGTTGTTTTGTGTTGTTTTTAAACTCTCTTCATCCTTCTTCATCGCCAACGTAAACGTCATCACGTTTCAGACGCAGAGTTGAGAAGGCGTGTCGTGTAGTGTGAGGGGGTGTGTCGTGTCGTGGGGTGTGTGTGTCGTGTAGTGGTCTGAGGGTCTGCAGTTAGACAGTGAGACCCTTCTCCCATAAACAGCGAAAGGCATGATAGAAGCACGATACTGACGTGCACAAGCGGATTTCATGACTCTGAAATGATAAAAACATACAGATAAAATACATGCTGTGTACAGGCCTAAAAATGTTGCAACAAATACCAAATGAAACGAATATCATTCAATACATCTCTGTCAATAACCTGGACAATTATAGGCCTATGAGCAAACCAGGCATACAGTTAAATACTATCATACTGGTAGCGAGGGTAAACATCACTCTGTCTGTCTGTCTGTCTGGCTGGCTGGCTGGCTTTTATTTTGAAGTATTTGCTTTTACTTTTGGGTCACATAACTTCCTGTCCTTCACTTCGTCCCTCAGAAGGAAAAAAAGGCTAAATAAATAGTCAAAACAAACAAAATCGGGCCGTTTATTTTCTAATTTTTCTCATTTTTTGATTTTGACAACAAGAACGGCGTTTTTTTCGTGTTCTCGTTCATTGGTTTAAACGAAAATACGGACGGTCTAAACGTACACGGAACTACGTGTATCCAACAATGTTTAAAAAAAAAAAATAGAACATGTTTCAAAATCACAATCAGTTATACAGAAGCTGAACATTTATTGGCAAATCTGGTAATGAATACGTACATAGTGTGTTTAGATTTCTTACTCAAATTAAAATATCTCAAATGTCTATGGATGTATGTTTAAGTACATATATAAAGTCATAAATATTCGGGTCTCTCGGGTGCCCCCCGCTGGACCAGTGCATTGTGGGACAGCGACAGACAGCACTGGTTCCATATTTAGGATTTCTTTAGCTAGCTTCTAGTTGCGTTTCCATGCAGCTCCGTGGAGGGTATGGAGAGAACGGGAGTCCACCGTACTGACGTTTCCCGCTGAACGGACCGCACGGCTGCTCCAGTTTTAGGTAACCAGTTTAAATATTGTCGCCGTGGTTCGCCACGGACGGGATTGTTGACGAGGCTTGCTGTGGACGGGTTGCTCCCAAGTTGCTAGCTGAAGCTAAATTACAGCTAGCATTGTTTTTCTTTGACGCCTGTTAACAGATAAGACGTAAAGTGATACGACAGCTGTTGTTTTTAGTCGCTTCAACAGCGTTTCCCATCAGTCGGTGACATAATGGTAACGGCGACTCGTGTAATATACGACATGAGCCGTCGTTGGCTCCGTTTCATGAACAGCGGCCAATTCAGCACACTGTAACTAATCGTAGTAGTCTTCGAATTAATTATTGCATTTTTAAACGAGGGTGGAAACGAGGTAGATGCAGATATTTGTGGAATAAAATGCATTTTCAATGACTGTGTTAGTACAGTGAAAACAGCAGGGCAAACGTTACACTTGATTTGACTTTTAACATGTAGATATACTGTACATGCATGCATGCTTCAAAGGTACAGGGAGAAAATAGATACAGTGTGCATCCCACATTGCTTCAAAGACTGCGTAAAGTCTAGATGAAAATGTTTCTATCTTTAAATATGTATGGACTGGTAGCATGTCAATGTTTTAAGTGTTTTATCAGCAACCATTTGCAATAGGATTATATACGATGTTATTACGATACGATATACTTTTATTGTCCCCGAGGCGAAATTTGTCTTGGACTCGATTGTATACAATAATGCCTTCAACATGACAGACTATAACACTCAAAGTGAACAGTGTATATACACTTTAAACATATTGCACGCACCCCATTCTCATAAATACTGTACTATAATAATCATAAGAAAAACACCACAAGTCTGTTGCACAATCGCTACAGCCTCAAGCAGGGTTATTTAAAAGTCTGATTGAATTTTGCACAAATTTGTTTTTAAGAGTTCACTGTGGGGGACTCGGTATCATCTGAAGGATGGTAAAAGATCATACTCTGTGTGGAAGACATGTGATGTGTCAGTCACTACTCACTATCGTCTGCGCCTGCCATAAAACAGACTGCTCATAGATCGAAGAGACAGGTACTTTGTCTTCCCCATCACATTTCTACATGGCAGCATAGAACTTCGTTTTTAGTTGTACAGTCAGGTTACCTTACCATGCTGACTGACCATATCTGACTAAGCTCTCCAGTACCACCTGATCATCATTTTTTTATCATAATAATCACGCATGAAGGAAATAAACCAAAATCCATTCTACGTATACTCATAGATACTGTAGTCACATTTTCTTGTTTATCACTTAATAATGTACACAAAAAATATACTACCATGTTTTTCTAACATAATAACATTTTTGTAAAAGTTTTTTGGTAACGATAGTCATGTAGTTTGTAGGTAGACTTGCTGAAAAAACGAATCTCTATTAATTCAAGAAATGTCTCTGTGTGCCAGTCCTTCTGTGTCTCAAAGTTGATAAAATTAGTAATATTTTTGGAAGATTGATGTTCACAAATCTAAAAAACAAATATATCATAGTTTAAAGTATATTGTGAATTGCAATAATCATGAAAGTTAATATTTATATCTTCCCACACCAAGTTGCCATTATACTATGGTAGATAAGCTGAGGAGTCTGCAGGCAGAGATGAGCCTGATGAATGGGGTCATGTACCAGGAAGCCACTAATTTAATGACAGATAAGTGATAGAGTTTTGTTCAGCAGAAAGGCCCGATCAATATTTATAAAGCAGTTAACAACAGAGATTTATGCTCAAGAAAATACACTGAAAATATGCAGTAACTCCAGGTTTAGGCATGTAATAAATTGTGTTTGTGGTTTTGGTGTTAATTATTTATAGTTGAGTAATTTTTCATAGAGACCAGTTGACTCTTCTGTGAAATTAAGTTCGAGCTATTTTTGCAAATGTATTTCTAGTAAGGCTGGACGATTATAGTATCATATTCCAAATGAAAAATGCCCGCCTATCATAATTGAGTCATGTTGTCAACCTGCACGTCTGTTTTCCAATGTATGCCTCACAGCAAGCTGTAATTTTAAGTGTTGTATATTGCATCATCTTTTTGTGCAAACATTTAAAATTCAGAGAAACTGAAAGCAAATCCAGGAGATTAGGACAAGTAGTTTCACATGATATTAACTGTAGGGAAACAAGAAGCTTTTTCAGACCTTTAAACTACACCTCCTCAACAAATCAAGTTTGCTCAGTTGTCGTGGTGTGGATTTAGTAGTCAACATGCAGCCTACACAGTATGTATTTTTTATTATGAGATGCCTGTAAGCAGACCTTCCGTTAAGATTATTCTATCGGTCCGTCTTGAACTGTCCTCACATGAATACTTTGTATGGTAATTGAACTAGACAGGTAATTGCCATAAACATCTTTGTCTTTTGTATATAGTGTATTTAACATAACGTTTTGTGTGTGGTGTTGACTCAGTCCTAAGTTAATTTTATGTCTTATTTTTCATTCAGGTGGTTCATGCACACTGCAACACTGCTGCCTGCTAGCACCGGTCATGCCTTATGGAATATTTATTCACCACCAATGACATTCCACCGGGATCCATGTTTACAGCAACAGTTAATTTTGCCAACAATTAGCCTCATTGTAGCTTCCTTTTAATCAAGCTTGCTCTCTGTAAGCACACTGCATCAGCTGCAAACCTGTGGTTTTTGTTTCTCTACAATCAACTTCTCTCCCTTCGCAAGAGGCTGACCCCCTATCATGAGATTCCGAATCTACAAGAGGAAGGTGGTGATACTGACTCTGGTGGTTGTCGTCTGTGGCCTAGCTTTCTGGAGCAGTGGAAGGCAGAAAAAGAGCGACAGTGGATCGTTACCCAAGGAAGTGGATCCAGTGAGGAAAAGCAGCAGCATTAGCAGCAGCAGCAGCAGCAGCATCAACAACAACAACCATATCCTGGTGCAAGCCACACCTGCGGTCAGCAGGGCACCTGTTCCACCTCCTGTTTTACAAGCAAATGACACGCATCCAGAAAAAGCAAAAGCAAAGGATAAAGAGAAGCTCCCCAAGCCAGAGGTGGATAACAACACTTTAGTTTACCGTGGCATCGTCTTCCAGCTAAATTTTGACCAGACGATAAGGAATGAGGAGACGTTTGAGAGCTCACGGAAGAAGGACGATCTGGTTGTGTTGGTTCAGGTCCATAATCGACTAGATTACCTTAAGTTATTAGTGGACAGTTTGCGGAAGGTCCAAGGTGTGGAGAGCATACTGCTGATATTCAGCCACGACTATTGGTCCCCTGAGATCAACAAAGTGGTGGCTTCTGTTGACTTTTGTCAAGTCCTCCAGATTTTCTTCCCCTTCAGCATCCAGCTGTACCCACATGAGTTTCCTGGAAATGATCCCAAGGACTGCCCCAGAGACATCCCCAAAAAAGATGCCTTAAAACTGGGATGCATCAATGCAGAATACCCTGACTCATTTGGTCACTACCGTGAAGCTAAGTTCTCCCAGACTAAACACCACTGGTGGTGGAAGCTGCACTTTGTATGGGACAGGGTCCGGGCTCTGAAGGACCATAAGGGTCTGGTCCTGCTGATCGAAGAGGACCACTATTTGTCTCCAGACTTTATCCATCTCTTAAAGCTGATGTCAGCTCTCAAAAGGGAGCAGTGCACAGACTGTGACATCCTCTCACTGGGAAGCTACAGCCACATTGGCTACTCGAGTAAAGCAAATAAGGTGGAGGTGAAGGCCTGGAAGTCCACCGAGCACAACATGGGAATGGCTCTGAGTAGGGAGACGTACCAGAAGCTTATTCAGTGCACTGACACATTCTGCACTTATGATGACTACAACTGGGACTGGTCCTTGCAACACCTGACCGTGTCCTGCCTGCCCTCCTACTGGAAGGTCATGGTGAGTGAGGCACCGCGGGTTTTTCATGCCGGAGACTGTGGCATGCATCACAAGAAGGTTTCTTGCATGCCGATCAGCCAGAAAACCAAGATAGAAAACATCTTACAGAGCAGCGGGAACCAGCTGTTCCCAAAGAACCTCCTGATAACAAAGAGACTGCCAGGCAACGGGGTCGGAGGTGTTGCCCCACATGTGAAAAATGGGGGCTGGGGAGATATCAGGGACCATGAACTCTGCAAGAGTTATGTTCGATTACAGTGACCTTAATTGCTACTATTATATATTATTGTCTCTTTTGCATCCTCTATAAAGAAAAAAAAGCCTTTTAAAAGTAAATCTTTATGGAATATTCTTCATATTGCCTGTTTTATTGGACTGTTCTAAATAAAGACGAATGTTGGATTTTTGCTTCTTTAACAGAACTATGTCTTCACATTGACTTATTTGAATTATTCCTGCCAGGTCTACATACATATAACAACATACTGTTGTGTTTTATCTAAAGCATTTCAAAATAAAACATTTTAGTTATTTAAAGTTTCCAGAAATGTGGTGTAGCTCTAAACTTTGTTGATTTGGGCAGTCTTAAATTTGGGGAATCTGTGGACTCCGCAATCCCCCTGTGAATGAATATTTAATTTGAGGATATTTAGATCACCTAGCATGGTTGAGATCAAAAGAGACCCTTGGAGACACCTATTCCTTTTTAAATAATCTCCCACGTAGCTCATCATCAACAGGTTTTTGAAACACACTAAGATTCTCGTTACTCCTTCAATCTGCACTGAAGTACACCGCATTAATTCATAAAGAAGAAACCACTTTGTTTCATTGGGTCATGTTTTACAGTGCAGTGCATTTGTTTAAGTTGCAATGCATCACTGTCCAGTTTAATACCTCACATACACTAAAGCTAAATCTGGCCTCTGTATCCATGCAGAGATAACCTCACAGAAAACTGCTCACCATGCACCTGTAGAAATCCCAAGACACAACTTGGTCTTTCGTGTTGTTGCCGTTGAAGATGCATTTCCATTTTAAGTGCTTAGACCACAGCTCAGTATTGATGGTTTGCGCAGAGGCTCAAGCTCAGAGGCTGCACCGGTCACCGCATGAATTCCCATCCCCCTCCTCTGCCAACACTTAACAATCGGTTCTGCACACTGTTCAGAATCGGGAGTAACTGCAAAGTTATTGCTGACTTGCCTACAGTTGGTAATAAATAACTATATCCTCTGGCAGACTCCGCTGTAGGCCGTCCTCTCTGTGAGACACATCCTCTGCATAGATGTTCACTAAGACAAATGACCGTGACTGAGTTACAATGAATCTTTGTCTGTGAATGTCTTCAGGGTGAGAAGTCCCATCTTATTTTCTATCTGCGAACTTTAATTCTTAATGCGATGTGAAGACGTGACGCTGGGAGTGTTGTACTGAGGTCACGTGACTGTCAAATTTGCAGCTGCTCCCATGATGGAGGCCAAGTAATTGGGTCCACACCTCAAGGGACTCGGCTTAGAATAGAATTGAGAATAGGAGGAAGTGGCACTTTGCTCTTGATTCTTGGTGACGAATGGTTAACACCTAATATGTTGTTGACACTGAGAGCGATCATCTGTTTGTTTCAGGGCTATAATGAAGAGAAAAACACACTTACATCTGTGATATCTATTCATGGGCCACTCTAATGTATTCCATTTATCTGCACTTTAAGCTTGAGAGCACGTTTTGACAGATTGACTAACGATGAACAACACTGTGACATTAAACCACAGAGTTAATGTTAGAAATCAGTTCACTTTAAGGTAAAAATGGAAAATTTCATTCCGACACCCAGGCTGTACGAAGCTCAATAGAAATACATTTTTTCATAGGAGTGGAATAATTGATCTTTTCTTAATTGATCTCAGGTCCACAGATTTCTCCACATGATTTATTTTAAAAGTTTTAAAAGTGTGGATTTTCTCTCCCATCTTTGAAAGTGTATGCAGCACTGGGATATTAAGTTACCTGAGAGCGCCGTCAAAATAAATTTTTCATTCAAGGTCAATCGAACCATGTCTTGGCAGTAACTCTTAGATTGGATTTTGCATTTCAAGTGCAGTTAAAAACATCATGACAAAATAATAATATTGATAAAAGATGTTTACTTTTCCACAACAACCTCATACTTCACTTTAAAGCAGCTATGAATGTATATATTTCCAAAAAAGTATCAAATTAAAACATATAGAATGGATGCTGATACTCGATCCCACAGAATTATCACACAACTCTGCAGTTCCTCTCAGCTCTATGCGGCTTTTTATTAAAATAATAATGATATGATTATATTTCCAGCAGCCAACGTAAAGAATTCAAGTGTAACAGTCATTATATCTACTTTCCAACACAGATTATCTTCTGATTCACTAATGAGCGCAACAGGCTAGAAAATGTGTTATTTAATTGTAAAATGTCCATTTCTGTAAAACAACAACATTTTTGACAACACATTGCACAGTGCTTATTATGCCTATAGCTGTTAGCAACTGCAGTAATCATTTTTGCATCACTGCAGATATTGCAAGGTAAACAAAACACTGGGTCAATATATGGAGGCATGCAGACAACTGCAACACACTGAGCAGATAATTTAAGCAGGATCTTACATAAGAAATGGGATTCTCTCTCAAGTTATTGGATTTCTATCAAGTGGGACCAATTTCCCTAAGGATCCAAGATAAATGAAGCTGTTATCACCGTTTGGACTGAACGCCACAGGATTATATTGCTATTTAAAAGGCCAGTGAGATGAGTGGGTGGTCTAATGAGTTTGTAAAATGAATGAGGCAGAGGAAATTCAGAACATACAGGAGACACTGTCATTTTGCATGCTGAGAAGCCTCAGGGAGAAGCTGGCAGACAGTCACTCAGTCTGTCAGGGAGTCATTGAGTCAGATCCTGTCTTGCAGTGAGTGACACACTGACAGGACGATCAGGCCTCTCCGGCCAGATGATCACACTCCACCCCCCCACGCTGATGCCACAGGCTGCTAAGTGTTTCTTCTCAAAAGGGACTTATAAATTATGGAGGGGCCGTTTTATTCCCCACTAGGTTTATAAAGTATATGTATGTATGTATGTATGTATGTATGTATATATGTATATGTATATATATATATATATATATATACATATACATACACATACACACATACGTACGTATATATATATATATATATATATATATATATATATATATATATACATACATACATTTACATAAAGAGCAGAGATGGAGTAGTACGAATGCATTTGCAAAGGGAGAGGATGACATAAGGATGAACACAATGTTTTTTCCCATTTGATCAAGTGATAACTGTTAAAAAAAATAAAAGAAAATAGAAAAGAAGCAAGATCACTGTTTGTCTGAGCAATACTGCCCCTCACTGGCCTGCTGGAACAATAACATGCCTCCTGCTGATACTTTCAAGTCAAGTATCCTATTGAAATATGAAAATACAAAGTCAGAATCTAGACCAATATTAGATTTTATCCTTAGATTTGTTTAGGACCTGGTGCATAACAGAATGAATTCCACCGTTTATTATTGGTTTATTGTGAACAAACCCAAACATATTAGTAATCAGTAAGCGTCTAAGAGGGTACGTATAGATTACAGCTGTAGATGGAACATAACCCTTTATGGTTTATGGTAGGACTCAACCTTTGTGTTACCATTTACAGTATATTCCATTATTAAAGTTACTTTCACAGCACTACACCTTAAATTTAGACTTAGCACTACACCTTAAACTTAGACTGGAGTATTGATTTTGTCAACCAAAAGTCACAAAATTAAATAATTTGACCCAAATTTAAAAAATTTGATCCACATTCAACCCAAACAGAAATCTCATCATAGAATGTTGTTGGAAGACATTTGTAATACAAGCAGAACAGGAAATGCATAGATGAAAATGGCTTTGTTGAGTTCAACTATGGGAGGGCAGTGTGACAATGAGCCATCCTTAAAACTGAGGGAGCTAAATGGAACACAACCATGGTTATTTTGATTATTATTTACACCCGTGTTATCCTTCTGACTGACAAAAGTAGCCTCCAGCGCGAGGATGAATAAAAGATGGTTCGATAAGAGTCTTGAGAGAGGATGAATTCTTATTTGCATCCATGCTCCATCTCTGTGAACTTTGTAACCGCGTACACTCAAAAATAAAGCTTGTTGCCTCACGAGGCTGAACCTTCACATCTGCCTTCATCGTCCTTATTTTCTCCACAGCACTAACTAAACTGGAAAAAGGGCAGTTATCATCACAAGTTGCTTTCTACTACTGTAGGTCCAGCAGCTTACCCATTCCATTCGAGTCAGGACAATATGACAATGAACGACGACGCACCCAGAAACTGAGGGAGTGAAAATGGAACTCAGTCATCGTTAATTTGATTGTTTACACCTGTGATTTCCCAATTGTGACCTGCCAAAGTGGCTGCTGTGCAAAACCCATTGGTGTCAGAATGTTCTGCATGGTTCCACGTTGTGTTGAGCATGGGGTGATTACCGTGTGGACACTAAAACAAATCAACACAAATAGAACAGAAAGTCTGTCAAAGCCGTTTTAATAAGCGTCACATGGAGAAAAAGACTCCTACTATTTTAAAATCCTCAATCTTGCTCGGTGGGTGCTTGAGACATCCACCCTCACTTGAAACACTCACACCACCATCAAGTGCTGACATCAGTCAGATGGTATTCAACACAGTGTCAAATGTTTGTTCACAAGTTCAGCATCAGTTCAGTAATTATTACTCGCAACAGGAGTCGCAGGTTTCAGCCCTGTCTGCAGAACGTGGTTGTCAGTCGTATTTGTTAAAGTGAATTCACACTCGTGTTGATGGATGGGACCAATGCTAACGGGCGGGGGCGGGGGTGGGGGGGAGAATCTATGCCAGCGTTAGTCTTTCTGTGGTTTACCTGAGCTCGGAGTGATGGCTAAATCAGAACGCTACGTCTGCGCCTACCTGCCTATGTTGTACAAGGAATCTGCAGCAACAGGCTAGCTAGCATTCAGCACTACCTGTGAGATAAGAGGATTTCTTGATCTCTTATACCAAACTTTTCATTAATAAAAATACACCTGAATTCTCTTTATGTACAACAGAAAACATTTTCACCTGCATATTCAAGATTCATTTTAATATTAGGTATAGATTTTCTGTATTAGAAATATCACTATTTTCTGAAATGAGGATCTTTCAACTAATGTAATAATCATTTCACCCATAAATCATTGAAGTACAATATTTACATATAATACAGAGCCCATTTAATCTGAAACAATATTAAAATAAATGTTTAATAGATACAAAGGTTTTTTTTTTTTAACTCTATATTTCAACCTTTCAGGGAGTCCATACATACTCCAAAAATGTAAAGCCATTCTCCTGTAACAAACTATTAAGTGCAAACAAATTTTTCTCCATGTAAAAAACTATAACTGCAGCATCCAGCGTAGAGACAGGAGGCAATAACACACCGTTTCCCCCCAAGTGCTTCCAAAACTGTCTTCAAATTATTTCACTCGTGTTTCACTGTCATGAATTCAATATAGGGAAAACAAGAGAAACAGAACAAAAGAATATCTGTGCAAAATACAGTTTAAAGTGTGACACCTCTGACTGAAATACTAGTAAAGGAAGCAAAAAAGTTCCATTCTCTCTTGAGCAGGTGTTTTGAGGAATGTGGCAGTGCAAGAGATCACCCAGAAGGTAAAAAAAAAAAAAATGAAAGGGGACATGGAGCTGAGGATATGCTGAATATCTCCCGTCTTAATCCCTTTATCTGTGAATATATGGGGGGTGGGTCAAATTATTAAAAACTATGACCAAATTAAACCCATGCAAAAGGTTAGGTTAAAGCATCACAACACTTACATCATCTCTAATCTTTGAAGAACTATAAACACAAAGGGTTGTGTATGAGACTTTGTTATTTTTAAAACAACCGACTTAATATGACCGTGAATGTGACGGTGGACCAGTAAACCACTTTCATAAACCTCCTGGATAATTTCACGCTTGCCCTGCAACTTCCCATAGCACCCTTATCACCCCACAAAAGGGGACGGACGGACGGACGGACGGGGGGGGGATGGGGGGCTTCAGGTTTCTAACCCTGGCTTGGCCAACATTGGATATTGAAACAGGTACACAAAAGAGAGCATTAGGGTGGCTGTAGTGATGAGAATGAAGGTGACACTGGAGTTCATGTGGTGTGTGACAGTGTATGAAGAAGCGCTGCAGGGCCTTGGCCATGGTCATCCCCGTCTCTGATGCATGGAGCTGTCATTAGCAGCACCAGCACTGGGGCTATACTACTGTTCCACTGGGGGAGTTGGCTGGGTTGTTTTGAGTTGATAGCAATCCCTGTGGAGAGACAGATAACACAATGATAACAAACAACAGTGTAATTTGACTGTAATAGAAGCGGCAGAACAGTGAGGTCATGAGGTTTACTGTCGGAAGAGGATGTGCTGTACTACTTTAACAATAAAAACACTGAGAACTTAGTGCAAATTTGACATGAAGTAACCGGAAGCGATATGCGGTGGCATTAGCAGCTTCTGAATGCAGCAAGAAAAATTCCTGTACTAGAAGCAATGTGAGTTAAGAGGTGTCACATGACAGTATCCTCGGGAGGCCTGTCACTCACCACTTTCCCAGGCCTAGCCCAAGTGCAAACGAAACCCTCCTGACAGGCTGTTACCAGACAGTCCTCAAGGAAGATTAACACAGTGAGTCTCTCATGAGCAATCTTCTTGCACACCAGCGGCTCGAGCAGTGGCACTTCATCCATGCGCGGGCACAGGGTAGTGCCCAGAGTCTTAGCTGCATCAGCTTTTGCCGTCCGTGTTGAGCTAAGCTGGTTGAGCTTGTCACTGCTCTTGCTGCTGATGTGGCCCATGCTGTGGTTTCGTTTGTGGTCCTTCTCGTGGCGCTCCTTGCGCGAATCGTGCAACGACAAAGTTGCAAACTTGCTGACTCCAGTGGCAATGAAAGCACTGTCAATTATACTGTTGCCCTTGGTGGTGGTGGTGGTGGTGGTAGTAGTAGTATTAGTAGTGGTGGTGGTGGTGGTGGTGTTGGTGGTGTTGGTGGTACTGCTGCTGCTGTTGCTGCTGCCTGTGTGACTGTTGGGGGTGTTGCCCCCTGTTGGGTTAGACGAGTGTGGCAAGCTATTGGACCGGGGCAGGGTGCTGGGGAGGGAGTTGGCTGGGTTACCACTGGAGCTGCTATTGCTCACATTATCTTTACCATTGGAGCCACTGGGATTAGTAGTAGTGGTGGATACAGTAGTTGTAGTAGAAGTAGTAGTAGTAGCAGTAGTTTGTCCAGTGGCTGGAGGACTTGTAGCACTCATAACATTCGTGTGAGTCCTTGTGCGGGACAAAGGAAGGTGAGGGAAAAGAATGTCCTCTGTAAGGTCCCACAGACAGAGCTGAGTGTCCTGGCCCACTGAGCCAAATCTGTAGGTTACACTAACAGGTCTACTGTCTGTAGAGTTTCTCTTAGAAAGCCGAGAATGACTGCTGTTCGCTCTGTCTCTGCCTGTTCCAAAGTGAATCTGCTCATGGAATTCCTCATCACTCCCACTGAACTCAGCAGGGAGATCACCATCTTCCACACTTGTGGTGCAGTGGTCAAATGCCACCACACTCACCCACGACTTGTGACCATGCCCCCGTGCGATCACTCTGCAGTCTAAAAATGACCACACCGTCACCAGGTCGTCCTCCCCTCCCGCCACAATATACCGTCCATCCGGGCTCCAGCACACACAGAGTAAGCCACCAAAGTAGCTTTTCATTGTTCCGTGGAGCTCGGCAGCGTCAAAGCCAAATACACGCAGGAAGCCATCCTGGCTCGCGCAGGCGAGAAACTTGCCATCTGGAGAGAAGGCAAACTCGTTGAGTGCCCCCTCACCCACTGTCCATCGGCGCAACGGGTTACGAGCTGACTTGCTCTTGCAGGTATGCACAGCATAGTTTTCACCCTGCTTCAGGAGCTGGTAGTGAGGTGCAGTGGTCCCACAGGTGTTTTCCACATTGTACAAATACATGCTTCCACTGGAGTGAGCCACCAGGAATAGGCTCTCTGAACCAGGAACCCATCTTACACACGTGACTCTGGACTTGTCTATTAGTCTCTGGAGGTGACAGGGACAAAATTGAGAAAAAAATTAGAGACCGATCAGCCACTTATTCCATTATTATAATTAAACATAGATGCATGTGTTAAAGTAAGGCAGACTGAAACCCACCTCTTCATTGAAGAGTTTGCTGGTTTCCTTCTTTATTGGGTCTATGAGCTGAACCTGGCCTGCTGAAAAGCCCACCAGGAGGGAGACGCTCTCTGCTGTAGCTGTGAGTGGGTTGAAATCATGACATGTAGGCTGCGTTCCTTTATATATCCTCTTGTCTATGGGTTTACTGAGATCAGCAGCCTAGAACAATACATTTACACAGATGAGAACATTTTAGAACATACAGGGTTTTTTTTTTATTTGTAGCAATAGCAAAGTTGATCCTACTAATAAAAAACAATAATCAGTAGACTTTAACTTGGTTACTATTGCAATTCCTCCTACAAAGTGACCAATACTTCACTATGCAACACTTATGTTTACCTCCTCGCCCTCCTTAACTCGCTTAAGATTTTTATACAGGAAATAATAATAATCATATATTTCACACTATAGAACACGAAAACCTATAAATGACATGATTATCTGTACCACCTTGAGAGGAAACTTGTCACAGATTAAAATTCCAGAAATTGGGCCATTAAAACTCTTTAAATGCATTGTTGGATACTTTTGTTATTAAGTGCCCACCCGCTGTTCCTGGTGCATTATAATTATGGATTTTGACATCCATCTAATCTACAGCAAATATGACACATTAGGCTTTCGGACCTGAAAAATGTGGTGTTTTTCAGAGGCATATGACACAATATCTTTTTCTCTTCCTTACCATTAAACGTTTATTTTTTACTTTAATGTTTATCAGCACTTAAACCTTTTACATTACAAAAATGTATAAATAAAGTTATGCATTAACTACCCTCCAATTCTGGACCAGTCATTCTATGAGCCAAGTGCAACAAATAATGGTGCCGCCTTTTTATTATTTTTCCTCTTTGTCATTTATATGGATGTTGAGTAACACCAGGTAAGCTGCTTGAAAGCAAATGGCCCAGAGGAAGACAAGGCACCAGAGCCACAATAGTGCACTTTGTAAGTATTTAAGAATATCAGTGATAGTCATAATAAAACACAAAGACAGATAAACAGAAAAATGCCATACATCGGCCCCCAATTATCAGCCACGCCAAGTGTGAGTCAATGAATAATAAGTTAACTTCCATACAACCTGCTCCCAAATCCAGATGCCAAATGTCAGACAGTTGAAACTGCATATACACATTTGCTGGCTAGTTGATAAGTTGCTCCTACTCAATTGCTTGTTAAAGAAATATCTAATCAGTCATTTACAAGGCAAACAACTCAATGCGTTTAGTCATACAAACATGGGCAAGATGAGCTGCTTTAGTTCAAACTGAGCATCAGGTAAAAAAAGAAAGGTGATTTACTGTAAGTGGCCAGGATTGTTGATGCCAGACAGTTTGGTCTGAGTATTTCAGAAAGTGCCCATTTTCACAAACACAGCATCTCTAGTGTTTACAGAGAAAGGTCTGAAAAAAGAGAATGTTCAGTGAGTGGCACTTCTCTGGGTGAAAGTGCCTTGTTAATGCCAGCGGTCAGAAGACAACGATCACACTGATTTGAAATGATACAAACGCAGACATAACACAGATATAGCCAAGGTAACCAGATACCACAAGTGAACCATCAACACATCAATACCTAGAAGCAGAAGGCTGAAATGTGTATATGAAGTCCAACATTATCCTAAGCTGCTGTTTATTAGTAATATGACAACAACCTAACTGTCATACTAATCAAGAACAAATTGTAGCTTGCTGCAATACACTAAACCACTGTGTTCAAACCACAGCGTGGATCACATTGCATTACCCTCAAACCCCGACAGTGGAATGCACACATTGCATCACAAATAGCAACACACCCTTTGCCTCCACGGTAACGGCTGAACACCAACGCTAACACTCCTGTTTAGGTCTGTTGACATCATGACACTTCCACAGAGGATTACCTTGTAAAGAACGTGGAATAAACAAACACACCCCGAGGTACGACACCACGTCACTTGCAAACCTCAATAACTGGAAGGGCACACGGGTCTTTCCAAGTTAAAAACAACTGTGGCGATGTTAGCTGGGGATGCTAATTAGCTCCTAACTTAGCCAGGTCTGCTACATGGCCTTGTCGTTGACTGTGTGCGCACTTCAATGACAGAAGCTGAGTGAGTTGACAGCCGGAGTGCGGCGCGTTTTGACATGTCAAATCAGCCAGCTGTTCCTGGACAGCGCGGGCTCCGTCGCCCCGGTCGATATTGTTTACCTTTCTCACGCCTTTGTAGATATAAAAGTAGAGTTCCCGGCCCACATTGAAACAGATCCTGTCGCCGTTGCCGGACTGATCGTTTACATTGACGAAGGAGACCTTGACGGGATTGGAGCCCTGCGAGTTGAAAGGCACCCTGTTTGGGCGACTGTATTCAGAGTGAGTGAGGAGTTTGTAGACGCCTTCTCGAGTGGTGAACTGAGTTTTAATTTCGTTCATCTCCTTCCCTCCTCCCTCCGCCGCCATCTTGGAAACTTGCGTTCATTCTTGTCCGAGTCCCGGATGTTACCGACAGCGCATGCGTCTGATTATGGCAGCGCAGCAGTCATGCGTACCCGCGTGTTAATACATCCACATTCTACAGAAAAGTGTAACATAAAATAAAATGCTGAAATAATCATGGAATAGCGTGAACTGTAAAATGTAATATATTGCAATCAAAACCCAACATTGTGTAGAAAGCATAATGATAAGATGCTTCTATACGTATAAACCAAGAGCCATGCTGGATATGTGTAAAATATACAGTATGTCATTCTAAAATAATTGCAGTGGAACAAATTACAAAAATTCAACAACCCCCTTGGAAGACTAAAACGGATAAAATAATAATATTAAGATACACGATTGACATTGTAAAACCCCTGCAGCTAAACAACTTTATTATAAACACTTTATTCAAATAATAGATCCACTCTCCATCCTATATTCAAGACAAATCCAGGTGTGTATCACACAAGCATAGACTCACCATCCTAATACTATTTAAACTATGGGGAACCTGCCTCACTGTTTTAGAAAATATCACCTTACACAGCGTCTCCTATTCACTGGGAACATTTGGATGATGTAACAGATGTGGCAAGTGAAATATACTGCCATCATCTGGTCGGATGGAGTTACCAACACCAGCAGTAGACCAGCAGACTGTAGTCTTCTATCGCAGTAAAGGTTGTGTGGACGAAAAATTACAAATGTATAAATAAATAAATAACATTTTAGATGGATAAATAAATCAATCAATTAATGATGAAATAAATACAGAAATATTTACAGAAATACATAAAATGATAATTGTATTTATTAATATCCACATGCGATTTCTGTGTCATATGTGTCATATATATGCTAATGAGGTTCTGTGCATCATTCTAAAGCAGGATTGGTTACAGGCTTGTGTGTGATGTCTCACATGTTGCCTGTTGTCATTGGATTAAAAACAAAACAAAAACAAAAAAAACTGCTTCCATTCATGAACACCATGACATTTTCATGGGATTGACCTTGTGCAAAGAATGAGTTCCCAACCCACAACGTTTCTTATTATCATTTTTATTTCACAGTATGACTCAAACATCTTACAAACACAATTGGCCCTCACATTATGAGGGCCAATTGTGACTCTGCTTCTCTGAGTTGCACATCGAAACCTTCTAGATTTACTCCACCTTTACATGCCAAAAAAAGAAAGGAGCCTATGGTGTGTATGTGCTTGTCCAGCACTACAACAGCAGCTGATGGCAAAGGCAATGCACAGCTGTGATGCTTGCAGGGGGGTATGGGGCCTAACAGCTAGACAAGCTATCAGGAAAGCTCTTGCTGTGAGTGACAGGCACTCCTTGTGACTCCGTGCCCCTATAAGGACACACAGACTTTAGGCCTCCAGTGTCTCAATCACCACCCCCGTTCCCGGCGTTTCCCTAACCTCCAACCCCCTCTCCTACTGTTGTGAACGTATCTTCTAGAAGCTTCAGAATGGGTGCTTCGAGAAACCACCCCTGAAGTATAAAAAGACACCAGCATGTCATGAGGTCTGCATAGAGTTAACGATACTCACTGGAACACACCAGAAAGACTTACTACCTACAGGCGCAGCGAAGCACGTGCTTGGACCTCTACACTAAGAGAAGACAAGCTCAGCGATTTGATATTTGACAACTATCAACTAAAAGTCACAGGACATAAACTCAAGGTAAGACTGGAATTACTAAAAATCACATAACAGTGTTTCTTTCTTTCTTTTTTGCAAAACTCTTAAAATGTTAACTGAATGGACAACATGAACAGTAAATTGTTGGTTAACTGGTTGGAACATAGTCAGAGACACAATATTCTTTGCTCAAATTGTTACACAAGAGATCAAATTAATTCAATTACACTTAATACACAAATCAGGCAATAGTGTTAAATAGTAGCCTATCACTATCTTAGTGAGTCTATAATATGCAAGGAGCACATGGCAAGCAGGGTGACCCTGAGAGTGAGAGCAATGGCGATTGGGCAAGAAGAAAAAAAGTTGGCACAAGGAGTAAATGCAGCACATTTGAATCTTGGTGCAGTTGAAAAAAATTTTAATGCGATGGGAGCAAACTGGTCGATCATTTATTACGATAATTAACCCCAAGTCATGTGTTACTAAGGAAATGGAGTAACGGCAGTAGAGTTCGTTGCTACAGAAATATACCAGCTTAAATAAATAAAAGATCCTCACTGCTCTCTGGATCAAAAATGCTGTTTCCTTTATCTTTTTTAGTAGAAACCATTCATTCCTTTAACATGAAGGTGGCACATGTTAAAAACCTTGGGGGTTGGGAAAAGCATCAGAGCTCCACCCATATTACCAAATGGCATCTTTGATTGACAGAAGGAACATGTGTTCGTCTGGCGTTAGCAATAGCTCACCCCACTTTAAGCCACAAGGCTGTCAGCAACATGAGGGGGCAAGAGAATTCAGATATAGTAGCAAACTATTTCCAAGATAACACATTAATAAATTAGAATTTTAGAGCAAAATAGCTGTTCAACTATGAGAGGTATTATAATGAATCAATAAGTTACTAAGCATAGTGTATGTGCTTTCATTTAGATGCCTGAGAGCGCTGGACACGTCATGGAGGAAGAATTGGAGACCTTTGCCTTCCAGGCTGAGATTGCTCAGCTTATGTCTCTTATCATCAACACATTCTACTCAAACAAAGAGATCTTCCTTAGAGAGCTAATTTCCAACTCCTCAGATGTAAGTAAAATCAACATTCTGTCAACATTTGTAACACTTACATACACTTACATGTTTTTTAACACACCTATATCTCTTCTGGCCAGGCCTTGGACAAAATTAGATACGAGAGCTTGACAGACCCCAGCAGACTTGAATCCTGCAAGGAGCTGAAGATTGAAATCAGGCCTGACCTGCACGCTCGCACACTGACCCTGATGGACACTGGTATTGGCATGACCAAGGCTGACCTGATCAACAACCTGGGCACAATCGCCAAATCTGGCACCAAGGCTTTCATGGAGGCTCTGCAGGCTGGAGCCGACATCTCCATGATTGGTCAGTTTGGTGTTGGTTTCTACTCTGCCTACCTGGTGGCTGAGAAGGTGACAGTCATCACCAAGCACAACGATGATGAGCAGTACATTTGGGAGTCTGCAGCTGGAGGTTCATTCACAGTCAAACCTGATACTGGTAAGTTTTACTTCACTCCAGAATCTTACTCCATTTTAATAAATTGCAAATGCAGTTTGACTGATTGTTCTCATCATTGATTTTATTGCTAATTTTAGGAGAGTCTATTGGCAGAGGCACAAAAGTCATCCTTCACCTCAAGGAGGATCAGACAGAATACTGTGAGGAGAAGCGTGTTAAAGAAGTTGTGAAGAAGCACTCACAGTTCATTGGCTACCCGATTACTCTTTATGTAAGTTCTTATGAGCCCATGAGAATCAAACAAAGACCACACTAATAACCATTTTTATAAACAGTGACAGCGACCCTGAATTCATAAATGTCCTCCTTTTTTATACATTAAAGGTGGAGAAGACAAGGGAGAAAGAGGTGGACCTTGAAGAGGGAGAAAAGGAGGAGGAAGTTGAGAAAGAGGCTGCTGAGGACAAGGACAAACCAAAGATTGAGGATGTTGGTTCTGATGAGGATGAGGACTCAAAGGACGGCAAGAACAAGAGGAAGAAGAAGGTCAAGGAGAAGTATATTGATGCACAGGAGCTGAACAAGACCAAGCCTATCTGGACTCGCAACCCTGATGACATCACCAATGAAGAATATGGAGAATTCTACAAGAGTCTCACCAATGACTGGGAGGACCACCTGGCTGTCAAGGTATACCACACAACAACTTTAATGCTTTGTTATAATCAGATATTATACCTTTAAGCTAATAAATTATATCTCTATCTTGACATGCAGCATTTCTCGGTGGAGGGTCAGCTGGAGTTCCGTGCCTTGCTATTTGTTCCCAGAAGAGCTGCATTTGACCTCTTTGAAAATAAGAAAAAGAGAAACAACATCAAGCTTTATGTGCGTAGGGTCTTTATCATGGACAACTGTGAGGAGCTGATTCCAGAGTACCTCAGTAAGTAACATATTACTAATGTGACAATATGATAAATATACTATAAATTACACCAAACTGTGCATTCAAGCTCTAATAATTGATGTTCATTCATTAGATTTTTTTACCTTTGAGAAATTGATTTTGTCTGGTTTTGTATAACTAAACCGATTTTATCTTCTTAAATCAGATTTCATCAAGGGTGTGGTGGACTCAGAGGATCTGCCCCTGAACATCTCCAGGGAGATGCTGCAGCAGAGCAAGATCCTGAAGGTCATCCGCAAGAACCTGGTCAAGAAGTGCATGGAACTTTTCATTGAGCTTTCTGAGGACAAGGACAACTACAAAAAGTTCTATGAGCAGTTCTCCAAGAACATCAAGGTAATTTTACCCATCTTCTCAATCAGCTTCTTTAACCATAATTCTTTAGAATAAGTATTTAAACTTCATCAGCTGATTTTCATTATAAGTAATGTTCTGTGTCATATTTAAGCTTGGCATCCACGAGGATTCACAAAACAGAAAGAAACTATCTGACATGCTGCGCTACTACACCTCAGCCTCTGGAGATGAAATGATTTCCATGAAGGACTATGTTTCACGCATGAAGGAAAACCAGAAACACATCTACTACATCACAGGTGAGCTACTCTCGGTTTTCATTCTTTCTGGTACTTCCGTGCACTTGTGATTTAATGATAAACACATGGATTTGATTGATCTGAATCACATTTTACAGGTGAGACCAAAGATCAGGTCGCCAACTCTGCCTTTGTGGAGCGCCTCCGCAAAGCCGGCCTGGAAGTCATTTACATGATCGAGCCCATTGATGAGTACTGTGTCCAGCAGCTGAAGGAGTATGATGGCAAGAACCTGGTCTCAGTAACCAAAGAAGGTCTGGAGCTGCCAGAGGATGAGGATGAGAAGAAGGAACAGGAGGAGCTCAAAAATAAGTTTGAGAACCTTTGCAAGATCATGAAGGACATCCTTGACAAGAAGATTGAAAAGGTAATGGAGATGACAGAGTAATTTTTAATCACTGTTTTATCACTGATTGCCCAGTGACAACATTTTTTGTGTTTAGTTGTGCAGTTGGGACAAGGGATGATGCTATTAATTATTTACCTCCACACAGGTCACTGTCTCCAACCGCCTGGTCTCTTCCCCCTGCTGCATTGTTACTAGCATCTATGGTTGGACGGCCAACATGGAGAGAATCATGAAGTCTCAGGCCCTGAGAGATAACTCCACCATGGGCTACATGACAGCTAAGAAACATCTTGAAATCAACCCCATGCATCCAATCGTTGAGACCTTGAGGGAGAAGGCAGAGGCCGACAAGAACGATAAGGCTGTTAAGGACCTGGTCATCCTCCTGTTTGAGACCGCTCTGTTGTCCTCAGGATTCACACTGGAAGACCCACAGACACACGCCAACCGCATCTACAGAATGATCAAGCTTGGTCTTGGTAAGTTTTTCTTTGTGGCTTTTGACACCACAGACCAAAGAGGAATTCTTCTTATTATTAAAAGTGTCTGTTTGCTAATAAATTACCATTTTCAGGAATTGATGATGATGATTCCGCTGTTGAAGACCTCATTCAGCCTGCTGATGAAGACATGCCAGTCCTGGAAGGTGATGATGACACATCAAGAATGGAGGAAGTTGACTAAAAAGACCCAGTGTACTTCTTAATTTTTTTTTATTGTTGTAATATATATTGCCTTTTCAAACAGCCATTTCATTTTCACAAAACTCAATTTCTTAAACTGTAATAACAGGACAATACAGGTTAACTTAATTCAGACCACAGTGTAGATTAATCTACATTATTTCAACTTCACATATGATACTACTGACAACAATTAAGAGTAATACAAAGTCATTGGGAATTTGACTTATGCCTCTTTTTGTAACTGTTACATTTTATATGAAATAGATTCTGATTTGTAATAAAATTCATTCAGAAATAGATTTGTAGTCTGACTGAGTCTATTGCATGCTGTAATTCATGGCTTTGTTTGTTCCTATTCTCACCTTTTTTTACAAAGGAGTAAAAGGAAGAGATACGTACATTTCTAATTGTTGAATTAACTTGTCCCCCTCCAAATGCATATTTCCAAGCCTGGTTCTACAACAAGTGGACTGAGGGTTCGTCTGAGAATAAAGGCATATTCTTACAATAAACTAATGTAATGTAATGTTCTATAAGTTAAGGTTTAACAGATAATTAATAATAGATAGTGCAGATATTTGTAATGCACTCTCATAAAACCTGTCCGTCATGGTTATTATGTTCAGTTCTGGAATTTTCGGGACACACACCTCATTCTAGTTTGCATACAACCGGCTCCACAGTGCAGGGTTAGTTCCCTCCTCTAATCCGACGTCCTCAGCCAATAAGAAGCAAAGGAGGCGTGCACACGTCGTGATTGACAGCACTGTGGGCCAATCGGAAGCCACCGCCGAGTTTTAGCGAGGAAGATTCCAGATGGTTCTGGAAGCTCAAGTTAGTAATTCTCTATTGCTCAGGGGGAGACTTCATATAAAAGCAGCGCTTCTTCCACTTTGACAACTGATTTTCCTCCGACTCAGAGACGAACCCCACGCGTTTGTTGCCGAAGTTTTCGCTGCAACACCGAAGGACCACGGTAAGTAAATCAAATATATACGTTTATAATTTACAGTGGAAATGCCAAATGATAATAACATCACTTCACTTTAACATTTCTGTTAGCTTAATTGTTATATATATGTCATTTAGCCGGAAAGCCTTGATGTTTTATAACATAATAACATAAGGAATGTGCACGATTTAATATTGAAATTAAGATGACAACAATAACCACAGGCCTATCATTTCACATCATGTCACAGGTTCACATCATGTTTAATGGCAGAATCAAGAGACGTTTCCAAGGAAAATCGATGTCACTCAAATTAAACTAATAGTTTCCCAGCATTATCTTCGTAACTGTACTGTCCTTGCTACATGGACCACATCGTGCATTCGTGATGCACTTGACAGACAGGAGTTATTGTAAGTAGGCGCTCAACTAAGTGAAGCCTAATCAGATTTCCTGATGTAATTAATCTGTAATATAGAAAAGGTCCATGCCCCCCATGCCATTGTGAGTCTCCACAGTGATTCAGTCTAAGATAATTTAAGAAACCATTTCACAGTTCCTTCTTAGATGTTTAAGAGGAGGAGGTTTTTTTTAAGATTTCTCGTGGACATTGCTGGAGTTCCTGCTTGGTACTTTCTAGAAACTTGCACTTCGCTCAGGAAACCGACAGGTGGCGTGTTTTCAACTGATGATAATATGTCATTCTAGCCACGTGCAACGCTTTCATTAACAGCCATACCAAAAACAGGAGGATTGCTGTTCTTATTAATACAGATGTTTGAACATATATCCATTAATTTACCACTAAGGTCTCAGTTGTACAATTTTAATATAAACCAATCAAAATCTTGAAATTGTGTCAATACAACATACTCATTACCATCCTCATGTGTGGGTGTGTGTGTGTATATATACACATATATTTAATGCTTTTGCAATTGTTCAAATAATAAATGACTTGGATAAAGACTGAAGTAGGTGGCTCAAGTCCATTTTCCTAGAGATGGATTATAGTGAGATGGAACAGTGAGCAGACATGAGCAGTCTGTCACACCATCTGTCTATGTGTGAGCTAAACATGCTTACATCTAATAACCTAGTAGTGTCAACTAGTTAGTCAACAGTATGAACAGATCTACATTGTGTAACCTCAGGGCCGTGTAAGAAATACTTGTACTCTAACAGAGGCGCTGATTTAGCACTGAGGCAGTTATTGGGATTGTTGTTTTTTTTTTTTTTTTTTTTTTAATAAAATATTGTAAGGTGTACTTGATGATATGACAGTACCTTATGGTTCTGACTGTGTAGTGACCCACTGTGGTGCAGCTGCAATGATTCATTGAATATTAAATGAATCACCAACCAATTTGATAATTGGTTTGTGGTGTCTTGTCTGCCTATACTAACTAATCCAATCCACTTTATTTATAGAGCACATTTAGAAAATCCACACAGTAACTAGGGAAATACAAAACATTTCAATATGTTGTCATTTTCAAGTTCTGGAATTCATGTTCTGTCATTGTATGGACCAAAAAATACAATAGAAAATATAATAAAATGATTATTTGATTATGAAAATAATCTGTAGTTTCAGCCCTAACACAGACTACCTATCACAAAAAAGGCCTGTTAAATTTATTTTTTTGTATGTATAAATAAATATATAATCTATGCATATTATAAAATAAATATAAATATATAATCTATGCATATTATAAAATGCATATTTGTCTCCTCTTTAGATGCCTGAGGCACATGACCAACCGATGGAGGAGGAGCCAGAGACCTTTGCATTCCAGGCTGAGATTGCTCAGCTGATGTCCCTGATCATCAACACCTTTTATTCAAATAAAGAGATCTTCCTCAGGGAGCTTATCTCCAACTCCTCAGATGTAAGTTAGTAAAAAAAACAAGTCTAAAGATGATGATTCCTTGAAGGTTGTGCAAAACATGTAAATGGGGCTTGTTTTATGGGAAGTAATATTATATTATGTGACCATATAAGATAATGCTGATAAATACCAAGTACTAAACAATTGAAAAGGTGTAGAATTTCTGTCTAATATGTTGACATTTTTTCCCTCTAGGCCCTGGACAAAATCCGCTATGAGAGTCTCACTGACCCCTCGAAACTGGACTCTGGCAAAGACCTCAAAATTGAAGTGATTCCCAACAAGGCAGAACGCACCCTGACCCTGATTGATACAGGTATCGGCATGACCAAGGCTGACCTGATTAATAATCTGGGCACAATTGCAAAATCCGGCACCAAGGCTTTCATGGAGGCTCTGCAGGCTGGAGCTGACATCTCCATGATCGGTCAGTTTGGTGTTGGTTTTTACTCTGCCTACCTGGTGGCTGATAAGGTGACAGTCATCACCAAGCACAATGATGACGAGCAGTACGCATGGGAATCCTCTGCTGGTGGCTCATTCACAGTCAAAGTAGACAACGGTAAGTAATTCACCGGAACTGTCCTGGTTTTGGAAGTTATTGAACCTTTAATTCATATACAGTAGCAAAAGGATAAAAACGTCTCTTATCCCCATGCAGCTGAGCCATTGGGTCGTGGCACCATGGTGATCCTGCACCTGAAGGAAGACCAGACAGAATACCTGGAGGAGCGAAGAATCAAAGAGATAGTGAAGAAGCACTCACAGTTCATTGGCTACCCCATCACACTCTTTGTATGTACTCCTTTTAATTGACTAATAAATTGCTATCGTATTCACACATTTTCCAAAAGTGTAAATCTGCTTTCAGATGTACATCCAATAGAAGTCTAAATTATATCACAGTGATGATTATTTTAAAAGGTTGCAAATGGTCAGTTGTCAACCTTTGGCTAATGAGTGTATGTTCATCAGGTGGAGAAGGAGCGTGACAAGGAGGTGAGTGACGATGAGGCAGAGGAGGAAGAGAAAGAGAAAGAGAAAGACAAGGATGAAGAAGAGAAGGACGAGGACAAGCCCGAGATTGAGGATGTTGGGTCAGATGATGAGCATGACCACGACAAATGTTCTGACAAAAAGAGGAAGAAAAAGAAGATCAAGGAGAAGTACATTGACCAGGAGGAGCTGAATAAAACCAAGCCTCTGTGGACCCGTAACCCAGATGACATCACTAATGAGGAGTATGGAGAATTCTACAAGAGTCTGACCAATGACTGGGAGGACCATTTGGCTGTCAAGGTAGCCGTCACTGATGATTTTTCTTTTAAATGTTTGAGTTGTGTTGTCATAGTAATATAACCAAATTTAGAAAAATGACCAGAATTACATTTTTTTTTTCTCCATAGCACTTTTCAGTCGAGGGTCAGCTGGAATTCCGTGCCTTGCTCTTTGTGCCTCGGCGTGCTCCCTTTGACCTCTTTGAGAACAAGAAGAAAAAGAACAACATTAAGCTTTACGTGCGCAGGGTCTTCATCATGGACAACTGTGATGAGCTCATCCCTGAGTACCTCAGTGAGTATCAGCCCACACGTGGAATTTAATAGCTTCCCCATTTGTTTATATATCAATAATTATATTGTAATATAAAAGAAAAGTCATTTGTTATGTGAATTTATTGACCAGGTTGTTTTATACATCCCATTAGATTTCATCAAGGGTGTGGTAGACTCAGAAGATCTGCCCCTGAACATCTCCAGAGAGATGCTGCAGCAGAGCAAGATCTTGAAGGTCATCCGCAAGAACCTGGTCAAGAAGTGTCTGGAACTTTTCACGGAGCTTGCTGAGGACAAGGACAACTACAAAAAATACTATGAGCAGTTCTCCAAGAACATCAAGGTCAGTGTCCTCTGCACGTTGTTATCTTGTTCCTTAAAAACTATTGGCAGCCACCTTGAGTTAAACCCTGGTGGTTTGGATTGGTTTGGTACTGTGTTAATGTGATCACTCTGGCCATATTGGTCCCCTTTATACCTTATCAGATAGCGATTGGATAGCACTTCACCACATGTTCGTCCTCAGGTGTATTCACACCTGTACTTGCAAGTAGTCAGGCACTATCCAATTGCAATCCAATCACAAAAAACACATTTTTATGCCAGGTGTGAAAGGTGGCCATTGTCCCTTTGAAAAGCCTTATGTAGAGCTGCTTACAGCCATCTTCTGTTTAAATGCAGACATTCTAGTTGTCCATAGTCAAGCCTCATGGGCCTAGTTTTTACATATTTGAACTCATCAAACACACTTATATTTAAGAGTTGATGTAATTGTTATCAAAATTAAGTAATACCACCAGATAATGTTGCTGACAGTTGAATGTTTTCTCCCTTTTCTTAGCTTGGTATCCATGAGGACTCGCAGAACAGGAAAAAACTGTCTGAACTGCTGTGCTACTACACCTCATCCTCTGGAGATGAGATGGTTTCTCTGAAGGACTATGTCACACGTATGAAAGATAACCAAAAACACATCTATTATATCACAGGTGAGGATGCATTTCATCTATATAAACAGTATAAATGTAAAGAAGCATTTTAAAATCAAGTGAAGAGAGTTACTGTGATATTACATGAATTATAAAATGTCAATGTTTTGTATCGCAGGTGAAACCAAAGACCAAGTGGCCAACTCTGCCTTTGTGGAGCGTTTGCGCAAAGCCGGCCTGGAGGTCATTTACATGATCGAGCCAATTGATGAGTACTGTGTTCAGCAGCTGAAGGAATTTGAGGGCAAAAACCTGGTTTCAGTGACCAAAGAAGGTCTGGAGCTGCCAGAGGATGAGGACGAGAAGAAGAAACAGGAGGAGAAAAAGTCTCAGTTTGAGAACCTGTGCAAGATCATGAAAGACATCTTGGAGAAGAAGGTTGAGAAGGTGAGCAGATGCATAAAGGAGTTTAAGCAGGTATAACCGTAATTGTGCATTTGAGATATTAATTCTCTACTTCCACACAGGTCACTGTCTCCAACCGCCTGGTCTCTTCCCCATGCTGCATCGTAACCAGCACCTACGGTTGGACGGCCAACATGGAGAGAATCATGAAGGCCCAGGCCCTGAGAGATAACTCCACCATGGGCTACATGGCAGCTAAAAAGCACCTTGAGATCAACCCTGACCACCCCATTGTGGAGACCCTAAGGCAGAAGGCAGAGGCTGATAAGAATGACAAGTCTGTAAAGGATCTGGTCATCCTGCTCTTCGAGACCGCCCTGCTCTCCTCAGGATTCAGTCTGGATGACCCTCAGACCCACTCAAATCGCATCTACAGAATGATCAAGCTGGGTCTTGGTTAGTGTCTGTTGCATAGTTTTAAATGTTTTGCAATTGGCTTACGGTTGTTAACAAATCATACACTGCATGTCTCCTAATCCTTACTCGTTACCTCTTCTCCAGGTATTGATGAAGATGATATGACGCCGGATGAAGCCACACCTGCTCCCAGTGAAGACATGCCCCCTCTTGAAGGTGATGATGATGACACCTCTAGGATGGAGGAGGTGGATTAGGCCTCTTTCTATTGCCTGCTGGCATGCAGTAGTAGTGTACATTTAAATGAAGTTAAACTTAACCCCCCCACTCAACCTCTTTTTGCCCAACTTCACTGTATCTAGCTGTGTATTATGCATTTCAGATTCATTCCATTCAGATCTATTTTTTAAGTTGTCAGGTTTTTTATCATAAGTTTAAAGTTAAGTCATAGGTTTTTTTTGTATTTATTGGCTTTCCAATGTTTTTGTGTGTTCTCACATTAATTGTAAATATCTGAAAATTGATACTGTTCTTAAAAATGGTGGGATAAATAAAGGTTCATGTTAACAAGCTTCATTCTGTCGTCCTTTAATAATTTATAACAAATGTGACAAAATATACACTGAGAAATGGGAAGTACAACACAAATACTTGTACACAATAAATAACCCTGCTTTTTCAGTAGGACATACTTGTGTAAAGACCTGACATCTTACAGATATTATCTGTAAGAATAAACAGGGCTCAATGGGCTCTTTATTACTGAGCAGTATTTGTACAGTATGGTACAGTGATCATACACTTTGACTGAATTGGGTTATGTTGATGGGTGGTACCATCCATTTTATAGTGTAAAACTGTTGTGTTATGTGGGTTTAGAAAGTGGTCAATGTATAATAATAACAACAACAGCAATACATACTGTTGTTGTCACAGTGTTGTAGAATTTGAGTGTGTTACTACAGCCAGTCTTACAGTGTGTGTGGCTCATCAAGAGCCATCTAACACCCTGGATGGGTGGGAGGTGTTGCTAGTCCAACACAGAAGCATGTTCAGTGATAGACTCATCCCACACATCTCCATAGTGCACAGACAATTGTAGGTCTCTGTTTTGACAGGTTGTAGTTTTTATATTGCACTTTTGTTATCTGCTTTCTGACAGTTTGCACTGGGTCTCATGTTGCACTGATGTTTGTTTTAAATTATATTCACTCTGTTGTGAATCATTATTTTCTATTTTATTTCCCTTATATTATTTATCTCTCTCTCTCTCTCTCTCTCTCTATATATATATATATATATGTGCACCATATTATATTGCTTCAGATAATTCATACCAAGCACATTTCTTTTCTATATATTTAATGATAAATGTTTTTTATTTGACCTGTTGCTAATATTGTGTTTTGATAAAAGTATTTTTGGTTTTCTACTCCTGAGTGTTCCTGGGTGTAGTTCTGAAGGAGCAAATACAACTGAATTTTCCATGTCTTTTAATATTACATTACATGTCATTTAGCAGACGCTTTTATCCAAAGCGATTTACAATAGAATTGAGTACAATCGGCCAGGGCTGGAGTCGAACTTGCGACCATTGCGACCATGATGTCGCACACAGGGTTACCGGTCTTAACCACTGAACCACTCCATCTAATATTGTAGTAATGCCTTCCGCCAGCAGGGGGCTCCCACTCTCCTTTACACTACACAACCTGTCACTGCTATGGATGGTCAGTGTGAGGCGCTGCAGTCAGCTGACCTACAGCCAGCAAATCACAGCGCGAGGACAGACTGAACCGCCTTGCAGTGTGAGTGTGGTACCCGAGAGTTGTCAAGGTTTTGGTTGTGGAGTATTCGGGAGGGGAGCAAGGGCGGCTACGGTTGTACAATGCCTAATAAAACGAAAAAGGAAAAGGTGAGTTTGAATTTTGTTCCGAGTTTTTGAGTGTATTAATATGTAAGCCGGCCTCGCGAGGGAACATTTAGCTCATAGTAGCGATGTGTGTCCCATCATATTTACGCTAGCCGACCAGCAAGCATCAGCTAGCCGCAACCCTCTGTCAGCATGTTAGTACTTTGTACATTCCGTCCGCTTATGTTGATAATGCATAGTTATTCAGATTATTTCCCACACAGCGTATGTGTATTGAGGTGTAAATGTAAGCACTTTTGTATCTTTTTATAGCAGAAATCCGTTGTCGCGTAAATGGTATTGGCAGGGAAGAAACGTCATCGAGCGAGCAGATTTATCAGGGAGAGGTGTGAGAGACTGGGTGGGCAGGCATGCTATATTTAGCCAGGACTTTGCACAGCGGTGTATACTTATAGACTCCCTGTTGATGTTGTCAACCTTCTTATGTGTATGACACTTAAGTACTGAAACTTTTAATTTCAGGACTCTTCTAAGTCTGCCAAAGTGGGCAAGAGTGGAGGACAGGAGAATGCAGAACATGAGGTGAGACTCTTCCCGCGTCACACTGGGCCAATCCTTTAATGCCACTGATATTGCATTGTCACTGGTTGACAGTGGAGTGTATTATCAGTGAGACAATTAATCCACACGGCCAGTCCTTGCATTATCAGCATGTGTTGCAGTCTTGGGATGTGAATTAAGAGACCCTTATTAACCCCCATTAATTAATTATGAAAACATTTGCCACACAATGTGTTCCTCCCCGGTTGTCCATGTGAATATATTATTTGGGAAGCTTTGGATGTGAATTCCTGTCCACCTCTTGCTTGGTAATAATCATGCATGGTGTGTGTCCGCAGCCATGTAGCAGATCTACTAATACAAAAGCTTTGTGTCAAAATTTAAATTGTTGGCCTCAGAGCTGCTGTCATTCCTCACATGCACATCTGTTGCATGTAAGTGAAGTGAGATTGAAGGCTTATTTGTCTTGTCTCAGTGAGAAGCATCTGTGAGGAATTGCACTCAGAGTTAAGCCCTATCTTTTATTACATTAGAATGTAATCTAGATCATAACTGAGGCCAGCTCAGTCTTGTTTCCCATTGTTCACGACAGCTTGCTAGTGGCCCAGCCTCTAACCTCCTGTCCTGCATTGAACACTGTGTCCAGCTTTAGCTGAGGCTTTCATGAATTTGATGAAGCTGCTGTGAATTTGGTAAGAAAAGCTTTCTGCCTTCAGGTGTGTGCTGGTGAATGGGCACCAACAGGCAGGTGGGACCAGCTCACTTTTAAATTATATCCAGCCTTACAAACCTGTTTTCTTTAACAGGTGCGTGGCTTGATCTGTACAGCCATATTCATTTTTTAATCTTATAGTTAAATATAGTATCTGTACATTGGGTGACAGAAGATGGAGAATAAAGAACTGTCTCATAGAGGACTGTGACAATCAGTCACTCATTTTCTACCTCTTTATCCTCCACATGAGGGTTGTGAGGGGCACTAGTGCCAATCCCACACTGGAAAGGGTCACCAGTTCATCACAGGGCCACATATAGAGATAACCATCCATCCACTCTCACACTCTTGGTCAATTTAGAGTGTGAGAACATGCAAACTCCATATGCAGAAAGACCCTTGTTTTTCCGACCGGGTCGCAGACCTGGGTCTTCTTTCTGCAAAGGCAAGAGTGCTAACCACTACACCAACTGTGTGGCCTGAAATGGTGACACACTGTATGTAATTGAAAATATCTGTCAAGCATTTGGCAGCCAAACTGCTTGGCTGGTGGCTACATGCAGACAGTTGCATTAGATTCCTGCAGAGGCAGTCTTTCACACTGTGTGCACATTTGACTGGCATGCGCTTGCTCTTACCTCACTGTCATTAATGTGCATTTCTCCTGTTACAGCAGAGCTCAAACAGGAAGACCAGTAACAGTGTTCCTCCCACCACTCAGCTGCTAAAGGGGAAACAGCCTGGTTCCCAGACGCCTGTCAAAAAGGACAAGAGGCAGAGCTCCTCTCGCTTCAGCTTGAGCAACAACAGAGAGCTGCAGAAATTGCCTGCTTTTAAAGGTATTTACCTGCACAGCTACCTGATCATATGATGAACTAAATACCCAGCCACTGTAAAACTATGCCCAACTGTTTTGCATAAGCATCAGAAGTTGTTACCAATTTTAGATAAGTCAGTAAAACTCAAAGTTTCTTCTTGAGTGTAATATGTACACAATCTCGACTAACACAGTTACATTTAGTGCAAGCTTCACAGACTACCAGACACTCTGATTCTGACAGTATGATTTTGTGCAAAGTCGAGCTACAGTTGTAGGCCGACTGCCTTTCAGCTTGTTAGTATGAGGTGGTTTCCAGTTTAGCTGGTGCCTAATTGCTTGTATGTCGAGTGCCATTCAGAGTCCTCCTACCATCCATTAAGTTTAACATAGTCAGTTCTTTAAGCTGACCGAGCATACAGTCGGTCTCCTCATTAGTCAAGCAAATGTACCGGCCTGGATTCTCAATTTTTGCCACTGTTTCTTTAGTGCACCAGCTTCATCTACTGTTTCTTCTTATTATTCTGTTATGTAGGGGTGTAAGCAAGGGTGTGGGAACTGTGACGCATGCACAGAGACCCCAGGCCATCTTAAGTCCGATTGGTTCGACTAATTGTATACATGCACTAGTAATTAGACTTCCAGCCACAGTATCTGGGTGTGTTCGTCCGACTTTGAGAAATTCAATTCAGTACTATTTCATCTGGACTAACATGTTAACATGTATTGTATATGGTGTTCATTGGATTATCCAGAATTTTTTCTAATGTCTTGGAAAAAAAACTATTGAATAATTAACTCTGTGAACATCCCTGACTGCACCGCCCTTTTAATACTAAGCCTAGCATGACATTATGCAATACACGGAAACAAATAGAGGATGTACATGGCATGGACTTTGTGCTGGATTTAACCCAAGTGTCTATATTTAGTGGTAATCCAGAGATAAAGCTTTAATTCCTTGGTCCCTGTGTTTCAGGCTGCTGTTAGTGACCAGACAAGCTGTGTCTCTTCCTCTTTCTTGTCTTTCTCTTGGTGAGGAAAAATGAATGGATCTTTGCAAATGAATATTGATATTTACTTTGATGTCTAAGCTCTGTGTCAGCAAAGCACCAGATGGAAAAGCAAGGACTGGACACTGACACTAGCCCTCTGGGCATATTGTCTATGCATGATTGTGGGCGTGCATGCACGAGTACACACAGCAATGCTGTCCATTGCTTTGTCCCAGCTAGTTGTCTAACCTTAGTGGTGGACTGAAAACACACTGCTATGACTACATTATGGGGATAAGTACATTAAAAAATAAGGGCATTAAGGGACCGTGCACATGAAAACAACTTCAGGAGAATCCGCTTATTTGTCTAGAGTGTGAAAATGATGTCCTTTTGCGTTGCGGTTCACTTTTGTGTTCTTTGTCGTTGTCTTCCTATTCTTGTGTTTAGAGTTTGTGTTTATTTATTACATTTTTCACTATTTTCATCCCTTGGTCCGGCTTGGATCATGTATTTTGTATACTAACTTTATTTGAAAAACGGTTTGTACAAAGCACACACTGCCGTATGTGCACTTCGGCTTCTCTGCTTTGTGGATAAAGACGTCTCTTGAAACAACGCCTTGTTTATGGCAAACTTTGTAAGAACGACAAAGAAAAAGATTGTATAGATCAAGTTCTGTTTCTGTGGGCATAATATCTAAGATTGAAAGGAGTCAGCTGTTGCAAAAAAGTTGTTCATTGATGCTAAATACATAACTATAAAAATGAGCAACAGTCAGAGGATATGAAGAAAAAAACAACCTGAGGCAATTTTCACATTGATCATAAGTTAAAAATGCCTAATGACTTTACATTTTAACACATGAGGTGTTGTTTGATATCTACAGAGAATACACATATACATTTGTGAGATACAAACTCATGATACCACCTGGATTAAGTTACCCTTTTTCAAGACAGCCTATGTCATAGTGTTTCTCAGTAATTCACTTGTTATACTTGCCACTCCTTGACCCCCCTCTTCCTGCTCTCTCTCTCTCTCTCTCTCTCTCTCTCTCTCTCTCTCTCTCTCTCTCTCTTAATTAAAATAAAACAATAATGTTTATTCATTTGAAAGTTGGGTAGATAATATCATCCTGTGACAGCCAATCTCCATTGCCACTGTGTCTGTTCATGGTCACTGTCTTTCTCAGTGACAGAGGTCATATAATCACTGTATGTGTATTTAGAGCTGAATGTCATTTGTGTATGGCTGTGGTTCCTGAGTTGGTAGTTTTTCTATCAGAGGACCAGTGGTTGAAAGTGAGCTTCTTCAGTCTGCAGGATGAACAGCATGTAGAACTCCAAATTGCCCTAGAAGTGGACAAGTGATAGAGAGGCGCTATATATGGAACTGCTCACTAGCAAAGGGTGCGTGCTAAAATTACATTTCTCTTGTCGTCATACCAGTCCGACACAGTGTAACTTGTCAATAAATTCCACAAAAAGAAGAATGTGTTGCACTCAACTCAATGGAGGACGTTCAGCATTCCATGTTGTTTCTTTTTGGCATGTGGCTATGATAACGCAGCAGTTTTCCCTACTGTTGCACACAAGTCACGGTTCTGTGTTGATAATTCAACAGATTGCAGTGTTCCAAGCTCCACCCTGTAGAACCCTTACCACTGTGTTTGGTGCATGAATGAAGGGTGCCAAAACTGGGATGTTACAAATTGGATATTGGATATCAGTGTTTTTTAGTGGCAATGCAAATAATTACAGTATGTAACGTACCGAACTGAAATGAACTGTACAGCTGTACTGGAAATGGGGCTTTAGTGTCATATGGTAAAATAGAGTCACAAATAGAGTCTCAAGGCAACAGCTGTTGTTGTGCACCATTTGTTTACCGGTCGTTTCTACGATTATAATTAAAGGAAACGAAAAGTTGTTCACTCAACCATAAACTATACCCGCTTCCTCATTGTGGTTAGCTATTACACTATGGCGTAACTTTATTTCTGATAAGGGCTGCTCACCTCACACACCCCAATGAGGACTTTGATAACATTCTGCAAAACATTATCCCACAGTGGCTCAGTAGATGTTACCATCACTCAGCCCTGTCCAAACAGGCTCCTTGCTTGGGCTGTTTTCATTCCAGGCATGTTCACCACCTCGCGATGGAAACACATGTCCATGAGCATGTCCTGCAGAGCCACAAAAATCTGACCAGAAACAGGCCTTTCCATCAATTCACTCCTAAAACCCTGCTCTTTGTATGGCATTCCAACTTTTCAGTATCTTAGCAGTAACTGTTTTGTTACTTTCTGTTATAGGCTGTTTGCTGAAGATATAAGGCCTGAATAAGTAAAGAAGATAATGATGAAGAGTTATTTGTTTTTTTATTTTACAAAAGTTGTTACCTCTGGATGGTTTCTCTTTTTAATTTCGAGCTGTCCTGCATGAAGTATCTGACACACTGGGTTTGTCGACATCTGCTGGTTTGTCGACATTGTCCCTCAACAAAGCCAATATCTTCAAATTCAAAATCTACTGTATTATTAACTGTGCTTCATATTGTAACTGTGACTCCCTCCATTTATAGCAGGTAAAATGCTTTTAAAAACATGAAACTCGAGGGGATGCGTCATAATATTGCAGGGTAATCGATGTAGTGTTTTTTTGTCATGGAGTTGTTTGGTATGCATGAGGATGAGACTTTGGCTTCAAGAAGTTGTTATCTAACGGAAGAGAATCTGCATGTACCATATCTGTGGATGTCATTTGGAGTATTACTAAAGCTTTCACGAAACAATCTCAGTTACCTCACCCAATGCATAAACAGTACACACAATATTGAGAGCTTGTTTGTTGAGGACGCATGTGGACACAGTCTTGAGCATGCAAGAATCTGTCCTCACCATGGATCTGGGCAGTGTTTTTTTTTTTTTACACCAATCATAGCTGGTACATTAATTTATTTGCAGCCACCGTCGCAATATTAACTTTGTTTGCAAAACAGTTTTTCTAATGGTTAAAATCTTTATTCATGTTATAGCATCATGTGTAGAGCTTTGATTCATTCAGCTTTCTTTGCTTTTTTTTTTGGACTCTCTCTGTCACTTGCACACACACACACACACACACACACACATACGATCACGTTGACATCAGACACATCTGAACAGGCAGACTCATTAAAGACATTATTTATTTTTGTGAACAGACATGGCGTCAGTGTGAATTAGAATATTTGAATAGAGGGTGTGGAAAGCCAGATCTCATCTCGAGACATGTGCAGGACACCCTTTGATGCCAGGTGTGAACACTCACACTTGGTGCTGTATACATGCAATCGGATCACTGGGGACGGATGTTAATACCAGGTCTGAACGGGAAGGATTTCCTTTGCCACTCCTGCAGGTGGTAGAGGAAAAGACTCCCACATCTTGAGAGAGGGAATGACTTCCCTGAGCGACTGTCTCACATGAAAACACACAAAGAAATCCCACTCCCTGACTGTAATCAGGACCTTGAGTGCCTAGCGCAGATGTTTGACTTGATTGTGATCTCACACAAGATACAAGAGAAAAAGATGTACGGCAAATGCTACTGAGTGCCTGTGCAAAAACAACATTCAAATGGATAAAAAAAAGATATCTGTCCTCTGACTTTGGGGCATTAAAAATGCATTGTTGATGAATGTTTTATTGGTGAGCTTAAATGCACAAGACCATTTTTATGTAGCAATAATACATTTTCTCAGGCACAGAAAACAGAACCGATGTCGGAGCAATAATTTAGCCTCGCGCCTGTTTTAATACTGGATGTCGTTTACCACCACTGTTGCAGAGGAATATAACATGATTTTTGTCTGTCATCATTATAGATGATGACAGACAGGTTACATATCTCATATGTATTTTTGAGTTAAATTCTGAATCTGCTGCCAAGAACCTGTTTACCTTTCATATTTTCAAATCTGGTGTGAAAGTAATAGACACCGTAATACTCAGCTTGACATTTCCATTAGATTTGATCATTTTCTATATCAAGTGTCAGACTAAGCACATAATTGAGCATTAATGCAAGACACAGATAGAGCTTTTTCTGTCATTGAAAGCTCCTTAAGGGTAATGGTAGTTTTCAGCTTGTATCCTCAGCTATGCTGATTGATCCGTTTCCCCAAATAGATTCAAGCCTTAAGCGTGTGTTACACAGAGGGCCATGACACTGAAAATCAGCAGACTTTGAAATGGAACCACACCACTTTGAATTTTAGGCTGGCCTGCTCCCACAATGAGGAATATAGTGAAAGCCCAGCCATAGTCAAGCACACTGTCCCCATCCAGTGCAGACTCATGATGCCTCACAGGTTCATTCTCTTTCTCCTGCCAGAAATAGCACAGACACAACGAAAAGCACAAGCCTGATGAATGCATGTGCCAGAGGAGCATTTGGAGACTTGTTTGTAACAAGCGGTCGTATTTAGCGTTATCTTGTCTTCGTCTGAACAACAGATCTTTAGATTGCAGTTTGCCTCATGATGAGTCAACAGAACAGCAAGAAAGAGGCTTTTATATTCTCCGATTCGGCCCTGCTGTTGAAACACACCATTACTGTATATAGTATGCAGTATAAAGAGCAGCCAGACTTAATGTTAAGAGTTCTTTTGCTCTGCTCAATTGTCTTTTGGGTACAAGAAGAGCATTAAATTGGGGATAGACTATTGATAGGTTAGAAAATCAAACATCTTGCTGACAGGTAGTGGAAATGGCTTTTTCCAATTCAGCAAAAGTATGTAAGAGTTAGGTGTAAAACTGACAGAAGTGGATATGCTTATTAAAATGTACCAAAACAAAACATCGCCACATTTAAAAATAGAGAATTATGAATTGGACTTTTTATATGGAACACACTATACCTTAATGTCTTTTTTTAAACTGTATGAGACATAATAAATCAAGACATGTACATGTCACTGTTGTCTAATTAAAATGAATGCTCATTCTAATTTTGAAAGTATACACCTCTTTAGACATGTCACCTTTGTGGGGTTTTGTTTGATACCAGTTGGAGAAACAAAAATCAAAAGTTGAATCATTGCACCAACACACTAACTGGGCATTACACATGCACACAGTGTGATGACACGTACACATAGGGATTGGGGTTGATATATTGTACACCGTATGTTACACTGTATATTATACTGTATGTTACAGTGCAAATGCTCACACTGTGACTCAACCTTACTACTGAGGATGCACAGATTTGTTTTAGAGTGTAATGTCTGACTGGTTCAAGAATTAACTTGTTTCTGCACATGTCATGTCATATCTGTATTTGAAGGGCTCAGGGTAATTGCAAATAGTTTGATATTATTATTGTCTGTTTCTTGCACAGCTTCATAGTGCAGTGATATGTCCCCACTGCTGTTGAGACGGAGAGTGTGCTGCTCACTACATGTCCACATCCTGTGCTGCTCACATTAAGACTTCCTGCCTTCCTGTTTCTCTGTCACATACACCTGGGCTCGGGCTGGGCTCCTCAAGAGCCATCTGTCACGCAAAAACAGACACACACTGTCACCACACATACAGGCAGATGCACAAGTGCCAAGGGCTTTTATCTGACTAGCGGCGTTAACGCTGCCACTCGTCTTTTCTCATAAGACATAGCATTTGGCTGTTCTTAGAAGTGTTTTATATTCAACAAGAATCATGTTTGAACTTGCCTTGCCTTTGCCTTGAATATTAATACTTTTGGTTACATGTGTAATCTTTAGTGGATTCAGTCTATTTGCTGTTGCTTAATAAGTGCTGACAATTTTAATTTTACTTGTGGTTTTGGGGGTTGATTTTGTGTCTGTAGCCTGTAAATGAGAAGTGTCACTGTACTTGTGATGTGATTCTTGCAAGCACCCGGCATATTGGATAGGACTGTGTGTTTCCTGGTTTTATTCTTGTTTTCATATACATTTCTAAGCAGGCTGAAGTGAAATCAGACCTGTGGTTTGTTGTAAAACTCATGGCAGATGTAGCTTCTGATGCTCCAATCACAGTCAGAGTCCCACCCCTTTTCCCTTCAGCCCGCCAGCCGATTGCTTCCCTCATGTTTATTTATTTTGACCGACGGCTCATGTGACTGCAGCCAGCCAACCGGGCTGCTGCAGTGGGGGATGACATCACTAACTAGCTGGTTCCCTCCAGCAGCAGGGGAGATTCATTTTCTGCTCTGAGTGTTCGTGCTAAAATGGAGGCTGGCTCCTCGTCTTAGCCTAGGCTGGCTTCTTCCCCCATATCTCCTGCCTCTGCTCACTGATGTTGGCATGTTCTAGAACTGCCACTGGGATGGTTCTGGATGTATCCAGCACCAATGGACCTTTCCAGCCTGTGGATCTCATGCATTTTAGAGGTGAGAATAGTCAGTGTACCTCCTCCTCTGCTCTGTTTTCTTGGGTTTCAGGGGGCAATAAGCAAGAATGTTGTTTTCATTCAGCTAACTGCAGCTGCTAGTTTGGACTTTATCGGCGGAAATGTCTTTTCTAAAAGTTACTGTAAGAGATTGACGACATTATTTTTGGAGGAGGAAGCAATGGATTGTGTTTGTGTGTCAACAAGGAAGGGTGATGAAGGTTTCTGTCAAGACATTGCATCTTAAGCTTCAGTGTGGGAGGGAGGCTGAGAGTGTACTACTTTACAGTCCCCCATCCCCCATCATGACTGCTTATGTCATGGTCTGTATCTGTAAGTTGAACTGTGCTGCATGCTGTTGCTGCATCTCCAGCAGACTTTAATCCAACACCTACACTGAGTTGACTCTAAATGAAATGCCGGTGCCTTTGAATGTGTCACAGTGTAACACATTCAAGGCTAATGTGTGCAGAGAGACTAGTATATGAAGTCTGCAGTAGCACAGCACGTCTCTTAATATTTTAGGCCTCTTCAGAAACTCTAGTGCTGTTGTGTAACATGAGCCACTAACTGGACCTCTCAGCTCTCAGGGAATGATGAGATGAGAGATGCTCTCTGTTGGGCTGGACCCATATTCCAGATTGTGAGAAACTGGTGCATATCTTCCAAATACACGTGCACATTGATGAGTTTTCCTGATCCTGTGTGCCAAATACTTTTGCAGATACTTTTTGTACCTTTTTGAGTTGCCTGAGCCCTGAAAACTTGACTCACTTAAAAACTGCTTCATGGTTTTACAGATAGCTGGAGAGGACGACATGATACATAAGTTAATGCTCTAATGTGCATGAGTGCGGAGCTCAGAAACATAAATCAAAGTCCAGAAGGAGGTGTTTTAAAAGAAGAAGTTTAAAATAAGAGTTTCAGGGGAATTGTAAAGTAGTACAAGTGTTATTAGGAAGAAAAATAAGGGTATGACATGAACAGGTCACACAGAGAGAGCAGAATTTTGTGCTGTGTGTTAAATACCTGCAGTGCTACTGTGACTCACTGCTGTGGAGGTGTAGGGAAAGTCTGTCTGATGATGATGATGATAATAGCCCAGAGTCAGATTCTAGTCTGTGTGGGAGTTTGCACTACCTACAGTTTGTTCTGGATGTCTAGCTATCAACCAACTTCCCCCAGTGCCAATTCATTACCTTCACCAGCAAGGTTATGTTTTCATTTCAGTTTGTTTGTTTGTCTGTCTCAGATAGGGTGGTTTAAGTGTTTGCAGAGGTCTATGCTCTTGGAGCACTGTGGTTATAATTTTGACGGATGCAAAAGACGTCCATTCAAAAGATTTCTTCACAGAAAAAACAAAAAAAGGAGTCATAAGTACAGATTTGTTGTTTCTGTGTTCACTGTTTCTTACCCTGATGGTTTTGAATACATCTTCAGGCTTAAACAGTGTCTCATAATTTTAGAAGATCAGAAAAATGATGGCTACAAAATGTTTCCTTGCCAGGAAACCTTAGGCTATTGTTTGTTTAGAGGAGTGTGCATGCACATGCAAGTCTTATGATGGTCAGCTTGTGCAGGGTTTTATGTATGCATCCATTCCTTTAAAGACACACACATACCTTGAAACTACTCTGTAGGTTTGCTAACTTCTGCATAATTTGTTTTAGGGCTGCAACAATGAATTGATTACTAAATGAATAGTAAACTATTTTGGATTTTTTTATAGATTAAACAAATTCAAATTTTTCCAACTTCACAAATTTGAACATTTTCTGGTTTGCTTGCATCATATAACAAAGAAATCATTCAAATATTTTTGGTTTGTGGACAAAAGCAAGATTTTTGAGAACATCATCATTTCAAGGTTTTGGAAACAGTTATCAACCTTTTCATCAGTTGTGAAAATCAGTTGTGCAGCCCTAGTATGTTTGTGGTTAAAGTGTGTGATGAATCTGGTGATACTTGCAGTCATATGATGTAAAACAACCATTTTGTTTTTATTGTCTACTGTTGTGTCCTCCCATAACATACATATATTAGTGTTTGCATCAGGAAAACAGAATTACCTTCATGCATCATGACACTGGAAGCTGAGTTTCACCTTGGTGTGCTTCTGTCACTGTGACCTCTGAATAATACCTCTGAATAACAAAGAAAACCTCTATAACTAACTAATACCTGATAGCTGTGATTGATAACGGTGGGTAAATGATTGATTGTGACATGATTTCGTTAGAGCACAGTCTCTTAACTTTGACTTGTTTATAAATTCCTGTCTCAGTTTGGCTCTCATGTCTCCTGGTTACAGCTGTTGGGCTCAGCAAATCAGCAGCATATGATTGGGCTGTAACAGCAGCCTGCATGCATCTGTAAAGAGCAGCAAGCAGTTACCCTCTTGTCCAAAAGTCCTATCTGTATTCATGGTCACCATGGTGACATACAGGGCACATGCTGATCGTTAATGAGATGTGATGAGACTGAATCATAAATCAAAGGGTGTGACAGACAAATTAATGCTGCCACATAGGTAGGTTTTAATAGGATGACATTTTGTTATAAGTCACTAATCCCCACCGAGGGTGATAATGAATGAGCACCACAGCATCTGTCTTGGTTTCAGGGCTCTTTGTGTAACCTGGGAATGTGATCATCTGCTGCAAATTGATTTAGCAGGAGAGGCTGTTGTTTCTCTGTTGCTTCCAAACAGCTTCCTGCATTTTATTAACTTGAAAGCAGAATTGTACAAGAAGTACCTACAATTACACTTTATCCAGGACTCTGCTGTAGGGATGTAACGATTACCGGTATGACGATAAACCGCGGTAAAATTCCCGACGGTTAGTACTACCGTTTCAAATTTTAATTATCGTGAAAACCGTGATTGATTACCGCAACTGATTACCGAAAAACTCACAGTGATACTGCTCTTTTCCTGGAGAAGCAGCAGCACCTGAACGGCAGCAGCACCTGAGCGGCACTCGCTCAGAAGCGGGCGCGCATGCGCAGTTTCCACTGTCTGTCCAGCGACAACACGGCTGAAGCCACCTGCGCTCCAGAGATCCCCCCCCCCAGTAATAAAACAAGATCAGAGGTCTGGGCATATTTTGTATTTTTAAAGGATGTTGACGGTAAAATAATTGAAGACAATCAACCCTTGTGCAGAGAATGCAAAAGGGGGCCATCTCCGTGACCACCACCCACAACTTTTCAGCGAGTGTAATGTAAGTCAACAAAAACGGGATTTCAGGATAGTGGGAAACGTCATGGTTTGTCTGTAAAACGTTCCTATTTTCTCAATAAAGGAAACCTAAGTTAAGTGTTACCTAACGTTACTCCTGTAAAAATACAGCATCAGCGAAAGCGAGTAGTGTGTGCAGACGACACGTACCGTAGCAGACCAAAATGTGTTTGTTTCTGTGTTTTTTTAATTTTATTTTTATGCTGTGCACGACTGCTGCTACTTAATTATTATCCGAGGACCTGTGTGTGTGTGTGTGTGTGTGCGCGTGCGTGTCAGTCAGTCAGTCAGATGATAATTAATAATAATTGCTTCAATTACAATAGGTCCTTGCACACTGTGTGAGTGCTCGGTCCCTAATAATAATAATAATCATCATATAATAAAACTTTGTTAAAAGATTTCAGTGTGTGTATTCAGTACTTTTTGAACATTTTGAACACATCTAACAATACCGTGATAATATTGATAACCGTGATAATTTTGGTCACAATAACCGTGATATGAAATTTTCATATCGTTACATCTCTACTCTGCTGCCTGAGAACTGAGAGTGTAAATTTGTTGGTTGTTGACAAATCCCCGCAATAGCTACTGCTTAGGTTTTAGCATGGTTATTAAATAGTTAGGGAAGCACTTTAGCCGAATGACTTGTGTGTCTGTCTGACATTTTGATTTAAAAACCCTTCAGGTCCTCTGAGAAAAGTAAAAATATTGATTCTGGAGTTAAAGCTTACTTTCTCATGTAATAACTGGTTTATTCCATTTATTCTATTTTGTGTTGAGTGAGTGTGCTTTTTTGTCATTTGTGCCTTGTGATTTATTTGATGCAGCAGTTGTGTGGTGATGACGCATTCACACTGACATGAAGCCACGGTTTGCTCATTGACAATCATGACACAAACACAATGATTTTGAAATTGCAGGTTAATGGTTGTGCACAGGCAGGTGTGGCCGTGTAATGCTCAAGGCTTACTGAGAGCCTAATGCATCATTTATGCAGTGGTGACACTGTCGTCGGAAAGGCTGAATTATTGATATATGAAGTCTTTAAATTAAGTCTCTGTGTGTCACCACATGAACTCTTCTGATGTAAAAATACACTTGGAATCTAGAAACTTTGGTGCAAGTGATCAGATACAAGCATACAACTCCCTCATATACAGCAGTGATTGCGTAAGTGCTAAAAGTGTGGCAACTTCTTTCACGTCTTTCAGTAACGTTTCCGTTATGACTAATATTTACCTTTTCCTGTGTCATTTGGTCTAGTTTTGAATGACTGAATCTCCCCAGTCTCTCAGTTAAGGATAAAACAATTTATGTTCCTTTAAAAATGAAGGGTGATCTCTGAAACAATCTCTTTATTGCACATGTTTATCAATTGCTGCTCAGTTTGTTCCTTTATTGCTAAAGAGAATTAACACTCGTTTTATTGTAATAAGAAGAGATCCTCACCCAAAAGGACTCTTATTTATTGCCACTTTCCTACCATTTCTGTCTCACAGATGTCCCCCCCGCAGAGCAGGAGAAGCTGTTCATCCAGAAGTTGCGGCAGTGCTGCGTCCTCTTCGATTTTGTGTCCGACCCTCTAAGCGACCTGAAATGGAAGGAGGTGAAACGGGCAGCCCTGAGCGAGATGGTGGAGTACATCACCCACAACAGGAACGTAATCACAGAACCCATCTACCCAGAGGTGGTTCACGTGGTGAGTATTAGAATAAAATAAATCAGTGAGTTACTTTTTCCGTTCTATGTCATATTGAATACAGCTCACTAGGATGGTGAGCTTCATGCCAAGTGGGGCGTCATTTTGTTTTTGGTTCCTCACTGGGTCATAGGAAACTCATAAGCCTCACTTATGATGCAAATGAGCAATTTGATTTATTTCTCTGAAGAGGTCACTTAGTAGTTTTTATTATTATTGTTATTGACACTCTTGTGTCTGCCCCTGTAGAGCCTGTCCATTGAATGGTGCTACAGTCAGTATGGCTCTGTCACTGACTTCATGGTATATTTATTACATGTATTCCCTCTGAGGTTGTGGCCTGGGTGTGTTCGTGGTGCCAGGTTTGCTTTCCCAAGCCAAACTGAAAGGCCTTTGATGTTAATCAAAGGCCTTGTGCATCAATGCCGCATGGTAAACTGCAGATGATCAAGGTGCAAATTTCCCTCCATCCTCCTCATCATGGCTTTATTTGATCATAGCTGCCGAAAATGCGACTGTGCTGCCAAATCAGCATGAAAATATACTCTTACTCCTTGGCAGCCCTCCTTTCCACTGCCCTCTTAAAGACAAGTACAGTTTGTAGTTCACCGACAGCTTTTATCATCAAAGTGAGGCGATTCACAACAATCTCCTTCATAGCCACAAAGACTGATTGTGATGTTAAGGCTTTATTATTTATTATTTTTTCCATTCTTTCAGCGCTTGTTTGATGCTTCCCCATTTACTGAATGGAACTCAGAGCAAAAGGCTCTTACAATAAAGTAGCACAAGAGGGAATAATTCATCTAAGTTTCAGTGTGTTCTTTTTTTCACAGAAAGTGCAACATTGTAACATTTTGAAGGCATATTTGTATGTTGACGTGTGTATTTATTAGTCTAATTTCAGACAATTAATGTGTCGGTTTGGTTTCCAAACGTCCATGTTTCATTATATCAGCTGTCAGACGTGTGTTTTCGAAGCAAACATTCTGTCAGTGGTTGTTGGGAGTAGCGGCAGGAGGTAACAGTTACTAGGGTTCGATCATCACAACTGTTCCTTCTCACCCCGGCTTAAGTGCAGCATAACAAATGATCATAGATCAATGCACAACGTGAGTAAACAATGGTTCATAAAAACACACTAATGATGCTCAGTCAACCAAGAAGAAAGAAACGACCAATGTCCACTTACTTCCTCTATGTATATTTATACTGCAAAGGCTGCCAGACCTAAAGTTTGAGATGCTTTTCTTCAATGGTATGTTATTCCGATGTAATTTACAGCACCCTCTGGAATCTAATTTTCTTTATTTTGACCTATTTACTGTCTTTGGCGTTAGTAAACTGAACACTGAATTCTTTGTTATTTAATGTCAGACTCATGCTGGACTATAATAATTGGAAGCATGGTCAAATCACCTGGTGATTCCAAATTATTTCATTATGATCTTGTATACATACAGTATATTGTGTAGTCAAAGAGGAGGATTGAATCTTAAATAATGTGTGTCTGTAGTTTAAAAATGGCCCCACAAATCATTGATTTAATCGTTCTTCAACCTTTCTCTGTTTTTTCCCACAGTTTTCTGTGAATATGTTTAGAACATTGCCGCCGTCATCAAACCCCACAGGTGCCGAGTTCGACCCAGAGGAAGACGAGCCAACGTTAGAAGCTGCATGGCCACATCTGCAGGTAACACATTATTAAATTAGAATAATGGTTTACACTGCTAACTAGTGAGAACTAAATCCATTCATTTGCTACTTTTCAAGCATTGAATATCTTTTCTTTTCCCCTCAGCTTGTCTATGAATTCTTCTTAAGGTTCTTAGAGTCTCCAGACTTTCAACCAAACATAGCCAAAAAGTATATTGACCAGAAGTTTGTAATGCAGGTGAGCACATCACGACCAACAATTATTATTTGTGTGTAATGTTTTTTTCTTTGCTGCATCAGTGTATAAGTAACTTTAATTACATTTTTTTTGTGCAGCTCTTAGATCTGTTTGACAGTGAAGACCCCAGGGAAAGAGATTTTTTAAAAACCACTCTGCATCGCATCTATGGCAAGTTCCTGGGCCTGCGAGCGTACATTAGGAAACATATTAACAACATATTTTATAGGTGAGCATAAAATATGGAGTGTATGAGTTGTATGAGACACATCGGTGGCATGTACTGTATGTTTTGTTTTTTTGTTGTAAACACCATGTTTCTGGTTTGTCAGGTTCGTTTACGAGACTGAACATCATAATGGAATAGCAGAATTACTGGAAATATTAGGCAGGTAAGATAACATTGTAGTTTTCGTTCATTTCCAGTAATGCTCATAATGATAACCTCCACAATAGCTCCTGTGTCAGTTTGAGTACAATTTATGCACTCAAGTCCTTTATGACCGCCTTTCTTCTTGCAGCATAATCAATGGATTTGCATTACCACTGAAAGAAGAGCACAAGATATTCCTACTGAAAGTTCTGCTGCCTTTACACAAAGTCAAGTCTCTTAGTGTATATCACCCACAGGTAACTATATTGTTCTGCTCTGCCATGAACAAGACATCACAACAGCAGAGTTTATACTGTAGTGATACATGGAATTCATATCTTCGCGTCTTTCACCCTCAGCTGGCCTACTGTGTGGTACAGTTCTTAGAGAAGGATAGCACCCTCACAGAACCGGTGAGATTTAACGTCGTTATGTTGTTAATATTGTTGATTGAATTATCCTTGTCAATGTCACGTTTCCACTCATTAGTTTCCTGTACATGCAAAGTTGTAATGAGATTTGTCCGGCTTCACATGAACAGTGTTATTTGTCAAAACACACATACTAAAATCACTGTATACACAGCTGTCTGTGCTTTCTCTGTTACTCTGTTGCGACTGTGGTGTGCGTGTGTGCTATCTGTTAAGACCACAATTGTTGGACAGCTGATCTGTCCAAACGTTCTTGATTCACGATGTTTTCTCTCTGTGTGTGCGTGCGTGTAGACAGTGATGGCTTTGTTAAAGTACTGGCCAAAGACTCACAGTCCAAAAGAGGTTATGTTCCTAAATGAACTGGAGGAGATCCTGGACGTCATTGAACCATCAGAGTTTGTTAAAGTCATGGAACCTCTCTTCAGACAGATGGCCAAGTGTGTGTCCAGCCCGCACTTTCAGGTCTGACATGCGTCGTTCTGAGACAGTCATGTGTTTCCGTGCTGGATACATTACGGTTCTTTCCGTCTAACGTTTTGTGCATCTGTAACCATGAACGTGTCGTATAGGTGGCAGAGCGAGCGCTTTACTACTGGAACAATGAGTACATCATGAGCCTGATCAGTGACAACGCTGCCAAGATCCTGCCAATCATGTTCCCGGCCCTCTACCGTAACTCCAAGACCCACTGGAACAAGTGAGTCACTCCACTGGCTTTGGCCCCGCGTCAGCCTCAGTGTTTCTGTCTGACGATGGGTTGTGACGATCGCGGAGTACGTAAACTAAGAGACTTGTGGTCACCTCTGTGCGTCTGTAGGACAATCCATGGGCTGATCTACAATGCGCTGAAGCTCTTCATGGAGATGAACCAAAAGCTGTTTGATGACTGCACCCAACAATTCAGGGCTGAGAAAAGCAAGTAAGTCACAAGTGAAAGGTTGTGTTTGACATGGTCTTGAAAACATCATGCAAACATCATTATAAATTGAAGGAAATGACTCACCACAAGACTGAACCACAGCTTCTGAAAGCCTTTGAACGTTACAGATCTGTCATGTCGGTGTACAATGAGCACATTTTTCCTGTTGACGTTGTCTCTAATAGTATGTATGTGGTTTGTTGCCTCAGAGAGAAAGCCAAATGGAAAGAGAGAGAAGATGCATGGCTGAAGATTGAGAATCTGGCAAAGTCAAACCCACAGGTGAGGAAAAGCCCAGAAGGCCTGAGTAACTGTAATCTTCAGACATGGATAATTTGTGTTGTTATGTCTGTTATTAAAATTAGCCGAGTTGTGACTGAGTGCTCGACCAATGTTTATCACAGCTTTTGTGACTTCACTAGATCTCTATCTTACCAAAACATGCCAAGTTAAAGAATGAGACGGAGACCTCTTTATATGTACATGTCAGCATGAGAGGAGAGCTCATTGAGTTCCCACGGTTTTGAATGTGAAAATAAAACTTAACTTGCAATAGATGATAAGACAAAAAAGAACTTGCATGGCGGGTCTCTTCTCTTCTAACTTTGCCCTCTCTCTTCTCTCTGTGTAGTTTGTGGTCTATGTGGACTCAGTGGGCTCAGGCAGTCCAATGGACATGGAGACAGACGGGCCAATGCTGGACGATGTCAACAAGCTAAAGAAAGCAGTAGCGGAGGAAGCAATACAGGTGAGTGTTGGTGTGTCCGTGTGTGCTGTAGCAGTGAAAATGTAGAAAATGTGATTATTATACAAGATTTATTAGAATATTAGATGTATGTATTTCTTTTCATTCTTTTATCTGTCCAAGAGCACAGTTCCCGCCATGATTGTCTCTCCTGAACCGGTTCTCTGGTGTTATATTAGAAGTAAAACAGCCATCACAATAATTTAACACATTACTTTTGAGAGCAGTAATAAGAATACATGGAAGTAGAGCTGTTAATAGGGTTGTTTTTGTTGTTGTCCTAAGTCTAAGCACAGAGGATGTCACATTGTGTACAAATAAAATTGATTTGATATGAACTGGCGACTACCACAGCACAGCTATCCTTATATCTTCCCATATTTCTGCTTTAGCTGAAACACTTGTCAGTTGGTGGGCAAATATTATTAACGAAAATAACTATAATTGCACATTATTTTTACTTTATAAACACAATGACTACTTGTTCAAAAAGATAACAAGGCATCCCACACTTCTGGAAAACACGCAGACTTTTCTCTACTGAAACCTGGCTCACTCACACATTTTCAGGTAATTTTAACTTGCACAGAGAAAAACTTGTCTCCTCCATGCCATGAATAATTTCTTTTGTTGAGATGACTAAGAGTTGTGGGTCATGTGATTCACAAAGTATCATCCCAGATATCTCCTGCCTCTTAAGTGAAGCAGAGGTCAACAACCATGAGAGTTTTAAAGCTTAAACTAATTTGTATGCCATTTTTCTGTTTTGAATGTTCGTGCTGCAGAATAAGGTTTACTCATATTGGCAACTTTGCTTTGCACATGCAACCTTATTGCAATGTGTGGACCAGACTCTTTTTTTTTTTTTTTGTTGTTAAAAGTGTGAGAGCAGGGTGAGAAGACAGATGTGTTTTATTAGTGTTGGATTTCAGATGTGAAACAATGCGAGAGATAAATGTCCCACATGTTTCTCATGGCAGACAGAGGTTCAAATATCCATGAAGTGTGTGTTGTTGGTGAACCCTTCTTATCCCTGCATGTGTCTAGATCCAAAAAGATCAGAGAAGAGAGCGCCCTCTCGTGCGAAGGAAATCTGAGCTCCCCAAGGACATCTGCACCGTCACAGCCCTGGAGCTGCACCGGAGAGCCGAGGAAATGCTGACGACGCATGACAGCCACTAAGAGACCATCCTCAGATCCACCCGTAAACCAGCAGCAGCAGCAACAAAAGTGTCCACAGAGGAACCACAGGCCCACAGAGGCCCGCACAACAACAGGCATCTGGTATCTCAGTCCAGTCCAGCACAACACAGAACTGAACCGTCTCAGCTCCACCTGACACAGATAATGTGTAAAGCTGCACATCAAAGCCTGGCTCAACTTTTTGGACCATAGGTGCTCAGCACTCACTGATTCCCCTCCTCCCTCTTGTTACCTCCCACCTGATAGTTGTCCAGCAGAGACATCTGTGGTGCTGGACACTCCTGCATGACCATGACATGCACCATGAACTTAACCCAAGATACTGTGTTGTTATCTGGTGTTTCTCTATCCCTGTCCTCTCCACTTGTTCTGTTTTTGGGGTGCTGTGCTGCCCCCTTCTGGTCATTTCTCTCAGGTGTTTTGTTCTGTGTGTGAGTGAATGTGTGTGTGTGTCTTTTCTTCTGGCCTCTTCTTTCTAGATGTCAGGTGCTTGTTCAAATATGAGCCCCTCTGCAGAGGTCGTCTTTGGTTTAAGTTAAAAAAAACAAAAAAAAAACGTCAATTGATGAGAACTTACCAGTTCTTTTTCCTACAATGCTCTTCTTAAGAGTCCTACACACTTGCCATCTGTGTAGCTCTTCTGTGTGGCATTTTCTATTGTGTTTCACTTCATATTCAATTTGCTGAAGAAGATTCATTGACTATTCTGTTAAAGCAGGACAGGGTCACCAGGGATTCACCAGCAGAGTGTGTCCGGATTCAAAGTGTTCATTAAACTCTGCTGGCATGACAGACGTAGGAAACTTGTTTGGTGCCAACATCTTTCATTAAATGATTTCCTTCCCTACTTTTATTTGTGTAGGCAATAAGTTAACAAAGGTTGCTGCATCTCATTTTCATATTTGTCTGTTGGATGAGGCCCAGTTTGCTGCAACGGTCACATGAGAGCAGATTATGGGATTTATTTTTGTGGTGCCCCCCCCCTTCACACCCAGCTATCGCAGGAGTATGTATAACATTGTCATTAACATTCAGTACAAGTCACTGTCGTTCATGTGAGGCTTAGGAGACGTCAGAAATTGTCCGTCATGCTTGTCTGCGATTTTACACAAAGTTGCCGCGTGTTGCCGTGTGACGGGGCAGATCATGTGCTGTGATGGTGATCCATTTTTTTCCCCTACTCTTCTCTAGCAAGACCCTTTTATTTATGAGACACTTGTTCGATATTAGACCGTATCAACTGGGAGGTGTGTTTGGTTTAAGACGTCAAACATAAGCCTTTCTATTCATAGTGCCTTTAATAGTCTAAGGGGATATTTGCTCAACTGAGAATCGAGTAGCACGCCAGATTATAAAAAAAAACAAGTTATGTTTTGTTTGTTTTTTAGGAGAAAAAGAAAAACACAAGATCAAATATGTCTGTACTCGGCACACCTCTGGCCCCTTGGGCTCCAGCACATGCCTTGTTTAAGCTGCAAAGTTCAGTTTGTAGGTGAGAAGTTGGTGAGGAGAAGCAGAGTGGTCGCCCCCCCCCCACCCCAAACCACTTCAGCAATGAAGCACTTCCTGATAAAACTTGAAAGAAAATAGAAACACAAACTGAAAACAACAACAAACTAGTAAAAAGAACTGAATTCTGTGATGCTGTCTGTCTTGGTGTGTGGGCTCACCACCCCTGGGTGCCCATCGATAAGAGTTAGCCTCCACAGGAGAGGACATTGCCTCCTGTCGTAACTTTATCCCTGCTGTCCCATTCCGTTTTTTTTTTTTTTTAAATTTGTACCATTGATTGACTCCTTTCTCTCTTTCTCCTTCCCTCTTCCCATGAAAAGCAGACTACTCGTCTCTGTAGGGCTCCTTAATTGGACCTCTGTTGGTTTCTGTCTGCTTCTAGATGCTTGCAAGTTCCTTTTGTCGTGGTTTTAATCCTCCTTTGCCTGCAGAACCTCTTGTCAGTGTTTCAACTGAATGTGCAAATTGTAAATAATACTGCAGTCATGTTGTTCCTTTCTCTCCCACGTTTGTCTCGAAGAACAACACTTACCAAAGGCTTTCACAAAAACCTCACGCTCCTTCACCTTCTGGTGTTACAGTGGATGTGATGAAGGAAAATCTGTGTCCACTGATTGTTAATGGTCATTGCAGTGAAGCAGCAGCACAGTGTTAAAGCATATTTGTACTTCTGCATCCAATCAATGCAGCATAGCCCACATACGAGCCTATACTGTAGCCTGGTGACAAGCTCACAATAATGTAGACTACTTGTGTAGGCTTGGTGTCGATCCTATGCACAAGTATAACCAGGCTTCAAATGTCCCATTGGTGACTGTTGTTCTTGAAATGGCTTTAATATTGGCTTCTTTGGAGCTCTCGTCCTTTTTACATAAGCTTTGTTTTCTTTTTCCTCGGAAAAGAATGATTATTGCAAGTGTCCTTTAGTGTACACCTCGTAATTAAATGGCTTCATCTAATATTGTACATATAATGTACTTAAATTTTGTGTTATAACTATTATTAAATGGTAGAGTTCATATTTTGTACAAAATATGTGTACAGAATAAAGAGGTCGTTAGCGACCGCAGACAGTTGTATGTGGCACAGATTTCAACACGTGGGCTATTTACGTTTAGGAACCATATATATATATAGTTTTTTATCTACTGTAATCCAACATCATTTTTTTCCCCTCTGTCAAACATGTGTTGAGATCCTACATACATAAGCTTTTGGTGTGTGCTTTTATCCAAATCTCCAGTGGTGTACATCTATATTCAGCAAATAAAGAGAACATGTGAGTTTTATATTTTCATCCTATAAAAAAAACCAAAAAAAACTTGTGCGAGTCATTGTTAGATGAATTCAAGGTGTTTGTGTTTTTTTGTCCTTGCAGTGAATTCGGTGTCCAACTCAGTGGCTTTGTCAGGTTAGCGTTGACATGCTTCTGTGTCAGAAGAGGGAAGGAGGTGATGTAGGAAAGCAACAATCAGAGTAATGATGGTACTTGCACCCTATTCAGTCAGTCGGTGTCTGTTGTGTTAGTGGCAGTAAACTGATAATCGTGCATGCTATTGGAGACAAATAAAGGTCTAGTAATGATTCCATGTAGGCGCGAGTGTGATGCAGAGTCTCATTAGTAACGCCGTCTTTGTGAGTGTGTATTTAATCAGTCATTGTAAAATCGAATGACTGACAAGGTTGTGCCAGAGGTGTTGACTGTAAAGGTAGAATACAGAAAAATTGCCCCCTGAGCACAGCGGCCATTTTGACAAGTGAAAAGCTATGGGTGTATCCATGAGGAAAACACAGGTGTTCGTAATCACAAGTGAGGAAGTTAAGTGGAACTTGGGCCATCGTTCATCTCATCATTTTCACCTGTGATTTTCCCACGCTTGTGCCGAGGGACCTATGAAGCCAAAGCCAAGTCTCAAAGTAAGTACTCTTAATGTTTTAATCTAGGTAATGACTTAACTTATTTATGCATGTATGATAAGCAGATATCTGGTTCTCATTTTGAAATACCAACGTCTTTAAACAGGTCTACTTGTTTAATTCAGTGCTTCACTTTGAATATGAAAGTGCAAATTAATACTGTGCCACTTTTGTGATTTTACTTTCCTCTTAAAAAAAACAAACAAAAAAATAACTAATGCAATTTGAAGTGTTGCTTTTCTATCAATAATTGTCAGCACTGATGTTAAGTTCAAAATCAGATAATTTGACCTTAACCCCAAGTACCTTTACTTGTTCAGTCCAGGAAGCAATGGCATGAAATGATAGGGAATAAGATATAACTCCAAGATCCCTGAATAGTTTGTCTTTTTTAGACCATTCAAACACTAGAGTTGGCTGTGAATGAAAATCCCTGTAGATGGTTAATTTCTGAAATACACAGACCAGCACAGACAATCATGACACATTCCTATAAATATGTTTAAAAATGTTGGCAAACTATCTTGACCAAACACTACTGCAAGTTGTCATTACTGTTATTAAAGAAACGATAAATTAAACTAGAAAGGCTTTTTCCTGGTCACAAACCAGCTACTCAGATCCACACCACATAAACATTATATGATTTCACAGAGTATGCCAATAATAAGGCAGTCCTTTTACTGCCACCTGCTGGACAAACCTATTCAAAATGACATACATGACTCATTAATCACATTATAAAAGCATTTTAGTTTTGATGTACTATTTTGTATTTCTAATGTCACTAACTGCAGCAGGAAAAAAAAAAGAATGAACAATTTCTCATGATAATTAATGTTTAACGACGCACGTCTTCCATCCAAGGCCTGTAATTAAAGCTAATTTTTTAAAATCTGAACTTAACCACATCCAGTCTTCAAATGCCAAGCAACATTTGATTTGGCATTTAACACTCGCAGATTTACATGTGTCACAATAAATGAGTCCTGTGCTTTTGTTTTGAAATCCTGTCCCTGCTTAACACAATGAAATGGTTCATTCTAAGCTGGCACTGTGATATTCTACTTCAGTCACACAGACGTACATTCATCATGTGAAGGACGCCGCTTGATTTGCTGTGAGATGTTGCTAGGTTGCTGCAGTTCACCATTCATTTTGCCCCTAAAGTCTCCAAACTGGCTTGTCTGAGGTCACTTAAGTTCCTCTATTCATTTGAAGACAGCAGTGATGTTTGGCACTCGCCCACCCTCTTGTGTCTAGCACCCCTGCTGGGATCTGCGCTGAACCCAAATGAACCTGCGGGGATTTAGAAATGAAACAGACGTGCACAGTTTGCACCTCCATCACACAAACATTGAGCCGCCGCCTCTGCTGCTGCTGCTGCTGCGACACTGGTGATGACAGAGTGGGAAAAGTGACAAATGCATCATCTAGCAAATACTTTGTTTCTGTATTATTATTATTATTATTATTATTATTATTATAATATGTGATGCATCTGCCCACTGTGGTAAATCTGCACAGTCTACTTTTCAGGGTGAAACATGACAAAGTATGGCAGCATAATAGCCCTTGTCTCTAAATGACTGTCCTAATTAGGATGCAAATGGTCTCCCCCCCACAAAACGTCCAATTTGCTTAATTATCAACACATTGGACCACTATTATAAGAGGAAATATTCCTCTGGGCTGCATGCGTCATTGGAATCAAAATACGTCAGTGGTTGTTGTGGGTGTTAAAAACGCTCTCTGCTCTCAGAAGAGGTCATTTGGGTTCGGTGTTTATTGCCTGCAGTGACAGTTCCAGCGCTGCACTGTCACTGTGGACTTGATCTTTGTTGTGTTGCTTATTTTTTATTTTTATTGATGACAGTCTCTTTCGGCTGTCAAAATTCTTGCTGTGCAAAAAAAAAAAAACCCAAACAAACAACCTCCCACCCGTCTGCTTGCCCCCAACCCGCCTCCACCTCCTCACCACCAAAAACACGTCTTCTCACGACAGGGGATGTCAGAATCCATCACCATGGAAACAGTGCTCAAAAGTTTGGAGCGTCGACCCCCATTGTGACTACAACCAATCAGATGATGGGGAAAAAGATTTTAGCTGCTGCATTTCTTCAGTGTGTAGTGCAGTGTGGCTACATTTGTCTGTTTTTGTGAGGATTGGGAGGGAGATGACTCATCACTCCAAGCCAGGTGTCTGAGATCTGACACCTGCCCCCCCCCCACTCAAACCCACACTTCAGACTCAAACTCTGTAGCACCTGAAGTCTTGTTGAGCAAAAGTGACGAGTCAGCCGGGCACCTGCTGCCTCCCCTTCACCCACTTTTCTCCTTTCCTGAGGTTTGTGGTGCAGCCCAGACCCAGATTCTTTTGATGGTTTTAGCTTCAAAGTCTTTCTCATCAAAGCTCAGGAATTGGGACCATGTCCAGCTGCAGTTTAGCATCCTGCCTTCATGCATACGAGTCAGAGCGCGAGAGAGTTCTGCAAAACTAATAAAAAACATGACAGACTTTTACAGACCAGTAAAAATCATACTGATATACTAATGTTTTGCAATATTCCATGGCTGTAACGCTAACATGGAGCAGATATCGAAACATTGTGTTGTATGTTATACGACGCCCTCTCATTCAAAGTTTTTAGATTTTCTACATTGTAGATTAATACTGAAAACATCCAAACTATGAAGTAACACATATGGAATTATGCAATAAACAAAAAAACAGAATTTGTTTTAAATTGTAGACACTTAAAGTAGCCACCTCTTGACTTGATGACAGCTTTGCACACCCTCTCAATCATCTTCATGAGGCCATCATTAAATTTTCACAAATTCAAATTTTACAAGAACTTTGAACGTATCCTCAAGCGTCGTCGCAAAGATATGGAATGGAAAACCACTGCACGTGAATGTATAGATACAGACATAATTACACAAATGAAGAGGTAAAATAATCATTTAACACTGTGAATATGTACTTAGGAGAATGACATGGTGATTGTGCTCTTGTATATTCACCTGTACAGTGAACCAGCTCTATGGTCTCACCTGCAGGGCACGAGATGTCAAACTGAATCATCACACGCCTTGAACCTCTCTCTCCTTAGCATTTGACACAGAAATAAATACATCCGGAAATAAATAAACTGATATACATTATTAATTAATTAATTTTAAAAAAATGCAGAAATAAAGAAATAGATAAATACAGACACAATTAAAGGAAATAAATAAACATAACTGTCATTTATTGTCCTCCATAATCCACCGCCCTAAGATTTAGCATCACAGATATATAATGGTATATGTCATGTGTTCATCCAAGCTCCCTAAATACAAAGCTACAGCGCTTTCATAAAAGACTGATTATCCCCAAATAATTTTAAAATGCATCATTCACATCTGATTCATTTCCTTATGTAACTTTGCTTATGCAACGATTAACTTTATCAGCCAAGTGCTTCACTGTGCTTTGGTTTTTTTTTTTATTGGCCTTAATTGTCCTAATTGTAAATTACACAGCGAATTAACATCATTATCCTTTTTACGGGCTCTGTCATAATTGATGATATTATACTATAGTTTTTCTTGTGAAAAGGTTATGGCTATGGAGATGTGTTATACTATAAATCATGGTAATATAACTGTGATGTTACAATAGTCAAATGATACAGCAGCTGACTGTAAGTATAGCGTATTACTGTCAATGTATACTCAAATACTGTTCAGTGTGTGCTTAAGAATATCTTTGTAAAACAAACATCAGAGGGAAGGAAAAATCAACACAGAAAAAGTACAGTAAGGAACTGCTGAAGTTTTTACAGACATCCCAAGGCTGTATAAATATGATGATTTTAAAGGTGCAGTGTGTCGAATTTAGTCTGCGTCGTTTCACTCGGGCCAAAAAACGAGTGTGTGGGGAGGTGGCAATGCATGAAATCGCCACTAGATGCCACTAAATTCCACTCACTACATATTTAGAGAATAAAAAAAGTTGAGGAGGAAGAGCAGCAGGATATCAATACCACTGTATGTTTGTTTTTGCTTTTTTTTGGAAATCCATGTTTTTCTATGGAACAGTTCATTTTAAAAGAGTCAAAGTGCAGCGTTAATTACTTTTGTGTCGACACTGGAATATTGACATGTTAAAAGGTGTTAACCTTTAGAGTGTTTTGCCTGAATTTGCCTGAACAAATAGGAGTTTGGATGAGTGATCACCTGATCACCTAGACTCAGTGTGATGGGTAACAGGGGACATTTTATCTCGAGACATTCATTTGTACATATTTGGACAAAATGTGATGTACCAGTAAATGGGAAAATAAAATCCCTTTTCTTGTTTTATAAAAGGTATTTTTTGGTTATCTGAGACGAGGCTATAAAAACAGACCAGCTGCTTTATGGACCAGTATCTGGAGTTGGAGATTATCACTGCCATCTGATTCTTGTTGTTTCCATGTGGCTGCCTTTTAGATCAGTTTCTAGGTAATTAAATAGGAAGATCAGCTTAGTGCAATAGCCTTTTTTTCAGAGGCCTGTTGTCCTGCACATGTCGACAGCTCAGGGAAAATGTGACCCCACACAAAAGAAAAGAGAAGGATTTATCACCCAACCTTAAATGTCACTTTGCAGCCATGTGTCCCACCAGGGTCCACGTGGATAAGTGGAGCTAAATGAAATCATGCCTAATCATATGCAAAAGACAGTAGATTTTTATAATGATACTTGTAACTGACAATAATGTTGTACATTAGTACTCATCCGCTTGTCTCTGTCTTTCTCTCACTCTGTCTTTACTTGTGATGTTTAGGGTAAGGGAGTAGGGAATGCATGTAGTGTCCTCGCTAAGGATGCTGTACAAGAATGTGTGAGTGTGTGTTTAGGGGCGGGGTTTGGGAGATAAAACTGAAGTAACCCTGTGTAGCAGTAATCCTGCTGTCTGTCAGTTCAGGCATAACAGAGCCTCTGTGACTGTTTAGAAAACAAACACACACAGACACACACACACACACACACATGCACACACACACTACACAAACAGCTAAACACACAGTGGTTCTAAGCTGTGGGACAGTCCTGCATGTAAGAGCTGCCCCGACCCTCAACCAATTAAAAGAGCCTCTCTTTTATCACTGGCTGTCAGCGCTGGTTGAGCGAGATACGTTGGTTTGCATCAATTATTCTAAATGTACTTAACCAAATGAACAAACCCCTAAGCCACATTTTCAGCTGTAAGCCAGTGTATCTAGATACACAGAGTATCTTGTAACGTAAGTTGTTGATTCAGATGCAAATCTCCACATTTTAGTGTAAAGTTGGAATTCTGCATGTGATAAAAATCGGTCTTCTTCGTCCACGTTTCCGTCACAAGCTATCATCACCCTCTTGTCCCAGACTCCTCCCCTTTTTTAAAATGTCGTGGCTGTCTCTTCGTCGCCTTTGTCTCAACAGCTTGACGGTGCGGTGTGAGCGATTGAGGAGTCACATTTCACTCCCCCTGCACTGATGCCCACTCTCCCTCACTCAGCTCTCAGACCACCTCTTGGCATTTATCAAAATCTAGCATTGGGCAGAGTTAAGGCCTTTTTTTAGCGCAAATTATTTGCACATTTGAAGTATTTTCTTGACATAATGTCCAAATATCAATGGCGTATTCACATCAGCTGAATTTACAGCTAACCGGTGGATTGTCTAATTGTGTTTGTCTCCCAAAACTGCATTCTTTTTAATCAACAAGAAAAAACTAACTCATAATTCCCTTAACTCTGTAGATGAGCTTCAGAAGAGGAGTTTTAGTTACTCTTCTATCTCAGTGCATGTTTTATTTCAGTTTGAAAGTTGTCTTCTCTGTACAGCACTGTAGTCAACTGCGGTTGTTTTATAAATGTGCTATAGAAATAAGCTTTACTTACTTAAACACACACACACACACACACACAACAGAAGCCTTTATTATTTTCCAGTATCTGGGCCACCTGAGGACAACCCCATTGTCTGCTGAAGCCATGCAGTCACATAAGCGCTCTGTCTGTACGAGGGACCCAGATAACCGTCTGACTCTTACATGGGGCAGATCAACCAGAAGAGGTTAGACACCACGGCCTCACCTGACTGTCTGGAGACTGGTTGCTCTAAGCAAACAAGGTCAAAACCCACTTGAGGGACATTAGGGGCAGAACACTGGCCTGTATTTTGAAATAAGACCAAGAAGACAGAGGGAAACTGGAGAGAAACCGTCGAGCCAAAACACACACACACAGGTTTTCACACCCTTTTACCCTTTTTTACACTTGGCTAAATAAGCGACAGGATCACAGAAAGTGGTGGAAGCAGCCAGGCTTCCATCCGAGGGGATGTTCGGATGAGAAGCTTTATTGGAACAGCACAGATGAATTACTTTTTCTCAGCATGTGTTTGGATGCATTTATGCACGGATGCTGGTTGTTGCACTGTGCGGGGAACTGTCCCCAGTGTCTCATACAAACAGTAACTAATCTAGTGTTGGTGCAGGGAAAATAATGATCCTTTGATGTGGATTGTGTTGCTGCTTTCTGTGCATACAGTCTCATTTGTTTTGTAGCCTGCAGGCAGGGCCGGCTCTACCTAATTTTGTGCCCTAGGCGAGATTGCTCTCCGGTGCCCCCCCCCCCCCCCCGTGTATGTTGGGGGGGGGGGGGGTGAAGCTTTTGTCGTTAATAACAAAAGCTTCACCTGTCTGTGACCTGACCTCTGATCCCTGCTCTGACCCTGAGGTCACCCGTCATGTGATTCAGCAGCACCACATTTTAGGAACATTATTGTTTATTCATTTGTTGAAGGTGACATAGACCGGAAGCTCCAATTAACGCTGCGTTTGTGTGTGTATCTGCGTCATTACCTCGTTTATGAAACCCTAAAGTTTCAGAACAAACAGTTCAGCCACTGCTGAGAAAATAGTGTTGTATTGTTTTCCTGGGCTCTGTGAAGCGGATCGACACTTCCTTAATTTGATGTCGTCATCAGAAATCCTCACCACCGTAGCGCCTCCCGGTGCGGGCACTAGTCCGGGCACATCCGGTTGCGTACATTCAACCGCAGAAGAAGAAGAAGAACTAGTCTCGTTGTAGCTGCTGAGATGCAGAGCATCCACCGTGCCAGAGGGGGAGCTGTGTATCTGAGAGCTGGCCTATCTATTACGTCACTTCCAGGTACCTGGCCAATCACAGGACAGTAGGAAAGCTCTCGTTGGCTGGCCAATCACAGCAACTGTTTGGTCTGAAACAGCGCGGCTGACGAGAGCGTCAGTGAGGAGATATTTTGATCGGCTCGTTTGCAGCGATTAGGAGGTTTTTAATCATGAAAACAAGTTAATATATGTAAGTAGACCTCCATAACTAACATATATGTGTGATACAAGCATTCTATGTCGCCTTTAATATTTATTATTTTCAAGAGAGAACACACAAATGAGGGCGACTGGGAATAGAAAATCATTTTTATTTTCATTGTTTTAAAAATTTAAAACAATGAAAATTTGTTTTCATTGAAAAAAAAAAAAACCTGGAAAAACTATATTGTGACGATATTGTGACGATATTGTAATGATTAATGAAAACGTGTTGCCTCCAGTTTGTGAGGGAATCTAATGAGAATAGCTGCTGAAGTACAACAAGCTCTGTTGGTTTGTCTTTAAAGCTTTCCACAGCTATCATCTTCATTTCTGATTCACTTTACTCACTGTTTTCATGCTTTCTTACCTCGACGAGTATTAGAGCCAAACTGAAGAATTTGTTTTTTAAATCTTTCGAGAATAAAGTCGCAATTTTTATTCTCGCAATATTCCGACTTTTTTCTTGCAATATTCCGACTTTATTCTCGTAATATTCCGACTTTATTCTCGTAATATTCCGACTTTATTCTTGTAATATTCTGAATTTATTCTCGCAATATTCCGACTTTATTCTCGTAATATTCCGACTTTATTCTCATAATTCCGACTTTATTCTCATAATATTCTGACTTTATTCTCATAATATTTCGACTTTATTGTCATAAAATTAAATATTTAGTTTCTCTTCAGTTTGGCCCTAATACTCATATTCTTACAGCTCTGAAAAGGTTAAAATGAATAAAAACACACATATAAGCAGCTCAGAGGGAAGTGTGGATTGTTCACTTGTCAGACAGCTGCTTGGTTGATCCCTGGCTCTCGTGGTCGGAGTGTAGGAAGCGCTCCTTGGACACGATGCATGTGCTGAATCCTGTCTAATGGAGAAAAAATATATCAATATGAAGCCGTGTGTGTTATAAGTGTTTATCATTGTCATCAAAACTGGAAATGTGACATATGAATACAGACCATTTACACAATACCACCACAATAGTGCTTTACCATATAGGTGGACCACTACTATGGGAGCCCTTGCTTGAACTTTGTGCACTTTGACAACACGGTGGTTCAATAACACCACTGTCAACGCAGTACAACCAAAAACAAATCCAGCAAGGCAGGAGGCGCTGGATCAATATGTTGGGGTCGAATACATATACATGCATACGTTAGTGACGTTGTTAGATGAAAATGAAATGTTTATTTGATGTGTTCCCACACACTGGCTCCAGCAAAAATGAGAGAATGATTGGTGATATGAAGTGGGATGATCCTCACACGTGTCTGTCGGTCAAGTGTCTTAGGTTATGTTCAGACATCGTCTAATGTTCGCGTCCGTCATCATGGAAGTTGTTTATATACACAGACGGGAGAGCTGGGTCCTCACATGTGATCATTTCAGCGGCGTTCATCCTTCACGTTGTGATGAATACACAAGACAGAGGAGCAATAGACGGATTTTCATTTGCAGCTCAGGGGTATTAAGCTCTGGGAAGCGAGTAGGTGGTATTCCCACTCCTGCACAGATCCACACACGTCAGAGGTGCAGAGACATGCGTCAGGCAGGGGCCATGCTGCGTCGTGCAGCTCTGTTGCTCTGAAGTGGAGGCGGATGGAAGATAAGAGAGATTGGAGGGGAGGGCTGCAAGTCAGGTTGCACTTTGATCTTATGGTATTCATCTGAGAGACTTATCACTTGACAGCGTGGGTTAGCTGTGGTGTTCTGACAGAGTGATGATGCCACTTTATAAGTCTGATACTTGATCATTATTATTATTTTCGGTCTTCAGTAAAAAAACCAAACCCTTTCTCCCATTTAGGGTCAGAATGAAAGATCAACTGTCTGTAATTTGACCAAAGCTTTGTTTTTGAGAGCAGCACCCAGTGACATCTGCAACGGCTAGATCTCTGCATAAATTGATCTCATAGCAACCACATTGCCATGGCAACCAGGATACAGATGCCATCCTGAGGTGATGTGGCTGCCAGACTGCCATTTTTTTTTTTCCATAAGAAGAAAAAAACAAAAAAAATCAATGATTCATCTAGTTTCCATCCCCAAATGAATGTCTGCATCATTTCCTGTCTCATCGTTTTACTTTATTTATGGTTTTTTTACCATTCCACCCTCTATGGTGAACTTAATCAATGGAGAACTTTGCTACAATTAAAATGTTTCAATGATTTTCACGTTTCTTAAGCAATAACAACAACTGTATGCATGTATGTGCAACTCGATGTCATCGTATACTAACACCACATCACACTGAAATAAACAGTTACTTTCCTATCATAACAGTTTCATATACATACATAAGGTGTGTGCACCTGTATGTATGTATTTATTTATTTATTTAACTACATAATTGCTTTTATATATGAGTGATATACTTCTTACAAATGTGCACACACACAACAGTATGCACTTTAATTTGTTAATTGAGTGGTTACATTGTGTTTGACTGCACTATGAACTCTTTTTAAAACAAAAATATTATTGAATTTCATTTTAATATGACTGACTTGCACTCAAATAACGATGATTATCATGAGTGAAAATATCAATTTAGGCTAAACTTCACTTTAAAGTGAAGTCAAACAAAACTCAAACGCCTGTGTACGTACTTTGACAGAGTTGTCGGTGTAAACACTTCCCTCCAGTTTGTGTGTTTATATATACTGTATAGGTGTGTGTGTGTGTGTGTGTGTGTGTGTGTGTGATCAAGTGCAGCCTCAGCTCTCCATGTTTTTATTCTTATCCGTGTGGCACGTCTCAGACAAGACAAGCTCTGTGGACTTGATCCAAGAGACAACGCGTGTAACAGAGTTCTTTTAATTTCCTCCGTCCTGCTGATGAAAACAAAATCTTTTACAGAACGGGCCCTTTGCACAGCGGCCATGTTCTCTTCATGTAAGGACACTGTGACATTGAACCAGCATGCACCTGGGACTCGGCGATCGTTAACTTGAGTGTTTACACCTGTGGTTTTTCCGACTGCGACAGCAGACGCAGTGCTGTGAAGGTACGGGATCCAAACACGAGACTTCCTTTGTTTTATTTCTAAAACCAACAAAACACAAAAGGCAAAAAATACCCGAAAACGATAAGAGCTTAAACATGGGAGGGAGCAGGTAATAAGACACTGAGTGCAGAGATGTGCGAGGGAGGCAGAGCTAAGTGAACACAGGTGAAACTCATTAGACACAGGTGAATCGCGTCAGGGCGGGGCCAGACCATCACAGTGGAGGGGTAAACACACGAGACACACACTGGCAAGACACAAGGAGAACCAGTGAATAACAAAGTCCACAAAGACGACAGACGACAGTCTAAACCAAAATGAACAAATCACCAAATATAGAAATTCAAGTCAGACACCAGCCAAGATGGACCCAAGAAAAAGTCCAGCTTAGCCAAGTGAATGTCTGCATAACAAAATGATTCTGACCAAGCATTATTCACTCAATATCCAAGGTGATCCAAGGTGATTTGCATTCATGTGTCTATCTGTCAGTGTTGTAGTTAAAGACCTCAAATAAACAGGACTGAGACCAATATATACAGCATTGTTTCATCTATAACTATGTATTTGAGCATTTGCACTCAAAATCAACTAGCGAATGAATGTTCTACATGTTTAGAACCATGCAAAGCAGCCTAGTCATCTCCCTCAGGTGAGGGCTATGTGTTCTTGTGATGTCTTGTGCAAATTCATATTTTGTGGTTTGGTGGAGTAAATAGTTTAACAGACACTCCCAGACAAACACACAGCCTCTCCTCATCATGTCCTCTCGTGAACCTTACATTTACTTTGTGGGGGGGGTGTAATCAGCTGGGACCAAAACAAACCAAACACCCCACCCCCCAAACTAATGTCTTCTGTTACTGATTGTATTCCCTCCAGTAAATACTGTATCAAACAAAAGTTCCCGGTCATTGGTTATTGCGGGGTTCTGCTCACACCAAACCAATCTCTGTTCAGTGGTAAATATCAAACATGTTTAATACTTCACATCTATTAACTCCTCACACACACAGGATCATTTTGCCAGATAATCCGTTCAAATCAGCCTAAAATCAGCAAGGCATCCACGATTGTCAGAAGGGTCAGATCAGGACTGAAATCTGGCCAGTTATCCTCTAGTGTGGGGAGTAAGTTTGATGAAGGCTTAAAATCCTGTGTGATAACAAATTTGTCAGGAAATCCAAAAGCAATTTCACACAATAATACATAGGTACTACTGGACACCAGTCTGATAGACATAGATATGATTAAAATGACTCATCTTTTGGATAATGATGAGGTTGTCCGGCCTTCTTTTGGTATAGACTTTTGTTTCCAGTGTTGATGATGAAGAGATGAGCTGCCACATGTTATTATCTGTCCATTCTATTTATTATGAGTATGTATGTATGTTGTTTTCACAAGCTTCACAGTCTGTACATCATGTGGGACCTGACTCTCAGGAACTAATATCACTGCTCCAGACGGGAATACACAAACTCGACTTTATTAAAGTTCTGTCTTGTTAAGTTCAGGTGTGATGAAGCCGCCACACAACTGATTGTTCTTTCTGAATAACAACTCCGAGAGTGAGGTGATACCAGCGCTGATTAACAGCACAGAGACTGATTTTGCCACATGAATCCTCTCATGTCCCATGGCGACAAACCTTGTTTTCTACATCATATGACTTCAAGAGCTTCTGGAGCTAAATTAAAAGTCATGGGATTTGCCTGATGAAGAGATTTCATTTCAAACAGCAGTGGTGGCTCATTTGCTTATTTGAGCTTTTTTCAGTGTTATTATCATGAAGAAATGGAATATTTAATCATCTACGATGATTTGACATTTATTTTCGCTCTGTCATACTATTTTTATTGACTAAAGCAAATATAATATATATAAACGTATATAATTTATAATATGTAATAGTGGGGCCACAAGGTCCATATTACTGAGATATACTTAACAACAGAAATCCATTCATCCATCTAACTTATCAAATTAGTTTCATACAAAGTTATACAAGTGTAACTTTGTATTAAACCAATCAACAAAATGTGTGTCTAAAATTCAGTTGTGTTGTCAACAGAATCTTACAGTCGTCTTTAAACAATAACTACAACAACTACTACCACACCACCACCACAACTAGTACCACTACTTCTACCATTTCCAGTTCTATTTCTAGTATTACTACAACCAGTTTTTTATGAAGCACCAAAAAGGAATACTTAAGTAAAAGTACAAGTATCTTACCAGAAAATCACTTTTTTTAAATAATATTACTTAAGTAAAAAAGTCTTAAAGTATAACGATATTTACTGTACTGAAGTATTAAGTAATATTGTGATATAAAATGCACTGTAAGATTTAGTAATAAAAGTATTAGTTTGGACTGCGCCAGTTCAATGGTAGGGTGAGTAAAGCAGCTCATCACTAAAGCTCTATATAAAAACAGACCATGACCAACTCTTCTTCTTCTGATTTTATTTGGTAGTAATGAGTAACAAAGATAGTTAGAGGAAATGTAGTGTAAAAATAAAAGTTGCATGAAATATAACTAACAAAGTAAAGCACATATACGTGAATGTTGTACTTACAGTACAGTAACAAAGTGTTTGTGCTTTGTTACATTACAACACTGTAATTACCACACCACCACCATCGACCTGAGTTCCACAGCTGAGGGGCTTGAACAGCAAAAGCTCTGTGACCTTCAGTGACCTTCAGTGACCTTCAGTGACCTTCTGTGAACAGCCTAGATTTTGGAATGCATAGTAGGGCCCTGCTGGACGATCTCAGTGATCAGGCTCATAGGGGGAGAGGAGCACAAATATACAAATATAACCTGCTATTAAATTAAAACAAGCAGTTGAATCTTGAAATGATTTTCTGAAACTCTCAGGTAAACAGGAAATCATCAATAGAAAGGAATGGTCTGTGAAAGTTGGGCAAAGTAAGACTGGAACCACTTTAGTCATCTGAGCATCAGAAGACCGCTCAGAATCAAAGATGCCTCCCAGGTTGTGAGACTCAGTCTTATTGAGCCAGTTTTTCCGATTAGTCTACTGTTTTTTTTCTTCCCGTATGCTTAGATGTTCCAGTAAGTCAGCAAACTCATTTATATTCCCACTCTATTCCAGATCTGAAACACACACACACATACACACTGACACAGAAACACACATGAAACGGAACGTCAGTGTGATTTGATTCAAGTGAGAGTTTTAACATGACCTTTTGTCATTTTTGTTCAACAAACCAGTACTTTACTTTATGATGTGAAAGTTCATGATGTCTACTGATACAACAGTAAGCTGGGGGAGCAACCGGACGGCAGGAGGCGTGGCCGACCCGTCAAATCTGGCAGGAAGATCACGCTGATCAGCCACAGCTGATAAGGCACGTCACCATCTAACGTCAGGTGACAGTTGTGAGGAGGGCGGAAGATACATGCTGAAACTGGTTAACAAGGTAAAGGAAAACTTACTGTTGTCCAAAAAAAACAACTAAATGCTCTTTAAAATAAAATACAAAAACAATTTTCATCTGGTCGTGTCATACCAGACTGTAATCTCCCTCTTTAGATATTCAAGATTAATCTAACGCAACATCATCATTAGATTACAAACAACTGTGTGCGTGGGCCACGCGGTAATGAAGTGGCACCAGCTTCCACACAACCCTCATATGGAGGACAGGGGAGTGTTTTTAAAAGTTGATTCATGTTTATGTGGGATTAAATAAGACCATAATTACTGTGACATGCCCAAGTAGGGCGTGTGTTTCCTTCCCCCTCTTTCTCTCCCTCACTTACACACTCTTTAGGTTGATTGGCGATTGACAACTGCCTGTGTCAATCAGCAGCTGCAGGTCACACTCTATAAGAAGAGCAGTCTGGACTTTGTGTCAGAAGCTTCCTGCAGCTGGTGTTTCATGTTGAACATTGTGGTAATTGACAGGATTGGGGATCCCTGTACCAACACACACGTAGGACTTTGATGCTGTTGATATCACCCTGTGTATTGTTTTGTTTTTTTTGTAGAGAGGTCAGTGAAGGATTTTTGGTTTGTTTCATGCGTAGTGTGACAGCCTGAGAGATGGGCCCACTTTTGGTTTGTTGCTTTCATTTGGTTTGGCACGTGGCCCATGTCCTATACCCTCATCCACCTTTTGTGAAAACGCCTTAAAATAAACATTGAAGTTACTTGCACCTGGAGCCCTGGCTCTCTCCTTCCTTTGGTTGCCCTGTGTCTCACCTCTATAGGAGATGTAACAATGACTTACAATGCAAATGTGTGATTACTAGTTTGATTTATTAGACACAGACCTCAGACATTTTTACTGGCTAGAAATAGTAGCAAAAAGTATTTATTTATATTTAACTAAAGCAATCTGTTAGAATAGAAACAAAACAATATTGGTAAATGTGTTTTCTTTTTGCATCATTTGTGATTGCGTAACTAAAGAAAAGCAGATAAGGAAAGTCAGTGTCGTGGGCATTTTTGAAATGCAAAGAAGCAAAGATCACAGGCTGCAGGGAACAAACATGATCAGTCACATTTGTGAGTGACACATGAGTCACAGTCACAAAGAAACTAGCAACTCCCACAGCCACTGACCCAGTACTGACCTGAAATACAGAGATATTCATGAAGTCCTTGTGTAACTGGAGGGTCTTCCATATGTCAATAGCGGCGGCGAACCACAGCCAACACAAATCAACTATATTAACTCAAGTAGACAGGTTGACGATGCCACAGATTGGTGAAGCGGAATCTTTGGCTTCAGATTATTTCAACTTTTTATTGATTCACAAAGGATTTTCCTCGTCTGTCTGTCATCTGTGCGTTTTTTCCTTTTTTTTTTTTTTTTTTTTTTTAAAAGAGAGAATATGTCACTGCCCAGACAACTGTGTGATAGCAGTGGCCTGCTTTTTCTCTCCCCATTGACCTTTCTCTCAGGTCCCCGCTGTAATTTTAAAGAGGTAATTGATTCACTGACCCTCGTTATCTCTGAAACACTGTTTGTGCCTGAAGGACTGTAATTGATTCCGACAGGGAGTTTAAACGAGGACAGGCTTTTTGTTTTTTTGTTTTTTTTTTGTTTCCTTTTCCCCTTCGAAACAGTGAAGCAGTTGTGAGGACGCTCACAGTCTCGCTCATGTCTCTTCTCCTGTGGTCAGTTGATCTCAAGACATATAGAAATCGACTGAGACATGAGGGAACCTGAGTACATTAATAAAACCTCACAGCAAAGACTTGGCCCCCACGTGGGATCTAAAGTAATCACATTGCTCTCTAATCCTAATTGTATGCGGCAGCATGTCTGTGTGGGGATTCCTGCTGGAAAATGACAAGGTGAGAAAGAGTGTTGGATGGATTATCATCCCGACTCATATCATCTTCTGTTTCCTCACACTGATCAGTATCACAGTGGACTTCTTATGCATCATATATGATAATGTGATGTCAAAAATGAGCTTTTCCTGCTAAATAAACATACAAAAGGTTACCTTTCTATTTCTTTTACTCTTTATACATAAAACTTAATAAAAATGTCCTTTTTAGCCTGAGTCTTGTCTGAAAGTGGGTTAACTCCTTAACTAGACTGACTCATTGCTGTAGATTACTGTGCTAATGCTGGGTCACTTTGACCTGAATAGGACAGAGGAGAGAAAAACTAAATGGAGTTTTTTCTAGATTGATTCCTAGCATTTAAAAAAATGAGACTTTTAATGTAATTTTATGTTTCGTAACCTGCGTCGTCTCGGCATATTTAGGTGGATGTTGTGAATTCATTATGAACACTTGTGTGCACAGATGGAGCCCAGGTGTTGCTCAAATACCTGCCATTTTGTCCTCTGACCCTGTTCAGGCCACATTTTTTATGGATTTATTTTTCTTTCTTTTTTTTATTACATGAAATCTGAATTAATAATTGATAGAGACTTACTACTGAGTGTATGGTAATTGTAAATACACGATTTGCTTGTGTAACGTTTTGTTTTATTTGTGGGGGGGGTGAGGTGGTTTTTCTGTCACTGATAATGAAACATCACGGAAAAAACAATAAGAGAGGGCTATGACGTCATCAGAATTTGCTCAATGACTCAATGAAATGTTGTTGTTGTTGTTGTTTTTTTAATTGGCCTCACATCAAAAGAAAACATTAATTTCTTGAGCACACAAAACGCAGAACGAACATGACACACACACGTCTGTTCCACAGTCGACAGTAAAAATGGTGTTTGTGATCATGTGACATTTTATTTTTCCAACATGTTGTTCACTTTCACTGTCTTCACACACATCGAGGAAACATGTTAACGTGGACCCGCGCCCGGTGTCGCAGACATCAGTGTCGGTTTTCTGGCTGCGCCTTTAAAAAACCGAACTTCATAGAAACATCCGAGTCGAGTGTGATATTAACACGCACGCAGGCGCATTCACTCACACACACACACACACACGCACACGCGCACACACACTGTAGAAAAATAGAGTGATTACTATGTGAATCCAGCATCAACCGGTTCAAGACTTTTCCATACAAAATAAAAAAAATAAATAAAAGAAAATCGCTATAACTATATATGAGTTAAAAGAAATCAAGACATGTACAATAATCCAGACTAAACAGCCCGGATATAGACTCACACATGACTTTCAGCTATTTTGACACCGTGTTCTGTAAATTGTTATGCAAAAAAAAGTCCATGTGTACATTAGATAATAGCAGCATCTTAATAGTTGCACTGTGGATTGGACACGAACGAGCACTTCAGACAGTTGGAGCATCTTAAACTACACATGCAGCACCGCTGTTCGGGAATTCATCAGATCGCTCTTGTATTGCTCCAGCCAGTTCCTCAGCCCGGATATTCTGTATCCCTCTGGACCTCTGCCCCCCTGATACACCACCTTCTCATCCCTAATGATGTAAAGTCTCTCAAAGTAGGCTCCGTACGCGGCGTTGGACGAGTTGTCCATGTCATCCACCACCACGTTTCCTCCCGGCAGCTCTGTGAGCATCAGCTGGGCAGCTGTCAGTCTGTCCTCCAAGCAGCGGTGCTTCGGGATCTGATACGGCGCGTCCGAGCTCACCCAGCCGTCCGACGGATGCGCCTCCTCGATATATACAACTAAAAAGTCCGCAATGTCTGCGTACTGGTTCACGACGCGCTGGAACGCAGCCAGGCGCGTCATGAATGGCGGTCAGGAGCAGCTGCCAAAGTTCAGAATGAGCGGTCGCTTCCCTTTCATGCAGTCCAGGATCCTGACCCGCCGCCGCTCCTGGACCAGCACCACCTCGGTGTTGGGCGCAGTGCGCCCGAGGTGCGCTGATTTGAAAAAGTCTAATTTCTGCCCGTACCACACGGCCCTGAGGGACTCCAGCGTGAACATCTTATTGGAGTCGGAGACGCACACCGGCGGGTCCTCCGGGCTGTCCTGCCGCTCTCCCATTTTGTGCAGCACTTTTTTCCTGATGCACAAGAAATCCAGGAGCCACAGCATGACAGCGGCCAGGAGGAACCTGGGCAGCAGCATCAGGCACAGCGCTGCATGCTTCAGCGCACGAGCCATTTGGACTCCACCGGAGTCCTGCGTCATCTCTTCCCCTGTAGATAGGATGCGACTGGAGAGACAACTATTTAGTCACCTTTACCCATTGGAGAAAACTATCTGACGCACGCAGGCACTCCTTTTTATAGGTACAGCAACATTTGAATAATGGAAAAAAGGAAAAAGCGCACGCACACACAAACACACACACACACAACACGCCTCCAGCACCCGCACCGCCCACTCACATGGTGGGGATTACCTCCCATCAACTCTGGGCTTCAGATCCAGAGTGTAGCAGAGACGCGCTCCACAGAGTCTCGGACAAGTGTCTTCAAGTCCTCGTGCGCATGAGGATAAAAAACCCAAAAAACAACATGATGTTTTTCATATATATTTGTGAGACACTTGTGTTAGTTATAACTGTCTGTAGATGAGCGCACTGTTCGTCTTAGAAGTCTGGAGAAGAAATGAAAAAAGAGAAGTGACTTCATTTGTCAACTCCGACCTCGCTGAACTAACTCAAGTGCAGGCGCCTCTGTGGCCACTAGACGGCGTTGGTTTCATACGGACTAGAAAAGACCGGATGAGTCATGCAGTGATCTGCCTATAAAGTGTTCATAAGCACCTTGAGAGGAATAGAAAGCAGAATGAACCTAAAACCCTGGCAGAACACAAACCTTCAGACACACGAAGGACGTTAACATTCAGACCCAAAAAATCAATTGTCATTTATGTATTTCACTTCAAATAAATAAATGTGCCACAGTGGGCCTTCACTGGTAATTTAAAGGTCAGATTCATTATTGCACTCTTTTTTTAAAGGTGCAGTGCATACATTTTTGGTGATTTTGTCTAAAAATGGTGTCTGTGAAGCAGAGGGAGCGCTTGTGTGTATACAGCAGTTGCACAGGAGCAAGCATTTCATCAAACTGCCAAACGACCCGGGTTTTTTGAGCAGTAGAGTCCACTTCTGTGCACTATTGTAGGAATGATATAAGTTCTAAACCAGCGGGTAACCACCAAACTCTTATCGATCAGGGGTCACATACAACGCAATTTGATCTCAAGTGGGCCGGACCAGTAAAATAATAGCAAAATAACCTATAAATAACTAGATTTTGTAATGAAGTATCTTTTTACATGTGCAATTTCAACAATGTTATGCAAAAAGTTTGACCATTCACACACGTGCATAACATGTGGATCTACAAAGGCACCAAACATTTAGCCACAGGTGTCTGAAACTGACAAATATAGTTGTTCACATCATGAGCAGACTGTAATCATGATGTGAAATTTTAACAAATTCAGCCGGCCCGCAGGATGAGTTTGGCAAGAGTTGTGTGGAGCCAGAGAACAATGGTTTGAATGAAACGGACGTTTGTTTTTATTTAAAGGTCATGAGCTGCAGTTTTGACGTTCCTCCTCATCTACAGGCGGAGTTGGTGCAGCATCCATGTGACCGCTCACGCTGTGATCTGTTTCCAAAGAATTCTCCACACCGTGGTCCTCACATGTGTCTGTCTCCCTCTGTCTCACCTGTCAAACCCGCCCTTGGCCCCCGACTTCTGCACGTGTGGCTAAAGGCTAATGGTTAATCCGGGATACGATTGTGCTTTCACATGCGCGTGTGACCTACATGCTCCAACACACAGACAACAAAAATAAAGAGCATTATTTACATCAGGAGCTGCCGCACAAAAGGTCTGATAGTACATTATTTGTGTTCTCTCCTGTTTACACGGTTGACAACGTGTTTGAACACAGTGTTCCCTTTTCATCTCAGATTTATCTCATCTTACAGTGACCCTTGCCCTGCGTGACCCCGCATGTCATACATTAACATGTGGGGAGTTCAAAGTATCAATGTAAACTTGCACACACATGATCACCTTACACACATGTATGTATAGATGTCACCTGGGACCAATGTGAATGTAAATGTGGGCCACATGTGCGTAACAAGAATTATGAGAATATCCCTTTGATAAGGACTCAGGCTGATAACGCTGGTTATCTATAGATACGTTACATTTTAGTGGATAATATTACTGATTGACTGAGCAACGACTGTGAAGGTGATGCTGCAAAGGTAGAGTGACATTTGAGGACAACACAGATATTTAACGTAAACAATCTGGAGGAAAAACAAGATGATTGAAGAGGCCCATCATCATTTGCCTGAGGAAAAATGGTACGTGAAGTGTCTGAGGCATATTTTCACAGGTTGTGTGAGCAGAAGTGGACTTGATTGGTTTTGTTCCTTGAAGAAGTTTCAAATCTCCTTTGAGAGGCTTTTCATGTTTACCTGATTGCTGCGAAGTTCCACGTATTTTACAGCTGTGGGTTATTGAGTGTGTTTCTTTGGAATCACCTCAGTCAGTGTGTGTGATTGGCTCTTGTTACCCAGGCTTTAGGATCAGCTGAGATGAGGTGATGTTGAAAATCAGACTTTAAAAAACGTTAAAAAAACCCACAAAAAAAGATGTATTCATTGTAAGGTAATTAATAATAATGGATGATTATTAACCCTTTAACACCGTGTGTGAAATTCAAAAAATCTCTGTTGATTATAATACACATTTTTATCCAATGCACATTTTTATTAACAGTTACCCATCATGCCAGGAGTGATCAAACCATCCTGCTGGTGCATTTCTCTTTATAATACTCCTTGAGTATTTTACACATATTTTCCACATCTCTTGTTTCCCTCAGGACACAGGGAGGATTCTCGCTCTTGATACCAAACGAGGCAGTCTTTTTCAACCCCCCAAAACTTTATTTTCCAAGGTTTGGATCTCACAAGGCCCCCTGTGACGGCCACAGCTCTAGGCTGCCCCCGGAAACTAAATCTAACTTCATCTCACTTAATTGTGACAATAGCACACGTATTATCACTGCACCTCTCCTAGTGTCCCACCTAGATTGTGGCCTTATGTCACTATATTTAAAATAAGGAATGCAATTGTGGTCATACATGAAACAGTTATTAAACACAGCTTTAATTCCGGCATGGTGAATGCTTCTACTTATCTGACTGGCATTTGTGCTCTTTTGAAGTGTGTGATCCATTGTCTGTCTTTCAGTTATGCGTACTGCTGTGGGTGTAGACAGTAGAAGTTGATCGGGCCCTTCAACTACTGACTCAAAAAGTTTCTGACCGGGGTGGGAGGGATCAGCCATAATCTTTCCTGCACGCCTCAGAGTTCTGGAGGCGAACAGGTCCTGGAGAGATGGAAGATTGCAGCCAATCACCTTCTCTGCAGACCGAATGACACGCTGCAGTCTGCCCTTGTCCTTGGCCGTGGCAGCAGCGTACCAGATGGTGATGGAGGAGGTGAGGATGGACTCAATGATGGAGGAGTAGAAGTGCACCATCATTGTCTTTGGCAGGTTGAATTTCTTCAGCTGCCGCAGGAAGTACATCCTCTGCTGGGCTTTTTTGATGAGAGAGCTGATGTTCAGCTCCCACTTGAGGTCCTGGGAGATGATAGTTCCCAGGAAGCGAAAGGAATCCACAGTGTCAATTGTGGAGTCACAGAGGTTGATGGGTGCTGGTGAGGCTGAGTTCTTCCTGAAGTCCACAACCATCTCCACTGTCTTTAGAGCGTTGAGCTCTAGGTTGTTACGGTTGCACCAAGTGACCAGCTGTTCAACCTCCCACCTGTAGGCAGACTCGTCACCATCAGAGATGAGTCCGATGAGAGTGGTGTCGTCCGCGAACTTCAGGAGCTTGACGGACTGGTGACTGGAGGTGCAGCTGTTTGTGTACAGGGAGAAGAGCAGAGGAGAAAGAACGCAGCCCTGGGGGGATCCGGTGCTGATGACCTGTGAGTCGGAGACATGTTTTCCCAGCTTCATATGCTGCTTCCTGTCAGACAGGAAGTCAGTGATCCACCTGCAGATGGAGTCAGGCACGCTCAGCTGGGAGAGCTTCTCCTGAAGCAGAGCCGGGATGATGGTGTTGAAGGCAGAGCTGAAATCCACAAACAGGATCCTGGCGTAGGTTCCTGCAGAGTCCAGGTGCTGGAGGATGTGGTGGAGGGCCAGATTAATTGCATCGTCTACAGACCTGTTGGCTCTGTAGGCAAACTGCAGTGGGTCCAGGAGGGGGTTGGTGATGGCTTTCAGGTGTGAAAGCACAAGACGCTCAAAGGACTTCATAACCACAGAGGTCAGGGCGACGAGTCTGTAGTCATTAAGTCCTGTGGTCCTTGGCTTTTTGGGAACAGGGATTATTGTCGAGGTCTTGAAGCAGGCTGGCACGTGACATGTCTCCAATGAGGTGTTGAAAATGTCTGTGAACACTGGAGACAGCTGATCAGCGCAGTGCTTCAAGCTGGAAGGGGAGACAGAATCCGGACCAGCTGCTTTCCTGGGATTCTGTTTCCTGAAGAGTTTTTTGACGTCCCTCTCATGGATGGAAAGAGTCAACACTGAGGTGGGTGGTGGGGTGGAGGGGGGGGGACCTTTAAGGTGGGCATTGGTGGAGATGCCCAGGCCCCTGCTGAGGTGGGGGAGGTGGAGGTGAAACACTGGAGCTGGGGGTGTTGGGAGGTGTTATGGGGGATGGTTGCAGGACTGTCCCTCTGTCTTTCAAAGCGGCAGTAGAACTCGTTCAGGTCGTTGGCTAGGCGTTGGTCGTTAAAGGAGTGGGGGGCTTTAGGCTTGTAGTTGGTGATCTGCCTAAGCCCTTTCCAGACAGACGCAGAGTCGTTGGCTGAGAATTGGTGTTGGAGCTTCTCAGAGTACAGTCGTTTAGCTTCTTTCACTGCCTTGCTAAACTTGTACTTTGCCTCTTTAAGTCTGTCTTTGTCACCACTCCTGAAGGCCTCTTCCTTATCCAACCTTAACCTTCTGAGCTTGTCTCTGAACCAGGGTTTGTCGTTGTTGTAACTCACCCTGGTGCATGATGGAACACAGCAGTCCTCACAGAAGCTGATGTATGACGTCACAGCCTCTGTGTACTCATCCAGACTGTTGGTAGCAGTCCTGAATACATCCCAGTCAGTTGAGTCCAAACACGCCTGGAGATCCTCCACAGCCTCCCTGGTCCACTTCTTTGATGTCCTCACTACAGGTTTGCAGAGCTTTAGTTTCTGCCTGTAAGCAGGAATCAGGTGGACCATGACGTGGTCAGAGAGTCCCAGTGCAGCACGGGGGACGGCGTGATAAGCATCCCTGACTGTGGTGTAACAGTGATCCAGAATGTTCTCCTCTCTGGTCGGGCATTTAATAAATTGTCTGTACTTGGGGAGTTTGCGAGTGAGGTTTCCTTTGTTAAAGTCACCTAGGACAATAACTAAAGAGTCCGGGTTGATCCGCTCCACACACAGTATCTGATCGGCGAGCATGCGCTGTGCCTCCTGCACACTGGCGTGCGGTGGGATGTAAACACCGACCAGAATGAATGATTGTGGATTGTGGATACCATCCCTCCTGTTGAGACATGGGTAATCCCATGACTCAATATTGTAACAACTTTAAACAAATTATTTTGTTCTCAGATCAGTAATCGACACAGGTCGACTAAGTGGCTTTGTGACTATGTGTCCTGTTACAGATCTCACCTTCATACCATTACAGTGTTGAAGTGGAAATTTACAACCGCATTCATCTTCTCCAATTATTATTTTGCATGCTTCAGTATCGCATAGAATACAAGTTTTATGATTATTAACCAACAGGGTGACTATGGCTTTTGGTTCATACTCAAAAATACTTCAGTGTTTTCTAGTGAACATACTTCTTCTTCCTCCTCATCTTCTGTGTCCTGGTATGTATGTGTGTGTGTGTGTGTGTGAGTGCATGACCTGGTTTATTGACTAGCCATGCCGATGAATCGTCAACTCGTCTGGGTCCTCCATTTCTTCTTTGCCGTGGAATCCCTGAAGAGAACACAGCATCCCAAGTCTCTTCTCATGACTTCTGATATCTCCTGAGCTAATTGTCAAATACACTCAAGAGATGTCTATGGAAATATCCATTATTCTATATTATTTCAGCTCTATAATGACTTAGTTTATGACCACTTCAGTTATCTTCTCATCACATCAACCACATCCACACAGCACACTCCTCTTCTCCTATGATGAGATATAACCATTTCTAATCAAGTACATTCACGATAAAAACTGCTATGATTTAATTTAATAATTCTGGAAGGTGTGTTCCATAGCAGACCTATCAATTCACTTTTCGTCAACCCATTCGCGTCTCACTCATTTCCATTTACCCGCATATCGCACCTATGATAACGGGATTCAAACGGTCTTCGTATAATTTATTACCTGGGCCACTCAAAGCACTACATAAAACAGGAACAACTATGGAGATGATGACAACTCGTCAAACTTATATTTATTTATCTATTCTTGTTTTTAACAATGCATCCACTATCAGGAACAAATCCCAAATAAAATGTGGTATTTTGCTTGTCACTGTAAAGGACCATCTCTTCATCAGCAGCCCTTCTGGCTTCACAGCCTGCAATGACCACATGTTAAAACAGCTTTTCCCCACAAACACTCAGCAGTCTGAGCCTATTTTACCACGCACATAAAACAACACAAAGCCATGGCGCACATATTAAAACATCACAAAACACAAAACAACACAAGACAACACTTAGTCCAAATTTTTAATTTTACTCCGTCCCAATTGTAAATATATATGTCGACTTTAAAAGAAATCTTAATTTCAAATGTTGTTTTTATCTTAAGTTTTACAATTCTATGCTCAATTTTCACTTAGTAGAAGAATACCCGGGTCCCGGACCCTGACGTCTTTTTGTTTTCTCAGCCCTGAGGGATTAGTTTAAACCTTGTCCTTCCAAAGACAGTTTATTTTAGGTCCCTGCCCTAAATCTAAGAGAGTCCTGCTCTCCCAAGTCCCTGACTTATTTATTTACAATGAGCTAGGAGGATCGATCCATTTCTGTACCGTTTTTTTCACTTCAGTAGAAGAATACCATGACTTACAGTTTCTTTCGAAATCTGGCACCGCATATTCAACTTACTGTTGTTACTTTTTAGCTGAATTTTCTTTAAATTTATTTATTTGGAAATGGTTGTTTCTTACCCTTTTGATGAATTTAGTCCCTGACTCAATGTTTGTCTGGCTGATCTGTCTCCCCTCCTTGGTTGGCCCCGTCACTGTCCCACTCTTCACAGGACCTGGCCTCCCTGACCAAAACGGAGCTTTAAGAGCCCTGTGGTGGAGGACTTTTAGGAGGATTTTTTTTTCCTTACCTCAGCCTTGCAAGGTCTTCAGGTCCGTTGATGTGAAGAGAGCGACAGATACTGGGGCCCCACGTTGGGCGCCAAGTTGTCAAAAGAATTGTTGAGATCCATAGGAAGGAGATCGGAGTCAGCTCAGTGTCCAAACAAGGGTTTAATCTTGTACAAGAGGAGCATTCACAAAGCAACACACACAGGCCAGTTACAAAGTGAAGACTCCCTGTCTTGAAGAAAACATATTTATCTGTCTCAATGGGTCTGCTATCACCCTGCCATAAGGTGCAGACCCCCACCTCTGTGGGTCTGTTATCACCTTGCCCTAAGTCGCTGACCCATTGTCTCTATTCACAAGTCACATCAAACAGTTCCTAAAACAATACAAATGGTCACTGGTCACAGGTCGCATCGAACAGTTACATTAACAATACAAAGGGTCAATGGTCTCAGGTCACATCAAACGTTTGCATTGAACATTTGTCTTCATGTATTACATGAGGTACATAATTCCCATAACAGACACATTTGCGCAAGCACACTTTGCATTACAATTACACAACGGTAATCGGACTATCGGACAAAATTCCAGCAGTTTCTGTTCCAAGTCAGAACATACACGTGGTTATCCCGGTAATTTTACTCACAGTCGCAGGAAGCCGACGAATCAGCGTCTTTGTCACCAGTTTTTGGACATTGAGACTCAAAAAAACCCAAAAAAACTCACAAATGTTATTTTATACATGTTTTATACTGTTCAAATTTCAAATTTAACACACAAAATCTGGTGTTTGTGTCTACAGTGATTTTTCCTCAATAAAACCTTTTGTTTTTCTTCATTTGAAATTGTTAATACTCTATTTTAACATGCAGTACATTGTAAATAACTGCCAGATATTGAAAGTTATTCTGGAAAAATGGGCAAAAGCGCTTACTCACAGGACATTTTCTGACCCTTTTTTGGTTAAAATAAGCAAAAAATTAATATATTTTGAGGCTTAGGTGTTAAAGGGTTAACTGACATTTAAGCCATTATTAATTCAGTCATGAATAAATGTACCAATCACTGCGGACCTTGTTGTAAAGTGTTACTGGGGGTTTGTTGTGCCGTCAGTGCAAGATAAATTTAGACAGAGATTGCACTTTTATTCACCGTGGGTCATAATGTCTCTCAGATGCGATAACATGACATCCACCGGAGTGTAACTGTGAAATCTGTGAATGCAGCCTTTATCACTATGCTCATATCCTTCAGGGCAGGAAGCAAAGGGACAATCACACAGACCAACAGGCTCTGGCTGTGCTCACAGATTGTTTAATGACCAGAGAAATTCCCCCAAAAAGACACATTTCAAGTTTAATATACACACACACACACATATATATATATATATTGAAATTTAATGTTTAATCAGCTTTAATAACCGACTTTGAATTTTTCTAAGTCGAAAACATTAGATCTTTCTTGACTCTTTCTTAATTCTTATTCAGACTTTAGTGTTTATGTGAATGTTAATCTCTTCAGCACACCGAGGAGAGCTGCAGATAATCAACAAGGCTTTCAGGGATATTTCTGTTCTAATCAGTTTCACAGGTTAAGATGACATGTCAGTTTTTAACAAAGGATAACATTTAAGATTTAGTCAAGTCAAGCGCATGTGGCTCAAACCGTTTCTCTCTCAGTTTTACATCTTTTTAAGATAGAATAAATACATAATTGGGAGTTCTCAAAGGGGGAAAAAGTGCTTGCTCGTTGTGTAAATTGATGGGATTCTTGTACTTTATATAAAATTTGATGGTAACTAAGGCGAATGCGGTGAATTAAGGTGTTTAACACTTTTGATCGCTGTCCTCGTGGTGTTTTCTTTTCTTCACTCCTGCGTCGCCCGCGGTTGAATTGTGAATACACTATTTGACATGATGCAAAATTATGACATGCCTCAAGGCACTTGAATAGTGTTATTGAAAGAGTATGAAACCTGCAGCTCAATGAGCCAACGCTTGTTATTGGCTCAGAGTCGACGTGGCGTGCAGCCGCGTGGCTCGCTCAGCTGATCAATATATTTTGGATCAATAATAAAATCAATAAAAATAATTTAAAAAAATGACATCTGTATATAAGCTGCTGGCCAGTTTGACCGAAGGTTCGACAACCTTTACAGACCAATTAGAAAACCAGTTTAAACATGTAAACTGGCAATAACTGTTTTACACGTACATCTGGAAGGGACGTGGAACTGTTTGGCAGCTGTGGCTGTGATGATGTTTCCCAAAACTACTTATGAACCAGATGTGCTACAGCCACACATCTCTGCTCCCTTAGCCTGGACATCTGCAAATGCGATGTTGGTTTGTTTAATAGACAAAGCAGTAGAAATGAATGCAAGGTACCATCAGCAGCGAGGGGCCATGGTGATGTGATCATGTTGGAAAGTATTGAAAAAAGCAAAACACGACATGGTCAAAATGAACTGTAATATACAGTAATCTGCCACATTATTAGGTACACAGGACATCTTATACGAGTGTAACTCTTGGTGAAAAATCATTTCCTGAGTGAAAAACATTATGTCTTCTTAATTATGTCATGAGTTAGTTGCTGCTGATGTGATTTAACTGTTGTGATAGGGTGGAATCCAACCAGGGTTTGCAAAAAACAACAACATCAACAACAACAACAACCTTTCTGTGCACATCTGACATGCATTTTACACCGTGTACTAAGTTGTGATTATTAAAATTAAGGAGGAGAAAAAAAAAGGGCAAGCAGATTTTCCATTTAAATGAAAAGATGTTGCAAAGGAACAGGCCACGGGCACCGACTTAGCAAACTAATGAGATACTCATCTGTGAAAGTTCTCAGGAATGAAGATACAGGACTTGCTTGAGTCGTCTCGAAGACGCTTCACGTCTCATCTCAGACAAGGGTCATGCTTTTTTCCTGCTCTGCATTTCTGCATGCGCGCACAGGGCCGCGGCTCCGTTCACACCATAAACGAGGGCCCACATCAGTCTGGCTGTGTGTGCATGTGCACTTGATCTCACATGCCATTCCAGCGGTGGAGAATTTTCCCGCCAGACGTTGGACCACATTTGTATGTCCTTGTATTCTTTGCACAATGGGTGGTACATGTTTTGGCACCAGCAGATGTCCTTGCATAACCTCACGCTCACTGCCATGGTTACCAATCGGTCTTTTTGCTGTCTCTCTAGACCCAAACAAGAGCACACCACCACCTCTGGACTGGAAAGTATTATGCTACGCTCAGTCAGCTCGCATGGTCTGTGCAGACTCTGACTGTAGGAGTGTTGATCACGGAAATGGACGGATGTGGACGTGCAGGTGAAGACTGCGTCTCTTCTGCTCTCCCATTAATACAATGATATGTATTAAAGAAGGGAACAAAATGCAATTTAACATCTGAAATGGGTGCTAACGTCTCTTTAATCACGAGTTCCTCTGTGTGTGTGTGTGTGGTTTCTCGGTACGGCTCTGTTTAACTGCTGCTGCTGTGATCTGGATTAGACCACTGGCGTTGTTCGGTTGTTTACACTCGGGCTAAAGGGAGGAAAGAGCATGTGTGCTGACTTGCGGACAACTGCTGGCCAACGTTGCATTCTTGGGCGGAATCTGATTTTCTCGGGATAATTACGACTTCTTGGATCAGCCGGTGTGAACCAACGGTCATCGCAGGAATACCAAGTCACATAAGCTCATTAACACGCACTCAGTCATGGATCCCTCGGAGCACGGGTCTCGTCTGCACACACACAGACACATATGTTGACCGCTGAACACCTTCTAAGCACATGATCACTAATGAGATTGGCAGAGTGGGGCAATGATTTACTTTAACTGTTACTGCCTAAATTACCCGCGGGTACATCTCCCTCGCACGCTCACACCAATCACTTTTACCGTTGGCTAATCTGGTTAGACTTTTGTTTGCAATTCTCATTAAATGAAATGCCGTTTGTGATGTCGCTAATTATGAGATTAATTCATGCACGCACACAAACAACAGAATAATAATGATACGACATGACAAATTGAATTTATTAGCCCTTTAAATGTAGTGAAAGTGTTTTCACTTAAAGGAATCAAAGAGCGCGAAACTGCCTTTCCATTGCGTAAACACTCTTCCTCTTTTCAAAGCCCCCTCTTCTGCCGCCACAATCCCATAGCTGCTTTTCACATTCTCAACCGCCAGCTTGACAAGTATAGCTTAATGAAACACTGGCGGTCTGAGCCTTGATTCTGTTTTTTCTTTTCTCTTCTTTTTTTCTGAAATAAACTGCTGGAACCTTGCTTTCATTAGACACAGCCTGAATCTTGGCATGGGAACGAGGGTCATACAAGGACATCCCAGAATAGGAAAAACAGCCCCGGACAGAGCCTGTAGCTCAGACCCATACGAAACCACTGTGAACACGCTGACCATTGAGTCGCTTAAAAACACACCTGCTCATGCAACAATACACGCGGGGGCCGCGTCATGTGAAGGTGAAGTTGCACTTTTCACAGTTGGTGTCGACAATACAACCCTGTCCCTTATGTTTGTCGAGCCCTTGAGCAGGTTTGTAGTTACTAAGCAACCGTCACGTTGTCCTTCTCAGGCTAATCCTTCTAGGCTGCTGTGGCTGCATGGAGCTGATGCACACTGATACATCACCTCGGATCACCGGAGTCCTTTTGTCCACGAGAGCAGCGCTGATACACCAAACAGCACATCTTTAAAGACGATTATTTTACTCAGCCCGGTCATTTAGCCGTGAAAAAAGAAAAAAAAAATCTGTTCTACTGATTTAAGAGTCGGCGGCGGGAGAGAAAGGGTACGCTTCACACTGTGTCCCTCGCTGGGTTTTATCAGTGTAATCACAAATGAGCCTCTTTTGACTCTTTCGTCCAGAAACACCACCAAACCGAAGCAGATAAAGCCGGGGACAAAGTGCATCGGCCGAGGCTCGATATGAGAGCTGTGACCTGAATCTTCTCCAAAATACAAGCACGGATGATTAGAGAAGGTTTCCGTCAAAGGTGCTGACGTTGCGTCTCATGTTTTGTACAGTGAAGACAGTGTGGAGTAACGTTTGTTATTTTCGGGCATGATAACACAGGCTGTCCTTGGACACGTCTTCCTGGAATTAAGTGTTTATTTGACCCACTTGGGAAATTAAACTGTCATTGAGAGCTGACACCCAAACTGCTTTTCTTCTCTCATTGAAGAGTCGGTACGCTTTAACAAAAGCAAACCGTGTGCCGTGAAGGCCCAGAGGTGAATGTGAATCTAAAAACAGCAGATTTAAATTGACCCGTGTAGCCTTTTTATATATAATACAAAGGGGGATTTTTTTGTAGGAAAGGGAAAAATGTATGCACAATCTTTTTATTTTTTTTTGCCTTATATGGATTTCAACACCGACGTGATTTATAAGTCAGTCTTTTATTATTCCCGACAGACGACACAGGAGACACGGTTAAGACCATAATAATCACCCATGATCCATATTCATGTTCAGTGCCTTGAGATAATGTACATTATGATTTGGTGCTATGCAAATAAAATTTAATTGAATATGAAGTTTTAACACATCTATATGAGCCTCACTCATCTAAACACAGGACGCCTTATAATAAACTTCTGTACGTTAACGGCGTGTACAGCATTTCCTCTAAACAGTTTTGTAGTACTGACACTATGTGTGTCGATTATATAATAATATATATGCTTGATGTGCTATATTATAGTTCTATTACACTATTAAATGCACAAACTGAATATTAGGGTGTACTAAATTGAATTCATTGAGCTGTTCATTTGCGTTTTGATCAACTGTAACGCAGCACGACTTCAGCGCTTCCTCTGGTTCCATGTTGAATGCAGTTTTCCTCTCATTGTCCAGTCCTTTCACGCCGGATGAAACATTAAGTGTTCTCACTCTTGACAATGTGTCATTGATTTTACAGCCTTCAACCTTCTTCAGTTACTGATTATATATGAGAGGCTTTTGCCAAGGCTGCACATTCCTTTTACTGTAAAAAAAATATAAAAAATAATATTTCATATATTTTTTTTTACATCTTCCTTTGTGTGTGTGTGTGTTCTTCAGTTTGGACTTTTGCCCCCCCCCCCCCCCCCGAACATATCTGTTGACACAAGTTTAGTGGTGATTTGCTGAGTAACGCGAAACCATGTGAAAACCCTAACCTGTCAATTAGTAACAAGCAACATATGGTTAACAGCGCACCCACAAAAAAAAAGAAAAAAAAAAGCAATTGCACTTAAAACTTTAATATATGGTGATATAGATTTCTTTAAGAAGCGGGGCCTGAGCAGACGCTTGCATAATTCAGAGACCACTTCTCTGCTCCCTCATGAACTGCTTTCACCTCGCATGACCTGAACTCTAATTTATGTGGCTGCTGGATCACATACTTGCACAGAGCTGAGGCTGAGCTGCTAAACTCCCTCTGGCATGAAGGAATTCTTCTCTGCTTGCAGGTTCTTATCAGTAGGGGCAATTTAAATGTCCAAATGTCATGGTTTTTATGCGACGCGCGGCTGTCCGAAACTGTTCAACTTTAACAGTCAAACAAGAGGGGGGGGGGCATCTGCCGTGTGCATTTGTCTTTCTTACTGTCATGTTTTTGAATTTAGTCATACACTGCCAAATCATAACAACAATAATTATTCCAGGGTACATTTCATTTGGAGCAGGTGTAGACTCAGCATTCCCCACTGAACAAAGAGGAAAGGGGGGGGGGGGGTGTTCACAAACACACAAATAATTCTTGCAGGGCGGAATTTGACCACAACCTTTAACAATTTGTTTCGTGATCAGAGATTGGAGTGGCTCTGCAGCTCCTGCCGTATCTCATTACTGCTATAGTATCTCATTACTGTAAGAGATACAAGGCAGAGTCCGTCCAGTCCCAGAGAACGGACGACACAAAATGGTTCTGGCTACCAACAGGAAGAAAAAGGCTTTGGTTGGCGAGAGAGACAGAGAGAAACGGAGTGATTTACAATTCTACAATCTCAATCTTATATTCCACATGTAACCATCTGTTCTCTGCATGTGATATTGTGATGATTCACATGCAGAAAACGGGCGCGTTGTGCATTAAATATGACACATTATCATAAGGTTTATGTGATATTCTGTTATAGTGTGATATATTCTGTTTCCTCTGGTCATTTCCATGTTCGAGGGTGAGTTTTGAACCCCTCTTGGGTTCCCAAGTTGGAATGAATGTTATGTGTGAAACAAAACAAGGTCGGTCATGTAAAGCAGCGTTCCTAAGACGATCACCCGGTGTTTGTGACCCACATGGGGCAGCGCTGACACACACTGCTGCTTCCTCAGATGTTCAACGCTGTTATGAAATGAGCGGAGGACGGCTGAATGCAGAGCAGCCACAGGCTGTTTATACCGCTGTTACTATGGAGACATGATCCCAACTCTCTGTTATGCAATGAAGTTTTTTAAAATGCATCTTTCCGAGGATGAAAGAGCAGCGAGCCTCAAAGCCCTCAGAGGATAGTGTTGCAAAAGTGTTTCTCTTAGGTTAAACAACCTTGATGACTTTCAAAGTTTGAGATGACCACATTATGCACATCTACGGACGATGAGTCACAGTTAGGTTTGAGAGAACAGCCAGAACTTTTTTCTTAATTAAGAAACACAGCGTACACCATGAGATATAATGGATGTGTCTATGTGAAAAGAAAAGGGAAATATCACCAATGACTTACTTATTATACTTGCTTATGTCATGTGTCCTATTTCCCTTCATCACATGTCGGTTCACATCATTTTAAGCTCCCAAATAAACGCAGTATTGTATAGTACAGTGTCTATATTTGAATTGTAGAAATGTAAAGCCATCATTTGTTGGCTGGCACATCTAAATAAAATCCAGTATGAACAAATACATGTTCTTTTTAACTCCCCGTACTCTTATTCAGCCCATGGGACAGCTTTAAAATTCTAATAGGCAAAAAATAAAAACACCTGGTGTTCAGTAAATCCGCTTTTCCCAAACTTGGATGATTCCCCAGCTACTGGAAATACTTACTCGATTGAAGTTTGGTCGCACCATTGTTAAACATGAAGGATGTTGTGTAGAAATGTCATCACAACCCAAACGTGCTTGCTCCTTGGATAATGACCAGCACAATTCACATATCCATTTAATCGAACATTACAGTCACGCTATGTTCGGGAATCTCGCACGGTTTTAACATCTGATCCAACCAAACGAGACATTTGCCATTTTGTCCTTCCTCGCAGAGATGTTTATATTAGACAGTGTTCGGGGTACTTGAGTAAAATGAGGCGGCCGTGCGTTTTCACACATGATCCGACACACTTCATCACATCGTAAAGAGATGCGTCACTTCAACTCACTGCGTGTACCAGTAATAACAACGGAAATTGTGGAAGCAAGCCTCTCTTAAACACAACAGAGACAAAACATGTGGGCGGAGGAAGAAAAGGAAGCAGACGAGGAAGAAATGTACGTCTTCACCTGGGTTTTGAGTCATTGTGATTAAACTCATTCCCACTGGTCTGAAACTAAATTAAACCCAGTATTACGTTATTATTTTTTTTTTGTCCAGTGAGAGTGGGGTTTCACTTCGCACCTTCGATGCTGTTAGTGCACAGCGGTGGGAAACGTGTTAAACAGAGGAGGAGTCATGGAGCCAGCCTTTTTTTTTTCTTTTTCACTCTAACAGCGGGCGACTGCTCTAATACACAGAGAAGCAGCAGGAGGGAGCGAGGCATGAAGTCAGAGCATACACAGAAGCACCGGGGTCACACGAGGCCAGTGAGTCTCCCAGGAGCAAGGCGCTGCTTGGGGCGTGTGTATGTGTGTGTGTGTGTGACTGATGGATGACACATATGTACACACACAAAGTGATGAAAATGTGACGGTAGTTCAAGTTACAACTGTGCTGCCAGCTACTGTGACACATATGTTGAGTGCCGAAGACAACCGCCCACACACACACACACACACACACACACACACGCAGCAGGATGTGGCCTTACAGGAATGATGATTGAAAACTCGACCCAGGGCACTTGTCAGAACAGAGAGAGGGAGGGAGGGAGGGAGGTATTTTTCCTGAACGGTGAGAGAAAGACGCCATTAGAAATAGAAATAGAAATTAACTACACGGGAATGGACTGAGAACATATCCAGTGCCGCGGCGGTTGGAACACCTGCACAAGTGAATGCAGTGAGATTACTGAAGGACCTGCACTGGGTTTGTTTACTGCCTCACAGTAAACAAACCCAGTCAGATGTGGGTAGGGCAGCTCTTTTATTACACAAATGTACGTACTGTTTACATCCTTAATAAAGTCTGACTGATAGCATAAAGATAAAATGGTGTCAACAGGAACTTAATGGTTTTGGGCGTTATATCCAGTGCACTCCCATAGTGCCAGTCCCAAGCTCACATGTCAGAGAGGGCATCCGAGGTGAAAAGAACTCTCTGCCAAATCAATGATGCGGATCAATAAAAGAGCAGGTGATCTGCTGTGTGTGACCCATAGAGACCGAGAAGCCAAAAGAATTCGGGGGTTTGTATTTATTGTTGAACTTTACACCTGCAGTATGGTTTGGACTCATTCCAGGAACATTGAACTTCTTCACTCCAGAAGGGAGGATTCTAGCTTGAAGGAAACCTATCCTACTTATAATTTACACGTCATTTTTCTGTCTTTATTTCTTTGGATATGTGAGAATTTAGATGTTTGTCTCTATATGTGGCCCTGTGATGAACTGGCGACCTGTCCAGCGTGTACCCCGCCTTTTGCCCTATATGTCAACTGGGATTGGCACCAGCGCCACCTTGCGATGTGGAGGATAAAGCGGTAGAAGAAGTCAAAAGATAAAGTGTAAATGATGGTGCTTATCATCACCCACGTCCATGCATCTTTGCTATCTCTGTGTGCATGTACGGCTTCTGTCATAAAATCACTTGAAAGGTTGAGGTCATTTCACATGTTTAAGCTCTTTCATGTGGCTGAACTCTTATATTCAGACTTCAGCAAAACGTGACCGCGATAACGTTAGAAGTAACTGAGGGGTCCCTGTCCGTGACTGTAAAACTGTTAATATGTAACTGTGACCAAGAAAAAAGCAAACTAGGGAACAGCTATCAGTACAGGAAAATAGTTTTTTGCTTGAGTATGCAACTAAATACAACAAGCAAATGTTAACAGATATTAAACAAAGGTGTGTTAAGTCCCAGAGTGTAATACAAACTGTTACAAGACGTTTATTCAACAGTCGTAGGAAAAAGGAGGGGACTTCTCTTTCAGATCATTAGTCTGGATTCTTTTTAAATCCGTCCTTGTGGTGATTGGATTGAGTTAAACATACCATCAAGTTTAATATTAAACAGTCCAAAACTATAAGCCTGATCAAGGCGGCAGAAATAGCCCTGACCCTGCCGTGCTGCATTCTCCAGTGCTCTAAATACGTAATGCTGCCAGGATTAAGGGTTGGCCACCTTAAGTGTAAGGGAACAGATCAAAAGGTCACATCTGAATGAGGGCCAGGATCATGAAGACACTTGTCTGTCTTGTTTTAGATGAGTTTGACCGTTGAGAGACATACAGTACGTTTACATAACATGAGAAAACAAATCTTAGTCCGACTTAAAGCGGACTTTTAAGATACATGCAAACATGTTAGTCTGACTGAATTTGGACTAACTCAAATTTCTCAAAGTTGGACTAACACATGAAGTTAATGAGGGTGGGAATCACGTTATTACCGCATGTATACTTTCAGTCAAAAAAGAAACTACGACAGGCCTGTACTTGAGCAACAGCGACATAGTTATATGATGAGGAGACCTGATTTTATGCTCTGTTACCTCATATAATTGAATAGTTTAAAGTTCTTGGATAGAAGAGTGGCGCTTAGTCGGGATACAATACCAATATTGCCGTATATATTGGCCGATACCGATTCGATCAGCACGAATAATACGTACTATAATTACTTATTTTGTAGTGTGGAATGTTAGAATAGGCTTGATGAAGTGATATTACTTAAACAGAGAACAATCGTCTGCAACAGTAGGTATGAGAAAAACTGACCCATTTATTATTAACCAATGGGTTACACAAATTTTAACCTTCAACATAAGAATATTCGATTTTTTGCCATGTTAATTTCATACAGTCTATGGTTAATTTATCAGAAGAAAAGTATCTTCAGAGAACACCCCCCTTGTTTTTACTATTTTGGATTAGCCCAAACCTCACAGGGAGAGTGACTTGTCCCACAGGTAAACCCGGAGCCCGGCCCCGCAGATGTACTTAGCTCCGTGTGTGGAGCCTCAGGATGAGCTAGCATGGTGCCATCGGCAAGCTTGCGCTCGCTGTGCTGCTTCGTAGCCTCTGATTTCAGAGGTTAAAGAAAAATATTTCACCTCTGAAATAGCAGTAGCACACACACGCTGTTGTTGTGATCATGTGGGCTCTACATGCATCTAACACGCAGAGCCCACGTGATCACAACGGACGCTGCTGGATAGAAGTGCTGGAGCGGAATGGACTGCTTCCACTGTTTTTTGGGACATCCCTAGCGCTTAGTATGCTAAAAACTATCTATAAACTAAACTGAAAATCTCCTAATACTAACCAGCTGAGTGCAGTTACTGCCCACCTAGCACAGTGGACCCGGACACACATCAGTCAATCTATCAATTCTCCACCAGTGCTTATAAACTGGGACATAGACAGTCGTCCAACTCAATGGCGCAGTGGAGTTTTGTCTCAACTGTGCATGGAAACAGTGCAGCCTAAGAGTCTGACGCTGTGCAAGCATTTGCAACTACTGCATATTCAATGTGACTTTAGTCAGCCTTTGTCAGCGGTAGTCCAAGGTAAACAAACCTTTTTTACAACGTGTAACTTGGCGATCGTCTCTGCAAACATCTCACTGTGCCTCGAGGTTGCAGGTGCATGAAGTATCACATAAAATCAGTGGCACAACAAGTAGCGACTTGTGTTTGAAAGACAGAGACAGGCCCTGAAAAGAGATGGGAATTCATGCTAAGAATAATGATGCGATAAAGCGAGATTGTAATTTGTGAACGACTAGACAATTTATATGAGCGTTCACTCACTGTGAACCTGGCTGTAGGTGTATGTTACCATCTTTATACATTATAGTCCCTTGTAATAACAATAAGAAATCAGGTTTTTGCAAACAATTGCTGACCTCACCTTATTTAACAAGCCCACAATTTAATTTGCATGATGGGAAAATGGCAACTGTGTCTCTAGCCAAGAAGCCCCTATAGGATGAATTCTCAAAAGACATTTCTGTTTGGACCAAAAGGTGGGAGCAACATTTTGTCCGTAGATCCTGCTGCTGACAAGTAACAATCTTAATTTGATTAGAGCTACGTGACGCACAATTCATTATTCATGTGAGTCCATTTATGTGTATGTCAGACAGAGAATGAAACATTCAGATGAATGCTTTTATTGAATGAGGTAATGGCTGGTTCATTTGAGGTGAGTCCATAATAAAGGCACTATAAAAACATTGTGTCCCACACTAACCTGGATTTCCTTTTAAAACGCTGCCAACTTGTCAAGTGTTTCATAACAGGCTTCACAATCTGGACTGTAACCATGTAGGTGTGTTTGTGTGTGCACACTTTTTCTATGTGTGGGAAATGATTTCATTCATTATTTCACTGTCAAACTCACTGTGTGTGCCTGTGCCTGTTTGTGTTTGTGCAGTGTGAACATCCCTCGTAAAGTCACACAGAGTACATTTTGTTTGTTGATGTGGGTTACGCAACTTTTTTTTTTTATCAGGCCAGGATTCAAAGTCACCCGGTGTAGTTCCCCTCACTATCTGCACAACACGTCAGAAGAGTCTACTGTGCCATTTTGAAACTCCATGTCCCGGGACAGAGGTTCCCTGGAAGTGTTATGTACTTGAGAGGCTTGCGTCAAGTTTTCCAGCCCATGTTTGAGTCAGATGTATCATTACAGGATGAGAGGAACTCATGTTTCAGCGTGTTTAAAAAAAAAAAATAAATAAACAACTATTTTAACACTACATTACTGTGGTCCACTACAGCCTTGTTTCCACCAAGTGGTACAGTGTAGTTCCGCTCACTATAATGTAGTTTGGAATGACTGACTTGTGTTTCGCCGACGGGGACAGAACCGTAAATTACGTAGCTATTTATGCACCCGCATCTCTTTTTCATATAGTGTGATATTATACCATAACAACATACTGAACTGACTTAACATAGACATGAACATTATATCCTCGTATGGATGGTATACGTAGGTTGCACAGCAGGAGACAGGACACTCACCCCAATCACTTGCTGAGAATTGTCTATCTGCTGCTTTCTCACTCGGACATTATGTGGAGATTTATAGGGCGCCGACAGGAGAGGTTTTAAAAAAAGACTTTTGCATTCTCACACACACAGCTCCTCTGGAAAATACATTTCTGGACTTCAGTGCACGTATGAAACCAGCATAAAAGTGTCAAAATAAATATCTGTTGGCAAATGCCCTTTCACATAGGCCTTAAAGCTTGCGTCTGAATTGTGTTTCTGGAAAAGGTTTTTGTTGTTCGTTGAAGTCCTCAGAAACGTGGAAGAATGTACAAGAAACGACTCAATTTCGGGGAAAAATGCACCCTGGGGTTTAGGGTTAGGCATGGAGAAGAAGTGAGGTTAGAGTTAGGGCCAAGATGACCTGGCAAGGCCATCTAACAAGTAAAAAAATGTCACAGTAAAGGCTGCACTTCGTAGACATCCATGGCTATATTATTCAGCTAAGTCCTTGGGCCTGTGCGCGACAGCCCTCAGTACTTCACTTCCGGCACCTCAACCCTGTAAAAACACCACCCAATGATGCATCAATCAAACTGCCATCTGCCCTTCCCCCTATGCGTGTACCCTCTTTCTGCACTAAATGCGCATACGCAGAAATAGAAACACCAGGGCTTATGCTAAAATTCAATGAGACACAAAGAAGAAAAGAAAAGGTGCCAACAACAGGTGTTGGTTGCAAATGAAAGACGTTTTTTTGGGAAAGCTACTGCCAAGAAAAAGGCTGATGCAGCGCGATCCAAGACCAGAGTGAACATGGGTGCTGCGTTTGAACGATGGCGACAACTGAAAGCACAGACAGGGCTGCAAAGTGATTCCCCAAAGTGGTGGCTCTGTTTCTGCTGGACAGGTAGGTTAACTTCATGTCTTTGTGATCTTTTGAGAGTATTTGTTGGTTTTTTGTCAGTATCACATTGTCATTTGAACAAGTATCCAAAAAAAACGGCAACGAAAAGTACCGAAAAGTTAGCGATGCTGTGCAGTCCTCATGAATCTGTGTGAAACCAACGCTCTTCGTGAACAAGCATTGTGCGGTCCAGTGCTCTGGAGGCTTAGCTTTGGAGGGAAGTCAGAATAAAAGGGGCTTGGACGTTTGAACTCAAATTGTAACCCTTTCCAGGATCTGCAACCCTACCTTTAATGTGTGGTTAATCTCAACTGACATAGGGTTACATAGGACGATAGGCAGGGTTCACCCTGGACAGTTTGACAGTCCACCGCAGGGCCACATATAGAGAAAAACAACCATTCACTCTCACATCTTATGTCAATTTAGAGTGTCCAGTTTACCTAATCCCCATAGTGCATGTTTTTGGATGGAAGCCAGAGAACCAGTATAAAACCGGGGCTCGAACCCAGGTCTTCTTGCTGCAAAGGCAAGAGTGCCAACCACTACACCAACCGTGTGGCCCTCCAATAATTACTACATTAAAATTACATTTTTTTTGGTGACAACTGCTCTATGTGCCTTCAAATTGGAAATCATTTTAGTAGGGTTTTAGTAGGGTTCTGGAAAACCAATGCAACTGATCACATCGCAGGTCGACAGGTCAGTGAGTGAATTGATTAGTTAAAATTGATCAGTTCAGTCCGAACAAAATGGTTGGTAGTTTATTACAGGCTATGACATGGCTATCGGGACAAAAGTAGGATAGAGCTGTTTTTTTAGAAATAAACGAATAACTATAGCTGTAAATTTGCAACTCACACACAAACCAAACAAAACATCATAGTAATGGTATATATATATATAGATATGTACAAATGAGCAAGAACCTTTTATTCAAGATCATGTCCTTTTTGTAAGTGGTCAATAGTGTTATATTATATGAACAAGGTTTTCAACTGGTGTTTATTTCAAAAGTGCATCACTTAGCGAAATGGTAACTAGTAAAGGTTCAATGGCACAAAGATGATTGAGCAATTGTGCGACAACATATGTGGTGCAATGCAGTGCAATAGTTCATGTCTTAGCCATGGGAATACTGCAGTCGATGCTCATATGACTCAGGCTCATTCCAACGTCCCCTCTCTTAACCTCCGTTGTACAGCTGCTAACAGATATGCCTGTAGGTAACATGAATCTTATCAGTGTGCAGCACATATAGCTAGCTCAGTCTCTGCATGTCAGGCGGGCAAAAATGTATGTGTAAAATGTAAATGCGTAAACGTATAACATGACAGGAACTCATAAAGAGGGTAGGGGTGTAATATATTTAATGTACTGTCGCAACCTTTGTCGCGCACTTATCTCTCTCTTGAGTTTTAAACTGCCATTTGTTCTCTGTCTGCAAATAACTTAATACATTGTACATTCCCAATAAAGTCCGCCACATCAGCAGTCCACATTTCATGTGATATTTTATGAGGACGTCAAGAACAGCTGGCCTCCTTGTCAGCAGTGGTCCCGAATGGTATGAGGAGAATGACCTGATGTTCATCCTCTCAGAAACTGCTGGTTGACAACACACAGTACAGAATGTACATACTTCCAGTAGGTTATTGTTAAGCATATCACTATAATGGTCGGTTTTATGCCAGGGTTATGACCTGATAATAAAGTTACACTGGATTTGGACCCCATTTATAAAAAAAATATGTCCTGTGATGTCTCGTCCCAAAGGAACATTTGCTTCTAATGTCCCTGCCAGAGCTGAATCTTTAAAAAAGTCACTAAGTGTTTAAATATTGGATTTCAAATCATGCAAAATTCAGCGAAAATTCTCTGCTCTGAAACAGTGGGGGGTTGTGTCCGGGAGGAGCCGAACACCCACACACACACACATGCACACGCACGCTTTAGTGGAGACCAAAGCAGGTGAACCGTATCAAACAAACTTGTAGAGGAGCTCACCTGCTTTGGTCTCCACTAAAGCGTCTCTATGTGTGAAGCTCTGTCTTTCTCTTCCTGTGCCACACATGCATTCACATTCACGCTTTGGTGGGGACCAAAGCCAACCAGCACGTCAGTGTTTGTACATAATTAGAATGTAAATATCGAACCACTTGTTTAACACACATGTAGAGAAGTGACATTTTCACCGCTTTGGTTTAATGACATACTTTACACATATACAGCGCTCGTTTAGCTACAGTCCTGCCCTCTCTCTCTCTCTCTCTCTCTCTCTCCTTCTTTCTCTCTATTAATGGTGTCTGCAGCTTTACAGCAGGAATCTGCTCTTCTTTCCATCTTCATTTGTAGGAATCAGGCCATATCTGCATGTAAACTTTATTTTTCTTTGCCTTTTTGAAAAAGTTCAAACAGCACCGTTTCATCCACATGGAACCCCCCCCCCCCAAAAAAATGACTTGCAACGCTGTAGTACAGTACAGGCCTGTAAGTGGCGCTGTAACGCTACACCAAAATTGGAGAAGAAGATGTTGTACACATTACAGGTATAATTGAGACAGAATGAACTGAGCCAGGGGAAAGAAAGGGGAAATAAAGAAAGACAATAAAAGTAATCATAAGGCAAAGAGACCAACAGTGTTGACAACTATTTCTTCTTCAAAAAAGCGGCATATCTAGCAAGTCGCGTCTTCCTGGCAGAATCTTAACTACTTTCCAAGAAGGAAATCGCCATCATTTTTTACGAGTGAAATAAAGTCACAAATCAAACTTTTCCAGCTGTGCAACAAAAGAGTGTTTCGAAAATAAGCTGCAGATGGGTCACGTATTCATCAGACACACAGCACAACACTGTCCCCATTTTGTTGAGATGTTTATGAGAGCAGACTGCCCTCGTTTCCAGGATGTGAGACGTGCGCTTAGTCCAGTCCCTCCGCTTGCCCTAACACCACTCCATCTGCTAAGAGTAAATCTGTCACCTTGTGTGAACCGTAGGAATCCCCCGAGCTCAGACCCACACTGAATGACCCATCCTCCTCAGCCCATGCAGCTACAACTACTAACACCCGGAGTGCAATAAATCTTCATACCGCTGGAACTTAACAGAAACCAAAGGGTAGTAACCGTGTCGTTTGTAAAAAAAATGCAAGGCTTGAAGCCAAAAAGAAAAACAAAAGTCAACTCAATCACACTGAGTCTGACATTTCAATTTCCAACAGCTCATTTAGATTCTCCTGTCATATCATGTAATGGTGCGTGTGATCTGCGTGATCATGGTCACAGTAAAAAAAATAAACATATATGAACATGCCTCAGTGTTTTGTGTCTTTCCTCTCCTCTCCTTTCATGTGTCTGCTCACATCCTCCTTTACTTTCTTTTTCTGTCTTGTCCTCTTTTAGCCTTTCCCTTTTTAACCATGTCCTCAGCTCACTTTCTCTCTTCGCTCTTGGCATCGGCCTCTGAGATCGCTAAATCATGCCGCGTCATGGGTGAAACCCTGAATAACGTGTTTGTTGTACTGCACAATATACAATGTCACTGCGATCGGCTACACCCTACACTGTGATGTATACTATGCCTATGCCATTTCTATTCAACTAAATTCACCGTACAAATTCTTGGATTTACATGTGACTGCAAACGCTTTCTGCCAGAAAACTCCCCACGCAAACAAAAGAGGCACTAAAATATGTGATGGTCTGTTACAGATGAATTGAGGACATGCTCTTAAAAAACATGTTTGCTCTTGCCACGGTATCCCATCCTGTGCTGTCTCCTGCGCACCCCCCCGCCTCCCCCACGTTGGTCTGTCCCCACTCTCTCAAATCTCAAACGCAGGCCAGAGTTTTTGGCCTCAGAAGGGATTCTCTGAGCCAACAGTGGGGACATGACCTCGGTGTTCATTCCTTTGTTGATGGTGATGTCCTTTATTGATGTGGCTGTCAAGCAGAGTCATCACAGCGGTAATCAATTCACCTGAGCTAACCCTGGAAAGCACACAAACACGCGCAACCTGAACGGAAACGGATCACTGAGCAGCAGTGTTTTGGGCATCAACGAGACGAAAGTGACGCAATACATTTATAGATGATTCACAAGCGCGTTATACATACAGAGTTATCGCTATACATTTTTGAGCTTTTGTACTTGTGGATGGGGAAAAACTCAGTAATATAAGTTTATTACAAAATAACCCTTATTGGTGGCTATTTCTGAGATGATTAGCCCTTAGTATTAACCCATTACAGGACACTCACTGAGATACTGAAAAACTTCAACCGAAAGTATTATTTGAGGATACAACAAGACAAGACTTTTTTTTTTCACTTTCCTTTGTCCTGTAGAAAATCAAGATCCATGAAGGTAACATATAGGGTTACTTGCCTGTCCGTGGTAGAGAAAAAAAAAAGCATATCTTAGAATATACAAGAAAACTGTGTCTGTCTAAACATTTTAGAACAGTGTTTCTCAATCCTGGGGACCCCTGTCCTGTCCATGTTTTAGATGTTTCCCTGTTCCAACACATCTGATTGATTTCATCAACTTTCCATCATTGGTTTCTGAGATATTACTGTAGACCTGTATGACGACACTTTTTGCCTTCTGGAGCACAGTCAAGTGTAGATGATGACACTTGACTGTGACGTAAGCATGTTTCTAAGATATTGCAGCAACACACGGTAACGCAGTGTTGGATGTCTGCGGAAGTTACCAAATATAGTTCTTTGCACGGTAAAGGGTAAAAGAATATAAAAAGACGTGGGTATACATACATATATATACTGTATATATACATATACATATAATGACATAAAATAACTATGAGAAATACGAAACAACATCTCATCAGGAAGTTGTTGAAAAACTGCCTAAAGTCTAATTAATTTTCTTTCAGCCTGAACATGCTATTTCTATGACGCAATACTGGGTCATAGAATACAAATTCTAGAACTTATGTTTCTAGAATTTGGTGAAAAGATAACAACCAGGAATCCTATATGTCGTATCACAAAATAATCTTGCAGTATTTGCAGGTGCAGCTCTCCAGACCCAGAGATAATCTCTTCCATTCCACTCGTCTATGTCTGCCGCTTTGCTTTTGGTTTCCATTTTGATTTTGCAAACAAATAAAAAAGCACATGTATGGTTTGCACTGATTTACTGAACTGAATGCGTTTCATTGATAGAAATGATCACACACGGAGGAATGTTCACAAGGAATGTTTGACTGACACAATTCCTTGAATTCATGACGTATGTAGTGAAGCGCACTGGGTGCTGTTAAGCATATTTAATGTCTGAAACAGATGTTAGCTTTTATTTTTAAGGGGGAAGATCACATGGTGTCACAGCACATCCAGATGTGCACAAATAACAATATAAATCTTCAGTCATCAAGTCTCCAAATCAACACGTTGCAAATAACATGTTTGTATATAGGAGAGGAGAACAAGCGTGAATCAACACACACACACACAGGTTGTAGTCGTAGTACGAGAAGTGTAATAAATCAATCGTGCATTCAAGTGAGGTCTCACACACACACACACGCACATTCTTGTACAGCATCCTTTGTGAGGACACTCGTAGACATAATGCAAACCTGATCTTAACCATCGCTGCAAGGGGACCATTTTTAAGCACAACCATAAGCACTGACCTAAAATGTACAGAGACAGTATCCTAGTAATAGTTCCCATCTAATATTCAACAAAGGTAACAGGTTATTAAAGCCTACATTTTAAAGATATGGGATATGACATATTCAGTTTTATCCCCTTCTGTACAAAAGTGCCAATAACAGACGGTGACTTTCCCTTTAATCAGCAACACCATGGATTTATTCTAGCTATAGTTCCTCATATTCTGATATTTACATTCAGCCCATGACAAAACCTTCCCACATGTGTGTTAGATATAGAAGGACATTGTTAAGCCAGTGTAGCTATAACTCATCTGTTACAATTTAGTGTTTTGTGTTGTTTTCTTTCTGTTTTTGAAGCTTAATATAATATAGGATATTACTTCCATGGGATGTCACAATAAATTAAATATTGAGTTGCTCAATATTAGGGAAATAAGTAGGTATATTCCAATGTTGCCTCCATTATTTGTGTCAAAGATCTTTGTCTGGCCCTTTCACTCACAACGTTACTGTACACACACTGCCCAGTCAGAATGGGATGAATATATTGGCTTTCTTTTGAGTCATTAAAGCTTCATTTTGGACCATTTGTAATCAGACGAGGGTGGAATTTGCAGTATTGACCTGTTTACCCAAGTTGAAAAAGTACAGTACAGTTGGACCCCGACATATTCAAACACAGTGTGTGTGTGACTCACATTTCTCTAAATCGATGTCACCCAAGCGGCTAAAGAGCTTCTAATCAAGCAAGCACTGCGATTATGATTGTGAAAGAGAATACTATAACACAATACAGCGCTGATAAAATAACACACACACACTAAAAACATTACAGACCTACTAAGACAACATCAGACAGTATAAAACAAACCATTTAAGACTGACACACCACAGTGAACAAGCGCGCCTTCAACTTGGATTTAAAAACCTCAACAGAGCTGGACCGACCTGACATCAAGAGGAAGACTGTTCCATAATGTGGAAGCACGGAAAGAAAACGGCACGCTCGCCAACCGCCTTCTTTCTGACTATGGGGATAACCAGACGGCCACTGTCCTGACAGGGAGCCAGTGAAGAGAGGCCAGCTTAGGACTAATATGCTCATATTTAGCCGCTCCTGTCAAAATACGAGCCGCTGCCTTTTGAACCATCTGCCGGCCTCTGAAACTCTTTTTGGGAAACTCTGGAAGCAGCACATTACAATAATCCAGCCTGGGTGTAACAAAAGCATCAATAAGAGTCTCAGAATCAGATTTTTGCACATTTCCTCACATGGAAAAATGCTATTCGTGTGACCTCCTTTGCATGATTATAATTATACAGTGAAAGACCCAGCTTTGTGTTGTTTCTACAGCGGTATTTGGAGCAACAATCCACTGCAAAACTATAGGTTCTATGCATTTCTTCACGAATGAGTCTTGTGTCAGCTGTCCCACAATGAACGTCTTTATTTACCGACATTTACGAGATAAGGCCCTGCATGTTCAAACACAGCGGTGAAACACATGAGGAGTACAAGACCGAGGTTCAGTCAGGTCAGCAACATGAAGGTTCATTGAGCGAGCCTCATCCAAGTGGGACTAACACCCAGTACAAATGAAGTCATTCAAAGACAAGTAGCATTGTTTTCTTTCTGTTAGTCTGTGACACAACAGAATGGCGGTTACAAGTAGGAATAATTAAGCCCTTCGGTTACATCATCTCTCTGAAGCGTAACACAGATTCACTGCCAACTTTGTCGCTCTAAAATGTCAGAGTGGCCTGAAAAGCTGAACGTGAGGCGGAGAAAGCTCTGCAGCAGCTTCCGTATGTTGCAAGCCCGCTGTGTCAAGCCCTTGTATAAGTAGAACGACTGGTTGTTTGACCTCTTTACTCCTTAGTATGTGTTAAGAGGGTCAGGTCACGTCAGCTGTTTCAGAGAACATTACTCATGATGTGAGTGGTGGTCGTGATCAGTTAAAACAGAAGTGTGAAACTGGCGGCTCGTGGGCCACATGCGGCCCATCACTTCATATCATGTTATAATGAAAACATGACCCTTGACCTCATCTTTCTTTAAACACAGCCCATGTGGCTGAAACTGCCGGCAAGGTGATCGAATAAAGACACATATTCATGTTTGGTGTTGTAGTTACAGTTGGCCACGTTGCTATTTTTGCTATTATTGTGAAGTACACATCGTTACATATAAAAACAAGCACTATTACTTTGAAATTCTGTGAAATATCGTCATAAATATCTTTATTGCGATATCATAATGGAATATTGTGTTATAATTTTAAACTCATATTGCCCACCCCCCCAGTGAAAAGTAGTTTTTTTTACCCGGACCCCTCTTGACCAGACTAAATGCTCATTGGTCATTTGAGTTTGACACCTCTGAGTACCTGTACAACTTCATAAAACAATATGCTACATATGCTGTATGGATAGTAAGTGAATGCTCCCAACAGTAACATCAATCAATCAGACTTTAGATTGCTCTTGTCATACAAAGTAATTAGAGCCGCAACTAACCATTATTTTTCGCAATTGATTCATCTGTTGATTATTTTCTTGATTAATTGAGTAATCGTTTGGCAAAACGTTGATCAGTGTTTGTCAGACCTGGAAATGATGACGTTCTCCAATGTCCTGTTTTGTCCACAAACCAAAATGATTCAGATTTAATGATTTCTTTGTAATACGGAGCAAAGAAATGAAGAAAATATTCACATTCAAGACACTGAAACCATCAGAAATCTGGTTTTAATAATGAAGAAAGCTTCAAACCGATGAATCGATTGTCAAAATAGTTGACCATAATGTTAGTAATCGATTAACAATTGAGTAATTGTTTCAGCTCTAAGAGTAAGCAAAGCAAAAATTTCAACTATCCTTTTAACTATGGATGATAGTGGGGTTGTTGATAGTGATCATCAGTCATCAATGTTCAATCGATCATATTCTTTTAGTATGATTTTCTTCTTTGTGTTGCATTTGTGGAAGTAAAGGTTAAAATCTTTAACTGTATATCCTGTGATGTTTCGCGTCATCATTTGTTTATACTGTCTAATCACATAAGAACAGGAGAACAGTGGACACACCTGCAACGTTAAATATTATCACACAAGAGATAGCTGTCTACATAAGTTACATTTCATTAAAATACATCATATGTTCCTCACCTTGCTGGCTGTTTCAGCCACACATGCTGTGTTTAAAGATAGAGGAGGTCATGGGCCTTTTCCAAGTGGTGGTCCACATGTAATCGTTTGGGGGCCCGTATGTGGTCCATTTGCCGCCAGTTTGACACCTGCTGCACAATGTTGCTGGAGCCACCGCCTGTCTCACTATATAGGAATCACCTCCTGTGTGAAATCTGGGAATGGTCCGCCACTCCAGTCCTTGTTTTAACGGTCTCCTCGTTCTGTGTGTGCAGTGGTTGATTGCACGCACCTGTGTTTCATCACCACTAACTTCCTGCAGGATAAAACCCAGAGGGTTCAACCTACACAGTGTGTGGATCTCACACCAGTGCCACACGCTTGTAAACGTCACCTCTCTTCATTCCCCGCTGCCTTGAAATTGAAGTTAAACTGCTGTTTCCTGCCTCTGAGTCTGCTTCTGGGTCCAGATTATACACTCCATTACACGTTTGTGTGAATTCGTTCGACATTGGCATTTGACTGTTACATGTAGGACCTTTGATTATACTTAAAGGTTACACACTACAGCTTTAAGGTCTCTCTGTCTGCTGTGTTTACATTGTGTTGTCTTCTTTTGGTTGCAGCCTCATTGTTGACTTCCTTCTATAACACACTGATGACCTTTTTATGAAAGTCCTTTTATTTAAGGTGATTAAAAATAATAATTCAATATTTAAGTATTGAATTATTGAATTAAGAAAGTAACTGAATACGGTGTGTGCCTAAAACATGTTTGATTATGCCACAAAAAGACATACAATGGGCTTAATTAAGTGATTTTTAAAATACTTTTTCATTCAATGTGATAATTATAGACCAAACTTCAACATAATTTGCATTTTTCCCATCCTCCTGCTTTGTGAGAAGGTCAAATGGAACACAACAAAGTCACAACAGGGAGCAAAGGTCTGATTTATAATCAGAGCACAATTACATCATAATGAAAACCATCTCCACGGGAATGTCACGCATTAACCTTGCCTACGTGCATCCTTCATACTGTATGTCCACTTCAGCGCTATAGCTGAGCCTTGAGAAGCCCTTGTACTGTATGTATGTTGCAATCTGAATTTATGTCCTTTATAAAAAAATCCTTTGTGAGACATTATTTCAGGTCCTCAAGGACAGACATGATACAGACATGACATTTAGTGTTTCACATAAAAATATGAGCACATGTATAAACAGCTGGGATATTCATTATTTCAAAAAAACGTCCATACAGATGTGATTTTTGTTAAAAATTTAGATAAAAGGCATATTTCTAAACCAGTACAGATGATCCTTTATAGGTCATTTATCTTCATACATGCAGTCCCATGAAGATGAAATATTTTAATAAGGATATTCATAATGTATGACAAAGATTTTTCAGTTTGTGTGCTTCGCAGATACATTTTAGTTCTACTACTAGAAAACATTAATATTGAAATAATCTTGATGGAAATGCAGTATTCTTAAACATGTATTGCTCATCAAATCAGGATGGAAAGAGAGTTGTCTGGATTTAAAACAAGTAAATGAAGTAAACAAGTGAGTAAACAAAGTAAATGTCACATTACAAAGCCATGGGAATTGCAGTGTTCCGGTGTGGATGTATGGAGCAACATGTGAGCAACATAAAGCCTTTGTTTACACTGCAGAAAAGCGCGCTGAGGGGATTTAGCATTAAGCTCAGTTACAGACAGTATTAATTGGGTACAAGGTGAAAAGCAGAGTTTTAACAGAACATTTACAAAAGCTGTTTGTCTTTAGTTTGGAGACACGGACCAGAGCGTGAAATTAAATTTTCAGCACCAGTATTCACTAACTACCTCAAAGCAGATGTGTGCTTGATTGGAATTTGTCTTTTTCCTCACATTTGTATAGGTTTTGGTTGTTGAATTGTAATTAACTGACTATTCTGTATCTCGATCTGTCTTTTTTAATTTATACACATTTATTGTTTCAGGTCAGTGCAGGCACAATACAAATGATCTTTTCTCTGCTACTGTGTGTTTTTTTTTTTCAGTCACTGAATTTAAGTTGAGCATTTATGAATGAATGAATTACTGAATGAGTCACTCGGTGGCTCAGTGACAAAAAAAGGCATGGGAATGTGCAAGCCCATATTATAATGACAAAGGGCTATAACTTGCTGCCCGTGTCAGTGACAACAGTGATAAAAGTGTTTGCAGGAGATGTGATATTAATCTGTAATTGATTGGGTCCAGACTTTTATTTTGATGTTCGGTGGAGATCTACTTCAAACAGCAATTGAAGCTGCCCCAAAGGAAACAAAAGGTTGTGGCCTCATGAAGTCCTCCAAAAGGATACAAGGCTTCTTTGTCAAGAAGCTCGGCGTCCTCCTGAGTTCATGTGAGTGCAGCAAACCGCCCCTATCCCCTCACACCTCCAGGGCTCGCACCAGATCCGATCCGTTCTTCACTATCAGTGCAACATACAGACATTGACCCAAGTTTTCTCTGTGTCACTGCACTTGAACTGCAGGATGTTTACTGTAAACCCTCCAACATGCAATATGCAGTAAATAGAAAAGAGTAAATATAAGGTGGGTTTCCCTTTAATCTACTTAAAAAACTTGATTTAGTAGCATTTAAACAGCACATAATGGACCACAGCTGTAATTTGGTCGACTCTTCGAGCAACATTATGTAACTTTTGCTAGACACGCTGTCGCTGTAAACACCACAATGGAAGTGGATTTTTTTTAATGACTACCGATCCCCAGATCTTGAACTTGCTGGGCCTTATTTTGGCAGTTGGAGTCACTTCTCACGCACAGTGTCCATACCTGCTCACCAGATTTACTGCAAAGGCACAGGTTCAGGTGCAGAGGAGGAGTCAGCGAGTCGCCAGTTATCACTTTCCCTGGTGGTGAACTGAATTAATGAAGACATTTTTATAATAGATTAACACCAAAGCCCCGTGTTTGTTTCTAAGCTATAAAAATGAACATAGAAGACGGAGCAATGGGAACCCACGGGCGACGTAAATTGGCTTGTTTAGTGAGCACTTACTAGCTTTAATATCTTGTTTAATTTACATGCATTTATTGTGACGTGTAATTATTCTCTGGAGTGGAGAAAGTCGAGTAGAGGAAGTTGTAGATTTTGGAATTACAGCAGGTCTGAAATAAATTGTCCAATCCGGCTGTTTGCCTACTTGATTAGATACAGTTAGTCTGTCACATGATACGTTGCTTGGACAACCAGCACTAGGTCTGTTCATTTTTGTGTCATATAAAACAACTCTGTGAGATGAATAAAGTATCTATCTATCTATCTATCTAACTGTGCTTTCTTATTTTGCCCATAGGGAAAAACCAATATACATTATAGACACAATATAACACTGTGCAGTGGAGGAGCAGAAATCTAGTTCTCCCACTTCACTTGATGCATTACATTTCGCTGAAAGGTTGTTCTGTTGTTCCATGACAAAATATCGTGCAGTAAGTACAGATGTTTTGGGTAAAGGAACCATTGACCCGTTAAGGAACCAATGACCCGTTGAGCTGTTATTTCAAGGTGTGAACAAAGAGCTGTAAAGTCACACAGAGCAAAGTGCTTTTGTGAATACAGAGACTCGGGGTATCGTCCACATCTATAGGCATTTCAGTCTCCTCTCTTGAACTCGGGCAGCTCTCACAAACTCACATTCCGACCGGCAGAACATGAAAACACCACAGAGACAGGCTCAAGCGGACTGAAAACCAGCACTGTATGTTTATTATATGGGGTCGTGAAAGGTTCTCAGTGTGGCAAACTTGAAAATGATTGCCTGTGGTATTTGTTTTAGCTCATGTCATGTAATCAATAAAATGTGCTATGTTAATTTTCAATCAGTCAGACAGAGAGGAACCAGGACAGGCCTGAGGGTTCATCCCAGGAGGAACACACTGTAAATACAGTCTTTCTAAGAAATGTAAAATAGCAATTATTGTTATTCTATATCAATTACAACCATGTGATGGGTCATCATTGACGTAACACATGCACAATATGTTCTTTTGTAGCGTTATAATAAGGATAATTAACTCTTAGGTTAGGTTTGATTAGGTTTAGTAGGTTAATGTTTGGTTTGTGCAAATTAGTAGTTAGGCTGAAATTATAACGTATAACTGTGTTTTGTGTTCGTATTTCCCACAACAGCCGTGCATTCCACACAGAGTGACGCATTTTAATACAAATCTAACACAAATTAGATGGAGCGTGGCTCTTGTGGTTGCTGTGTTGTCTGAAGGAAGAAGCCGCCGCCGCCGCATTTCCAACAACAGTGCTGCAATTTATACGCTTATACATTTTGGTGCATGTGCAGAACACCAAGTCGTACTCCAGTCTGACTAAGTGTATACATGCAGGAGTAATCGGACTATGATTCATATTATCCAGGTACTAAGATTGGCTCAATTTTAGTCGGACTTTAAGAAAACCGAATTCTTGTCTTAGTCTGATTAAAATTGGACTTTTAACATGCATGTTTAGGTAATTCTTCATAAATCCACAGGGCTTAATAGAAGTTTCTCACCGGAGCTTTAAAGCTGCTGTCAGTGATGTTGTTTTTTGGCTAAGTTCTGATCCACTGCGGCAGTTAACATTCGACTCCCTCCTCACGAGGTCACCTCATGAATGCGTTTGTTGAGGGGGGGGGGGGGCATCTATTCACCAACGAACTGCCTAACCTCAGAGCAAAGAGGACTGCCTCTTAATTAGATTTTTTTTCAAATCAATTTCTCCTCGATCTACAAAAACCACTTCATAGAAAATGTGAGCAACCTTGTATTGCATTGAACGGCCCAGCTAACAAAACTAAATATGGAATGTGTGTACCAATGATTATCAGGATAAACACATGGTTTGAAGCTGTGAATACTTTTCCTTCCCCTCACTTTCTCCTGCGCAAGTATCATCACAGTCAAGAATCTTCTGCGTGTTTGTGTGTGACTGACCTGGTATGAACCCTCCAACACCAGGCTGCCAGAGTTAGCCTGTGATCAGAGATGCCAACATCAAGGCCGCTTTGAGGCTCGCTCTGAGGCTCGCTCTGAGCCCCGCGTGACGCCTCTCTCCATTCACCTCTCTTACACTTGGATTTCTTTTCTGTCTGTTTTTCTCATTCTCTTTATTTCCTCTTCTCTCCCACTCATTGCTTGTCCTTGTTTGCTGCAGTGTTTCTCTCGCTCTCTCTTTTCAGACTTTCTCTGTTCTTCATATGCCTGCTCATCCTCATTTTCCTCATAAAATGGTTCCTCTTTCTCACTCATTTTATCTCACTCTCTTTGTACACTGCTGACCTTTGTTTGGCTCAGTTCTGGTCACTTTAAACACAGACTGCAAGGTGACAGCTGCTTCTCCCATGACTTCTCATCAGTATTGCTGATTTATAGGCTCTCATCACTGGAGATAGTCTGACTTGTCAAAACAATAATTAGTCCCAATTGTGGTTTATCTGTTGACAAGTCAATATATCGGCTGTGAGAAACAGATCTGTTAGAGGTTAGCTGAGGAATTGTCTGGTCTTCTGGTTCAGAAACTGAAACTGAGCGGAGCAGAATAATAGTCAAATGAATGAGCATTATTTCTGCCCCCTGATTAACATAGTATGTTATGTTAACTTACAGTAATGATAGATATAAAGATGAACTTTTATCCACATTTGATGGATTCTTTTTTAGCACATGTGCATGCAGTCATGCCTTTCTCCTGCTGAGCAGCTGTCTTTCAATTCAGCTGTTGCTTCCATTTTAAGCGACTTGCGAAACTCACGGAACTCCCCGGGCAAAAGTCATAGACACCATTACTAGATAGCCATCACTCCTAGAAATCTACGACAAGCACGTTTGTTGGCACGTTTCTGTTGCTCTCCATACATCATCTGGATCATTGGTCTGAGTGGTTGTCGGTCTGTCAAACTGCGTACAGAGGTATTTTTGTCTACATGGCAAGTGGGAGGTGACTACACCCTTTCCAGACTCATACTCAATCTCAAATGAGATGTGGATGCAGTCTGCATGTTTGGAAATATTATCTATGTCGGCTCCATACACCTCTTTCTGAATTTTATCACTAAATAGATCTCATGTTGCGCTGCAACATTCCCACACTGCACACAGGAAGGGGCCGAGGCAATAGCAACATTGTGCTAGTAAAGCGAGACATGAATTCTACTGCTCTAAGAACCTGTTACTTGAGAATTGTGGTGGGACAAACCCCTTTTTTTTAAAGTGACGGACACATGAGGACCAAACAGAGGCAGAATAATGACATCATCAGCAACAAAAGTTACACACTGGGGATGTAACAGAAGGCTCGACAGCCACACTTCACATTACCTCACATCACACTTGGCTCCTTCACAGTGAAAAGTGGATCAGGATGTCATAATGAGCTCAGCGTTTTGAAAAAAACAATTTGTTAAACTTACACCCTCTTATTCTGACACAAGAAAGGTGTGTGGGGGGAAAAGGTATCAGACGCTACTTAATGATCAAGACACACTTGGTTGAATATAATGTAATTGTGTCACATGCTTTAAGCCAGTGTTGACTCTTCTATATTTAATCAAGGCTGTTTTATAAAAAATAAAAAAAACTGCTATATGGGTGTGAGTGTGGGAAAGCAAATGAAATGTGGTGCAGAAACAGCATTTCTTGAATTAGCAGATGCTTCCTCAAGAATGTTGATGTTCATGTTGATAAGGCATCATGTTTTTCTCAAAACACATTCACTGTTATAAATGATCAAAATCCTTTCTAGAGGGAAAGTTTTTGGAAGAAACCACCCCTTCACCTCTGATAGATCTCGTACATTTAATTACCGCTGAACTAGAAAATGCGTCATGGGTTCCTATCTGGTGGATTTCTTTCACCCACTGTCTTACAACCATGACAAACAAGTGGGGACCCATGTGTCCGTCAGTGCGGCCTACACACAACAATCACCGCCTTCCAACGGTGAAGAGAACTTCAAAAGGGTACATTAAAAGTACATTTTATATCAGAAAATTACTTTTGATACTTAAGTACAGTAAATGTCATATACTTTAAGACTTTTACTTCAGTAATATTATAAAATAAGTGACTTCAACTTCTACCAAAGTCATTTTCTGGTACGATACTTGTACTTACTCATACTCAACTCCCCTTTTAGGTACTTTATACAAAACTGCCTTCACTTTTAGTTTCCTTTCATGAAAAAGTAGGTGATTTGAGCATGGTTGACAACAGCAGGAACAGCATTAGGTTTATTAGTGGAGACACTTTGGAAACTGCAATAATAACCAATTGATATATTTATTTCAAGGAACCTCATTGTACAGAAAATCAAATCCTGTAACCTGTGACACAAAAATGTCATCCGATGTTTCAGAGCTCCCCCTCAATGTCTCAAAGTAGTCATTCAGGAGAGCTTGTGTCCTATTCAGGGGAGCCGAGCTCCCCTCTGCTCCCTGGTAATTCAAACCATGACTGCCACGACAGAAATAAGTTGGGCTACAGGCCCACACACAAGTATGTTGCTACATTTAAAGGTGCTATATGCAAGAAATGTTGTGTATTAAGGGATACAATTACCATAATGTGGCATCAGAGATTGAGGAAACATGTTAAATGAAATATTAATTGTGGAAAAAGTCATGGAAAAGCCAATATATTAAAAAAAATAATAATTTCCATTTGTGGCCACAAACTCTCTCAAAAGGTCTGTTCCACCATCGACTAGCAAGCAAATAAATCTCCACTACCCCTCTCAGAAACGTCTCAACCATGAAGACATGAAGAAAACAAAATAAAAGTTGATGACCAACGGATACGGGAAATCTCATTTAACTTTCTAATTTCTTACTGGACAAATCCACCAGCTTTGTTGCCTGGTTTTATCTCATTGGTGTTAATTCTGTGGTAAATTTTCCACTGATAGAGTAAAAACATGGGTAGTTAGAGATATCATAGTTGGGAAGTGTGGACCTTTAAAGCTTTAAATTAGTTTAGGAGAAAAACTAGCATCATTTTAATGACTCCACGGGATGAATGGTGCCCTGTTAGGTCAAGGACAAGGTCAAAGTTCAACTTTATTGTCCCCATGGGGAAATTTGACTGTAAGTTAAATTGAACTTTGCTGTATTGCATAGAAATCTACATTATAGGGACAAAGTGCAAGTGTTAATATTATATTGTATTGCATATTGCCCTATTGCACTAGAACTTGTGAATAAAGTGCTATGTGCTAAAGTGCTAACCTATCTATTGCACATTATTCTATTGCACATTGTTGGTCAGCTTAATGGAGGCAGGGACGAATGATAATTTAAGGATGTTAGATTTGCGGCTTCTCCCTGACGGCAAGGTTTTGTATTCAGCGAAGAGTGGGTGTTAAGAGTCGGAAAATGATTTTCTTTGCTTTTTTCCTAACTGCCTGCTCATAAATACTCTGTACAAGCTGATATTCTTTCCTAACTACGATTTCCATTGCTGTTTTGTGCAGTTTGCTTTTTATCTTAATGGTTAGGTTGTCAAATCATGAGGTGATCCCATATCTAATGATGTTCTCTACAGTGGCACGGTAGAAAATCATCATGATGTGGCTGCTCACGCCTTACAATCTTAATCTCCGCAAAATGTAGCCTCTGTTGCAATCTATTGCACACGTTATCAATATGTGTGTGTGTGTGTGTGTAAGATGGTTGGTGTCACACCACTTTATAAATAGGTCTATCTCATCCTGGAACACAGAGGGCTCCTTGTGTAGAAGGCTCAGGAGCACGGTATCATCCGCACATTTCCCCATGCAGTTGTTAGGGTGCACAGTCCTACAATCATTGGTGTACAGTGTAAACAGTGACCTTCACCTGCTGTGGTCTACTAGTTAAAAAAGAATGAAACCATTTAATCAAGGTGACATTTGCACTCATGTCTTTAAGCTTCTCTAGAAGTATGCAAATCTGCACTGCATTAAAAGCTGAGCTTAAATCAACAAATACAATTCTAGCATAAGCCTTTGTGTTCTCAAGGTGCTTGGAAATGAAGTGCAAGGTGTCATCAGTGTCATCAGTGCTGAGTTCCTGCTTATACGCAAACTGGCACACATCTACCTTTGGCTCGACATCCTTCATGAGCAGTGACACAACACATTTATCAAAACATTTCATAACACTCGAGGTGAGGGCTACGAGACTAAACCCTTGTTTACTGTGGCACTGGCGTTATAATTGACATCTTCCACAGAGCTGGAACAGAGTGTTCAATGACTGTTGAAATATTGGACACCATGCTGTTGTTAGTTCCTCTGCACAGCTTTTGAGCAAAAAAAGCTGGCAGGCCGTCAGGGCCTGCGGTCTAGCTTGTGCGTACTCTACTAAAGAGACGGCGGATGCTGGTCGGGTCGACTTCCAGGCGGCAGGTGTCATCAGTGTCTGGCAGGGACTGCAAAACTTTTGGCTCATCCGGGGTAATGATTTGTTTCTTTGCAGGGTTCACTAATTTCATTGTGTCCTTAAGTTCTTTGTACTTCACATTTGGAGGTAATTTTGGAGGTCGTTCTCTCGCATTAGTGAGAAGTTGTTTGAGTTCTTTTTGGACGACCGTCAGTCTTGCTCTGTCTTTACTTCTGAAGGTCTGCGTTTTCCTATTTAAACACAGTCTTTCATTTCTTTTGTTGCATAGGGTTTGTTATTGGGGTAGACAACAATGTTCTTCTTGGCTACCACGAAACTCTATGTAGTCCGTTATAGTTACAGTAGCCTCATCCAGTCCGAGTGCACGAAACAGGGACCAATCTGTATCGTGTGTCCACACATTAACTGTCTTATGTTCAGATTTGAAAACAGATTTATATGTGATGTATGGTGTTGTGATCTGAGTCGGAAGGGGGGGGGGAGGGGCTTTGGCTTTGCTGAATATTATCTAGAATCAAATTCAAAGCTCGACAAGGCAGTCTTACATGTTTACAGGGGTTAAAGTCACTCAAAAAAGAAAACAGGAGCTCCGGGTGTACGCTGCAGCAGCTGTGCGTGTGCGCACTCTGCATTGCCGCTGGGTGCGACATAAACAGCGGCTATGGTAATGTTGCCAAACTCCCTTGGCAGGTCGTGAGGTCTCATGGATAAACACAGCACTTCAACACCGGAGCTGCATTATGGCTTATGCCACAGTGAACTGTTTGCACCACTTGTCACTCACGTACAACGCCGACTCCGCCCCCTTTTCTCTTCCCGGATGCGTCGGAGAGGTCTGCTCTGCTCGCACGAGTGAGAATCCGGGACGCTCGTGAACACCGTGATGTTGGATTGAAGTTGACACGAAGCCCGTCCAGCGGTGGTCTGTTGGTTCTCTCAAGACAAAAACAAAACTATTTTAGCATCTTATATGGAAAAGGAAGACATTTTGATCATTTGTCTGATCACATTGATCAGAGAATTTGATTACTGATTAAATAAAGCAGTAAGATATATCATTATTATTATTATTATTATTAGAATAAATGTATATTTAATTTCAAAATTGAAAACAAATCAATAAAATCAATAGAGATCCATAGAAGTTAAAAGATGTTCTACCTTATTTTACAAACTGAATGTCCAAGAGAAAGGCTAAACCAGAAGGAAAACAGGGAAAAGAAAAATGTAATGGAAATGGAATTAAACAGGAAAAGTGTTTTACAAAATATATTGAAAATGTAGTAATTTCACTTTGTTAAAATCATTATTTTTCAATGAACTACTAACATATTTTAAAAATGATGTATACTGTTTTTGTTAATCCCCTTTTTAAAATGTGAACTATTTAATGACAGCTTTTCATTTGATAGTTCCCTTAATAATTCCCCTTTATCATGTCCACTAAGATATTAAATAAGGAACATCATAGTCATTTAGTCACTGAATTTTACTGAATAGTATTGATTTACTATTCATTTTGAGTAAAAGTAAGTCTAATTGAATATGGAACATATTTCTATTTAAAAGCTCTCTTGCTTGTTATTCGATGTTCAAAGACATTATTACTAAATACAACAAAATTTGGACTCAACATCAAAAAGTGGGTCCAATCTGCTGGTTTATTTCAGGTAGGGAAGTACAATAGCGCCCCCACTCTTCCACCTCTATGATCACCATCTCTCCTGAACAGTTAATGAAAACTAAGAATGTTTGACACAAAGAGTTCTTATTCTTTATCTCTCGCTTTTTTATGCAATCATACTTTGTTTTCCTCCTCTTTTATTTAATTTGAAAAGCATGATGTGGAATCTGTCCTTTTATTTGAAAAGGATTCAGAGAAGAGCTTGTGCTTTCCTGACTTGTAAAAGAATAGTTGGTTTGGCCAAATTGTTTTTTATCTCTGCAGTACTATTATGAAAAATTCATCTTGCCATAGTTATATACGTGATGTTTCTCCCTCTGTGTGTCTCTCCTCTGCGCATCTTCACTGTTATCCATTCCTTTCTCACCCCTCCCACCCCCTTCGTTTTCCGGAGGTTGCTGCCATCTGAGGTTGCAGGCCCATGCAGGCCGCTGGAGCTGAAAATTTACCCAGCAGCACACGTCACTAACCGGGGAGTGCAGCGCTCCCAAAATAGCCCAAACAGCAATTGGTGAAAAGGGGCCCAAGCAGTCGTTACCAAGGACCAATTCTGACAACCAAATGAAGCTGTCCAGACATTATGCGAACGCCCGTCATCTGATGAGTCACTCAGGCACACTCTGCTGGTTGATTTATCAGGCGATTCAGCACTAGTGTGGCTGTTTAAACTGATTTTTTTTGTCCAATTAGTAACTTGAGGAATGCTCTTCTGATGCTAGAACTCATACCCTTTAATAGAATTCACACCTCTAATTATAATCAGTTGCATGATCTGCTTTGTGTTACAAGTGATGCAGCCATGTTGCTTGAGGCAGCAACACAGGTGTTCTGTTGCTTGCTTTACACCAAGGGCCGTGTGCTGTGTGCAAATTCAAAACAACAATCTGGAAAATGAGCAGCAGTAAAACGTGAAGCTCGACTCGTTTCACACCAAACTGCCTGCAAGTTTACGAAACGAGATCTTTGGACGCTTGCATAACTGTTGTTGCATAAGGGGAAAATAAGTGCAGGGTTTAATTGAAAGAAGCTAACAAAGGCAACATTCAGGGAGGTTTTTTCTTCCTTCTCACAGTACAGACTGCAATTCCTAGAATTTCAGTATCACATCGTGGAAAAGGGCAGCACTGGCTGAAAACTGAAATGAAAACATTCACACTCCGGAAGCCCTGAAATGTTTTCTGTAGCGCGACGCCAAGTATGTGAAGAAAGCAATTATCATGTCTTTAGTTGGGTCACTAGCAACTCATTGACACCAATTTATCTTTTTCACTCGTGAAATAGGTTTTTGTGGTGAGCTTAAAGTATGCTTAAAAACACTCTTGTTTTCAGTTTGTTAGAGCTTGTAATACAAAGGCCTACCACAGAACTGACTGAAAACAGATCCTCTCGTGTGGTCTAACCCGACACAACCCCATCCTATCCTTGGAGTAAAACTGTTATTCATACTGTAAAGCAATTCAATCTTTGCTGTTGAGCTCTTTATAGTATGTCTTAATTGTACCCACGGCGGGATACACATGAGCCAATTACACACATAAAACTCAATTTCTTTACGCATACAGTATCTCATGCATTCCACAACTGTCAGTTCACACTGCAAGACTGTAGGAGGACGAATCACTGCAGTCATGATGTCTGTGGGCCAGTCGGAGCAGAGGTGATTCAGCTCTTAAAACGTCCCACGAATTCCTCTTGATCTTGCTCATGGGATCATCTGATTCCCTTCTTGATTTCACTGAGTTTGGAGGGAAAAGAAAGGGGGAAAAAAAGGTAGCGGCCGAGTTCAAGGAGCTTTTGGAACGTATGTAACCCAAGAGGGCCACATGTGAGAACCCTTTTCTCCTCTTTCAGTTTCCTTCCAGACACTACGTCCAACAAAGCTTCACACACACCTCACTACATTTATTATGTGCACAGTTACTGCACCAATCTTTCTTTTCTGACGCTGTAGTTTACCAATAACATCAGCTATAATGTTTAAAAACTTCACTCGTGTCTTGTCTTGGCACAAGTTTGCGGCATCATGAGGAAAACGTTGCCACAAATACTGTAGTTCCTGCAATTGCCACCTTCACCCAGAGCAGAAAATATCCTGACTATCCTGATTCAAATTTAAAAACAACTTTAAAAATTTAACACATTTAAAACTCGTAAGTAATCAAAGAGCACACACCTCCATTAAACAATACCAACCCATATACCTGGCAACGTACACATGCCAGGCAACTGGGTGAAAGTGTTGGATCGCTGTTGTGCCCCAAGATACCAAAGCAGTCACGGATAAGTAAAGGGGAGAGAATTTTACTGGATCACTAAAGATCTCAAGAGACCGCAAAGGTGGATCATTGCCATTTAACACGCTCAAAATAAGTATAAGAAATGGAGCAATGGAAAAGTAGGATGAGGGAAAGTCGGAATCGGAAATTTGGAGATGTTGGGTTAATGCAGGTGTAAAATAATCTCCATTCCAGCTCAAATATATTCCTCCGGTTGGGTCTGTGCATTTCAAATGTGCAGTGACAACTTGAAGCAGGCTGTGGCAAATCTATTTATAAGCTGTAAATAAAGTATATGTTTGCTGTGTTAAAGCTCTGATTTGGAGAACAGATTGTAGCACTGCAGCAAAGGGCCACAAGGGGGAGGCAAACCTGTGTGGTTCAAAATATAGGCTGCCTGCAAGTGAGCTACTAGATGCCAAAACTACAGTATAATACATACAGGAATTTGTCAAAAAGCAAAAAATGTCAAAAAGCACCGTATCTTACAATGTTACAAATACATAAATCCATCAATCAATAATACTAATCTGGTGCCGTCGAGTTGTGTAGTCCTGCTAAAAGTCCCAAAAACAGGACGATAGTCATCAACAGACGTCCCTTTATTCCTCCACAATGTATGAAAGTGATTCCACCAAGTTACAAACTTTGAAACTTTTTATTTAAAAATACCTAGAACATTCAACACTTTATTTGAAATTAGTCTTTAAAGTTATAGGTTAGAACCTCCAAACCTTATAGATATTTGATCTCACACGCAAATATATAAAAAAATACCATCCAAATGTGTGCGTGGTGCAGCTCAGCATCACATGTGGTAAAAACATAACATTAACACGTCAACATGACTTCATGCAGAATGCATTTACAAACACAGGAGTTACTCGGCCTTGTGTGTCCATTTCTTGATTATGATGCTGTAAAAGTAGCAGTTTTCCTCAGATATGTGAGTATTTAATAATAGCTGTCAATTTATAAAACATTTCTGATTGCATAATCGTACATATACATTGAAATTTTAAGGATTTGTGTCCCTTAACAAAATTGCCACTTCTTAACATTTAGGCACTCATTTTGATTTGAGTAAGACAAAGTGTATTTATGATAAACTCATACCCGCAAACTATAATAATCCCACCTAAGTGCTGAAGCTATATATGATGCTGCTCCTAAAACAGAAAGAGATTTTTGATAATAAATATTCCAGTGTTTTTTTGTTCACAGTCCAACAGCATTTAGGAATCAATATATTATTTAGTCACATTCTTGCAGCACCTTTGCTACAAAAAGCAGAATTCACATTTTCATCATATACATTTATATATGTAGAAATAAATTTCACATGATTCGTTTCCTGTTTTAAGAAAATCTGATGTCCCACAACCTTTGAAACATGTTATAAAAATATCATTGTTTTTAACAGTTATGTGTCTTTTGTGGTCCTGTTTGCAGTGTTGTTTTCAATGTAACTCATAAAAAATACAATTCACCTTAATTATAACATATAATGATGGTATGTGTAGGTCAGATTCTCCAGGTCTACCACTATTTGTTGCAGAGCTAGAAATTGCCAGTACATGTAATAACTTTAATAAGCAAATATGCAGCATAATCTGGCACGGACATCACGCCAAGTCCCCTCTTAAGAAATGCTTTTATTGGAGCGAATTATTGTTTTCTTGATTTTATTTGACCCATTCTGACGACTGTAACTACTGACCATATTAAGGTTCATCATCATGATTTCACTCATGATGGTTTAATGACTAGTGTTGCTACCAATTGAATCATTGTTTTAGCTCTAAATAAATAAATCTTTTTATTATTATTTTTATTACTGTGCGTACAATATAGCTCATTTGTGAATTCTACATTCAAGGTCTTAAACAGTCAATTTGAATCATAAAAAGCTTTGCCGTTTCTTGACACCAGCCATGCTGATGGTTTTTTTGTTGTCAGTAACAGAGAAGCCAAAAAAATAAAATAAAAACTGGCAAGGGGGGCCATCTAGTGTTTGGCTGCTGGTCCAGTATCTGTTATTAACAAGTTACCCCTGAGCATACTAACATATATTACCTTCACTACCTAAATATTTTATGTATATGTAGCGGAAAAAAAAAACGAATGTTAACCGTGAGAATAATATTGCTTTAAAAAACAAATACTGCAATGGAAGAGACATTAAACACACAGACAAAAACAGTGTAACAGACTATGACACACCATCAGTACCGTTCAGTTGAATGGTCCAACACTGTGTGGTTCAGCTCGGAGTAAGCTGGTGAGAACCTCGTACACAGTTAATATGATCATGTTAGCCGGGAACGCTCGCAGACAGTTGATGCCCAAGCTCCTGAAGAAAACCCCACTTCCTTCCACGCGCACCGTCTCTGTAAAGCAGTGGAATAAACCTTTGAATCGCTTCGTCCCCCGGACTCCGTCCATCTGCAGACGCGCTTTGATCACATCCATGGGTGTCGCTACGAACCAAGCTGCCATCCCTGCTATTCCACCTGCCAACATAACGCCACTCCAATCTGGATGAGGTGAAAAGACACTGGTGTCAAAGGGGGTTATGTCACAGGGCCGTGAAGCCCTAAGAAAGGCAGTGATTAGATCATCAGAAAACAAATTTGTTGACATCCTCTGTGTTCATACATGGTATTTACATGCATGTTGCATGCTCCACTCACAAGTGCCCACCCTTGATTATGTTCACACATGGTATTAGAATGCTTCTCCACGTGTGTGTGTCTCCTATGACCACTTGTGCAAATACATATGAACATGTTTTTGTTCGAAATGGCCAGTGTGCATATAACAGATGGGTCTGCTACACAGCCTGTGTATAAAAAGGCCTGTAATCCCAGAGAGTAGGTTGGGTGTAGCAATTAGCCACCAGAGGGCGACACTGCTGGTTGCAAAAAAGAACGAGGTGTTTCTCAAGAGCACATTATGTCAATTTTGTAAATTATGTTCCCACTTAGAGGAAAATAGACAATACTGTGTGGGCACATCATGCAGTGTGAGAGGACACCAGTGTAACTGACAGCTGCAGCTAGTTGCAGGTTACATCCAAAAATGTACAGTTGTAAACAGTGTCATGCACTGGTCAAATCCCAAATCTTGAGGCCTCAAAATGGGACTTTGATTTTTAAAGGTCTGCTGAAAGTGTTGTTGTGTTTGACTGAGTGAGAGAGTAAAATCATTTACTGACTTGTATCCTGATCACCCAAGGTACAAGTTAATACCAGTGACTGTAGATTGTACTCACCAGGTCTTTTCTTGCCACTTTTTGTTAGCCATCCACAGATAGTGGTGTACGTCAAAAAGTAAATGGAATATGATGGACCGTCTCTTAGCATAATCGGAACCACTCCCTTGTAGAGCCCCAGGAATCCCTCTTCTTTGATAATGCGCAGCAGACAGTGAACTGGGCCGCGGTACTTGGGTTTGGGCATGCTGGCTCCTCCTCGCTTGGGTTCTGTTTGACACTGAAGTCGTACTTTCACAATGTCGCCTGGGGCCATCACTGAAGACTGTTGGGGCAGAAAACAAGACACGGATATCTTAAAACCTGGGCAAATAAAAAGTAAAAAATATCTACAAGGTGACTCACATTTGGGATTAGGGATGTGCCGATGTGGAGCATTATTTCTACATGGATGATTATGGCTGGGTGGTAATCACATCAGCACAACTGTGTTTATAAAAGCTTAGTTGTTTGAAAAGTACACTAATGTCAACACTTTTCAAGAGGTTTGTAAAATTTAATCCATTACCTGAGCTACACCGCTAGCAAAACCTGACAGGAAGACTTCTGGTTTGGTGTTCGGACCACAACCAGCTCCTCGTGCCTGGCTCAGACACTGCAGGCAGTTCCTGTATGTGCCAAACACCACCGAGGAAGTCATGGAAATGGTGGTAATGGGTAAGGTCATGCCTTTGAAGAAGCCGTGCACCTTGTGACACAAGTGGTAAAAAAAAACAAAAAAAAACAAACAAGCGTGACATCAATGAGAGGCAATTATTGCTTTCCAAATTAAATTTAAGTTAATGAAACCCTGAATGTGTTTTGTCTGGGGAATGTCATCAGAAATGTACAACTCCTGAGTATAGATAGATTGTTTTAATCAGACTAAAACCGGATGTGCACATGTGCCACAGTTCTCAAACTTGCTTTAATCCAGAAAATAATAGAAGAATCTGATACACAGAAGAATGAGACAACCAAATATAAGGCCAGTGCATTTTTTGGACCGACGAGGAGACCAATGTTATGCTCTGAAAGTTTAAAGAGCTGGATAATTTTAAGTTAAGGGAAACTGCCTAGGGCCATACGCTTGGTGTAGTTAGTGGTTAGCACTCTTGCCTTTGCAGCAAGAAGAACCAGTTTTGCGACACGGTGAGAACAAGGGCCTCTCTGGAAGGAGTTTGGATGTTCTCCCTTTGTATGCGTGGGTTTTCTCTGGGTTCTCCGGTTTCCTCCCACAGTCCAAAAACATGCAGATTTGAGGATTAGGTAAGTGTGTGAGAGTGGATGGTTGTTTGTCTCTATATGTGGTCCTATGATGGACTGACAACCTGTCTAGCGTGTACCCTATGTCAGCTGAGATTGGCACAGCTCCCCCTGCGACCCTCATGCGGACGATAAAGCAGTAGAAGATGGATGGATGGAAACTGCCCAATACTAACAAGCTGAAAGGAGGCATTTTGCCCCCGAGAGGAGCAGAGGTGGACAAACTTCATTGAGTAAATCGATTTCCCACTAGTGCTTGTACACTGGGACAACTTGACTGTGCATGGAAATGTACTGACTGTAACCATAAGTGACACATTTGAAACAACTGTGGATATTTCTTATTTCTGAACTAAATTAAAAAAAAAACATTCCTTATATCCAGTATGACATGTGCATTGCAATAGTTGTACTTACTCCTTCCTTTGAAAATGTGGAAGCAGCACATTGCCATATTCCTGTAAACTGGTTGTGGGTTTGGATCCGTACCTTGAAAAACGAAATATATGATGGTAAAGTAAATGTCCGCCATGTCGACTTGTTACACGTACATGTTGTTTCACATACTATCCACTTACCTTCACAGTGTCTAGAGGGTAGCCCACCACAACCCCACAGGCTCCTGTGTGTTCCCAGAAAAAAAGAAAGAATAAAGGACTTATGGAATTATGGAATTATGGACTTTAACTGCATCCCTGGCATTCAATGTGTTGACAGGAAATCTGTGTTCCATCTTGAAACACAAGTGCATCATAATAGGGCTGACAAATGAAGAGGGTTTGGCTACATGATGTCATTATGCCTATTTTCTCTTATCCTTGGAAGCATCACCCACTAAGTAACCGTTGCTGGATGCCCTGTGGCTGTAGCAAACATGCCTCTGGCATTACTAACATGCTGGGCCTGGTTGTGGCAGTCATTACACGTTACTTACTTCTTACAGCAATTAATGCTCCGCTACAGCATTCCTTCTTTCTACTGTGAATGGAAATGACTGAACTGCGCCACAAATAAGCATGAACTTCTCCACCTCTTATTGTGAGCTCATGTCCAAACTAAGTACGACCTGGACAAGAAATGTTTCTTTTTTCTATCCATAGTCACTGTTCATTTTCCCTGACTAATGACATGTGCAGTGTAAATGACCATCGGCATAGATATCAAAATAAAAGCTCAGCCAATGTGACAGAACCTAAAGGAATTGTGTACATTTACTCTACATTTACTCTACACTACATTTCCCCTAACTATCTTTGACTACAAAATAAAATCAGAAGAAGAGGGGAATGGTAAGGATATAGAGCTATACTAGTCTTGATGAAGTGTCTTGTTTCCGGACACATTTATAGATTTATTAACCTACAACCTTCCAGTTGAAACGCAACTCGCCCTACCAAGTCCTCACTTTTTTAATACTTTTACTTCAAAAACGTACATTTTATATCAGAATATTACTTTTGATACTTAAGTACAGTAAAAAGTGACTTCAACTTCAACCAAAGTCATTTTCTGGTAAGATACTTGTGCTTTCATTCAAGTAAAATGTTGTTATGTAACTGGACACATAGACAGCACCAGTCTGTCAATTCACAGCTGCTTTTAAAGACCATGTGTGCTCAACGTAAGTCTATTTAAACCGGTTTTATACATTTATACATTAAACCGTTTAAAATGCTTGAGCACACCGACGCCTGAGACTACGGGCACACAAAAATATTTAAAAGACACAAACAGACGGTCATAAAGGTTGACGTGTAGCCCTTCAAACGTTATTATATGTTATGGTCATGTATGCTACAGTAGCTACTTTAGCCGTGTAGCAAACACCACAGTCACCAAACATTCAACAAACACCGACACGACTACAGCGATATTCCTGTTACCTGCAAACGATCCAGACACAAAGTCGGCTAGGTGCATCCTGCCGGCGGTTGTCACGTCTGACAACATTCTTCCCTCTTACATGTTACACCCTGCTATAACCTTGAGGGCGTTGCTATTACGTGGTGTTACGCAAAAGAGTGACGACACAGCATCCGACGCCTGCATCGCCGTGCGACTCCGGTTACATCCGAAGATTGCCGAAGGTTGCTGCGGCTACTCTCACATTACCAACCAGATTCTTCAGTTCCTGTCTAAACTGATCAGCTTGGATGGCCGCTTATATTAAATAACTTAAACAATTGACATGATTGATTGAATGAATGAAAGAATGAATGAATGAATGAATTCCTCTTTTTTTTCCCAATTTAAATTCAGTAAACCACACTTAGTGCTTTACTTTGAATATGAAAGTTATAACAAATCTGTGATCTAAGTGCCCTCTAAGGTTAAAAGGTGTCTGGTTTGGTGTAAATAACGTCTATATTAATACAGGGGTCTACCAAGAGCCAGAAGTCTAGAGGGGAGCCCCAAAACATTTTTGGCATGTGAGCAAGGATGGATTACTGAATGAGCCGACCGGGCACAAGAGGTCAAGGGGCCCTGAAGCCCAAGCCCAAGTCACTGCCTCAATAAGTCAAAAAGCAAAAGGCTATGAATCTGAACAAATGTATGTATTGCCTTTCTCCAGCTGACCATCTCAAAAATTCACCAGAATATAGGAAATCACATCTACCAAATTCAAAATGTTCCGGGGGAGGACCAGTTTGACACAATCAAATTCTGTTTAGGGCCCCCTAAAGGCTCGGTCCGGCACGTATGTACATATAGTGTATATACATATATACAGTATGTACATATATATAATTTGACATAATGTGCTTTATTTGATTAGATTTTTTTGTAAAATAGTAAAAAAAATGTAATTCATGGATAACAATCATAATTATATTTAACATTAAAAACATAATTTCGGTTAAATATCTTCTATATACTAGTGTATAAACCATTACAGAAACATCAAAAATTATTTTACCTTGCATTAAATGTGCATGTAGCCTGATCTCTCCTCTTTACACTCAATTATACTGTATTTTAAATGTGTATTCCGGCATTGGTATTTCAGCACTGCTCTTTGGATGCTTGTTTATTCGGGAGATGTAGACCTATGTATGATTTCTGACAAGCTGTTTTCTTACTCACCTAAACAGACTTATTGTAAGTATCTTTGGATAAAATCATCTGGTGAAATCATCAACAGTAAGAATAGATGTCATTTAAGTTCTTTGGTGGTATCAGAGCTGGTGTAAACTCATAGTCAAAAAGGTAGATATTGAGCTAAAAATTCAAAACAACAACAACAGTGTTTCCTTGTTTATAAAAGATAGCTTTATACATATGGAGTCAGATATAAACAGCATCAGTGAAATCATCAACAGATAGACTATGGCTACATTACAGAGATAATAGAGAGGGCTACAGGGTGAAGAAGAAGCACTGAAGGTGAATGTTTAATTACAATTGAATAATGATTAGGAGAGTCTCAGTCAAAACAAAACCAAAACAAATCATAGCAGAAACACCCAACCCAACATGACAGCGCACCTCTCAGACATCACAGAGTGGCATTGATGTGGTTATCAGATATAAGCTATTTTTGAAACATTTTGTACATTTTTGGCACGGACATAAAACTTTCCAAGACAGCCATGCAGCCTCCTCTTCAATGTGTCGTGCCTGCAACATACAGAAAATGAAAGTGAAAGATGATCAGGATATGCATAAAAAATATATTCACACTGGAAACAAATGTATCTTAAGCTGCCAAAGAAACTAATGCTATTGCAGTTACCTGAAGCATGTTTATTCACCAGATTAGAAAACATCCTTGTTAGCTGAATTACTCTTCGGTGGATAATCCTGTCACAGAATATCTTGGAACTGATTATACAAAGGTATTATAATTTCCAACACATGAATCATAAAGAAAACATATCTATTGCAAGTGGTTGATGAAATACATACAGTTATTGTGCCAGTAGAACAAGTATTTAATGTTTACTTTTCATAATGTTAGGGTATTATGAGTTTACCTATCTGATGACAATGTTTCTGCCTGTGACAGTTTTCTGTCTTACATATAATACATGGATTATATCATAATACATCCATGGTTTTGGGTCGTTGGAGTGCGTTTGCCCCTGTCGGCCACCATAGGACAAACATTTAAATCATAGCGTTCTTTAAACTTATGTAATACAGTTGACACAATTACCTCCTGCGCCAGCATGAGGTCGTCCATTCAAAAGCAAAACATCACACGGCCCTTGTGACGCTTTTTGACATTGGGAGCCCTTGCGCCCAGGCAGCCAATGAAAAGCGAGGATTATTTGTTGCGGAAGCGGTGTGTCTGGGCGTGTCGCGCAGGATCTTCGTTCGATTGGACGGAAATCCGACTCCGAAGCCGGTAATTCCCGCCCCCTCCTCTCGGCGCTGCGGCAGCATACATACAACAGGCACAGACCATCAAACCCACAGCATTACGGGTGTTTATGGAGAACGTGTCGGTCAACAGAAGGGTTTTATTCAATTAAACAGGGAACAAGCTGAACGAGCGCTTAAAGTAAACACCACTGTCAACATTTGTAGTCTGTCAGGGCGTAGAGGAGGGCTACTAACTAGCGTATGTTAGCTACGCTACGATAGAAGCGGATTGACTTTGTCACTGGAGATAAGTGTAACCAATAACAGTTCGGACAGTTGTATTGTCAGGTGCACAGCGAAGTAATATCAAAGGCTTGCTTCAAAGGGTATCGAGTTCCTCTCCATAAAGATAATATTTAACTTCCCCTCCGCTGTGTGACGTTGACGAGCGGTGATGGACTTTGTTGCTGGATGCATCGGAGGTAAGTCAGAGGCAGCTGCACTTGTGCCACTTCACAGGAGAGCAGTATGCTAGAGGACCCCGAGTCCTCACAGGTTCACCTATATCTGTAGCAATGGTCCTTTTAATGATGGCAAACCAACGCTCGATCACGCCCAGCACCACAAATACAGATGTGATGCAAGGTGCATTTTCGAAATGCCACCGCAGAATAGAATAGAATAGAATACGCTTTAGGCAATCTGCAATATGAAATTTAGTTGTGTCATTTCAGTTGGTGGCAGCCTCGGCATTAAATGCAACTGGACGTGTTTGTGTTACTTTTCCCCCAAGAGGCGTCTTCGGTTCATGGTACACCCGATGAACTGGAGAGGTTTATTGGATGATAGGTGAAACGTTCTAAGGAAAGTCATCTACGTCCATTTGCCTTTATCCACACACATACAGTGACCTGGATGACTGAGAACCTTCACAAACCATGTTATTTAGCTTTGCATTACAAACTCACCTCGGTGCATTTTCATAGTCTAGTCTGCAGTGTCATTCAGGCGTTGTAATTTAATTGTTGCACTTGTAATTTATTTATTACTGTGAGGGTCTGTGGGGAGTCGATCTCACACTAGTCAGCATCACAGGATCAGATATTGGAAGAGAAATGGTCAAATCCAATACAATCCATAAACCCTAAACTTCACGAGGATGCTCTCTTTACGGTACACTGTCACACTGTCACACTGATGGAGCACACAAATACACACACAAATACTTTTATAATTTCTCTTAATACTGATGTTGCAGTATGGCAGAATTCTTCATTATGCTTATGTAATCTTAGATCGGGTTTATTTGATTATTATTGGTATTGTCATCATTATATTGCTATCATCACTTAACATTTTAACACAGGTTGAACGTGCTAACAAAAGGTGCTCCATCCTTGTCAGTTTTTCCCCAGTGTCACTTGTGCATGGTGTTAAGAATGCAAAGCATGCAAACTCTACACAAGTGCAACATGAGCTGACAAGCAATGGATGGCTGGGCAGTTTAAAGTTTCCACACACCATCAGCAGACAGCCTACCTCGGCACACACCCCTTCACGGACCAATCAGTGCTCATTTTACTTCTGTGTGTCTGTGTGACGGTCGATGTCAAACGGGTCACCACGCCTGATGTTATACTTTGTCTGTTGTTTGTTTTTGTCACAGCTATGGCGCACAACCCTCATCTGCTCGATTTTCATGTAGTATCATCTCACCAGCAAATTGAGGTCAATGACCGCCGACCGTGTCAGATACATGGCTGCTTGTGTTCTTTTCCTGGCTTACAGCTCGGACTCATTCGTGATAGGCTCTTTTTACAAACTGGTCATGTGACAGAGCAGGTGCTTATGAAGGATTAGCTGTTATTTGTTTACAGCTTGCATTTGCTTTCCAGTTTTTCATGTGTTAATATTGGGGATTGTGTCACACGTCTATTCATATAACAGTGAAATTATTCACCTGACAAACGGGACAAGCAAGACAGTGGAAGATCAACTATTTATTAGCAAACCTTTGTTGAGCAGTGGCTATTGTCGTGGCCAATAGTGGCCTGTTATAACATCAGAAGGTTTTAGGCCATATTCAGACAGATATGTGCCTGGCGTAAAAAACATTCTGGACATTTTATTGATGCTGATGATGTGATTCACAAATATATAATAGTATGTGTGAGATACCACCACCTCACATGCACATTTGCTTTGGTTCTATGGACACTTAATTGATTGTTTAATTGGCTGTTGGTATATGAAGAGGTTTGCAATATCTAAGATAAAGCTCTTAGTTATGATAATCATTTTTAGTGATTATATTAAGTTAAAAGAAAATGTTTTTACTCCCTACTGTTCCTGTTAAGACAAATTATAATTGTTCGATTTTTATCTTTCATCTTTTTTCTTCAGGTGCTGCTGGAGTCCTGGTTGGACACCCATTTGACACAGTCAAGGTAGATAGAAACTTTCTTTTTCACGCAACACTTAAACTACAAACAAGTACATCTTAATTTACTTTTATACATATGTTCAGATGTTAGTTTTCCTAGGTTTTGCATATCACTGAAGGGTGTGTTTTTGTGCAGGTGAGACTACAGATTCAGAGTATTGATAAGCCACTGTACCGGGGGACTTTCCACTGTTTTCAGTCCATTATACGGCAGGAGTCGGTAAGTGGATTTATTTTTCCATACAAATCTAATGCTTGCTGTAACACTGATAGTATGTCTTGTCCTACATGCATATGTGTGTATCATGGACCTGACTCTGATGTGATTTGAAAGTGTAAATAAATAAATAGTTTGTTATGTTTGTTTGTTTGTATGGATATCATTTCAAAAGTTGTTCCTTAAGATGTGCAGCTTTAAATCAGTGCACCCAGAGTGACTTAATTGTAGTCCCTGTCAGTCACTCTTGGTCCAGTGACGGAATGGGAATGCAGTAGTGTTAAATCAAATCAGCTACATAAACATATTTTTCCTCCTGTTGACCCGGGTATTTTATTTTTTATTTTAAACGTTTTAAATTACATATTACTATTTACAAAGGAATTAATTTATACTTTTGAGGATCTGGTATTTAAAGCTTGAATTGCTGACACTAAAAATTCTGTAACACTTTTGTGAAGACGTATAATGAAGGCGCACCCCTTTTTAAGGATCATTAATCCAACAGCCTCTGGGTGTTTATCTGGAGCACCAGACAGACAAATATAGCTATAGTCTTTTCTATCGTATGAGGTCGCTAGATCTATTGTGATAAATTGTGATGGGTATTTTCATCAAATAGATTCCAGAGATATCAGTTGAGGGACGGAGGGTGTGACAATGTGAGCCTGGCAGGTGAAATCATGAAATGTGATGATTTGCTTTAATTCCTCTCGATAAGACCTTTTTTAAATGTTTGCAGGAGACTTACTCTTTAAGCAATGTCTCTTACTGTCTCCATAGGCATTTGGTTTGTATAAAGGCATTGGCTCCCCCATGATGGGCCTTACATTCATCAATGCTATAGTGTTTGGTGTTCAGGGAAACACCATTCGTTTGCTGGGACATGACACCCCCATGAACCAGTTCCTTGCTGGCGCAGCAGCGGGTGCTCTTCAGTGTGTCCTCTGCTGCCCCATGGAGCTGGCCAAAACCCGCATGCAAATGCAGGGTACCGGAGAGAAGAAGTCCTCCAGGAGGTTGTACAAAAATTCCCTGGACTGCTTGGTACGCATTTATAAACGTGAGGGTCTGGTGGGAGTAAACAGAGGCATGGTGACAACATTAATCCGCGAAACACCTGGCTTTGGAGTGTATTTCCTGGCCTACGATGTGCTGACCCGCAGCATTGGCTGTGAGCCCAATGACCGTTACATGATCCCCAAACTGCTGTTTGCCGGGGGCATGGCTGGCATCGCCTCCTGGCTCTCCACCTACCCTGTGGATGTGATTAAGTCACGGCTGCAGGCAGATGGAGTGGGCGGAGTCAACCAGTACAGCAGCATTGCTGACTGTGTGAGACAGAGTGTCAGGAAAGAGGGCTACATGGTGTTCACACGGGGCCTCACCTCCACACTGCTGCGAGCCTTCCCCGTGAATGCAGCGACCTTTGCCACAGTCACCCTGGTTCTCATGTACGCTCGAGGGGACCAAGCAGGACCACAGGAATGTGAGCCGGCTCAGACGAGCCACCACGCACAGATACAGTCACAGAGCCAACCTTCCAGCCTGTGACGGCACTGACACATCACACTCAATCTCGGCACTTTACAAGAGCATTGAAAGATGAGTTCTACAGTCCAACCCTTCATGAATGTGTGACTCATGCAATAGAGTCGTTCCCAGTCTCGAGGCAGAAATAAAAACATCGGAATGGTGTTTGCTCTCAGTGAGATAGAAAATATAAGCAACTTACTGTTACTGAGCTACAAAACTGATTGTGGCTGGGTAGTGTGCGTCGTAATGGCATTGAAAGTCTCTATCTGTTAATAATACCTTAACCTGTGTATACATAAACTGGTTTGAATTTGTTTCTTTTTTATCTATATTGGAACCAAAGTTCCTGCCTTGCAATAGCAAAACCTTTTATTTTTTATAAGGGAGCTGAAGTATTTGTTTGTACATGAGCTCTGAAGAGCTAAGTGAACAAGAGACAACATGTAGCATAAGGTGCGGGCCTTATCATATTTGTTTCATCTCATACCAAAAAGTACACAATACAGCTATAATCTGATACAAAAACTCAACTGGTCTGGTGTGAAGGGCTCTTCAGTGCCAGAACCGGAACTTGTCGGTGGCGTTATGTTTGTGTCTTCTTCAGTTGTCAGTTGACCTATTCCAGAAGTCAAACATGGCACTACAAGCTGGTACTGCAATTGTCCCGCTATTATCATCTTTATAAATCGTCCAACTAAATATGAACTTCGAATATATTTTTGATTTGAGTGCTCTTGAAATGTTTTTAAAAGTTTTTTCTTCTAATTTTCGTTAAATTTTAAGAGGCCAACTGCAGCCATTGTTCCAAAAGGGTAACTCACTATAAATGATTAAATGCGGCGAGAATCTCAGCAATTTAACGTTTGTTATTTCAATGCCAACAATCGATTCAACAACCAAAACATGTTGATTCTTTGACTCTCTCTAAAAGAGCAGCACAAATAAGTCTAATCATGTTTTCATCTTGGGTCATTGTTCTTTAAAACACAATGCCAAAATGTCAGAATAGGACCCCAAAGAAATTCTAATTATTTTTCCTAAAATATAAAAGGTGTTTATTTTGTGTACTAATATTTAAAATACTGTATTTAACCTTTTGGGCTTTGGTAAGACTTATTTATTTGTATTGCAGTTATTATTGAGTGGGAACTGTCTGCTTTGTGCATGTGTCATTGTCAGGTGCTCTTCTCTGTATTCTTCTGACTAAAATGTTGAAATTCCCGTTGTACGGCAAACAAGAGAAGCTCCGGGTGCTAACACACTGCTGTCACTGGTGACTCACAAATCGAGCCGAGTCGTCAGCTCTGTCAGAAGCTGTTACATTTGCAACAGATGAATGAATGAATGATGAATGAATGAAACTTGTGCAGTGCTGCTGGGACACTTGAAAATCCCCATGGCTGTATTGCAGTTTGATGACTAAAAATGCAGGTGGAGGAAAATGCAAAGGGATTGTATTATGTGAGCTAACGGTTCTTGTATTTAAGTCTATCTGTTAGACCGTGAGGAGGTGTGTCACATCTACAAGACAGCTGTATAATTAAATCCAGCTCATGTGAGAGATGCAATATGTACAGGAAGTGACTGCATTACTGTGAAATTGTGAGTGGTTATGTACATATAATGTATTTTTCGGTCTGAAATAGTGCGGTTCTTGAGTTAAAACAGTTTTCAAGTCAAGTCTCTACTTGATCGGTTTGAGTTTGTTGCTACACTGAAGAGATTTTACCCGAATAACTGGGACATGATATTTTTGTAACATAGGTGTATAATAACCTATTGTATTGATTTGTCACTGGAGATCTGTGCAAATGAATGAATAAATAAATAAATAAAAATGATTCGGTAGCAGTTTGTGTCTTTTAATGCATGTTTTATTTAAAACAAAACAATTCTAGCAGCGCTCTGAAGCAGCAGCTGTATTATGTAATCCGTTGCATTTGAAGATTGGAAGTTTTCCATCCAATCCAGTTCCTGTTTTTGCTTGTTTCCCATTTCTGGTGTCCTCTCAGGTCATGTTGTTGTGACGTACATTGTAATGTATCATCGTGGGAGAGGTTGTATAATAATTGACATGTTTACATAATTACACAGTGCACTTTATCCATACTTTACATGAACCTTGGTTGATGTGCAAGTAGTTCAACAGACAGACATCTGAAGCCACTGGCTTTAAACTATTTGTGTTTTTGAGGACTTAATTTGTTCAGTCTCAAAATTGTCCACAATAAAGACACTGAAGGAAGTATTAGTGTCATTTTGAAGGACTCAACATGAGCGCCATCTGCTGATAAGCAGGTGTAACTGTAGCAACATCTCACTGAGGTTCCCAGTGAGCACAAAGTAAATTCAGATTTTGTCCATGGTGTCAGGTTCAGTAATAAAAAACTTCTCTAAAATGATTTCCTAAACAACAAATTGCCCTGATCAAACATCCACCAACCACAACATGAAACACGAATCATTAATCATTGACGCTATAGTTAAAATGTAAACTCAGGTCAAAGGTTGCCTCTTTTATTCACTGGAATCACACTTGACAACACATATGTCAACTATAATTGAACTATGTATTGAAGTATGTGGATGTCTTTATTTTGGAGAACATGCTGATTCATAAAGAGGAGAAATATTTAAATCAACTACAGTGTTAATTTGTAATTTATTCGAGTGCACACTACGTGTTTGAAATGTCCCAAATGACCTTGAATGTCTTTATTGGTTTCTAAGCTTAAAAAAAAAAAAAGCAGCGTTCCATGTGTTTTTGTGAAACTCTGTGACAATTATCTTTCAGTGACATACACAGGAAGTCACGTTGCAGTCGACTAATGTAGTAATGGCAGTGGAACGTCTACAAACCTTTTCACAGTGAGTTTGCACACAGGATGGCTGGATTTGTTCGTGTTGCGAAGAGACTGCTGCTGCTGCTGCTGCTGCTCCCGCTAATCACAACAGGCAAGAGTTTAGGTTTATACTCTTTTCTTAAACGTATTTGAGAACAATCTTGACCTCTTTATTGTGTTTTTACAGGTGTGGCCGCAGAGGATGGTCTGATATCTGCAGTCAGGGCTTACGGTATTGCAGTTCCATGTGAAGGAGGCTTAGTGTGCTTTCATATATGGCAGATCGACACATTGGATGGTGAACACATTGGCATAGTCAGTAATGGGGAGCTCCAGACTGCTGAAACCGAGGAGGATAAATGTAATGTCCAAATCCAAGATATCACAGCAGAGGATGTTGGACGTCATCGCTGCCAAAAAAGGACAAGCGACTTCTCTCTTTACAACAGTGAGTGCTATTTAGATTCACGTCTTTACCGAATACTGAATACATTTCCCTCGATAATAAGAAATAGTTTTGTCTCTCTTTGACCCCACTCAGCTGCTCCTGTGATAAACCTCACGCCTGCCAAAACTGTATCCCTGCAGTGTGTTTTCAGGGTTGTGGAGAAGAGGTATTGCCGTACGAAGCTGAATAAGAGACTCAGTCTGATGTGGGTGGATGAAGCTGGCGCTGAGATACAAGCAGACTCCCAGCATCACATAATGCAGCGTTCGTCTTGTGATATAACTCTGACGGTCACTTATCAGAGTCCTGAAAACATGACGTTTAGGTGCCAGGCCACTGTGGCTAGACAGGTTTTCACTTCAGTGGAGTTGCAAGTCCGAGCCTCAGGTCTGTTCATAACTGATCCTCTGTTTGCTCACCGCAGATAAATGAATAACATTTGTTTCTTTGTAGCCGTTAAAGGGAAAGGAAGAGGCCTGATTTTTGAAATAGAAACAGAATATCAAGGTATAATATCACAGGCTGGTATTGGTGCTTCCAACATTTTCACGGATAGAGGTGAATCTGAAACTACACTTTAGAATGAACGTAATTTGATGTTACAGGTTACAACCAGGACACGATCGGGGCCGCTGTGGGGGTTGTAGCCTGTGTGGCTTTGACAGTGGCAGTTGCAGTGTTTGCAAGGAGGAGAAGGAGAACAAGAACAAGTAAGTTGTTTTAAACTTCCTGAAATCTGGTGAAATCACTGTGCGTAGACAGTCACACTCATTTCTAAGTAAGTGTCCACACATGACACTTTACACAACTGTACTTGGGATGTTCTGTTCTCACTGTTCCCAAATATAGAGTGGTGAAGGTAAATGTTTCACAAGTGTCCCTGTTTAGTTACAAAATACTTTAGCAATGCAGTTTGTGACATTCATATACTACACATAAGTATTGCACTGCAGTTTATCACTCTTATTGTTAATATTTGTCTCATCATTGCTTGTATACTGTAGTATTATTTGGTACTGGACGTCAGACGCGATACCAACATCTACAGAATCTACAGGTTATGGAAATGTCACCTTGTCCAATAGACGCGTACCGTCCCTAGACGATCACTCGAGGGATATCCCGCTTCTGACGCCAAGCAAAAATTGTTGCAAGGTGTCTGATGAAGAAATAAAGTTGAATCAAAGTTGATTGTTGAAGTTTATTCTTTGCAAAGAGAGAGAGTCAAGATGGACAACAGCTCAGAGGCAGGTCAACGATGGCTCTGAGGCACATGAGAAAGTTTGTACGGTTTATAGTTGGTGTTTGAGCCCATAGGGTTATCTGAGCAGCTGGGAAAGATGACGGTAATCATGTGTGGGCAAGTGTTATTTTCTGTGTGCATTGATGCTCCTGTTAGTGTCTGAGCCACTTTGGTTGGTCTGTGTGTATTTAAAAGTGCAGCACACTCTCAGTAAGTGAGTATAATCGTGACTAGTGGCTCTTTGCTCATACACTATAAGATTAGGGAGTAGATATTAGTATTTCTGGTCAGACATCACCACAGTGGACAGGTGATGTGCTCGTGTGCCCTGACTTACATCACTGCTATATTCACTTTCCTAATTGTGTACATCTAACCTATAAATATAGCCCTACTGTAATAATCTGACCTCTAAACAAACTCAACTGAACATGTCAATGAGAGATCTTGCAATGCAGTTTGTTGAATTTGTGCACATTCTCATTTTAGACGGCCAACAGCACAATGAGTCCTGTTCTGCCCAGTCCAGTACCTGCAATGTAAGTCAATGCTCGCATCAGCATACAGAGCAGCAACATCTTCTGTCCACTTTGAAAGTTAATGAAAATGTGTGTGTCCGTGTGTGTTTTTAGGCCGTTAACACTGATGATGTCATCTATGCTGACATTATTCACCCCAGTGGCTCTGACAGTGTGTGGGTCCACGAGTGCGAGTCGACGGAGTATGCCTGCGTCCAGTACAAATAATCTGCCGTCTGAAACAGTGTTGCTGCTTTTTTTTTGTCTCTGTGAGCTCCAAGTGTGCTTCTGCCATTTAAATACTGAGAAACACTCCATAACGAAGCCGTGTACTGTGACTGTGGCACCTACTGTATAGTGGAATAAGGGTGCTATTCCATTTACATAGTATTTAACAGATTTTTCAACAGTCTACCTCAATGCATTCTTCACTTTACTTTTCAGACTTACAAACAGCATTGTGAATGGTGACGACAAATGTACATACTGTACCACAACATGTTTTTATCTGCTCAGATCCATTCTAAACAACAATAATAATAATATAACATCACAAATGCTGGAGAAACCTATTGAACCAGGTGTGCTCGATGGTGATAACTCATAGCAGGGTTTCAAACGTACAGCCTGCGGGCCAGAACCAGCCCACCAGAGGGTCCAATCTGGCCCGCATGATGAATAATTTTTTTATATTTAACAGTTTGAGATATACTGTGACTTAATATGTTGTGCCTGTGTAGGTGTAATGCACATGTGTAAACTTGTTTTTCTCAAGAAATGTGAGGTTTGTCGATAATTTGTTTTGTAAAAAAAAAAGATACTTTTATTAAATCTAAAATGTCTTTATATGTTATTTTATTTTACTTGTCCGGCCCACTTGAGATCAAATGGTGCCTTATGTGCATGATTTACATGTACACGATTAAGAGCAAGAACAAATGAATATTTTCCTCAGCACAAACTCAGATTTGGAGTATTTGAGAAACTGGTTATACTGGAGAATACAATCAACTTACACTTGAGAAAAGTGAATGTGGTGGTAGACGAGGCCAAAGAGTTATATTTCAGCATTAATTAGCAACATGTTCAGACATTTTAGAGTTAAACTATTTCATGCCACAACAAACTGTGCAGCCAAATGCATCCATTTATTTTGTTTACCTTATGCAAACATGCTAAATTGTCCTGAAACGAGGTGGCCTTAGTTTTCAGCTCTCTCCCCTCTTTGAGTGCACCTATACACACACACACACACACACACACACACACAGACACACACAAACACTTATGCACATACAGTACAGTGACAGCCACCACAGCAGGTGAGAGACTGCCGGAGCCGGCCCCAGTGTTGCCCTATTAGCATTTTAAATACTTGCAGCCAGCCCACTACTGTGTTCACAGTGCAGCACAGCTAATCTACACACCTTAGGTGTGTGTGTGATAGGCTACTCCTGCCAACAATCTGAGGGGGTGGAAGAGATGGTAAAACACGCTGACAAAAAAAGGGGGGAGGGATAGATAAAGGGGAGAAGCCCTTACATGTCGCAAAAAAATGAACAATTTGGATAAGACCATATCTCTTAATAATGTGAAAGTAAACAGCAACTCGGCAAGATTTAAAATGCAAAACGAACGTACAGTTATTGCTGAAGAGGACTATGACCTGGATGATTGAGAACTGTATGTTCCCAAACTCAGTTCACTTCGCTTCGGGCTAATTCAGTACATTTATTCTGTGTATTTGTATACATCACCACCTAAAGCATTTTTTCTATCCAATCCAATCCAACTTTATTTTATCAAGCACTTTAAAACGACAGCAGCTGAAACAAAGTGCTGTACACCAGAGAAAAATAAAACAAATACAATATAGAAATACAAGACCTAAAAACATCAATAAAACAAATGAAACATAAAGCCCTTTGTCAATGTGAGTGTTACATTGTCACATTTCTCTTTTTCTTTCTTTTTTTACAATACTTTTTAGAGATAAAAGCTACTGTGTTATGTTTGTAACGTGAGGAACACAAAACAAAGACAACCCCCCCCCCCCGATTAGACTCACACACACTGTCCGAGTATCTGATAAGGTGTAGGTCAAAGCCTTGAACCCCAGTGAACCCAGGCACCAGCTTGTCTGCCAAGTGCTCGGAGTAGACGGAGCTGTGGGGGCCAAATGCTGTGGTCCCCTGTTGTGTTTGTGTGTGTGTGTGTGTAGGAGTAACAAGCCATAGGGTTGGGATCACCAGTGTGGGCCGTTGGGGGTTGGGGCGGGGGGGGGACAGGCAATGGGATTGTTGTGCGTGTGTGGAACAAAAGGCTTTGATTACTGAAATCCTGCAAAAGGCAGGAGAGAAGGTGTTAAAAGTGATACAGTGGAGAAACAAACAGAGCTGCAGCTCTGGGGCCTTCCTCTTCTCCCATAAAGCCCATGTCCACACCCTGTCTGCACATAACCACTCTAATCCACATACACTTCATACGGCAACGTGCAATGGGAGAGCAGGTTCATGGCTGTAAAAGGGAATAATTTACTCAACTAATGACAAACAATGAAGGTCAGAACTTCTCTGTGCAACCACATAAGCAAAAGGTGGAGTTAAAGTGTTTTAACTTTAAGTATTTTCCAATTTTGACATTAGGGGTGCTTGTTAAATAATGTGGAAGTGACATGTGGAGTTGTCTTTGAAGAAGACACGCAAAAAGAACATGTTGATAAAACCTACAAGCACTGATACCTGTAACACCACAGGGCTGCCTCTGACACATTGGCTTTTGTTAACACTTCACATTGAAATTGACCCTGGCTGTAGTCTACCAGAGGAGGGGGAGGAGGGGAGGAGGAGGAGGAGGAGGGGAGGAGGGAGGTGTTTCTCGACGCAGAAACAAACAAAAAAAAGCGAATCGACGATTGACAATTTCCTGATGGGAGGTGCTGCTTATCACTCCCAAAAATCTTCCCTGCTCACCGGAGGAGGAGGACACGGCACTCGGGAGCTGCTGCACGCAAACAATGGACTAAACCTCCCGGAGTAAGATCACATTTTTTTAGGAACTGAAACCCCTGCGCGTCAAAGAAGTGATATCATTCCACTCTCTCAGGTAAGAAACTCACCGTTTAAGTGCTGATGAATGAACCACCACTTTTTTTTAACCTTCGCTCAATTAAGAAAGCGTCTTTATGTCTGGTGTGAAGGGAAAGGCCTGAACTTCGTATGTTTAGATAAACATTTCTAATGAAACCACGAGACGTTAATCGATTAGTGAGTCGTTTTAGGTTGACACACAGTGAACGAAGTTTAATCTAAATTAGTTTTATTGTCTTGTTTTGACACATTTTTTACCTAAAGCACAAAAAAACCCGTTTCAATCGAATGTTCCTGTACTGTATGAGGCATGAGTAAATACAGACACCCCTAAGAGTAACAGTTTTGTTCAAACTTGTTTATTTAATTTATTGCCACCACAAATGTTGGAGTTTTTTCCCAAATGCCGCAGCTGTTTGTGTTGAGATATTTTTGTGTTTATTATCATCAGGCTGGTTTTATTTGATGTGAATCATCTGTTACTTTCTTCCACTAACTCTTCCTCCTCCTGCTCCTCTCCCCAGTTCTGCAAAGATCTCCAGATATGATTCAGAGGAACGAGGTGGTGCTGTCTGTTTTCAGAGAGCTCCAGGAGGCCACAGAGAACTCTGGTCTGGATGCTCTCACGAGAGTGGCCGTGGTAGCAGACCAGGTCCTTGCTCCTTTCCAGTTCCCCAGGACCCCCTGCTATGATATCCCTGACTGGGCAGGTGTGGATGACGCAGCTCGGGGCCTGTACCCGGCGGATGCCCCTGCAGGCCTCTTGCCTTTAAACTGCAAAGGAGAAGGCAACGTCCTGTTTGATGCAGTCAGCATGCTGTTGGTGGGAAACACAGCTTTAAGCCTGGAGCTACAAGTGAGTCGTGATGTTTTATTATATTTGATTACATGATCTAAATGTTAACGAATGCACATTTCAAGCGTTTATGCAAGATTTTAATTTTAACTTGATATAATTTCTCCCGCTCAGGTACGGACAGTCGTGGAAATGGTGCTTTGGAAGCGATACTACCTCTCTGGGATGATTGATTCTAAAATGATGCTTCAGGCCGTTCGCTTCAGTCTCTGCGCTGATGAGTCTGAAGACATGCTCAACCTACCTGTCACAGTCTTGGAGGCCATCTTTGACGCGGACGTGAAAGCTTCCTGCTTCCCCGGCTCCTATGCCAACATGTGGCACCTTTACGCCCTATCATCAGTCCTCGAGCTGAAGATCTACTCCATCTACCCTATGTTCAACCTCAAGATACGGCCATATTTCAACCGAGTCATACGCCCACGACTGTGGCCCAAAGACTCTGAGCCACTAACCCTCCACATCATGTGGTCTGGTGAGTTGCAGTCTGGGGGCTTGTTCAGGCCAAATCATTTTGTTGCTCTAGCCCACACCTCAGACTTCACATTTGAGACTGCCAACAGCAAGCCGAGGGCATCTCCCCTCAAGAGCGAAGAGCTGCTGAACCAAGACTCACAGCTTTCATACCCGAATCTGAAGGACAAGTACAACATCACCAAGAGGACCTTCTACCGCTGGAAAAGGCAGACACAGGAGCACTGCAAAAAGTCGGCAGCTAGGTATGAGGCAAAGTATTTCCTGCAGGCCTGCTACTTGGAGGGGAAGCTGATCCCTCTTCCCCAGTTTAAGGAGTTTTTCCCAGAGATCTCAAGGTCGTCATACTATAACTGGAAGCACGAGCTTCTGAAAACCGGAGGGCACTTCTCCACCTCGTCTTCCACGGGAGAGATCAGTCCTGGAGAGAGCACAGAGCAGGAGTTGTGGTCGTCACCTGAAGCAAAGCAGGATGAGCCAGACCACCACGACGGTGTGGCCAGTATGTTTGGCCTAAACCTGGGCAAGGTGGATCTCGATCGTGCCCAGGGTCTAGCACATATGCAGGAAGCCAAACGCTGCCTGCAGAATTGCATTGCCATGAACGCCTCCCTCCCCTTCAGGGTATTTAAAAGAAATTTCCCAGGAATCTCCAGATCAACCTACTACAACTGGAGGAGAGAGGCCCTGCATTTCAACAGAGGTTACAAAGGCAGTGCCGGCAGCAGTGAGGACAGCTCAGATGTGGACAAGAGCCACAGTCCAAAAAGTCTGTCACCTGTCCCACCAAACATCCACCAGCTTGTCAAGCCCAGGATGAGGATCTACAGACGGAAGCACAGAAGTTTCAGGTTGGCATACATGAGTAAGAAACAGCTCCGAGATGCTGCAAAACATCATGTTCAGAAGTCAAAGTGGTCCCTGACAAAGTTCAAGCTCAGGTTCCCGTCAATGTCACCTTGTTTCTACTGGCTGTGGCGGAGCAGGCAAAACCACAAGAAGAAAACCGTCACTCAGAGTAACGATGTCCTCCCACTTAATCTGGAGACCACCAAGGTGGTAAACGAGATCGTGGAGAGTCCGCCTATGCTCCCGTTCGTAGAGAGGCCACGATATCTAGAACCCCCCACTTTGCCCTCTCTAGATAACACACAATCCAAGCACATACTTCACAACAATGCACCGACAGATGAGCAGATATTTGCAATGGATGTCGTGGCTCTGGCCAACTTCAAGGCCAAGGCCAAGCTGTTCCTGCAGCAACGTTTTGAAGAAAAATCCTTCCCCACATTCAAAGAATTCAGGTCCTACTTCCCATTCACTCCACGCTCCACGTACTACATGTGGAAGCGAGCGTTGCATCACGGTGTGTCACTGGTTCATGGATAAATGCCTTTAATCGTGTACAAAGTGGCTTTCAGGAGCCAAAATATAGCTCTGTTGAAGAACTCTTTGCTGTATTCCGTTGTAACATACTACCTATACTCACTGTTGTCCTCATGTTTTGGGGTTCTAAAAGACTGTTGAGCACACCGGCTTTGCATCTTAATGCATTGTGTCCTTCCTCTGCCCCACCACGGCAGCTCGTTCCTCCCTCCTGGACATTTGCACGTGTGTGAAAAGAAACTCTGTTTAAACCCTGCATGTTGCCCTCCAGGCAAAAGGCAGTTCAAAGCTGTTGTTTAGTGGCATTTTGTTTGAAGCTGTTTTCTTCTCCTGTGTCTTTCAGTCCCTGCCAAGCCTTGTACTTGGAGCCCTTTTATATATTTTTTCATTGTTTGAACGTTAAGGCTTTATTGTATGATTTTTATTTTGTTGTTGTTGATGCCTGAATTGATTGGTATTCTTGGCAGATTAAAATTTTTTTTTTGATTCTTTGCATATAAAGAGCAGCCAGTATTTCACAACATCTTGTTCAGACATTCCATGTAAACAAGGTTCCTGACCTTTTTTTTTAAAAAAAAAAAAAATATATATATATATATATATATATATATATATATATATATATATATATATATATATATATATATATATATATATGAATGTACATCAATCTCAGGGTTTCACTCAGTGCTTTGAATATCCAGGTGACCGCATCAAGGCTTTGGCATTTTATAGTGCCTCCTTTTTCCACACTGTATTTGCACTAAAATGGTTTCCATTACACTGTTGAATGTATTTTTTTATTCATTGTGCACACTCTGGATAACTTCCCACAACTCTGTTTGTGAGAATAACCTTGAAAAGGAATTATAAATGAAGAGATTTTGCTTTGTACAAACAGCTTGATCAACTACCTAGTTTCCATTTTAAAGCAATTTTTTTCCCCCACTGTTTAGTTGTAAATGAAGTTTCATTTGAATTTGCTTCACGTGCAGTGTTTTGTAAAAGTACCTCTGAATAATGGACATAAACCTACATTTGCACACTATGTATTTATTTTTTCTTATTCATCACATGCCTGATATCGGTGCTGTTGCCAGCAGCCTGTGTTGTTCAATCAGGAGTTGAGACATTTTGTACTGGCACGGAATCAATAAACAATTGATCAGCAATTAGTCTGCTCAATTAGTCTTTATGTGCATCACAGCAATTCTCTTTTACATTATTCATCTATTGTATCTATTTTCTGTTTTATCTGTCTGTGCATTTTGTATATGACCTTATGAAGTGCTTCATTATATCAGCTCATTAATACTCCCCACCCCTGACCAGCTGTAGCAACCGCTATTTGTTTTACACTCCACAAAATCTGAAACTTTTATTTTATGCGGTCTGCACTTTTCCGAATCGATGGTCGTCTTTTCCATGTCGCTGAGCTATTTCTCTAATTCGACTGCTATCAATCGCTCCCTTTTAATCTCAGGCTGCGTCAGACGCATATTCATTTCAGCCTTTGCTGGGTTCTGCTTTACATTCTACAACCAATCTGCCGCACAGACGGCGACGCAGAGTAAAAGAGAATACAGTGAACGGGTCACGCTTGTGTTTAAAGACTAGCCAGTTGGTTTGAGGGCAGTTTTGTGTTGTTTTTGCTCCCCTAGCTTTGTTTAGCCATTGTACTCATGCTAATGAAGGTAATGGTCAAGAGTTTGGAGAGATACAGAGAGAAGGGGGGGGGGGATGGGATCACTTAATTGTATGCATGGAGATAGAGGTGTTTGTGATAAGGGCAAGAACATCCCAGACTTTTGGGGGGGAGGGCTTGCAGTACAGTGTGAGTGTGTTTGAAATTGTTACAAAGCTATACTGATATCTTCTCCCTTTAGAATCACATGCCTTTTCCTTATTTCTGTCCATTTGCAGTGTTGTGCATTAGATACTTTCATAGTATTTTACATTTGTTTGGAAAACCATAAGTACTCCTTTATAATGGTACTACCCTTACTACTATAGTATCTATTCACATACATATATTTGAGAGTTTGTGCTTGAAAAACTGGAGCTGGTTGTTAAGTTGTTTCAAGTCTTTCCTGTGATGATATAAATGTTCTACCATAGGCTAATTTAATTGTCCTCCCAACTGTCCTTCAAGCATATTGAGTTAGATTCTGAGGGGCCCTGCAGTAATCCACTAACATAATACACTTGAACATAATAAACAGAGTTAACCAACATCACAAACTTGACAAAAGATTCTAGAAGAGTCATGTGATCAGAGTCCAAGCATCTCTACAGCAACCTTGACCTTGGCATGAACAAATATCTGAGGACGTCTTAGGGATTTTTTTTCTTCTTGTGATGGGAGGGAAATCTCATTGGTGCTGAGCTACTTTTCATTGTTTATCTCAAAAATAGCATGAAAATAACGAGGATAGAGCAGTTGGTTCAGACATTCAATGGATGCCACATTTCCACAGTATACAATTCACGTCTCTTACTCTCTGGTAGGAGCCGATCTTTGGAGTTCGTCCTCAGTGAGTGACCCTGAAAGTGTCGACAAAGAAAACTGCACAAATCAATGTATTCACATGCGCTCATTCATGTCCCTGAAACCACTGCATGGATCCGAGCAAGCACAGTTCATGCACATGTCCACTGGGTGGCAGCATTCTTCTTCATAAAATGCTTGAGATGGTTTTGGTTGCCTAAATGAAATGGCTCATCATAGCAGGCATACAGGCATGGGTTCAATTAGTGTTACTACATGTTTCAGGGTGTGTAATGCAGATTTATCTTGTGATTATCTCAACAACATTGTATCTGGTAATGTATAAACAGGATAACACACAAGAAGCAATCTTTAAATGACAGAGTTTCAGTAGAAAGTGGAAAGGAATGAAAGGATCCGTGAGCCTCAGTCATTATTTAATTTCTTTTATTTTGTTATTTTTATGGTCATTATATACAAAGATATGCGTGCCTGTGACTACTCCTTGATAACTCCTAAATATCTGAATGTATATCCATAAATATCCATGCCAAACATAATTCAAAGTTACAAAAACCATATCATATCATGGATATTCTTTTGTTATTTCCAGCTATAGTTATATCCAGCATCATGTCAAATGAGTTAACATGACAAATGTGTACTTTTTCCAAGTATCACTTGAGTTGAAACTAGGGGGCTCACTGAGGGACGACTTGCTCTTTGGTGTTTTACACCACTTCATTTCCTTTGCACCCTCACAGAGGGACACTCTGTGAGACCAAGTTTGACTTAAAAATGAGGCTGATGGAAATGCATCTCCCACACGGCGAATGTCTGATTGTAAATTTGGATTCTGAATCGCTGATGACAGTCGAGGAGACAGATGAGGAGCTTTTTTGTGAATATTCAATTTATAATGTGCAATTTTAATGCTTAATTATGCAGAGTTGTGCCTGAGAGCAGGCGCAGTCCTTGAGGACATGACATAGAGGATTTTGTTCACGCAAACCAGAGGGGGAGTTGCATTAGTTAATTCAATAAGAAAGTATTATTTACTTTCTGCTGTCTCACATGGCACAGACCAATTTCATCATTTATTCCGAACTGATTTATTGTCAGTTTGTTGTTGCTGCTGCTGCTGCACCCAACAAATCATATTTCATCTTTCAGCAGGTAAACAAACACACGGGTTTACACATTCATATTCACATTCCCACACAACCACCACAGCTACTGACCACAGACCTGCACTGACATGTAAATCAATGAGTGACAGCCCTTTACTTGTTTTCCCTTCGTCAGTCATTTTGCTCTTTCTTCGGACGGAATCGATAATTTTTGTAATGTGTTTCTCACTGATGTTTTACTCATGTTGTCGGGACCTGAATCTGTTTACACAGTCGCATTTATGAGGACTTGTCTTCCTTTTGGGGACAAAAAGAATAACCAAATCCCATTTTTGCATGTTTACAAACTGGAGTAACCTAAGAAAACCCATGTGCTCATGGGTGTTAGCTTTGCATAGGCTGGGAACATTTGGTTACAGGTAACCTGGTTACAATATACATACATAATCCTAATTTATAACACAGTAAAACATTTTTGCTAATCTCACTGTTTAGACTCAATTTGTACTCCCTAAATGTTTTGTTCTTGTACGTGTGCGTGTGTGAGGGATGGGCTGCAGATGTACATGGTTGTCTAATTGTCATGTGTGAGTTTTTGGTGGATCCTCATTGGTCCTGCACAGCTGTTCCAGTATAAGAGGCCTGATTATTCCAGGTGCAGTGGGGTTGCCCTTGAACATCTTGTGCGCCTTTTTTTTTTTTGGCGAAACCTTGTAATTTGCTTTGTGTGTTGCTGGTGGTCTGTTGGGAAGGGGGAGTCTCTTTATTCATGCTGTGCCTAGAATTTAAAATTTAAAAACAACACTTTGACAGATTAACCAAAGGATCATCACATACTTGCCCTCAGCTTCTTAATGGGGTGAAGCATTTCTGCGTCGTCCTGTGGACACTGAAGGGCCAATAACCCTGGTTGTCAATATGATGAGAAAACTGTACTTCATATCCTACGCTCATAACCCCATCCTAATAACAGATTCTTATTAGTAACCGCAACAAAGGAACCTCCCAAATGCCACAGTGCTCTGTTGTGAGCTGGTGGGTCAGTGCAAGCACAGCTGTTGGTTCTCGTAATAGCTAATGTCCAGGGATGTGATTAAAAGCCCCATGACCATGGACCATGAACTCATTTTAACATGAGCTATTGTAGGCAGAATGAGGAGATAAGCTCTAATTGCTATTTGTTTCAGCACGAGGAAAAAAAAGAGCTATATGGACATAGGAGTGGAGATGAAGCAGGGGCAGGAAATGAGAGTTTGGGTAACAGCAGGGTGTCTGCATTCACTCCAAGAAAACACTTTGCTGGTTGCCTTAGCATCTGTTTGCCAGGATCTACACTTTATACCTGTTAATATTGCCTTTGTCTGTTATTTTATTGGAAAGAGGGGAGTGTGAAATAAACCTAATTGATACAAATTTCCCCCTCTTAATGCCAGGAGAGGACATGTCAAGTAAAAGTGATTGTGCTGAACTGTTATCGCAGTACCTCCCACTCCGCCATAGTAGATCTAGAAGAGAGGGTTAAGCAGATTCAGCTCTATGCTGATATTTCTTCTGATCACTCCATGTGATTGCAAAAAAAAAGCTTCCACACTCTTGGACGCCTCCGTTGTGTAACAGCAAGGATGAAATGGGTGTACAAGGTTGTTGCTTTGGCTGCACAGTTACAACAACAGCAACAACTAAGATATATAGCTGTCGCAGGGTTCTTCTAATAACTCCTCTAATACAAGAAAAAAATGGACTGAATTGAGTTAAGGCCCTTTTAATGTCCCAACTTCCCCAAGGTGAACACAGTGAAAAAAATACACCAAAATGTGAAAAAATTATATTTACAAAATGTATCTATATACAGAAAAGTAATGAAGAGATCTCCAATAACTCTAAATATAAGCAACAAACAAAAATCCACAGCTGAGTTACTTTCACCATTACCAACCCATAAACTCCCCATGAGACTCATAATTGTATATAGTTTAAGGCTTCTTACTTGGTCACTGTAGACAGTTCTGTGTTTACACTGTTTGACCACAGTGTGTTGCCGTACCTGGCAAGAGTCTCACGAGAGTTAACAACGGGACTTGAGTAGTGCTTCTAGGTTGTTGTTGTTGTTGTTGTACACACGGTGGATGTACCTATGTTTTACTGCAGGGTCCAACAGTTATAAATAAAGCTGTTAAACGATTCATATCAGTCATTAAACAACAGTCACAATACTACCTTTATTTTTGTCCCCTCCCCAAATGCATCTGTTGTGTTATTAGAGATGATATTTATGAAACAAAAGGGTAAAAACGATGAGAAAACAAAATAACGCTGGTCACCAGCCACAAAAAGCCCGCGAGTTTACACTATTTCAGTGCGGAAGTGGAAATGATCCTGTTTGACAGACTGACGGGAGGAGGTGGAATGGAGTGGTGGTGTGTTTAAACAGCGGGTGAGTGAAAATGTCTGAAATTGTTGGAAGTCTGTGCCCCAAAGTGTGCACATTTCGTTGCCCAAATAGTTATTGCGGAGAGTGGGTTGTGTGCGCTCTATAAGGCAGTATGTGTGTGCGCTATTCAGTCAGTGACGGGCAACAGTTGCAGTAGGTTTATGCCCGTAGGTTTAGGCCGGCAGAATTAAGCCCCTCTGTTTGTTTCACGACAGCGCCACTTAGTGCCCGGGCGGAGCAATTGCAGCAGTTTCATGTTCTGCCCGTGTTTGCGTGGGTTATCTCCGGGTTCTCCGCTTTGCTCCCGCAGTACAAAAACATGGAAGTTTGGCACTGTACTGGATATAATTAACATAATTAGCCTTAAAACAGTTAAGTTGCGATTAATATAGGTGGGCGTGACAAAATCAAGAAACGTTTTCACTGAACAACAGATGGGCTAGCTGCTAACGTTAGCTGAAGTTTCATTGACAAGAGTGCCCTTAATACCAGCATTGTCATTGTTATCTTATCAATAATGTACTTACACTGTGATTGTCCATCGTTTGGTGACACAAGTGAAATATAAAACCAATCAAACTAATTCTGAGGCTGGGGAAGGGGCTCCGTCACAATAATACTTCCCATTATAACATGGTATCAAGAGTGTTTCTGTGTATGATTCTGTTCTGTTAATAGGGAGCTGTTTTTCTTAAATTAATTTCTATTTCTGGTATTGTATGGTCTTGACCTCCCTCTGCTGATGTGATAATGATAAGAACGTCTGCCTATTTCAAAGGAAGGTAGTAAAAGACTTTGCTGCTATTGTAGGTTAAGTTTAAGAATGAAAAAAGAATCCCAAAGTGTTACTTGGATGAATCAGATTGTCCCTTGTGTCAAATCCTTTGCTGAGTGTATTAGTTTGAGTTATTGCTGTAATTTAAGTCATACCATGTCTTTAGCTTCAGGGTTGTAATAATTAAGGACATTTATTGAAGAAGAGTTTAAATCTGTGCTCAGGGAAATACATTTCACCCACACTTGAAGCATCCTACACAATTGTCCTGCAAGAGCTTTGATTCTAAAGTCTTATTATTAATATTATTGTCGTTGTAGTATATAATATACTGAGCCAAAGTTGTATTCTGCATTTCTATAGTTAAAATGAATGCATAGTGTATCTGAAGCGTTAGAAAGTATATTTATTTTATTAATCCCATTAAAAGATACATTTAGCTCATTAAAATAACTATGCCTCTAAGGTTTGGATGTGTAATTAAGTCTTTTTTTGTTAGAGCACTCTCTTTTAATATAAAATATTTACTTTTAATGATAAACTAAACTGAGAAAAGTCTCCACTGAGGAAAAAAAAAAATCAATTTGAAAAAGATCTGTGCATCACAGCACAGATATAAGAATATCTAATATATGTAATACATTTATTTTTACTTCATAGAACCAAGACAAAGAAGTTAACCACACACCTGATTCAGTATTGAACCTTGCCTCGGTTTCTATCCAAATATCATGCAAGGCTTTTGTTTGTTTTATCTGTTTTATATGTGCATATCAAACCTTATTTCCAAGCACTGTCACCAAGCCAGCAAACTGTTAAATTGTAGATGATGTGATTTTTGCAGCTCATATAGGCAAAGAGATAAACGGATGAAAATGTGAGAAAATGAGTTGCACCGTATGAACAGACATATGGTGTGTGTGTGTGTGTGAGTGAGTGAGAGATTATACTGGAGCAAAGGCTGGTCCTTTTCACCATGCTGAATTATAGCCATGTCACTTCCAATCAGGTCCGTAATATTTCACACAAAGACAGAAGAGTCCAAAATCTCTCTGTCTGAGTGCATTTGTCCAACTGCTCTGAAACCTGGACCCTTTTGATTGTATCAGGAAAATTGGACTGTGCTTTTTTTCTTAAAATCATCAAGGAGGGAAATCAGCTTCAACTTTTTTTCTAGGTAGATCCTATATGTACAGACTTGACTTCACCCCTAGTCGAGTCTGAAGCTTGTGATGTATTAAAAATGTGCTGTGGGATGGGAAACCACTTGAGGGGGTGTGTGCGCTGGCTGACAAGTCAAAAATATTGAAAGATCAAAGTTGGGATTCCTGTTGGTAAGGACACTTGCCGAGCACATTAAGGTCTTGTCTTTACAGGGATCAGGGTAATGTGAAATTGTAATGCCTTTTTAATGGGTGCGAACAGTGAGACAAACAAAAGAGCTGATAAAGTTGCTGCCCCAGGTTTGCTGCATCAGCTCCGGTGTAAAGTTCCATTGATTTTCTTGTTCAGCACACCAGACACCGGGATCAAAACGGGGTAAAACTCATTTCTGTCCAACACCACAATTGGCCCATTCAAGCTCTGTCTCTGTTGCACAGCAATTGCCACTTTCTAAACATTATAATGTCTCACTAAAGAGACTGTCTGAAAATATGCATTGTTATTCTATTTTTAATGACATGGCATCACCCCTCTCTATGATTGCCAGATTTTCATTCTGCCCCAGAAGAACTCTAAAGATTGTCAGCTCATGAAGCTAATGATACCTTTGCTTGGATGTTTGTTTCAGAACTACTATCACGTGTGTGTGTGTGTGTGTGTGTGTGGTGCAGTTCAGTCACAGCCTGGTCTGCTGCAAAACTTGGGAAACACTACATTTTGCAAGGCCTCTATACTTCTAGATTTCTGACGTCCACTGAGTTAACTTATGTCTAAATGTGACTTATGGTTTTATACATATCATGCATTGATGTGTTTCTTCAGGCAGGTCACAGAGTCAAGCTCAGGCCAGCTCATCAGCTGACAGCAGCAGATCCTGAGGTCAGCCAACATCAGCCGACGGCTCTGCTGATTCTCCCCTATGCATCCATTTGGCAAACTCCTACTCAGAGTTCCAGAGTGTTAACAAGTGTCTAAAGGTGAGACTGCAGAGTGTAACAAATAAGAACTCCCTTTCCCAAGTGTGTCAGGGAATTACACTGGCTTTCACATACCAGAAAGCGCGCTGTTCTTCTCTGTGTGTAGGAAGCTTCCGCTTCAAAATGCTGCGATAGAAATGTTGTAGGGCAAATGGTGGCCTGCATAAAGCAAGGTCCTTGCCCAATAGACCTACAGTATATGGTGTTTTTCAAATATATATAGTACCACCTTGGCTCAACACGGTTTGGTTGGATTCCCATTACAATATAGTAACGTGGGCGGGGTCATCACAGCGCGGCTGCATGAAACTGCAGTGACTTTGATTTTATAGGAGACACACACAAACTCGTTAGCAGTTGTTTTCGATGTACTGAATCATTAGAATCAGTTAATTAAAAAGATTAGTTCAGTACTTCCTACATGACCAGAGCACAGACTCCGTCTTAACTGACCGGCAGAGGTTGTGATGCTGTCACTAAAGACTCCTCTGTTAAATTATGAGCTTTTAGACATTTCTTTTACTAAATGTTAGAGATTAACGCACGTTTTCAGGATGTTTAAGTCTTTTTAATTAATCTACAGTTCGTTTGATTCTTGTGTCGGACGTCGCGCTCATGACTCAGAGCAATCAGTGGGCGGCAGTCTGATGACGTCGCGCATAGTATCAGCTCAGCTCGCCTGGAACCTCACCAGAACAGGTACTAAAAAAAAGTACCAGGTACCAGGTACTATCACTAATGGATAAAGCAAAATAACCATGCCGTGCCTATGCGAGTCGTGCTAGTGAAACACACCAATAGAATACTGAAAGCTAAAAAGGCTTTTTAAGTGACTATACGTGTATACAAATATATTTATGGCTATTGTATTCAATTTCTTGCTCCTAAATTTTACACACTGGCCCTTTAAGCTCCCTCAGCCTGTGATATGTTCTGCTTCACAGCGGGACATCACAACCCAGCGCCTCCTTTTCATGCTGTTTCTAGTCTAAATCAATGTTGTCATTGATGTTATGTGTTGCCTCACTTTCCATGTAAGCGCACGAAAGGAAAGTTCCAGAACAGAGCCACGCCGACAAACATTACTTTTTGCCAATATTAATATTAATCATCTTCTGACTTCTAAAGTGGTCCTGTCTAATTAATATTTATTAAGTGACATAACCCAGAGGGAAATCTGTAATTTTCAAACCGTCATGCAGATTATTGGCTTGTGCACAAATGTACACAGGGGTTGAATGTAATGCAGGATGCAGAGTGACAGCTGGGAAGGACAAATAGACTCTTGTTTATCTTGAAACAGAAGGAAATGAAACAATAAATGGAATCACAGCCAAGGATTTTCCATTGTGTTGACTTAAAGGGAAGAGAAAAATGAAGTAAATTTTACCTTCTGTGAAAGTATGATCAAAACCAGTTAGAGTTCCATTTAATTTATCTGAATTTGTGTCATATTTTATGACTGTGTATATCTGTAGTAAAAACTTTAATACTGGCTTTATCTTTGGGTTTAAAATTGATTTCCTAATAACTGTATGTACTGTAGCTCCAAGTGAGGAAGGAAAACATCGGAGAAGAGAGAGTCACTTTGTTTTCATTATCTGTAAATTAAATAGCATTTCCCCTGTGGGCTGGAACTTCAATCTGTCCTGATTTATTAGCTTTGGAAACAAATTCTGAGAGCCGCGCAACAGATGACCAACCGATCCCCTGGGCCTGGTCCTTCATTTGAAGCAGGCGGCGGTAGCAGCACTGCTCTGCTATATGTGTCCAATCCGAACCGGTCTTATCTGTCAGGAGGATATTGACCGCATTACTCACCATCAGCAAAGAGTGTCTCTGCTAGTAAACTCACACTCAATGAAGTTAGCTATCAAAAGCAATACTCAAGAGGATGTCTGGCCACAAGGAGATGATCCGAGTGCAATCATACCTCTCTATATTGCTCTCTCTCTCGCTGTGTTAGGTTATTTCCCTCTCCCTCTCATTCTGTGTGTGTGTGTGTGTGTGTGTGTGTGTGTGTGTCTCCTGGTCTGTAGCTTTATAGCTTTTTAATCAACTCTTGGCACCGCTGTTCAGTCCTCTTTTAGAAGCAGAAGGCGAGGGAAAACATCTACTTTAGAGCCTTCAGTAACCAAGTCATCACTCCATCCTGGTAAAACATGACCCTGAGGAAGAAAAAATAAAAATAAACACTCAAATTATGTTTGTGAATGTAATTTACTTTCACAGCAAGAAATGATTTAGTAATGACAGAACAGGATGTAAAAGGGGTGAACTCTAAAGGAATAATTTGACAGTTTGAGATCATTCCCCCCCCCCCCCCCCCCCCCACTCTCTGTTAACAGCTTTCACAATATTGTCAGAGAATTAGCTTGGCATGAAGTAAGAAGAATTAGCTTGCCATAAAAGGCAAAGAAAAAAAAACAATTCACAACATGGCCAAAAGGTTAAACCATTTTTATTATTATTGTTGGTTTTCTTATTCTCAGATGTTCAGCTTTTCATAAAGCGCAACAGATGTTGGCATTTGATGCACATAGGATGTAACACATGCTTTTGCCTGTATCTATAACATGATTTCCAACAGATAAAGGTAATCGTCCAACCTTGTCTCGTCGTTTTACCTGTTGAACTAAATAAACAGTCACATTCTGGGAAGTGTGCCATGAAACACTCTCAGGAATTTTAAACATAAAAGCAGACCAAAGTTGCCTTTCATCCAGTTTGTCTCTCTCTAATGACTACAGCTATCCGGTGCCTTTGTTTACACTGAGAAAGTTATGATTTATTTATGCAGCACACTCACCCAGGCATTATTTCCAAACAGTGAGGGGAAAAAACAAAGAAATGACTTGAAAGATACATGCAAATAAAAGGGGAAAACAATTACTTCAGCTGTCAAATCAAGTCTTAAAATACTTTTTTTTCCCAGCCTCAAAGTCTGAACTTGAAAGAGCTGTTAGATTCCAGCGCCTGTCAAAAAAATGCAAAGTCACAGAGAAAAAGCATCCTCCAAATGTCACCAAGGAGTGTGAGGAGAGACATAAAGCTGCAGAAAGCATAAAAGGAAAAGAGTCTATTGTCACAATCTTAGCTCTGATAAAGGTCCATCACAGAGACTCCGTATGAGTAAGCAGCTGAAAGGAATTGGAGAATGTGATAAAGACAGACCGGAGAATCTATTCCTCACACATTCCACAAAGTCTCACAAAGTCATCTCCTATGCTACAAAAATTGAATTGGGTGAGAGTAGAGATCGGGTTTCCATGATTTAAACAGATTGCTGATGGTAACTTGAACTCATATCAGGGCCATATGATATAGGATGCGAATGTTATGTTAGGATGCAATATGTAGTATTTAAATAAATAATAACACTAGAGAATATCAAACAATATTTTTGTAGTGGTTAGCACTCTTGCCTTTGCAGTTGGGTTTGCGACCCGGTCGGAGCAAGGGCCTTTCTACATGGAGTTTGCATGTTCACCCCGCGTGTGCATGGGTTTTCTCCGGGTTCTCCGATTTCCTCCCACAGTCCAAAGACATGCAGGTGTGGGACATTAGGTAAATTCATCCATCCATCTTGTACCACTTTATCCTCCACAGGAGGGTCTCAGCTGACATAAGGTGACATCGTAGGGCCACATAGAGAACAACAACCATTCAAGCTTACAGCTATGGTGGATGTATAGTGTCCAATTTACCTAATCCCCATATTGCTTGTTTTGTTTTTTGACTGTGGCTGGGAATAATTATTTTGTATAATAAATCATTGGCATTTACCCAAGTTTATGGCAATTCCTAGGGACTCATTTCTACTCTTAAACAGGTCTTTGCTACTACATTGCAGATCCTCATCGTCATTATTCATGTTAAATACACAGTATGACACAACAGCCTATTGTTTGTATAATGGCTGAATGGCTTTCCAGTACTGTTTTTCCTTATTCAAGCTAATGGTAAGGTGCTTAGTACATGGCAGTGAACAGTTGGACTTTTGGGTGTGTTTATGCACAGCCATGATGATGACATGTGAAGACAATTTGCAGTTTGGCATGTACAGAATCACCACATTTATCCGTTAATACTGTGCATTGTTACTGTAATAGAATCTGCACAATGCAAATAATCACTACAGCGTTCCCATAAATCCTCAAGCACTTAGGGAGCTGAGTCACGGAATGGATTTCTGTCCAGACTGGCTATAGGTCATTCATATAATCATTGCAAGAACCAGTATAGACGCATTTGGAGTGGGCCAATCAACATGAAACGAGTGTTGTAGCTTTTACCTAAACGACTGAATCAGCTGCCGCTGAACACATGAAGAGATGATGGAAACGTTCATTTAGCACAGACTGCTGACAGATGGAAATGCTTTAACTGGTGGACATAATACATACTTGTCTTGGCTTACACTGACTCCATTAGGGAAAAGAAGGAATAAACTGTACATGTTTCACTGTACAAAAAGGATCATTCCGCAGCTAATTGTCATTTGTGATATTTTGTCAGTAATATTTTATTAATTTCTATAGTCTGTATTTTGTATCTGCAATGTTCTTTTAAACCGTCTGTGTCTATGTTTTACATATTTATATTTTTTGCAATTCCCTACCAAAGGTCCATTCCTTCATATGTGGCTTCCATAGAGCCCAAAAAAGTAAAAGCACTGAGTCATGATCCTTATCTGAAATTAATAATACAAATCTGCGTTTCCATTTTCAGACAGTGGATGCTGGGTGTGGCGTGGCACCAAATTGATCACATAATTGATGCGAAAGTCCTCTGTTGCTCAGGGGAATCAATCCACTGTCGCCATCTGCAGTTATAGCAACACTTTTTAGCATACAAAAAGCATCTCTCCCTCTCACTCTTAGAGACTTGAGTGAATAAGAAAATGCTTCATTGCTATGCCCCATGGTAACACAAATGCACCCAATCAAAAATCTGAGACAAAGGAACAGCAAAGAGGCCCGAGGGCATCAATACCTGTCCCTAAACTTGGATGGAGAGGGAGCTGTCTGCTTGTCTAATTGGAAATCAATCTGCACAGGAAGAAATCTTGAAAATCGAAAACCTTCCTCTGCTTATTTCCTTTCTCCTCCATGAGAATGTATTTAGAAGGCAGTGGAAACCAGCAGGACTGCATAGGCAATGAGGGCTTTATAAAAATGACTTATGCTGAATAATTAGCATCACATTGTTTTGAAACAAACAAGTCAATACGACATGCTGCTCCCAGCTACGGCAGTGTTTCTTGTCAGCCTCTTTAAAGCACCGCACAGATTGTTGAATGCCAAAGCAAATGCTCACATGACATTTGGTATTCACTTAATGGCACAGTGATCAAGCAAAGGTTGAGGAAAACGCTGCTGTGAAAGTTTGGTTGCCACACACATTTCACTCAGATAGTGTGTAATCCTCATGTGTGAATTTGCATTTACCATCGGGGACACCCTGTAAGATTAGGTGTGAGATAAAATAAAAATAAAAATACAACTAGAGTTTTATGATCCCACTGGCATCCATGCAAACCCTTACCAGCATTAAAATTGGAATGCTAAGCCTTTATAACCCCTCGCTGGATGTAGGTGAGCTTAGCTGAGCCACACATCTGGAGTGGGGTGAAGGGCCCCAGAAGCAGGGCTTAAGAGCAGCACATCGCCTCTGCTCTGAAGCCAGGACAGTATTGATACTAATGGGCTGAGGCCTGTCCTGCAGCGCGCCACCTGTATAATCCCCTTTAATACTCTCACCACCTGCAACTGTTTACTTTACCACTTGCCGATGTTAGTCTTCCACACATCCGTCTTGTTCGTGCCATGATGCCACTCCGCATCCACATGCAGTCCCAAGAAATGTCTGCAGAACTTTGTGTAATTTACTGGAAAGTAGCGTCTATACAAATGTGTCCTCTGCGTTGACCCACTTCAGTCTCTTAATGCACCAATAGTATTTTTTTTACAGTTCTCAGTGCCAGTTCACTGATCGCCACAAATTGATTGCATTAATTCACTCAGGCTCTCCTTGTCACACTCGCACAAACACAAACACACTGACAGTGGACACATTTGTTTAGACTAAAACATTATTTGGTCCGTGCAAATAGAGTTGTGTAGCCCATGAGTGTGTTTAGGCATTGAAGCAGGAGTGGTATTTGAGTACAAGTGGTCACTGTGGAAACGTCACAGCTGTCCATTTGAGATTTGATTAAGACAAAATGATTGATTTGAGACAGATGTTGATGCCAAGTCTGCAAAGGGGCTCAATCCACCTCTCCGTTCTTTTGTGTTGTGTCCTGTTTCTAGCAGCTATAGCACATAAGTCTGCAGCATGTGAAATGAGGCAGATCCTATTTATTACCAAATGGACTGACCAGGAGCTGTTCCATACTCCAAGGTCTACTATTATTGCTGTCTCTTGTTAAACAGTCAGTAGAGCAGGTAAGTAGCGGTGACTTATAGTTGTGGTTATGCACAATCCCAGCTGAGCTACACAATATCCTCTGTCATCACTGAGCCTTTGAACCCACTTCACTTTAGGTAATGATCCATTTATAAAAAAAACAAACAAAAAAAACTACCTTTTAGAAAAACTTAATGCTTTCTCCTCCCAGAAAATTCAAGAAAAGTCATTACTTGAGGCAAGGAGACAAACCGCTCTATACAATTTCAGTTCAGTAAAACGTTATGTAGTAATGAGACGTCATCTGAGGTTTTTGAGAGAATTGCTCAGTAAATAAAATCTTTGAAGAGAGCCATGTTAAAAACACCTTTTGTATAATGCATTTATTCCTCTGCTTGCACGTTGTGCTTTGTTTTATCAGCCAATTTTTAGGCTGCTCTGCCCGAGAGTCATCAAAACCAGGAACAGCTGGATCCTTTGAATTTCTGTTGTGTTTCATATCTTTTCATGCTCCACTGCTCTGGGGTCCCATCCCTCGGCCAACACTGTTGTTAGGCAAGCTTTCAAACCACCGCTTGAGGACCAGTGTGAGAGGAGCACCAAGAGAGAACTGCCTCCTCCCGAGCTGGATCGCTTTTTCTCTTATCTTCATCAAAGATGTAGCACATCTAAGGTTCAACTCTTGGAGCAATCCAAATGGACCCATCATAAAAATGCCTGCCAGCCCATGGTGTACCAGTGATCAGATATGGGTATGAGCAGTCTGCTGTAGCACAGCCTAATGACTAAAGCTGCCCCTCAAGCCATGCAAAACCTATAAACTGTATTATCAGAACAGTTTTCTTCACTGATGAGAAATAGTCACTCTTGGATAACTTTAAATATACTAAATTCAGTAAATACAAGAAAATGATTCAAGCACAAGAAGAGGCAGGCTGAAGGGAAAAAAAAAAAATCCAAGAAACAGTTTCTAAACAGAATAACCCAAACCTCTAAACCAGGGTAAAATGCTTTTATTCGCCACTTTGGTGAAGGTGAGTGTGGCTGACAGTCAGCTGCAGGAGGAGGTGGAGGTGAGGAGATGAGCTGATTGTCACAGCTGGTGCTGGTTCATAATCATGCTCTCCTTTTAAATGCAGTGGCATGCTGGACCTCATGAGAGAGTGCTGCACACACAAGAGAAATCACTTTTGACACATTTGAAGTCAGGAAGGCCACCACACAACACTTTTCTGTTGGATTTTGTTGTTCACGTGTGTGCAGCTAGTTTGTTAAATTCTCTCCAGCTGTGATCGGTCATTACATGTGTTGGGTTGAGTGAAACTCACAGTGGCAGCAAGACCTGCTTTACTTTATTAAAGACACAATAGGTTCTGTAAGTCATTATTATCATCCTGGAATTGATATTTCACTGCAGACAAAGTGAGGGACCGAAGTCTGCCCCACACTAGAGGATTTTTATTTCTATGTTTTAATCCTGAGAAAGCACAGACTGGACAACACACTTAGCGTTTAATCAAAAGATTCCAGAGATTTGGGATCTCACAGATCATTGCGTCATTTAAAGTAACTTCAGAATGTAAACAGACATGGAGGCGGACTGTCTCTGTTTGGTTGTGATAAGTCTTGCAGGACACATTAAACAAAGCAATCATACTGTTGCCATAAATCCATTTCTTTGTTCTCTTTCTCTACCGTCCACTGGGCCTCATCCCTGACTCACTGTGGGAGGCCAGGTCAGCTCGCTCTCATTGGTTATTGCGGGGTTCTGCCCCAATTGCTGTCCAGTCGTAAACTACAGACATGTTTAATACTAAAGATTTGAAATCGGGGACTTGGCCAGATAATCTGTTAAAATTAGCCTAAAATTTGAGGGTACCGACGATTGTTGGAAGGGTCAGAAATCTGACCAATTATCCTCTAGTGTGGGTCAGGCTTTACTGATAGATGATCATTGTCTTCCTATAGCATAGACAGCTAGCCTGGCTAAAAAGTGAGCTACTCTTCCTCATCAGGATACGACTTTATGTTACTGACAACTTTCTGATTGATGCAGGGGAATATGTGACCCAATATGTTTTCTAAATGAGACAAATCGACCCATTTCACACCCGTAAACAAAGCGCCGACAGTGAGTTAATGGATTGTCTGAAGCTGTTCTTTGGCAGGTCATTTTGAAGTCACCACTTAAACGTGCAATAATAAAAATAAAAAAAAAGTAGTATGAAGTGAGGATTAGTGACTTGATTTATGCATATGCATGCAGAGTCTGATTGTGTAATCAGAGCTGTGTGCACTGCATTTGATAGCGAAATGCCATGTTGCATGTGTGGGAGTGCTTGTGGATGTGATATTCACATATTGTGAGGAAAATCATTTTCAAAGGAATGACTCAAGTGCGGCCAACAATTCTCATTGCCTGTTTGTGCCTTACAGGCCCTGTAGACCACTGAACTGGCTGTGCTCATGGCAAATGTGAAGTTAGTGGCCCTGCTGGGATTATGATGGCCACGTTTTTAATTATCATTTAATGACATTATAATTACATTTTCATGTCAATGTGTCTCTGTAATTGTCCCTGTGGCTTTCAAAGTATATGGCTGGCGGGGCGTTCAGAGGGCTGTGCTGAATAATCAGAATCAGGATCTTAAGACGCTGCGAACAGAAACTTATTTACTGCAGGTTCCACCAAAGGCAGTCTTGATTTATAGGACATCAATAAATGTAGTGTTTTAACAGTTTGTAATGGGCACTGACAAAGTTTGAGGTGGGGATACATTTCGTGGACCAGGCATGTGACTGTGCTTGTGCTCTATAATCAGGAAAAATATTCTTCCTCTGTCTTTTTATGTCTGGCTGAAAAATCTCTGCGGAATTACACAACAATGAATAATGAAGTATTTAATATAACAGTTAAAGTAAACGGTGCAGTTGGTGAACGGTTTCATTTGTTACAACCGTCGTAAAACACATGTCGACCAAGTACAGTAGCCTATGTTATATACATTTAGCATATAGCATTACATAGATTTATGATCTATCCCTCCACTAGTGGAGCATAAGCGAACACCAGCGAGTATGAACTAACCTGCTTTAGTTTTGTGCTGCATCTGCCATGACATCCACTAAATGAATAGAACCAATTGTGTAACTTTATCTAGGAGTGTCAAATTATCGCATTAATTGTGATTAATTAATTAATTACAGTTATGTTTTTTAATCGCGTTAATCTAATTTTTAATCTCTAACTTTACTGTTTCTGTATGCAAGCTCTTTTTTATAAAATCCGTTTTCATGTGTTGGGATTCTTGTGCCCCGACGGCACCATTAAAATCGACGGCGGAATTTAAATCTGCATCTGTTCAAGTTTGATAAAGCAATACATGACTTTATAAAGCCCCTTTTTGTTATATATCAACCTTATGAATAATGAATTTCAATGAAAATACATCAAGGGCTTTTCTCAGCAATTTTTAGGTGAGATTAAAAAAAGAGATTAATTACAGATCATAATTAATTAATCTCTCAATTTGTTTAATCGCTTGACAGCACTAACTTTATCACTTGGTTTGAGCGGGGGAAGAGGAATGGAAGGTGTGTATGTGTGGAGGCGTTATTTGAAAGGAGTAGAAGTCCTATATTGTGTCATTTTAAGATGACGTAAAAGCAGCAGAGAACAATTGTGGTAACCAATTGCCATGCGGTCATTATATTTGGGCCAAAGGCCAAGTCAGGCCCAACTCATGACAAATCACTTGCCATAGCTTAGTACTGGCTCATGACATTTGGGCCATAATATAATTGATGTGCCAATTGTGACCCTGATTAGGTCAAAGTGTATCTGCTGTCTGAGATTGGAAGGGAGCTCATCAGAGACTGTGTCAGCTAGTTAGTGATGTGTGATGTGTGTTTGCAGTATGTCTCTGAGAAAACAGAGATGTACAGGTAAGTGGACCTTTTAGGTTTCACAGTCAGTGCTGACAGAAACAATATGGCTGAAATTTGTGGTGTCCAGTCGTGGTCTCGGTTATCCATCACATGTTAAGCGCACGTGTGTGTTTGTGTGTGTGTAGAGAGAGGTTGTCGACCCATTGAGTCTGGCACTAAATCCATGGTTGAGATTACTGGCTTCCGTTATCAGGGCCCGCTGAGCCACAGTGGAAGATTGCACATAAATCTTTGTGAGACAACAATAAGGGGCTTGTTCCACTCATCTCAAAGCTTTTCATCTTAGTCCTGCAAAACACAACCACCTACGGAATCGCACTGCTGGACGGACATTCACACATATGTACATAAGTCAAGCACTGGTACAGACAGACAAACCGACACATTTATTCATCATGAATAGTCTTTTAAAGGTGTTTCAGAAATATGTCAGTCTTTTTTATTCTAAAGGGCCCAAGAGGCACAATTTCAGTGATGCCAAGTGCACAGATGACAAGCAGCTCTGAAGATGAGCTGGTTACCAGAGCGCGTCCTCACAAATGACTCTGGGATCTTCACACTGTGGGGATGATGTATGAATCGCCCAAGCTGAACTTGATGCAGACTGTATTGCCGTATTACAGCTGTGCTGAGGGTTGGGGGGGGTGATCCCCCCCATAGTGAGGACACTCATAGACATAATGCACCTTACCCTAAAGTTAGCCATCACAACTAAGTGCCTAACCCTAACCGATAAACCCAACTCTAACCGTGACCCTAAAACCAGGTCTTAACCCACAAAATGTCCTCACTCTCTTAGGTGTATACGTTTTTTTGGTCCTGACAAAGATACCCATACAATAGCATTTATCAGCAGAGGTTCATTTGTGAGCAGAGGCTCTGTGAAAGGGTAACTATTATAGTGGTAATATTCCTTTATATAAATCACAGCATTCTATTAAAGTCAGATGAGGCACTCAAACGAGAAGCTCGGATCATATTGTTCTGGTGAAGTGGCTCATGTCCATATGTACACATGCTTTCCATTTGTTGCTTAATACGCTGCTTATTTGATGACGACCAGCAATGTTTTGATTTTCATCTGCCCATAAAAAGCACATAAACATTGTATGGTCTTCATAAACGCAATCGTGTTCACATTCATTAAATACATTTTTAGGAGGTGTAGTAGAATCAAGATGTGAACACAGCTGGACCATCCTTGGAGTCGATTAACATATGTTTGAAAACACTTTCCCATTTCCATAAAGCAGACACTCAACCACTTTGCCACTCATTTTGAGACATAAATGTAACATTTGTGATTTTTTTTTATGTCCTTTTTGGTAAAAATATGTATCTCTTAAGTTTCTAAATGCCCAATATCGTTCACCAGCTAGTACCTGTGCTGTTTGATGCTGAGCAGGTAGCACACATTTGCCTTTTAGTGTTTTTTTCCCCTCCTTGTAAACAGCTGCTCTCTCTGCAGCCAACATAAAAGGAAATGAATAAGGAAAAAGCTTTATTAAATAATTAGCACAGACTCAAATGTGAAGCTATGCATAAACAGTAATGTTTTTGAACCTTGCTGCTTATTAAACGTCTCCATACACATTTGTGCAAGACTGCACGCACTCTCTCACACACACACACACACATACACACACACACACACTGGGTGGGAGTTTTCCTGAACTCTATGTAGGTGGGAGTCGATCTGCTTTTCTGAAACTTCTATTTCAATCCATTTATTTATCAGGGAGGGCAAGGAAATGTGATACTGTGCTACTTCGAAAAATTAAGGGAGCCCATTTACACAGCAAATAAAATGCAATGATGATTGTGTGTGTGGACCGAGAAATCACTGTATGTGAATATATATATATTCATATATATCTGTGTGGGCAAGCATGTGAAGGCGCGTTGTGTTCACAAATCGGCATGTATATACTGTATTTCCATACATCTGCAGCCTCCTCATCTCTGCCCTCTGGCCCCCGGCATATACAGTATGTACACAGAGAGTCTGCTGGGAGCTTCCAGAGTCAGCTGAGCCAGACAGACCTCCACACTGTGCGTCTGTCTTCCTGCTAATCCTCACATTTCCCATCCCTCCTACTGAGTTAGATATCAAGCAAATGAAATGAACACACATCCCCAGTTGACGGGTCTCCATTTGAAAGCAAGAGGCATTAATGCGCAGCCCTATTGCACTCTTCCCACACTCCACAGTTGAGGAGAGGAGAGAGAAATGACAAGGCAGATCTCCCATGGGCTTCTCCTCAAATGATAGATGTGTGGTGAAACTGCTTCATGCTAGGCAGATGCATAAAGATGCTTTTCATCACCAAAGAATTGTGCTATATGCCCCAAATACATCCCCTGCTGTTCCTTAAATAATAGAGGATCTCAGGGAGGTTTGAATCCTCTTGATAATGAAGCATGAGAGAATACTCAAATGTAATTATTTAGGAAAGGCATTAAATATGTCTGCAGTCTTCAGCAATACCACCACATTTAACTACAGCTTTCACTCAGTGTGTTTACGTGCATGTTAGAAGTCCAATTTTAGTCGGACTAAGGCAATAATCGGCTAATTGGATTAAAATACCTGAATAATTCAATTCATAGTCTGATTAATCCTGCATGTATACGCTCAGGTGGACTGGAGTCAGACTTCCCTCCCTGATTTTTTGACCTGGAACTAGAAGGAGACGATGTACAAACTGCAGTACTGTTCAATACAGAACCACAGCACCATCCATCTCACCGTCCATCTCGCCATTCACTGTTTTTCTGTATTGTAAAGGTCAACGGGAATCTGATACAATACGCACTAGCTTATGGAAAGATACAGCGCCACCTACGGAGGCGGAGTCAGACTTACACGGCCAATAAATCAATTTTCTCCTCCACATTTATACTCGGACTCGTCGCAAGTTGTCCGATTGCCTGTGTTAGTTGGACTACGGCCTTAGCTTGATTAAACTTTGCATATAAACAAACGTACCGAGCGACACAAACCAAGCCAAAATACAGCTTGAAATTAATTGTGACAAACTGCTTGCCAATTTAGCAATCAACTGCTCCGACTCGATCACTGCCTTGAGGAATATTTAAAGTTCTGCAGTTGGACAACAGGGTTGGCTTCCTTTTCTGACATTTCAAGTTGATTTACATTTCCCTCTCTACAGTAAGATTGGAGTTGTTGTGTAACTGTTTTTGAACGTTCTTGCCAAGGTTATACATTGCTATGTTACATCGCTTGTAACATTGTATACAAAAGGTGGACATCGTCTTCCGATTTGCTGGGTGACTCTAAGCAGGAAGTAAAGATTTATTGAATAGGGAGCTGTCACTGGGTAATTCCGGAGGTTCAGTCAGAACGGAAGTCTTGGGAAGTTGGGAAGAAGCCTAATTCTCACCTGATTTATAACATAAGTAAACATTTTCGAAAGAAGTTAATGGTCTTCATCACTAGTTTCAGGTCTTATATGAGTGAACCCTGTTTGACAGCTTGTGCAACAATACTTATAATTCTTATCAATCCAGGCAGTTTGCTCTGGACTACTGGAACAAAAAGGGCAAATATTTTTAGCCTTAGGTCTGAGATGTTGCAGATATATATTTTTTCTCTCTCTGACACATGTTGGAGGAAAATGCATCCCTTGTGCCGTTTGTGTATTTTGGCATGTTATGCACAATCTACAGCCTTCCTGAGAGGCTCACAGCAGCTGTTCAGTTTTCACGGTGAAGGAGCTTGTGGGCAAAAAAAAAACTATACAAACAACAGCTTGTACTTTGGCTACGTGAAGGCTTTACATAGCCGGGGGGAAGGACTTCATGCCAAGAGAATGGCAACTTCTGTGGCTTCATTTAGTGAAACCACAATTATACGCGTCAGTGTCACGGCACATTTGTTGTGCTCTGTATATGTCGCTGGTGTTATCTGTTGGCAGTGTGCGGATTTTCTGACGGCCCATGCATTATGTTGAGTTTGTGTGTACCATATGGAATACGGTTTGTTTGTGGATGTCAGAAGAGGGTCACAGTTTCCTCGGGGCTGAAATGTCGAGCGAAAGATCAAGTGCAAAAGTTTGTGGAGCTTCAGATCTCTGGATCAAAGTTGTTAGTGTAGCCTACTTTAACATTTAGTACAACGCACACGGTTTACACAGTGACATTTGGCTGTCAAAGTGTATACATATACATGGCTTTTGTGAATAAAACTACATTTTCTATGGGTGGCTGTAGCTGAGTAAGCAGGTCATCTTCTAACCAGGAGGTCAAGATGTTTGATCCCCGGCTCCTCTTGTCTGCTGATGTGTCCTCGGACAAGACACTGAACCCTGAATTGTTGCTGACAGTTGCGCTGTGGCGTGTGAATTAGAGCTGCAGCTAACGATTATTTTCATAATCGATTAATCCGTCGATTATTTTCTCGATGAATCAATGAATCATTTGGTCCATAAAATATCCGAAATGTTGATAGGTGTTCGTCAAACCTGGAAATGATGATGTTCTCATGTCTTGTTTTTTGTTATACAGAGCAAAGAAATTAAGAAAATACTCACATTTAAGAAGCTTAAACAATCGTAAATCTTGTTTTAATCACAATAAAAGCTTCAAATCGATTAACTGATCATCAAAATAGTTGTCGATTCATTTAGTAATCGATTAATAATCGATTAATGGTTTCAGCTCTGTTTGATCATCAAAAATAGAATAGAGCTACATAAAATTGGTTTCTTTTACTCACGTTCCTGAACTTCTATATGTTCTTGGTTATTATGATTCACTGATTGCAGACGATGAGGGGAAAACAAACTGATAAACTCTTTCAGACTGAGTCTGCAGTGTGATAAAATGCGAAGGGAAATGAAAACTTAATAAATATGCTTGACTTGATTTGTAATCACAAGAAATCACTCGAGTGTATTATCACATCTGCTCGTTGTGCGGGTCGATTCTATATCTCCCCGGTTTCAACGATGTGCTATGTACATTTCTAATGCGATGAAGATTCTACTCATCAAATGTGTGTAACCATTGGGTTCTAAGTTAGAAAACAGTCTCTGTTTATTTCCATCAAAAAACACTTCCTGAGGCATTAATAGATCAGATTCCTAGATTGTATCAAAGCAATTAGTCGAACACGCTGTGATTTTTCTTTTTTTTTTGATGAAATTTTGTTGTTTTACATTCAAATGAGTGCGAGATGCTTCAGGGCAGTCACATATTGTTATAACAGAACAGTGGTGACAGTGGGATACAAAAATACAAGATAAGGGATGTAAAAAAAAAGACTTAAAGCCTTCATCTCTAATACCTCTCTGAGTGTATCTGTGTTGTATCTGAAACACTATGAGAAGAGTAAGGGTTTTAAAAAAGCGGAAATAAGATCAAAGAGAGAGAGAAATAACTATTACACTCCCCTCCCTCCTTATCCTGATAATTAGTTCCAAGTTATCCATGAAAGTAATTCATTGATAAGGCAAGGAACAAACAGAAGCCAATTACTAACCTTATCCTGTGAGAAGTGGAGCATTTTAACACCAGCGGCTTTGATGAAAAACATTTAGGGCTGGGTCTTGTGGGCTGATTGGACAGGTGTTTAGAGGGAGGGTGTTTGCAACCGCTCTGTTTGCCTGGCAGCCTGCAGCATTTCTTTTCATTACCAAGCCAAGCACACACAGTCTTACCGGCTGTTTCCATCAATGATGGGAGATGAGACGTCGCATAAAACAAAAGGCCATTTACAACAAAAGCTGTGATTCAGGGAGACCTTGGGACCTGAGCTTCGCCTCGAGGGCCACAAAAAGCCCAGCGGTGAATCAAACACACACACATGCATACACACAGAGCAAAGCGGGGCTTGTCTAACATGTCTCTGTCTCTTTAATATGTGGTTATGTCCATGCACTTAGTCATGCTTTATGCTTCTGGGGTCCCAGTGCTGCAACAGCATCAATACATTGACTCCTCTGCCTCCATTCTTCACTGCCACCCTTTGACCCAGGAGGAGAGTTTTTCCACAATAACCCGAACAGCTGGATTTCTTTGCACACACTATAATTAGGAATTGATTAGATGCTGACTGGTCTGCTAATGCATTATGGTCAGAACCACAGTAGCTTCCAGCAGATCCCCATATGTTCACTAATGCCGAAAGGGTCCAAAGTCTAAAGCTTCGTTCAACACAGCTGGGTAGTTCGTCTCCAAATGTGGCACAACCTGACATTTTTTTTCTTTTACATCTGTTCTCTTCCCCATTGTCATAATCATTACCAGCTCTTGAAAAACACAATAATCAAGGGCTATTATCCAACTGACAGTCTTTACTTATTTAAGAGCACAATTTTTTTCCTTCCTCCCACGGTGTATGTATTTATCCACCCTGGACATTATACTCTCAGATTCAGTTAAGAAAAAAAAGCGATGTCCACCAGCAGAACTGTTTTGGTCACCGTAGTGCAGCCTCGTAAACCCCGGGCCTGCCCTGGGGATGCAATCAAAACCTTCACGCAGTCTGGCTTGCCATTGGATGAGACTTTCATTGGGAGATAATTGACAGTCAATTAGAGACAAGGAAAACAATGTGAGAGTCTGCTGGATGGCAGTAAATCACTACCTGTCAGTCAGGCGGCTGCGGTCGCCCCTGATCTCGTCTTCATTTTCTTCACTCTTTGTTTTAATTCCTCACTTACACAGTGTGCCCTCAGAAATATCTTGCCCTCACTTCCTCACACATGGTCTCATGCGGCTCTCACTGATGGTATTTATGGTATGTACGGCTGTTGACTCGTGACCTTTCCTGAGCAGTGATCACTCCATTCACCAGGTCAGTAAGGCTGAGTGAGAGGCTCCCGTTTTTAAAGGTCCTCCCTGCCACTGATTGTCGCCATTCACGTCTTGCTTTGCTTAAAGTCTTAACACCCTTGGTAACATTTCTCAGGTTACAAACACATTGACTCGTGTAGGTACCTAACCCCCCCCTTTTATCTCATCACGGTGGGATCACTGTGAGTGTGCGCATGGCACTGTAGCGGCATTTATTCTGGTAAGCTCTATTGAGTTGCTGGCTTCTGTCTGTGCATACAAGCGCAGACACAATGCAGTGACACAGTCAGTAACTTTAAGGGCTATTTAAATGATCAGCTTGTGCTGTGACAAATCCCTCAAAGTAAAGTATATGTGTATATGAGTTATTTGTTTTATGATAAGAGTGCAACTGCAACATTGTGCTAAGCAAGACGGCTGCAAACAGGTTGGACTAGTGGAAAGGGAACTTCGCTTGTAACCGGAGGGTCGCTGGTTCAAGTCTGCACCAGGTCAAAAGGGCTGGGCTACCCCTGAGCAAGGTACCCAACCCCCATTGCTCCCCGGGCGCTACTCAGTGTGGCAGCCCACTGCTCCTAATTCTAGGATGGGTCAAATGCAGAGAAATAATTTCCCTAAGGGGATTAATAAAGTAGAAGAAGAAGAAGATTTAAAATACAAAGAAAAGAAAAGTTTGAGAAGTGAATTCTACTGCTAAAAAAACCCTGATCCTTCAGCAGTTTGACCCAGCTCTGCACTGCTGCTGTATACACACAAATGCTCCCTCAGTCAGGTCTGATAGTATTGCTTGACAGAGCCTGTTTTCAGATGAAGGACCCAGCATTTAAATAATGTTACAATCTGTTCATAAAGACTGATCAGTGGCACGGAAACTCACCCAAAGTTATGCACTACAGCGTTATAACGATCCCTGCAGCTAATAAACAAGACCAAAGCAATCACGCTCCTAATCAGGCTGATGATTCCAGCTGGAAAAATTGGGGGTATTAAGTGAAACCTCCTGCAAACAATGTCTTGGTTTATAAGCTGCATTTTAATCAAAGAGATAAACCTCATACCTGAAACTAATTCTTGGCAACGTATTGCGCTGGTTTGCTTCCTGAGGCTGAGGTAAATGGAGTTGGCCCTCTGCGTCGTCCCCTCCCTGCATGGAGACTTGTTTTTGAGAGACGTGACTACAGTGCCGAGGAACAGAGAAGTTGCAAATGGTGCCTTCAGGGGACAATAAGGCCTGTGTGTATTGTTAAAGACAATGACAGGAGCAAGCATGTGTGGGTGGTGCGTGCATTATTCAAAATATTACTGTTGCCTATAGCCGCATGCTGCTGTAGGTCTCATCTCACTCATCTGACTCCCGCCGAGTCGCAGTGATCTGGAGCATTAGCGCACTGAAAACAAGAGCGTGCAGATGTCAGTCCTCTGACACGCGGCAATCTTTTAGGAGCCATTAATGCAACCCTCGTCTGGGTCGAGCTACGGGATGTCGACAGGTTTATCACTTGAGAGCTTTGCATATCATCATTTTTACCATTTGGTGGTGTTTTATGGGGCGATGAGAATACCCAGCACAACCTCTTTCCTAATTAGGTACGGCAGCACAGTGGCATTTAAATGACTGCGTACATGTTTTTTATGCAGATCGGCGAAAGTCGTGCAAAAACAAGAAACGGGGAAGACGTAATTGACTTGCCTCCTTTTAGTCAGCAGTCGTATTCCTGCAACCTTGACATTCAAAAGTCAGTATTCCCTTGTAGACATTCAATTGCTCTCAATTTACACAGTGCAAATTGGCACTACGCAGTCATAAAAGTAGCGGAAGCCCATATTTTCCCCTGCAGTGTATCACTGCTTGAGGCATCACATTGTTTTTGATTAGCAGCCATTCTTCCACACCTAAGAGGTCTAAGCCCCTTTAACTGCTGTGCTGATTCCTTTTTAATGTTTCAGTTAATGGAAAAAACATTCTAATCTGACTTGTGACACATTGAGTCTGGCGCTTTTGTCGCCCGTGCTGGCATGAGAAACATTCATTTTGTCAACCAGAGGACACGTTTGTATTCTGTCCTTTTCTAATCACCAGTGCGAAGGGGAAAAACAGCAGCTTTTGAAGCCAATTCCTCAGGACTGCCATTTGTCACTATAGACACCCGCAGCTCTAAGCTGAGCAGGTTGCTTTGAGTCGTCCACTTTATTACGTTTCATCCACACCCTCCTGCTCCTCTTTGTCCTTAGGAAGCTTTTGAATTTCACAGACAGTTGCGACTCTGCTCGAAGCATAAATGTCCTCGCAATGGTTTCCATTCATATGGACAGCCTAACTAAAGCGTTATCCTTAACCTCAACCATAACCCGTTAATGCTTAACCCTAACTTTATGACCCTTTAACACAGAGCGTATCACAGATGACACTTTGCATTGCCGTAAATACGCGAGGTGTTGTGCTATCGAAAAGATTCCAACCGTTTTCTGAAAGCTGAGAAGTTGCAGGCCAACATGTGGTTATTATGGTAATTTCACTTGTGCCGTTGCAGGAAGCCAGTGAGGAGAGAGTTGGAAAAACACCTGTACATAGTTTCCATTTTTTTGTCTGTTTTTTTGGTCTGACATTGACACAAAAACTCAAACAAATGTTATTTTAAATATGTTTTACACTGTTCAAATTTCAAATTTGACACGCTAAATCTGGTGTTCATGTACAACTACAGTATTTTTTCTAAATAAACTAAGCCTGAACCCTTTTTTAGAAAAAAAATTGTTTTTCTTCATTTTAAATTGTGAATACACTATTTTAACATACAGTAAATTGGAAATAACTGCCAGTATTGAAAGTTATTCTGGAAAAATGGGCAAAAACACTTACTCACAGGATCATTTTCTGGCCCTTTTATGATTAAAATAAGCAAAAAAAGTCCAGACTGACAATTTTTTTAACACTTAGATCTTAAAAGGTTAATCTAAACACAATTAAAACCTCAGCCCTATGTGGATGAAAACCAAATTTTTTTCATTTAACCTTTGCTTAGATATGAGTGGATGTGGTTTTGCCACTGACAACATATTTCCATGGCTGTGGTTTCTTCCTCAGTTGTGTGTGTGTGTGTGTGTGTACAACACTGTCAGAATATTAATCAGCTGCATTTTAGACATGAATTGTCTAATAATGTTCAAATATGAGGACAAACGGGTGTAGGCTGATTCGCTATGCTTAGCATAAAGAATTGGTTGAATTGAGGAATATCCGCTCCGTCCAAATGAAACAAATTAAAACCGACGTCTCGTTCCAAATGAACATTTCATAACTGGGTTTGTTTAATCTCCACCAAACAGAAGTGGCGCTTTTAAAACATATGAGATATAAGATGTTAATTAGTGAGCTTTAACTGAGCAGAGCTGCGGTTTATTTTGCAGTCTGTGTGACAGAGGTATCTATCGCTCTTCTTATCTTGAGTCAAGAAAATACACACAAAAAAAAGTACTTCCAAAAATGTCAAGTCATTCCTTTGAATAAAATAAAGCCTTCATAAATATTTGACTAAAAAACAGAACTCTATTATCCACACTGATAACTGCTTTGTCAGCGTCTTACTTTATATTATCTTCCAGAAAAAAGATACAGTATGTTCCCCTCAGCTGCTTCCTGAGACCAACTTTGAATAGATACACATTCATTTGTACAATCCCCCGGCTCCGTCTGGCTCCACTTCACCTTTCTTTTGAGTTGATAAATAAATCTTTACAGAGGCATCCCTCTCTCCCTCCTGAGGCCTTCAAAACTCCAAATAGATTTGGTTGCATCTCGCCCTCCTTTTGCTTACAGACAAAACAACAAGTGCAGCAGCAAGAAAGAAGAAGAAGCCGGAGTCGTGTGAAAACATGAATTTCCTATCTTTCATTGAATTTAAAAAAAAAACGCCTTCCCTGGAAATACAGAACGTATATTATTCGACAACTGTAAAGAGTCACTGGTGCAGCAGCAGCAGCAGCAGCAGCAGCAGCAGCAGCATCAGGCTCTCTATATAGGATGTTTGTTGTTTGGCTCTTTGACAATAGAGGACGTACGGCTGTGAGGTAAACAATTGTCCAAATTTACTATGAAAAGGACGGCTGATGTGGCAGAAAAGTCCGGTCGCGTCGCACACTAGCTTCCAGATTAGTCCCCAGATTAGTGTAAACGGTCGTACGAGTTCCACATTGAGTCTGACGACATTTGCAGCTTCTCCTCATGAATAAATGACTAATACAGCGCGGTCCTCTCATCAGTGTTATTCAGCAGGGACACAGCCTTCTTTTCTCTGTGGCAGTTTTTACTAATTGAAAGAGATAAGGAAATAAACATATATACTCAGAAAGAGTAGCCTCTCTAAATAAAGGGATACTGCAGGTAAAGCTCTATAGCAGCGTTCAGTTGGAAGACGACAATGCGTTTGTACCAAGGCGTTTTTTTTCTTTTTTTCATGTTCAGGATGCTTTAGCTGTCGCTGCAGCCTTAAAGAGCGCTATGGAGACGGAGCCAACACAGCCTGGGCCCTGGATGCTCGTCTCATCCAAGATGAAAGCATTTGGATAGCGTTACATCTGTATGCTTTTTTTTCCCCCCCCAGTCGTCTTGCATTACAGATTCACAGGGTACAGTGAAAGCCAGCTCCTGTTTACTTAGTTACCTTTAGAAAGTGCCTGAGTCATCAGCCAATTCCTTTTTATATGAGTATGCGATCAGATCCAAAAAAACTTTTTTTAATATCATGTAGAGCTGTAACTAACGATTATTTTCGTAATCGATTACGCTGTGGATTATTTTCTCGATTAATCGAGTAATCGTTTGGTCAAACCTGAAAATGTCTTTGTTATATGGAGCGAAGGAACCAGAAAATATTCACATTTAAGGAGCTGAAATCTTGTTTTAATCATGAAAAAAGCTTCAAACCAATTTCATCGATTATCAAAGTAGTTGACGATTCATTTAGTAATCGATTAATAATCGGTTCATCGAGTAATTGTTTCAGCTCTCATATTCTGTGATATTAAATTGTATGAAGTGAAGTATGTGGATATCTGAAAAATGATCTGCAGCGCTTACTATTTTATGCAAATAACACACATAATGACCTATTCTATTTTATGTCAGCTCTCTGGCTGGTATGAATACTATGAATAAGAATCTTAAAAAGCCCTTTATTTCGCTAAACAAAACATCAGAACACTTAAGGGAGTTGAGAAAATCTGGGTTACAATGTCTTATACACACAAACCCCCACTTTTCAATGTGGCGGGTCGAGAAAACAACACCATTTTTTTTTATCTTATCTTATTTATCTATGCGATTGATTTCCAACCAAATGTGTTGTGTTTTAATTTGTGCCTTTTCTCTGGGGTTCCAAAGAGCAGTCGTCTTCACGTGTATCAGAAAATAAATGATTTAAAGCGATAACAGCAGTTGCTGAGACTGAGGAACCACAAGCGAGGAAGCTGTAACTCCACTGAATTGCAGTTCTTGTCATGTGTAGACACAGCCATACTGTGAGAGCCATAAAGAGCAGGATTTCCACGGTATTTCACCATCTCTGAGTAAAATACAATAATCAGTTGCAGGAGCTGCACTTGCAGAAAAAAGCCCGCAGTCTAGAGTTACAGCCTCCACTTGGACACTTCCAAACTCATTTGTCTCCCACGATATCATTTTGGCAAGGAGTCTTTCTCAGTCCTGGTCCGTGAGGACTCACTCCCCTGCATGTTTTAGATGTTTCCCTGCTGATTCAAATAAATGGCTATTATTATCAGGCTTTTGCAGAGCTTGTGTGTTGGAGCGAGGGGAAACTTCAAAAACATGCAGGGGAGTGAGGATTGAGAAACTCCACGATAATAAAGGCTGAAACTATTTAAAAAAAACAGAATCATCGACAGATCACAGGAAATGGAGGCACCAGACACGTAATTTAATTAAAACTCACACACATACACATGATTCTTAAAGGGAACGCATGAAACCCCCTCTTGCACAACCAGGACAAGCAAGATATTCTTTTCTGCTCCGTGTCTGTCAGAGGACACTGGGAAACACAACAGCCTTTTTTCTTTTTCTTTTTTGATCTAGTGCTTATTAAGTCAGTCTTCCTCTGTGTCTGGTGTGGAACACGGCTTGTTTCACGTATCCTGGTGCAAAATAAAAGTACATCAGCGCACTTTCACCCCTCATGACTAAGGGCGAGCGTCCCAACAATGTGCTGCAGCGTGTTCACCCACAAAGACATCGGCTTATGACTCACATCTTGCACATGCCTATAATAAGAGCTGCTGCTGCTGCTGCTGCTGCTGCTGCTGCTGCTGCTGCAACACAAGCACCTCAAACTGTAGGATGTGCACCGACCAAGCAATGTTCAATCTGCAATACACGACAATTAGCTCCGACACAGAGGGATTCACGTGCATACATTTGAGTTTAGCAGCGTCGTCCTCCAATACTTTGTGTAAAGCCAATAATTAACTCAACAAAAAACAAAATGCATTTTACATGTGCGATATAAAAGGAAATGAGTGGATTAAACTGCACCTAAGTGGTTGTAAAAACACGCACTGCAACCTAATGAGTCAAACAAGCATGCATGTTGGAACAATTAGCACAATTAGAGCTACATTTCGTAAGATAAATGGTTCGTACAGTTAAAGTTGTTGATGAATATTCCGTTTTTATATAGTTATCCAAATCAAAACCGCAATAACACAATGGAAAGGCGGTTGAGTACTGTGCATTTGAAGCATTTTAAATCAAAAGGAACATTAAATGAATTAGATACTGGGAAAAAAAAACGGAAAGCTCTGGGGGAGAAAAACTAATTATGTCAACATTTAAAATATTAACAAAAAAGCCATGTGTGTGCAAAACACATTCATTAAGCTAAAAATATTAACCAGTTATTTTGGTGTGGTGGAGGGAAACAAGCTCATTTGTCAAAGCCGTGGGTGAATCAGACGGCAGCGGTTCACAACCGCAGATGTTGAAACACTAAAAGATAATTGCTGCTCCTAGGTTGTGGGAGTGTGAACATCACCTTAATAGAAAGGCACAGTGTGAAGTCGGCTCATGCTGTTTCTGTGAGTGAGACGCTGAGTGGATTGCAGCGACGCGTCTATGTTCGACAATCGTGATGGGTTACTGGACGTTAATAACGTGTTGTTTACTGCACACGGCTACAAGAACACTGCAACGACCAAACTTCAAAAGCTCCTCCTCTGTCTGTTTCTGGCACAAAAAAAACACCTACGCTCCATGACTCAGCCAGCGTGTTTGCTTCTGTTGTAAGGACGACTCGAGCATCGCAGTTACTCAGACACTTCTCTCCGGTTGTGGAGGCTTTTGTTGTGGAGCTTTGTGTTACATATGTACAGAGGAAGTCAGTGTTTGCTTTTTAGAAAGGCTGTCCTTCCTTTCTCATTTATTTTTCATTTTTCATTACATTTGATCATGTCTTTATTTGCATTATGTACATGTTGCCTTCACACAAGATAGAAAAAAACCACAAACCATAAATTAAATAATAAGAATAATTAAAAAAACAAAGTCATCTTCTTGAATTTGGCTTAAAAGCACAAGACAAAGAGAGCACGGTCACTCTGGCGTTGAGGAATGAATTCAGCAGAACATCTTTGTCGCGTGGTCGTGTACACATCAGCTCATTAAGATGAGGAGGAAAACCAACATACCGTTGTAACACACTGAACAACACCAGGTTTTCCAAAGAGGCCAGATAAAAACACATCAGCTTAATGACACGCTACAGAACACAAAACAAGTTCATCATTGTCAGCAGGAAAAGTTTCCCCTAAGAAATGAAAGCAAACACTTCAGTATAGTTACAGTGACGGCCGTGGCGTGTGTCTGTGTGCATACACTGACCTGGAATCAGCTGCTCATAAATTATCATAGGGCCACGCGTGTTCAGAAGAGGTCAGAAGTCATCGGGCTCCATGCAAACAAACCAATCAGTGTTCAGTTAATTACTTTTTCAGACGACCCAAACATTCATACAGTAGCTTCCAGTCCTGTAAAGCAAAGCAAACATAGGAAGCTCTTCCCAGTGTGAAGAATATGGGCAACATTCAGTCTTCATTAGCACAACTGAACTGACTTTCCATTGTTTGTTTTAAAATGTTCTTAAGAGTCGAGGTTGCCTAAATGGATTGTTTACGTGTAGGGTCTGACAGAAACCAGTGATGCCAAAAGTGGCTTATTAGTGAAATGAATGTTGTTGTGCTATTTTAGGGCTAAGCTCCAGAGAGTACACACACACACACACACACATTTCCCTCAGAAAAAAGAAGCCATTACCGGGAACTAATTGTGCACCATAAATGTCAGGTATGACTAATGCGCGACCTGTGCAGGGAAAACCAACTGTGTAATGTCACCTCATCTCAAGTTAAGTGTGTAACATACAATAAAGGGAAAATAAAACAAAACCAAAGTTTCAATAATTAATAAGCCCTTCGTTATAAACTTAATCGGTGGTCTTGGTGCTTCTGTTCTTTTCAGCTGAAGATGAATTCTCGAAAACAAACTCACAATGTCTCAATGCTATATTTCCATGAAACGCTCTTTGTTTAAATAGCTAAATGGAGAAATGTTGGTTTAAGTATTGCACAAAGAACGAGCCTCTTCACAGAACAATTTAAAGTTTAAGCTTCTTTCTTTTTTTCTTTCTTTTTTTTAATGATCCGACAAAAAGGCTCTAAATCTACTCAGTCGTGTGGAGTGGTCTTGTGCTGGCATAGGTAGAGACATGCAGAAAAGTAAGTGTTTACAGCTACATTCGGAAATTGCAACACTTTGTTTGTATGTGCAGCCCTGCACGATATGTAAGGCCCAGCTCTTAGTGACACCATCAGGATTTCTTTATCTTTATTTTTTATTTGGGCACAGCTCCCGTTATGGCCAACCTCACCGTCAGTGCCTTACTTTCTCAGAGTGATCAAGGTGACTTAATACAGCAGTTACAACATAAAAGGACAAACAGAGGAAAAAGCAGAGCACATTTGCATGTATGTTGGCAAACTATATCTGGCACAAACTTTTTGTTTGATGTCGCGGCGCATCTTTAATGGTTGCACATTGTCTTTGGGGTAAAATACAGGACTCAGGCTCCAGTGAGATTCGTGTAACTCATGCCGTCTTCTTCTCGCCTCCGTTCCCAAAACTACTATCAGTGGTGCTGTTTTTTCTCCTTTTCTCAAGAACTGAGAACCCTCCTTAGTCTTGATTTTAGAAACTGAGAAAGTGTTTTTGTTCTCCACATTTTTTCATCCAGAACCAATCAGAGTCCTAGTATTTGGAGTTGATGAGTTGGCACGTGACAGTCCTCCACAGAATCGCTCTGATCTTTCCACCAGCTCCGATAACAATAACTTGGTTTAAGATTTATGATGTGTGTGTTTCAACTGTCCTCGGGCTCCATTTTTCTAATAGTCACTCAAGTCCAAGGAGCTATTGTATAGTCATTTCGCTTCAGTGTTTCTGTGGGGTCTTAAAAGATAAAAACCAGCCAAAAGTGGACGAAGCCAACAGAGGCTTAAGTAAGTGGGATGCAAACTGGGCTCCAACATACTTCTGATACTCAAACCCTCTCCCTAGAAAACTTAAGATTATCCCCAATCCTCCTCTTCTCACCCTCCATCTTGACCTCTATCCAGACATTGGGGCTAATCTTGGCGGATGGAGGGCCTGTGGGGAAAAAGGGCAGGTAACGGAGGAAGGTGGAGGAGGAAGAGGAGGAGGAGGAGGATGGGGTAAAACTGTACATCCCCGAAAAACTTTCTTTGAAGTCTGCAGGGGTAATGCTGTTCCCCAGAGGTGTTGCGCTTCTCCTGGGCTCCCTGGAGGTGTGTGGAGGGAAGCTGTGGCTGCTATATGTGTCCTGGTTTAGAAAGGTAGGCAATGAGAGCTACCACCACACCCACATACACACCAGTGCCTATAGTGATGGAGAGGGCAGCCAGGAACAAAGCCCGTCGGGAGGCGATGTTGGCCAGGGGGAAGTCACCTTTGTTCACCGCCTTGGTGGTCTGAAGGAGAGAGATTGTCAGAAAAACAACACAGTCAGATACAGTTTGGAGGGGGACAGCGAGAGAGACAACAAACCATTTTTGAAAAGAACCCTAATTACAAAGGCTGTTTATTATTTCCGCGGCAGTGTGCAGAAAAGAAAATGAAATGGAACTGTACGACAGGCCCCATTGACCGAGTGTGTTCGGCGTAACCCAGGAAAGCTCATCATGCATGGCAGGACTGAAAAATGGCAATTAGTGTGAAAATGTCAAGGGCTGGATGTTGTGATCATCTCAGCCGCGAGCAGCGAATGATGAACGACACGGGAGAAAAGCACATTCATCACAATTTGTCATCACATTAAAAAACACCCAAAAAAAAACTCCTCAAAAAGGATTTTGAAAAGATAGGAAAAAAAAAACGGAAGTATATTTTGACAGCAAATCTGTTGTCTCCGTTTAGATAAAATGGCTGAATGCACCTGCATTGTCTTATTATATGCAGAATTTCATCCGGCACCAACATGACCCAGTTTCCATGTATTTAAGCTCACTGGGCACATATTGTATAGATCCTCTGAGGTGTGGTGTTAACTGTTCCTCTTAAAAAACGGTTAGACTACAGTATAAAACAACTGGAATGTGTTTAGTTATTTTAATAAAATAATAATCTGTGTATGGAATCTCAGAGATTGTGGGTCCAGCATGTTTACTTGCTATGTCAAAGTGAAAATGAAGAAAATCCCTAAACATTTTTAATTAAGTAAATTAAGGCAAAATCAAAAGAATTTAAAATAGCCCAGGCCTCTTTTCTGCTAATACTTAAAATGAATTTTAATCATGTGGACTCTGAATCACATTTAAATATGTACAAATGTCTGTTAGATCCAAGTCTTTTGTCAATTGAGTTCACACAGTGCTGAATAAGTCTATCAGTGCCACACAGCAGCTCTCTCACTGTGTTTCCCAGTATAGCAGTGTTTATTCCCACGCCGCACACAGGAAGTGATTTGTTTTATATCAAGACAGATGGCAACAGCTACATGGTGCGAGTAAGGCTAGACAACGGCAAACAGGTTGGAGTATGACTGAGAAACACAGCGTTTCAATAGTGAATTGTACTGCTCTAAAACAAACAAGAAAAAAAGAGTTGCTCAGCAGTGCCCCTGCTGGTGATTGTACTGTTTGTCAGAGCCCGTTTTCAGATGAAGTAACAACAACAAAAACACCAAAAGTTATGCACTGCAACTTTAAATTGTGTAATACCTTGCTGTTGGAGATTACTCAACTGAAACAATAGGAAAAGACATTGTGACGCAGCATCAGATCCTGGCAGTTGTCTTCTCTGTCACTGCACACAGGTTCTAAAGTGTTGGTCATCAAATGATCATCTCAAAAGATGAATATATTTGCTATTGCGCAACAATTGAGACGAATGTCCGGTTCCCATCAAAAACACAGCAATGACGGGTGTTGCTGCTGCTGCTGCCGGGTTTGAACTAATGTTCCCTCTGATTTGTTTTCCAACGTTGGAGAAGGTTATTCGTGTTCCCCGTGCATGTTGGCACTACCTGCGTTTCGTATCGCTCTGCTATTCATTTACAAAGTCCAGCCTTTTTCAAATTGCGGATGTCGTGTTGGTCTCTCTTTGTGCCAATTTCCTTCATCACTGTGTGGGTCCTTTCACACTGTGAGCCGCTTCAGCCTCACACAGCTGAGTCATAGACGTGTTCCCTAAAAGAGCTGAATGTGATCAATGTGAACCAAAAGAAAAGGAAGGTTTTCTCAACGTGAGTGACCCCAATATCATTTAATAAAGCAGTTTTAAATATTTTTTTTAAAAGTAAAGAATAAAATAATACTGTCAGAGTGTGCACCTGGGATTGGCTCCTGATCCACGCGTGACCCTCAAAGCTTATACTGAATAGAAAATGGACGGAGAGTTGTTGTTTGTTTTGTTCATCGTGTCCACAGTGACGTGTTTACACTGTTGTTGCTTTCATTTAACTATCTTACTATTTGAATTCACTTGCTTGCCAGGAGACGAATGGAGGAAATAGAGATGCCATCTTTGATTTGTTGCTTTCACTCACGTCGGTGAATAGAGGTCAACGCTGCAGTGGATATTACAAACAAACATTAGAGAATAGAGCAGTAGCATTGTTTGGAGCATTCTTTTTTTCCACCTCTCTTGTCTTGCCCTAAACTCATTTCTGTTCTGTCATTTCCAAATGTGTTCACATTTTAATCTAACGATGTTACTTTGTCTACTTGATGAAACACCGTGGTCAGCGGTTCATCACGTTGCTTAATTCCACGCATAATTAGCCGTGCATAGAACACAATGGACCCCTCCGACTATTGTGCAGGGATGCACACAGTCTGTCGCTGGTTTAAAAGCACTGGCTGAGGGTGTGAAATGACATTCATTATTCCACTGAATCCATTCCAATACGACGGCGCTGACATGTGATGAGTGTGAGTGAGATAAAGCTGGCACCAGGCAGCTGCAAATAAACAAGGTTATGTTTCGCATTCACCACTGAGATGGAGAGCGGACGTGGCGGTGAATTTCGATGCGGTGTTTACAGTGATGTGGAGTTTGTATCCGTCAGTGGTGGCGAATGAAGCGACTAAACAAAGCAAGACTCTTCTTAAAATCCCTGTTTCGACCTTCAGCTCCGTAAGCTCTCAGATTCTTAATACAAGTGACACAAATGAGCTTTTCTGGAAGGATGTCTAACCCCAAACCTCAGAAAAAGCCATCTGCTTTTTAAGAGGAGGTGGCTGGTTCAGGAGAGCTGAGGCGAGAGCCTGAGGTATAAACAGTACACACAAAGACACTAAAACACTCAAGCCCGCAGGCAATCGGACTTTCCCTGAGAGGAAATCGAGGAGGTTATCCTGTTGACTTTGATTTGACTTGATATTAACACCATCCTGGGTGATTTAATCACATGCAGACAGCTCTAAGTACAGGTGTGAATGTGAACGCACCCGATATGTCATGAATATGTCCTTGGATCCGATCCCAGGAACACATTTAGAGGTGGTTTGTGCATGTGGCCTGATTCTTGAGGCCCGTCCTCGGCACAGATTAGACACCAACTCCTCATCTGACGTGCCCTGACCCACAGCAGGGAAGCGACGGTCGTTTTTACTCTAATCAGTGTCAGTCTGTCACACAGGATTTCTTTTCTAATGGTTCAACGTCTTTAAAAGCAGCATGAGTAGGGCTTTGGTTCACTCATCACTCATGCAGATACACACACACACATTAATGTCCTGGAGACTTACTCTAACCTTAACCATAAATACTACTGACCTAATCCTAACCCTGACCTCAGCCTAACGTCCTTACATTACATTACATTACATGTCATTTAGCAGACGTCCTCACCTTAAGATGAAGCCATTGATTTTTGGACCCATAAAGAAGACAAGTCCCCATAACGTGACTGTGTAAACACATTTAGGTCCTCACAACATCAGGAATACCAGGTACACAAACACACACACGCACAGTGACAGTGGACCCATCTGCGCAGTCAGACTCATTAACATGATATCAGTGTGTACTTGAATGCAGCATGGGTGAGTGCAAATCTAATCACAAGTGGGCACAGGAGACACGTGCAGGATGAATTTTAATGCCAGGTGTGATCGTCTCACTCGGGACGGACATTAATGAACTCTCTCAGGGGCATCTTTACACACCCTGAGGTGCTGCCTGGTGTGGTATAGACCTCAGGCTTGCTCCTGTGCCGCCATGATTAGTGCCTCTTTGTGGTCTTTCAGTCTTCAATGTGATGGTGGAACATGCCATTTAGGAGCTAATGTTTATGGTCGTGTTTGACCTCCTGGCTCCTCCTCTTTGCTGGTCAGCACGAGGAGATGGCTTTATTGTAAAGTTCAGTTATGAATTTGCTTGCTTGATTGTAAATTAAATTTAATTTAATTGGAAGTGTGTGCTGTACATGTCAATGTGAGGATTTTCCCCTGAGAGAGACATTGTTAGAAAGATTAATCTCATCTCCACAATATAGAAAAACAAATACAGATAACTTCTTCGAGTTACCCATAATGCAGTTCACTATGAGAAGTCGTTTTTTTTTCTTTCCAAACACACAAATCTCTCCCTCTCCTTCTCTCTGTGTCTGTTTCTCCACACGCGTGCAAACACGTAGACGGCTTCACAGCTGCTCATTCATTTCCATCCATTATGATGACTTGTGTGCCATAACATAACTTTGGATGAAACTTATTTGCATAATCGTGACAGGAATCACTGGCGCTTCTCATCTCCGCACTTTCCAGCGCCGACGTCTCGGAGCTGAGAGAAACATTTATCTGAATCTCCAAACAAAACACTCACCCTATTAGTGGCAGTAATTGAAACTCAATTCCACTTTCCAATCAAATGCTCAAAGCTAATTTTCCCCGCTTATTCATGGTATTGTAGTCATTATCGGTGGCGCGTGTGTGTGTGTGTGTGTGTGTGAGTGGGGTTAGTGTTGAATGCTAAAGAGTGCGACACTATTTACCATAAAGACGTTACGCGGTATTGAAGTTGTGGTATTTGGCAAATAGGACACGAGCCATCTACAACAGCACATGAATGTGTGTGTGTGTGTGTGTTGGTGTTAGATGTGACGCCCTCGCTGAGCTCCTCTATCAGAAAGCCATTCAACAGCTCTCTCTGTTTGAATAGGTCTGCCCTTTCAGTGGGACAAAAAGACTATTGATCGGCTGTCCACAGACTCTATTACACTTGCTAACCTGTTTGTTCATAAATGCCCTCACAGTAAGTTGTGCAGCTGATGTGCTATCATTTCCAAACATTGCTTCTTGGCTCGTCCTGCTCGCTTGTCAAAGACCGTGATGTATCTGCTTGCACTGCCCGACAAAGGCAGAGAACAGTAACTTTGAAGAGAATTTGCTTAAGAAGGAAAACGACACTATACTACGACCTAAACAACCATATAGTTTTTTCTTTTCCCATGTTTTTGTGTTACCATATTCACTATGAAGGTTGTGGAAGGGTCTCGGATGACAGAGGGAACAAATGAGCTTCAAATGGAAGGCGAGGAAGTGTTCCACGTCCACGTTCTGTACATTTACAACATGATTACAAAAAGATTGCATGAAGGCATTCCAGTTGTAAATCGGAGCTATCATTGTTGACAGTTAATTAAATATGTCTGAACAATAAAAATCAAAGCGCTAAAAACTCTAAGCGGCCTGACCTTTGTGGGTGCAGCCAAAATAATGTCTGCGTGTGGATTTTCTGAAGTGCACATTTATGACTAATTAGAGATTTTACAAATGATTTTTCAGCAAACCTTGTTAAACTGGTATTAGGCACTTTTTTTTACCCACTATAGAGCTGTAGGATAATATTATGGAGAAGATTATTGCTCACCTAAAGGGACACAGGTCGGATGATGTGGTAAAGTTGAGGATAAATGCATCTGCGGCTTCACTTTGTTGCTGTGGGCATTTTTAATAAGGTAACCAAGCCGCGTTTTTGTCCGTCTGTAGTTTATACTTCTCTCGGGACAAAGCAATGCAGGGGCATAGAAGTTCACAGAAAATCAAATCCCAGCCTTTTGGTCTGCTGAAAACTTACAATACCTGTTAACTCCTACGGAACTAAATCATTTAGTCGGCGGGAGCTTTCCTCTCCAGTTGAATGGAATGAAGACCACTGAAGTGGTTTATTGAGCTATAAAGTGAGGCGATCCCGGACTCCCACCATATTTCCTACTGACAGCTCTTGTGAACGGCATCATCCGATGGAACCCTTTACTAAACACAACCATCGCTTGCCCATAATTACTCAAGAAGAATCAAATTAGCTCCTGACAAGATAATTCACTGACTGCCTTCGTGCCCACAGATAAGACAGGTAAATGCACAAGCTTTTGATAAGACTGTCAATGTCAAGGCAATTTACTAAAAAGCCTGTCTCTAGCATACACACGTGTGTGTGTGTGTGTGTGTGACTTGAATTTGTTACTTCTTTACGACATTTTCTGACACCTTGTCAGGACCAGTAGCCCTCACGGAGACCAAAACCTGGTCCCAGTGATGCAGAACCGGAATGATTGGACATCAATGCAGTGTCCTAAGAAGAATAGCTGCACAGACGTGTGTATGTGTGTGTGTTGTGTGCATGCGTGTGCACGGTTGTTGGCCCTTTATCCCTTTTTGCCTTTCAATATTGATGAGGGTCAGAACTGATTAGCGGCAGGAAAAGTGGTGATCAGTGTTCTTTGTCGGACTGACAGGCCATCAGCCGAGTTGTCTGCCTGGAAACCTACTGGACGATCATTGTGTTCTGATTGCGAGGTAACTGGCACAGAGCACAGCGTTCCCTTCCCTCCCTTGTTGGCTTGACAGATCGCAGTCTTAAGATCCTATGGAGCCGTTATCTGTGTAAATAATTCCGACGCTCCACACATAAGACGCTGCTTGCGGTTTAAGTTGAGTTTTTTTTTTTTTTTTTTTTTGTTTATGATGAATATTGAAAGTGAGTGGAACCAGAGCTCGAGAGACAACAAACCAAACAGTGAACACGACAGGCAGTCTGTTGTTTGAGTTCCAATCCAAACAAACCCAGTCACATCCTCTACCTCCTTAGTTTTCCCTGAGTTTGTGCTGCCTGAAATGTAAGAAATGCTCAAGTCTTGTGCTTAGTTATTGTCGTGTAAATATAAACAAAGACAGTTAATCCATGGGAATATAATTACAAACTGACAGGTTGGGCTGGGTGTCCCCCCCCTTGAGGATTAACCAGCGTTTAGTGTGACCTTTCAGGTCACCAACACAGGAAACACCTCTGTGTCGACATAATGTGCCTTAAATGTTTTCTTACATGTTATCAATGGACTCACGCTCTGCATATAAGATCTTATATTAATAATTAAACATGCAGAGAGTCCTTCAGTTTAATGCTTTGACAGTATCATTTAATGTGTCCACAGAAGCAAAAATGGAATAATCCAGCCACGAAAAACATCTCACATTACAATCTCCTTCCCAAACTACAGCCCAAACAGAACTCTATTATTTCTGAGAGTTCAATGCCTTTAATACACCAGCACACCTGTCATTGGGTTCATCCTCAATCCCCTTGAAATCCCCAGGAGTTCAAAGGCCTCCTCTCATATTATCGACATCTCCTTTGTTTGCGTTTACAGATGGAGCCTTGAAAGTGATTTATACACTCCCTAAAGCTGCTTTTCAGCTTGTTTAATGCACATCAAGCTGCTATTACGGACCGGCCTTGAGTTAATGACGGGAATCTTGGTTAAAAGTGTCCTTGCGTCGGTGGTGAGCAAGTCAGCTGTCAGTCCCTTTTATGTGTGAGAGCCCTTAATCTGTGTGTGATGAGTCATTCACAAAGCCGAAGCATGTGCATGTGTCCTTGTGTCCTCGCGCGTCTCCAAATTCATGGAAAAGTGTGTGTGTGTGTGTGTGTGTGTGTGGGTGTGGACGGATGCACCTGTTTTATGTCCGAGCTCCATTTAAAAAGGATGTTGCATCACTCTTGTGTGACAGACCACAACTTTGGAGATGTTTTCAAGACGTGCATGCAGTGTCCTTCCTTACCCCCTGTGAGAAGTAAAAGGCTGCAATCCCCAGAGGCCAGAAGCAGCAGAGCATGGAGAAGATGGCCAGGCCGAGGTGATCTCGCGGAGGGACGACAATGAAGTTGTCCTCACTCTCGCTGTCACTGGAGCAGTCTGTCTGCACAGAGAACACAACGTCCAGGTCACAACCATTTTATGGACGTTCTTTACATGGGAAATGTTGAGATGTTACAGGCGACGGCAAGTGATCAACAAAGACATTCATTTCAAATACGTACATGAGATGGTTTGACAGATTAATGTAAGAATTTGGATTGCACTCTGTAGAGTGAATTCAAGGCTACAGCCACCAGCTGTTTAGCCCACATATGAAAAGCAAAGCAGAAAAAGGACATTTAGCATGGCTCAGCAAAAATATACTAAAATCAACAAATCCCAGTACCTGTAACATTCACTAATTAAATGTCCAACGTGTGCAATTAGGGATGTCACCATTCTCCAAATCCTTGATTTGATTAGATTTTTGGTTTTAAGGTCACAATTTGTCAAAATCTATTCTCCCTCTCTTTTAGCACAGATGTGTCTGCCATTTTTTAGACTTCTCTAGTTTAGTCTACGATCATTGTTTTTATGTCATGATATCTGATCATTTTATCCCATTTCAGTTGTCTACATGGTGTCGTGAGCGATATAATGCCCATCATTTGTTTGCAATGTACCGCTCTGTAACGCCTTATTGTCAAATTTAAATCATTTATTGTGAATTTAATACGAATGTGACAATAACCAGTAAATGCTTAAATTAAGTCTTCCACCAGTGAATAAGGTCACATGTCTGATGCCACAAACACGCCTATAGAGTTGAATTTTGAGGAAGTTTTGCTCCAAATGAGGACGGAAGAGTTGTTTTCGTAGTTACGTCTACGTCCTTATGATGCATGGGGGGAGATATCCTGTGCTACACTTACATGTGCATAACACGTGCTTACACGTCGCGGTTTTCTTGTGGAAAACGCAAACTTTATTGACAAAACTCACGGGGAATGCCAAATATTTCCACACTGGTGATTTCAGAGAAGCTAGTTTGGGTTGATGGTTGATGTTTTGCCCAAAATCAGCGGTTGCTGTGGTTACTATTACTTGGCAGCAGCTTTCGGGTTAGCGGGTGGAGGTGACGTGTAGTCGCGCTGCAATGGCTACAACCACAACACTGTGTTTGTTCATGGTGAAATCCTCCATTCCACATTTGCTTTGGAAGGTCGAGATTTTGACGTCCTTTCGATCAATATTCAATTTAAAAATGGCGATTGTGACACCTGTAGTCATAATTGGTCTCATCTAATGGTGAGACTCCTCCGCTCACTCCTCCCTTTCCCAAACATAACATGGCCTCCTCATTGCAGAAATGATTTAAACACTCTATCACAACTCTCTCCAATCGCTCTCCGCTCTTTCCCCCTTCTTCATTGGTTTATGATTCACGCTCTTCCTCATTTACAATCACACGCCCGTTCAGGCTGCTGTAGAGACGGGTCAGTGCAAGATGGCTGCCTTCAGGAAGCAAGGCCCTTGCCTGAAATACACATTTTAAAGTGATTACACTGACGCAAGCATTCGTATTGTTATTCAATTATTTCTGATGACCTATGCCCCCTAAATGTTACACACTGGACTTTTAAATACTATATCTTATGTGTTTAACCCAGTGTGTGGAGACAATGAAAGAAGTCAGCTGTCAAGTGTGTCTGCACATACAAGGAAGGTGACTCCTCTTTTTGTACTTTCACATCAAAAAAAAACAACGACAAAAATCAACAAACTCTGCTGGAAAGTTTCACCAGTTTACATCTGGATTGGCCTCAAAGTTTATGATGCGGTTTCTCAGTTAAATAAAGCGTGCACTGATTTCACTTTGGAATAAACTCGGGATTTATCATCGCGGACACTTTTCCATTAGTAAAATATAATTTATTTATGTCTGTATAGGCCCTATATGACTTTATCATTTAGACATTATATTATGATCGATAATTTTCAATTACCTTCTTTTTAAACTGTTTGTCAAGCGCATTCTCTCACCGCCACTGCTCTCGGCGGCCCATTCTCCTCACATATGAAGTCGATTTCTCGACAGACAAGTGGATTGAAGTTGATTTTATTGTTAAGAGTAAAAGAAAAAGATTTCCTCTGTCCTGCAAAATAAGCTGTCCACAGTTAGGTGTGATTTTTTATTTTTATTTTATCCGGTTGGGTGGGAACAGAATGTATTCGTATAGTAATAAAACGGCATTTGCATAATGGGAAACAAAACACGGAGGAGTCGGCACGTGCGGAATCATTTGGTCCCATGTAATGTCACAGCTCATTTTCGTGGACTTTGTTGTGGACCATTTGTTTCTCATTAGCTCAGAAATATGCAGATTCCTACATTTTGGCATGTAAACAACAAAAAGACATTAAAAAAGAGCCACGGTTGGAAGTGCACTTCATTTCAGACGTGAAATAGTTATAAATCAAACACACCTACGCCCTGAAGCCTTATGAAACTATTTCACGCTCCACACAACATTCCTCACACGGAGCAGCGACGCCGTCAGCAAGAGAGAGAAAACTATGCATCTGCGTACAGTTCAAATGGAACTATTCTCAAGCCTGGTCCACACGCAGCACTGGCGACAACACTGAGGCTCGCTGGCTGCCTCAACCACACATTCATCTACAGCTGATCTTTTCAGACAATAACGGCAGCAGCAGCAGCAGCAGCAGAGATAAAGATTTATTTTCCACAGTAATAAGAAGTCACAGATTGAGGTCACAGTTTCTACATGAGCAATTAAGCTGCGTCCTTCACACATCATCCTGTTTGAGGGATGATCCAGTGTCAGGGTGGAAGAAAATGGAAAAAAAAAAATCAAGGCTAAGAGTATTCTTAGTGTCAAAGAAAAATGAATTAAATGTTTTAAATTGAATGTTTTTAATCTGAGACAGCGGAACCGAGCGAGCGATGGGGACAACGAACCAAAGTGAGCGATACAGGCATTTGAATCAGCCCACACGTCATCGCCTTTACAGATAATAGTCTGAGGAAAGAAAAACGACTGCCACCTTTATTTATATCCTGCTCTCACACTAACGTCCTATTTTTTTCACCGCGTAATCCTTTCTTGTAACCGTACATTTTATTGAATACTTTCCTGATGATGGACTTTATACAACACTGTGTGTTTTAAGTAGCTTATGTATATTTGATGAACGTTGTGAATACACATGAGCACAATGGACCGCTCTTTAAAAAAAATCCGGAGTTTTGTTGTTTGAGTGTGAGCGAGCACCTCATTTGTGTTGAAGGTTTGTATTGAAATAGCTCGGTAAGAGCGTTGGGAGTGCATTAGTTTGAGGGAGTGAAAGGGTTTTCAATTCATTTTAATAACACACACCTTTGACAGCCATATTGAAGGATGAGGGGGATTAGCCTGTGGGGGGTTGAAATGTGTGGGGTCCCTGCTCACTAATGGAAAGGGGATTTATTTCCTCCCAAATAACAGAACTCTGTAAGACGAAACAACTTTATTAAGAGGCGAATGAGCAACTAAGACGTTAATAATAATTTGTCCGTGCGCTCAGAGATGAACCCATTCTCTGTTATTATGGACCTGATAAACGCTGTGAGCACCAGCTCCCATCGGGATGATCATTATGTTTTTTTTCCTCTTCATAATGCGGCACCGGGGTGAAAAAAGGGCCTAACACATGAGCATAACGCAGCCAGCATTCTGCATAATGTCATTCTGTCGTCATGGCCTTAAGCAAGCACTATAGTGCAATCTCTGCAGAAGCAGCCCTGTTCTGCTCTGTGCCTCACTGACAATATCTGCACAGCCTTCTGGCTGTTTGGAGAGTGAAAACACACATCATCCAGGGATCCGGGCTGCATGGTTGACGTAGGTTACCAGGGTGGAGAGGAAGAGGAGCTAGAGAGGTGAAGGGTGGTTGTCAGTCAGGCGTGACAGCGGAGTCAGCTGAAGGCAGACCTGCAGCGAGCGGCGGGCGTGCAAAGGAAGAACGCTTCGGCGCGAGTGTTAAGGTCATCGATCATAAACCTTTACAATGCTTGATCTGGAGAGGGAATGAAAGCTGGCCAACGTGAAGCTGCCACATGCACGTTATTAGTGCGATCATACCGCAGAGTTATCGCCCATTTCCTCTGCGTGTCATCCATCAAATCACGGCCAATTCTCGAGTACCTGTGTGGAAATTCTAGGTCACAGAAACCACTGCACGCGGGAAAGACTGACGCGTGAACTTAATGAGAGGCTGCATTTGATTTAAAGTAAACAGAATTCTGTTTACCAATGAAAAAATGAGTGCGGCAGCGTGTTTGTTTATGTGTGTGTGTGTGTGTGTGTGTGCATGCGCGCACGTGCATTATCATTCATTGCGCCATTTCTCCTGTACTAGAAAGCCCTAATGACTATGCATGCTGTCACTGCTCGCTGTGCTCAGATATGTCTTGTGGGGCGTAAATCCTGTCAACAAGAGGCAACAGGCTGACAGGTAACGAAGTTCTAATGGATGGTTTCACCACTCTGCCATGACAGCATAACCAAGAGGAGGGCTTGTGTAATTTATCAGCTGCTTTGCCCCCATCCGTTGTTTTACCCTCTGTTCTCCCCCCCACTCCATTCTCCCAACCCTGGACATTCATCTCTGAACTTTGTTCCTTTTCTTCCTGACTCTGTGTCAAATCTACGCCTCATACCGTGACGCCTGTGTCTACTTTAAATCATATAAAGGATATGGGTGAGCATGAATTTGAATGTTTGTATGTTTGAATTGAATTACCCCCGCGTACAGATGGTCTCGCAGAGCCGCCCGTTAATTTATTTTCCTTTTATGTGCGTTGCATGACCGCACGGAGCATGTCTGTGAATGTTTCTGCTTCAGATTTATAGACACGTCGGGGGAAACGATCCCTGCTCATAATTCGCACACGACAGGAAAATAAATAAGGACAGACGCAGAGTTTTTATACTCTGTGTTTCAGAGGAGGCATTTGAATTTACAGACCTCATCAAGACTACTATCGTGTTGTTTTCCTTTTTAAATAAAAAATGCAATTGTGCCTACATCAAATTTAACAATATTTGACTCTATTTGCTTTTGTTTTCATAAAACCCATCCAACAGAGTCTCTTAACAACGGTAAAGACAAAGTAAAGTTTGACTCCATCGGAGGAGACAGTGCTCTCGGATGCAGCATCTTGCTTGAATGTAACCCAAGAAAAAGAAAAGTGGAAAACAACACAAACACATCAGAGAGTATAAGACACAGGCCACACTGAGAGAAATTAATGTTGCCTTTCTGGAAGTTCTATAAAGTAAGCGGTCGAGGTTACAAAAGTTAATTGCTTCACTCTGCAGCTATGAGGTTCAGCGAGAGGTCTGAGAGCTCCAAGTACTTTACAACCAAAGGGAATTCAGTTTTTGCTGCAGCAACATAACTAACTTCACCTCAACTGTTAGACAGTAAACGGCATTGTTGGATTAAGGGATTTTAAGTTGCGAGTTACTTCATTGAGAGTCCGCCACTAAACGCTTCATTTAACATACTGTATTAATCCCGCCGATTTACTACCACTGATTATGCAGGGAGCGGGAAACAGGGAGAGTTTTTAATTTACTGCTTGCTTTCCTGTGGACTCTGTAATAAATGCACATCTTGATATTTATGAAGCTTCGAAGTGTAGGAAAGAGACCAGAGCATTGCTGTGCGCTATCATGACTAATAGCGGTGTGTATTACGGATAATAGATTAGATTATTTTATCTCATGTTAGGATTTTGAGAGAATAGAGCCCTTACTAATTGTTTCTGGAGCTGAATCGATTATTAATTGATTACTAAATTAATCGTAAACTATTTGGATAATCGATTAGTCGGTTTAAAGCCTTTTTCGTTATTAAAACAAGATTTCTGATTGTTTCAGCTTCTTAAATGTGAATATTTTTGCTCCATGTAACAAAGAATTCATTAAAAAGTGAATCACTTTGGTTTGTGGACAAAACAAGACATCTGAGAATGTCACCGTATCCTGGTTTGACAAACACTGATGGATATTTTTGACATTTTATGGACCAAACGATTACTCGATTCATTGAGAAAATAATCGACAGGTTCATCCATAATGAAAATAATCGTTAGTCGCGGCTGTAATTGTTTCCCCACCCTCCAACTTTGAAATCAAAGGCATCAAATGAGAAACTGGACTCATTTCTGTTAATAATTGATAAATGCAACCACATGATGATGGAATCTTTCCTATAGCACCAGCTTTTAGAGGAGTCCACCACTAATGCCGTTGTCTTTTACTACGACAAAGGCTTTCGATCATAAACTTAACTGTGCATGATATTATCTGATGATCTCATGTGCCTGCACCAGTGTCCTGTGTCCATGAGACGAGAGGGAAAAGAGAGGGAGCAGGAGAAAGTCGTTAGGATCTGTGCACTTCAAACGGTCCCCTGTCATTTAATTACGTCTTCCACAAAAGGCAGCCCACATCCGCTTTGTCGTCTGTTCAGAGTCATCTGCAGGTCGTCTGGTCTGTCACGAAGCGTGAGTCACATGCTCGGCATCCTAATGCGGGATCAGTGCAACATACACTCCGTCTGCATCCATGCTCAGTCATATTAAGTTATGCCGGGGCAGGAAACTGTGGCCCCCAGATGTAACTATGGCGTAATCTTAAGGGTCTGTAATTTATCAGGCGGTGTGACAGAGTGCTACCAAAGGGCCCGGAAAAAGGGGGCAAATCTTTACCATGCTGATAATACGACCCTGTGATTTACACAGTGTCTGGGCTCAGCAGCTCGCTAAGGTCCACCACACTCAGGAAGCTCAGAGGGACACTCAGCAGCAGAGCGTGTGATCACAATGATAAAAGCCTTGTCAGGATTCCGATACCTCTCAGACGTGCATCACAGTGAACCACCCGCTGTGCATTAATGAACAAAATATTTGTTGTTTTCCTTCCATTGCCCCATGGCCTCTTGTTGACAGGTGTATAATTTAGGATTTTAGGCCACACGACAGAGAGAAAACACTCCGAGTTCTCACATTGTGCTCTGTAAACAGGTTGGTGTGTTGTGGTTCAAAGACGGAATCTGACAAATAAGAAATTCTCCGCCTGTGAAGCCTCTTGCATAATAACAGTGTGTGTCCCTGTGGCCTAAAGTATAAGGTGCCAACCATGACCTACAAAATCAAATCAATTCAAAATGAGCAAACAACAACAAGGTACTTATGACCACTTGACCCAAACACTGCAAATGACCAGTGACCAGAACAAACAATTAAAATACAAAGTCACAGCCAGAGAGACGGCGTGTGTGTGTGTCTGGACCTGCCTACAAATAGAGCGGCACAACATCCCCAAGGTACTGCACCAATTACACATCCCAAAACTCTCTCCCTCCCGCTGTTGTCGTCGGCGTCGTCGTTGAACAGAAATCCATCTAAATCCAACAAAACTGGCGAACAGACTTGCAGCATGCAATCATCCCCAGAGGACTTGTATTATTAAAAACCCATTGCGTTACAGAGGCATCTTTCTCATTTACTTGTTAATACTCAGAGCTGCCATTCAGGCCAACATTAAAGCAGTGGATTTTTTTGGCAGAGAGAGACAATACTGTGCAACTAATTCATCAAGCAAGAATAAGAAGACGCTTTTATTTGTTTAATTGACATGGCTCACATATTTTATTTCAAGTATTCCAGTCTTTAATGGCACAAAAGTATAAAAAGCATTAAAAAATATTTTTTTATATATATATTTCTTTTAATCTTAAGATATAGATTACTGATGATTACAGAATCCAAAGGTTTAGTTTTTTTATGTACAGCTGACCCCCCAGTCCACATCCAGATCCAGACGCCATCCTATCTGGACTGGATCACTGAGGATTTGTCAATTTAAACAATCTACAATCGAACCAATTTAATCAATATGCCGCAAACCCTGCGCTTCCGTTTTTCTTTCAAAGTAAAAGCACTTTACCGTTCCAGTTGCCCGAATCCAAACACTTCACGACTCTCATTGTGAGAAGTATTTGCATGACTGACGCTCGGCTCCACACTGAACAGTCCTGCTATTCTCTTTTACTTGGCGAGTAAAACAAAAGCAGCCGTTTGTTGTGTGGACTACAGAGTGAGACACGCTGAGGAGGGAACTTCACACGGCGTGAACTGAGGAGAGAATGTAGACGGCACAGATTTAATCAAAACAAGAGCAGAGAGGTTTTTAGTAAACAAAATAAAAAATGGTGAACTTCATTTAGTGCAGTTCATTTACATTTTTATTGAAGTGACTAATGTGGTTTTTATTTGTCTGTGAAGATTCTCAGTCATCCAGACCATAGTTATCTGCAGTGGTCGCCTCCGGCAGGAAACACAACGACTGCCAGGTTTTCAACCATTTTCTCTGGTGGCAACAACATCCTGGCGGCTGCTCTCCTGTGTGACTTTGGAGCCTGCACCTCGGGGGTGGAATATGGAATTCTACCTGGCATAATATTGTGACTAGAATTTGATTTGACATAAGGAAGGATGCACGGATGAGAACTTAAAGATATGAGCAGTTTTCGTCCATAAAATGTTGACCGGGTGAGTGTTTCCCAAACATTAGAATGACCACGTTCTCAAATGCTTAATTTTGTCCATAAAAAACACAAAATATTCAGTTTACGCTTGGAGACAAAAAGAAACCAGAACATATTCACATTTAAGAAGCAGGAAAATTACAGCCCTTAGAATAAAAATAGAACGATGAAACTCTAGCCTTTATTTTTTAACTGCAAATTTGTTTTGAAAATGATTAATTGTTCTAATGCGATGTCTTTGAAATTAAAACTCCCCGAAAGTCAAACGGAAGGAAAGAAAAAAGGATGCATTTCTTCAAAAATCCCTTTTAAGATTTGTATCTTTTGCTGAGCATAATGCAAACTGAATATTAAGTAGAACATCGTCAGGCGAACAGGGTGACATTTTAATCAGTTATTCTTGAGAATGGCTTCTCTTTAATTATCTTTCATTATTCTCAATTATCTGGGCTCCACAGGGATGAGTCTTGCTTTCTCTTCTGCTGCCGTTGGACCGAGCCATTTTCACTCTCCAAGTGGCTATTACTGTGAGTAAGGGAAGCAAGGGGAAGTGAGGAAGGGCATCGGAAAAGATTATTGAAAAGCTCTGAATTACACTGATTAGCTGTGCTTTTCCCCACTCCATCCCAGCAAGAAGAAGAAGGAAAAAAAATCCTGCCTTCTCTCATGAGTCATGTTGCCATGTCGTCATTTTGAGCCGCACAGCACCACGAGACATTAGAATGATGTGCCATTCACGAGACACTGCGAGACATTTGGAAGGATTTTTAATTGTGGCAACAGCATTAACACTGAGGTGACTTTTAACCCCCTCTGAAAGTCATCTTTCATACTAACATCACGCCCGGCTTTAAACGAATATCCTTGGTGCTTTATATTTGTGTTTGACGCCTTTCATGTTCTCACACAAAGTGACGAATTATGTTTTTAGAGGTAATTCGGGGTTTATTATTGCACCAACACATGAAAAGGCAGACACAGAGAGACATTTAATAATTCTGTTTTTAAGCCGGTTCCTGTTTGAAATGGGAAAAAAAACCCAAAATCCCTTAGCGAAATGGAAATGTAGAATTGTCATTTTATTAGGAATTCTCACTAGTCTCACTCATTACTCAAACGTTACATCTTTCTGGATATACATATATTCAGCTTAGGTCTTGGAGAATGCATGAAATGAGTGATCACTGTTCTTTTTTTTTTTTTTCTCTGTATCTTTAAATTGCAATTTGCATCTCATATGTGAGATTATTTGCATAATCTCACATATTCTGTCGCTGCACCACACTGTAGATGCCGAACACTATTCTTGTCAAGTTTCCTCTCATTGAACAGTGGCGTTACCAAGTTTGTATCACTGGCCTGAATCCATGTGCTAATGATCACATTATAATTATTTCATTCTTCTTCACTTGTCCTTACAGGGACAACAAACTTTTAACAATGTAGCAAACACTGTGAATGAATGAATGAATGAATGAATGAATGATGCATTTGTCATTATTCACTTATTTTCATTGAGAGCTATAGAAAGCAGAGTTCCGAATGATCCAAGCTAGTTTTTTTTCATTTGCTGCTCAATTAGGGCTGGGATATCTCTGACAGATTTATATATATATATGAAGAAGAATATATGATGCGGGCTCATACCGAGTGCCGGCTCTTAAAGGACACAATATGTGTGCGCTGAACCAAAGCATGACTACATTTTAGATTTAATGGAGGCATGAGCGCTCATGTGCCCTCCGATTTAGTGAGAACGGACAACCCCTTCAATCAAACCTGGACTCAAACACAGCAGATGGGAGAGAATGGGCGATTAAAAGTGCATTTATCTTAAAGCCAATTTCTCTATTGTTTTATGGCGTGCTAAAAGGAAAATATCCCAACAAAAAGCAGAGAAGAGGCCATATTTATATAAAAAAAATAATAATCTGCACACAAGCACAGCTACCACGGGTATGATATGGGATGATAAATGCTAATTTAATGCACTGGAAAAAGTGGAACAGATGGCAGACAAATAGAAATGATCTATCCCTGGTGCTATTTACATATGTATGTATATATATGTATATATGTGTGTATATATATATATATATATATATATATATATATACATAAACACATGGAAATTTTGAACAGACTGAATCACTGCCAGATCAGAGGTGTCCAGCACCTAGAAGAGTAGATGTTGATAAACTGTATGTTTGGGTCTCTTAGAAATCCGGAACTATAGCTACCCGTGCAATGATTTATGGTATAAACTGGGACTGTCACTTCTTATCTGACGTGTGGAGATCAAAATCCCATTTGAAGTGAATGTATACAGCATAGAAGCACACCAGACTATCTGAAGGAATTACCACATGGTCCAGCACTGTAAGCACACCTTGGCTTTTTTTTAGTGAGGATGAATCAAACTGTGGTGTGTTTACCTCCTTTGTATACTTATTTTTTTGTTTTTCGGGTTGGTGTGAATGTAGTCCGAGACCTCTGGTGATGAAGCTCATTTCCTGATCAATAAACATCAATAAACATTTCACTGCAAACAGATCTCGAGGAAATGTATCATCACTTCGGTCGAACTGGGACTGAAATATTTTAAAGACAGACGTGAACTTGTCTTCCGCATACTGTTGAGGATGAAAGGCAGCAATGGGATCCGGATAAAATTCAGAAAAAAAAAAAAATCACCTCCTGCTGGTTCATTAACCCCAGTTAATGCTCAATCTGAGGCTACCACCATAAATAATTTCCAGAATGAACAGACCTCAGGCCTGTGTTGCACTCTTACTGTATTCTTCCAACATTGTCAGGCGAGCGCACGCCTAGAATATAAACGATGTACCTGCATGTTTAGCCTCTCAGGTTGTCATAAAGAGGAGCTACAGAGCGCCATCAGTCCTCTGACACTGCCCATTCAGCAGAAAAGTGGAGGAAAAAAACTACAGCATGACATGAAAAATGTCCACACGAGCATCTTAAGGTCATTTGTAATAGGTTTTCTGTCATAACTTACACACAATACAGAACGATGGCTGCATTTCCACTACTTCATCTCCTCGTTTCAACCCACAAACCCCCGGATCTGCCGCTCCCTCCTCTCCGTGATCACCTTTCATTGTGTTTCAGGATAGCAGAGCATGAAATTTGTTTTGTTGTCATTGACATTTTTCTCATTTTCTCATCAAACAAAACAATGACTCAAATTTAAAGCAGTGTCCATGACTCATAAACGCTGCCTGTTTACCGGAGGAAAATTGGGCACTGCAGAGCTGACAACATTGATCAAATCTTTCATGCTTGTGAAATCTAGCAGCAGCACGAGTATAAGTACACGTTTTCATATCTATCTATCCATTGTGTTTCCACTAGCGCAACTCGACTTGCCTCGGCACGGCATGGCACGGTTATTTTGTTTATCCATTAGCGATAGTACCTGGTACTTTTTTTTAGTACCTGCTCGGGCGAGGTTCTAATGCTGTATTTCCACTGGCTCTACTCGCCTCGGCACGGCACAGCATGGCACGGCACGGCACGGCACGATTAGGTTGCATCTCCACTACAAAAAAAGTACCGACTTAACGTGGTCGGGGTCATCACTGCACGGTTGCGTGAAACTGTGTTGCCTTCGTTTTATACACGACACACACACAGACTCCTGGTAGTTGTATGAGATTAACTCACATTTTTAGGATTATTAAATAGTTTTAACTGATCTACAGTTCGGCACTGTTAAACTTGATTTTTGTCCACACGTCTCCGGAGCACAGACTCCTATTCCACAGACTACAGCGCCAGCGGTCTGCGATGTCGCTCACGATCAACGGCGCTGTCCCTAAACACGCCAGACTCCTCTGTTAAATATAGAGATTTCCCTGGTAGTTGTTGGAGATAAACCCACGTTTTTAGGCTTGTTAAGTAGTTTAACCGATCTACAGTTCGGCGCTGTTTGGCTTGATTTGTGTGTCGGACGGCACTCTGGCCAGTCAGTGGCCAGCAGTCTGACCAATCATCGCATAGTACCTACTCAGCACGCCTTTGGAACCTTGCAGGAGCAGGTACTAAAAATAGCACCTGGTACCAGGTACTATGCTAGTGGAAATGCTACTTAAACCGTGGCATGGCGTGGCGAGGCGAGTAGAGCCGGTGGAAATACGCCATTAGTGAGCCGATACTATACGTGCCGTGCACTGATTGGTCAGAATGCCATCACAGAAAGAGGCACAAGAATCAAGCTGAGCAATGCTGAACTGTAGATCAGTTACAAAGAGGTTTTCTGCCCAACATTTAGCACGGAATTTAACAAAAGGCTGTAATCGCGATCCGCGAGCCACATCACAAATGTGTCAAATGCAGTCTGTGCAAGTACTGAACAAATCTTTTGTATTTACTGATTCTAATGATTCAGCACACTGAAAACAACTGCTTTACAAGTCACTAGTTTGTGTGTGTCGCGTATAAAATGAAACAATTACTCGATTCATGGATTATTAATCGATTACTAAATGAATCACAACTATTTTGATATTCAGTTAATAGGTCTGAAGCTTTTTTCATTATTAAAACAAGATTCCTGATTGTTTTAGCTTCTTAAATGTCTTAAATTTCTCATGTCTTTGCTCCGTATTACAAAGAAATCATTAAAAACATCATTTGGTTTGTGGACAAAACAAGACATCATCGTTTCCAGGTTTGACAAACACTGATCACCATTTTTGAAATCCTCTGACGTTTTATGGACCAAACGATTACTCGATTTAATTCGAGAAAATAATCGACAGATTAATCGATTATGGAGAGAATCGTTAGTTGCAGCCCTAAAAACGAAGTCACGGCAGTTTCATGCAGCCGTGCTGTGATGACCCCGCCCACGTTGAGGAGGAGGTGCTATATTGTAATGGAAAACCAACCAAAACTACGTAGAGTCGAGCCAAGTGGTACAAGTTCTGATGGAAAGTTTTAAAAAGAAGAGAGGCGAGTTCAAATGCAGCTGAGTGAGTTTGAACACGGCTGCACCTGCCAGCATGCAGTGAGGCTTACGGGGAGGCAGAGGAAGTGGGACGTCCACTTGGCAGACCTCCAGGGCTTACTGTACAATTGTTACCACTGGAGCTGATAAGAAGAGACGGAAGAGATTCTCTTGGTTAGCTGACAAAAAAAAAAGGCCTGAGCCATGGACAGGATGTGTTTGACTTGTCTTCCTCTCAAGACAAAACTCTTGTAGCTTTAATCTCCCACATGGAGGTCAGAATGAGGAACTGTGAACGCCGAGGGATCCAGTTGTTGGCCTTAGGGCACTTCCGCAGGAATAAAGCTCCGCTTAATAGATGTTCCACTCACTAACTGCTAATGTTACGCTCAAAAGGAATGAAAAACAAGTTCATTAAAAATGTGGACGATACACTTGTAGTAGTGCTACTCGGGGATACGCCAACAGTCGTCTCTGACAATTTCAAAATAATGAAGTGTGAGTGAACCTTAACATGAGATGGCTGTTGAAAAGCAGCATATTTTCCTGTGCTCCAAATGTCTTTGAGCATGACAGTGCGAGATTAAATCACGCTGAGAAAGAAAGTAATATCATTAAAAGTTTGCGTTTCATGGTTGACAGATATTAAAAGGGAAGAAAACTTTAAAATCCCTTGATGAAATTTCTCTTGACTCTGCTCAGAGGCTATCTGTAAATTTCACACGCACTTTGATAATTGGATAATGTGTGTGTGTGTGTTTTTTTAAATGATTCTTTAACTCCAGTATAGCAGTAGTTCCTATCATATCTTTTTAATGGGTTTCGGAAAACGGAGATAAATGGGAGGCAAAATAAGCAAAAGCAGTTTATCTTGTTGTAGCGTGAACCAATGACCTTGTTGGTTTTTAAATAACTACCTCCCATCCATGGACCATGTTGATAGTAACCATTCTGGCCTTTCTTCATTAAGTCATCCACTATCTCTACCAGTTCACACCTATGGACACTTTAGTCTGCAATTAACCTAATCCCAATCTGCACTTTGAAAAGCCAAAACACAGACAGATTATGCAAACACTGCACAGAAAGTCTCATGGTCAAACAGGAAGTGAGAGCTGTCCTGCTGTGTTAACCATCACATCACCATACAATGATCTTTTTAAGGAATTAATTGATTCATTCATTATTATACTATGATTAAATCCAATGCTTGTATAAATGACATGATAATACTATAACAATATTACAACCGTCCTTGGAGCTGTTCCAAAATAATTTAATCCAACTTTTATACAGAGTCTGGTTCTGTCAAAAGATTTCTTCCTGTTAAAAGGACGCGTTTTTTTTTTCTTTCTCTCTCCACTGATGCTAAGTGCTCGCTCATTGTGTGAACTGTTGGATTTCTCATCTCCACTCTCTCTATTATATTGTAAGGTTTCTAAGCGCCTTGAGATAATGTATGTAGCGATTTGGGTCAAATTCTGTGACTAGTATATCTGCTGCTCTCGCCTGTGAGGGACGTGCCGCGGTTTGACAATTGCTTTCTAATCTTTTAGAAAGCTCTCTGGCGCTGCCACAAGTTTTCTCTCATCTAGTTGCAAAGTGCTGATGAAAATGTTTCAAATAATACACGCTGGGAAATATGGATTTGTGACGACTATCATTCTGCATTGCGGGATTACGGTGATTGTAGATTAGAAAGCAGATTCGATTAAGCCACCGGGGTTTGGTGGAAAAGCAACTTTTGGGCACGGGAAAGCCATGACACTTTTCAGAATCATGCGTCTAACAGAGAAAAGGGAGAACCTGACCTGAGATCTCAAGTGATCACACCAAAACGACTGACTGTCAGGTGCTTGACGTATCTAAAAGTGAACGTAAATGTCTCATTTAGCTGGTGTTTGCAGTATATATTGAAGGTGTGAGTGTGTAGGTGACAGTGACATTATACAGCCACAAATTTAAAGTTGTTTTGTGGATAAAGAATAAAGAAGCCTCCAACACATGGCCATTTCCAGCCATTTTATTTTCTTGTGAATTCTTGTTTTCTAATGCAAAAATTGTAAAATTAATAAATTAATAAATGAACTTTTGACTACCAAACCATTCATAATACATAATACATACCTACCGGTGCGTCTCGGCAGAGCACAACCAAGCATATGTGTGTCAGCAGAGGTCCTTGCCTTGTGTCAGACCGTGAAAGAGACGTCTCACACTTTTGCGTGTGTGAGAGTGTCAGTGGTCTGTTGTCGGGAGGCTCCATAATGAGTCCCACTGTGTCTTTCCCTCTTTGAAGCAGACTGTGGGGGCCTCGTGATGTTTATCTTTTTAAATATGCTCCGTTCGTTTGTGGGGAAAAAAATGCAAACGATAATAGTAATGTGTTCACTTGACCTTTGCACAGCTGAGGCTGAGCCTCCGTTTGGTGCGCCACGCCGTGTCTAACTCATTTGTCCTGTTATTTGTGTGCATCCACCTGTGTGCGTGTTTGTGCGTTTAAAAATGTCGTCACGTTTGCGGGTCATTTGCACATCTGCATCTGCATGCCATCAGTTTTCTCATCTCTTGCTCTTTGAGGTCTGCAATTCATTTGGGTTTAATTTCATTTTCTGTCCATGACACTCACAATTCCTCGCGCAGAGTAAGCCCCCCCAGCTATAAGTCAACCCATGTCACGTTGAATTTCAGCAGCTACGTGTTTATCACACCAATCCAGGTTAATTCTAGTGGACCAGCAGGTGTGTGCTCACTCCCTCAGGTCTTGCAGGGCAGTGGTCAAACTCCTCACTCTCATTTCTGATTCATTTCATTTCTGCCCATGCAATCCCTTAAATCCTTTGGAGTTCTTAGTGCCGGTGGCCATGCCAGCAGAGGGAGGGGACACACTGTGGCTTATGCTGTAGAACTGCAGCACCCTAAGTGGGTGAATTATTGTCATCTAACAATTACTTTAACTGGAGATGGGAATTGACGCCAAGGTCACTAGATCAAATGGGATTTGTGGATGGTACAATGTCAGTCAGATCCAGGCATCAATCCCAATCCTTTGGCGTGGGGATCCAAGCACAGCAGCAGCACAGGAATACAAGTGAGCTCACGTGTTCTCTCACTATTCAAACATGGCTTTAATGCCTCTGCTTTAACGATGAGCAAATACTCACAATGGATACAAGACTGATCGATCACTCGATTGGATATTGAAAAAAGCAAAAGCGAAATGTTTATTTATTTTAAATAAATAAATAAAAAATTCACATTATATGCTTCCAGAGCCGACTGTTAAAATGTGGGCTGTTCCATTTTCTTCTTTGTGGGAGATCAGATGGTAAATGCATCAGCACTAATGCGTAAAATGGTAAAAGCTTGGTAGTTAGTAAATTTAAAAAAATTGACTGAATCAGACTGTTATCTCACTGGCAGATACTCAAGACTGAAATCAGCAATTTTGCCATATGCACTGTGGTCAACAGCAAGCTTCAGTGTTGTCACCCTTCCTCGTGTATTTCTCCCTTACCTCGTACTCCACGTACTCCTCCTCCTCTACCTCGTAGGAAACCGTCTGAATCTTGATGTTTTCGCCGTCCTCCATCAGCTTCGTCTGAGGATCCTCTGTGCCAGGTGTGTCCGCCCCTACGCTGATGGACGCCTCCTTGGCCTTCTTCTCGGTGAACGTGGTCTCGCAGCACTCACTTTTGTATTCCTTAGCCTTGATGCTGCCGCTGTCCTCTTTGTAAAGGATGAAGTTGGGCCTGTAGAAGGCCTCTACGGCCAGATGCAGCGAGGTGGCGTCCAAAAGTTGCTGGGCTTTCACCTTCCCGTTGGTGCTGTAACCTCCGCTGCTCGCAACAGTGCTGTTATTTACTTTACCTCCTCCTCCTCCTCCTCCTCCTTCTCCTCCTTCTCCACCTCCACCACCACCTCCTCCACCTCCTCCTCCAGCCAAATAATTCATAATGTTTTCCTGGTACTGGTTATTATGGAAGTCCCCCCCATAACCGTTGACCATATGCTTACTGTTTTTGTCCAACAACGGGTTCTGGAGCTCACTGAGGTTCTCCATAGCCACAGGGGATAAAAAGTGAGCAGGAGGAGCTTCTGGGTATTTTATAGATGAAAGAGCAAAGAGCGGGAGAAAGGCTCCTCTGTGATTTGTCGCCAGTCAATTTGGTTATATCAGTCAGAACGCAGCACTGTCAGACCTACAGGAGAAAAAACAACAACAACAGAGAAACAAGGGGGTTTAAAACTTGCAGGGATAATTCAGTTTGACATTTAGCAGCAGGTAGTTTGATGACAATTTACCAAACACAGGCTCAAAACAAAATGTGTCTGTTGCTCCCTCAGCAGCAACAACTTCAAATGCATTTCACTTTGTCCAGACCTGCACCCTGCAGGGCATTTAAGGAAGTCCCTCAGTCTAAATACATGAGCCAACACACACACACACACACAATAATATGTCACTGTACACATGCATGTTTGTCTGTGTGAGGACATTTTGACCTTGTGGGGACATTTTGTCTAGGTCTCACAACTTTAGAGGGCTTTTTCAGGGTTAAGACCTGGTTTTAAGGTTAGGGTTGGGGAAAGGGTTGGGCACTTATTTGTGGTGGTTAAGGTTATGGTAAGAATGGGCTAGGGAATGCATTATGTCTATGTCGATGTGTCCTTACTACGATATAAAAACATGGTTGTTTTTTGTGTGTGTGTGTGTGTGTGTGTGTGTGCACAATTGTTTGGGGTATTTTTTTCACGTCATGAATCGGATGAGGCCTCTTGCACAGGTACAGCTCAGAGGGGCTGTATTCTTCCATCTGAGCAAATACATTTATGTTGAAATGACTTTAAAACTTAATTTACAACATGACAATCGATCCACAGTAGATTGGAGACGAGCTGAATTAAAAAAAAACAACACAGTTGACACTGGACACAGTATGATGATGATGATAATGATGATGACGACGATGGATCAATGACAACAAGTTCACTGAAATGGCCGAGTCTTTGTTATTTCTTAGGAAAGAAAGGAATAACTGAATGTCTAATCATGTCAGTGAATCAGTATCAGTCAGGCTTGATTGCTCTTTGGTATCCTAGACACTCCAAATCAAGATCTGTTTATTAATATACAAACATATATTTATATATATATATATTTATATGTGTATATATATATATATATATATATATATATATACTATAAATCCAGTAGTATATTTAAATGTTAGCTATTAAATTCAATAACTCAGTCCCTGCTGCATTTATTTCTTAAATTATCATGACATTATTCCCCCCCACACAACAAAATAATGCTGTTTTCCATAAAGCCGGCAAGTGTGACATTTAAGCATTAATAATGGCGTTGTGCAAACATTTGTATACAAGTCAGTCTTCCAAACTCATAGTGGGCGTAGTATTGATCAAGATCTTATGACATATCATAGCAGCCATGCAGTGGAATACTAATACTCGCTCGCCCTGCAGAGAACAGACAAATATGCCTCTTACTCTATATTTAACCGTCAAAATGATCGAAACCCATTTCTCTCCCTCTTACTTTCACGCTGCAAAAATAACCTAGAGGTCTCTGCTTCTCGGCTAGCACATTTACCCTTTGTCTGATTAATCTGTGTTTAAAATAGAAATGCTAAAAGCAGATTGTTTTTGTGGGGTCCTGACACCAGTCACGTCTGACTGGCACACTGCAGCATTTCCAAACCCATGAGGAAGAGGTATTTCCAATTGAGCACAACAAGCTTACACATAATGCATAATTACACTGTGCCACTGGGATATGGATAATAGCTTTATGGCTCACAGGCTAATAATAAGTTGCACACTGATCATCTTCTAGATGATTTGAGACATACATTTAACTTTTATCGTATATGGTGGTGTGAGGATTTAAATGAAGCAAAGAAGAATCTACGGATGCGAGGCGGAGGCGGGGTTACGTCGCTACCTGTAACGTAACCTGGCTCTTCATATTCTGCGTATATGCCTCTCGCTAATAATGATTCCTTGCAATGTCAGGCTTTTGAGAATATCTTTGTCACTCATTCCCAGCCTAATATAAAACTCATAAAACTCATATAAAAATCACACTATCTCTGGCCGGCCCAAAGCTTCGCTTCCCTCCTCGCTCGCTTTACTTGTGCAGCTCTCCCGGTAATTCATGAGAATGTTATTAATATTATTAATTCTGTGCGCACATTATACCTTTTTCTCCCTGTGTGTAAGCATTCTGGTTTTATATTTACTCTAATCTTGACTTCCTAATTAGATTTCCTTCTCCTTCTTCCTTCTTTTTTATATTTACATCCTTTTATATCTATTTCATCGTTTCTCTTTGCAGTTTTTGTTTGCAGTCGTTTTTGCCTTTTTCATGTTTTCTCCCCATTAATAAAATATGCCCCGTGCTCCAAGGCTTCCAGGAGCTCACTAAGCACCGGACAGCCAACAAAGTTTTGTGTGGTTCCTCCCTGTAGGACCTCCTGTGCCTGGATGTGCTGACATTGTTGTTCCACACCAGCGCACCGTGTGGTCCGTGCACTGCACAGCTCCAGGCAACGCACACGCGTGTGATTCTAGAAAATGGGAGTTTGAAAATGCCTCGTGTTTGACTAAAGATGGTCAGGTGCTGAGGTTGCAGTTGAGTTTATATGCTGCTTGTACGTGTTGTACATGGCTGCTTTGTCTGGGCCACGATGATATGTGGCATCTGCCCCCATTCACATCCGTAGGGATACCGTTTGTGTGTCTCTCACTACATGCACTACTGTGAGAATGAAATATGAATTTGACCTATATTAAAAACAAGAAATCACATGGTGATTAGTGTTTACATCGTTGTCATGGTTAAATTGTGTAAAAAGTAATGTCACCTGAGGAGGGTGTTCATGCATCGTGCAGGCTCAGGAATCCTCAGATTACCTCTGATCGTGTTTTGGTGATCGAAAGATGACTTCAGCGCCAAGTGATGGCGTTTAGATTAGATCAGGACGGACGTTAAGACCATGTTTTGGACACAGCCTGAGGTGTTCTTCGGCAAAACTACACTGACATCTGCAGGGCTGAGCACCTGCTGTGATATTCTCATGAGACATCAAGACAGAGTTCATGATTGGGATCAGCAACGTTCTCTGTTTTGGATGCTTTTAATTGGGTGCCGAAAGCGAGACAAGGACACCGCACGTCCTTGTCTCCCTGAGATTTAAAAAATGTCAGAGTGTCTGCTCTTCATAGTAAAAGTATAGCCACTTCAGTCAGAGTGCCCCAAGAATAGCATTTACCATCAATAATCACTAGTTCATTAACACTGACGCACAACTGTGATTATGACATGTGACAGACGGGGGACTAAGTTACCTCCACTCCTCAGTTTAGATGTGATGTTGTATTTCTGTAGATCAGAGGTGATTGCCAAACAGCAACAACACACGCTCAGGCGTCTTCCTTATTTACTCTTCATTAAAGGTTTTCCAAAATAGACCTCGCATTGAAACCGGATCAATGCTAATAAACTCGCTCTCTGACAGCATCTGAGGAAGCAACAAGCGGCGGCTCTCATTATATGTCTTCCTCTAAGAACTTCCTCGAAGATACTTCCAACATTCTGCACAAGCTGACACTGGATTACTTTTCCTGTAATTACTCACAGTTGCTCTGACAAATCTGTATGTTGTTGTCACGCTTCCATTTCCATGGGCGCTGTGTTGTCGGTGCCTTTTCTAGTAAACGACAGTATAAACGGGACTAAGCCATTCGGTGTATTCAGCGCAGCAATGTAGGACACCTCATAATCTGTGCATGTGAATACTCCGCGTGTGTGTACATGTCTGTTTATCGGCCTTTGTGTTTCAGGCGTTCTCTCCTGTGAGCAAGATATATGTGCCTGAGTGGGCAGATGACTTTGTGGGAGAGAAGCAACACCCAAAAAAGAGAGAGGGAGAGACACACGGGGGACAAGAAAGCGAGAGATGATACTTGTGTCGAGTGCACTGAGGCATGTTGGTCGACTTCACTGGCTGCGAGGCATAAATAGCTGGGAGGTGCAGCTGAAAGTGAATGAGGCAGAGCAAACGCCACTCGTGAGGAAAACAATTCAGCACGACAGAGATGGCACAAGTGCAAGCCCGTGTGCTGCAGTGCCGCTGAGCCCCGAGCTGTCTGACAGGGGGCTAATAGATTAGTGAACAACCTGTAAGCATCCAGGTGCAGGAGGGTATGAATGAGGCCGTGGCACTGCTAACATGCCAGCCTCTCCGATACGTCGCTGCGCTCCAACCCCATTAGACTACAGTCAGCACACTCGGTTTGCCTGTGTCAGCCAATTGCCAATCAACCTCACACCTCTGACCCTGAATCCGAAAGCTGGTATTATCAGCCAAGGCTGGAGGCCAGCTTGGTGCGATGCAGCTGAATACCAATGTATTTCGGCTGTCGGCCATGTTCACCAGCCGATTGCATTCAGACTGTGTCTCTCACAGCTTTTCCTGGACACCGCACGACGAGAGCTGCTCGTGCTGCTCGACAACAACAACTTCATCTTCCTGTAATCTCATTTTGAAGGCAGGGCTGGTTTATAATACACATAATGAGGTAACGCCAAGTTGTTATTGATGATCACACAATAGCACAATTTCTAAAAGTTTATTGCCCAAAATACATGCTATTAACAGAAACAGGTTAAATTAGCAGTTGCTATTTTACTTCAGATAGTAACGGTGTTTCTTTCATTGTCATCTGCAATCCAAGGTTTTGAAAAGACATTTTTCAGTTGAAGGAATGTTAATTTGAAGGCTCACGTTTGTGCTGTGTCATGTTCTGAGAGGCTCTAGTCATTCTGGCCCGGCATTTTATTATTCTCTCTAATGTTATTACAGCACTAGCTGAGTGAACCCTGACTAAGCAAAACTGTAAGAACAAAAACATTTTATTTTCTTCTTGGCCTGATTGTATGTATTTCATTATTAGCAGGGGCAGCTACATTTCAGCTTATGGACCACTGTTCCATTCAGTTCGGATGAATGTGCGACTGACGGACTAACTGACATGTGACGGGCACTGATTTTGGAATCAAGAAATGTGTCATTTAATTTTTGGTTTGAGGAATGAGGGAAAAAATGTCAATTATCAACACATCACAATACAAAACAAGTGGATCGTGACAAAATCACGTCATGCCAGCACGACTGCACTATTCCACATCCAAGGATGCGTGAAAAATGTCACAATCCACTTGAAAGTAATCTGAATCCCATTAGTCATTGTTGATACTCCTGTCAATCTCAGGAAGCGATAAAACATTTAACTCAGAGTGGACACAGTCAAGACTCCCTGGAGTCTTATGAAGCACCACGATTGTGTCACTCGCTTTAGTGGTTTTTTTTCTTTTTTATCTCCACGTCTCTGTCACGTGTTTGAAAAATGTTCCTTGATGTCTAAATCTGCCAGTGGAAATCTCAGCCGCACATTTGCATAATTCAGTGTGGTCGCTGTCAGCGGCAGTTAGTACACTGTTGCTAGAGTAGTTTGCTGATAATGATAGACATGCTCTGTCTAAGTTGACTTCCTCCACTGTTATTACATATGTTCTCCACGAGCTGATGGCAAGACGAGGCTTTACAGTCAGACAGATAGATAGACAGATAGATAGATAGATAGATAGATAGATAGAGCTATTGTACTGCACGTTCCAAACAATACTTCATATTCTACTGCAAGGATGACATCCTTAACCACAACTTTTAGCTTTGTTCTTGATTTAAATAGGATTCATTGTTCAGCATTAACAGATTTGTTAGGGTTGCTTTAATTAACTGCTAAATGAACGGCTAATTATTGCTGCCTTGTACGTTGTTCTTCATTATATGTGTCTACTCTCCCCGGATGTTATTTTTCATTGTTGTTGTTGTTTGTCCGATTGTACGTGTGATGGTGCTAAATGACCCCATTTTTCGATGTAGGTCTCGCTTGTAAAAGAGATTTTAAGATTTCTTAGTCAAGTGAATGTGAAATGAAGAACAAACTAGATTGCTAGATTAATAATAATAATAATAATAATAATAATAATAATAACATCTCATTTACTGATTGTGAGTCGACGAACAGAGGTGTATCATTTCCATCAGTTAGGGCTGCGGTTCAGACTGGAATCAGAAGTGACATCACGACATATGACTTGTGCTGCCCCAGGTGTTGCAGGCACCAGGGGTTGATCACAGTGAAAGTGATGGGATTGATTGCTTTGTGTGTGTGTGTGTGTGTGTGATCCACAGTCATTATTATCACTTTAAAAACATCCAGAATGCAGACAGTCAACCACTCCTTTTACTGCTCTTTGTTATTCCCCCCCCCCCCCCCCCCCCCCTTTTGCCTTTCTTTGTTTTTCTGGGGGAGGTTTAAGTGTTTCCTTGAATGCGAGCCAACAGCGTTGACTAATCTCTCAACAAAAAAATGGCATTATTATAGTTCACAGCCCACACACAGTGATTTGATGAGTTCATGCCACGAGCTCATCAGTCACAAACACACACACACACACACACACTGAGACAATGAGAGAGCAGGATTTATGCTCCAGCAGTCGCAGGTGGAAACATTGTGCAGAGTTCATTATCGACCCTCTTCCACACACACACACATAGCAATGCGACATATTCACCTCACATTTCACATTTGATATATAAAACAATAAGAATAATAATAGCAATTCACTCCTTAGATTATTAGTTTACCGCGTTCAACTACTTGTAAACAGCACGTACACACACGCGCCCTACTGTAAAGCAACTGTAAACAAAACTAAAGAGGGACATTTAAAGGGGGGGGGGGATAATGTGTTGAAATGATTGTCTTACCGTTGACTTCTTGACAGTCCAAATATTGTGTGGAAGACGCGAACACTCGCCTGTCCCCGCCTGCACATGATGGCTTTGTCTCCGGGTTTCTCAGACTTTCTCATTTGAAGAAATAGCCAGTCACTTCTGACGAACAGGTCTCCGCTGCGCGAGGAGACAGCGCCGTCACGCGCTCCTAATCTCTCTCTCTCTCTCCCCTTTTCGCTCTCTCTCTCTTTATCTCTTTATCTCTCTCTCTCTCTCTCTCTCTCCTCTTTAAATACGAAGGTCTCTACCCAATAACCCGTTTACCTTGTGAGTCGACTCAAATGTTTTCGCCGCCGCAAAGTTAGACCGCCCTCTCTCTCTCTCTCTCTCTCTCTCTCGCTCTCTCATCCTTGTGTGAGAACATTCAGAGAGAGGATGGAGAGAAGAGGAAGAGGAGGAGGAGGAGGAGGAGAGTCCAACATCCATCCTCCAATGAACATTTCAAGTGTGTGAAGTGGACTGAGTTACTGAGCGTTTACAGTCTCCACGCTTGATGTCAGACACTGTAGTTCATGCATTGTTGGGGGGGGGGGGGGGGGGGGGGGGGGGGGAATATTATTCACCTGGAACAAGGGCCTTTCTGCATGTTCTCCCCGTGTGTGTGGGTGTTTTTTTTCTCCAGCTTCCTCCCACAGTCCAAAAACATGCAATATGGGGATTAGGTAAATTGGACACTCTAAGGTGTGATTGTGAGGGTGGATGTTTGTGTCCCTGTGATGGAGGATAAAGCGGTAGAAGATGGATGGACTATTCCCCTACTAACTATAGAAACTATACACAGATAAATGACAGTAATGTATGAACAGTAGCAGTGGTGTGATGTGGGCTCCTGTCACCTCCCGAGTCAGTGTTTCATGCTTCACAGAGCCAATTCTCTGAGTGGACCGATGATGCGTCCACATGAGCTGACTGATCTGATTAGAGCAAGAGGGAGAAAGGGCACTTTGACGTTTTTTGTGGCACTCATATTAGGCACTGTAACTTTATTAAAGCGACACGATTCGTGGGATCTCAACCTTCAAATAATGTCCCCAAGATTATATTAATGATACATCAACTTATAACAGGGTGAATGGCACCTCTGACAAAGCCCGAGCACGTCTGCATCACCTCTACTGGAACTATGTAACGTCTGATTTCCAGTGCTACAGTGGTGGTGACAAAGGTCCTCCCACTTTATTGATATAAATCATTGAATACGAACCGACTTTTTTTTTTTTGACTCCAAACCGGTCCAAAATGAACCACAAGTTTTTATTGTAACCACGGCAACACAGGTCTGCTATGCCTGCTGACACAATTGAATGAGATGCTGCTGTGCTCGCGGAGACAAAGGTCAGTGTGGTTGCAGGACTTGTTGCTTCACAGATAAATGGTTCATTGCACTCTTCAGTCGCCCTGTAGGTGGAGCTAATGGTCACTCACCATAAAAAATCTGTCTCTTGTAACAGAAATGGACAAAACTGTCACTGGTCATATATGCAAATTGCTATTTTCAAATTGAAATGTACTTTTTTCTTTGTTTGCAGTGTAGAAATTGACAATGTGAATTTGATCACTTACATGTCAAACATTCACATCACATCAAAATGTGACGTGAAAACGTTTTAGAATTTAAAAATATTTCATAACTGAACAAATCACTGCGCATTTTAGATGGCGTTAACTATATTTTCGAGTTAAGTTAACACAATATCATATTGTGAACAGACAAAAAAAGAAAATTCAGTTCCAAAAATATCTGGAAAAGAATTTGTAGAAATGGCTAATTCTATTAAATGCTGTGTGGATATGAAAACTGAAGAGTGCAGCAGCACTTTTTGAGTTTCAGCAGTTTGCTGAAGGGCTCCACTCCACAACTGTAGTGTCACAATCACTGGTGCGATTTTTTTTCTGGTGTTTTTATATTTAGCAACGAGGCACTAATAAAGAGACAAGCTCAGGAGCCGACACAGTGTTATGTGGATAAGGTAAATTTAGACAATAAAAAAACATGTTTAATGTTCACGTATATGCATTAAAACGTTGTGTGTAGTTTGCCATTTCTTGGACGTGACTCTTTAAAAGCCACGGTTAATGTTCCTACTCCAAAATGAAGGCCATTATTTAAAGTTCATGGCAGCTTCCATGGGGTTAATGCACACATGAAACAGCTCACTTAAGTGAATGGACTTCAAAGATTGCCGAGCACCAGGTCTGAAATATCATTATCTGGGATCTAAAATCTTCTTCAGCAGCTTGTAAGTGGAAACCCCCGACCACTATCTTGTCACTCTGATCTTAAAGAGAAAACTGCTGCAGCTTTTGGCAAGACATCCGCCGTGTTGACGCCTCCTCACTCTCACGTACAATATATATTGTGCTTGTGGCATTTGAACCTTGTGCACTTCAAACGAGAGGAAAGAAAGGTCAACAGATAGTCAGAAAGGGAAGAGGATCAGAAATAGTCTTGTTGCCGCACTGATCACGGCTGAGGATGACCAAGGGGTGGACAACAATGCAGAGAGTCTGACAGGCTGTGTAATAGCCTGAGTGCTCTGAAACTCTCTATCACACCTCTATTTCAACATTTTTCCAAACCGCTCTGTGTTCTCACTCTGCAGTGTTGCCTGTTATTTCCTTCCTCGCACTCCAACAGTATTTATGGGGTTTTTTTCCTCGACATTGTCATCCACTCAGTATCGCCGCAATCATAACCGAGTCAGATCCAGTGGCCAGCTGCACCCAGGAACCTCATCAGAAACCCATCAATCACAGATATCATTTTCTTCTTCCTTCCTTTCCCTTCTGTCCTTCCTTCTCTCCCCCTGCTCTAAAGCCAGCTCGACTATACTTCACCGATATCGCCGCTGAGTCCAGACAAATCCTCCTCGGCTTGTTAGAGATGGTCATTCAGCTCGACGTCACGCCTTGCATCGTAGATGAGCTGCAGAATCCAATTTGTTTGTGTTGCGATGACTTCGATTCCTTTGCCACAGAGCATTAGGGTAGTAATTTAATATCCCTGGTCTCCGTGGCTTACAGTCTTATTCCAGACAGGAGACAGGCCCGCTGGGATAATGACGCTTCCATGGCGAGAAATGTATAAGACATGAGGTACCGTGTTCTCGCTTTTCTCTTTTCTTTTGCCGTCATAGTTTCCATCCATCACCTTTAGAGACCTTCTCCCAAATGAATTTGGAGGGTTGACGACTCATCGGTGGAGGCGAGCTCAGAGTTACAGCACCTGCGGTTCCTCGACGTGTGTGTCTCCACAGACATCACGAAACAGGGATGAATACAAATGAGTAACAACGTTGAAAAGAAAGTTTTGAAAAGCCATAAGTTCTATATAGTTGAGCGGATGAAGAGCGTCCGGGTGTGTTGAATTTACACAGCACGTAATCTAAGCACCAGTGAGGCCTGGGGCACAAAGGGATTGTAGTTAGTGTCTGAAATATTTGTCGGCGCAATTAAGCCAGTCAGAGTTTTGCTTGTCATTCCCTATCAGGTGCATTGATATCTAATAGGTGAAAGGTATGTGGTTCTTGGCCAGTGTTATATATTGTAGGAGCAGCTAATGTGCCGTTTAACCCTCAGAACACGGAGCATTTAAGATGGGTTTTTTTTCCCATTACTATGTTAAAACGTTTATACAGAGGCTAAAAGAATATGTTCAATATAGAGTGTTTTAAATCCTTTTTTTTTCAGCACAACCTGATGAAATCCTTTTTTTCCCCCTATTTTCACCAACTATAAACATACCTGCACAAAAAGTATTCAAGATTATTAAAATCGGATTGAATTTGTGCAATTTGGAAAATACGTCACAGTTCAGAGTTCGCTCGGCTCGTTTTAATGAACAAAAATGAAAGAAAACCTATTTTGTGACTTTGGCACAATTATAATAATTATTATTTTTTTTTAAATATGATCTAAATATATAATTAATCCTAACTTTGACTTAACAACGCATATGAAGAGGATAAAATTAATTTTGTAGAGCCTGAAGGTGGGACTTATAAACACACACCCCCCCAGGATGTCCATATAAGGAGTTGTGTATTATTCCCTCATTTGAGTCTCTTGTTTGTGGCATGAGTATAACCACTTCACAAATAACAGTTTATTGCCAGAAAATCATAGGAGGAATATCGTGAAATGTGTATAAGATTTTCATGAAGGGTCTAATATACTGAAACAGCATGAGCTGATATGTTATGGGATGTTGACTTAAACCCAGCGAGAACTGTGACCGCATGATACAACATCCAGCAAATGAGAAGCCGTTTATATAAAGAAGGATAACTCAATAGCTCATTTCCTCTCAGCATGTGAATAACACTGTATTATTTAATGTTGTTAACTTACATAAAAGACTAGAAAGTGATGACTTCCATCAAACGTTACAATGACTGCAGGAAATCGACTCAAATCATGCTGCTTGTCACTGAGTGTCCCTATGATGTCTTGACTCTTATGGATGGCGATTGGTCTCACTGTGTGGACTATCAGAATCAGAATACTTTATTAATCCCGATTCTGATTGTTCTACTCTCAGGCTATGCATTTGTGCATGAACTGTAGAACATTAAAGAAAACAACAATAAAATGGATCTTCTTTCAGTCTGCCAACGCAAATACAAACCCGTGCCCGTGCCCGATCAATTTGTCAATCGTTACCCCCTGTAAACAGGCAACGGTTGTCTGTACAGTTATTAATTAAAAAGATAAGATGTAACCTGCCATTCTTCATCTTTGCTAAGATGAAGAATGGCAGGTAAGAGCCTGAGTAGTTGTTGTACATTGTTTACAATTTGTTTCCAGTTTGCTAATGAACCATTTGAACAGTACCCGGGTTCAGATACTGTTTGTTTGAAATATGAATATGTTGATTAATGAACCTGAGGCTACTGTGTTTCCTCTTCCTATCAGCTGAGGAGTGGGTCAGAGTTTAATTTTTATTTTGTGTGTGTAATTGCAGAGCCGAGCACTGAGTGTTACTGAACAGTACTGAACAGAAGCGGCGGGAAAAAAACATGTCCCTCCATATCCCTTAAAGCCTCGTTCTGAAGGTAAGATCAGTAGGTAAGAACATCAGTCACATGTGCTTAGCAATCGCACAGAGCCACTGGTGCTGCAGAGACGAGAGCTGCCGCCTGCATGCTATCAACACACCACTGTAATCTCTCTGAAGTCTGCAGACAAAGAAGCTTTTTTTTTTTTTTCAAATGCTGTTTCATCCTACGGCGTCCAGTGTTTTAAAATGCAAAGCGTTTGTGTCGGTAATTTATCGCTGTTTATGCAGAGTGGTGTTTTTTCTTTTTACTGTCACAATGATCGCGGATCACATGTGTCGAAGCTTCCTGTTCTCACCACGACACAACAACAAAAAATCATCAGAATTAAAGAAGACTCTTCTTTAATGCTGTAGTGTAAAACGGGACTGGAAATCTTTCATGAATTGTATTTTATTCTCATTTGCATAAAGAGATGAGTCACAGCAGACTGGAAAGAAGCTTTGCGCCTATCAAGAAAGAATGTATTAAGACAGAATGTATCTCTCTATTGCAGCTGTTTTTTTATGTACATCCATGATCCAGTCTTGTTACTCTGCTTTTTTTATTCATTCATTTATTTATTTATTTATTTATTGCCCAGCTCTTGTGCCACTGGAAATGGAAAAATGTGCTTATACTCCAGGGATTTGAACAACCAGTCCTTCTACGAATTCCATCAGTCATCTTGTTTTGGTAGTTTCTCACTTCCTTATTGAGGGTGACCTTTCCCCCCCCCTCTAATGTCCTAAAAAAATGTGCAGCAATATTTCGTATTCCACCCTGAGATTCATTTGTTGTTGTTTTTTGTATGTTGGAGTGCTTAAAAAACCCTGTACTCTGTAGTTACTATGAACTACAGTGAGGAACAGTGGTGACTACACTGCACTGACTACAAGTGTCAAAGTAACACGTTTCATGTTCCCATGAAAGAACCATATGTATTTTCAATTCACGCTGTACTTTTAAAAGTAATGCCGACTACTTTAAATCGTGAACTAAGTCGTCATATCACATTTTTACTTCCTCAGTCGTCCCACTGACCATGATATATACGCAGTTATGTATGTTATTCACACATAGTATGAATAAGATATTAAGTGTATGAATAAGACATCCACATTTTGATGTCTCTTTCAAAAAAATGTTCAGATGAATGAGTTCTGGGGAATAAAAAGGAAGTTGACATAAAAAGACTAAAAACCCCGGTAGAGTTCATTCAGGCATATACTTACTCAGACTGATTCATCCCTAAACCAAAAGTCACTTGTCAGAGCAAAGTGAACATGGTTTTCTCAAGTCAAACATGCATAGAAATGTTATATGGTGAATTATTATTCTAAAACAAAAACATATGTCATTTCAGAAGATTAATCACATGCAGGGTTCGTTGTGTTAAGGCTGATCAGAGCGAAGCAGCCGCTCACTTGTAATTATGGTCATTATTCTAGATCAGGAAGATGAACATAGAAAAACATGTTGGCAATCAGAAGATCATTTTATTAACACAATGTGCAAGTGAAGTAACTGGCCTGTAGGTGAACCTGTGACGCTCCAAGCGTGGCTCAGTCTTCTCTTTTCAGGATATACACATCCAATATATACAATAAAAGTGTATGAATACAAAGTACCAGGCACGAAGCATAAACGCTGCTTCTGAGTGTTCATCTTCAGTGCTCACGTGGCATGGATCTGTGCCGCAGGCGCACCCATGAAAAATTGCCATGGAAATAATAAACAACTCTTTATATGGACATTCTGGGGGTGTGTGTTTATATTCAAGCTTTAAAAAATGTGTATGTTGAGTCAAAGTTATGACTAATTTTGCATCACATTTTTAGTAGTGATATAAAGTAGCAATAATTGTGCAGAAGTCACAAAATAGACTAATAAACTGTGACATATTTCCAAATTCCATCCGATTTCAAACATTTTGAATACCTTTTGTCCAGGTGTGTTTATATAGTTGGTGAAAATGATTTTTGTGCTGAAAAAAAGGATATGACACTCTATATTGCACATCCTTATACCCTCTCTATATATACTGTACGTTTTATCATTTACGTTGGTCCTTATCTGCCATTGTGCCTGTAATTTGCATAAATATTCATCATTATTCTAGACTGTGTGCAAAATGCTATACTTCTGGGACTATATTCCACTGACGACTGCTCCCAGCTCATTCTCTCCTTTGATCGAGACCTTCTCCATCTCTGTTGCATCACTGCCAGCCTATGGGTGTCCTATTAAGCGTCTCTCTCTCTGCCTCTTTGATTCCGCCACCTGCCTGTGCGAGTTGTGCCGTGCTGGGCCAAGACTGTGTCAGCTGCCAGCCACTCAACGCCTGGCGTGACCACAGATAACCCCCAGTGACTGCTTTACACTCACGTGATCCGCCCACATGGGGATATATCACAGGTGAATAAGAAATTTCCCCTTAAACTTTGACAGAATCATTGGTAGTCATTTGATTACCTCAGTTGGTGTGTATTACAAAAACAGGCGTGTGCAGGTGGATGGTAAATTATCTTTCTAGTATGACATTTTCAAGCGTCCTCCCACAGTGAGGATGACGGTTGCTTCTTTGAGGGGAAAGAAATCTTGCTTATTCAGAGTTCACGAAATCAGCATGGAGGCAGAAGCAGAAACCACAGTACAGTGTGTTTTCATTTTATCTTAAAAGAAGGTGCCTGTCAGATTACCAGACTTAATGTTTCTGCCCTTTGAGCTCAGCCAGGCCTCATGTGGATGTCTCTGACCTGGATACTTGATTGCCCAGTGTTTAATGAGAGCTGGTGTACCTTTGATTTCCAGGCCCCACTAATGAACATCATGTCAGTTTTTCCCTATTAGCAGAGGAAACAGTCCTGGGCTCCCTGGGTAATTAGTAGTGCGGTGTGTCCAAATAACAGTCAAAGGGCACAAGTGATATTTTATGCAGCTCCCTGTGGAACATTTTCATCATCTATTCAAGCATTCATATACGTTTCTCCAGGGAGTTGTCATCTCAACCGGGGAAGTGGCTGAGACACATTTTAATGCATGGTGAAATAGCGTGTTTATTCTGAATTAATGTCTCTGGAAATGCACATGCACACACGTGACCACTTTATTAGGTATACCTGTTCAACTTGTTAGCACAAATATAATCATCCAATCGTGTGGCAGCAGCACAATGCACAATGCACTGAATGTGTTGACTGAAGGTCAAGAATCAGAATGGGGAAGAAATGGGATGTAACTGACTGTGAACATGACATCGTTGTTGGTGCCTGACGGTTACAGAGAAGTGTTTGCTAAAGAGAGAAAATATCTAGTGAGGGGCAGTTCTCTGGGTAAAAAACACCTTGTTAATAACAGAGGTCAGAGGAGAAAGCCGGGGAATGATAAAAACAAAACAAAACAACAGAAACACATTTAACTGCTGATTACTTCTGACTTCAGCAGCAGAAAAGCACAGTGGGTGCAACTCCTGTCACTTTATTAGATATCCTTAGTTCCTAATAAAATGGCCAGTGAGTGTATACAACCGTAGTGACTTTTGGGTTTATCTTTTCTTTTCTTTTCTTTTCTTTAAGAGAGGGTTTTTAGGAATCATTTTTAAGTCATCACCTTCAGGTAAATCATGCAGTTTACTTGTAATTTTTAAATGATTATTTTTTTTAATTATGCAATATATAAGTCTTAACAATAAATAAATACATTCATAAAAAAAACTAGTTTAGACAAAGAAATAAAAATAATGATAATAAAAACAAACATAATGTCATGTGATCTGTGTCAGCCAATGGGAGGAGAAATGACCTTTGAACCTGACACCTGCCACTTCCGGTGAGTCAGAACGCACTTTTTCCGGAACTTTACCGAGTGTCACAGTGGATCGTTTTAATCCGGAAAACATGTGTCCACATGAGCGGCCAAAACCTGAGCACTGAGAGGAACTGTGAAGGCGAGACGAAGTAAGACGAAGTGTATGTGCATGTGAAGCGGAGCTGCCGGCCATACAACGACGACACATGTGGAGGCCAACGCATGCTACAACAAAAACACACAGTACTTTATATATATATATATTTATAAACGTTTAGAAACTGGTGAGCATATCGCTGACACGGTCCGTCACGTGTGTGAGAAGTGAGCTGCAGTCGTGTCTTGTCATCCGCGATGGAAAAACTATTTGAGGAGCAGATGCTAGCAGTGGCGACTTTCTTACTAGGAACTTGTGCAATAAACGCTGAACAATGAAGGACCATGGACAGCGACACAACTCAACCACAACAACCGAGGCAGGCTTCTGACGTCTTCATGGTAAGTGCACGAGTGTGTTTTTCCTCTCCATTTAGAACACAGAGCATTCCGGCTGCTTTTTACCATTACTAGGTTTAAACATACAGTATTTATAGAGGCGAGAAGAGTGAGAGTGTCTTATATCCTTGTTTTCAGACAATCTGATGAAAAACAACAAATACTTTCACTTACTATATAAACACACCTGAGCAAAAAAGTACTCAAATTGTTAAAATCATATTAAATTTGTTAAATTCACTTCAAAAGAAAAGAAAAAAAACGGGCCATTTTGTGAGGTCCGCACAATTATTGCTACTTTATATCACTACGTAAATGTATATAAGATGAATCATAACTTTGACTCAACAACACATAAGAAGATGAAAAAAAATATCATAATGCATTTTTAAAGCCTGAATATGTGACCTATAAATCCACCCCCAGGATGTCCATATAAGGAGTTGTGTATTATTCCCACGGCAATTTACCATGGATGCACCTGTGACGCAGATCCATGCTGTGTGAGCACTAAGGGTTAATGACTTTCTGGCTGTTCGTTGGTTAGTGGTGGTGTTCTTCAAGACATGTGGTGGTAAATGGCAGCAATGGTTTTGTACTGCGGTCAAACTAATTTTTCTGTGGTTTTTACTCCCTCCTTACTAGGGCTGTAAAGTCCCAGTCGACTGGTTGATTTATGAGTCGATACGTTCTGGTTCTCGTTCTCAAATTCTGATTGGTTGACTTTTTGCCATGTTAATTTCATACAATCTATGGTTAATTTGATTTCATCTGGAGGAATGCACCGAGTGCTAATGGGGGTGTTTTCAGAGCACCCCGTTTCACCGGTTAACAGCGTGTCTTCAGAGAACACCCCCCTCGTTTTCAGTATTTTGGATTAGCCCAACCCACAAGCGATAAAAGTACGTCCGGTGGTTTTATTTAATTTTGAACTTTTCATTTTAGGCTATAGTCAGTCGTCCTGTGACATCCATGTCAAAGACCTCGTGTGGCAGCGTTTTACAAAAGTAGATTGTGGGTGAAAAAAGTTTTAGAGACATTTCTAGTCAAAGTCCCTTATTCACACCTTTTAATAGAAAATCAGTTTGAGATGACATGAAAACGACATTCTCAGTCAGGTCAGTTCTGACCAGGACTGACTAGGTTGTGTTCAGGACATCTATGACTACTAACATATTGTAAATCAGACATGTTTACTGTACAGTTGAGATTTTTTTGTTAAAATTCAAATTTTTTTAAGCAGAAAATGATCAACTTTAAGAAAAAACTTACCCCTAACCTAACTTCAAATTTCTCTTAAACTGCACAGTCAAAACTTGGAATATTGCTGTGCATGCAAACAGTCATTGGAGGATGTACCTGCATGTGTTGGAGGTGCAGCGTGGCTATCGACACATTTATGAAAAACCGTATGTTTCACAGCACAGTCACTGAAACATTGTGCACATTTTTTTTCTTTCTTTCAAATTATTTTGCTGCAAAACAGAAGGACTGCAGCTGGCATCATTTAAAACCTCCGTTCCAGGTGTTCCTGGGGTTATATGAAACACAGTGGTCTGGGCACGGTGACCAGACTGCTGGAGGGAAGAGACTGAGCACAGTTGTCGTTACAGATAGTTGTTGATACACATATGTTGCATTTTGTTTTCTAAAACTGCACAGAGAACATGGTTTTTTTCTTACTCTCTGTCCTGCCATTTAAACTTCTCTTATGAATCCGTATTTTTTTTTAAAGCCATATCCAGATCTAGTAAATATGAACAACATCAAACCAATTTCACATTCAAATCTGTATAAACATATATGTGTATATGTATATATGTATATATATATATATATATATATTTATATATATATATATATATATATATATATATATATATATAATTAAATCTTTACTGGCTTTAATTTGCGTCTTTTCTCATCACTGTCAGATAAGACTGAAATCCAGACTCCATTAAATCCTCACAACGATTATTTATTCTATCATCTATAATATTTTGCTTGACTGGTTATTGAATACATGTCTGAATTCTAGCACTTTTGAAACCTCACTCTCATGTACTATAGAGAGCTGTTCATATTTCCATGTCATATCACTCTCATTGTCCTGTACTCCGTCTAAATACATAGGTGCGTTGACATTTTTGACTATACTAAGCTCTACTTCTACTTCTTCTGTGTTTCCCTGTGTTGTCTTACTGCTCTTCGGTTTTGGTCGGTTCTCCAATTTCACATTTTAGAACTCCCGATTTGTTGGTGAACAAGTCTATTATTATTTTAACTTTCGACTGTACTTGATTGACAGAGAGTCCGTTGCATAATCGCTGCATCCTGTTCCTCATTGTTGTCTTATTACCTTTATACAACCACATTGTTGGGCTGTTGATTCAGCTTTCACAACAACATTACTTAGGTGACACCACAATGTTTTTCTTATTCCAGGGTTGAAAACATCCGTGCATGTTTCTGATTCATCCTCAGTAAAAAAATAAATAAAAACAAGAGCTTCCTAACAGGCGCTATGAACCTGTATCTTTACTTGAGCAGTAAATGTGGTTACTGGAGTCACCTTCAGTGTGGACAGACGTCTGAAGAAATGTGTCAGAATACACAATGAGGGGCTGCAGACGAATTATTCACAGCTGAGTGCTGGAGGAGGCAAGGGAGTCTAATCAGCAGCCAAGACTGAGGTCGGCAACGAAGAACACACTCACACAAGCACCAAAGTGTCTTCTTTTTACTTAAATAGTATTATTTTTTAGGCATTACTTGCAGATGTAACTACAATACTGCACTGTCATTTGGAAGATATGGTCGTGTACAGTGTACTTTCCAGTGTCTGTAGTTTGTGCCACTGTTGCTGCATTGAGGGGGGGCATGTGTTGTGACTCTTTTCCCCATATTTAGAGATGGTAATTTGCACGTTAATTGTTTGAGTGAAAACCAGTTCAGCCGTTTTTGCAGCTTTCACGCTGAGTTTAGTTCAGACTCACATTTACACCGTGTCACATTTATATCTCTTCACCAGTTTCTACATCTTTGTGGTCCATAAAGCATTCGGTTATAACAAGCGCACACTTAACAACTGAATTAAATCAAATATGGGTTAGAAAGGAACAAATAGGCTTGTGGACATATGCGTCTTGTTAATTCCCCAATTCAATTAAAACCTCATTTAGCATGTCTCATGTAGCCTAATCTCTTTGTAAGAGATATGGATGACTAAAAGAGGGTTATACAGACAAATTCTCTCACTGAGCAGAAAGTGATGACGTCCTTTAGCTATAGAGCTTATGAATAAGTGACTCAGCCGTACTGTGGGTATTGGCAATAAATCTTCACTCGGATTTACTGTTTCATGAACAGAGAATCTGGCTGTCAAGGCTTTTCCTTTGAAAATTCAATTAAAACATCCGAGTTTGTGTTTGTCCATGCACAACACCAGAATGTTTTCAGGGACAGGGGAGGAAGCCGTGGGTGAGTCAAGTGTTTGCTCTGGGTCGGGAATTTGTTTTCCTAGAAATGAAAAGAAAATTGGTAAACAATTAGATTTATTACAGATCAGATTTTTTACCCCATTTTGACATAAAGTAACAAAGTGCAAATGGTTAAGGTGTTGATGACTGTCACAGGTTATCATTCTTGTATTGGTCACCATCTCTTATAATGGAGAAAACGTTCAAAATAAAAAAATATATATCTCTGTGAAAACTCTATTTGACATAGTCACTGAATACAGTGTGTTGTGATGCCACTCGCAGGCTTTCATCAGTGCTGTCGCTAAATACACCAGACTCCTCTGTTGAATATTGAGGTTTTAGACATTTCCGTGCTAAATGTTGGAGATTAACCCGGGTTTTCAGGATTGTTAAGTCTTTTTAACTGATCTACAGTGCAGCATTGTTCGGTTCGGTTCTTGCGCCTCTTGTGCCTGTGACAGCACTCTGACCAATCAGTGCACAGCACTCTGACGATGTTGCGCATGGTATTGCTTCAGCTTGCTTGGAACATGCCTGAGCAGGAACTGAAAAAGTACCAGGTACTATCGGTAATGGAAAAGCAAAATCACCATGCCATGCCCTGTCGAGGTGAGTAGCGCTCGCTAGTGGAAACGCGCCATATGTAAAATGCAGGTGACAAAGTGTTTAAACCATAGCGGAGGTCTGTGCTCTTCCAAATTCTTTTGTTCCATTCAAATCTTAAGAGAAATTGACTAACTTAACTCGCTAAGGTGTTGCTTTCACTTCACCTCCGTATCAGTTTTAAATAGAAATGTATCAGCCCGACAACGAGGTGATTAGTGAGCCTGCGTGTTGTGTACACACCCTCATTGATTGCAGATTTTCTACACATCATCTACGGCTCAGTAAACAGACAAAGTGCAGCCCTGTGTGAACATTATGAATCTGCAGATGGAGATTGATTAATACAGCTGTGCCATTAGCTCTGTCACGGGCAGATTTATTTGTGCGCGTTGTTTTTTTTTCCAGAGGTTATCAGTATTCCAGCACCAACCTGCTCGAGGTACAGTACGTCATAGATAATCAGTGAAATGATGTTGAGTGTTGCGACACGGAGAGGCAGTGACTCACAGTCTGGCTGATTTGGCTCATGAGAGCGCAGGATTTACAGTAGATTCCAAACCTGTAGGGTAAATGAGACTGTGAAAGTCCAAAGCTTCATTGCAGAGCCTCAGGTCAGCTGTGGTCTTTACTAAACTGCAGGATACACAAAGGTAAAATCAGTTTTGATGGTGACACAAAAACAAAGGCCCCGGGTCACATGACAGAACGGGGCAGCTCACTGAGAATCAAAAAAGGAGGAGGTATATTCTCTTGGAAAGTTGGAGGTGTGCTGTGCATTTTCAACAGATATATATATACTGTGCATTTCCTCCAGGACTTAGAATAAATGCATGCTTTTTTCTCTCTCTCTCTCTCTTACGACAAAGAAACAAAAAAACACAAGTGTGTTCTCTGGGGAACATGAATATCCTTGACAGTTTTTATGGAAATCCATCCACTAGTTTTTGTAATACAATAGGTTGGTCTACATTAGCCTGTTTTATGCAGATTTTCAATGTGCACCTACAGAAACTGAATGAAAACACAGAAATGTATAAAAAAAAAAAAAAATTGATAATCTTTGAATATTCCATGAGGGGTTTTACACTCAAGGGATTTGGAAAAGTTGTCACATTGTTATAAATGGGAAACTGGTGGAAAATTGGATGAGAAGAGACCTTAACATTCCTCCGCTTATATTTCAAGTAGCAAATATTACTACAATAATTGATGGGAAGCAGCAGTCAAATGTGCCCATGTATTAACAGCAACTGACACTCTTTATTTGCATCAAGGTGCACCTTTCACATTCTTCTTCTGTGGTGACCTGGGCTGCTTATAATATAAAATGTCAACATAATACAATATATACAGTAGAGATCTACACTCTATACAGTGCTGAATGGATGAGATGGTTGTATGCATGCAGTTTTTGTGATTATATTATTTGGAAAACCATGTTACTGCCAGTGGTAGAGTTGTGCGGCCTGACAATATCTCCAGACAGAGTACTGGGAATAACATCCTCCGCTTCTTAGCATTAAATCTCCTGCTAATATGACTAACATCTTGCACTTGAGTGAAATTTTGCTCAAAAACCTGGACTTTGACGGAAGCTATTTCCCTTTCAGTGGCTGAAACTGTGGCAACTGCTCTTATTGTCTAGCATTTTAGCAGCATGGCTCTCCATGACCATGCAATTTAGCTTATGTAGTCATTGTGTAGAGAGGGTGAATCGTAGAAACATCATGGCAACTTAGCACAAGCATGTAAGCATGTTAATGGCATGAATCTCAAAGCAGAATCTATAGCTTCCCATTATGCTGCTTCTATGTATTATTGTCACTGCTGGTTTGTCCAGTAAGTACTTGTTCAACTGTCAAATGTTTAATATTGACACGATTCTGCATATTTTATATTGCAGTTTTTTTTTTTTGCCATGCTTGTGAAAAATTCATGGTCTTACTCCAATAATCATGTTTTTCAGACACCAGCTCTTTACGCCTTAGTCGGCACAATAATGCTATTGAGAAATCTGGCTAAGAATAACGTGACTTGTTTTTTTTTTTGGGGGGGGGGGGGTTGTTTGGGTTTGTTTGTGTTAAAGCTGTTCCACTCTGCTCCTGCTCTGCTTCCAAAATCCTCATCCCATCGCAGGCAGAGGCAATTTTGGCTCCATTGTGCCGTGAAAAGCTGAACGGGCTAAATGAACAGGCCCAGAACAAGCCAAGTCATTTATATGGTTGAAACATGTAATAGTGTCAACCAAATTGACTGCTTAAATCAGCCTGTGTTGTCCTCTCATCTTGTTTGCCACCAGACCCGAAATGCACAGCAGGATATAAGCGCACATCTTTGTCTTTGTCTCAAATGCTTCTCTCACCAGTAGAGAGGCACATGAACGCTGACACGTGTGAGTGACAGAGAGGAGATTGGCAGTGTCTGTTAGAATCTGTTTAGAATAGGTTGTTAGGAGAGGCAGCGTTTTTTTGGCATCAGTGTCTGATGTGTTTTGTTTCCTCGTCGATCCCCTCCTGTCTGGCTCTTTGTGTGTTTGCAGAGGCTGCTTTGAAGACATGCTTCCTCATTACTGGCAGACATCTCTCAGTGGAGCTGCAGATGATGGGAGTCATTCACCTGACAGTGGTGTCACATGTCTCCTTTGTCTTTACCTTGTTCCCCACACTGATGCATCCTGGTTGTATTCAGACTCTGACTCCACGGTTTATGCTTAATGCGGCAGGTTTTGGAGTCAATTACTTGAAAGAGACATTAAAATGATGTACAGTTCAGCATTTTATATAATATACAAAACATGTTCTTTGTATTACATGTACCTTTTATTAATATATGCTTTGTTACATTAAATCAGAGGTGTCAAACTTGTGGTTTGCGGGCCACATGCTACCCCCCAATTGATTACACGGGGCCCACCACTTGGCTCACAACGGATCTATTTTGCATCATAAATATGTTATTTTTGTGAAGTATGCATCATTCCCTGTGAAAAACAAAGACTTTTACTTTGAAATTCTGTGAAATATGATCATAATATCTCATAATGCCAAAACTGTCGCTGAAAAGTTTTTGTTTTTTCCCCCACCTATTTTCTCTGGACATGTTTTGTTAACATGAAATTATATATATCCAAAAGTACTGGAGGGCATGTGATTGTATTCCCGGTAGTAAATCAATTTCTATTTCTATGTACATAATTAACCCTCATCAGACTGAAATGAGAATTAGGCACTTTCCTATTCAGCCGATGTTCTGTTTTCTCTGAATATGAAGAAGGAAATTAGTCTTCCAGGAGATAGAGATTATTGACACATACATAAAACCCATAATGCAAACGTACTGACATATCCTTCCTCCCTTAAGTATAGATTTTCTTATGAATTGCTGTACAGCCCAGCTGGAAGCGGGACAACCGAGGGAGCTTTTGAAGTTTAATTTATAATTTTCTCCATCTGACAAGTCTATGATTAAGACATAGGAGGTGTTCCTGCAGTACCTTTGCCATCGCTTGACATTTCAACCAAACCATAGGGGGGCGTGTTATGGGAACTGGCAGACTTCTGCAGAAGTGAATGAGCCTCTAGTGCTCTGTGTCTGGAACAAGAGGCGGTAGACTCTGTGCCGACTCTGCAGAGAGATACATTTAGGAGAGAAAATGTCAACTTCTGTTGTGTGCCAGATCTGAGAGTGAAGGTGAGGCTGGAGCAACGTCTCTTAGCTAAACATGCACAAACACATGAAAAACACCAAGGTTTTTAACAGTGTGTCACCCTACTTGCAAATTATGAAGAAGCTTCTTTTTATATTTTTCAGACTGTCACCCAAATTGCTTTAATCGTTTTTTTTTTTTAAAGCGCTGTCCTTTTCTTTTGTTCGTAAAGCAATCACAGTTATACTTCAAACTTGTTTTAATGAGTAAATAGTGTTTTAACACTTTAGATTAGGGAACACATATTCACCATTAATTAGCTGCTTATTAGCATGCAAATTAGTAACATATTGGCTCTTAACTCGTCATTATTAAGTACATATTACTTAATACTTCTCCATGGCCTTATTATACAACCAGTAAGCCATTAACTAAGAGTTTTCCTAAATAACCTTAGAGTTAGTAGTAGTAGAAGTAAGATGTACTTAATGACTTATTAAGAGCCAATATGTTACTAATTTGCATTCTAATAAACAACTCATTAATGGTGGATATGTGTTCCCTAATTTAAAGTGTTACCATGTTTTTTGTGTGATATTTGTAGGGATGGACATGAATATTCAATCATTTCTTTATTATATTATTTAATCCATCCATTCTCTACCACTTTATCCTCCACATGAGGGTCACGTATAAAAGGTTAATCAGTTAATGTGACTAATCATTAGTAGGTAGTTTTTCACTTTTAAACCTGAGATATTGTACTTTATTGTGCTTTAATTCTTATTATTCTAATCTAGAGGCAGGAGGTGGATTTCCTCTGTGACCGCTCAGAGCGGTCAAAGTGACATTCATGTCAAAACACCCAGTAACATATGTGTTATTGTGTGATCTCAACAATAAAACCTATCTGAAATTTGCAGTTTTAATACAATGCAACCATCCATTATCTACCGCTTTCTCCTCCACATCAGGTGACACGTGGGCGCTGGTGCCAATCCCAGCCGACACGGAGCAAAAAGCAGGGTACACAGCCAGCACAGGTTGCCAGCTTCAGTGCAGGGCCAACATTATAGAGACAAACAATCATTTACTCTCACATTCACACACTATGAAATAACAATTTAATTGAATTCAAATTCTGATGGATCTAATCAATCAGTTGGCCCTCCTCAATACAACATTAGTACAATTACGAGATACAAATTAAAAGAACGCACAACATGGCTTGAATGAGGACAAGCTCGTCACTATAGCAACATGTGACAGGATTTATTCCCACATGCAGCTTTTCAGCCCATTGATTCATTTAATGGAATATTAGCATAAAAACCGTGAAAGTGTCCTTGAATGAAATTAAAGGGTGTGACACATGGCCAAATTTGTTTTTCCTCTATGATTAGAAATTGCGGCCTCACGAAAAATTATGATTAGCAATTTTTTTTCTCGCCGTATCACACCACAGATTATTCATCCAAGGCTTTTGGTTGCTTGTATGGTTGTATGCTCACACGGCTCCAGAGAAAGCATGTTTTCTTCCCTCTGCATGTCCTCCAGGCTTTTCATGTGATGGACAGGTAGGGGTTTATTAAAAGTCTTTATAGATTGTTGGTGCTTCCCTGTCTATCTGTTTGTCCATCTGTAAATCTATTGGACAGGACATCCAGTATACTACATCCCCCCCCCACTGTGTCTGTAATGTACTCAAAGGAATTTGAAGTCTGCAGGGGCCGATTAGCAGGGAATTTGACTAAGCTAATAAATCAATTTTAATGAACCTCTGTGCACCCAGACCCCTCCTGTTTGCCACACTCAGTGGTTTCACTCTTGTCGTCTTAAAATGCCGTTTAAAAAAAACTAAATGCAAGTGAGATGCTTCCGACAGAATGTCCAACCCCAATCCCCATCCCAACTCCTACCCCCTTCATCAGCATCATCTGATATAAGTGCAAGAGGAGCAAGATATTATTAATGATTTCAAGCAAATTATGAAAGAGATGCACATTGTGAAAGCTTTTGTAAGCCTATCCTTTGATCATACATTGGTGGGTACACACACACACACACACCCACACACACACACACACACACACACACACACACACACACTCAAATTAGCAGAAAAGTTTATTAAATGGATTTCTTTCATTTGCCTCCAAGGCTGTTTGCATTATCACTGGCTTGATAACGTCGAGCCTTTTATGTGTTCTCCCAAATGTTCATCACAGCGTGTGAAATGACAACAAATGAAAGGACGACGGAACACAGTGGGGTGAAAAAGGAGAGGGAGGGAAAGTCAATGAAGTCTCTGGTGATTTGTGGTTTATGACACTTCATTGTTGGGACTTTACAGCATTTGTTCTTGTTCTATAGCAATAACCGGTGTCACAACCTTGACTATCCACCAACATCGAGATCAGTCCAATACTGTTGTTTTTACAATACTACGAAGCTGTTGACAGCACATTTTGTCCTGACGCCGTCACCACTTTGCCATTTCCAGCTACTTTAAAAACCCTAATGCTGCAAATGTGTAGCAAATATCCAAAATACGGAGTATCTGCTTTAGAGTCCTTTAGAAACCCCTTCTTTACCATGGACTTCTGTTCAAATCCTTACTCCAGACTCCTAGATGCAGGAGCGTTGGACACTTTATCTTCTCCACACACGCATTAACACATGCCCAGTGCACTTCCACTGTCCCAGAAACCCTGAAAGACTAAGAAAGACAGCACTGGAGAGGATATGCCCTACCATTCAACTCAATACACGTCACAAGTTTGACACTGTTTTCCCACGGGGAGATGTACTGCACAGGGCTGCACCATATATTGTGCTGATGAAGCAGGATTAGAAGATATAACACTCACAGCTTTAGGTTTTTTTTTGTTATCTTGACTTTTGGCCCGCTTTCAACAGACATATGAAGGGAAACTAGTCTCTGTTCTGTCCCTAATGAATGTGTGCCCTATTGGATGCCATACCGATACACCATCAAAGAGAATGATCATCAGCACACCATGCTTCATTTACTTCCTCATTTCTCTTTCTTATATTCTCTTTGCTCCCCCCGGTTGCTCGCACCCTCTTGTTCTTTCCTCCTCTTCTCCTCTGCCTCATGAGGAGCCGTCCTTATTGCAGCTGCATTAGGACCCACTGTAATCTGTGTGGCACGGTGAAATGGGACCTTCAATGGCTTTTTCTCGTTTCCTGGCTGAGAGGGCCATGTAACGTACTAATGGATTCAGTGGCTGCTGCCTGAGCCCCAGGTAGAGCGAGCAGCATCGGGTCACACAGCTGTGACTATCACAGCCAAACAAGTGGAGCCTCCCTGAAATCTTTTCATAGTTGCAGCAAGACTGGTATTACAGCCTCCCAGGTGAGGGATCAGAGCCCTCTTTGCTGCATGTCGGTGTGCTGTAGATAACGTGCAATCTGACATAAAACTACTAAGAACTTGTATATTATCAGTAGCGACGAGCGATGTTTTTACAGTTACAAAAAAAACAAACTACTTCTACAGGTTAAACTGTATTTAGTGTGACCTAGCCCTACATTTGAACAATATCACCACCATGGTAAAAAAACCACTGGTAAAACCTGTGTTTGTCCGACCATCTCATGTCGACTAAGGTTTATTCAAGACATGTTTTAGCATTACGGACACATTTTGTAAGAGGAAAAGTCATCTACACCTTTCAGTATTATTGTGTTGTATTTGATGCTCTTCAGAGTAACTACCAAGTAAATAATATAGCTAAAATTGTACAAATTATAAAGTAGCCTAAAATGAAAAGACCCTTGTAAATCACAATCGATTCCAAATTGTACTTGAATGATAATGTACTTTTCCCCACTGATGCTTAAAAGTCCAGATAGAGATAATATAAAACTAAGATAATGTGAAAATGGGCTCAAAATCTTCAGCTGAAAATATGAAGAGTGAATGGCAGCAGTTTCTCAGTTCTGCTGATGTTGTTCATGACGTCGTGGAGTCTAAGTGAGATTACGAAACCTGATGTGCAGTTAGTGCTGTCATGAAAGATTCAAGTCATTCTGAACTCAGTGTGAGCTTCATCTCACAGAGGCATTTGGAGCAGTTTTGTAACATGAACTGAATTTGATTTGATTTGGAAAATTTGGAGCAAGGTTCTGCAAGTGCAGACCTTGCTCCAAATTAGGGATGCACCGATTGATCGGCCGGTGACCGGAATTAACCCATTTTCACGTGATCGGCCATTAGTAGTTAGTTCAGGCTCCGGATAGCAAGTTAGTTCAGAGAGTCGACAGATCAACAAGGATCATTACGTCTCGGCACCATGGATAAGCGTTGACAGTGAGCGCTTGTTTAGCCTGGCTGAGAAAAGAATCAGACTAAATGGAGACAAGGCAGAAATGCTTCTGTTTTAAAAGAAAAACTTGCCTTTGATGTACAAGTGATTGCCTTTGTGTTTTGAGAAATATCTTTATTCTGCCAGGCTATATTTATTTGAATTGTATTCGTTATTTATTCATTGTTTTATTGCCATTACCTGGTTCTTACATCTGTTTTCATAGAAGTTTACTTTTCCAAAAATTAAGTTGAAAAGAATGGTCACTGCACTATTAAGATGTGTGCACCTTAAGTTAGTCTTGAAGAATGTATCTGTTAACCCGTTCCATTTCTTTTAACAGACATTACATGATTTTTAATTTTATATTAAAGAAGAGATAGAAAATAAATCTCTGTGTGCTGTTAAGTGGTTTGAAAAAAATAAATCGGAATCGGCTAATATCGGTATCAGCAGGTCAAACTCCATGAATAACGGGTCATCGGTGCATCTCTACTCCAAATGTAGCCCAGTCGTAAGCACATAACTATCTCATTAAATAGCTGGTGTAACGTGAGCTAGATAGTAGTAGTAGACTTGTTCAACCATGGCACAATATGTGTGGGACACACGATTAAATGTTCTTCTGTCTTTCTCCCATATTGCCACTGGAAAGTAAATAGAGCAGATTTCCGCCACCTAAAAATAATCATTAAGGGAACATATAGGCAGTCACTGTCAGTAGAAAAACAGATACAGCAGGATGACAGGAAGTGGGCTGAGCAAACAAAAAGAGAAAATCACATTTATGTCTTAAAAAAATCACAATATTTTCCCAAATTGTCATTAGATTGTATTCGCAAGCTGTCAAATGTGATCTGCTACACGACAAACAAACAAAACTGGCAACAAAGAACATATGGAACACGTATTGTCATTGTGTGAGTGTGGGTGTGGCCATCACTAGAATAGGAAATGTCTTTGAGAGTGATGATAGATGATGAAGCTGGCTTTGACGCTGTTACCGTCTGAAAATGCTTTCTGAGAGAAAAGTGTCCTTTTAGCTTAACAGCTCCTGCAAAAGTCCTTCATCACCTTTTAAAGGACTGAGGGAAAACATCATTAGACGTCGGAGCTGGATTTCTGCCCGACTCTGTGACCTTGGAACATCCTCAAACCTCCAGCGCTGGTAGCTACCGATGCATGTATAACACCATTTTTATAGTTCTTTGACTACTCTTAAAAAGTGTCCACACTATTTTAACTTGCCCCTAAAGCACTTTGCTGACCACATGCGGTGCTGAGAATGAAATGGTATTCTGGCAACCAGGGGCAGCGAGACACACTTGATAGAGACTCGCTTAGCAAATCAGAAGTTATTCTTCCCTTTTGACTTGGATTTCTTTTCCATTTTCACAGACGACTGCAAATTGAGCCACTGGGGCTCTTTTCTTTTATCTGGCCGACATTGTAAGAGGCTTCCAGCTGCAAGTGTTTTTAGATTTTTTCATTGACTTAGAGAGATAAACACGCAAGACTATGAAAAAATGTCATTATTCAATAATTAAACTACTGAATATGAGATATCCATACATTTATGGTATCCAGTAGAAATATTCTGTATGATTAGATTTCTTCGGTGATAAGTGGAAAATGCGGAACTATGTTTAGATGTGTGTGGATTACAAAATGTGACTTTTAAAACAGCCGTAAACAAAATTCCAAGATCTGTTTTCACATAGTCCAACTGTCAAATAATGTCAGTAAAACCAAGCAAAATAAACTAAAATGAAGATTGTTATGAGCAGTGGGAGTGGAGGCAGCGATCCCTCAAGGTGACTTCAAAGTAATCCTCACCGAACATGTTTCTCCGCTGCTGAGAGACCAGTGTTCTCTAATTTATCTCAATTAATGAATGACCTTTAGCCATTATTCTACTTTAAAAATGAGTCCTCTCCCTTTGACTGGCTGTACAATGAAAACTGACACAGTAGTTTGCCTCATCGACCTACCCCATCGCCTTTTGTCTCGAGGAAGGAGCAACTCTCAGAGAGAGAGAGAGAGAGGAAAGAGAGCTGATCTTTTACCAATGCTGTCTTTTGTGTTTTCATGGTCCACAGACCCTGTGGGATATGTATGAGCCTCATTAGGGATATGAACCCTGATTTGTATTTCAAACCCTCTCCACAGTGTGAGGAGAAAAAATCAAATTTATTTCTTACTTTTGATCATAGCCCTCAGCATTTCCCTGCTCATGGCAAATTCTCTGCATGTTTATAATTTTGAGGTTTCTCCTTTTCATTTCAATGTGCTCATTGATAGACGCCAACACGAACGCTGTCCTGAATGTCAATGAAATATCTGTTCATTCAACACGTGAGTAACAATGTGATATGTGATCTTGCGTGTCTGTTGTGCAGAGTGTTTTACCTTCAACCTTGAGATTACACACTATTATAATACTATAATACTATAAACATAGTGTGCCCTAAGAATTAATAATGTACAAATCTTAGTAACAAGGATATCAGCCAGCCTTTTATCACTCACTGTACTCTGATAATTATGATTTACAAAGAATTGGGCTCAGACTTATTTGAAAGTTATTTTATTGTGCTTTATATTTTCATCTATTCATCTTCATGTTTAAGTCACCTTTAAATGCAGCTCAGTTTACATAAAAGTCACATAAAATGTGCAACTCGTGAACTTAATCTGATGCCTTTGTGAACATATGGAGGTGTGAACTAGTCGAGGAAAGGAAATGAAACTCTAAAGGATGAGAGCAGACATACTCTAAGAATAGGATCTAGTAAATGTAACTGGTTTAAAAACACAGTGACTGACAACTAACAGTATATGATGAATATTTTTTTATAGACAGGTAGCATGGTATGTGTGTTCTAGGTATTACTCATGTTATGGGGACCTACATCGGTTTGTACAGTTGCACATCAAAGCCACCATGTGGTTATTACGGTAATTCCATTTGCTTGGTTGCAGTAAGCCGCAGAATCAGCGTCTTTGTCACCACCCTGGTGACAAAGACGCTGACACCCTGGAGAGAGTTGGAAGACCACCTGAACATAGTTTCCAATTTTTGGCCTGTTTTTTCACACATTGAGAGACAAATGTTATCATAAATGATAATGAGATATTTACCGTTCATATTTCAAATTTATCACGAAAAATCTGTTGTTCATGTACAAGATTTAGATTTAGAAGAAGATTTTAGGAGATAAGATTTAGGTCCTTTTATGGTTAAATTAAACAAAAAATAGTCCAGATAGACATTTTGAGGCTTTATGTATTAAAGGATGAGTTTAAGGTTAGAGTTAGGGTTAGGCCAATAGTTTGTAAGGTTAGGGTTAGTCATGGACAACAGCCTGTGTGTATGTGTCTGTCTTTATTTCCACTTTTATTTGGAGACTCTGCTTTGAGGACAGGAGTAAATAGTAGTTTCTCTCTGTATGTTGGTGCTGTGATGGAGGCTGGTGACCTGTACCGAGGGTAATCTGCCTCTCGTCCAGTGTCGGCTTGGATTGGCTCGGGCTTCCTCCATGACCCTCAAAGGATAAACAGTGTAGATGATGGATAACCTTAAAGCTGCAGTGAAACTCTGTGTTATTTGTTTTTCTTCTTGTTGATGTTATTATTCTGCCTCTGTTTGATCTGTGGACAGAAAAAACGTCGCATTATGTGTATGTGTAGGCTCTCTCAAACAAAGCTATCAGACCTGACTGAGGGAGTTTTCCTGTGTATGCAGGGGCAAGAGAGGGCAAAGGGCCGAAAAACAAGTTTTTTTTGAGCTGTAGAATTCACTTCTGAAACTTTTCGTCTTGCACGTCTTTGTGTCTCCAGTCTGTTTGCAGCTATATCTCACTTTATTACCTCAATGTCACTGTTGCCTCTGTCTGTCTTGACATCAAACACTGTTTGCATGCAGCGTGGCAATGTCACCGGGTGACACGAGATCTAAATAGATTTTAATCAGCAACGTGGGACCTCATGTGACAATGCAACAGACATGTTTGAATGCGCTGCAGTTTACAGCTCCTCTATAAAGTGCTAAAGGAACTTTCCACATTTCCTTTTAAATGTGTGTCAGAGAGGAAGAAAGGGACTGAATATTAAAACATCGAGATCCTTTTAAATGCTTTGCCTTAATGAATCCGTTTTAAGGATGTGTCTCTCAGTTAATATATACCCTTTAGTCCTTGAATGGGATATTTCTTTCTTATACCCACAGCTACTGTGCGTTTTGGATTACCTCTGTATTATCATGAGAGGCTGGTCAGTCAGGGATAAAGAGCGGGTTGAGAAACATCATAAGCCCATTGTGATGTGTATGTTGTCCATATCAGCATACATTTAAAGCAATTCACTGAGCTGCCTTGACAGCTAAAACCTATTTGTGAAAAGACATTTCTACTGCTTTCAGAGAACTAATCCTGCAACACCAGCTCATAGTGGTTTCTATTTTTTTTTCTCCCTCTCTCTCTCTGTGCTTCAAAATACAGACCTGGATTCCAGAATTGAAAAAGAGCAAATGGAAGCCTCTGGGTGGACATTTTGTTCAGCCCTGCCGCTGATTCATTTTAGTGCATTTGCAGGAAGTTCAGTTTGACAGTAACTTTTGATTGAATACAATTTTTCGAGCAGGTTTCTCCATTTCCTTTCTCCCTTTGAAGCCCTTTTCTCTCCCTGCTCACCCTCCTGAACTCATTTTTACTCCCGTGTTTTCTTTGTGACATTTAAACCTCACCTCTTTCATCCATTAATTCATTTTATTATATTGCGTGGTAATATATTTGCCCTTTTCCCGTCGCCCCCTCGCTCTGTCATTAATTTTCACCCTCTCTATATCTCCGAGCATGCGAGATCATTCCACAACACGTGCTATACGATTCTCCATGCAGCATATGTTGCCGGTGCACTATTTCCACATTTATTGTGCATGAATTCAGGAGCCATTGGCTATAGGATATCAGTCACACTGCTACAATGTAAGGCGACTGCTGCCAGTTCCACAAAAATCTCTCCCAGAAAGATTTTGTTTTTCTTAAAACATATTTGTTTCCTGAACTGTCACTAGAGATACACTTCTTTTTTTTTTTACCCTTTTCCCAGCAGAGATCTTCTTTTTCTGTTGTGGTTTGCACAGTGGAATGTGGGTAATGTCAGTATTTGACAACATTTTATTATTTAGTCTGTCTGAATGTCTGCAGTACAAACAGAGAATGTGAATCGGTTAAAAAAGTATTTGACAAATTTGAAATATATTGGTACATTGTGTGAGTGCTTGGTGGACTGAATCACATAGTGGGAAAAAATGGTCCAAAACAGTGTACAAATCAGTATTTGTGACCAAAGTCCAGACACTGCAGCATAATCATCTGCAATTTTCCATATGAATATGCACAAGTTTGAAAATATGCAATAGATGTTATTTATCTGTAGAGTTGAAGGACACCTGCAGACTTGTGCTGTCAGTGAGTTGTTTCTTCTCCATGCATCACTACAATGCTCCACATCACTTGCAGCAGAAGTTCACTGAGCTGCAACACCAGCAGCTCCCTTTCATGAACTTTAATCAGCAGCTGGGGAGAAAAAAAACAAACAAAACAGTCTCTTGTCAGGGGAAGCGCAGACATGCAAGACCTTGTCTGTTATAAACATGAAGAAGAACCACTTGAAGTTGAGATTGACTGATTCCCCATCTACTTGACATTTTGTGGTGTCACCACCGCGGCTCTCAAACCCGACCTGATGCGTTTACTGCAGTCGAGATCCCACGTTCACACACACACACATCTCATTAGTCGCAGACATCTTAAAATAACTGCTAGTTTCTGATTGTTGAGATCCATCTGTGTCACTGATGAGCTAACTGATGTCCTTTGTTATAGAAGTACATCGAGGCTAGTATTGTTTTTTTTGAGTGCTGATTATTTCAGCAGTTTTTAATTGGATGCTGGTATTTGATGTTTTTGTTTCCTGCAGATATTTGATTCATAATCCTTTTGTGCACCTTCATTTATATCTTATCTGAAACTAATTGAATTTTGAACAGAAGCTACAGGCTAGTTGAATTGATTTATATTGATTCAAGGACCATGTTATGGCACTGAATATGGCTATTTAGAGCTTGCTTCAGTTTTCCTTCCACAGCAACATGGTGCTGTGATAGCAGTGATATACCAGTTTAACCCAGAGAGAGAGACTACAATGACAGCTTGAGCCACTCTGAAAGGACATAAATCAGTCACTCACATGCACAAGTGTAAAGTGGCAAATTCAGACCCTACTGTCTGTCCTCTCTCGACCTCCACCTCTTAGAGGCAATAATGAACCCTGGACGCTTCCTGCCTCCATTCTCTAAGAGCAGACTCACAGGCTACTAAACTGACAAAGTTATGTTTTGTTTTTGCGTCTCTGTTCCCTGCTCACAAAGTCTTAAATGTGTTCATATTTTTCTTCATTTATGAAATCTGATTTTCTATTCTTTTAACCCATGAGTCCACTCTGTGGCCTGTTGTAACTTTATTCTCTTGCAGGGTGTCTCTGCTGTCTGCATGAAAAAAATGCTTAGGGTTAGGGTTTGTTGATTCATAAAAGAGGAATTTATGGAAATAAGGATAACTGGTAATGACACCTACACACATCTTATATATATGCATATATGTGTATGTGTATATTCTGCATGTATATATATATATATATATATGCAGAATATTTGGTTCTGCAGAATATTTTTATAGATTTAAAGTTTAATCAGCCCTCCAGTATTTCACATACAGTTTTGTGATTATTAGGGATGTGTATTGCTGCTCATTTCGTGATCAATTCAGTTAAGATTCACAAGATCACCAGCTGATTAAATTATAGATTTGACTTGATTTGATTCCATATTGACTTAGCAATATCTCAGTTTCCATTCCAGTTTTGCTTGGTTATGAAGGTGCTCACAGATGAAATGCTGCAAATTGTGCCAAAATAGTACATTTAATGCACTTTTTATTTAATACAACCATGCCGAGCACTTCTCTAGTACAGTCGTAGGTTATAATTTGAAGTATAACATTAATCCTTAGCACATGGAGCATTTCGGCTGCTTCTTTTCCATTACTATGTTTAAACATACAGTATATACACAGGCTATAAGAATGTGCAATTTAGAGTGTCTTATATCCTTTTTTCCAGCACAATCTAGGCTATCTGATAAAAAATACATTCATTTTCACCTACTATATACTATAAAGAAAAATGTGTCTAATTATTGCTACTTAATTTGCTACTCACTACTAAAAATGCGATATGAAACAACACATAAGTAGACAAAAAAATCCAACAAGTTTTTTTAAAGCCTGAATATGTAACATATAAACACACAGGATGTCCATATAAGGAGTTGTGTGTTATTCCCACGGCAATTTACCATGGGCGCTCATGGTTATAAAACAGTTGAAAAGAAAAAAAAAATCCAGTCTAAAAACTCATTGAACACTTTAAAGTAATAAACAACTTGTCCTGTGAGCAGAGCTTGACCTGCGTCCATCCCCATCAGAAGAAGACGACAGTGAATGTTGTTCTTAGGTGACAATTGGGGACATAAACAAAGAAAAGTGTCCTCCAGAGAAGACAATCATGACACCAAAGCATCTGAAAAGCCGTGTGAGGAGGTATTTCTGCAAAAAGTAATGAAAAAAAACCTGCAGACTCAGCTGTTAGCCGTGTGACATTATCATGGTCATGTCATGATTGTGCAGAGGATACAGGAACTGGCATATATCAAATGACTGAGCAAGCTCTAACATGTCAATGAAAATTTCATACCACTACTACTTACTATAATATCCTCCGATACTGGCATTTGAATGTTGGGCTTGGACATAAATAGTTACCTGGTGAATCTTATGCTATGAATGTAAATCAGGACACGGATGTAAAAACATGTCTAACCTTGGATGTTCAACCGTGGACTAAAAACAACACTCAGAAGACAAAAAAAAACCCTTGTTGTGGCAGGTGTGAGTGTCTCCGCTCTCCGGCATCTGTGTGTGTGTGTGTGTGTGTGTGTGTGTGTGTGTCCTCATTCTAGCCGAACATGAGGCCACATGTCAACATTGTGTCAGCAGGTCATTTGTTCTACAGGGTGGAATAAGCTTTAAACTAGACATGTGGGCTCGATGCCCCATCTAACAAGCTGACAAGTGGCTGTAATGGCTACCTGCCTTCAATTGCCGAAAATGGCACCCTGACATGCTCCTGCAGCGTGTCCCCACACACCCACAGCTCTCAGAGCAATAGGAACTACACGGATGGTAGAAATGGAAATATAAGTGCATGGATGACCTAGAACCCCAAACATCCATGAAACCTCTAAGCCCTTGGAAGATAGGTTAACTTGTGAGCCGAGCAGAGCCTTAAGATACCTGCTGGAGCCAAATGTGCAGCAGGATTACACACTTTGCCTATCTAATCAGATAAGATACAGATAAAATAAACTAACTCTATTATCCCCAAGCTGCACAGCATCCTTAGTGGTAATATTAAGTCTCTCTGAAGCTCTTGCTTTAGGGAAGGCTTAAGAAATACATGCTAGAGTCCATGTTTACTGTGCTCTTCACTATACGCTGATGAGAATAACAATAATGTGACTATGACTGTGTGTTTCGGCACAAAAATGAGCGAGCACAGCGGGCAGGTCCATTAGTCCGTCTTTGTGTGGTTGCTGTCAATCTAGTCGATTGTTAAAAGGAAGATGATTAGGAGAGACAACGAGACAAGCAGCTGTCTGACAGACGTGGTGAACCTCGCTCTTAACACCAGACAGAGCTTCTTATGAGAAGACAAATGCTGCGAGATTAAACGATGTGCAGCAGTCTGAGAGTTATTGACAATTCACAAGGATTTGATTCTATTTTCCGAAATGTTGCCTGCATGGAAGAGTTCCACTATCAAATCCTAGGCAGATTTCGTCATTGGCATTAAATGTATCCTTGTCTATGAGAATGAATAATATGCAATAAACATCCAGAATGACAAAAGCTGCATTTGGCCTTTATTTTGACACAGTTATCATAATATATATGTATGTATATATATATATGTATGTATGTATGTATGTATGTATATATATATATGTATATATATATATGTGTATATATATATATATATATATATATACAGTATATATATGTATATATATGTGTATGTGTATATATATATATATATATATATATATATATATATATACACTGCTCAACAAAAATAAAGGGAACACTTAAAGAACACAATGTAACTCCAAGTCAATCACACTTCTGTGAAATTAAACTGTCCACTTAGGAAGCAACACTGATTGACAATCAATTTCACATGCGGTTGTGCAAATGGTATAGACAAAAGGTGGAAATTATAGGCAATTAGCAAGACACCTCCAATAAAGGAGTGGTTCTGCAGGTGGTGACCACAGACCACTTCTCAGTTCCTATGCTTTCTGGCTGATGTTTTGGTTACTTTTGAATGCTGGCGGTGCTTTCACTCTAGTAGTAGCATGAGACGGAGTCTAGAACCCACACAAGTGGCTCAGGTAGTGTAGCTCATCCAGGATGGCACATCAATGTGAGCTGTGGCAAGAAGGTTTGCTGTGTCTGTCAGCGTAGTGTCCAGAGCATGGAGGCGCTACCAGGAGACATGCCAGTACATCAGGAGACTTGGAGGAGGCCGTAGGAGGGCAACAACCGCGCAGCAGGACCGCTACCTCCGCCTTTGTGCAAGGAGGAACAGGAGGAGCACTGCCAGAGCCTTGCAAAATGACCTCTTGAACCCACTCAGCCTGTAGTGTGTTTTTCCACTTTCATTTTGAGTGCGACTCCAAATCCAGACCTCTATGGGTTAATACATTTGATTTCCATTGATCATTTTTGTATGATTTTGTTGTCAGCACATTCAACTATGTAAAGAACAAAGTATTTAATAAGAATATTTCATTAATTCAGATCTAGGATGTGTTATTTTAGTGTTCCCTTTATTTTTTTGAGCAGTGTATATACACACAAGCTATTAGCTGCAGGAAAAGCTCTCATCCTGATTCCTGCACGGATGAAAATCAGTTGTGGGCTCTTGTCAACGTGGGTGGTGAAAATCTACAGTAATGTTATTATTTGCTAAATAAAGAGACTGCATGTGGTGTCAAATATATATATGGAGGCACGGGCTGTAACATTAAAGCAAAAATTGGTCAAGTGTGGGCTGACTGGAGCGTTCCAATGCAAACTTTGCCAACTAATGGCATTAAAAGTTTTTGCTCTGAATGTGCACCTGTGAAGCAGTTTATTGCAGCATCACCCACCACGCTGCACCACAGTAATCAGTTTAATCGCCGCACAATCAAAATGAAAAATGTGTCCACTTTGTGAAAATGACACCAGCAGCATATAATTGAACCAAATGTAACCTAATGAACAGGCGTGGCATGTTTTATACATTGGCACAAACCTGTGAAAATTCTCTGGGATATGTTGAATCACGGTGATTTTAGCACATGCTAGTTCCCTAGCAACTAAACATTCATCGTCTTCTTTTCTTAATGAGTGGTGATCACTGCAGGACTGATGGATTAAAATCAGACACTATGTGGCCGTGGCACTTCAGAGGAACATTGAAGAACATATGTGTTCTGTATTCCTGACTAAAAATATACCTTTTTGAAATGTGTCGGCACCACTACCGCTACCAATCCCCTGACAGTCCTTCACCATATTTGAACATGGGTTGCTGCACAAAGATCAGTAGGAAAGAAAAAAAAGAAGAGCTGTCTGACCTGTCACAGTGTTGCTCCCTAGGGAATTCATTTAGTTTGTTCTTTTCTAGGTAAATCATGCACATGTGAGTGTTGAGGGTTTTGTAATAGAGGAGCCTGACAGTACTGTGTTTAAACATGGTGCAAAACTGTCATAAAGGATGCATTCACACCAGCCCTTCTTAATCGAACCGTAGTTTGTTTGCTTGGACTCTGATGCGCATCAAAGAAGCGAACTCTGGTCTGTCTAAAAACATAGGTCTCATTTGCCTCAGGTGAACCAAATGCAGGACTACAATGCAGGGCATTGTGGGTAAACACAACCAAAACATATGCGTGTATAGTCGAGCGATAGCTGGAAGGGATGGCTGAGTCCATTGTTGCAACGTATGTTCACATAAAACAAAATAAGAAACGCCAAGATTAATAGGATTTGACACAGCTCCATGTTTTGCTCTTATGTGGAGGAAACGGAAGCTCCTCTGCTGCATTAAACAACAGAGGAGCGAGTTTTCTTGTTCATTGTTTGACTCGTCTTCTCCTTCAGTCATTCTCGGAATGACATGCAGCGGAATATGTTATGCAAAAGGTTCGGCTTGTTTCATTAAAGTGCAGTCCCCAATCGTACTGATACAGCAGACTATTAGTGTGTGAAAACGACTTAAGTCACCTCAAACATTCACACCATAAAACAAATTGGTTATAGTAAAGCTACGGGGGTAGATTTAATGCCTTTTTAAAATGTCTTACAAAGGTGAAAGGAAAAGATACCGCTCACTTGTCTGTGCAGTAAAAATGTCACTGGAGCATAATCCTGGAAACTGTGGAGGGAAAAACAGTTTTAATCTGTCGTCAGAATTGGAGATATTGTTGACTGTAAATGTGACTGTGTCACGTATGACCATGTTGTGACTTCGTGTTGGTGTAGTGTCAGGTGTCATCCATTATGACACACTACTTAGAAACAATCAGCTGTCACACCTGGTGCACCGCGGATGGCGTCTGAACCCACTCAGCTCACTACTTCTTCTGCCAGACTTGAATCAGGCTGAAATTGTGAAGTCTGTCTCTGGCATGCAGCTCAACAGTAAACGTGGTTTTGTCACTTTTAACTTCTTCTCCTTCTCACCAGCTACGGCTACTACGTCTAAATAACCTGGAATATCTGAGGTCATGGTATGAGACGTGTGTATTAATAATTCAACTAAAATATTATATTATCTGTGATGTCTGTAAATGTAGATTAATGTGTGAAAGAACACGAGTGCAATAATGGGCACAAACACACAGGTAATTATGGGGAGCAGCGCACCGTGATATTAGGGAGGTAAAAATATCACTAAAATATTTTGTCAGGTCATATTACTGACAGTCATTACACCATGCTGATTTATGATTTAATATTAGCATCTGAAGGCACTTTTTATATCAGTATTTGCAAAAACACTGTATAGGCTTTTCTTATATTACCCTATGCCCTTTTGCTCTTTTATGATCTTGTGGTGTTTTTGCACATTGTTCTACTCTTCTTTTGCCTCTTGACTTAAAAGTAAATCCATTAAGGCATTCTCAATAATACGATATTGAACTATTATTTCCAGAATATTACAGCAGAGACTGAACATCGACCACAACTGCTATTCTAAATTCTAAATGCCAATTAAAGCCTCACTTACTCGTCTCCAAACTTATCTAAAGTAAAGAACTATGCACAGATGTGAAGGAGATTTCCAAGTGACCACCATGTTCTCTCATGGGAGTCAAACAAATTGGTCCACGTCCCAATTTCCATGGTAACCTCTATTTCGATCACAGTGTGATTTGGAAAGGGTACTGAGTTTCACCCAGACTGCCATCTGTCTCTCCAATATGGAGGTGAGTTTTGTTTTTTTCATTCCAAAAGAGGGGAGAAAAAAAAGTTGTTTTTTTTTTTAGGTAGAAGAAGAATAAAAAAAGAACGTCAGAGCCCCAAAACGGATTCCTTCCACTTTTGTATGTAAATTATTCATGCTTCTGGATGCATTATGCACCCGGTATGAGATGCATGCAGACCATGTCGCACTGTTTCCATGTTTTGTCTCCATGTACGCAAGCCGGTAGTCATTTGGCATGGACATAGTCATTCCTGATTTCTGCACTCATTCACAAGCTATTGCTTTCATCTGAATACAAAGACTAAGCTGTGATTTTGCTCGTATATGTTTTGGCACAATTACAGATGTGATTCTAACACAACACAACAATCAATAAAAGAAAAGAAAAAAAAGTATGGCTGCAGTTCGGGTAAACACAGAGTTCGGAAACTGATCACAAGTATGATGTAGAGAGAGGTCAGACACTTCTAGAGCTAAAACGATTAATCGATGAATCGATTATTAATCGATTACTAAATTAATCGACAACTCTTTTGATAATCGGTTCAAAGCTTTTTTCATGATTAAAACAAGATTTATGATTGTTTAAGCTTCTTAAATGTGAATATTTTCTCCGTTTCTTTGCTCTAAATAACAAAGAAATTATTAAAAGTCAATCATTTTGGTTTGTGGACAAAACAAGACATTTGAGAACATCATCATTTCCAGGTTTGACGAACACCAGTCAACATTTTTTAAGGTTTTCTGATATTTTATGGACCAAAGGATTAATCGATTAATCGAGAAAATAATCGAACGATTAATCGATTATGAAAATAATCGTTAGTTGCGGCTCTAGACACTTCCTAACCTTTTTTTTTACCCCTTTGGCAACTGTTCACTCAGAAAACATTCAGTTTACACAAATGCCAAACAACAATGTTCACATATTCAGATACATTTTGTTTTATTTATTTTGTTTGTCAAGGCTACGTCTGAACCAGAACACCTCGTCCTTCACGTGCTCACCGTCCCTGCTGGAGAGAAATTAAAGGAGATGTGCGGTCAGCTGTTTGAGGCAGAATAACAGGGGACAATCTGCTCTCTTCCACCATGTGCCTTGAAGCAATAATCTTAACACAGATTCATGCATCTGAAGTGGTGCTATGCAGTTCATCTACGATCTCGGGCCTGCTCTCACCGATTCGCAGACGTTGATGTGAGAAAGTGAGGCTTGTCCAACAGTGCAGACGGTGAGAGGGCTGTCTCGCAGACATGTGGAGCCTTTTATGCACACCATAAATCTACAATCCTGCAGGCGTTGCTTCAGGAAACGGCCCACAGTCAATAGCCTCATGGCGTTAGGGCACTGGCATCACTGAATAGACCCAGTATCAGACCCTGGTAGCAAAGGGATGTAGAATAAATAGTAAGACATTTTCAATTAGGGATGTCCCGATACAACTTTTTCACTTCCGCCGATATCCGATATCAATATCAGATCGGGACATCCGTATTTTCAATCATATTCAAATCTGCCACATATTTCAATAGGAGCGGAATGCTTCACCAATTTGCTTGAAACTGCAACGCGAATTCCACGCACGGTGGCCACGTAACAAAGGAGACAATGAAAAATACTAGCCCTATTCTAGTAATACAAAGCTAAATGCAAATCGAAGTATTCCTTTAAATGCAATGAAAACAAAATGGTTTGTACAGGGTTTAAACTTTCTCAAGTTGACTTTTCTGTAGTTTTCACATCAATTGTACAAACACTTCTGAAAAATTTCCTACGAAACTGTGATTTAAATCTGACGCAATAAGAGTTAGTGCTGATCTTTAATTTGTGTTTTTGTAAGGTTATCTTTTTTTGTATTAAGTCATGGTTTTCTATGGCTCAAGCCGATTCCATGTGGTTGCTGCCTGTTTTAGTTGTTTTCCAGAACTGTTGTGTGGCTGTCGTTAAATATAAAGACACGATTGCAAAAACAGATTCACTGAGAAAAGCATCATTAAAAATGTGCAAGTGCAACAGGTCGAGTACACCCCTGCATAAATTACTATGTGGAAAAATAGAAAAATAAAAAAAAAAGAAATGTGGCATCTGATTTTTAACTGCTATTCTTTGTCTGTGGAAAATGAACTTAGACATTTAAAAATAAGTTGTAATATTTGGGTTTCATTTACAACTTTTTTGTTCGTTTTTTTTAATTCAATGTTCTCCCTGGAAAAATGAACACTGTTTTGTATGAGTGGTGTGAGGGCTCTCTGTCTTACAGTCGTAACAGACAAGCCCACAGTTTAAAAACGACACCAAAGCTTCCGACATGAATCATCACCTCTGCTCGAGAAAAGAGGAAGGACAACTCCTGCTCCCCAATTCATCAGACTGTCTAAATACAATTGCACAGTCAGCCCTAGATCAAGCACACCATTTATTAACTGGAATCTCTTGGTGTCAGGCACAACACCTTATTCATTCTACCACTGTGCTGGTCCCATGGGCCTTTTACTCCAAGACAAGTGGATAGATCTTCCTGTTCAGGACCTGTGGCTGTCTGGCACAAATAAATTACAAATGTTTTGGTTTAGATGTTTTTTGCCTTTGTTTTTTTTTTTTGTCTGTGTGAGACCTCTCTCTCCTTAGGGAGGCATAGTCATCTTCTCTTTATCCATTTTGCCCCTCAGACCTGTGAGATTATTGAAGTGAGGGAGGAAGAAGACGGTGCGGGCTTCAAACAAAGACAAATCACATATTTCAGCTGCAGAAGTGTTGTAGATATTTTAGAAATCCCAATGTTATTCAAAAGCTATGAGCCATCTATTTCATATGCCTGACTTTTTTTTTGTTTGTTGTGGTGGCAACAGGTCATGATGTTACCCCCGAGAATCTGAACTCGCATTTTAGACGTGTTTCCATCATGGTACAGTTCAGTTTGGTACAGTACGGTATGGTTCGGAATGGTGTGCGCTGTGGCCGATGGCCGTGTCATCGAGATACATAGTGACTTTGAACGCGACGCAACAGACAATTGAATCGGACATCGAATCAGCTTGTTTTTTCTGCTCGGTTTGTGGCTGATTGTCTCGACAAGAAGTCCAGGTTGTATGAGAATAGACTGCTGTAGTGAAAAAATACCGGTTGCAAGAGAGTGGCGCTTTTCTGTCGCCCTTTCGGCTGACTGTCATGGGTCTAGCGCCACCTGCACCGTAGCATTACTCTCTTACAAAAAAATGGAACAGGGGGCCGTTTTTGTTGGAACTATTCCTAATATAGTATGTACTATTTGGTACTAATGGAAATGGAAAGAGATGCACGCGGTACCGAACATGCCATTAGAAACCTCAAGATTTGTGGTTTGATCAGACACAGACCAGTTGAGGTTTGGCACCCAGAAGTTCACAGAAGTCACCTGCAACCTGTCATTTACAATGGCGACCTTTTACAGATGCTGTGCTGTATTGTCTGTTTATCTCTAAGTGGCACCATCATTTACAAAATTCTGTTGAAGAAGGCCTGAATGGAGACCATAGAATAGATCAAGATTTATAAGAAAGTCTTTTTAAATATATTTAGAGAACTCTAGAAACATGTACACATACACATAAAGAAGACATTTCACATTAGTGTCCTGGTTGCTTTAAACGGCATTTAGTGTGTTGATGGCTCTGAAGTATGCAGTCTGTTTGACCTGCACTGTCTATATAGAGTCAAAATAGAGTGTCTGGGGTCAAATGGAACTTTTAGTAATATGTCCTTTGTCTTTTGAGGCAGCGGGAACTATACATCTCCTGCAGGGAGAGGAGAGGGCAACCAATGATAAAACCAATAAAATATCTGATATCCAGTCTGTCCTATAAACTCAAATAGTCAAGAAAGTGTACCGAGAAGCCACTTTGTCAGACAAATATCTTCCGAAGAACCAAACAAAATTGCCACTCGCATTATAATGTTTTAGCCCCGAGGACAGCACAGTGGGCTCTACGTGCATTGACTGACAACGGTTCAGCAATGCTTGGTGACAGACAGCGACAGGCAGGTGCACTCTCTCAGTAATTTGTTTTGTTTTTGTTTGGTTTTCCTTTTTAACACAAAAATAATGCAACATAGACACTTGCACCGTCTGGGACAGACCACGCCACCCATGGCCAGTCCACAGCAAAAGTAAACATCGCGGTTTGACACTCGAGCACTTCATGAGCAATGGCAGACACGTGTCAACACATGCATTAAATATGGAGTGATGTGACACATCAGTCCATATTACTTTGACTTCATAAATTGGTTGAAATGGCCATGTGAATGTTTCACTTATCAGTTTTCCCCCCGCTGGAATAAAGTGTGCTCCATTTGTTGCACATTACAGTCTCTTTTTAAAATACCTTTTTGAAATTCTCACCCTTCCTCCTCAATAAAACGCTGATTGATGCCCGCCTTGTCACAGTCCCTGTCAGCTCGCAGTAACATTAGACCGACTGTCTGCTCCATCATTGTCACTGCAGTTGTGGTACGAGGACGAGCAAGATGAGGAGTAAGATGTTAGACGAGCACGGGATGTAATTCAGCTTGCCTCATTGTTTCGCCCCTTGGGTTTTATTGCACCTGGTTTAAAGTTTCTGTCTGATATACTGCGTAGTGCTTAGCTAGATTTTGAAAGAATCAGATACAGAGCATCGCTCCAGCTCTCAGTCATGTGGCGTTTGGTCGACAGTCTGTGTATTTAAAATTCTCAGTTGGTCATTAAATCAAGTACATGCATGCACCGTTGTGTTCCAGCTACAAAGTAACTGTGGCTCACACCCTGTGGCCCGTTATGTTTTTATAAAAATGTGAAACTTTAGAAATGGGGTTATTAAAGGTCTGTGGGGGAGCACATTGAAAGAAATGTATGCATAAATTATACTTTAGAAACAAAAGGCAATGGATTTCTATGCACAAAACACCTGAAGACATGATTATTACTAATGAATTTTGTCTGTGTATGTGTAACCAGCCATAGTAAATCTTAACCTTGGATTTTTTTAAAGTTTTGTATCATTGCTTTAAATTGTGTTTGACAGGTTTAGCTTTAAAGTCACATATCGTCTTTGAAATCATGTTTTAAAGTGCTGGATCGTGACAGCATTCGTGACACTGACTATTATTGAATATTCTTCAGTCAAAATACAGGGTTTAATAAATATGAAATAGGCTTACCCTTCATCCCTGCTGCTAAACAAATGTAATCCAAGCTTTGAGCCATGCAGTGCAACACCAGCACATGATTGAGCTCTAATCTTAATGAAAGAAAAAATTATAATTTATCTTCGGCTGTGGAAATTTTAATTTTCTTTTGCTAATACCAACGGCACGAAGACAGAAACCTGAAATGTATATACCTGTTAATTAAATTCAATGTGCACACATGCAGACACGCACTTCAAATATTGTGTTTACAGTCATGAACAAGCTTAGAACCACTGCTGCCTCTTCGTTCCTCTCTATTTCTTGGTCTATTCTCCTCTCTATTTCTTGGGATCCATACATGACAGATATAAATGGAAATGTCAGCCCGTGGAGCAGCTTTCCAATCCTCAGTGTAGGATAATGGCCGATCTGCTGGGGATTTCCAGAGGGGACTTGTCTCTAACCCCCACATCCTCAATTACCAACCCACCAATAGGCACCTAAACGGTCTCTGCAGTGTAAGGATGAGCTGAGAAACAAAAGCTAAGGAATTAAATATATATATTCAGGATATTTCACAGTGCATATTTAATATAGAGCTATAGTTATAGCTGTTATCTTGAACGTTAAACAAACACAAATGTACTGTAACTGTAATGAATTTGTTGCATTCACATATTAAAAGTGACATTATTGTGAACACATAAGCGGTTGTTCTGAAAGATATGACACATGTTACCATACAGTTGAAATACAGACATTATGAACATTAGTTGAAGATGCACACAGCACATTCAGAGATTGGTTTTTTGTCTTATAAAAGGACTGATCCACATATTTTTCTCTCACTGCTGCAGCGTCACACATCATTTGTATCGCACAATGCATGTTTGTGATCACATTTGTCGATTGACAACCACAGTCACAGTCACACTAAAGCACATTTTGACACACGTATTTATTGTGAGTGGATTAAAGAAGTCTCCTGATGACATGACCTGCCCCTGTGTTCCTCTGTGGGAGGAAAGGATAGAAGCCGGTGTAATATCTTACTCATGGTTGCTCACTGTTAATGAAGCCAGCGTGCAGTGGAAACGTGCGTCGCGCTTGCTTGTGTATTCTCTGCTGTTGTGTGATACAGGCGTTTTGGGTCACCGGGAATGTTGGAACAGTCTAATGAAGAGGAATCGTTCCTGTCAACCTGCATTAGACGGCGCGCTGTAAATTTCCGACCTGTGAAATCCATCATATTGCAGGAAGTAATCATGCATACGTAATCGCACCGTGAACCGAGCATTACTCCAAAAGCAAATAAATGCTTTTTTGAAAATCCCTTGTTCTACAAGAATAACAGAGAGCAAGCCTCCCAAGCCCCTTGAGTTACAGCCAGGGATTTGCCACATATGGCACAACATAAAGGTAAACTGCTATCACTATAATGTTGTGTGTGCTCATAATCTTAACTGTGTGTGAGTGAATTTTAGATATTAACGTAATATCTGTACAATTTGGCCCCAGTGGATCCCGTCTTGCTTACTGAGCTGACAGAAACCTGGACCAATTGATATGTTTGGAGACATGTTTGTGTCCACACACATTCTTATTGTTCCGTCAATAGCTGGCGATCCATATACATAAAGGAAAGAAAGGTTACATTAATCTTCTAGATTGGGATTGGCATCAGTGACCCCCGCGGCCCTCATATGGAGATAAAGTGGTAAAAGATGAATGAATGAATAGAAATTGGTTAAATGCCAAAAGTCCTTGGATACATTGTTTGTTGACCATTAATATCTGATCGAATGCAAACCATTGCTCACCAAAATTCTCCTGCTTCATAATATTTTATTATTATTCTCATCAAAATGTAAAAGGTCTATGTGACAAAGTCTCAAGCTGAATGCCATCTCATGTTTACATCCTTTATTTACTCCACCCTGGACTCTGCTGTGTCCTTGTCTTTTTGTTTTTCTTGAGAAGAAATGTCCCATTTGTGTTTCTCCGGGGGAAAAAGGGCTACAATTTAAGGGGTTAATAAATCTAAAGATGCACCGTTTTTGGACAACCCGACGACATTTTTCTTAATCCTTATGTGGTGTGAAATCGTGGAACAGTTTAAGTGTGGAACTAAAACAATGTCCAAACATAACTCAGTACAAAAAATCTATATAAAGAGATTATTTTCACAAGGTAGAGGGATTCAGATGGGTGTTAATTACAAGGTGTATAACTTCTGTTGGTGTCTGTTTGTTTGATGCAGTATTTTTCTGTTCTTTGTTATTGGGATTTGTTGTTCATTCGTGTTTGAAATAAACTTATATATACTAATAATAACTAAACTAAAAATAAGTGGGCAATGTCAGTCGCCCCTTACTTTTCTGGCTTTGAAATCAGCAGATTACAGATACTACAACTGCAATGCAATTCTAAAGTCTGGAAGAGGCATTTACTATTTACCATCCTGTCCACCACCGAAAGCCCAGCTCGACATTTTGTGCTTCTTTAAAATAGATAGAGCATAATGTGTCTGTCTGCTTTGCATAAAGTCAGAGCAGAAGCATTTGGCTTGTCGGAGTGAATCATAATACTTTTGCTAAAACCACTTTAAAAGATGTTAAAACACATTTGCTAAAGTGTTAACTAAAATCACATCAAACATCGCTCCAGGACACTAATAAAAATTAAACTTCTTGCTGCTTGCTTTGCATTTTGGCTTTTCGGTAAGACAAAGTAAAAGCTGAAGCAAACTGTTTTCTAGACGTACATCTTAGCCTGGAGGATAAGTGGCACCAATGTTGTCTAATAAAAGTGAATTGCTTTATCAAGCCTGTTGATGTGTTTGTGGTAATAGATTTCACACAGGGAGGGACAGACATTTTGTTTTGTGCTTGCAAGTAATTGGGAAGAAGTGGGAAAGCCACTGATTCAGGCGTTAATTTCTGTCGGTCGACATCTTTAATGAATCATTTTGTCTATGAAGTGTTGATGAGGGATGACAGGGTGAAGACATTCAGTTCATTCAAAAGCTTCCTGCTCTTTGTGAAGCTGAAGATGCTGGTGTATTTATTGTTCCATAGTTAGACTTTGTTTTTGCTAATTTTGCTAAACTGCCTACCAAGCTTTAGAAGCTCGTTTAGTAAGTAATTGGTCAGTTCAGTTCAGTATCACCTAATGGTTTGTCATTCTCACGCTCACTTATTCTTATTTGCAGGTGCATCAACATGTTTCAAATCACGCCTCACAATCACTGGCTTTACGCGCTGACGAGTCTCATCATCTAACGATATTTGTGCATAACGAAAACTGAGAAACTCCCCCGCTCTTCATGATGATCTATACAGCACGGTATATTATCCTGGTGGGAGAGATTTGATTATATAAACACTGCCGTTGAATGGATAAAAAAAAAAATAATAATTCACTCTTTGACACACGTATTTATATGGACTCTTCAGCTGCGGTACTTTGAACCGCTTTGGGGTGGCACTTATCACAGGAATGAAGACATCCAAAACATGGATCGTGACCCATGTTTTGTGTATCTTGGGTATTGCAAGTTCACCTCATGCCACTATGGCTGCGACTAATGACTATTTCATCAGTCGTTACAGTTGTCGATGACTAGTCGGATTATGAACTGCACAAAAAAAACATCGATCGAGGTGCGTCTGAATCATCCAAAACGTGTTTCCTCTATAAATGTTCATGCATTGCTGAAGCGGCGCCATGGTACGTGAGGCTCAGCTTACATTAGGGCTGTCACTTTTTTCCAAAATAAGTTAGAACCAATATATAATGACCCGGAAAATGTTAGAATATATTTGAACATTAACACACACACACACACAGTTTTCTTAGGTGCAGCCCTACATACCACACAAGTGCACAAGTGCATCCGCAGTTAGTGGAGGTTTCAGTGCATACATGACATGCTCATCATACCAAAGAACTCTTGATGGGGTCACCACATAGTAGAGGAATCCATGACTGTGAATACTCTATCTCTTTTTAGAGAAAGCTAGAAGCAATTGCCGTCTCCATAACTCCTAGAATGAAATGGTGAAGGAATCGGGATGAAATCAATCGACATTTAGCTGAAAATAAAAAAGAACAATGACACACACGAGTCATAAAGGAATGACTTTACGAGTGGGTAAAGGAAAAGGTGTTATTGCTTATTTAAGAGAAGATGTGGAAGACAAATTAAATAAAGAAAATACACTGACATTGAGCTGTTACTTATGGCTACAACAGTAGAATATTAAAAACCTAAATTGGACATTCACTTTAATCCCTTTGGTGGTGAAACCAGCTCTGGCTCTCCAAGGAGCTTGATTGCCAGTCGTAAAGCGTAACAATATCAGGCTGCTGTGTGTGTGTGTGTGTGTGTGTGTGTGTGGAAACCTAGTCTTACAATATCAATAAACACCTCAACTATATAATTCACTTTTTCACTCTAAGCACGCACATATGTACGCGCACAACACGTCAGCAATTCAATCAACCGTGATCCAGACGGAGAGGTGTTTAAGTTGCCAGACGTAAAAGGGTGAAATCCTCATCTGTTGTGTTACTGCCATACTTTTAAGTGCAATGAAACTCCACATCTGCCAGATATTGACCTGAGAGGTTTCATCACTTTAATGCATCTGACTGCACAGAACTATACATCAAATATTTAATAAACAAAAACAAAGTCAGCAGGTCAGAAAAAAACACCCCCTTGTTTATTTTTTTTCTTTTTGGAGGAATATTGTAGTCATTAAAAATAAAAGACATCATCGAGATGAAAATTTAATGTTTGCATTTTTTTCCTCTACGTTGGTTGAACATATACATTGTTGCCTCATTTGTCTTTTCTTTTTTTTTTTACTTCATTAAAGTAAAGAAATTACAGGTCAAAACTAAATGAAAATAGAAATGATAAGCACTTTGTTTACAGGTGTCTGCAGACAACTTTAATATGGTTGTATTAATCTGTCTAGACTGTTTTTGTGGATTTTGTGAGGTGGAACGTGCTTCCAAATATCATTATCATTTAAAGAGATCTGTTAAATTCAGTGTACTGTCCCCATTCTGTAACGGCAATGTTTATTTAAACAGGGCTGTTTCTCTTATCTTCTGCTCATCTTTGATCACAATATCCAACTTGGCTGCATCTCCATCTCTGTGCCGGAAATTTATTCTTTACTCTATAAAGAGACGTGCTTTCTTTTAATCAATAGTTGGAGGTCAGGGAATTGTCTCGGCCTTGATCATTTTTATAGTGTTTTCATCAGTCAAAGGAAATATTGGAGACACTTTTTTCTGTTTTCAGTTGCTGGAGCATGTTGGAAGAAAACTGTAGACTCTCATCACAGTTCCATTTAGAGTCCCCTTCCTCAGTTTCTGTGCAGAAAGCAGTAGTTATCTCTCAGCACTCTGTCAAAACTTTGGGATCTACTCTCACAGTTTACGGATGATGGATGTGTTTTGGGGCAGAACGTGCAATAAACAAATCGGCGTATCGTCTTCCATTCCCGAGGTGTGCTTGCACCTTGGAGAATTGCGAATTTAGAAACGAAGACCGCGTCTCTTCGGAGGGAACTGATCTTCTTGTGTGCAAAGTCAAAGCTTATGTGAGCTTTATTCTCGCAACATCAGGATTGAACCAAAGTTCCCTGAGGTGATGACGTGTTTGTAACGAGCGACACAAGAGTTTGCACACATTTCTGTACACGGGAGATACAGGGAAATGACACACCGCCAAGTTCACACAAGACTTAATGGGGTTTAGTTTCATTAAAACTTGACACTAAGTCACTAAAAATCACATGACAATGGATGCACTCATGAACCATGACATCATCCACTGCCATTGGCTGACAAATGTCACAAGCTACTCCTCATGGCATAGCACCAAAATCATAAAAATGCATTATCTCAAGGCACTTTACGTAGTAAGAGTGAGACTTTACAATATTATAGAGCGAAAGAGAGACCCAGGAGATAACGTGATGAACATACACAATGAAAAAATCCCCAAGGACACATCAGCTGCAGCAGTAACCTGTACTAATAACCTACAATGAGACCGGCAAAGCAATTTTCTGTTTCACCAAACCAGCAAATCTTACTGTCCTTCAGTAAATCTGCAGCCTCCGTCTTTGTTGATTGGACTTCCTGACAAAATAATCCTCCCAGTTTTTTTTCTAAAATACACATGATCACCAGCTCAGTACAAGGTGCTTTTTCTCAGTTAAACAACATTGACACTCGTAGGTCGTTTTCAAATCGGAATTACATTTTCCAGTTCTCATCCTTGAATTGGGATAAGAATAATATTGTTAATATTTTCGCCCCGAATTTTCCATCTCATTTTAAATCTATGACACAGTTAATATGTAACTGCAAATCCAATTGCACTCACATTATATGTCAGCTATGTCAACAACTGCAGTGATAAGAAACAACGTTTCTGCTCCCAACACCCTTGTGTTTCATCCTGCTTTGTACCAAAATGTAAAAATAGTGGCCCATAACCTCAGGTCTTGATCCCAAACCAGTTAGGTTTGGAAATTGTTTACTTTGGGGCAAAACAGCAAGAAAACAGCAAGTCCAAGAGGAGTAGTATTTTGTTAGAAAAGCATGGAACCGATATAAGGGTTAGAGAGGTAACAAGAATACTTGATGCGCATCCTTTTTTTTCTTCTTTGTATCTATAGGTGCTTTGTCATTTTCTAGCTGTCTAAGCTTCACCTCCTTCATAGCGAGTGCTGAAAGCATTGAAATGCCAGCGAGGTGTGAAGTGCTCCATAATTTCATTTCAGAGGTGATTGGAACCTCCATTCTTGAAGTGCCGCATGTGCAAGGGTTCTACCTGCAGACACTCAAGTGACAGAGGACATTTTCCACTCACTGGGCTGTGACACAGTCCAACCCCCTTTTCCCTCGCTGAGTGAGCCGCATGTTTGAAGTAAAAATGTCTGTGATGTGATGCTTTTTGATGCGTTCTTGAATTTTCTCCTCCGGGGGGAAACAATCGTCAGGATTTCTGCTGTCACAAGGTGAATCAAGCAGCAAATTGCTTTTAACCTTTTCAGCAAATTACAGAAAAAGTAAAAGAAAACAACTCTCCCCAAAAACTTGACAATATCTTTCAGCAAAACATTTTCTCTTCTGCTGACGAGCCTTTGTGGACAGAGCTGCTGAATTCAAACTAGAGAGTGAACAAATACCTTGGGCATTATAATAAAATCTCTGCCGTGTGATGTATGCTGGCATTATCTTTTGCTGAGTATTGATGGATCCAGCCTTTGTCCGTTTAAGTGGCAGGGCTGACACTTCATTTTCGGCTTTACATCCCAGAATCCTTTCAAAAGGAAGGTGTTAGGCTTTAAGTTCGCGCTGTGCTTGCATAGGCTTTCTTTTTGATACAAGGAAGAGCCACGGCCATAAATCGTAATGCAGTTACTGCACAGGAGCAAAGAGACAGAGAGGGAGAGAGAGAGGGAGAGAGGATGCATTTTGATGAGAACAAAGAACTAGGAATGGAACAGTGGGAAATAAGAGGAAGACAGAAGGAATATTGAATTCTCACTGGAGCATATTATGAGTGAAATAGAGGGGCGGCTGTAAATTACAGGTAATTTATGTCACGAGTTGGAGGATTTAAATCACTTGAATCAATGTCAAGGAGGAGAGAAAAGATATTGCACACAGTCAACATTACAAAGCAGAGGAAACTAGGGCTGACGTTAATGTCTGGGTGGAGAGGGGGAGTTAAAAGTGCCAGTGCCTGGGAGGAGGTCAGGAAAAGAGATGATGATTTTTCAATCTTCTCACCCTGTCTGTTGGCAGGTGTATGCACGCATCATTAAAGAATGGGGGAAAAAAAATGTGCGAGGAGGAGGTGTGGTGACTCACTCATGACCTTGACCGCTAACTTCAACATGTACGCCGCGTCATGGGCAACAGGAGGAGTGCGAGCATGATGAAATGCACTCCTGCCGAGAACATGAGAGAGGGGGAAAGAACATTATATATTCCCAGTATTAAAGCAATCTTTGTTCATTTATCACCTTTTTTTGTGTGTCTCTCCTGTCTGCCTGGAGCCCAGAAATACTTGACACATCCTTTTGTTCCAAAAAAAACCAAATGAAAAACAAGAGCAAAAAAAAATAAAAAAATAAAAATCATTCTCAAGGTTTCCTGTCTCTCTCTTTAAATCAATACAAAAATCACAACAGCAGCCTTCCCCTCGATCGTTTCCACACTGACATTTCCAAAAACAGACGGATTGTTAAGTTGCAGATAAATGCTGATTTCTAAGAAAAGACGAATGGACACCGAACAATTTGTTCAGCGTGTGTCCTTACTTCACCTGCCATTTAGAGCTGCTGTTTATGGGGATAATGAAACGTCTGTCTGTCTGCTAGCAGAGGGCCCAGAGGTTTTCAGCCACTATAGGCCAATATCCTCAAGTCTGTGTGTGTGTGTGTGTGTACTTGTATTCTCTACACTTTTCTGTAAATGAATGTGTAAGTGTGCAGCGGTATTTCATTATAAAGTCACACTTGGATTTAATCTGTAAACCTCATTTCTATGTCCAACTTTTACCTTTTTTTTGAGTCATCGGCCGAAGCCTGTTTCTTTTACATTATCTGTCCTTATGAAGCCGACATCCTCAGCGGCCATCGGCAAACAGCGGGCTCGCGCAATTTTATCTACCTCACCTTGTCAAAGAGGGAGAAGAGAAAGCGAAGAGAACGCCAGGAAATGAATTACAGAGCAAAATGGAGAGAGTCATCTATTGCTGATGACAGAATACACTCCGACTGGAGATAAGGAAATCCCATTTGTGGGGGGAAAAAGGCCACTCAGCACTTTTCATCATAACCTGTTAACAGAGCAGGTCACCCTGGGTCACCAGATAGATAATACTGCTATGATGGTTAAGAGCAAAAAAAAAAAACATGTCAGGGATATTGTCACTGTGTGAACATGATTATCTGTGTAACATAGAAAATAGACCTGGATTTGTGGCTGGCTGCCCAGGGATACTCATGTCAGATTTAATACTGCATTAAATGAGTTTACCGCGGGAACATATGAAGATAAAATAAACTCGGTCCAAGAGGATATTTCTTTTCCTTCTTCTCTTTTCTTTTTTTTTTTCTCTGCTGCAGCTGCAACAGTTCACATTTCAGCTCCGGTGTGCATTTGTTTCTTGATGATCTCAGATTTTGTTGTCCCAGTGGTAAAGTTTTCATGATGGATTATTCCCAGGCTGCAGGGCAAGGAAAAGTACATTGTTTATGTTATTTGTTTTGTTGCCCTGCTGACAAGCATTCTGTCTGGGTGAATGACTTTCCACACACTATTTCTCTAAATATAAATATGGAATTATATCCTACTGTCCATGTCAGGTACAGGGAAGAATGGAAGTTGTCATTATGGATGTAGGCAAAGGGCCGGGAAATGGCTTTAATGCCTTTACTTCCTCAATGTGTTAGAACTTACTTTGGCTATTTAGCTCCATGTATCTCCCCAGTGTCAGTTTCTTTTAATTACAGCCCCTGCTTTAGTGGGAATCAAAGAGAAACAATTAAAAGAAGATTGTTTTTAAAGCACTCAATCTAGCCAATTAATTGATTTGGAATGCAAAGTAGCTACAAACTTTCTACAAAGTTTAAAAAGGGGGAATTAATTGGGCTGAACTCGGAGAGATTGTATTTCCAAAAGAGGATGTTGTTGGTCAGGGATCCATCGCTAGATTGAAGAGGGCTGTTTAATGATACAGGCTAGAATGACTTCTTAACAAAATGTACACCTGAGCTAATGTGTGAAGTATTCAAGGCCACAGACTTGGCTTCCACTTTAATCAGCCTCAGCAGAAATGAGCCATTTCGCCTCGCGATCTCATGAACTTCTCTGAGGGAGAAAGGAGACGAGTGAAGGCAGGGCTCCTGGCAGAGATACAGCTCAAATCAGGGATAAACCTTCAGCCACTCATGTGCATTTCAATGCGGAGGAGTCACAGGGGCCGGGTGTAAAAGTTGACATATAGCAGCAGTAGAAGCCTGCTCAAGACATCTCAGTTTGATCAATTAATAAACAGACTCACTTGCTCTGCTTGAGCGTGGTGGTGATGGATGTTGTTCCCACTCTCACAGCAAATCAATCACATCTCTGCCACAGGCTGTAATCTCAAACGAGCCTGTGCAATCAGCAAAATGTCAACTGGACACAAAACCTGCAATTATGATCCTTTTTTCCCCCCACACAGGTATTGATACCACAAGCGAGAATTCAAGCTCAAATTGTGCGATTCTTCACTGGCACTGTGTGTCACTTCCTCTCTGTCCGTGAAGAGAAAATACCCACTGTGTGACGACAGCTGCACACATATTTGACAAGATCAATTTTTTTAAGGGAACACTGGGAATCTAAATTCAAATATTTCCCCCTCACTGCTGCATTGTTTAATCTGTGCTCATGTATTTGTATGGGCACCAAATCACAGCATACATTCTACTGAATGCACTTTCTGTAACATGGCAATAAACGTCTATTTTATACAGCGAGTAGAAGAGAAAGCCAACAGTTCTCCCGATGAGCAAGCATTTGGTGTCAAAGCCAAGAAAACAAAACTCCCTTCATATCACTCAAGAAGAAATCTGAGGCAGAACCCGACTCAAAAGATGTGCAGCCATCTGCCATGCAACAAAAACATCAACAATAATGATTATTATAATACATTCATGAAATACACTACTGTGCAGAAGTCTCAGGGCACCACCAGCTTTGTGGTGTTTATGTCTGTCAAATGCTGTGATCATTGGCATTTGGATTTGGATGATGTGACTGAAACTTGATCTTTAGCCAACATTAATTAGGTGTTCTAATGCATATAAAAGAAATAATTACAGTGTATAGTCATAGTGTTGCTTAAACAACAAATCTAATTGCAGCCTAAGAGTTTTATTTATTCATACCACTTGTGAGGGTCACAGGGGGAGGTGTGGTGGATGTATCACCAACATACAGAGACAAATACACTTATTTAATATACAACTAATGTCAAAACGTTACTTCAGTTTCATATTTTAATTCTACGGTCGATGGAGAGCAAACTCCAGGTTTGTCTTCACCACAAACTCTCCTCAGTATAATTACAAAGCACAAAGAGCTCAAGCCAGTTATTTTAAAAATTCATCTTTCAAATGAGTTGCTAGCAGCTAATTTCGTCTTTTTGGCTTAAACAAAATAGGAGAGGAGGAAAAATGCCTCACAGCTGTGCGATTAGAGAAAGTCCAAACTATTTGCTAAATGCAAACAGAAGTAATGCCAACAGGTTGCTACATAATACCCTTTTTAAGGGCAATGAAGCAGTACTTTTTTTTTAAAATCTAGTTAAGCTAATGTGCTAACATCACTTGGAGGAAATCTGGCTATTACCTGCTGCTCCTTTCACATTTACTTTGGCTCATTTCTTCTTTCAGCCCATCATTTTCATTCATTTATTGTGCAGTCACTTCACAGCACGTGTGTTTTGGGATTGTGTCATTTTCACCAAAACGGAAATAGTTTTATATGGATAAAAGATATCCATCCACTGATGTCATGAGGATTATCCCATGGGTGTGTGACATATGCCGTAAAGTAGAATGTTGGAGTTTTTTTGGGGGGGGGTAAATTCAACAGAATTCAGCACGAAAATAAAACATTTTCTGGGACTTGAACCAGCGACCTTCTGGTTACAAGCCAAGTTCCCTTTCCACTTGGTCACGGGCTGCCCAGCTCTGGTGCCAATACAGGCGATGCAGACCTGCTCAGGCTTTGAAGGGGGTTGCCATTCACCCTGTTGTTCAAATGAATCTTGGAGAAGGTTGAAATCCAACATTGTGTTGATTTAAAAGTAGACCTACAGACTTATCCCAATTAACTTTATAACTTTAATTATTAAATTTAATATTATCCCTTACTAAATATTAACGTTATGTGTGATTGGATGTTTGAATTGTTTAAATATAATCGTTGCTGTTCATAACAGACTTTTTGAGTCCATCAGTTAAGCAGTAGCACCAGTAGAGTTATGAAGCAATGCCCCTTTAACTCCAATGTGATTGTGATAATTGAATGGCATTTTCCCCAGAGCCTGAATATTTTGTAAATATGTCTGTGACACAAGCTGAATGATGCTCTATTTGCCAGTTACCATGGTGATGTGTGGACATAATGCAGCATGAATGGTGCTTGTACCAAAGCGCAGTAAGAGTGAAAGCAGAGACGCCGAAAGAGAGAGGCACTGAAGTGTGTCATAAAGAGGACACGACGAGAGGTGTCATTGATGGAATTCATGATGTTATGCTCATTTCAAACTGGGCACCCACAACATTGTATGTATCGTTGAGTTGTATTGGTAAGGCAGCAGACTTTGGTTTTCTTTACGGGGAAAAGAAACAACCCAAAACATTATCTTTCCAGTCATGCAAGGGCATGAAAGGAAATGAAATGAAATAAAATGACAACACTCTCGCCAGATATGAGTTTGAATATCTGGTTATTTTGGCAAAATTAGCCAATTAGTTTTGGCAAAAGGATTTTATGTTCAGGGTCATAAAAATGGTTCATCCGTATCCAGACGACCACCAACATCCACTACTTTAGTCCTTGGTGCCATAATGAGAAGATTTCATCCAAATTCTTTGCTCTGTGAGTTCTGCTGCTCACACACAGACAAATGCAGGCTAAATAATAACCTCCTTTGTGGAGGAAAATAATACCTTCACACCTGTGGTTCCACCTCGCTGCATAAAAGACACACTTATCCGCTGACATTGGACATATTTTGAATTATGTTCCAAGTCCAACTTTTAAAATATGCAATCATTTTGGTAATTCTGCTGCCCCTTTATTATTTTTTACACACTTTAATCATTATTTTAAAGATCTATAAAATGTTATGTTGCTTTGCTCAGGGAAATATTAATTATAATGATGCTGCTGCTCGAAAAGAACACAACATGCCCTTTTAAATAGTCTTGGTGTTCAAAATGTGATTACATGCTGTGTAATAAAGTTGAAACCTTGTGCATGTATGCTGTTTTTTTTGCATACTGCACCACCAAAGAATGTTTGGTGTTAAAGATAAAGGGGTGTGCACTGACTGTGGTCATGGACATCGTAGATGGGATTCATGTAACTTTTATCGATGAATAAGGAAGTTTAATCATAAATAAATAATACTTTGAGATATAATAAATCATGAGGATAGATGTGGCTCCCCATTGTGATCCCAACAGAATCACTAGGACTGTATGTTGGGAGGTATACAGGAAATTGAGCATGATTCATGTATTGTAAGTGTTTTGTTTATGAGCGACAATATTGTATATTGTCCCATCGCTATTGGGATATTTCTTCTGGCTTGATGAGGAGAAACAGCCAAAAATCTAAAGTAGTGGAAGTTTTGTTTTTCAGTGTTATGTGCGATCCAGGGTTTTGAAAAGACAAATTATCTGTAAATTTGAAACCGGGTCACATTTTGTGCTGTGTCATGTTTTGAGAGGCTCTTTTTCATTTTGGTCCTGCATTTTTAAATTTATGTTATTTCAACACTGCCTACTCAGGGAATACACTAAGTAGGCAGTGCTCAAAACATTTAATTTTATTCTTGGCTGATTGGATTTATTTTATTATTAGCAGGGGCAGCTGCAATGCAATCAAATTACTATAAATCTGAACTGAAGTCAAATCGGCCCCCAGGTATCATGATACAATCGAATCATAACTTTAACACATATATATGTGTATATATATGTATATATATGTATATATATATGTATGTATGTATGTATATATATATATATATATATATATATATATATATATATGTATATGTATATGTATATATATATATATATATATATATGTATATATATATATATATGTATATGTATTTATACTGTGTATATATAGGGAGATGTTCAGGATTGCAGTAACTATAGAGCACGGGTGTCAAACTCAAATACAGAGTGGGCCAAAATTTAAAACTGAACAAAGCCGCGGGCCATGGTTGAACAAATTAACCTTTTAATAGGGACCCAAACAAGTTTTGCATTGAATATTGAACAAGCAAGGCTTATATAACTTTAAAGTGACATGCAAAATCGAGTTTCAAATAATAATAATAATTAAAAAATATCAATGGCATATCAAATAAAATTTAAATAAAAATGGAATGCACCCTAAATACAGGATAAGCGGTAGATAATGCATGGATAAAAATTGAATGCCTCTTTTCTATTTGCAGCCTTCTGAGGTAAATATCAACATTAACTTTTTCCACATGCTAATAAATTTGAAAATAAAATAACAATGAATAAATCAACCATTCAGGCCTTTTTACTGCTCAGTTTGCAGTTGGCGGTGCCGCTGTATAATACCGACGGGCCAGCTCTAATGTTAATTTGATATTGCCTCAAGGGCCAAATGAAATTACACGGCGGGCCAGAGTTTGACACCCATGCTATAGAGGAATAAAGTTGATGAGCCATACAATGAAGTTATGGGAAAGAGTAGTGGAAACTAGACTGAGAGCAGAAGTCAGCATTTGTGAGCAACAGTATGGTTCCATGCCTAGAAAGAGTACTACAGATGCAGTATTTGCTTTAAGAATGCTGGTAGAGAAATACAGAGAAGGTCAGAGGGAGCTGCATTGTGCCTTTGTAGATCTGGAAAAAGCCTATGACAGGGTGCCGAGAGAGGAACTATGGTACTGTATGAGGAAGTCTGGAGTGGCAGAGAAGTATGTTAGACTGGTGCAGGACATGTATGCCAACTGTGAGCAAGCGGTGAGGTGTGACAGAGAAGTTCAAGGTGGAGGTGGGACTACATCAGGGTTCGGCTCAGAGTCCCCTCTTGTTTGCGGTTGTGATGGACAGACTGACAGATGAGGTTTAGACAGGAATCTCCATGGACTATGATGTTTGCAGATGGTCATTGTGATCTGTGGTGAGAGCAGAGACCAGGTGGAGGAAAAGCTCGAGAGGTGGAGATATGCTCTAGAAAGGAGAGGAATGAAGGTTAGTCGCAGCAAGACAGAATATATGTGTGTGAATGAGAGGAACCCAAGTGGAACCATGAGGCTACAGGGAGTGGAGATAAAGAAGGTGGAGGATTTTAAGTATTTAGGGTCAACAGTCCAGAGCAGTGGAGAATGTGGAAAAGAGGTGAAGAAACGTGTTCAAGCTGGTTGGAATGGGTGGAGAAAAGTGTCAGGGGTAATGTGTGATAAAAGAGTATCAGCCAGAATGAAAGGAAAGATATACAAGACAGTGGTGAGACCAGCGATGATGTATGGTCTAAAGAGAGTGGCACTGAGGAAAAGACAGGAAGCAGAGCTGGAGGTAGCAGAGATGAAGATGTTGAGGTTCTCTTTGGGAGTGACGAAGATGGATAGGATCAGGAATTAGTCAATCAGAGGAACAGCACATGTTAGATGTTTTGGAGATAAGGTCAGAGAGGCCAGAATGAGATGGTTTGGTCATGTACAGAGGAGGGATAGTGAGTATATTGGTAGAAGGATGCTGGGGTTGGAACTGCCAGGCAGGAGGTCCAGAGGAAGACCAAAGAGAAGGTATATGGATGTAGTGAAAGAGGACATGAAGTTAGTTGGTGTGAGAGAGGGGGATACAGAGAACAGGGTGAGATGGAGGAGGTTGATTTGCTGTGGCGACCCCTGAAGGGAGCAGCCGAAAGGAAAAGAAGAAGAAGAAGAAGATATATATATATATATATATATATATATATATGTGTGTGTATATATATATATGTATATACACATATATATACACTGTATATTGACATAGTGACAAAGTGAAGGTCACAGTATGAACAGTGCATTGCATCATGAATAATGCAAATGATTTTTTTTGTTGTTTTTCTATTTATTTTCAGAACCATACAGTGAGTTTTCCATGAAAATGACTCCAGTCATTTTCATGGAAAATAGATTCTATAGCTTCGACTAATGTGGGCCGGCCTTTTAAGGGGTTTTAAGGGAAGTGGAGACAAAAGTCAAGGTCAACGTACATCCTCACAACCACACACATGCAGAAAAAAAAAAATATTCACAATAAGTCTCAGTTCACGAACAAACTAATGAAAGAAAATCTTTGCCACTACAGGAAGTCCTCCTCCTGCATTTTGCCCTGGTCATGGTTTCTACCGGTTTATTTGTGTTTCTTCCACCTCCATCTGAGCGTATACACACACACATTCAGTAATGTAGGAGTGAGAAGTGTAACTTCCCTTGAGTCACATTTATCTCCACAGCGAGCCGTCCTCCATGGTGGAGGGCTCTTTTCCGACCTGATCACATTACACACGGCAAGTACTACAGCTCAGGAGCCTCGGAGGCTTCAGCTGAGATGCCTACAGCTGGGGATTCAAGTGCAGGAGGTGGGGTATTAGTGTGGTGAGGGGGTGCTGGGGCTGATGAGGGAACCATGTCAGGGTGGGTGTGAGAACATGTACGCACGTATATCAGAAAGCAGGGCAGTGTCAAGGTCCCATCATCATCATCATCATCATCATCACCAGCAGCAGCAGCAGATCATGAATGAATATGAGGCAGTGTTCATGAATATTCTATTGAGTGTTATCTTTCCCTTTTAACTTTTCTCATTTTTTTCCCCAGCAGTGTCTGATTCTCTCTCTGTTCACCTCTAATCTTCCTCATCGCATCTCCCTCTTTGTTTTTTTTGTCTCTCTGCAGGACATGGTGTCCTTTACTACAAGGGATAACAAGTGATTGCAGATCATGTCCAAGGTACTTTGTAACTCTCTTTTCTTTCGTTCTTTCTTTCTTTCTTAGCAAAGATATTGGCTGTGCTCTCAGTAAATCCTCCATTTACATGTACGATAAGGATAAGGGTTCAGTTATGTGTTATTTGAAGCAGTGTCCCTGCACATTTGTCTCTCTCGTCTTCCTTGTGAGATAAAACTGACACAAAAAACAAAACAAAGTTCCCTCAGATTTCGAGTACTCTGCTGAGCTGCTTACCGTTCCCCCCTGTCACCCCTGGTAGACGAGTGTGAAGCATGTTTTGTAACTTGGGGCCTCATCTTGGCTGTGTTTTGGTTCTTGATGCCTGGTCAAAAAAGAGTCGGCAGTGTTTGATTTACAAGATTGTGGTATCCAGCGCTAGTTGTCGCAGGTGTCCACTCAATGGTGCCGTGGTCTGCGGGCCGTAAAATGAGTAGAAGGGCATGGCTTTGAATGTCTCTTCCACAGGACCCCTTGGGCATAGACACAGCAATCAGTTGCTTCAAATGGAAGTGCAATTGTGTGCGAAAAGGGCAACAGCACTCACAGACACACAGAAACAGACAGCAGACCCACCAGACAACAGTTTGCCTGATTGGTTCTGGAGTTGGCAAGGTTGGCACAAAGGTCATTGTTTGGATATAAAAGAAGACCAAAATGGGTTTGTGTGACTGCTTTGGCCCAGTTTGCTCGCACAATTTGTTTTCAAACAGGATGCAAACAGTAATCAGACTTTTTTTCTTCTTTTTTTCACCTTTTGTGAGCACTCAAATTGCAAATGGGCACAGACGCAGTATAAATCTCACCACTCGCCTTTCTTGGCACATTTAAGCAAGCAAATGATCCCAGACACGAGTGATCTCCTTGACTTCCATCTTAATTACAGCACTTCATAACATTGTTGCACGGCAAATGCTATGCAATTCCAATTAAATGTTACATTTGCAAACATAGCATACATAAGTGGAACTTTCATGCAAATTGTCTCAAAGCCCCATCACTTTCTCTCCATTGTGCCTGTCTGTCTGCACAGTGGGTACTGAGTGTGGTGAACAAGTGAATAGACATTGAATGGATGAATCAGCATTTCACCTTCATTACACTGGAGCAGCACAGTGGGATCCTGAACCCTCCTGCCTCACACAGACAAACTGAACATACCACCAGGAGCTACTGTCCATTAAATAAATCCTCAGAATCTCTGCCTGTTTTTTTTGTCTTAGCTCTCTCCTCCCACACACACTTTGCAAACAATAATCAACCATGCTGCTCTTTTTTGTTGGCGGCTGCTGAGTAGAAGGAGGAGAGCAAACATGCCCCGGTCAAACCCAAATCAAAATCTAAGATAGGCATGGGAAAAGGGAGATGTACTTTGTGTGTGTGTGTGTGTGTAAGATAGGCATGGGAAAAGGGAGATGTACTTTGTGTGTGTGTGTGTGTGTGTGTGTGTGTGTGTGGGGTGCTGGGGTGTGTGGGTGGGGGATTCTGAGAAGAAATGTAATCATGAAGCAGCTGGGGGTAGAAATGAAGGGTCTACAGTGGTAGACGGGGAATAATGGTATGAGGAAAGGAGAAAAAACACAGTGATGAAAGAGCCCATCTGTGGTAATAGTATCAGCAGCTGGACTGATTATAATGGAAGAGTGATTTAGAGCAGTCTCTCTTCCCCCCCCCCCCCCAAACAACCACTGCTGAGTAACTTTAATACAGTCAGTGTCTGAGTGAGACAGACATAATGGAGAATATCCCTCTTAAGTGTTAGATACAAACTATACATACACTTACAGTATGTGCCAGCTTATTAAAGCTGCAGTGCGTAACTTTCGGGAATTGCATCTGAGAACATCCCACAGCCTTGTGTCCACACATCCTTATTAAAGAGAAACGAAACCCCTGTTCTGAAGCTGACTCCGCCCAATGCCTGATTTTAAAAATCTACAAAAAGTGGGCAGGGAGTTATCGGTGAGTGGGGGGGTGGCTAGAGGAGGACAGTTATTGACGGAGAACCGGGACAGTGATGACAGCCCAGTTAATACGAAAATTCATATGTAATGGGAGGTGTTTAGCCAGAGAAGGCAGTACATACGCCCATTTTTAACACAAAATACTCAATTCAAATACTTTACACAAAACTACCAAGAGTTGGACCTGGATCAGTCAGTAATATTGCTAGATAACCTTGTACACTTTTAACCTGGGTTTAGTTACTCTAATATTTATATTGATATTAATATTACAACCAGTAAAGGTCACAGTTATTATAACCATCAGTCTTTCTTTTAGCTGTTGTTAGAAATTCTGTCACTTTCTGTATTTTCTATGTTTCCACTCTTTGTTAAAGTTTTGGGAATGTTTTCCTCACTGGATGTGAGGGTCTAAGGATAGAGGGTATCACGTGCTGACTTTGAAGCCATTTTAGGCCAATTGTGTTTGTGATGTTGGGCTATGTAAATGAAATTGACTTGACTTAACGTTATTTGTATCCTGTGTCCATCTGAAAATGGGCTCGATTAAGCAACACTATCAGACCTGACCATCCTTTGAGATATACAATGGTCTGTATTTATAAAGCGTTTTTATAGCCCTGATGACCACTCAAAGCTGCTTTGCACTACAGTTTTGCCATTCACCCATTCACTCACATGTTCATACAGCACATGTATGTGTCTGGACAATCCAGAGTCTTTTCGGGTGTCATTCCATGCTGGTGGAATGACGTACCAAGTGCTACCAGAACAGAGGCATCTGTGTCTATCTTCAAGAAGCTCTTGAAGACCCAGCTCTTCCAAGAGCATCTTCTGTCCTAGCACTTACCTTTTACCCCCTCCCCTGCATGATCTCCTTCTGCACCTGGATCCACTTCTGCACTCTCACCTTCTGTCAGTCCACTTTCTTTCTTTCTTTCTTGTAGCTTATTCCTCTTTTTTAAGTCCCTTTGGATAAAAGTGTCTGCTAAGTGCTTAAATGTAAATCTATGTGCAGCACATTTTCTATCACTCATCTTTCATAACCTGTCACACGCTGCCGGCACAGCCGTCAGGAGCAACGTGGGATTGCGTGTCTTGCCCGGGGACACATTGGCATGTAGATTAGCAGAGCCGGGAATATGTCACAGGTTGAGTGAAAATGTTTTCCATGTTGGTAGTGGCAAAGCTAGAGGATGACCAAAACAAGCATTTCAAAAGTGAGGGGATCATATTGCTCCATCACCTGGAAGCAACAAATGCCTCTTCAGTATTTCATGGTAATATATCCAATAGAGATATTTAAGTCTGGACCAGAGAGCAGCATCCCTTGAGCCATAATACTAAACACCAAATGTGTTGCTTAAAAAACAGCCATCTCAACCATCCACATATATATGTGCTCTGTAAGTGATAGAAAATTGAAATAACTCATCCATAATGTTCTTAATAGAGCAGTTTAGCCAGAGTGAAGTGAAGAGACAGAAGTGTGAAACACCTTCTCCAGGTGTAAATTGACCAATCCCTGTCTCAGCCTGTCTGAAATCCTCCGGGAGCGTTTTCTGATGAGCTGAGTTTGGGTCCTCAGTAGCCTTGCAGAAGTCTGATATACTCAGCAGTTTGCAAAATGGCTTTTATCCACTGTGGGGCTCTGACTGAAATTGGAAAGAGAGGACACAATGGTTGAAAGCAAAGGTTCGGCGGGGGTGAAACAGACTTGTGACACAGCTGTGACTGCAAGGACACACACACGGACACAGATTTGTGTGTGTGTGTGCTGTATGTATGAATGTGAGGGAGGAAAAATTACTCCACTATCTAACCCACTAATTTGCTCTGTGAAAAAGCCCCTGGGAGCATTTCTCTCATTCTTTAGTAATTAACAGTTTCCTCGGTGATGAGATGAGTCACTTCTCTGAAGGTAATTCCGCCTTAATGTACGCACACCACGATGCACATTATTCTGTTGTGTTTAAAACGGCACAGAAATTCAATTATGAAGTAACCGATGATTGCATTTCCAATCTGGAACAATGTGATGCAGCGCACTCTGTAGGTCCTTCATTCCTTTTAGTCGTATGCAGGTGCAAACATACATGTCATTAGAATGCAATGCTATTTTCTTTGTTAATACTTAATATTTGTCTTTTTGAGGAAATTAGTCCAACAATCAATTAATCTTTTTTGACATTTTGTGTTTTTTTATGGATTGTTCACCACAGTGGTTAAGATTTACATTTTAATTTCAATAGTGGTAATATTTTCTAGCACGGCCTCATGTAGCAAGAAACCCAACCACCTCAATAGTCATTTTGTGCTTAGGAAAGTCCATTGTTTTTGTTTTGTTTTTTCAAATGTGAGCTGAAAATAGTTCTTAAAACAACTTATTCTGAATTGAACCCTTAATATTGTTCCGTGTAACTCAAGGATACCAGTTTTCATCCTTTATAACTATAATCAAAATCCTATTCTTTTAAAGTCTTCTCGAGCAATGGAGAGACAATTTTATTCCGAATGTGAAATTGGCACCAGCTTCAGCAACAGTTGTGCTTAGTCATGGAGAGAGCAGAGAGGAATGGGAGCCATTATCCCCTCATCTGTGTAGCTTTTCCTTCTTCCCTTTTCTCTTTGTTTCACTCATTTTCCTTCATATATACTCTACTGTTTCACTGTACGTAAATTATCCCTCAGCCTTTTAAAAATATTTATGAAGCATGCAAAAAATAGTTGTTATTTAGTATAATATGACAATGTAATTTATTGCCGACATGCTGCCTTACATTGATGAAAGAATGGTCTTATGTCAATGACGGTACATGATGCCGTATCCTCATTAAGATATTGTATGTGGAATTGACATAGTTACAGTATATGCTTATTATTGAAGTATATAGCAGAAGGTTTAAAAAAACAACCTCCAGTCTTTGGTACTAAAGCAAGTACTGTTTCAGCACCATGGACAGCAACAGTAATAGACAAATGATCTGCCAACATATGGCACTTTTCCACTACATGGTTCCGCCTCGCCTCGCCTTGCCTCGGCACAGCTCGACTCATCACTGCATGGCTGCAGGAAATTGCCGTGACTTTGTTTTACATGTGACACACACAAACGAGTGACTAGTGACTAGTTGTTTTCAGTGTAACTGAATCATTAGACTGAGTTAATTAAAAAGATTAGTTCACACAACCATACAGTACTTCCCCCATGACAGGAGCACAGACTCAGTCTGACACAGTCACTGAACTGAAATATAGCAACAGGGGTTGGGGCTCGCCGCTCACAATTGTAGGCTTTCGACTCCTCTGTTGAATGTTGAGATTTTAGACATTTCCTTTGCTAAATGTTTTCAGGATTTTTAAGTATTTTAACTGATCTACAGTTCGCCATTGCTCAGTTTGATTCTTGTGTCTTGTTTTGCTCATGCCTCTTCCTATGACGACAATCTGACCAATCAGTGGCCGGCAGTCTGACAACATCACACACAGTATCGGCTCAGCTCGCTTGTAGAGCAGGTACCCAGTACCAGGTACTATCGCTAATGGAAAAGCAAAAAAAAAATGTGCCGAGGGGAGTCGAGTCAAGTTGTGCTGCGAGCATGACCATGAAAAGCGGCACACAAAAAGGTGCTATTTCAGAACTTTGGACAGCACCAGTTACGGGACACATGATCTACACACACCTATACTACAGAAGTGTATTATTTCAGCACCATGGACAGGGGTATTTAGATTGTACACATAAAACAGTCCAAGTTGATCCCGTCTTTTACAGCTGTTATTACACCAACCACTGAGTAATAACTTTTCTAATAAAATGCCCGCAGCATTCCTCTCATGCGTGCTGTATTATTAAACATCTGATTCCCAACCAAAAAATGCATAATGCACCAATGTCACAACCGTGCGGCAGCATCGCATTCAAATTCATGGACGTCATCAGAAAAGGCTTTAAAATACGACCTAAGCCTCTTATTTTTTAATGTGCCCACAAATTCTCTACTGTTATGCTTTTCATCTGTAGTACGAAGGTCATAAGACAGAGGTTTGAGAGGCAGTGCACTGTGTGAACAGTGAAGTCCTGTTCATAATAAAACCCAGCTGAGCACCAACAAGGTCAAGATGAGCACTCAAACCCTGCTCACTCCTCCAGTCAACAACTTAGCTGTGTGTGTGTGTGTCCGTATGTGTGCTTATTTATATTTGTTATGTCTTTATGTCCTTTTCTGGAATAAACATTGACCTTGTCGCAACCAGTAGTCCTCATGGAGACCAAAACCTGGTCCTAATGAGGCAGAAACCTCACTGGTTATGTTTAGGGCTAAAATTTGAATTGTTGAATTGTGGTTATGGATAAGGTATAGGGGACAACACTTTTGTCCAGGCTGTTCAAATGAATGAAAGTCAATGCAGTGTCCTAGGAAGAGTAGCTTTGCAACCCTATGTGTGTGTGTGTGTGTGTGTGCGCGCCTTAAGGTTCGCCTTAAGGCGCACACACACACACACAGCCACACACAGCCACATGGTCACACACACGTGCATGCAGGCCCCAGATGATCCCAGTAAGGCTGAGTGATGGAGTATGTGATAGCACTGCAGTCTCCTCCTCTTCCCCAGCATGTCAGAGCAGCAGAGCCTGTATCCATGTTTCACTGGTTTACTTAATGACCTGCCGTTTGACTCCGCATGATGCACTTTCCCTATATTCCCTCCCAGTCTCCATGGTGTGAGTGTATGTGTGTGTGTGTGTGTGTGTGTGTGTGTGTGTGTGTGTGTGTGTGTGTGTGAAGCTTAACAATGAACCACGTCAACACTTGTGTATGTGTGTGTGTGTGGTTGAGTTTATTAATGCAACAATCTACGTGTGCCCTTTTTGTGAGATGCCGAGACGGCGATACAGATGTAAGAATGTCAAGGCATCGCAGGTGCGTCTTTTGATTTGTGCAATTACCACAACACAAGAGCTGTCACCATCACACAGGTGGTTTCACCTTTGATGTAATTAGTAGGAAAAAGTGGAGTGGAGATGAAGATGGAGGCAGGGATGACAGGAAACTGTTTTTTTTTCCTCAGTGCAGACATGATACATACAGTAATCATGTCATGCCATCACGCCTGTCATGATATACAAAAGAGTCTTGAACAAACTTTGTTGCCACAAGCAACCTGCAGCCTATGTGAGTGCTTTGCTTTATTGTTTGAGTTAATAGGGCTGTGTGTATGCATGCAGGTGCCATATGTCACCACGTGGATCAGGTTATATTTTATGACCCCCACTCTTTGTTCTTTGCTTTTTTTAAAGGCTGTCCTCGATGCTTTTATCATATAATTGTATTACCTTTTCAGTGCCAGTGTTCATCTGTAGCCATATGCTGTGTCTACATGAATATACAGCAGGTGGATGCAACAGTTTGAGTATAATATAATATAAAAATGCAACCTGCTGCAATAACCGTGCAACACATAATGCTGTCAGTGTCAGTGTTCTGGTGTTGCAGAGCTACGTTTCTATTATATTGTAAGGTTTTAAACTTTAGACTGAACCGAACAAATGAGCAGAGAGACGCACCTCCCTAAAGCTGCGGGCTTATAATTCTCTGTAGGTCTGTCGCCACAATCGCGTCTTTTATAAACACAGTCACGTTCTCATTCCCGCTGAAAATGTATGAACCTTTTTATTTACGAGAACAAAAACATGGGATGTGTGAATCTGGAGGTGGTCGCATAATTTACAGATAGCGTTGTAAATGAGGGTCACGCCTCAGCGACTTCCCGGGGTATAAATAAAGGTTGTATGTGTGAATTTCATAAAGGCGTGCCAACGTGTGTGGGCATAAAAATAGAAGAGCGAGAATATGGGATGCAATTGGAGGTTTGCAAATGAGATCCGGCACAATAGTATAGTATGGAAGACACGCATACACCATACAAAACCCTTGTGTTTTTGGACAGGACAATAGCACAGTTTTATATATTGATTTGGCTTTGACTCATGTACAACCTGACCTCTTATAAGATAATATAACATTATAATAATATAATAAAACACATTCTATGATGTGAAGTGAGAAGTGAATCAGATAAAGAAGAAAATGCAAAACATCTGCTGATGTGACTTCACACATCACAATGTGCTCTATATATAAGACTCTAAGGGAAGTTTTTACCGATCCTTTTTCTACGTGATTCTTTACACATGCCTCCTTTCCTCTAATTAAGCTTGGGTGCTGAGGGTATCACGTTCTGTGAACCACGTCTGCTTCCATGGTAACACACTTGTGTTTATTCATAGTACAATGTGATACATCTGAATATTTATGAAGATTTCCTTCAAACATGTCTTTTCCAAAAAAAGCTTCATTGACTGAGCAGTAAATTATTGGTATTGTATGTGAACGGCCATCGTCTCATTTCCACCTCAGAAACTTTTACACTGGCCTATTTCTGTCCACACAAGAGGCAAATTGCCTGTCTGCCTTTCATCATCAATGCCATTGGAGATGCGGCACCGCGAGCCTCATTGTTTTTCTCAAAGGTAATTGATTTGGAAATCGCTTTTTCGTCAGCACTGAGCTGAGTAAACAAGTGCAGGCGAGGGTAGAGATGTGGGCATCTGGTGGAGCGAGATTGCATGTTGTCTTAGATGATACAACATTTTTTTTGTTGTCGTCTTAATTCTGCTTATTAAAGGGGATAACGAAGCCTGCTGAACTGCAATACTGTACACACAATAGTATTTAAATGGGCTCATAATGAATCTCACACAGAAACACACAGCAGCTTTTCTTGCAGAGTAAAGCCTTGGTCAGCAATATTTATTTAATATGAAGCAGGTCTGAGGGAAGAAATACATTACATTTCGTATTCATGGCTCGCTGTAGCCGTAAGCAAGTTCGATTAAATGTGTTTTCCATTTAAATTACTATCAGCATCTTATCAAAACAAACATTTCTTAAAAGAAATTGGTGTCTTTATAGTTCAATCAAAAACTGGCTCCTTTTATTTTTTATTTTTGGCACATTCAAAGTGTTTTTTCTGCTCAGTGAGACATCTGTTCAGAAAAATCCTCTTGAATATTTTAGTTTTTGTGTTTTGTTCTTGGTAAAGACCAAACAGAAAACACATTTTCCCCAGCTATTGCATCAGAGAGACAGTTAAATGAAATAAGTCATGCGTGGAAAGGACATGAAAGCTAAAAGGTAATCCAATTTCCATTAAATGTAATTTTCTTAAATTTCCCCGCAGACCTATTGGGGGAAGCCATGATTAGAGACTGTGGACGCATGTCATTTTGTTCCAGTATTTCATAAAATGAGAGCTATTAATAAAATATGGGTTTTGGAGATTAGTAATTCCCCCCACAGAGCTGATGGTGGTAGGTATTAATGAAAAATTAGTATTTGACAGGATTTGACGGCGTCTACTCACTTAACATATTCTGATACATTTTCATAACACACATTATAGTCATCTAGTGAAACAGCGGGCACAGGTTTAAGATCATTCAATCTTATAGTTAATCTCAAATCCATATCCACACCAAAATTCACTGTAAAAAATATCATCTATAATCCAGCTCAAGCAGTCAAACAAGCCAATAAATGGATAAAGAAGATGCACAATGAACAACCACACGTCTTTATCACTCTTGCACAAGTTTATGCAAGTATCTCACGTTATATTCACGGCACAGAATCGGCTGCTACTTGAGATGCAGCACTTTGCTCAGGCAGTCAATGTCAAGGTGCTTTCATCACCATCCTGATCATCCCGTCCATCAAAAGCAAAAGCGGAAAACTGTTTTGGAGTTGTACATCGAGGATCCTTTTAAGGATACACTCTGCATTTGTGGAAGGCGCAGGTCAAACAAGAAGGAGCAACTTAAGAGATCTCTAGAACTCAGCAAAATACATAAATATCAAAATCACTACTGAGCCACGCCAGTTTGATTTATCTCCTGTACAGAGGAGCTTTAGGGTGAAGCTGTTGCCATCTATACAGTTTATAACGGGGGTTTTTGTGTGTGTTTTTTAAGAAAAAAAAACAGGGTTTGCACATTAGGGGGTTTATGTTGACAGAGCATGAACAAAGGATGGAGACATCAATGGCCAACACTCTGTAGCTGTTGTCAGATGATTTTATCTTTGAAGAAGGAACAAGGACATGCTGTTTTGGTGATGTTTTCAAAGATTTCATCTAGTTTTTGTTGTTATGTTTGTGCAAGTAATTACTTGGGCTTGGGCTGGGGGATGTGGGAAGAAAATTATAATTTTTTTTTTTACATCAGTGATATTGATATATATCACAATATAAATATTTATGTAAGGCTGGGTGGGTGATATGGATTATAAACAACTCTATTTTTAGACATACAAGACACATCGGGATATGAAGCTGCACACCGGTTGTCTCTCTGGGCTCATGAAAAGTTTTCTTTTGAGATGTTTTTTCTTTTTTTTTGCCAGTACACTGAAAACACACACAATAAAATATCTATTCTTTATGATCTGTATAACATACTTAAAATACAGTGATTACCTCTCATCCCAGATGATACCTGGTTTATTTCTTTGGCTTTTTAATGTTAAATGAAGGATATTTGTCTGTGTTAGAAACAATTGCCTATAAGTAAAGTCAAATAACACAAATAATTAGGCCTACAATTAAAGAAGTGTTAGGAAGTGACTTTTTCAAATATAATTTCCCACGTATTTTAATCAAAATATAATACATTTTACTAATAAATATCATGATTTTCAATGCAGCAATGCATTGTTATTATTATTATTATTATTATTATTACATTAAATAATACTAAACATTCAGTCAAACTCGTCATTTACTGAATATTGACATCATCATGTTAGCTATTAGCTGTTAGCTACTATAAGTTGTAACTTTATAATTATTATTCATTAGCAGCAGCAGCAGCTGTTTAATTTTACATGCCCGGTTCTTACTCAGCAATGATCAGCACTTTGTTTTCTATGCAGAGTGATAATTAATTTAATTAGAATTTTATTAATCCCCTTGGGGAAAGTATTCCTCTGCATTTGACCCATCCAGCCCTTATTGGCCGGGTGGGGATTTGAACCGGTGACCCTCCGGTTACAAGTCAAGTTCCCTTTCCACCCCAAACTCGTTGGCCCATATGGGGATCGAACCCGCGACCTTGGCGTTATCAGCACCAAGCACATAAGGTACTTTTATTTGACCTGGCAGGGGCAGCTATGAGGTTGATGGCTGCTCTGGACGACCAAACCATGGGGAGAACAGTTAAAGTCCATAGACATGTATGCAAAAATAGTACACACAGTCCCCTTGTTGTGAAACAGCCTCTTACTGTGAAGCATCAAACCAGGCAATACCACTGGTGTCCACTCATATGTACCATGTTTAATTTGGCATGTTCTATTGAAGATCTGAATTTAGCAATTTAGATTATCAAACCATCTTAGATGTAGACTTCCATCATAACTCACAACTCTTTTTGCAACCAGCAGCATCGCCCCCTGGTGGCTAGTTGCTACTTTAGTCCTGCTTCCTGGGCTTCTACCTTCAAATTGGAAGACCATGTTAGACACAGCGACTGACTTCAATTCCGGCATTTCCCGGCATGTCTCCTTACTATTTGGGATTAGTAGGACCTAATTATAGTTGAAATAAAATGTTTGTTTTCTATGTGCTCTAAATATATGTATATGACACCAATGTCCATATATGAGCACATCCACAAAACGGCACAAAACATAAATGATATTTTTCTTTTCAAAAAGTCCCTCATAAACATGGCATCGTTTATATATAGACATACACATTACAGATATGGTACAGATAGGTGGGAATATGACATCTTCAAAACAGAAGTCTCAGGTCCCCTAAAACTTGGAACGACTCAACGTCCTAAGTGCACTGTGCATTAAGGTAAGATAAGGGAAGATGATCCTATTTTAGTCCTGCAATGGGGAAATGTGCATTGTTACAGCAGCAAAGACAGTTAGGGTAAAGGTGATGAATAATAAATGTACATTTTGACATCTATAAATGTACAATGTAAAGAAAATATTTACTAATAAATAATAACACAAAACAAATATAGAATAGAATTTGCAGGAGGGACGGTGATATATATACAGCATGTACTGCAGGACCTTGATATTTACAGTGTAAAGATTTCCAGGATATAACACTGGGGTTATTATTGCGTGACATGTTGTACAGACTTACAGCAGCAGTGAGGAACGACCTGTTCCTTTAGCGCGCCTTCAGACATTTAGGATGTTTTCATCTGTCACTGAAGGATGGTGTGATGGTGTCCTGAAGGGTATCATCATAGTCAAACTATCATCTATGATGATCATCATTCACGCCCCCCGGGGATGTGCAAAAAGGCTAACATCACACATTGAGTGGTAAGTAAGCAGTATTTAAATATGAACACATTCTTTAATCCAAACTCCCCCTTTAGGTTTAAATCCAGTGTTTCCTTCCCCTGCACTCTCACCCAGACATCAAACCGTGTGAGGCCCTTTTCACTAAGACAACCAGTGACTACAAATCACCTGGGAACACTCAGTGAATGCCTGTTTAGAATGTCTGTGTGTGTGTGTGTGTGCGTGTGTGTGTCCTTCCTCCAGAGGCAGCTGTGAGTGCAGCACTGTGCGTCAAATCAGCAATTTGAACCCAGAAAATGTATATTTCTGTGGTGTTTATAAAGAAGTAAGAATACTTTTGTTTTCCAATTATGGATCGTGAGCAATGGAAATTGAGACACTTTCAAAAAGGACTGTACTATGAAATTGTGTGTGTGTGTACTGGACCTTTTTAATAATAATAATAATAATAATAATACTACATTTAATTTAAAAGCGCCTTTCAGGTCACTCAAGGACACTTTACAAGCAAGATGAATTAAAATTAAAATCACACAATTACGTAAAAACCAAAAAAGGAGCACATAAAATCAAGACAATAACTTTGGGGAAGTGGCGGTAAAATGAGGGGGGGTTAGAGGGAGTAGGCAGTCCGGAACAGGTGAGTTTTCAGTCTTGATTTGAAGAGGTGGAGAGAGTCACAGTTACGGAGGTCAGGTGGTAGTGAGTTCCAGAGCTGAGGAGCAGAGTGGCTGAAGGCTCTGCCCCCCATAGTGCTGAGGCGGGCAGGGGGCACAGAGAGGTGGATGGAGGAGGAGGATCTGAGGGAACGAGTGGGGATGATGACGTGCAGGAGATCAGACAGGTAGGGAGGGGCAAGGTTGTGGATGGCCATGTATGTGTACAGGAGGAGTTTGTAGTTGATGCGGTGTTTGACAGGGAGCCAGTGGAGGTGCTAGAGGACGGGGGTGATGTGGTGGTGTGAGGGGTCTTTGTGATACAGGCGGCTGAGTTTTGGACCGTTGCAGTTTATGGAGAGACTTTTGGGGGAGGCCATAGAGGAGAGAATTGCAGTAGTCAAGACGGGAGGTGACGAGACTGTGAACAAGGACGGCTGTGGAGTGGGGGGTGAGGGAGGGGCGGAGTCTGTTGATGTTGCGGAGATGAAAATAAACGGTGCGGGTAGTGATGTTGATGTGTGAGTGAAAAGAGAGTGTGCTGTCGAGGATGACACTTTTCTAGCATAAACACTGGCCTTGTCAGGACCAGTAAGACCTAATGAGGAAGAACCTCATTTCTGAGGAACTGGTTAAGATTAGGGAAAGATTTGAATTGTGGTTTGGTTAAGGTGAGAAATAACGCTTAGTTTAAGCTGTCCAAATGTGTATAATTGCTATTTTCAGTCCAAAATAGACATCAAATGTAAAGCATTGACACAGTCACTCTAATTTCAATTAAAAAAGACACTGTACCTGCTTCGGTTCCCCTTTTCTCATCTTTGAATTGGGATGAATTCCTGCCAGATCTGTGGTCATTTCATGCGTAGGTTAAAAGGGGTTACAGAATGCAATTAATCACCTGGATGATCATCATCGACCTGGCTGCCAGACAATCAGCTAGATTTCTGGCATGTCAGAAGTTGCGCTCGCTTGTCTTGCATTTTGAGCAGTGCCACGGCTCGCTGTTCCACTCCGGCTGCTGTCAGAGGAGCTGTTATGAATGTAACTTTTCAGATAGTAGTACCTGCCTATTCCAGCGACCTGCCACTCTATACGTCACTTGACATTCCTGTTGCTTTTCATCCACAATAGCTTTTCTCTTGTGTGTCAACTCAAGGACACACAGCCATCTTGTTTGAATTAACTTCACCGGAAATGTCGAAGTACATGCTTACGTGCCTTGTGATCTCGAAATGATAATTATTAAGTTGAGTTAGTGTTAGTTTTGTTGAGGAAAACATGTCACAATGAATGAAATCACAGTGTGCACACACATGGGACTCAATTAAGCACTGTAATACAATACTATAAGAGTCATGTGACCTCGTCCATTATAAAGTGCCCCTTTTATCCACCGTGAAGCACAATTCTGCAGTTAGAAAGTAGATCATTTGTCACTTTAAGATGTTGTTCTTTGTTGTGTGTGTAGTGATAACCATCCCTCCATGGTGCTGTGCCAATCTCAGCTGACACAGGGTGAAAGGCGGGGTACACCCTGGACAGTTCACCAGTTCATCACAGGGACACATTCACTCTCATACTCACGGTCAATTTACCAATGTCCAATTTACCTCATCCCCAAATTGAATGTTTTTGGACTGTGGGAGGAAACCGTAGTGAAAACCATTAGAAATGATTTCAGCATCATTTTATGCAGAAAGCTTACTCTGGTGCTGGTTGATAAGTACAACATTGCTCTGTTCCCTCTGCCATAACAGCAACCATTTTTCAGCAGCTTGGTTTACCATGGCAACAGTAGACAGTGTTGGCCTGTGTCTCCTCATTAACATTATTGGTAATGTAACAGTGATTAAAGGGAATATGTCAAATTGCTGCAAAGGTTTTAAGTGGGCGTTTTATTCACGATGTCAGGCCTTGACCAACAACACAACAACATCACCAGCGTGTTTGTGTTTGTGTATCTTTGTGGTGATTAATAGTCTTACTTTTGTCAGGAAGAGGTTTGTTCTGCAGAGGGATTTGCATGCGCTTGTTTACTCAAACTCAAACCCTCTTTTTAATGCCGATTAATGTCCACTAAACACAGCGTGTAAATCATTTCATATTAAACATGCCTCGCTCTTGAGTTGCACACTGACACCTGAGTGGCCTCGGGCCTCATTTTGCATTCATGAATTTAGGGAGACCACACACACACACACACACACACACACACACGCTCAGATCCAAACACTGGATGACAACAATAATAATAATAATGTTGTCATTTCCCACATACAGCAGAAAAGCAGGAAAGTAAACTTCCACATACCTGCACACCAAGCTAATATTGACACACATTTCTGCAGAGGAGATTTTGAGAGGATGATGTTGGGAAGCCCACACATACTGGCTGCCCTTTTTTTGACATTTACAATATATTTTTAGGGCTCGAGCACCGACTGGTTTCTGTTTCTTTCTTGTTTTTTTTCTTTTTTCTTTTTTCTTTTGCTTACTGTTGAGCACACTTTTTTCAGGGCCTTGCCATGCTTGAAAACATTGCCTCCGGGTCGCTCTCTAAAAAGAGCACTACCCAGTTGCCAAAGGTAATAGCACGCAGCAGGAAAGAGCTAGTTGTATGAAACTTGGTGGGAAGGTGGAACATGCTAAGCTACACAATAAAATCGTTTGGATTTTTTTTTGGTCCATATTCTCACAAAATCTAACTTTTTTTAACATGTTGTTAAGCAATATTGTGGCTCATAGTGGCCATATGAGCCTGATCAATCATTATGCTTAACGTATAAGAGCAATAGAAATGTGTATTGCAGACATAGAGTTAGATATACCGTACTATACAAGCCATACCGTGAATGAACGTTCATTAAAGACAAAGGGATGACACCTGGAGAGTGCTATGTGCGTGACGTGCTGTCTTCCCTGCTGTGTGTGTGTGTGCGTGTGTTGGTAGCGTGTTGTATTTCATGGCTGGCGCAGGTGCAGCCTCCGTTGAGCGACCACGTATTCAAACAGAGCTGTGCTGCCCGCTGAAAAAAAAAAACAGCAGTATCCACTTAAAAGCTGACCTCTTACACCAGCATTATCTCAGTGTGTGTGCAGTGTGCACGGTGGAGGAAAGTGGAGAACGTGCAGTGATTTTAATGGAGTTACAGAAATATACTGATATGGCGAGCATTTTTGTCTTCTTCCCGTTTTGTACTGTTTCACACAGCCTTCGTCACTGGATGAACTGTCGTGCTGTGATATTTCCATTTGGAGAATAATTTCAAATGACATTATGAAACTGCAGCTGCTTGTTTGAGTGGCTGTGACGGTTGTATCTATATAAAAAAGAAAAGGCTTCACTCTGCAATTTGTGGTGTGTCTGTTGGTGATGGTATATTGTAAGCATTTATTAATCGTGCCTTTATTCTTTTGAGAAAAACTCCAAATCCAAAAGCTCAATAGAGACTCCAGGACGACAAAGACGGTAAAGAGTCTTCACTGAAATAGGGAAGCAAAGGTCAGTCAACGGCCCAAAGACGAGACAGGCAGAGCAGGAACCACACAGGAAAGCAAATACATGTGTGGAGAACTCAACAATGTGCACATAAAGACTATCTGATGACAGCTTATTAGGATCGTCTTTATCATGATATGACCATTTATTTGTAATTATGTCATTATATTAATGTTGTATTCCACATGATTTTCTCCTATGAGTACAATACAGCCTCAATTACCTCCATAATTAGTACTAAGTACAAAGAAATCGGTTAGAATCGGAATATGTATCTAAATGTCATTGAATCGGTAGAAGCCTCTTGGATGAAAGGTGAAAGGTTTTTTTGGATTACTATGACCAGGATGAATGAGAATCTATACAGACAATCTGGACATGCAGTATTATCATCTTTGTTAATAATAATTATCCTAAAGTTGCCAGAATAGCAGTTATTTAGTGACAAACATGTCCTCACACAATCTCAGTTTGTAAAACTTGATATAGATCTATGTGGACGTTAACATTTTGTGTTTCCATAAAAAATACTGCTGATACTATTTTTCATATTTGTGAGACCTCTGCTACTTTCAGATGAGTCGGTGGTTCGTCCGATTGAAGCGAGCAGCGCGGTGACAAAGCAAAAACTCGACGGTTTTGTGTTTGTTTTGCTTTGTCTTGCAGCTCTGGAACTTTCCTCTACCCATCTCTCCCTCTAACGCTAATCTGTAAACAGTCATCATAGTTACACTTCAGCTGCCCCATTAAACAGCCAAGCACCTTGAAGGATCCTTGATAGCACTGACCAAGAGCCTTTAGGCTTTGAAACAGTATTACTGTTACTCTGCTGCCATGTAGTCAATCTGGCTTCTCCCTGAACACCCCCTCTGCTCCTCAGGCCAGTAATTTTCTGAGCTGAGGTCGTGTCGATATTGACCTCCCACAGGTACACTACTCTACTTCCATCATCCTCTTTCTACCCCATAGGAGTAAAAAAAAAAAAGGAGAACTGGCACACTTCCTTCAGTGCCTTGATTCATAACCTTTGACTGTCAGTCACAATAATGACATGTGCATTTATTTGTGAGCATGTGACTTTTCCCCCTGTGATGTGTGCAAGTGGGAGACATTACCATGAAAGTAAAAGTTACTTCTTTCAAGGTCGCAAAAGTAGATCATTAAGGCACAAATATGCAAATGTCTCACACTCCTGTTTGACTTTTAAAGAGTTTCGCATATAGCACAAAGTGCGTTAAGCATAATGCATCATTTTATCATTTTTAACGTGGGCTTTGTGCATCGTCGGCACATTCTGGAAATATGCAGCTCATTATGTCTCAATGGATGTTTAATTCATAAAGGAATGATTTAATTACACAACAATTTTTCTTGCCGACTGGAAGCAGCCTCTAATAGAATGCTGGTGCGAAACTGTCATAAAGATGAATAAACCAGGGAACACAAAATGTCACATGGGCGCATAATAGAAAAATACAACACCTTTCTGCTCGACTCTGCAGCCTTGTTTATCAAAAGTTGTAAATGGACACTTTGTCGAAGGTGGCTATAAGTATCATTTTATGACAACGGTGTAAATATTACACTCTATTTTACTCTGTCATAGTGACTGGTAGCTTCTTAATTTTTTGTGTTTGTGATTTCTAAAAGCAAATATCTATTTCTGGGTACTTAACACGATAAAGGGTATTTATTGAAAAAGGTTCCTACTGAAGCTAATAATTTTGGGAGCACACTTGCGTACTACACATTTCTAATCTGATGGTCCATCCATCCATTATCTACCGCTGTATCCTCCACATCAGGGTCATGGGGCTGCACCGTTCAAGCAGAAAAAAACATTTTGAGTCGCCAAGGATACTGTCGTCATCCAAGCCTCAATCTGGCGACCCTTAAACCAGCTTGACACCCCGACTCCCCTGCCCGGCAGGCGTTACAGCTGTGAGCCGCTTGAACCAGACGTGTCCGAGGGAGCTGTAGCATCGTTCTCTTCGGTATTCCCTGCGTCCAGACTTGTACGTGCGAGTATACCAGGGTCCGCGCAATGCGACGCGCAGCATGTGTGGGGACGTATACCAGAACAAGCATTCACTCACACACTCACATCTACGGGCAATTTAGAGTGTTCAATTAACAGAAAGACAGGCACACAGAAAGGCCCGGACCAGACCAGCAAATCCGTAGACACGATCTGCAAACCGCAAACTGATGATGCATTTAATACTCAGCATTTTCAATGCGATATGTTGCTTGTATTATGTTGCAATGCGCCAGTACCTTCTTGTTGCTTTCGTTCGTTACGTCCCTACAGCAGTAATTATGATTGTATGTATCCATGCATGTAATGATCACTCAGGGAAACCTTTGGCTCTACAGTACAGCCCTGACCTCCAATTTCATGAATTATAAATGGGAAAAACTAACAGACTAACCGCAGCTTAACATCTGTCGGCGTGACCACTTAGAACTCATTCTTTTCCCGAATCTTCGCTTGCACCGAGCGTTTTATCCCATTGATGATCCCGCCACCGCTGTTCGTCGAACGATAGAAACATGTTCAAATATTGTGCCCTTGAAATGTGGTTTACAGGAACTGTTTTTGGTTACCGTGAAGATACTTTAGAGGAAATGTGTCGCATAAAGGAGAAGAAGCACCTCTGAGAGAAGGGGAAAAAGTTCCCTTACAAGACGTGGAACCTCATTAGCAGGTGAAATTTATGCTTTTGAGTTTGTAAACCGAGATGTCAAATACAGAGTTTAATATGCGTGAAGGTGACAGTGCGTCATTAGCAGAGATGAAAGTATAGTTGCATGAAAAAAACATTACAATCACTGCCAGCCATTTCTTTTCAACGACCAACCACTGACTCATTACACGTACAGAGCCATTACCGTCGCCAAATTACAAAACGGGGGGAAAAAAACAAATGAAGCTATAAGCAATACAATGAGATTAGTTAAAAATTACAAAGTGGTCGCAAGACACAGTAACAGTAGGAGGTGACACTTTTTCAATTTTAGTGCAAAAGAATTATATAATGCACATTTACAAGTGAAAACATCCCTGAAAGCTGAATTAAAAGTATAAAATATGCAAAGAATTATGTACCAAGAGAGGGAGAAGTATGTGATGGCACACATGGGCCCAAGGTTTCCACATTTAATGGGCTCCCCAGTGTGCATTTGATCTTCTCTAAATTTAGAAAATCCATCATGTTATTTAGTCATAGTTATGCCCTGGGCCCTACAGTAAGTACTATTTGAGTTAAACCTTCCTCTGTGCAAGGAAAATCATTTTCCTTCCCCTGGTTTAAAGATTAAAAGTCAAGCCCAGTTCTTTACATGTCACATATACGGTTTTCCAATACTTTTGACTTATTTTTTTTACTTCTGTGACATTAACTGATCCAAAAAAAGTGCTTCCATTGTCTGAGAGAGAGAGAGAGAGAAAATGAACTGGTGCAACACATGGCAAAGACAAATAGGACATATTCTTGTTAATAACCATACACGTTGACAACCAATACTCAAGACTGAAGCAAATTATGATTCAGTATCTATTTTTAAACGTGGGCACACCACCTTTTTTTTGGTTTACAGTTGCAAATTATAGCACTTAGGACAAACCCCTAGAATGTAAGAGGGCAAGAAAAAACTGAAATAATGTTAAACAGAACAGCAGTTGTCAGGTGTGCAGCCTGAGGATACTGCGCCAAGCTTCTTTATGCCCCTCCAAATTTGAAAATCAACCAGTAACAGATTGCAACTGTCCTTCAAGACTGCCCGAGGACAGTCCATCTGTCCAAAATTAGTGGCCAAATATAGAGGAGAAAAATGGCACCCAACTCTGATATCAGTTTGGGGTTCATTCCTCAGAGAAAGATTGAATCACAGTAATTCTCTTTGAAGGAATTTCACCTCATTGCCCGAGTGCACACCCACATACAGTTTCAACACGGTGCCTCTGCCTATGTTCCCATCGTCCTTCAGTGTGACTTTATTATTATTATATTATATTTTACCTTCATGGGTTTTGTCACCTTGTCAGCCCACCTCACCCAGCTCTCGCCTCAGACTCAAACATGTGCAGCCTTCAGGAAAGTAGTGGACAGAGGAGATCAACAATCAAACGTACAAGAAATGTGTTGAAATAAAAATAAATAGGAGCAAAGGGTGAGAAGACAAGAACCAGGGAACATGAAGCAACAAAACAAACCAGAAATACAATAGATGATAAATACATGTATCATCTCACATAAAGTTTTGTCTCCCTCATTTGCCTTCCACCTCTCACCCTCAAACCCCCCCCCCACGCGTCGACCTCCTTGCACACCATGCAAAGCTCCTGACAGCTTCCACCTGCTCCTTTCCTTTTCGCTCTCCTATTTCTTCTTTTTACACATCTCCACAGCTACCGTATGTTAGTGGTGAGAGCTGCTCTGATTCCATCTCCCCCCAAATAAATGACTGTGAGGAGATAAAGAGAAGGGGAAGGCAGAACAACTGATCGGGCGGAGTGGGGGCTCTCGTTCCAAGGAGATAAGCAAGCACATCGAGTGTGTGTGTGGGTTTGTGAGTAAAAGAAAAAAAAAGCAGCAAGACTGGAAGCTCCTGAGGGCACCATGATGTGTCACCTTATCAGCCACCAACACTCAGGCTTCACTGAAGACCACCCCTCACTGCTGCTTCTTGATCTGCAGCGATAGACCACTTCCACTTCTGGGCACTCTCTCTCTAACAGTCGAAGGTAATCATGTGTGGAATCACATTGCCATCAACCTGTGAACTCCCTGATATGAAATTGACACACATTACATTCATATGTGAAAGGAAAGTGTTTTGTCGAAGCCTCTGCAAAAGCAGGGCGGCACTGCACGGGTCAGCAGCTTTGTTGAATTTTGTATAACTCTCTGATGGATGAATAATTGCATTTTTCTTCGTCAAAGGAGTTAAAAGTGAATAATGGATCTCTGTGCTTCATCTCGTCAGCAGATACTCAGTTGTCGCACGGCTCCCCAAAGCTTCTCGCTTGCTTCGCTCGAGCGGTTTGGTAATTAGGACCAACAGCTGCCATTTTCTGACATAACTCGTTAGCATGTCACAGCCAAACAAATCCCTCACACTTCTCTTCACCTGTTCACTTTACAGTCTGCTGCTGGCACCATTCCTTCTCCCTCTGCTCCCTCTTACCATGACAAATTGGGATCGGAAGACAAATGCATGATGTTCTGTTTTTGTCTGTGTTTTCCATCGCCGCCTATCACGTTCCTAACTCATCTCCTCCCCGTCAGCCGAGTGGAGATTTAGAGACATGCTTGAGGGATTGTGCACTGTGCCAAGACAAGCAATAGGTAAGACAATGGGTTTGTGTATGAGACCTTGCAAAATGTTTGAGGTTTATTGACCCATTACTTTTGTGTATAATTAGACTGAGAGAGAAAGTGATGCTATCTAATGGCCTTGTCTGTGGAAATCTGGCCAAATTTGGATGATTCCGCACTGAGAAATCATCACATTAGGCTAAATAAATGAATAGAACAACTGAGAGAAAAAAAAAAACGACATGATGTTGTATCCAAAATTGCCCTCTATTCATTTTACTTGAACGGCAACAACAATGCAGTGCTTCACAAGCAAGAACTAGAATTGAATGTCCTCCCTGTATCTCTAACACCCAAAGGGCACACATTCATACAGCTCATCTGTATCATGTGCCTTTTCTATCATACCAGAGTCATGCACAGGCCCATTTTGCAATACGGCACCCACCTGTAACCGTTCGGACAGCAACTCCAAGCCTGTGACGACTTCCGGTTCATTGAGCTGTTGCTCCAAAACTCAGTAGCCAATTAGCAGGCAGCTTCCCATGGCCCGCCCGCAAAAACAAAAAAACATCATATCAGGGAGCACAAATTCCATTAGCAAGCTTTCTTTTTTCCCTTTGTTGATGCCTGTGACATCTGACTTTCAAAATAAAAGTAATTTTTGGCTTGATAAGAGTGAATCATTTTAAAAATGCACATCTTACAATGTGTTTTATTATGAAAAATACAGGACTCTGTATCATACTGTACATCTGTCATACAGCTGTTAGCATGTGAATGGGTATGTGCATCTTGGGTTTAAGTGTTTTATCTTTTTGGAAAACATTAAAGATACACAAACAGGTACACACCATTAAAACAGGTAAAACAAACAATAGATGGCAAAAGAAGGAACGACACTGTTGGCGCTGCCAAGAACAGCAGGAAGGTTGAAGCGCGGATAGTCGGAGTCCAACATTTGATCTGCCAATTCTCCTGGACAAGCTCCTGCAAGCCTTTATCACTCCAGCCTGTGATCACCTAATAAGACACAGTGAATATCTCAAAAGGCAAAAATCCTGTGCGATCCGATCTCAGCCAAAAGCGTGTATTAATGATGGGGAACCTGTGATCTTTTACTAATGATTTACTTAGACATGAAGACTGGAGGTTCATTAGCATATCACCCTTGAGCATTTGAGCAACAGCTTTTTCACGACCTGTCAGCCGCCTTAAAAGCTTTTGAGTGAGCGTTAAAACATTAATAAATGATTGACTCTAAGTAAAATCATAAGCTACAACTAATGCATTCATGAAATCCTACATAAAAAAAGAGGGAAGAATCTTCCTATAAATGAAATCGCCCTTCATGCATGGTGACCTTTACGGCTACTTAGCAAGACTGAAGATAAACAATGTGATTAATGTTAAACGCTTGCAGTCATAATCACAGACGTGAAAGCAGCACTTTGCAAGGAGTTATATAAAAATACCTGTACACACTTAACTCAAACTTTATTTCTACAGCACCTTTAAAAACGACAGCAGTCGACCACAGTGATGTGCACAAGGGGGCACAGGTTACATAGAAAAATAGGTGAGAATAAAAACAATATAATTACAGTAATCAGTAGAAACAATACAACATAACATTTGCATGTGGTCATTTATGAAGCACCGGAGAGAAGAAGTGGGTTTTGAGGGAGGATTTAAAAGTCTCTAGGGTCTGGAAAGTTCTAATATAGAGGGGAAGAGTTCCAGAGTCTCGGGCGCAGCCGCGGCAAAGGCCCCGTCACCTCTGGACTTATTCTGCTTTTAAGAACCTCCTACAGCTGTAGGTTGTGGTGACGCAGGAGCTCAGAAAGATACAGAAGGGCCATCACCATTGAGGGCTTTAAAAACGATTTATTTTAGCTTAAAATCAATACGAAAACAGACCAGGAGCCAGTGGAGGGCAGCAAAGACTGCCGTGATGTAGTCCGGAGAGAAGTCAGGCGGCAGCGTTTTGAATGAGCTGAGAGGGAGCTACGATTATCTAATGTAACGAAGGATAACCTTTTCAAGCTCAGTCTTAGAGAAATAGCACTTGGTCTTCGCTAAGAGGCGGAGTTCAGTCGACCAAAGTCTTCCTAGAGTTTGTCCTAAGTCTGTCTCTGCCTCTCTGCACTCTGTTAGCAGCGTTTCCTCTGTGTTCTCTCGGGCAGGTGTGGTGAGGCGCTGACCTTTCTGTGACTCTTCTCTCTGCAAACCAGCGCACAGCCTTTCACGGTCCCCATGGACACAGTGAAGCTCTCCGCTCCAGAATAACCAGGCCATTTTATTTTGTTTTATCTCCTTGCTCAAACACTGGAGGAATAATAAGTCGAATTTATGTCCTCGTGGGTATCGTGTGGAAGTATACCACACTGTGTGAGTGTGGCCATCACAGCTGAATTGCGGTGTCTGTTATCTGTGTTTGAACAGTCATTTCATTAATACATTGTTTACTCTTTGTGTTCTACAAAAGGCAGAAACCCCTTTTATAATCCACCATTAAAGCCAATTCCACAGCCAAATGCAGAAGTACAGAGGGAAAGCTTTCAGAATATGTTTTGACAAATTAAAAGAGTGTCTCCAGTATCGTGCAGTCTAAAAATGAACAGAACATTGTTTATGCCCCCACGCTGGCAATAGCCTTGGCCAGATATGTTTGTTTTCCAGGTCTCTCGTTCTTGTTAAAGCGATATCTATGAAATGCCTTAGGGGAATTTCACTGCACCCTAGTGCACAAATGAACACGTCGACTCAAGGATGAACTGATTAGCATTTGGCTGTCAAAGGCGTGTTGTTTTAAATGTAAATTAAGAATTCATGGCCGCGTTTCACACAAAACACGGTTAAAATTACACTCTCTCCTCCGTGTTTGTTTTATGGATCAGACCGAGTGGCAACCAGTCGTGACTTGACATAAGAAACTCATTTCATTGGTGCCATGTTGACATTTTGCAGACGGATATTCACAGATTTTGGATGACGTGTGCTGTGCTATTATCTATTTTCCCCTAAATGGGAACTTAATTGACATCATTAACTCCTCGGGAAAATGTTTGCTGATGTTATGTGGGGAATTCTACTCATTTCCCCATAGAGTTCTTTTTGCAACTACTAGATTCACTCCCGGTGGCTATTTAATGTATTATTATTTCCTGGTTGGATTCAGGAGAAACCCAGAAGACTTTTTGTATCAGACAGGCCAATTATTTTGTTTGCTGAGGGAGTCCAGGAGCAGTACAATTATCCAACCTCCAAGATTTTTATTTCCCGTTTTTCCATTTAATGTAAAGCAGCCAGCACTTCAACTTCAGCCTTCTGAAAAGCTCTGCAGAGGAAGTCTTTCTCCTCATTATTTTCAGGATTGAAAATCTGTCTTCCTGTTGACTGTTTTTGAAACGTTTTTTTATGAGCTAAAGTGCGGCGCAAAGACACCTATATCTCTCTTCTTTTTTCTTTTTTTTTTTTTAAACCTCAGTCACATTTGCGTTCCTTTGCTTCGTTTAATGAATGTGAAGCCTCACACAAGTAGCAATCAACGGCAGTTTGAAATGCATGAAATAGAAAATTACAAGCCGCGTGAGTCAGCGGGAGGAGATGTACAAAGCAAATAAAGAAAATCAAGGACATGCCTTTTCTGCTAAGAAGCTTATTTTATAGTTTTAAATAGTTTTCCCATTTGTGTGTTTATTAGGAGGATTATGCAAAAAAACAACAACTACTGAACTGATTTCTTTATAATTGGTGGGAAGGTGCGTTATGGTCCAAGGAATAACCCATTACTTTTTTGTAGCACCTCTTAAATCAAAGGGGTGGATACAGATGTTTTATTAAACATAGTGAAGAATTGCAATTACATTTTCATAAAATTTCACCATAAATAATGCAGAGACCATTATGGAAAAACACAGACATCTATATGAACAGGTAACATTTGATGTGGATATTGTGTATATGAGTGGATTTTTTTTTCACTCTTTCTTGTATTTGTTCTGACGTTGCTTGTTGTTTGCATGGGTGGTGATTAATATTTACCCGTGGGTGCATGTGACATTAGCGTCGTGCATTTACTTCAACCGAGTACACGTTAAGTGGAAGATGCAAACGCACCTGAGTGTGTGCGTGTGTGTGTTGGGGGGGTTAATGTTATGTAGGAAATAATTGGGGTGAGAGAGGGTCAGTGCTGGATTCTTAATGAGGGTCTTGGTTCAGACACAAATGACACAAACAGTCAATGCACAGAGTTTAGTATTGTTTGTTAAGACATTTCAAACGTGACACTATTCAGCCTTATTGGAAGGGAGAACAAACATGTTGTGACATTAGACGTAGGTTACAGGGCAACGGTGTAACTGGCAGGATGTGCCCCGACAGCGACAGCTTATGTTTAGCGTATACGCAACATAATGTGTGCTAACGCCTTTAGATTTTCTCAGATATTATATATTCTCACCTTCACCTGCAGATTAAATCCGGTGCTCATGAAATCATAAATCTCTGTGACACCTCGTAAACAACAATCCTTTTCCTGTTTTGAAACGCAAGTGTCATCGACAGCTATAGCACCTCCGCCACCACCTCCTCCTCCTCCTCTTCTTCTTCTTGCCTTGTTATGAGAGGTAGCATAAAAACGTGCAACTCCACTCCCAGTTCCCTGCACTAAGTAGATATTACAGTCTATTTTCACTCGCTCGCGTTGTGTCTCGCATTCCCTCTCCTATCACGTGCCCACACATATTGTTGCCTCTCAATCTGCTCACTCCCAGCTCTTTTCACAGTCTATTCCATCAGTCCAGCCTCTCCTGCAATATCAAAATGGAAATGATGGATAGGCAATCTATATGGAAATGATACGCAGGTGTACAAACACACTGTGCTCAGGGAACATGGACATCCCTGGTCTTAATCTGTGCTTCCCCGGCACAACAAAACTGTGTATTCTCTAAGGGAATTGTTGTGCTGTTGTTGGGCTTTTGGTGCATTTGTCAGCTTTAAGGGTTTTATTTTTAGCCTGACACTGGTGGGAGCAGCGTAGTACAGTGGATGGCAATTATTGGTTTATTTGTGTTTGTGGGTTCACTTTTCAGGGTCGAGCACTGGTTGCTGTTCAAGCTTTGCAGTGTCCAAGGAGAGACGGGAATAAGTGCACCTGTGCACAACACATGAGGAACTTTTTGAGAGTTGAGAGTTTTTCTGAAGCATAATATGATTGCGTTAGCCCTTAGAACACAGAGCATTTCGGCTGCTTTTTTCCATTACTATGTTAAAACGTACAGGATATACAGAGGGTATAAGAATGTGCAAAATAGAGTGTCTTATATCTTCTTTTTCAGCATCTACATAAACGCACCTTAGCAAAAAAGTACTCAAAATGTGTAAAACCGGATTGAATTTGTGAAATTTGGAAATATGTCACAGTTCAAAGTTCACTTGGCTCGTTTTTATGAACAAAAAGAAAAGAAAAACGGTCTATTATGTGACTTCTGCACAATTATTGCTAATTTATATCCCTACTAAAAATGTGATATAAAATGAATCATAACTTTGACTCAAGAACACATAAGTCAAGAAGTACACATAAAAAAGTTGTGTATTATTCCCATGGCAATTTACCATGAGTGCACCTGCGGCACAGATCCATGCCACGTAAGCACTAAGGGTTAATAAGCAAATATTGCATGATAAATTGAAAGGATCTTATTAATTATGGCAACTCCCAAACAGATTATAACACTAAGTGCTTTAACACACAATCTGCCAAACCTAACTATAGTCAGATACATCTCTTACATCACACTGCATCATTGCCACAGTTAGGTGTAGTGAATATGATGTTAATCTGCGTACAGAGATCATATACATGCATGTAGTTCTAGTGTGTGACACGAACAAAATCTCTCACAGTACATAACTGCATGTAATTCAAAACTAAAGTGTGTAACGTATAGTGATTTTTGTTGTTTGTTTGTTTGTTTTTTGTTAATACAAATGATCGAACATCACACCTGACTGAGGGAGAGTTTTTGTGTATACAGCACCAGTGAGCAAAAGCCAGAGGCATGTATCCCATTAAATTGCTTTACAACTGGGTTTTTTGAGCAGTTTCGAGGGTACATCTTTATTTTTTCAGTCACACTCGTACTTGAGATTTGTTGCTGTTGCCTCCGTCTGTCTCGACCAAGCACTTCCTGTGTGCAGCCGGCACCGGAAGATCTAAACGCCAGTATATTGAGAAACACAGAAACACAGCATTTCGTGAATTCACTCGACAATAGTTTGAACGTGACAGACATTTGTTTATATTTAAAAGTGAGAGCTTTAATCCTGACGGTGTGGGTTTTAATCTCGTCTCTGTTGTGTATATAGTATCCAGGAATTCCAAATGCCTCTAATAAAGTGGAAAACAGGCTAGACTAGAGAGTAATTAAGTCTTGTGAAATTTGTTCCTGATTTCTCTTACACAAAAATAAACAAAGCGTATACAACAAACAGCCAAAACACTTGCTAAATTGAATCCTGAGGGCCCTGATGTGTTTGTTACAGGGAAATCAACTCCCTCCTTCCATAATCCCCTCTCTCCCCCCTCCCAGACTGTCTACACAGAGGACTTCATTACATTTCACTTCTAAACTGTTGTATTATATTTAAAGGAGGAGGAAAATAGAGGAGATTGGGTTTGAGAGGATTAGTGTGGTTGGTGGAATGAAGAAATAGTGAGGGACACGGAGATACACTGGACACAGCATACACTCAGCATTCTGCTGCTGCTGCTGCTGTGGCCTACTTAGATTAAAGTAAGGCTTCCTGTGACTTGACCAAGACTGCTGCTAAGTATTAAGATGCAGTTATACTGGTTATAGAGAAAGATGGAGAGCTCAGAAAATATAAAACAGTTTTAACACAGTGGAGATCGAGTGGGGGATTTGGACTGAGGCCGAGGCTCATGATCAAAATGGGTGCTTGCTGTCTGAAACCCCCCCAAAAAAAACAAACAATAAAAAAAGTATTGGTTTGCACAAAATTGGTGTGTTGTTGCCATCCCATCGATTCCTTTCCTCATTTTCTCCAACGGAAATGTTGTTAAAAACATTTCATTGTATCAAATCAATTCAGTGTGGGCTTGTAACTTGGTTGTAGAGAGGATTAAAAGTGGATCCTTCCTCTGTGCTGGTGCATCTACCCACGAAATAACATGACAGGAAAATAGTGACACGTACTGTATGGGTGAGATCATCAAAGTGTTGCAGCTGTTTGTAATTAGGAGGATCACAAAAGCCACAGTGTCCATATCAACCGAGAATAGGACCGATGTGTCACTCAAAGCGTACCATGATTGGCGATCTTGGAAATGGCTCCTGTGTGTCTGATTTCTCCGGGTTCTAATGTAATAGCTCTGCGTCTGGTGTCGTGGCTCATGTCATATTTTGTACTTCAGTGTCTCCGATAGACTTCAAAATTGAGTTCCGCACGTGTCTGTGTTTGGTCGCGCAGCACGAGTTTGATGGCTGACTTTCAACAGCGTGCGGCGCAGCAGCCGGAGCCTGTGGGTCAAGTCTGTTTGTCCACCAGTCAAGATGATTTTAAAGAGGAAGAGGTCAAAGCGCTATAAAAATATGATGTATTCATCAGTCATCATCTACCGCTTTATCCTCCGTCAGAGGGTCGCGGGGGGTGCTGTGCCAATCTCAGCTACATCGGGCGATAGGCGGGGTACACCCTGGACAGTTCGCCAGTCCATCGCAGGGCCACACACACAGAGACAGACAAACAACCATTCACTCTCACACTCACTCCTATGGTCAATTTAGAGTGTCCAATTTACCTATCCCCACATTGCATGTTTTTGGACTGTGGGAGGAAGCCGGAGAACCCGGAGAGAACCCACGCACACACGGGGAGAACATGCAAACTCCATGCAGAAAGGCCCTTGTTCCAACTGGGGCTCGAACCCGGGTCTTCTCGCTGCAAGGCGAGAGTGCTAACCACTACACCACCGTGTGGCCCATATGATGTATTATTATTATTTATTATTATTTATTATTATTATTATAAAGAGTACTGATGTAGATTTCAAATCAGGTCTGGAAGGCATATATTAGGAATGGATGGTAATTATGACTTGTGTGACATGTATTTTACATTTTCACACATGTTGTTTCCATAGTAACACATCACTCTGTCAGGGGGAAAAAAAGGGCCATTTAAAAATGTCGCACATGTGAGAAACTTTATTCCCTCGTATTTCTCTTTTCTCACTCTCTCTCTCTTTATCTCCTGTCTAAAATAACACACACGTCTGTGCCGAGTGTCTTCTGCTTGATCCTGTCCCCAAAAGCTCATCTTGAGCTCCATTTGCCTTCAGATCAGACTCCGGTGATGCTTTGTTCTCTTTTGCTTTGCTCTCCTCACAACCGAGTTGGTAAATCAAACCTCTCCTGGTCCCGCCAGACTTTCAGGGACAAATGGAGAGAGAGAGAAAGAGAGAGACAGAGAGAGAGAGAGAGAGAGAGACAGAACATTTCTTTGCAACACAGAGTCAGTAATGAGGACCGTGTTTTTCTTCTGAATGGAGTCCTTGCTTTAAATCAAAGCAGTCAAAGGTCATGTCTTTCAACAGTGTCAGTCCTCCTAATGAGCAGATACCAACCCTTTACTGCTGTAGATTATTGTTATGAATAATGATAAATACTGTGTGGACATGGACTTGCAGGTATACTGTACAATAGCATTTATGGTCAATTTTACACTAACTTTTTGTATTGTGATCTCTACTTAAACCACGAGTATAGATCCTCTGTTACCCCCGTGGACCTCTGGGTAATATTCACAACACTACGGTCCTGGTTTGACCTACTTTTTTTCTTCCCTACTTCCCTCCCTAATCACTTATTTACACACACACATATAAGCGATTGACAGAAACAAGTTTGTGATGTGTGGTTTGTCTGTCTTTGACCGTGGCCTTGTTTGTCGACACTGTATCCAGGAAGGTTAGAACTATGAGACGCAGAAAAGCAGACCAGCACATGGAGGCATTTCTTTCCAATATTGGACACTCATGTTTGTGAGAAGCTAGAATACGATTACTGAATGTCCACGTTTATTTTTAGCAATGAAATCCTCTTCTCAACATTCTTCCTTTCTGAGCCACAGTGTCTCTCTTTTTGCACACTCCCGACATTAAATGCGTCACTCTCTGTACGAGAGAGCCACGTGGAGCTGATAGGCTTAATCATCACAGTGTGAAATCATTTGATTCTATTTAAAAGTTAAAAATGTATTTGCTATAAATGTTGTCTTACATTATGAGGAGTCTGCATTGATGATTGGACGATTTGTCCGTAACAGATGTGGATTACAGAGCTCAGAGGTTTCAATCAAGGTTGAAACCAATAATCCATTAATAATCCCACAATGCCAGTTTTTTGGTTTGTTTGTTTTCGTTATACATTAAAAAATGCCATAGTTAACACACACGCACACACACACACACACACACACACATCACAGTTGAGTGCAGTGTCGCTGTGCCCGAAGCACACTGAATGTGTCTCCTATTTCTGTACCAGCCAGAGTTTGTTTTTCTCTTCGCTCTATGTAGGTGCATTTGTTTATTAGTCTGTAACTAAAGGTTTCATTGTGCATGTTGGTGAGAGGACCTCATTATATTCAGACATGTGTTGTTCTACCTTAGGTTAATTGTGCAACATTGCCTCCCTTAAATTAAATTGAAAGTAAACAGATGGAGCAGTTGTTAATTGAACTAATCTGTGTTTCGGAGAAACATTTTAAAACAGTGCCACTGCGGTTATGTTTTCTCTTATATAGTTGTAGCAGTCTATTAGGTGAAAATAGCCTGCTCTCTTACTTTTCTTATCAATACGATGGCAATTACACTGGAGATTTTTCATGGGTCTAAGTAGCATTTCTTTCATTCTGGTGTGATTATGAAGTCATTTTTTAACTTTACATATGTGAATCATGTCACACATAGTAACTAGTGATTCTTTTCAGTTTGTTCAAATTGTTCCGTGTCAATAATTTGAGTTAGAAATTGATTAATAATTGATTATTTGTTGCAGCCCTAGTCATAAACCACCAGCAGCCAAGACAGAAACTGTGCAGTAGTCATCAGTGTGTATATGTGTTCTGTTATGAGTTTGAGGCGGAATGGTCAAAAGGTGGTCATGAAGGTTTTAAAGGGAAGCACTGCTGTGGCAAATGAAGTGGTACGAGACTGAAAAGAGAAAAAAACCTGTCATTCATATCTGGCCTGGAAAACATGGCGTACTAAAAACAGATACTGCCCCATAAAGAGCACCAGCCCTTTTATCAGCTGCAGGAGAAGACACTGGAAAAGTGAACCTAAATCTTTATTTGAAACAATGTTGTCACAATGAACTCTCAGCAGGCTTGAAAAATATCTATTTACAGAAAGGATCGCACTGTTTGCCAAGAGGCCTCGCTGTAAAAGGTATAATGAGGCAGCATGAAATCCAGCCTCCCACACTCCATTTTCATTCATATTACACTTGAAGATTCTGAGCTATAAAGAAAATCCTTTCAAAGCCTTCACGTGGAGGTTCTCAACGTTTATTCTATATTATTTTCATGTATTTGACAATGCTGCCCGCACTCTTGTGCGGCATACTTAGATTTAAGATAGATTTTTAAAAATAATAGTGAAGAGTTCCATTTCCTCGCTGCACACATGACCTACCGGGAGCCCCCTCTGACAGATTTTCCGTGTCCCACATCCCAGAATAGAATGTATATAGACCCTTAACATCAACAGTGTCTATTTACAACTGGCACAGTGGAAGTGGGAAACACAACTGGAAGGAACAATAACGCCCTACTGCTGTTGAGCAAAATGCACACGTTGATTTCTTTTGTAAAAAAAATCCACAGTTGGAATTCATTCGACACGCGATTCATGTTTTGCTTGTGGCAAATTAAATATTGCCTAATTTGCTTGTTTAATAAAAGTTCATTAAGCTATGAAGTGTCACACTTAATCCCTTGCTCATACAGCCGTAATCCAGCCCATGCACAATGCCAGAACATGTTTTTTAGAGCTGCTATCAATGTCATATGTACACAGTATGATAATAACTGCCTTTAAATATTGATCACCACATTCTCCAAAACATGAACCGAGTGTCTGTGTGTCCGTCTGTCCGTCTGTCCGTCTGTCTGTCTGTCTGTCTGTCTGCACTGTGGTCTGACGACGAGGCAGCTGGAGGCAGCAGAGCTCTAGGTGAAGGCAGGTATTTGAGCTCCCAGACAAAGATCCAGTTTCCTCAGGGGGCGCAACAAATGTTTGCCTCACAAATGAAGAATTCAGGTAAAAGAAGAAGTGGAGCAAAAAACCTCTCCAAACCAATTAGCATTGCTGTCTGAGATGGCGTCTCTGGAGGGTGGGGGAGGAAAAGGAGGGGTCACAGACACTGTGATTTTCTATTTTTAGATGCGTAAAGCTTCCCCCTTAGACGCTTATTTTTGAAGACCCAAGGGTAGACATAGATAGCGAAATCTTTTTTTCTTCCAGCTATTTACATTTTCTACCCAGCCATATTCTTCTTTGGCTGTTTTATTGAATAATCACCTCGATTTGACTTTTCCAGAGAATCTGCACCATCTATACCAATGGGCATTGCATTTATATCACATTTCTGGTATTAGGCTGATGCTCACATACAATTCAAACCAAGTAGACACTGATCCCAGAGTTTTCGAGACCTCTGTCTAATAAAATTCAAAACATACATCTGCCTTTTATAAGATAAACTGACATATTTCCCATTCATTTCTTTAAGGTTTATCTCAGTTACTTTGTCTTCATACACTTTACATTTGATGTGTTGACTTTAACCATGTGGTTTTAGTTATTGAAATCCTGCCCACACAAATACACATTCATAAGCTTCATAGAAGAAGTCTTAGAAAGAAATCCATGAGATAGGAACAGTGGACTGACAGAGGGTGAGAGTGCAGTAGAGGATCCAAGGTTAGGGGTGGTAAGGAAAGTGCTATAGGACAGAAGAGGCTCTAGGAAGAGTTGGGTTTTCAGGAGCTTCTTGAAGATAGACACTGTTCTGGCTCTCCAAAGAGACAGAAAGAGAAGCTTCTTGTTGTTTTTAAAAGTGCTGACAAGACTCAGTAGAGATTCATCACATACTTTTTAATTTAACGGTAATCAAACTGTATTATTTCCCTGAAAACAAAGCTAAAACAAAATTATGAATAGAAGTGCCAGGCTGGGAAATGTTAAAAATAAATACAACAAAGTAATGATTAAAAAAAAACCTTTGTGATTCACGTTAACCCACTTTCTTTTAGTCTTTAACAATACATTTAATGGTTAATGGTTTTTTTATGGAAAAAAAAAAAAACCCACCAACATCCCATTGGACTGGCTCCATATTTAGATTCCAACCCCCTCCTACAGAGTGAGTCTCTTCCTCCCCAGTGATTCTACATGATAGTGCACCCTGCACTTAATCCTTCTTCAGTGCTGTCTCGGCAGCAGAAAGCCTGCACGGCTAATACCTCCTCACAATGTACCCACAGAGCTGTCAGCGGCAGCAGCAGCAGCAGCCACCGCGGGGGGGAAATAAAAGATGAAAATGATTCATGTGATGTTATGTTGTGCTTCTCGGTAAATCAGCCAGAATAAGTCAACTAATTTATGTTTCTTACACAACACAGACTGTGTGTGGCGGGCGATATGAGTGAAAGCTTTTATTTGATCTTATTTGTCCTTCAAAAGTGAGGGAGGCTGATTTACGCGTCTGCTATTGGTCTCACTGATGCCATATGTGTGCGTTGCCTTTGTGTGTGATATACTGTATGTGTTAGTATTTATGTGTGTGTGTGTGTGTGTGTCAGGTAGTGTAGCAGCTGTTCCAACACTCTTTGCTGGTGAGTCAACCCAAACCAGCAGGCTCAACAGTGACCTTTGGAGGTCAGAGACTGGACTGGACCAATCATACGCGCAGTAAATAACCGGGATTATCCAGACTGTGCATCCAGCAACTGCTCCCATTCTCCAGCACTCCACAGAAGCTGTCACTCAGTCTCCACACTCTCATTTCACTCCCCTGCTATTTCATCACACTGTGTTTTTTTTGGTCCCCCATTCACACTGCTGAGAACCCCAGAGACCGAACTTGTGTCACATTCAAATCTACTGTAAATGACACGCCACCACCATTTAAACCAAGAGCTGAGGAAAGGAGGCAGCGTTCACTCTTTGTATTTACATTTAACACAGTTTCATACAGCTGAGTTGTACTGACATGCTGCTGTTCACTGCCGCCCCCCCCCCCCCCCCCCCCAGTGACTGCATAGAACTACCACATGCCGTCCCGCCTGCTGAAGCAGACAAAAGGCCGCAACATGATTCACTCAAACAAAAGTGCATCTACTGTAATGTCAGTGCGGGCTGTCAAATAATCAATCCTCTGCATGTACACACAGTGAAAGTGTAAAATCATGGTTGCACCATTAGGAAAGGTGTGCACTGGAAAGAATCACAGCAAGCCAGGAAAACTGGGGCGCATTTCCTCTCTAAAGATGCTGTGTTTTTGAAGTTACACACAGCTTTCAGATGTATGAACTACAGGCTGACCTATATGGATTTCTCGGTTTTTACTATTTCACCATTTGTTTTCCTCCATCTGATAAAATGTAGCTGTTTATTGATGACGACTAATGAGGGCTGTCAAAGTTAATCGTCGCGATTAATACCGCCGAGATGAACACGATCAAATAATTGAACGCACGTTTGTTGACTTCTGGTGTGCGCTGACCTCCGACATGACGGGATTGCAGGGCGGAAGGTTTCATTTTTAAAGAAGCTGAGCGACGGCACTATCGATCAAATAAACATGCGTGTCAGTGCACATGATATTGACAATGACTGGAAGTTGTGATGCTTTGCCTTGACTGTCAAAAAAAATAAAAAAAAACAGAGGCGCGACTAATTGCTGCGCAGAGGAATACCTCGACATCCCCAACGAGTGGAGAATAAGTGGCAAACTAACCACTAAGTGCCCGTAATATGCTGGCATCTGCCCGACGACTATTTGGACACCTACTCTCCGTGGTTGACTGCTTTCATTTGACTGTGCTTTGTTGTTTTTTTTCTTGTTGCATACAGGATAGCAGTCATCCATGTTGAGCCTTTATTTTAAGACGACCTGGTTGGCACTTGATAGGCCAGTTATTGAACAACACTAATGGTCTCTCCAACCTACATTTTATGTCTGCAATGCACTGCAGCATTTACACTCACTCACTCATCTTCTACCACTTTATCCTCTAAATGAGGGTTGTAGGGGCAACTAGTGTCAACAATTAATGTGTAAATTAAATATTAAATACATGAAACGAGATAATAATTGGCTGATTAATTAATAATAATCGGTCAATGCTGATTATCAAAAAATGGCAAATATTATCTTGGCTAATCGATTACTCAGCAAATTGAAATGAACATTAGCACCCAATCACACTTGAGCACTTTTGGTTTGGATGTAAAAAAAAAAAAAAAAAAAAAAGATAAATGGCATTAAACGTTATGACTGATGATGTGATGCCCATAGAGTTGTAGGTGTGTGTGTGTGTGCGCGTGCGTGGGGTCCAGGACAGGGAAGGGAGGTCATAATTAGCAATCATAGTAATTAGACTAAAAGGTTAACAAGACTACGCAATTTATTACCGGATATGAAACAACACACAGGTACTTTTACACACACACACACCCACACACACACACACACATACAGAGAGTCACTCATATGTGGAAAGTGAGCAGACATTTCCGATCTTGCAGTTTGTTGAAATTGCTCGTGACATTTCGTACCCCGGCACTTAACCCGACCCCCCAACTCCGCACCCGCCTTTTCTCTTCAGCCATTGCATCTTATTAATGCTGATAACCAATTAACACAAGCAAGAATTAGTAACCTTTTCCATTTCTCCTCTGTAACACTAATGACCCCGATGTGCTCTGCTACTTATCTTTATCCTTGCTATCCAGAGACACAAGTGAGTTTATTTCAATGCCTGGAGCTGGAGTTAATGTGGCAGCACTCACAAGGAGGAAGATGAATATAGTTGAGGTTCTGTTTATTGTCTCAAAGGGCACCACCACCACCACCATAGGAGCTCTCATGAACATTATGTCCAGAGGGGAACTATTCACCCATGAGCACTTGCTTCCGGTCTGACTGATCATTTTTTTATGCAGATGCTGTCAACCTCTATGTCCTGACCCAAGCAAAAAGAGAGAGAGAGCGAGAGTTACAATAAATCTAGTAACAAACATTTTGTTGTTACAAAGTGTGAAATTCTTATTTATTTATTTTTTATTCTTTAACAAGCTCAGACAAAAGTACACATGAAACCAAAGTCTTTTGACCATCAATTTATGGTTCAGCAATGCAAGACGTTCCCTGCACTAAAAAAACGACCAATATCACCCAGGCGGGAAATAAGTTGCCTGTGAATGCAACTGATGATCAATCATTGAAAAGTCAATGGACACTGTGGCAATTATCAGTCGAGTTTATGTTCCAATATTAGGCGACACACTCGGCGTAACATCTTATTGAACTGTAGAAAAGAGCCGCCAAAGAAAAAAAAGCTGTGGCTGCATACAGGGTGTTATGTTGCTAGGAGACACAATGCAGTAGATGTAATGCTCATTTACTGCACACAACTTTAAATCACTTGTTGTGACAGTCTGTCAATCTGCTCTACAGACCCAGCTCTCCAATCCACTCAACAAGACTACTGTATGTCCTCACTCACCTGGTATATTAGAGACGCACAAGCACAGACGTTTCTAGTTCCGTTTCAGATTAATATGAACGGAGACCTTTAAAAAAATGATGACACAGTTGCCTACGCTGACTTCCTGATTGATTCATATTGGATATTGGCCACAAGCTTAATGAACACTCTCAGTGTCGCATGGAGTTTGCATCTTCTCCCTGTGTGTGCGTGGGTTTTCTCCGGGTTCTCCAGTCTCCTCCCACAAAACATGCAATATGGGGATTAGGTAGATCGGACACTCTAAATTGACCTGGGTGTCCAGGGTGTACCCCAAGACCTGTATGTGGAGGATAAAGTGGTAGAAGATGAATTAATTAATAAATGACTTTGTGTAGAAGGTGCAATTCAGAGAGGCACTTTAAAAACATCACAAAGACAATATATTCTATTATATATATTATGACACATATTTTCAGGGACTATAGGTGACATGAATGATCATTTCTAAACATGTAACATACACTGTAGCTCTGTATGAAATGTATGGGAGCATGAGATCAGCATTAAAAGCTTTAAACAGTTCATACGTGCTTTTTGACACATTATTCATTCTCCCACACAAAGCACACAGAGAGGCAGGAAGGACCCAGCCTTGCGGCCATGTTCCAGTGGCTCTTCAATTAACATGTGATTAGGTAGATGGTGGTCCGTATTGACGTTTCATTAGTGGCAGAGTCAGTGTATTGCTGTGTCATTTATGTTTATGGCGTGAGAAATCAGAGCTATAGGACAAACCCTAATGAAGATGTCCTCTTGTTTCTCAAGCCTGACACAGTGAATACTCACTCGGATGAGATTGTTTGATTTTTGCGTGTTCTGAAGAGAGTGCTATATCTGTTTTTTGCCTCTTGGAGGCAGCAAAATCAATAAACACAGCCTTCTGGGTTTGTTGCTAAATTTCCCTTTTTTTTTAGGACTAGAGGAGTTTGCAGATGTTATGCAATCAGAATCCTCACTTAAAACTCAGGTACTAAAGGTACGTAATGATCGGCGTTATTGATCAGTAAGTCCATAATAAACTTAAATAAACTGCATCCCCTGTCTACAGAAGCACAACTGAATTCCACTACACCCACACTGCATACACGTTTCTCCCAGTGCTGGATTGTTACTTAACAACTTCTTAGACTGCAAAAAAAAAAGGAAAAAATGTGGCAGATATTATTATATCACATAATGAAAGAAGTGTGTCTGTCCAAAACTTGAGTAGCCTGTGAATGAGACAACATTCAACAGTTTTTCTGGTGATCCTGTCTGTTGCAACTTAAATAAAAGAGTAAATTGTTGATTTTGGCCTTTTTAGTTTGCTGGTTGTTGCTGCCTTCCACTAAGTTGAGGAGATAAATGACGATGGAATCACGACGAGTGACGCCTGTCCCATTAAACAAAGTGATTTCATTCGCTGTCATCAAAAATATATTAATTCTAACTCCTTTAACGAGACAAATGGGGTAGATTTGAAAGGATTGGAGAAGAGAGAGTAAACAGAGCTATTAATCGCGGGATCGTTACACAAAACATCAGCTTGCAAATGACTTACCGTTTACCAATTCATCTGAAACTCACCGATCGCGAAAAGTTCTTTTAATTGACAAATATGAACGACAATACGTTACACTGTGGATTGTCTGTCCAGCTCCGCCGATGGTAATGATGATTCTCATGAATGGCATTGTGATGTGTTTGTGTGCAGCGGTGTGAAGACATCTGGATTGAGACGCGTGTAGAAAGATATGACCTTTACTCTCTGCACCTATAGGGCCAGGATATTAACCAGCAGGCCCCTCACTGGGTGGATTGATTGAGGTGCACAGCTCAGTAGAGATCAATATCAGCCTTAATATAGCCCATACTAAACATTGGCTTTTTAATGAGACACCAGTGGCAGTTTTTCACCTCACTTCTCTGGCTAAAGCGCCCATCATGATTCATGTCACTCTCCTCTCAACCTCGGGCACCTCTGCAAACATTCAGCCTGCTATTTCAGTCAATTTGATGGCAATTAGAGGGGAGCGATGTATTCTAGTCTGAGTTGTCCAACACCATTATCAATCCTTTATGGAACAAAATATCAGCCGTCCTGCTGAGCACACGTGTAAGCAATCCATCACTCTGTTTGAGTGTGTGTGTGTGTGTGTGTAAACATATTGAAGATAAATGCCAGAGACTTTGTCTTTAACTCTTATCTTCTGCCTCTAATATGATTAATTACATATGTGGAAGCCTTTATATTGTACTGTTATCTGTGTGTTTGGAGCCGTGTGACATCTGCTGCTCTGGAAGCTGTGCAGAGTCTGTTTGACAAAGTGGCAATCATCTTACAATAGCTCCCTCATGTGGCGGGAAGCTTCTCTACAGCTGCTCCCCGATGAGTTCTACCTGAACCTAAAGCTGCTCAACGGGCGAGATTTACTCCCCCTCTCTGAAGCTGGCTCACGCTCACTAAATGTTAACATTTGTCAGACCACTGACGATTATTCAAGTCATAATGTCACATTTGCATTCTTTTGGCGAGCGAGTTCCCCCTGCTGCTCCCTCCTTTTAGCTCCAGGCTAGAGATTTGACTTGATAAGTCCTCTCTCCACACGAGTCTCAGTCAATAAATCATCGTCAGGCTATGGCGTGACTTCCACGGTGAGAATCATTTGAGCATTTATCTGCATCAAAGTGGATAGGACTGCAAACAAGTGTGTTCCTCCCCAATTTCCTTTTCATTTCAACGTTTTTGCAGAGGCAGCGTATTAATCGCACCCTTGCATTCCACCAGTGAAGCATTTTTCAACAGTCTGAGCAGAGGTGGGTTATATATCACGGTGTGTTAATATGCAGATATATCTCAATATAAAGAAAACATGTACCGTACAAATACAGTTAATTCAGTATTAGAGACGTATTATGTAGTATTATGATCTGTGTTACACTAAAAAAAAATTTGAAAAACGTACCTTTAATTTTAGATATCTGGTGTATTTTTTATTAATTTATACATTGGCTTTTTAATGATTACTAAAGGATATTTTCACGTGTAAGAAACAATGAAAATGATTATAAAGATGGTCTAATTCTGCTGTAAGGGTTAAGTAAAGAAGATCTGTTAGTTTTATTCTATAATTTGATGTTGATTCTATATTATTATTCAGGTTTACATTTGATAACCATATCATTTGTTGTACATCAGCCCTAGCAGGAACACACACTGTGATAAACGAGTGCATAATATACTGTAGTCATGTAGCCACGTTTCACAACATTTTCCAAAAAAAAGTGCTCGTGATCTGAGGAATTCCAGAATAAACGTAGGAAGAAGGAGTCCTTGAGGAAGACGAAGGTCCGGGTCTGACTTCATTCTTCCTGGTACCTCCTGTCCTCCTGGCATAAGGTCTGATCACACTGCCCTGCCCTGGGAAAAAGGAAAGCGATTAACAGTCCCGTGAGAAGGACACATTCAAATAGGAAACCATACAGAATAAACACAGGGTGAGCGCGCTGTTGGGTTCCCATGACCCAGAATGACTGGACGTGTATGAGTGTGTGGGGAGGTGTTTGTCTGAGTGGGTGTGTGTGTGTGTGTTCAATGTCTGATTTTTTTTAAACCATTTATGGAGGGACACCTTTCTTTCCAGTGAGGCCAAGGAACAAAGCTATTGAGCAAACATCGAGGAAGAACACAGAAATAAATATAACTAAGCAGGAGATTAAGAGGAGTTTTTGAGAAATACTCAGCAGAGTCCTTTAATTAACCAATGGGTTCATGACTGAGTATGATTTAATGACTGCAAATGATCATACAACGTTAAGAAAAAAACATTGCATTCACTGTTTATATAAACTGATCATCAAAAACCCCAGATATAGTCAATTCACCATAACAAAAACTAAGAATAGTATAAAATCCTGACTCAAGAACAAGAACCACAACATTGTTGATACTTTTTAATGTTGACTTTAAAGACAAACTGATCATAAAAATATGTAAATATGTCATTTATATACTGTATATAAATGTATATATGTATATGTATATGTGTATATATATATATATATATATATATATATATATATATATATATATTCTTACTTCTTGGTCTTCCTCTCTGAGTCAGACGTTGTCCACTGAGAGGCAGTAGAGTTCCAGCGTTCTTCACAACCTCACACAGCCTCAGTGCTGTCTTTGCTGAGAGCCAAGCATGTCATGAACAAATGTAATATGTTTTGAAATACTGCAAACAAAAGTGTCTCCAATAAAGCCTCAAATTCACCTAAATACAACACTTCATACTGATAGGCTGCAGAGCAATGCTGACACGTCACTGTAATGTCCCAGGCCTACAGTCAGAGTCTATAAAAGGAGAATTTTCTTTTCGATGGAAAAGCACACTGTGGCCAGATCTTACGCTCATGCTTTAAATTACAACCACACCTTGGAACAATAACAGGTTGCTATTCCTTGCCTCATGGCGATTTACAATGTGAACAGTTTGGAGCTGGAGGAGCTAAAGTGCAGTCATTTCACTTGGTGATGAGCCAGGACATTAGGCGGAGGTCGCTAACATCATTTCGCCCCGCTCCCTCTATTCTTGAATGGGCAATCAGAGCGAGGTCACACCCTCATCCGGGTGACCTGAGCACTGTATATATTATTAACAAGTGAGAGTGTGTGAGTGTGTGTGCGGTAATGGCGGTGGGTAATACAGGGACCTGAGGGGTTGGGGGTTGTTCAAGAGGGGGGGGGGTATAATTATACGAACTTGAAGTCTAAGGTTGAGCGCAAGAAAGACGAGGGTGGGCTTGCCTCTGAGGACATGAACCACTGGGGAGATACAAATAAATAAAGGCTGTTGAGAATATATTTGTGTTGGATTGATGTTCCAGGATGAAAAAGCTTCTGAAGCCGATCCAATTCTTTCGATTGATTGTATGTTGAATGCTCTTTTACTGTGCCGTCATTTAATTCCTGCCAGAAGCCCAAATGGAGAACAGGCACAGACAGATTGATAGAAGGTTTACGGGCCCAGTGATGGATATGCAGTAATAGCACGGTTATCTTTATAGGCCTGGTGTTCATGCCTGTGTGTGCAGATGTATCCATGTTTCTGCCTGCCCACTTGTGTGCCACAGCCTCTTTATATGTGAGTGTGTGCATGCATGTATTGTGTGTTTATATCAAGGGGGATGGGGGGTTGTCACTGAAAGCATGGTGCAGATTAAAAAAAAAAAAAAAAAAAAAGGGGGAGTGTGCAAAGGAGTAATGACAAGAAAGAGGCAGCCGAGGGTTCCCAAGGCAACCTGCTGCTCCCTGGCCCTTGCGAGCTGGCGTGGGGGGCCCTGTGTCTTCTTGTGTTGTGCCTGAGCACCTGCACACTGTTTGCACAGGCAAGAGTGATTATTTTGATGATCTCTTGGCTTGCTAGAAGCCCACATCACAGGCCTTATCCACTGATCTAATATCTCCCTCTAGCTGTCATCCATTTATTCAGCTGGAGATCTGTTGAAAGTGCCATATACACGGAGACAAAAGGACGCAGCCCAGGAGCAAAGCAACAATCAGAGCAGACCCTGAAACCACATAGAGACTGACAGTTGCCACATGCTCAGTGTAGCCTTTAAGCGATGGCTCCCCACTGACACGTCGCAGCCTTATTTCTGTACTCCAAGTATAGAATCTTAGTGGAAACATATTCAGAGATTCCTTTTATCAATTTCTATGAGCGTGTGGGTCTAGAAGGTCAATAACAGCCCAGCTGCCCCTGGAGCATCATACAAAATCATTTAAAACACAAAAAGGCCCATAAATAACGATTATAGGGCAGTGCTGAGAGGAAATCTGAGTTTGGAAAAGGAACAATAGACGAGAGCTGCTCATCATCCTTGGACAACAAGCAGCTATAAGTATTTTCCATCTGTTCTTTCCATATTGAATACTGCAAAGTCGTTCTATTTTTGCAAATGCAGAACCCTGTTGCTGGCCACAAATTACAGGATTTAATTTAAATTCAAAGAAGCATTAGCCGTTGCAGAAACAAGTATAAAACACACAATAAATCAGTTATGAAGAAGTGAATGTCTGTCGTCCAGGTTTTTGGTTGGCTGGCTCAGAGATTTAGCGGACTCTTTCCTGTGTGATGCCGGGCCAGTAGCACAGAGCGTTTGTTTGTTAATAACAGCTGCCTGCTATGTTTGAAATCAGTGCGATGCTGTCACAGTGTCATAGCTGCAGGCCAAAAAACGTAAAACAAAGATCTCCACAAAGCAACTGCACACGTGATTACAATTAGGACTAGGGGGGGTAAAAAAAAAAAAAAATACAATACAAATGTTATGAAATCAGTTTTTACAATAAAGTTGTATTTTTCAGCTCCTGAGATTAACTCTTTAGGCAGTGAAGTTTAACACTGAGTGACAACTCATTTCACAATATTAGGTGATACAGAGGAAGTTTAGTCAATACCACAAAAGAAAATATGTGCCTTAACACACGACAACAAGATCAACCGTTTCAAAAGCTCTGATTCATATTTGTCATAAGTAACAGTGGCCGGTTGAAACCACTTCTATGACTACTGTGTTTTTGACAACAACAAACACAGTCGCACACACTTTAGCCCCTCCTGAAGACCTCTGCATTTCCTGTTAGTCAAATAATGCAGGAACAAGCAACTCTACTTCCTGGTTCTCAGGCTGGCGAGGAAGGAACCGCAGTCTGGTCACACGGTGCTCACCGCTTCCCCTACCTCCACCCCAGCCTCCCTCTCCATTCTTCACACTTCTCTCTCTCTCTCTCTCTCTCTCTCTGTGTCACTGACTATTTTTCTTTTTTCTTTTAAATATATTTCTCTCACCTTTGTCTCTTTTTACCTCCCACACAGGCCCACACAAATACATGTTCTGGTGCTTCTTGCAGTAGAAGGCAACAAACAAACGCACTCTGTTTTCCCTCACTGGAGGCAGGATGTTCCCCAGATCGAAGGATATTTTCACATGTCGCTGACTTGGTTTTGAAGAGCAGAAAACACAGGTTCTAAATTTACAGGCCGTGTTTATCTCCTGGTGTGGAAGTAGGATGTGGAAGCTGTGTTTTAAAAAGACAGCGGTGGAGGGTTTGGAACGGAGCTGGATAAGAGTCACTGGTGAGGAGAGAAATGATGAGAGGGGGGAAAGAGATAGCGAGGACAGAGAGGGATTGTCAAGTTCCAATGTGCCGTTGTGGTGAAGTGCAGCGAAAGTGATCCACTGTACACTCTCCTCCTAAAAATGGCCACTCAACACCCCAAAACCTCTTTTATAAATCATTCATTCAGGCCTCCAGAGGAACATATGGGAACTTGCTGATGTGCTTCCAGAACAAGTGCCGACAAAGTAGTGCGCTGTGCGGTTACGCGTCCCCACAGACATTTTATAGCATCATTGTCTGGCTGTGAGCGCTTTGCTCTTTGCTCGTGCTCCCCGTGGCGTGTCCCATTAGCGGTCTCTAGCAGGCCACAACTTCTCCTTCCCGGCATGAGCCGAAATACTGCATTATTAACCAGCCTCACTTGTTTACCCTCAAAGCAACCAGTATGATATGGCCGCACGCGTACGCCAGCACATGCATGCATTCATTCTGCATGTACACACACCCACCTTATTTACTCTCCACTATAATACCCACAGGCCTCGAGCCTTGAGCCCCGAGGGGAAAAAAAATGGTGCTCCAGTTACGGGCAACAATGGTGGCATTTAATATGGGTCACGGTTACTAGGCAACCACAAGCAGAGTGGACTGGTGTTAGATTACTGATCGTTTCATAATTAATTATGGATTATGAATAATTGATTGAGAAGTGTTGGGTAATTTACAGTCGTGTGTAAATGGGAGCCATTCTACAGTCTCTGTGTGAGTGTGTGTGTGTGTGTGTGCGCGTGCATGCATGTGTGAAGCACGCATGTGTGTGTACACGCATGCAAATGACAGTTATCATCTCTCGTGGTGTGCTTGTATCTCGATGACAAAACAAACAGTTTTCAAAGGTTTCTAATCAGACACGTCTCAGCGCAACAATACGATGATCAAGATACTTTCATTTTTTTCTTAGTGAAAATAAAACTAGTCAACTGCAGTTTTGTTTTATTTCTGTAACCAATCCAGATCAGTGAGGGGGAAAAAGCACCTACTTTCACTACATTTCTCATACATTATTTTGAGGGGGACACTGTTTCTGACATTCAATCACTCCGGTCAATGACTGGCTGCTGCGAGGGGTTTGAAGGAGAGTCATTTGTGTTAAAAGATGGAACAGTGTTAGAAAGAGAGGCAAAAGAAGAGATGAGGATGTAGGTGAGAGGTAGATAAGTGGTGCGTAGGAGTTTGAGTAGGCGAGAGAGGGAGGAATGGTGCTGAAAATCAGCCTGGACAAAAGACCAGCCAGAGATAGTGGCAAAGCTGTATTTCATCACATTAAGATGCAATGTTAAACTAATACTAGGTATTTATTGATGATATTTACTGAAGCCTGTCTAAGACTTACATTTAACAGTAGAACAGTATATGCTTGATTTAAAGCATGACACTTACGTTGAGTTTCTATTATGGCGTGTGAGTGTTTAACTTTGCATAATTTATAGCAACCTGCTGTTCTTGAGGCCACCAGTAGGGGTCAATGACCATCACAAAGTCTATGCCCTTATGGCCACTTTGTGTGTACAAGAAGAGATGGATGGATGGAGTAAAAGATAAGAAAGTACACTGCACAAAGATACAGTATTAATGAAAACAAGAGGATGCACTAATGTGCTATTGGGAGATTCTTCGAGTTCCTTGTAGCATTACAATCTGTTACTATGGAAACCATGTCAAAATATGTTGTAAAGTCTCCATTAGGAGTACGGAGAATGGCGCAAGGCTCACAAAGAAGCTGAAAATGAACGATGTTTTTGAATGATGAATTAAAGTTGATGTCATAATGTTTTCTTTACTTCTGAAACTAAAAAAAAAAAAGAATTCAGGCATAGTTTAAAAGACCAGAGGCATTAACAGAAATTGGGAAAAGTGTGAATGGAAATGAAGGACAAAGAAAGTGGGAGGAAGTGTCAAAAAGAAAGGGACACTAACATGTGTGGTGCGAGCGGGACAGGTATAAAAGAAGGGAGGGAAACAAGAGTGGGGTCTGTCAGTGGAGAATAGAGGAGGGAGGTGAAAGGAGAGGTGAATTACTGCAGTATCATTTTCCATCTTCAACCACTTCTAAAACCTCAAACCTCCTTGCCTTACTCACACACACACACACACACACAAGGTATATCATGTATCTGTTATTAGCGCTGACTGTTTAGATTGTGCACATCTTTATAATCAAAGCGGAGCTGGCGAGAAAAGAAGAGCGCGGTTGTAAGGTCCCTATCGAGTTTCATTATAATGGTGTGTGTGGTGATGGTCCACAGGGAGGGGGCTACACAAGGCTAGTACAGCAGATGAAAACATTCACATGTGACCTTCTCAATATGCAAATTGCGGCTGATAACAACAAAGATGGACAAAGTTTGAGAAGGAATTAATGTCCAGCTTGAGAAATAACATCTCAGAACATGTACAGAAAAAGATGGCCTGTTAGAAATATAGCATATGTAGCATAAATATAAATATACTATGTATGGGATCAGCAATTTACAAGTAAAGCCAAGTTGTGGAGCACATTAAAAGCAAGTAAATCATTTTGAATTTCATCATAAAGCCAACTGCAGTTAGTTAGGGACTTTTGAGCTTTTTAAATGATCACACAAGGCGTAGTTTGGTGGTTAAGTGACTTAAGATGTGTTTTAATATTCAAACGGGGGAAAATAAAAGTGATCCAAAGCTTTCTGAAAACATGCTTTGAGTTATCAGCCAGGAAAAATAATAATGCAGTAAAACTGAAAAGGTTTGATTTTGTGCAAAGACCAGAACTTGAGTTTTGTTGCAATAATCTGTGAGACAATCCAGACACTAACTTAAGGCGATTTCTTCAAATGACCGGATTTAAAAGTTTCCCAGAAATCCGATACAAAAAGCTGGACATCATCAGCATACTAATAATAAGAGACGCAGCAAGCCAACAAATATTGTCTCCTTAAGGCCGAATAAAACTGTTCCCAGGTTTGATCCCTGGGGAACGCCACAGGCCAGACGAGCACAGGAGAAACTGTACAGGGAGAAAACCTCTCAGTGGGGCTACAAGTTTTAAGAGTCCCAGCAGGAAATGAATACTGCTCTGCTCTGCCGTCGCAGCGCTGATGAATAAAAATGTTACTGTCATGCCAAATGAGTGTGTATGAGAGTGAAGAAAGGCTGTGGAAAGGAAAACAGCAGCACACATAAAGCAATTAGTTAAAGATGCTTTAGATACCAGTGATAGAAAATATTATCCGATCTATGAAGACAACGGCGTGGGGCTCAGGGTTGCCGGGAGCCATTTGCAGTGAGAACAGTGTCCAGGAGAAGTGATATGTTTGTAGTGAGGCGTCGGAAATAGAGTACCCCTGTTTATTTATTGAGCAGTAATAAAGCTGCCAGGGGTCAAAGTACAGGCATAAAATAACTTAACAGCACCTCAGATATACAGCAGGCCTGCTGCCTGTGTTGTTGTGTTTATTAGCAAGCAATATGAATATGGGCTAATGGGGAGTATAGAGTGTGCACAGCTAATCCATCACCATGACTGTTATTCCCAATGCACAGGTTATGTAACAAATGCATTTGATACCAATGAGAAACAGACTCAGAAGAAGCATCAGTTTGTGTGTGTGTGTACTTACACTGACCTTGTCAGGACCAGCAGTCCTCACGGAGACCAAAACCTGGTCCTAACAAGACAGAACCTGATTTCTGAGTAAGATTTTAATTAGTATGGTTAGAACTGAGCATTAGCTGGTTATGGTTAAGGTTATGGATAACGCTTTGAGCCAAAAGAGAGTCCTTAAAAAGACAGCTGCGTGAACCTTCATCTGTGTGTGTGAGAGACATCCAACATCATCAATGCTCGTCTGCTTTTTACAACCTATTAATTACAGCTCTGGGATCACAGATATCCGTCTGATATCGCTCTCTATCTGCCGGTTGCCTTTCCTCTGTTAATAATGCTGGATGAATGAAGGTCTCTTTTGCTTTCATTTCCCTTACCCGAATCTTTGCACCTTTCATTTTTATTCTCGTAGAAATTGAAACATTTATCCAGAGTCTTTCTTTCTTTCTTTCTTCCTCACACAGGTTGACACAGATATTCACGTTCACATATTACAGGGTTTACTGGCAATGTCAGGAAGGATATACCTGAATAAACATGCCCTGTGTGTATATGTGTGTGTGTGAGAGAGTGTGTGCACACACACATACGAAAGCAAAAGTTCTCCTCTTTTATGTGCATGTACAAGTGTGCATTTTGTATCTACTCACTATATGCGCTGCATGATTAGGATTGTGTGTGTGTGTGTGTGTGTGTGTAGGTGGGTGAGTGTGTGCCTGCCCATGAGAGCTGGTGTTCACTTGGGACAGGTTGTAATTTACAGAGAGAACACGGAGCCTCATCAAGGGGCAGGACCCAGGGGAGTCATCAGGCTGAACTCGCTGTTCCCGGGACGTGCCCTGGGAAGAGACCCGATGTCACTCGGATAAAAACAACACACACGCCCTGTCAAGCGGCAGGGAGGATGGATGGATGGATGGAGCAAGGACAGGGTAGTGATAAAAAAAAGGGGTGGAAAAGAGAATATTGACCAGAGTTAAATGGACAAAGACCACAGACAAATAGAAAGATTAACTGATAGAAAGAGGAAGCGAGACAAAGGGCGATAGGAAGAGATGGAGAAAGACAAATAAAAGGAAAAGAGTAAAGAATGTGTAACCTCTGCTCCGCTGGAAATAAAACGTCATGACTTGGCAGAGAATGGCAGATATTCTGACACTGTAAAGTTTTATAGCAATACCTCACACTCAATTCCCTGCTCCACTTAAGAGTGGAACGCTAATGGGTTACAGATAACAGGGTGATCCAGAAACAGAGGTATGATTACCATTTATGCAGTATATAAAATATGATTATGGAGCTCACTTGAACTACTTTGGCTACAGAGTTTTTATAAAAAAGTCATATATACACCAACACCAGATAAATCACCAGAAAGAAGATGAAACGAAATTATGATGCACAATGTGATATTTTTGATCGCTTGAACCTTTGGAATGAATGTGAGATATGAAGAGATAAAAAACAAAGACATCTCAAATGTTAACCCAGCTATAGAGTTGGTTATGCAGAAGTTAAAAAGGTTGGGAAACCGCCGGCATCATCTTTACCATTGTGTGTTCTGTATTTCAAAAGCTTGTTATATCGTCTCCATCTGAAAAGTAATTCACAACTTAAATTGTTGCAGCAGCAGCGGTCCAAAGAGTGGAAAGCGCAGGACAGCTGAGTTGGATAACGCGACAGCCCAAGATGAGACAGTTTACTGCTGTCACTCTCACACATCTCTTTTTATCACTGATGAGCCCCAGTTGTGTGAGGGGCAATATAAATGTAGCATGTGTGGAATGTCCAACCCATATAATGCACTCTAACTATTTATCATGTTAATGTTAGAAGCTGAACCAGGAAGATTCAGGTGCTTTTTTCCTGTGGTTGTCTTCCATATATGAACAACAGGAACCCGGTTTGGTTTTTAAAAGCCTGTTTTCTGCACCGCCGCTCCGCAGGACCTTTGCCACCCACTGTACCCCAATTACAGACACTTCCTCCTGGATATCCTTTTGTCTCTGCTCTCTGATCCCCTACCGCTCCCCTGGGACCAGGCCTTGTTTGTCTGCGCGTCTGTGTGTTTGTGTCTGTACCTGAGTGTGTTTGCAGCGTGACTATACTGTATGTATACACTGTAATTGGATAAGACTCGTTTTTACACGGCGCATCCTCATGGATGCTCATGACAGGTTGTACTGAATGACCTGGCGACCTGGTTACAACAAGTGATATTTGACCCTTTACTCCGGTTGTTCCTGTGAGCTACTTAACACTGACGGAAGCTTATTATATTTAGATAGTAAGCATTCGCCTAAGATTTATGTGGAAAACTTAAAATTTGTATTTACTATTAGTTAGTATGCCCTACGACTAATGTATCTGAAGCTTTTATTACAAGTTTGATCATAACATTGTGAGTTTTTGTGAACCCGCAGGTAGAGCTGCTGTTATGCGGTATAGCTAATGATGGATCCCTATGAACTAAAGTCAACAAAAAACATCATACATCTGAGATTATGGGGTGTTGTTTTTGAGAGGATGTGTTTGCTGTAATCGCCAGGAAAAAGTGATCAAAGCCTCTTCCTTTTCTCGGGGCTCCAACATCGAAGGGATATTTACTGCTTTGTTTGGCTCTGCGGCAGAGATGAATGGTTATAGAAGGGAAACCAGGGAAGATTTACCTTAAGTTATAACGGGACGACACATGTCACAGCAGCAGCAGCAGCATGTGGCCTCATTAAAAATAAAAAAAAGCTGTAATAGTGGCAGGATTAAGGCTTTTTATTTGTATTTTCCTAAAAACAAACTGCAAAATTGAATGGTCTTAGCATTTGACAAGGCACTAAATCCACTGGATTTTTTTGGTCATATTTTAAAGTGGAACTATTTTGATTTGCGGAGTTATTGTGATGGTTAAATTGCTTGTAACGGGGATATTGGAGGCTGTCTTCACTCCCCCTACTGTCTGTTAGTGGAAAACCAGCCTCCCAAGATCAGGACTGCCGACCCGGAGTCCTCAGAGTCAGACAGTCTTGCAAGAAACATTGCATGGCAGTTATTTTAGACTTTGCGGCGGAGCCGGCGAAAAAGAAGCAGCGAAAGCCGTTGTCAGAGGAAGCGAGGAAGAGGAAAAGACTGTCTGACTGAGCTAGGGGGCCGCACACGAGTAAACATCGGACCGGCTATTTTTCAAATGGCAAGAACTGAAAAACACAGACGCATGGCATGGCTCCACAGCTTTTGTTCGCTGCTCTGTTGAAAACAAATGCACAAGGACAAGAGAGGTGAAAGGAGGGGGGAGCGTTAGCGGCGAGTTTTTAAAACTGAGGATAAAATGGTAGACATTGGATGGATAGATTAAAAATATGTACTCCAAAACTGTAGGGGGAGCTCCGTAGGGAAAATGGAGAAAAGGCGACCAGACTTGCGAAGTTCCGCTTTCATTGTACTAAGACACTTCTGTATTGGCAAGTGAATTTTAAAGCCATCTATTACTTTGCGGCACTGCTTATCTTTTTCATCATCAGGAACTGCAGTATCACAGCATGTGTTGTAGAAAAGATTGCATTTACACGACAAACGCATTCACATTTGTGTTTGATGTGATACTCACGTTTCAGGAACCACGAAAACCAACTGCTGGGACATCTCAACCTACACATCTACAGTGAGTTTTTTTACCTCACACTTTTTTATTTCTTTTGTACAGTGGCCAACAAAACACTTACTATAAAGACACCAGGAAAAAAACAGTACAGTAAAAAAAGCTATAATTTAGTCTTACAATGTCAACAGGAGCATTTGGCCGTGTGTGCTATCTCTGATAAAACATCTAAAAAGTCCATTATAGAAAGCAGAGATCAGTAGGAACTGTTGTTTTATGACCTGAGTGTGCAGTTAAAGCACACCTGTGCGTCTGCCAGGTAGCAATTAAAGGCAGAGAGATCACTGTACTTGTTTCACTCGTCCCATTTGACATCGTTATTGTCAGAGACGTGACAGGTGCTGCATTATGTCTGCATCACCGGTCAAAACCAAATGAAAATGACAGTGTGCTTTTATCAACCGTCTTCCATGATCAATGATTACCAGACTTATACAATATGATGTGAATTCATCACAATTCATAAAAGATAGCTGCTGCTGCTGCTGCTGCTATCTGATTAAAACGTCATTTTGTCATTTTAGTTTTATGATTGTGACGTTTCGCTTTCTTTCTTATCATCATATGTTTTTCTTGTCCTCCTGACCGGTTCAGCCCTGTCCTGGCAAGAGTGGAGGAGCTTGGCTGTAGTGGCCATTTCCTCACAACAGATAAACAGGAGATTGTCCAATGAGCAGTCGTTCAGAGCCTGGGCCCTAGACCCCGGGCCCCAGCTGCTATCTCAGCTTCACAGTCAGTCTGCTGAGTGTGAATATTCATTAAGTTGGCCTGATAATCATAGCCTCACTGATGTTTGTGTTCCTGCCTCGGGGTTTTTATATGAGGACTGAGGGGCCCATTCAAACACACAAGCTTCATTTTATAGCTCGCAAACAATGCAATGTGTTTGTAGGACATGTCTCCATTGAGCACTGTGTCGTGTTGTGATACATAGAGTTTCAATGAAATCGTAAAAGAATCATATATCATAATACAGAATATGGGCTCGTCAATCTTCGCCAATGATGTTAGAAAAAAAAAAAGGAAAGAAAACAAAGACGTGCCAGGCGTCGTTAATGTTATGATAATGATATACAGTATATGCACACACCTCGTCTAAGTTCTCCTGTGAAAATGTTCACCACAGTGTTTCATCAAAACCATGGTGGGAGCTGGCTGCCCTGACAGAAACCAGAATAAGTAGCTGTGGGACCACTCTGGCTTTTTTATGAGGCTTCATGATCCTGCAGGCCTGTATGGCAGGGATACCTCAACACCCTGCTCTACTGAACCAAGTAATACCCTGCCAGTTGGAGTCTTATAGAGTGACTCTGCTCCCTGGGAAGACGCCTTTCACAGCTACAGCACTGACAAATGTCTATTTTCATGGCTTGACTTCCTCTCCAGTGCCATGGCTTTTGCCCCCATGGTATACTTAGAGGGGGCTAATTCCCGGGTGTCTTTTGCCCAATGCTGTTAATAAAATTGGGACCTCTGACTGGGCAGGCAAAGACTACTTTCTGGGAATAGGCGCATGACCAGATGGTCAAATACCCACAATTTGCTTTCCAGCAAATTAGATGGGATGAAATCAAGGCAGCTGCTGGTGAAATGTGGAGGATGAGGAGGTTGAATTGACATGTTTTGATTCAAACCATCAGAGACACCAATTTTACCAAGATGTTTTATTTTTTTTTAACTGCGAAATTAAGATCTTTCTGGAGCAGACATTATAATGTGTAATTCCCCAGCAACCTCTCAGTGTGTCTCATAATTCCACTACATGGCAACAACAGCTTTTCAAGGTTTACAAATGGCCCCTTAGGTATTATACACCATGTTTGGATAATTCATTCTGCCTGTTTAGGTGAACATACCACAGAGGGCAAGTGTGTTATCTTCTGTCCTTTTCTGCCCCTCCTCCCTTCTCTCCCGGGGCTGGAGTAAATAGGAACGCTCGTGGCGGTAAGAACGGATCCTTCAGGTGATCGAGTTCTCCGCCAAAGCACCCTTGAATAATTGAACACGTGGTGGGCGAGCCTGCTCAGGTTTCGCAGTTGATTCAGATTACCGTGTTTATACAAACAGATGCAAGCGCATGCGTAAGCACACGTACTCTCACACACATAACATGCACACACAAATACAAACAGCCTTACTTGTATAACCAGACTCTTGGCTATCACACCATTATCTGATGGTATGGTCCCACCCACTCTCTCTCTCTCTCTCTCACTATCTGCTTTACAATCAACTGTGGCTTCAAAACAACTTAATCCTTCTGACTGGCACACTGTGCTGTGTTGTTGCTATGCCGGCTAGTAGTCCCACACCAGGCTATAATTTCACACCATTGTATCCCAGCCAGTCCGGTAGTCATGTTTATTCTTAAAGGTATCATGGAAATGTATTTTTCCCTATGAATGAGCAACAGCACTTCACTGATGATTTAAACATACTTCCTTCATGCTCTGGACAGATTTATGGTGCCAAGCACAGGAACTGGGAGTCTTTTGTTTATCAGTTTGAGTTCATGGCTCCACAGGCTGAAGCCAAGCCTTTGTATGCCCGCATATCCAGCATCCACAAATGTTTTATGTAGAAACTGAGACATGGTGATCTAATGATGAATGGGTTTTGTTTTGTTTTTTTCATGTATGAATACTGTCACATACACTGAAAAATGAATGTCGTCATACTCCCCCTGCAGTGGCCACCTCTCACCGTCATCACAGGTTGCATTATTCTACAAGCTATGATCAAAATGTGTTGAAATTATGAGCAACTAAAAGCTCTCAAATTGTAGGAGAAGGGTTACATTTACCAGCTATTCTCAGGCCTGCATTCACAACCTTACATATGTAAACAGAAACTTATTGACTTTCTTATTGAGTAGTTGGACTGTCATTATTGATATGCTAGGATTTTTAATGTATTTTTGGGTAATGCTAACTACTTTAGACACCACTTGATTGAGGTTTTTGTACAATATAATACAACTACAGTAAATAGTGTGATCATTGATGTGAAATCAAAACACGTATAGAACTGAACAGCTCCTACATATATGTTGCTGATAAAAACAAAAAATGAAATAATGCCATTGTATCTTCTTTACATAGCACTTCAAGCTCATTCATTCATTCATTCATTCATTCATCTTCTACCGCATTATCCTCCACATGAGGGTTGCAGGGGTGAGGGTGTTGGGGTGGGCGTTGGTGCCAATCTCAGCTGACAAAGGGCAAAAGGCGTCGTTAGTAGAGATAAACAACCATCCACTCTCACCTACCTTCAATTTAGAGTGTTCAATTTGCCTCATCCACAAATCTGCATGTTTTCGGACTGTGGGAGTAAAACCCACACACACACACACACACGGGGAGAACATGCAAACTCCAAGCAGAAAGACACAGGTCGCAAACCCGGGTCTTCTTGCTGCAAAGGCGGAATGCTAACCGTTGTGTGGCGTGCTTCAAGCCCAACTTCAAATCAATTCAAATCCATAACCATAAACAGCATAGTGTGAACTCAGTAAATTTAACAAACATTCATTTATATTCAAAAGCTATGCACTACAATTTTGATATTGTCCCTGTTCTCCCATCCACCTGCTTCCCCACTGTGCCACATGTGTCCACCTGGCTGGCACCACACACTGGACTTTGATACCAAGTGATGTCACACACCTGGCCTGGCCTGTGCCATTATCGTGACACCTGATCGTATCTGGCATGGCCTTGCCACTGTTCATGGATGTTCGTACAAGTGTAATGTGACAGCCCGTTCCTTTCACATGGCATCCGTCTGATGTCGTCTCTACACATGCTGATAGGCTTATGCTACTCAGTTACAACCCTCGGCAATTGCCAGGACACAGGAAATGCAGATCCATTTGGATCACTCTGGTCAATTGGTTTGGATCGGGTTGTGCATTTTGGGGATACCAGTGGCTGCTCAGTTTAATGTAAGAATCTGCTGGGAGCGGCTCATGATCTCAGTAATCACTTTAATTCACGCAGCAGCTGCTACATAAGAGGCGACCCTTTCAGTCGAATTCCAACAGTCAGAAGAGCGAGAACACTGATTGGATGAACATTTAGAATGACATGAGGTGACAAATTTGAAACTGGACATTATTAAGTTGCTGTTATTTTCACATGCTTGCATCCAAAAACAGTCAAATCACAGTTTATTTAGCCATTATGTATAGTGAAATAGTTACGCATCTAACTGCAGAACTAGACTTTGTTTTTCTAGACCTGCACACACACCCTGCTGTCACACAGACAGGATGTCGGAGCGGAGTGGTTTACACCTGGTGAGGAAATAACCATTGGCTTGAAGGTTGTGATGCGTATGGGAGAGCCTCTGGGCTTCCACCACCTGCTCCATTTCTCACATTCTGTCACACCTTAGGGGACATATCTCCTCCGGTCCACAACCCAATTACTCCACAACACATTTTAACCACCATCAAACGCTGCACAGCAGGGGTGCGAGGGAGCCGCGCAGAGCCGGTCTGTTGCCATGGCCACTGTCACTCAGCAGATTTCCAAGGATTGGAAAGAGATAGAGAGAGCTCCCCGATTGGTTGCCGCACTATTTTGACCAACTGAGAGAGGGCCAGTACTCACAACAATCACAGACACTGTTGTTATGCAACTGAACAATTAGAATATGCACATTCGTGAATACTGGCTGGTCCTACTTCTTAAGTTGGAACCATGTCACGGATTGGGAGACGAGGCACTTTGTCATTTGCCTGGTTTGTATATCAGATAAGCCATGATATCACACCATGTGCTCGCTCTGTGGAAATGTACGGAAACGCACCATGCTTTTTATGTTAGAACCCCAGGAAGCATGAGTGAAATGTCTCATTAAATAAAGTAAACAAAGAAGAAAAAAAGAAATGGGCATAGTTGGGTTTTATAACTATATCATTTTCTCTTAGAGGCCCCTATTTTCCAGCACAAAACACACAAGGTAGAGATCCAGGGGAAGCAGAGACATGCAGAGCCTCTGGCACTTGTGACCACACACGTTGAGATTTTCCACTTGACCAACAATCAGAGGCAGCTGAATCTTGTCTTCTGTCAAGAGAAAAAAAAACAAAGAAAAACACATCACTTTGCCCACAGAAATGTATATAATATATATATATATATATATTTTTTTTTTTTTAATATATACTATTTCAATATTATCAATTTATTAAACATATATTATGATATGAATGTCTTGGTAGATTATTACACTAAAGTAAGGAGACGGTGTTGCCAACAACTGTTCTGGTTTTCATCTTGGAACCATGACATTCCAGGAAATTGAACAAATATTAGTTTTGCTTTTAATTTCCTCTTCCTAATAATAATTCATGTTCATGGCACACAGAAAGTAGAGAACAGATCATTTATCTTATTTTGTTCTGGTATTGATTGGATATCACTTAACACTCAAACTCTCAAGGGAGCCACTTTGGAACCCTGACTTTGTTTTCTTTATTCTTATTATTTTACTTTGATTAAAAAAACACAAAAGTGTTGTAGTGTATTTCTACCTAGAATGGCCATAGTGGTCATGTTAACCGTATGCATTGTTTATATACTGTTGCTATGGTTTTATGTATGCTAATGCAACCTAGCATAGTTTGTTATCACCTGTTTCAACATTACAGATCGGTTTATTTTTCGATTTTACGTCAATTATTGAAAGATATATGCAAATTAAATCTACTAGCCATTCTAGTAACCACATATTCGAGTAAATCTACAGATCGTTCTTGCTCTACTGTACCTCTGAAATTCAGAACATGGAACAATCGCCCTTGTGAGTCACAAGTGGAAATAATTTGCCCAAAATGTCTTGACTCAAGCTTTGATTTAAATTCCGGTCCTTCAAGGTGTAGACGGCTCATGTGCAATGATGAAGTCATGTCTTCATATTTGGTTCTTGCTGGTCATGGTGAGAGCATCGACAGGAACAGGACCTGAGTAACACACTCATTTCCCCTTTATTTCTATTTCCTCTGACTCAGTGCCTTTGGGCCTTTGAGTACAATACAGCATCACACACTATAACGACACTCAAACTACTCCAACAACCTGCTTTTTTTTTTTGTTATCTCGCTCCATCACAAACTGAAGAAAACAGCACAAACCGGTCCGTAATAAATATCCCAATCTGCCCTTTATTTATCAGGGGACGTTTCGGGCATCAAAGCAGGGGAAATTCAGCACCACTCAGTCATCATTGAGTGCTGTAGGGCAGCGCCACAAACACTGCTGAGGCCAGATACAAGGCCAAAACTAATGTGGAACGGAACCCGCCTGGGTCTTTTAACCATCGGACTCAGAGATACTATACAAGGGGAGCGGGGGGGGGGGGGGACTAATGGGGACCAGAGGTCTGTGGTCTACGTGATGCTGGCCAGAGAGACCAGACGACCGATGACTGATCTGGAAAGAGGAGGGAGATTGGGGGGGGGGGGGGGTCATTAAGGAGCTGCTCCGGCTGTAATCATACAATAACACTCCTTCTTTTATCTACCTTCACCTCCATCTCACCATGAGAAAAACCAAAAGAGTGTAATCCAAGCCCCGGTGCAGCACTGAGCCAGGGTGAAATTCACTGATGAGTCTTGTCGGGGAAACATCTGCAAACCATCCACTCAGAATGAGCTTCAAATAAGAGGAGTTTGACCAAAGAGGGGACACTTAATTGGATTATTTTGAGGAGTTGTTGCTAGCTGTAGTCAGTAAGTGCATACATAATTTATATTGTGCAAAAATGTCAAGAGGATGGATTCCCCAACTCATAGCTAAGGCTATATGTTAAATTATTTTGTGATTACGTGATTTTTTCTTTTTTAGTTGATGCTCCTGAGATCTTGTTTCTAGATCACATACACAGTGTCTCTGATATTGATATTATACAGAGAAGAGAAACCTAACAGTTCACACAATGAGCAAACACTCTGCATCACTGGAGAAAGAAAGAAAAAATCAGGAAGAAATCTCTAAAGGAAACAAACACAAAGATGTGCGGCCATCTGCCTTGACCGGTTGGGGTGAAAGGACAAATGGGAGAGAGGAAGGGGAAGAGGGAGGTGAGGTAAAGACAGAAGAGAGAGAGAGACCAGCAGCAGATATGTAACAGTTGTGTCAATAGATTATAAGTTTAGACAGGACAGTTCTGAATCATATGTGAATGAACTATGGAGAGGAGCTGTAAAGCTCAATCCCAATTATACATTTTACTGCGATAGGTTCCATGTCTCGCTTTTCACTATAGGGGATCAATAACGGTACATTGTTTCCTTTCTTATCTTTTCACGAAAATGATCTTTTCTGTTGTTGTTGATGGTTCAAAAAAGTATTAATGTGTATCTGTTATTTTTGCAAATAAACTGACACCCCCTTATTAACACAGATAGAAACTACAGTAGACAATTAATTAAATCTAGCAAGTACATGTGGTCTGAAAAAGAACCCTGCATAGGATGTGTGAATTGGCTCCTTCACATAATTTGCTTTGACATATTCATTGGTGAATTGTGAGTAGATCCTAAGCAGATCTTAAACTGATTAAACAGGCCCGAGGACGGAGCGAGGAGGGCATTAGTTAAGAAAACAGAGGCGAGGGCTGAGAGCGACAGGGGTTTGGCTTATCTGCCCTGTGAGCTGGGCCACTTTTAACTCACTCTGAATTACCCAAGTCGTGTGTGCTGGAATAATCATCCCCTTGTTTATTTGTTCAGGTCTTGGCACAAGCCTTTATCTAGTTCTATAGCAGTCGTGCCTCCTCTCCTGCTCTGCCTCCTTCCCCTCTGTCTGTCTTAGAACTCAGACTTGCTGATTTACCAGCACTCGGAGGACAAAGGGTCACTGGAACCTGCACTTGTTTTCTGAACACTTTGTTTCATCAGCAGCTGGTGAACATGACTGGGCTGGGTGAATGAAATGCCCCAGAGGGAAAATCTGCCTGTCACACCAGTGTTGTCAATAGCTTCAAATAGAGGAACTCCGGACAGACTGACACACCTCAAACTGCACGACTTACTACTACTACTGCGAATAAGACTATGATTACAATGTAGTTATTCCTAAGTGGAGTGACGGTGAGACCCAGTTTGATAACCTTCCTCACACTTTAATGTAATGTCATCAGCTATGATACATTTTTTATGAGAAATCCCTCTGGATTATCTGCATCTGCAAAATAACCATGACATTGTACACAGCATGCCTCATTAATTTGCAGATGTGCCGACTGATTCACTTACAGAGCTGTGTAAATATCCCACAGACTGAACAAAGCAGATTACATGGACAATCCAGACGTCGGTGCTTTGGCTAATTATAGTCATCACTCAGACGTAGGAAATACACATCTGTTACTACACATTTGATGAAATAAAGCAGTGGAAACACTTTTAGTGACTTAAAAATGCAGATAATGCTTTCTTAAGCCGTCGAGGTAATTGTTATTTGATAATATTTATACAGAATGTAGTCATAGTGGACCGAATCCATTTGAATCTATAGTCGACCCTGAATCGCTCAGCTTTTATGACTTCTTTGATTTCCCATCAAGGCCCATTCTTCACCTCTGGCCTCATGAACTTGCAGTTTGCATGCATATCACACTGGCACACAGGCTCCATTTTTATTTCCATTGTGGCCGAGTCTGTCATTAAGGGCGGAGAAACAATGGCCAGAATGAGTGGTGCCACAGTAAACAGCTCCCCTGTGGATCCAAGCACAACAGTTCCACATCGTCGGAATGGGAGCTCCAGCAACTCGGCCGCACTGGCTCTGGAGCTGCAAATCATGGAGTGACATTATTGTGACTTGTTAAAAGCTCGTTCCCGCACAATAGCTTCAAGTCGCGCACTAAACGGAAAAATGGTGGGTGTATTGCAAAGATGATAAGTGTGAAAGCAGCCTGTGTCTTTTGGCCCTCCGTGCCCTCACTCTGACCTCTGTGGGCTAGGACAGATTGTGCCTTTGTGGTTCTGCGGTGCCAAATGTTGTCTGCCAGTTGCTCAACGAAGAGTAATATTTTGAAGCACTCCTTAGAATATGTTCAGTGAGACTGTGGGCTAAAATCTACTGGCAAGGCTATGTTTATATTCCTAAGGGTAAGAGACACTTGATGACAGAAGGCACCCGAAAGTTTCAGCATGAATTCAGGTCGTAACCTCCGTGATTCATCTGCTCAAGGATCTTTCTGTTCCCTCTTTTACATCCTTTCATCAAAATCCCCCTCTGTCATCCATCACTCCACCATGTCCCTTTGCTCTTTCCCCCCCCCTCACAGATTTAACTCACTGTGTTTGTGTTGAGAGTTCTGGCTTGAGTGGGACACATTTTGTTGTGTCTTGTTTGTTTAATCTTAAGCCAGACGTGCTGTTTGTTCCTGTTTCCAGCCTTTGTTCTAAGCTGAGCTAATTGGCTGCCAGTGGTAGCTTCATATTTATCATGCATGGCTCATCTCGTTCAAAAATGAAAGCAAATGAACACGGTTTCTTAAAAATGTTGAAATACTCCTTTTAATTTGGAGCAAGTACAACGTTATCTAGTTGGTCAGAGCTATGGGAGATGGTCAAATACTTAATTTGATTAAACTGAGCAGACTTTTACGCTCGCTGGTCCGTTCATTAGGGACACCTGTTCAAAAATCTAATCAGCCAATGACACGGCAGCAACTCGGTGCATTCAGACGTGGTCAAAATGAGCTGCTGAGATTTGGGGTTTACAGAGAACGGTCAGAAAGAGAAAATAGATCCAGTGAGCCGCAGTTCTCTGAGGGAAAATGCTTTGTTGACGTTAAGGGCAGAGGAGAATCACCAGACAAGCCCAGATATGAAGATGTACCTAATAAAGTGGCTGGTGAGTGCGTCTGCACGTTGTGGTAAAGCTTGTGTCTACAGTGTCAGCACATTACAGTTGGGCCCCGAGGGCAAGACTCGGCATCAAAGGCAGAGATATGAAATTACATTTTTACGATGACGTCATACGTTTTTTTTAAGGAATTCTGTGTGCTTTGAACAGATGTCATTAATTAAAGGATTAGTTCAACATTTGAGGATTAAATGGTTTTGTTTGGAGATGGAGAGTTTGATCTGCTCTTCATTTTAGTCTAATTGCACAAGACCCGACTCTTACAACAGACACTATTCATTTATATGTAATGTAGCTTTAAAAATCTACACACGACCCTGGTGATTTTGTTCCCTCTGGACATTTATAAAACTCCAAGTAAAAACAAAAAAATACATATTCTGATTTATAAAATTCTCAACAAGATTGAGAATAGTAAACGGTTTTGGTCAGTGTTGTTTCTAAAACGCGCCGTCGTGCAGCTGCACCACAAACAGAGCAGCGCATGAGTCAGTGTTTTGCAAACACTTGTTTGTAGTTGCTTTCCACCACAGGAGCAGGTGGAGCGCTGGGGCAATCAGACCTGTTACGAGTCAAAGCCCCGAGAGAGATCCAAACTGTTCTCACCTGTCGACACACCACAAACACACGGCAACATTTCCAGACAATTATACTGAGTGGCCCTGTGGTGGCTGCTGCTGTCAGCAAACAATTCAATTGAACACTAATCTGCATATTGGCAAACACTCAGGCTGACTGTCGTTCCTTTTGTGTCAGGGAGGTTTTTCAGTCGTCGCTGCAGTCAAATACAGAACAGCATCCAAAAAGAGAATTACTTCAGGAGGTGAATTTTTTACGATATCTACAGTACACTGTTATTTGCAGTAAATGAATGGCTACTATCAAATTACTGTGTCTATATTTACAGTAAAATACGATAGCTATTGTACTTTCACAGTATGTAAATGTACAATTTTATAATATATGACAGCTGTTTACTGTTACTTCATACTTATTCCATATTTCTGTAATTTCAGCTGTATTTTCCTTTATATAAACTGTATTAGACTATAAATCGCACATGAAATAATCACTTTGGAGCAGTTACAGTCATTACAACACATATTGAATGTACATTAAAACACAAAATATGTAATTATATTGTGAATTATCACAGTTTAAGCACATTAAACTATACTCATATCATTTATTTTTGAAAATCGCAGTGAAAACTTACTGTTTGTAGTTTATTATGTTGTTTAGACCTAGATCTGTATTTACTATAGAGTATAGTTTCTTAATATATACTTCTTTTTTCCTTTTATATTTCTTTATATTCTTGTGTGTTTACAGTTTTAGAGAGACTCAGGGTCACATTTCACTGTGGGTTACGTAAGCGTAGCGATGCATAGTAAGATATATACAGTAAAATAACCCATCCAACATTCCGGTGTGCAACATCTTTGAATGTCTTGGTATAACTGCTTGGATCATGACTAAGAGGGCATCCTTTTTCAGTGAGTCAGAGGAAAGACTGCGCGCCAACTGTCTCCAGACCAAGCCACAACTGTTACTGTTATTTAAGACTCTAAACACTTTGTCACATTTACACGCACAAAATCGCGGGAGGATTACGCCGCTCATTTGTAATCTCAGCCTCCGGCGCATCGACGCATGTGATTGAGTCGATTGCCGTCAAGTGAGGACAAGAGTGCAGATAGAAGCTGCACTCTTACGGAGATGAGGACCAAGTGTGACACACAAAACTGACGCAGTATTCAGCCCATAATGAATCTGTAGAGAAAGAGAAGAAGCTGAGACGTAGAATCCAAATTACTGCCTTGTAAAGTTAACGATGCCCGGTGGAGGTCTTTGTAAACGAAGTACACATCCAGTGTTTGTTACCAAGTTTGCAGTATGAGGATCCTCGAGGTCTACTAAACACACTGAAGACATTAAATTCCTCATAAAACATGTTTAGTTATTTTTTTTTTCCTTCTTCAATAAACTAAAATGTGCAATAAGAAAGCAGTCTTGTTCTGCACTGCCTTGTGTGCATTACATCTCCAGTTTGCCTGTTACCTACCAGCACAAGTATGATTCAACCAAAATGGGATCCACTTGTGAAAACATTGCTCCATCCTGTTGCTAGTGGTCTCAGACTCCACGGGGGATTTTTAAAAATGTACAATTGCCTTCAAATTTCTAGTGTGATTTGCCAGGCAGCTTGAGAAAAAGGCTTGGATGAGTTTACAACATAATCGCGCTTATTTCAGCGTAATCGTCCGGCTCAGTGTAAACTTTGGTTACACTGTGAACTGGATGTGATGACATTTCACCACATAACGATCATTTAAGGCACAACACAGTATGCTGTATTTTTACAGTATTTTGAAAACTATGTGTTTATAATTGACAGTTAAAATCAATTCTAAGTAATGTCTGTCAAATAATGTGGAAGACTATTATGGGCACAGTTAGCTGTTTGGCTTTAAGCCTATTAGTTGATTAATTTGGGGTAATTCTGTCATTATTGTATCCACTCTAATTTATGGGCAAATTCTTGTCGATTAATTAAAGTGTTTCTTTTAAAATGTCTTGTGGAAAGAAAGACATGAAAATACATCTGTTGCAAATTAACACAAGGCTGCTGTGGCTGATTATGAGAGGAAACAACTATCTGATGGACACACGTTTTCAGTCAAACACAAAGAGAAACCGATCGGGCGTGCGCGCCGCGATTCGCGGACTAGTCCTACATGTGCGAATAGAAATGTATTGTTTCTTTCACCTCCTACATAGCCTGATAAGTCCTTTTGTCAAAAAGTTTCCAGTGAAATGTCACTTCAATTATACAAAATGACCTTTTTGTATCAACAGAGAGGGGCCTCTGCTGCTCTGTGCCAAGCCTCTGCTCTTCCATCCAAAGTGAAATGAGAAAAATGTGTATCAGCGTTTGATGATAGAGCTGTTCCCTGTGGTTGCAGAAGAACACCCTGACTGTAATCTGACCTCCTCACCCTCCAAAAACAGAACATTACAGCTCAGTTAAATACACACGTTTTGCAGCGACAAACAAAGCTCCACACACAGACAGAGACATCCCTGCCACCTCCTGTACACACACTCTATGTCCCACCAAAAATTGATATGACTTTACTTTGCCGACATAAAAAAAACAGCCTCGTTGAGTAACCTGTAATAGATCTTGAAAATAATAAATTACGCAGATAACTTGAACTAAATCCCTCCTTTCAGCAAAAGCAATCATTTAAATCTCTGCTCCTTTTGTTCTGTGGCCTGGTTTTGGTTTTGATTTTGGTCATGGCTTGTTTGCACCAGGATGCTCTCATCTTAAACGTCCTTCCTTTATATTGGACACAGGTGAAGACGTATGCAGTGTCACCGTGATCGCGCCTCGTCATTCCCCAAAGTTAAAATGTGCAGCTGGCTAAGCTGGCCCACCGCATCACCACAGCGTGTCCCAAACATTTACATCCATACCTTTTTAAATGCTTCCTGTGAGTGAGCCGGGCATCTGTCTTCTATTTAGTCGCCTCTAAAATGTTATACATTAAGGGTAACGAAAGTACCTGAGAAGAAGAGCGGGAGTGTGCTGGAGTGTGTGCTTATCACGGTCAGTTTAGAAATAGCTTTTTAATGTTAGTAGTTTGCTTGGGTCATGATGGAAGGATGAAAGCATGTTTTTTTGTTCCTGTCTGCTGCTTCAAAGTGTTGAACACTCTTCATCCCAACTTTCTGTCTTCATTTTATTTCACTTATTTTCATTTATTTACTTTTTGAGGCTCTTGACTGTAATTACCGGGGTTATTAGAAACTAATGCAAGTTTTCAAAGAGAGTTGTTCTGTCATTCCACTGTATTTAGTATGATTTTAGTTGTTGCCTCTATGTTAAGCATCTCTATGTGGAACACTGTTAAAAGTGATATGTAAATAATAGCCATCATAATTACAACAGATGGGAATCAGTATCGGTGCGATACTGGTGGAAAATAACTGGATCATATAAAAATAGAATGTTGCGTGCACATACAGTAAAAATGTAAGTACAAATCAGCAAAAAGCATTTTCGCTGAGTCATGGTTGGGCTGTTTTTTTCTTCTTTTTGGAATGACTCAGCACAAATGTGTTGTTAACAGCTTCATACGTTCATAAATGGTCTGATATCGGTATCGGTAGATACTTGAGTTTGTGATATCGACACAAAAAAGTGGTATCGTCCCATCCCTAATTATTATTCATGTAACTGTTAATCTACAGCCATTCTGTCTGCAATGTACTGGCCTGAGATACAGCTGTCTTAAAAACCTTTATATTCATGTCACCATGCTAAAATGCATACAAATGCCAACCTCATGGTGGTGCTGTCGAGTCAGACGATTATCAAAGCCTGTAGGCTTCATCCTAAGGGGACCATGAATGTGTGGACGGACTTTAATGACTTTCCATCATGTAAGATGTTGCAATTTGGACCAAACGTTTTGTTGACAGGCAGACATAACAGCACTGCCTTCCCCAGAGCCAATATTGCTAAAATATTATTGTGTGCTCTTTGGATATAGACATCGAAATGAGAAATCTGTGGGAGGGAAAGTGCACTTGAGAATGAAGCGGAAGCAGTGTCAGGTGTTTTCTTTCTTTGCTTTGGAGATGACTTATAAAACACTGTCCAAACTCAAACACATCAACTGGACTTTTTCCAAAGACAGAGCTCTGGGGAAAAAAATGTTTTTCCTTTGCTCAGCTTGTTATTTAAGACACAATTTGATGCCTGAGTTGCTGCGTTTAAGTGGCCGTGTTGCTTCACAAGCAAGGAGAGCTGAAGCGCATGCTGTCGCATCAGATTTCAGCTGTATGCAGGTCACTCATGTTCGCCGCACGCAGCACCTGAAAACTGCCAGCTCTGACACAAAGTTGAGTAGACTCATCATACTGTGTGACCACTGAACTTAACACAACTGCTATTCCTCCCCTACATGAGTGTCTCAATTTAAAAGCCTTCTCCAGTGGAGAATACTCACCTGTACTGTAACATTAAAAACAGCCGTAAAAGCCTTACGATTTCCAGATGTCACCATTAGTCTTTGAATAGGATCAAACAATGCTGTGCGTCTCGCTCTGTGTGCCACCTGAACTTACCATGTGTGAGTTCCCACTTTTTCCCCCTTTTTTAACGACATAAAAAGCTTCAAGGGGCTGGGAAACTGCTATATAAATTCACTCCATTATTGTCCGCATGTGTCGGCACCATTGTATCCCCCCCGCACTTATTGTGTTAAATGAGGTTTTTAGACTAATGGTTTAAACAGAGGTGGAGCCACCTGAAGTAAAGACGCTGCTTTAGCCGTGCTACCATTTGTAGTCCCGTTTGTATTTCCCTGAAAAAGCATAAAGCTGACGGTAAATGATTTCTGCTCGACTTGAAAGAGTCGGCGTGTCTGTTGCGGGGAAAAGGATGTGCAATAAAAAAAAAAGGTGTTTAAGGGGAAACTTTTATGATGTGTGTGCATACTGTTGGGATTTTTTGATCCGCCACACAGAGTCGCTGACAATGCTTACTAAGCTGAAACCCAATCAGCGGCGCTGTAGCCTGACAATTGCCAAAAAATGCTGGACGCTCAATTGACTGAGGAGTTGAGTGTGGTTGTTTATGGAACATGTTCAGACTTTAACAGCCCAGCCCACCCCCGCTTCTTCTTCTCTTCTTTATTTTAATATCCAGGTGTTGACGCCTATGTTTTCACTTTCTAATCATGAGCATTCTTCGTAGCCCTCAGTTGCATTTACAGCAAAATAATGGAAAAGTAAACTCAAAGTCATGTTGCATGACCAGTGGATACCAGGGCTATGTATATATATATACATATATATGTATATATATATATACACATGCAGAGTTACTCTATGATATATGCTCAACATGCATGCATGCATGTGCTTGGTTTTCAAGGATCACGTTTCCACGTCTTTTTTTTTCACATTCTCATTGTGCCGTGGTCCATTTGTTCCAAGGCCATGGTGTCAGGAAGATAAGAATAACAATGCATGAGCGAAACACAAGTGGCAGAGAACAGTTTATGAGAGCGTTTCTCAAATGTGCATGTGATATTTTGATAAGGGACAATGTAAACTATTTGGGCCGCTCTTGATAAACACACGTCGGCTCACAGAGCAGCAGAAACTGCATCTTTAATAAACTGTGCACCACAGTTATTTTAATTTTTTTTTTCCAGCCACTGGAAATCAGTGAGAATTGCGTTTGCCAGAACAAGGCTCAGCGCTGCCAGGATTCACAATCGGATCCAGAGTGTTACTGCATGCTTTGGATTAAGCCTGATGAATGACATACACTCTGATGACCAACCTACTATTTCTATTTTGTTTCCAAGAATAAGGTTGCCCCTAAAAACAATAATAAGAATATATAAGCCGACACCACTCGAGAGCTCAGCACAGTTCTGTTCGCCTACGCCAAGTATGTGAACTATTTTGGCTGGTGATAATAGATTGAAGCTGAAAAACATTTTAAATGGATGGTCCTATTGTTCTGCAGCTACACCGAGTGAAATGTTGTCTGTTGCATGTTTGAAATACCACCTCTTGTCGTGTGTGAGAGAGAGAGAGGACATTCTCAAATTGCTACACCTTTTCCAAGAAGCTATTTTATTACTTTATCTCAAAGGAGCAACTCTCGACTTTTCTCTACCTTAAATACATCTTGAGGGTGATTTATATCACATGTGACTGTGAACGTCCAAAAACAGCAAGACCCTTTTTTCCCCACTTTTTGTCTCCGTCTAATGAGAAATCTGCATTTTGAAGGTTCCTCCCTTGTTGCTCTTTGGCCTGCTATGTTTTTCTCTCTCCTCCACTCAAAACCCAGATCCAGACAATCACCAGGCGAGCTGTCATTCTTCCAGCCTCTGGAATGTCTGAAAACCTCCTGCTGATTTCACATGTAAAAAAAAACAAAAAAAAATAGCTGTGAGGAGGTTGCATGGGTGGCATGGATTGTTTGTGGTGCTCTGTCTGGCATGAACTCAGATGGAGCTCAGATTGATGAGACAATCGTGTCATCTCGTTGCTGTTTGATATACAGCTGCACAGAAAAAAGTCACGGGCAGACAGGGAAAGGCAGTGATCGCCTCGACTTTGGCTGATTCAGGTCAGAGTCAGCACTGTGAGACAGCACATGAGGCTTTTCTAAACCCCGTATGCAGAGCTGTGCGTACACTATACCTTCGGAGGCCACGTCCACCTCCCAAATGCAACCACGCATCACACTTATGTAACTCTTATTATTCCCACTAAATGGCAGCAAACTCATGGAAAGATATAGAGTGTATGTATGGAGTAGTGTGCAGAGTATGCATAGAAACCCGACCACCACCAACTAGCATTTGAAGTGCAACTGCAGAGTGACACATTGACACTAGTACACACCCGTAAATCCACACAAGTGATCGCATTGGCTAATGGCAGTAGGAGCCCATAAATCATACTTGAGACACCGTGACACCGTGAACTTGTGGCTGCTGCAAAGGTCTCAGGATGGTACGGAGACCAGATAAGATCTCATTCATTCAGTCGATGCGGAATATCTGCTTTATCTGTTCTTTATTTGTCCGCATTAGCATCTTTGTGCGACTACAATGCTACTGAAGCGTACCGGCGTATGTGACTGCAGCAAACCAGGCAAGATAAATAAACCAACTATCAATCCTACTGTCATGCAAGCTCTCAAGAGGACACACATCGCTTGAGTGAAGTCAGACTACACAGTGCTGTCCATGCACTTAATTGAATTCCTCCCCGGAGAAATACCCCGAGCTCAACAAATTCCCTCAAGCTGTTTCCATATTGCAGATCTGTGCCGTGTGTCATAGCTTTTTCGAGGCTCAGATAAGAATGCTGCAAAACAAGATCGGACAAGAGATGAGAAGTGTCCATACTGTCCTGAGGATAGGGGAATAGTCGCCGACTCTGATGTATGAGGAATTAGATAGGAATGACGTTGATGTGATGTTTATGAGACTCGATGCAGGTCAGTGCAGGATCATACCAGCGAAGTTGTTGCTGAAGGAGAGAGAAAGAGAGAAAAGAGAAAAAAAAATGAAATGACAAATGATTAGTCCTGTAACATTCGTACTGGACGTAGAGAATCAAGTTTTCATGTGTCTGCATGTGTCCTTACTTAAAACAGAGCAGTAATGATTATCTAAAAGTCAAAAAAAGGACTCAAGATAAAGTAAAAAAAAAAATACTTTACTTTTTTTAACATTCTTTCTAACGTTCTTTCTTGTGTTGTGCAAAAAGGACAAGGGGACACACATCTCACATGAATTGTTTTTAATTAAAGGCAAACCTTTACAAATGAAAGCGCTGCAGTGCAAACACAGCTTACACTGCACAACAAAGCCGTTGCCTTTCTTGCACGTGAAGCCGTTAAGTGGTCGCTAAATATGGCCAGGAGTGAACTTCATTCCCTTCGACTTCAACTTCAACACAATCTGACAGTTTGCACAGTAACTCCAGGAAATGTAATTCATTACTTTCCACCTCTGTCAAACGGTCATTTCAAACTTCTCACCATTAGGAAATAACGTTCCCTTTTCTTTTGCATGTCCTGAATAAATATTTAATATTAAGTGTAGAGACCCATTGCAGCAGTCACTTTGCCCTGGCGGCCTGATTTGCAGTTTGTGTCCGTCCTGGTACCTTTGTTGTATGTCATCCTCCGTCCTTTTTGCCACTCATATCCTGTTGTCTGTCTATAAAAAGCCGACAATACGCCAGGAATACCTTGAAAAGGAAATTGCAACCATACACAGATGGCACCGCTATAAATATCGCTACATTTCCTGCATTTTAAAAGCAATATACTTTCTGTATTGATGGGCAACATGTCGTAACTTTATCGTTATTTTTATCTCCTCAAAAAAAAAAATGTAATCATGCTAAGCATATTGTTTTTCCATTAACTAGATCCACTACAGCATCACAGTCCAGATGACATCACCTCTCTGTTTGAGACTCAGTGGGCCATTTGTAAGGAAATGGCAATGCCCCCGAGGAGCTCAACTCAAATTAAGTTGCGTCGCCAAATCGCCTCCAAACAAGAATTTAAAACGCTTTAGCTCCTCTGTGACGTACATTTTCCAGAACACTCGCACAGAAACACTTTGCCACCCAAATACACAAATTCTGACATCACGAAGCTGGTGAAAAATGTGTTTTCTTGCAGCCAGATCATTTTGAGATCGTTAACCCTATACATCAGCAAATATAGCTCTTAAAGTACAGACGTGACGTGTTGTGAATCTAGCTGGGTCCACTTGTCATCACATTTTCATGTTTCATGTGAGTGTTCCACGATATGTCTTTCATCCTCCAAAGGTAAGCTGAAAAGAAATTTATTGCCCATTTATCTCCGCAATATCTCACAGTGGTTACAGTGCACGTTGTCGTTTTAATGACACTACACCATGACTTCAATTCCTGAGTGACATGAGGGGAATTGGATGTAATTGACAGTTGCCTTGCCCAGATGGCTGTGTGTGTGTGTGTTTGTGTGTCTGTGCATGTGTGTGTATGAGAGGCCATGTGTTCCACTGTATGATGCAGGGGCCGTGTTTCTCCCTCCAAATCACACTCTGGCCAATGTCACCCGTCTGCCTCGGGGAGTAAATATCCATGGGAACCAAAGTAAGCCCCTGATGAGGAAAAACCTCCATAACCAATGACACACATGTATATACATCCCAAAACCAGCCATGCCCAATGTCACAGAAAATATAGACACAAAGAACGTGGCACTCAAACCTCACCACATCTACAAACCTGCAGAGATGTCATTTTAAGTGAAGTGCTCAGATAACATCAACAGTGATGTTTGTTGTTTACAACGCAGCTTTAAATTAGACTCTTTTTTTTTTTATATATACTTAATCCCTCTCAAAAATCTGAAGGTCTCTTGGGATTTGAAAAGAAAGGGGAGGGTTCATTCTCAGGGAGACCATTAAGGGTGCATGCCATTTACTAAACAAATGGCATCAAACCATTGCCCATTAAAAAGGAAATTGCCGGAAAATAACCCCCAAGTCAATTAGGCTCATTATTTATTTTTTTTTTCCTTCAGCGATGGGGGGGTTGGGGTACCATGAGGAACTGAACAAGCTTTAACAGTGACTTGTTTCAGTCAGTGTGTCACAGGAGGTCAAAGGAGAAAGAGTTAACAGGAGGTGAAACACCTGCTGGATAACAACATGGACACAAACGTGAAGGCTGAGGAAAGTTCCAGAAAACAACTTGCTTGTTGTTGTGCGTTTTATCCGGGATGTTGATTAGAAACAGAAAGTATCACTTTGATAAAGCTCGGCAATGCCGTGATAGCGCGGGGAGACTTTGTGAGACTTTGTTACAAACCAGACTGTAGCGACAACATCAGAATCTGTCTAGATGTGATAAGGCTCTGCTCAGGCTCTACAGCAAACATCTCAACGTCTGCTCTTAACAACATCACTGTTATTGGATGTAAAAAAAATCTCTGTGTCCGTATGTTTTCTTGGCACGAGTTGTATTTAAAACAGATTTAAAACATTTGAATGTCTGTAAATATGAAGCTTCAGCCAACAACCACTTTAGCTTAGCTTAGCTTAGCTTAGCTTAGCGTAGGTGGGGGAAACCGCGAGCTGAGATCTAGATCAGGAAGTCCTGGCTCCTGGCCAAGAATTACTCCGCAATGTAAACCTAGGATTAGGAAGCTTTTTCCCGATCAAGATCCATTTCCGTTTTTATACATTTTTATACATCCTTCATGAGCAATACTAAATGACTGAACATTCACATCACACTAATGTTTTCAATGATTCCTCTGATGTCAGATGGTGGTGATGATGATGATGATGATGATGATAATGATAGTCACAGCTGGTTTAAACCAAAACAAATGATCATAGTTGATCAGGTCATGAGTGCTGGGTTGGACACGTATAGAGTATTAGCAGGTCCTTATTTGAAGAGTGGTTTTATGAGTTACTTACAAACTGTGTGGGCCCCTGGTGCCGGGAACTGTAGCTCTCGCTGGAAACATGTCTGCCAGAGAGGGACACGGGGAAAAACTGTGTTTACTTAGGTCTATGCTGTTTTAGTTTTTATTTCTTTATCTTAGTGAAGCTTGTGTTGCTTTATGTTCTGGTCACTTACCCACATCAAAGTCTGCGATGTTACATCATGGCACAGAGAGGTTTATTCTCTACGGCCTCTATCAGTAAGTTAAGATTAGTTATTTTGTGACATTGGTGTCACTTAAGTTCAATTTTTTTTTTTTTTTTTGAATACCTTTTTGGACATTGAGACAAAAACTGTTCAAATTTAAAATTTAGCATGCAAAATCTGGTGTTCATGCACAACTACAGTGGGGTTGTTTTAAATAAAATATTGTTTGTTCTTGTTGATACACTACTTTAACATCAACAATATTCTGTACGTTATTCTGTAAAAAGGGACAAAAGCACTTAGTTACAGGACATTTTCTGGTCTTTTTATGGTTAAAATATGCACAACAACAAAAAAAAGTCCACATGGATATTTTGAGGCTTAAGTGTTAAAGGGTTAAAATGCTAATTTTCTCAATGGTCTTTGGTGCAGGAGATTGTGTAGTTCTAAAGCGTGATGGAAAAAAAATATATATTGCAGCGGCAGCCATGTTTTCGTTGAGGGCAAGCCTCAATGTCTCAGGCCAGTTCCTGGTGCTTCCAGTGTGCACAGCAAAGTCAGCGCTGACTGTCAGTACCTCACACAACCACACCAATGAGTAACACGAGAAACCACGAGTGTGTCAATGTACACATGAAATGAGCATTTACTTAACTTTAAAAGGAGACAAAGGGTTGAAGGCACTTAAGATAACTGAAAATGACTCTGCGGTTCCAAAAATATAGATCCTACTGCACCTCTTAAGTGTAGTGACAGGGGGTTATTGAGGCCGCAGTCTTTACAAGCACTATACCATTAGACTCAGGAAGAAAATGGAACGAGGGCACACCGTGTCACACACAAAAGTAATTCAATCAATTCCTTTAAGTCCTATTCGATTACTGCCACTCATAAATGCACTTAGGTTAACTGTCCTAAAGATCCATTTAGCTGCAGTCATGATTGTCGGTGTAATTTAGCAATATGGGGATGTCAGTGAGCTGTTACTGTCAAAACCCCGTGTCGCACTGGATTTTTATGCTGTTTAGTGGAGGGTAGGGTTTGTTCAGGCAAAGGCAATAAGGAAAAGTGCTTTTTCAGCACTCTTTCCGTCTACTTTCTCACGTCTGCGCCCACTCTCCTCATCTGACCTTGACGCTAACATGCGGACAGCTACATCCAGCTACACAGCATGCTTGGAAATTGTGAGGCTCTTTGTGAGGCTTAAGTGTTCAGACTAATATTTATGTGTGATGTGTATAAAGTAAACAGTGCATGGAGCCACGGAGGAAGTCAGTGTTTTTAAGTTTGTACTAAAGAAACTTTTGCATCTTAAGTGGTTTTATAAAAATGACCGATTAGCTCCCGGGATGTGGACAGTTTAGGGATTGTAAATGTATCTAATTATTAAGCACAGTGTCTGTTTTATACCGCACATGTGCATGAGGTGTGTGCTGAGTTTGTGTGCTGTTTCTGTTCTCCCACCATCATTTAATTCCACAAATGATGTGTGCAATAACCCAGCTGGTCTGGTCAGGGGTTTGGATCAGAGAATACAGAAGGTCTTTGAAGGGATCAAGGAAAAACCTCCTGCTGGTTGATAAACAGAGTTCAAAATCTGGCTGGCTGGAGGTTAAAAAGCAGAATAGATTTGCTGTTTGCAGGACTAATTTAAAATAAACTGTGGGGGCTGTATAAAGGAATACTATATAACCATAAAACTGAAACAGAGTGGAAGGGAATGTGACTGGAAAATAATGCACATGGTCTATAACATCATAGAGGAGTGTAAGGGAAAGATTGCAGTGCTTTCCTCTTCCATTGACACGTGAAAAAACATCTGTGTAAAAAAAAAAAAAGGAAACTCTTCAAACAACAGGAGAAAAAGTTCTGTGGAGCATTATTCATTATGGGGAAACAGTACTTCAGGGAGTCAGAATGGTGTAATATGGAGAACAAACCAGCGGGGGAAGACGGCAGAGTAATCAACAGGAGGATGCAAATAAGACATGAGTGTCCTGTTTACCAGGTGAAGACGGCCTTTGATGACGGTTGTAAAGATTCAGGGATCGCAGGGGGGGAGGAAACCTCTGCTGCCTTCAGTGGGTTTTTAGTGAGTCGAGAGGAAGTCGGTAAATCTTGCGCAGTATTTATAAAAGGCCATTTCGTTTACTCGCTGCAGAGAAAACAAGAAATACAAATACACAAGTATGGGATTTAAAACCAAGCATCCGTGAGTGCAGATTACAAACAACACAAATACATTTTGTATAATAATAAATATAATATTTGTATAATATAATAATACATTCGCCGCATACGATATCCTGTTTCCTGTGCAATATCTTGAATACTTTAGCCTATTTGATTTGTGTATGTTTGCATTTTCTAATCTCCATTCAAAGTGAACCGACCGACACAAGCTTTTCACACGTTCACACAAATAAAAATCTTGAAATTTTGAACGACTTGATAAATGAATATACAGCACATTCAGTTCATGTTAATATTGTCCGTCTTTGCCTCGGATGTAACGTCAGGCGTTAGTGCAGGTGGTTTTGCACCTTTAACATAAGACTATAGTGCAGTATTTGGAATAGAATCAATTTTCTATTTAGTTCTAAAAGTCAGACATTGTAAAATATATAGTTATATAGATAGTTTTTTCTTTTAAAACACCTAATCTGTGTCTTATACTGGGCCTTGAAAGAAGTGTGAGGGCGGTAACAACCCTCTAAAGATCAATGAACACCAGCTAAGGAACAGGAGGAGTTAGTGTCGGCCAATCCCTGCAGGCCTTGGGGAGCAGCATCTGACGCAAAACCAGGAAGCCACCTGATGTGAGCGGGGTCAGATAAACGCAACAGAACTGACGGTCACACGGGACAGGTGCTTCCTTAATGATACACATCACACTCGCACATACACACATATACAAATACACACATTTGCAAACTATATTAGGCCTGTTGCTCATCTCCTCCCTCAGCTGTGTCAGAGGCTTTCCCAGACATCCAACTCGCGCACACACATACGCACACACACGCACACATCCTCAGACAAGGTGGAGAGGAGAGGACAAGCAGGCCAAGGAGGACGTAGGACAGGGCACGCACGCAGACAAGCAGGAAACTCTAGAGAGCAGTTGCTGCTATTTTCCTCCACGCTCTCAGTTTCCATTCTGGTCAAAACAGGTAGGGGAAAAAAAAACTGCAGTCATGAAAAAGGGAGTCGAATAAACCTTGAAGAAAGCATTAAAAGGAAACCGAGCACCAAATTAGGAATGTCTGCTCTTTTTACGTATGAGAGGGATTTGGAAGGCTCATCCTTCCTATCATGTTTCCTCCTCGCAGTGTACAGGAAAGCATACGTCCAATACAGACAGGAACACCAGCCGCGCCGCTCTGCATCGCCGTGAATAAAGTGTGATAAGGCAAAGAGGAATGCAGCATGTACGGTGTCCATACGTGCAGATTTTAGAGTGGACTTAAACAATGGCTTAAACACGGCTCTCGGGGGGGGTCATGAGAGGGGACAGCTGGGGTTAGGGAGGAGGAGGAGGACACTTTGGGTCAGTGCAGAGAGCTGCATGTGCTGTGTCATAGTGAACGTATATGCGCACAGAAATGCACATTTGGATCTTATTAAACTTCTGACCTGAGGAGGGCTGCAACCAAAGACGAGCAACTGCTCCTTCTGACTTAAACTGGGTTAGACGTCTCCCTGGTTTCACTAAAACTTTGTGGAAACTAAAAAAAAAAACAAAAAAACAGTGCAATTTTCCAAATCATAGGCAATAACTAATTATATGTGATAGCAGAAGGCCGTCCTTTTGTTAGTGTCATCTCAACAGCTTTAATAAGCAGCATTGCTGTCGACCAAAATAGGATACCATCATTTAGCTTCGGGTTATGGTAATGTCCCGAGGATATTATTACAGCCTCTATAGTTTAGATCCCCAAGGACTATTTACGGTGAAATGGGACAAAATGGGTTTGGCCACAATTCAAAGAGGTCAACACCAAAGGCGGAAGATGCTCTGGAAAGCATCATATAAATATTCTCTTACATGCAACCTTGCAGGCACAAAATCTCCAACTACACATCATACGTTTTCTGATTTGACTCAGAGGAGCCGCTGTAATATATGGAATTTTTATGAGAACGTGGTTTGACAGGCGAGGAAAAAAACCTGTGACTGAGAGCGCAGCAGTCATTTTTATGACAATAATGTTTCATTGTTTTACAACAGAACAGATTATGGTGAGACTCAGGTGGGTGGACCAACAGACGGCTGCTCAGGCCTACTTCGAGTAATATGTCCGCCCATTATTTGTTTGAGTGAGTGTCAGTTGAGCACAGTGGGATCTTTTTTTTTTTCCTCCTTTGTCTGTTTTCAATCGCCCATAAACAGTCTGCATAAACCAACAACCAAAAAAAAAAAACAAATTCTCCTCCTCTTTTGATGGAATTTTTCTGCATTGCCCTCTCCTGCTCCCTCTGTTCACTTGTTCTCTGGCCTGCATCGCTGGACCTCGTACCCACAAACACTCTGAGATTGTTTTGAGCTGTGTGGCGGAGGAAGGAAAGCGGTGTGAGAAAGTGGCTGTTTTTTTGGAGCGGACAGGAATTGGCCTCACGGCGCACGGTTCCTCTCCTCGCAGCGGGAACAATGCCGTGGCGTCACACCCGTGCACTAACCCTCGCTGTTTCACATGGAAAAATGTTCCCAGAATTCCGCTCCCAGGCTTAGAGGTATAAGGCCGAGGGCTTGGAGTAGAGAGAGAAAGAGAAAGAGAGACACAGACGGAAGGTAAGAGGGGAGGGGAGCCTTATGCTACCAGAAGCATTTGTAGCCATGACAACTTCAGCTACAACGACTGAAGCTGATTAGATAGATCAAGGAAGAGGAGGTGTGGCTTTAAATCAGGAGTCCAAATACAGCAAATCACACCGTCCAGCTCCATCTGGACGTACAGACAGAGCACTCGCTGTGCCAGGTGAACTGTAGTAAAGTGCCACCCCCTTCGTTCTCCAGCCATTTCACTTCAATACCCTGTCATTATTGCATTGTTGCCTCTTCCTGCTCTTTGTATATAAACCGCCTAATCAGCTGTACTGTTGGCACGCAAACGTTTCTCCCTAACGTGGCTCATGCAGGCCACTTTGAGAAAGTAAAACTGAGGCAGTAAAACTGACGGGGGTGTTGAGCCGTGGAAGCGGCTCGCGAGGGTTGCGGTTGGCTTAGATCGGGGGCCGGGGGGGTCGTGAGAGGCAGGGCGGGACAGCTCATACAGTGGTTTGTACAGATAAATAAACAAATATTATCAGGTTCTCAAAAGCATTTCAATTCAGGGAGGGGCGTGAAAAGAATTTTGTCCTCTGGGGGGGGCATGACAGAAAATAATTGAGAACCACTGGCTTAGATTGACAGACCGCAGCAGATGGACCCAGGTGTACCATTAACCACTAACATTAATTTGAGCCTGGCAAACTGTCCAGGGTGAACCCCCGCCTATTGCCCTGTGTCAATCCCCCCCCCCCCTCCGTGATCCTCATGTGGAGGATAAAGTGGTAGAAAATGGGTGGATGGATTAATTTCACCAGGGGGAAAGACAGGTTTGGATCCAGACCATGAAAAACAAAAGCATATGATGAATTCAATAGCCTAACAGTCAGTTATGAGACTTCCTGTAGTGTCTGTTGCCGATCACCTGCTTGTTGTTGTAGCAATCATAGCAATATTAGTCAAACGGATTTGTAATGTTATCATGTGTAATAGTAATGATAGGAAAAAAATGGGAAAGTTGAAATAAACTTATCTTTTGAGAGAAAACAACAGGACTAGAACGATCTGTTGCACATTAAACTAAATTACTATACTTTAAATAAGACTGCATCAAATTTCACCCCTGTCTTTTTAGGTTTTTTTGGGTTTTTCAGTAACTTCGTATTGCTTTTCGTCGGGTAGTCATGCACATGTAAATTCATTTACGGGAATTTCTGTCTAGCAAAGCAGCAATAACAGAGAAAACGTCATCAGATATACACGTAAAAAAACATTGCCTTGCAAGATTAAAACCATAAAAAGTAAATAAATAAATAAATAGACAAAAAGTAGTAACAATAATACTTTATAATTAACAAATAGATCATCATTCATATACCATCTCTAGATTATACTCTTCTATTTTCTATACTCATTTTAAATAAAGTCTACATCTGATGAAAACTACAGCAGCTGATAGTTGTTAGTAATTCATTTACAGCGACCACAAAACCATGCTATTGTGCCACTTTAATAGCTCTGCCGGTAACCTTATATCCCTAGTGCAGCATATGCTGCTGGCCTCACACAATAACCATTTTTATTTGCCCTTGTGAACCTCGAGTGTTTGTACAAAACTCCAGTAAAATCTGTGCTGATGTTGTAGAACGACCATAAAGGTTGCAGGACACCGAGTGTTCACGGCTCTCTCAGGGAGGATTTGGCATCTAAACCCGCATCATAAACAAAGATTAAAAATATGAAATTTGGAATGAATTCGGAAAATGAGGCGGTGTTTTCCATCGGCGCGATCCAGAGTAAGCTCCTCTTTGTGATTACATCAATAAGTTTGATTTACTGTATACCACGACAACACCACTATCCATCTTCTCTGTTTTTCATGGTCAAAGTGACCTGAACAACATGGGCGGAACAGGCTCTGAGTTTGGCAGTCGTCTTTTCAAAGACACGCTTCAGAGGCAGACAACGAAACATGCTGATTAGGATGATAATATGGGTATTAAGGGCGGAGAATGTGAGCGGGTGAGCTGGTATTTGATTTGTTGAACACTGATTCTTTAAATTCAAGGATGACTGATACTGAAAGGGCAGTACTGCCGCTGATGTGATAAGACATCACCGCATTAAAAATAACTGACAACTCCCTTCTAATGGTGAATTAAGCAGATAAGTTGTTTTTTTTTTTCTCCCTAAGCAATAAACAGACATTGGGGTGACAAGGCACGGAGACAAGGCATGAGATGAAAGAGGAAGCTGGCCGTGACCTTGGAGGAATTGGGGTGAGGAATGAAAAGCAGGACATCAGATGAGGGAGAGGAGGTGTGGGAGGAAGATGAGGGGCTGCCTGTGCCCCACTCCTCTGTTTTGTTTTAACTCAAGTTGGCAGCGCCGTGTTTTGCCCGGTTGGCATTTGGCAAACGGTCTCCACCCTGTGACTCAGAATGAAAGCACTGCACTGTAAATTTCCTCTCATTTCCACTGTCTCTAATTTCTCTCCTGCAGTCCAGTCATTGTTGTTTTTTTACCACTTCCCTGTTGAACTGGACGTACGTTCATCAGACACCAAGGTCACATTTCACATTTTTACCCCTACCCCTTGGCTCTTGCCCTTGGAACTGAGTTGCAAGCAGTAGTGGTTAAAACCTAGCCCTTTCAAGAACATGACTTGCCCTACTTTAGTAAAAAAAAGAGATTCTCCTCTTCACACATTATGTATGTTAGAAAACAGTGGCTGAGAACATGTGAAAGTGTTAGAGCAGGGGTGTCAAACTCAGATGATCTGGGGGCCAATGAGCATCTAGTCTGGTCAAGAGAGGGCAGGTCTAGAGAAGAAAAAGTAAGGGAAAAAAAATGAATATTCATGATATTTCACAGAAACATACCAACACAGGCATTAGCCAGTCACATACCTTACATGAGTGATACTCATTCACAACTTGTTATGTTGTTGACCGTGACAGACACTGTTAACCTGTTAACCTCTGAACCACAGTACCAAGCATCCGACCCACCTACTAATCAAGCGTTGTGGCGTCCAGCATAAGCACTTTTCTGCAGCAAAGCAGAAAATACTAGTGATGAGCATGAATATTTATACAATTGCTGATTGATTATAAAAAGTTGATCAGTGAAAGACATTATTCATGAGTATAGTAAAAAAAAATATGTTATTAAGAGAGGAGAGATTATTTTCTTTATCCACATGGTGTAGCTTTGCTTTGAGTCTACATCTGAATGCTATAGGATGTATGGAGTCATCGTAGGTTTCATTTTTATTCACTTTTAAACATGTGGTGTTGTGCTGTAGAGTCACGAGGAGGCTCTGGCGAGGTTCCAAGCGAGCGGAGCCGATGCTAAATGTGACATCGACAGACTGTCGGCCACTGATTGGCAGAGAGTGTCATCACTGGAAGAGTCATGAGCGTGACGTCTGACACAGAACGTCAAACCGAACAATGCCGATTTGTAGATCAGGTAAAAAGATGTAAAAAAATCCCAAAACATCCACTGCAGCTGTGCTATGACAACTCCAAGTCGAGCCGTGCTGTGCTGTGTCAAGCCATGCTACAACTGTATAGTGACATCTCGGTGACATCCGCATCAAAACACCCAAAAGTTGTCCTCACAACAGCGGCATTTCAGAGCAGGTTCATGTTGGATGGCAAGGTGTTTACAAATGCTATTATATCAGTCTTGTTTTCACAATAAGGTTAGACCATCTTTCATTTTGAGAAGCATTTAACCCACTGTTTACCGGAGTAAGTTTCGCTCCAGCATTTTTGTTTGAATGCCCATCCCTACTCGCTATACAACATGCTAACCAAATGTAAGCTTTATGGCAGTAACATTAGTTTCCTTGGATTTGGTTAATGTGGAGAAAATCTCATTTGCCCTTCGTTTTTGGGTGAACTTCAAAAATCTCTGACTTTGCAAAATATGTGGCAGTTGCCAAGGGGTGCAATGAGTTTGAGCCCATATTTTATGATCCTTTTTATGACAGCCTTTGACGTATACTGAGCTTGATGTCAGAGCAGAATGGCCAACATTACTTAAAAATGTACTAAAAAAATCCATGTAAGACAGTATGAGCCAGAAGTGATTGATATATTTAAGTCAAGGTGGACATCGGGCCAAAGATGAATGTATACTTGTGTATCCTGACACCATATGGGCTGTAAATCTGCTCCTACCTCACTCCACCTTTTTGAAGGTAACACATTCCAGACTCTGCAGTGACTGACCCCTGTCAGAAAAAAAGCTTTACAAGCTTGCTTCAGCCTGCAGAGCATCAGCATTTTCTTCTTTTTTTTCGTGACGTAAAAAATGTCAAAAAAAATCAAGTGTAAATATATCACGTTATCAGCAAATGAGGACGTGGTCAAGTGTGTGTAAACTGTTTTCGAGTGAACTATGTAGACACGCTAATTGTTTATATGTTGCACAGCAGTTTATAAAAGGGTTGCAGACATCTGACAGAGACGGTGTGTGAACAGGATTCAGACATGTAAAATATGTTACCCTGGGACCTTCTTATTAATTGATCTATATTCCAAAAACATTCAGCAGATCTTTGCGCTGTCAAGTTGTGAATGACAAACGGAACAAACACTTTTTTCTGTGGTTGACATATGTTGAGATCCATTGTTGTAATAAAAGGATGCACTTGTCAAAACATACTGCAGAACATTATCCGCCACTCGTATCTCCGTACTTTAACATTAAAAAAATGACACTTGAGTTTTATAAGGTCAGAGGTTTACAGTCAGCTTCACACTACTGGTAAATATAGCTTACCTTGGTTCCCACACCGTAAACAACCTTGTGATGTCAGTGATGATCCTGAGGCCAGGATGAGGGCAATAAACAGGAAGTAACTCAGCAGCAAGCTGCATCCCATAATAATCAAGACAAAAACACAGACAAACAATCTGAAATCACAGCAAGACACAAAGTGACAGATAACACAGAGAAGCGGCCCTGAATCCCTGCACAAACTTACAACAACCCCAAAAGCAACATGCCAGAGAAGTACAAACAAGCCACATTCACGCAGAGCGCCTCCCAGCAAGAGAGGATAACATCAAATGCTCCAATTTACAAAACCAAAGCCTTGTGAACCCAAACAATTCAGTAAACGGACAGTCAGACATGTTGAAAGAATCCAAGATGTGTGCGGAGAAGGATGCCCGAAGGCGTAAACATATAGGATAGTTTGACGTTGTAGAAACATGATGGTAACACCATGTCTTTCACACATAGGACATGAAAAAGTGTGTTACAAACACAGCGTATTGCACTAGAACCTTCACAACACATCACCAACAGCAATGTGCAGCCTTTGTTCTTCACGTCAACAGCAAGACCCACTCATCGGCCACCCGATCTGTGTCAGGGCCACATAAATCCATGCCGAAGCTCTCGCTCTGGCTGTAAGCAGCTGGAGTCAATGTTTTTTTAAAGCACTACAAACACAGTGCAGATGCAGTGACATACTGTAGGGATTCCCTGACTCGTCCACGCCGGTGGATGACGGCAGCAACCTGAGAGAAACCATATGCACACTCTTTCAAGCACTCGTTTTTAAATGAATGCACCTCTTTGCCTTCTCTCAATGTATGAAACGTTAAATGAAGACCTCAAAAGACAGGCAGGCATCAACGGTATGTCACTTATTCATCATCATTTCCAGTCGTACATGGTGGTTTAGTGGTTTCTCTGTCTGCCACTTTGTTCACGATTATCTAAAAGATGGTCTGTCGTGAAATCTTGTACAAACATTTAGGTCCCTAAAGCCTGTATCTTAAAGACCACTGATCCCCTGTGACGCCTTTTGTGTCACCAGTGTGCACATGTGACCCAGGCCATATGACGGAAGCAAACAACCAAGGATGGATTTCCTGTATGAATAGCTGTGTGAATGAAAATTAGAATTATTAAAATGAGAAGTTTGCACACACAACCACTAGTAATAGTGAATCTGACCTCTGCATTTAGCCCATCCTTTTTTTCCAGTAGTGAACACACACAAACCAGGGGCGGTAGTGGGCAGCACGTATCTGTACCCCGGGAGCAATGGCGGGTCGGTTATCTTGCTCAGTGGCACCCCAGCCCTTGTCATGTCTCAGGATTTGAACCTAGTGACCATCAGGTTACAAGCCCCGATTCCTTTCCACTTGGGAAGTGGGTCACATGGGCTGCCCATGAAGTAAATAAAGAAAATTACTAGTATTTTGTGTTCAATGCTAATTAGCAATGATCTGCACATTAGTATTTAAGTATTTTATTTGATGTCAGTGAACTACTGTCAGACTCCATGCAGATGTGTAAAACACTTTTAGTCTTATTCACCTATAATTGTTACAGTCTTTGGTCCAACTTTAAATATTAAAAAAAATCTACGTAAATGTTTTAAAATAAAAAAATATAGTTGTTACAGTATTTATTTCATTTAATGCAAATTCAAGTCCTGCTGATATTTAAATGTCAGCAGGAATATGACATCGTGCTAGAGTCATCCACTTTCATTCCTTGTATAAACCGTGGTCATGATGCAGCTCAGCAGAGGAGATGTAGCGAGTCATAGCCCTCATCCCCTCATCTGACATCTCACTGAGTCTGTGCAGCTGTAAATCCTGTTCCCTCCCAACTTTGACTACTGACCACAGTCATGGGGGGGGGGGGGGGGGGGAGAGACTTGAAAGGCAACCTCAGTGACTGTACTTCACACCTATTTCTCTGCCTTCACACACAAGAGAGCCTACACACATGGACGCACACACTACAACAGTTTCGCTCTCGCTCACGCACACAAACACACAGCTGCCTGGACACTGAAGATAAGGAGCTGGAGCTGTGAGAGAGCAGGAGGGGGGCTCACTTGGATAAATTGTGTGTGTGCATGTTTTCTGTTTGTGTGTGTGTGTGTGTTGGAGGAGTGGGGGTTGGGGGTTTACTCTACAGGACGTCCTGAGAATGGCAAGCTTCTTACTCAGAGGGACGAGCCACAGACCACATGAAGGCACACACGCGGTGAACAAATCTCATATTTAATACAAATGACCATAAAAGCCCTAAAGGCTCACGCAGACAGAACATGTCCAATCCATCAAAATAGACATTAAATATCAATAAGTTAATGGCGAGAGAATTATAACAGTTAAATCTCCATCTGGCACACATTCAAAAAGCAGCTGTTTATGCTAATGAGGGTAAAATATAGCACAGCTGATGCTCTTACTATGAACAGTGGATGTAAACACAGCAGCAGCGGCAGCAGCAGCAGCTAACCAGTGTAAAGATGTCATTAGCAGCAGGCGTACGCAGATGGAACCGCCTCACCATTTCCCTAACGACTGCGCCATAGGAAGAGAAGCAAGGTCTTCTCAGCACTGATTTTCCTCCTGGGTTCATCTTGTGTGCGTGCGTGTGTGCATGTGTGTGTGTGTGTCTCAGCAGCAGTTTTTCTAATGTAATGTCTTGTGTACTTGGGGGGTCCTGGGAAACAACAGTGTAACCAAAGGGAAGAGCTGGAGGAAAACAAGCGCCCCTCCCTGTAAGGGACAAACATGTCACACATATTCTCCTTGCTCCCCTCTCTTTCAGGCCGGTCTGGAGGCGAGCCAAGATCCAGGACATGTTTTGATGTGAGATCAGAAACGCGGTGCAGCGCGGCCTGCACGGCCTCAGCTTTACGTTTCTGATTAGGAGGAAAGATGAGGGACGCCTTTATCTCTCTGTGTGCACACTCTTTTCATCTTGTTTATTTGCCAACATGTGCTGTGGTCCTGGGGGCCGCCGGCCAATGGCAGGCCTGGGATGGGAGTTGGCACCGTGCTCCGCTGGAGCAGGTGTAGCCAGAATGGGAGATAAGGCGAGCATGCTGACAGATCTGCCAGTCATCTTAATAGCACTGATTGAGACAGTTGATGGGAGGCTGCCTTTTGGCTGAGGGGACGCTGTCGTATTGCATGACACCCATGCGGGTTGTGTGGTGTGTGGCAATGTTTGTGTGGGATTAGAGGTTGGGGATGGGGAATGGCTAGAAAATGCATGTGTGTGTGTGTGTGTATGAGTCGGCTCTATAGTGCCAGGGCTCCTGTGCGACATCGTGGAAAATCCTCCTCAGCAGTTTCCTGTGGGTCTCCATTATCAGGCCTCGTTGACAGACCAGCTTTCCCCCCCTACTTCCTGCTTCTCTTCCTCCCCTTCCACCCCACTTCCCCTCCCACACTCTTCTCAATCACATGAATCACCGCTGCCACAGAGAGGGCGAGGGGCTGGCAGCAGCTATAAACTACACTCCAATCTCGCCAGTATAATCAAAATAATCTGTATACTTTTCACTGTGCGGTGAGATAATCCCCCCCCCCCCATGACATGTAAAGCAATGCCGGTCGGTCACATGTATTGTTGCATCATCCCTGTCAACAACAGTTAAGACAATCATTGAGTCACTCAAACATGAGGTCATTCCCCCTTCTCCTTGTTAGACGTCAAACCAAGATGTCAGTCAGGATACAGATGTTCTCTTCGCAGTTCAGTTTAATATTGTACTTATAACTATAAGCAATGACATAATTCATCTTAGTGCTGGGTTTGTCTTTAACTTAAATTGTGGGCTTTAAACAAACCCGAAATAAAAGCACACAGTTTTATAGGTGTGGGTATTTTAAAATCAAAAGGTTAAGGATAGTTCTCCTTCTCAGCAGTGGTGGGACGACTCTTGGCAACCAATGTTGTCGCCAAGACAACATCAACAAACACAGTCGTACCTGATGATAATGGGGGCTGAAACATGACGGCTGGTCGATAAACGCACACCCACAGGGAGAGAGAGAGTGAAATGAGAGTGGGCCTCAAACGATTAGAACCTTTGCATTCATTTCTGTGTAAATGGCTGGGGGTCGAAAAGCAAGAAATAAACATGACATAAGTAGATCTGTGTGAGTCTGTGTGAATGAGGCGGAGAATGGCGGCGAGCCTGAATGGTTAGAGGGATAAAACATGAATAATCTTGCTGTCTTCTAAAATAAAAAAAAATAAAAAATGCCCCCTGTAAATCTTTCTTCACATTTTCCATCACTCTTGTACACATGTAGAGGATTGATCTATGGCTGCCTTCCAGGGAAGGTAGGGTTGTTGTTCGCGACAGGACGTGACACAGAGCATGTGTGGGGGGCCAGATAGAGAGGCAGAGGCCGATGAGAAAAGGAAAGAAAATAAAGAGAGGGAGGAAAGGGAAGCACTTAGGTGTGCTTGATATCCCACCAGTACCCAATACCCATCTCAGGCATGGAAAAACACCATGAATGGGATTTACTATTCCCTGAAAATGAGGGATCTCGTGCACGTCTGGCCGACATTTCGGACCGTGTATGGGAGCGAAGATCAAATAGTGGATGGATAAAAGCCTGGAAACAATACCCAGTTCCCTGTGTGTGTCACAGAGCCAAACACACAAACGCAGCAATATGAGTTCCTTTTTGTTCTTCAAAATGCTCCTCAGATGTCTGACGCAAGACCGAGAGGGATGAGAGCGAGGGCGGGAGGGGGAGGGGCAAGGGGGGGGGGGGGGGGACAAACCACAGTTAAGGTAGTTTGTGGATCCTTTTGAAAGGCTTCATGATTCATTTGTTAGGAAACATCTGCCATATTGATGTATGAGACCAGGAAAAGACAAATTCCTTCTATGCCTGTAAAGCAAACCTGTGTAGTCATGAGTTTCCATTTCTTTCACCTGTACCTCTGGCCTTCACGTGTGCGTCGACATACGAAAATCCAGACAACTTCCTGATAGGGACGGAGGATAAGAATGTATCTTTACAGCAGAAAAGCTGCCATACAGGAAAGAAGCATTTTTCATAATCCCCAGCAAATGTTACAGTTCTCATCGCTCATCTAGATACTGAGAGAGTTCAAGCAACTCGGCGGTTCGCCCAAATTTCCCCGATAGTCCCTGAGAGGAAGCAGGGAAAGAGCGGAATATAAGATTTACTGTGTGAGGTCGGTGGGAACAATAGTTGCACAGATGTACCCTGCACTTTTCTGAGCACAAAAGCCACATGAGAGTAAAAGCAAAACTGGGGGAAGCACCACTGTGCTGTTTACCTCACCATTCTTCAGGGAAATCATCTGCTTTAGTGTTAAGTGTTGGAAAGAGAAACCGAGAAAAAAAAAAAGAAAGGTCACGAAAAAGCACCCAAACCCTGCAATCTGGAGCCGTGAGGAGATAAACGGGAGCACTCCGCCACGGAGACACAGCAAGTCTGGTGTGGTGCGCAAAAGACCTTGTGTGTTTGTGTGTGTGTTCAAGTACGCACCAGTGTGTTTACACTCGACATTAAAGAAAACATATCTTGGGTCATGAAGGTAAAAACTGCAGACAGAGGAAAACTTCAATATGGCGGTGGTTTGGGCGGTTTGTTGTGCAATAAACAAAGGAGCAGGCTGCAGTGTGCCTTTGTTTTCATGTCAACACAGAGCTGTTCATCCAGGGCACAAAAGGACACATGCACACGTATATACTTTTGACTTCCCCTTTAGCCCACTACTGCGATCACCTGCTCCGGTTGTGGTTATATGTTTATTTGCTCTCTCGCAGAAAATGAGATGAAAAGATTGACACCGCCCTCATATCTGTCAAGATGAGCAGCAGGTTCAGTTTACCACAAACACTGTGAGCGATGAGTGGGATCATCTCGCCTGTATGGTCTGTTTATACTTCAAAGTTCCAGCTTGTAAAAGTTAAGTGAAATGATTTTCACTCGGCAGAAACTGAAGATAAACGTCCATGCAATTTGATTTAATATTGCCCAACATCAGAAAGGGTTTTACAGTCTGAACTACATTTAAGTGTTATTTTTCATTACTCCAGAATGAAGAATGAGCCTTTTGTGTTCATATCAGAATCTTTTTTGTGTTTTGATGCTATCTGAAGACCACATGGGTTCTCTAACACTTGGAAATGAGAAATATTGTCATTTCACCAATACATTTCACACACTGTACCTTTAAACAACATGTAATTCATCATTCCTACTCCAAACATGTCGTTAAAGGGTTTCAAACTCCTGTTTTGCTATTTAAATGATTCTACACATAGCCTGTGCATTCATTTTAAATAATTAACATAAACATCTTTGAAACATTTACTTGAAGCTTTGAAGTAAAACACAGATTTTTGAGCTATATCACAAACATTTTACTCTTTTTTTTTTGTTCATATATTCTGACCACAACATTGGCAGTGGTATAAAAGAGACTTCACTTTCATATACTTCTCTGTTTTGTGGTTTATTTCCCTGAATTTCAAACACACATTCAGCTGTACTCTGCCCTGTGTTACGTACAGTATAATAGGAGTCATGTGTGACTGTGTTTGTTCTGTTCAGAGTGAGAAATATGACGTTCTTTGTGTTGATGTGCTGTAAACGAAGGCCGAGCTGATGTGGAAGAGCCTCAAGTTTTATGTGTTTGCAATTACATCTCACAGTCAAGATCCAAGGTGATACAGAGATGGCTACGTTAAATATTCTATTTAAATATCCAAATAAAGACATGGACGCTGTCTTTCTGGTAAAGCTGATCTGGAAGTAAGAATATATATAATAGCCACCAGGGGGCAATTGATTTCCTAAAGAGTCTCAGTCACTTGTTTCAGGTCTTCTTCAATAGTGCTTTATGTCAATTAGTTCCCATTTGGAGGAAAATAGACAATAAAAGCAGAGCACATGGACGCCAGAGTGATTGACAGCTAGTGTGGTCCAATAGGAGCCTGGTAGCAGGTGAATTGTGAATCTTGAGGCTTCAAACGTTCACATTCTTATGCGTGACCTCATAGTAGTTTGCCACTTGCTCCAAACCGACACGTTTTTCTGATGTGGATAAAAATGTTGCCCTCTTTTCTCTAACTCACCTGAGAAGTGTTTGGATGTATCATTTGTTCTGAACTTGTCACTTGTTTAAGTTACTGGGAGGGATGCAGAGTAATTTGGCTTGCAGCAGGACTGTAAAGTTAGATCAGAAGCCAGACTCAGACAACATTGGCTGAAGCAAAGATCCATCTGTCTGTTCCGTGCTGAGAGGAGCGTGTGGGGCATAGAGTGCACACACACACATACACACACATACACCTCCCATCGCCAGCTGGATCAGAGAAAGCACCACTTGGGGAACAGTTGACACTCTGATCTCTTTAATGGTTACATCCTCCACACCCAGCACCCGACACTCAGACACACACGCCTTCATTACTTTAAAACGACTGACAGAAAAAATACATATTGCGACATATCTTCCTCCAGATTCACACACAACTCCCTGCTGCTCTCTCACACACACACACACACACACACACATGCACACAAATATACACTCTATCCTGTTAACCACCCCCACCCTCCATGCAATCAGAGGCTCAGAATAGGAAGGAGGGAGAGGAAGCGTCCCTGCATTCACAGGCTGGGAACAAGGAGAAGGAAAAACAGCCGGAACCTGGAATTTACGGAGGAAAAAACAGCGAACATCCAAAAATACCTCAGGACCATCTCCGCAGATAAACAGAAACATCATTACTGTCATCCTCCCGCTCACAACGGTTTTCCTTACACACTTCCTCTTCTGCTCCTTAACTCTGTTGTTGGGCACTCAGCAACGAGGAAACTTACTCAAGCAGCAGGACTTTTAGATACTTCAGCGTAATTGTTCATCAGATCAGTCTTTTACAGATCAGCAAATCCATGCACGACGTCTAACTATGAATGTAATTAGCTCCCTGTCTAATCAGTGCTAAGTGACTCGACAGCAGACCAGACGTCCTGCTTTCTTTTAAGGGACGACTGCATGTTATGTTACATCCATGCTACCAGGTTTTCATTTAAAAATCTTATCTTTTAATAAAAAAATCTGCATCCAGACAAGTGTTTTAGCTCCATTTCATTTCTAAAAACTTATATTCTGCAGGTGTTGGCATAATAAAAAAAAGAAAAAGAAAGACCGTAACGGTGAAATGCAGATTTCTTTACTTTTTAGACCAACAATGAGGTGAAACTGAAACTTAAGTGAAGAGTTTTAGCAGAACGTTTTGCTCACAGCTGATAGTGGAGTTGTGGCAGATAAGAACCAGTCGGGATGTTAGTGCGGGTGAATCTGTCATTGTTTCCAAAGGTTTGCAGATTTTGCTCATCCATACGAAAACACAGCCCTGTAGTTTTCAAACAAAACAAAGCCAGCTGGGGTTTTTTAACTTCTCCGTCTGTGTGACTCTAAAACACCTAGGTAATATGGACAACAGGTAAATCCAGTGCAGAATTTAAACATTTTTAAATGAAAACAGAGTAGTATGGATGAAGCCTTACACATAATATGTGAAAAAAAGACAATCTTTGCGTTGTGAAGCTCCATTAGAAATGCTGTATTATCCATCACAGACCTATCACATGTCATAAAATGTAAGCTTCTTTCATCAAGTATTAGTTTAACGGGTTGTTAAACCCAGTCAATGCCACCATGACCGAGTCCTTCCTGTGGTTCAGGGTAAAGTTCACTGACCCTGTGGTCGTTTCCTCTGACCTTCTCTTCCAAATTGATTCAATTTCCTAGCCATTGGTCCCCTATTAGGGTGTTCACTCATACCTCATGTTCAATATCCCTTCCCTTTGTCTCCAAGGAAGCACACATTTTCGCGGCTGTCACACTTACCTCTCAGTGGGTTCCTGCAACCTTTTAATGACTTAAGTAACCTTTTGGAGACATTGTGAATTTGAACTGTAGAAGTAGAAAACAGTAGACCTGTGACTGTAAATGGAAAATAATTGATTGTGGTGATTGAGTCAACTCAGGTTTACCTAATGCTGAGGTCAGACTATACATTTTAAGCATTTTTATACCATGATCTGACAGACGTAAGTCATTTGGACCAGATCTGAGACTCCTCCCCCAACAGAACTCCTGACAGAAAGTCTGGCATGTTGTTGATTTATTTTCTTTTATGTTGCATCAATGAAGTTGACCCATGAGAGCACAGAGCGCTATGCACATTCAAAAGTAAGGAGCATAAACTAACAAAATGGTGAAGCGAAAGAAGAATGATGAAGTTACCTCAAGTTGAGGGATTAATAGTTCAAGTCTTCTCTCGACCCAACGCAGCAAGGATCACTTCTTTCTGGGTGTCGACAGCCCCACCTCATGGTCCAGACTTCCTGTTGACATCATCACATCAGTTTGGGATGATTGGTTGGGTTGGGTGCCATTGTTTAGTTTGTAGCACAAATCTTTTGCCGCTTTTCCATGATACAGTAACTCAACTCTACTGGATTTGTGGGGTCAGGCACGTCGTTTTCCGTTACTTCATCGTACCTCCTCAGTGTAGATGATGGGGTTGTCATAGCACGGCTGCGCGAAAACTGCCATGATGTCGTTTTATACGAGACACAATCTTACACATCTTTCCACAAATGCAGTTTGGGGTTTAATTCTGGGCTTTGGCACACCAGCATCAACGAGTTATGTGCTCTGAAGTAGGCCAGTACTTGGATTTTACCCAAGGTCACACAGCAGTAGCTTGGTCTTTTGGGCTGTCATCAGCATGTAACTAATGTGTTTATTCCTTATTATTGAATAACATTCATCCCTTTGGAACCATATGAAACTAGCCATCATTTTAACGGGATTGATTGATGTTTTAAAAGTATAGTAACAAACATTTGATAACCGTCACCAAACCCTTTATCATAACTTGCGGACAGACTGTGGCCGACACCCTCTGACCACTATTTTGCTTTCAGGTGTTGCCTGTGCATGGCTCCAGACTGACTGTTACAGTAAAGAAGCAGAGGGTAGATAAATTATTTTACAGTTAACAGTAAACATAACTTTCTCTGAGGGTGGGATGACATGATAAAAATAAACGTCTTAATTATTCATCACCTGTCACTGGGTTTAAGGCCCCAGCATAGGTCAGTTTCCATGATGAAAAGTGTCATATGGGTGTTCACATAAATAAACAACGCACTCCAAGTCAGACACGTTCCTGTTTGCATATAAACACAGTCAATTTCAGGGTAATTACACTTCAGAGTGCTCTCCTGTTAGTCGTTGTGTTTGCTTTAGTGTTTATGCAGCCGATCAAATCTGACAAAACCAAAGCCCATGGCAAGGTTTCTCGTTTTGAATGGACCGGTTTTGAAATCCGGATGAGTGATCCATTTCGTCATTGAATTCCTGAAGCTTAAAGTCGGAAAGTTTAATCCTGTGGTCTTCACTTTGTGTCTTGAATATGGCTGAGGCATTTTATGTCGGTATTAATGCAAGTAAAATGACACTAAATATATAAAAAGTAGATACACAGCATCATCAAACATTGTCTATTGTGCATTGTTGAGGCCAAAACTTGCAGAACACACTGAATAAACAATTTAAATTTGCTTGTTCTCCTCCTCTCCTACTCAACTGGCTCTCGGCCTGAAGCGGCATTTACAGTTCAGTTTGTTAAAGAAATAATCCAATCGTGTGTTTGCACAGATACACTGACTCATTTACATGTCCAGGATTGTTGGTTAACTCTGTTTGAAGGTTTCGGAGTGAAAAGAAATCTGTGACTTCAAGTAAGCCATGACCAGTTGCTGATGCAGCGCTTCCTCTGATTGCATCGTCCCGCTCTTGCTTTCACTAAACGGTGTCTTCATCTGCAGCGGTTTCTGTTTATTAGTTTTAGTGTTTGACATTTTCCCAACACAACGTCTTATACAAACAAGCCTGCTCCCAGCACGCTGCTTTAATCACAGACTCCTCGTTTAAGGTAAATACAAGTGGAGAGCCTGTCAGATAGGCATTTCACAAAACTACATTTGTGGTTTGCTAGGTATGGCATTTGAGATGTGAACGTGCACACGCATGCACAGGGTCATATGTGTGTGTTTGTGTGTGTGTGTGTCTTAGCCCCACTGAGAGCGTTATTACAAAGAGCCAATAGGAGCGAAGGACCACACTCTAGCACATCCTGTTTGACTTGACCTCAGAGGATATTCTCCTTTCCCAAGCAAACAAACCGCCAGGCTTTTGGATCGTACCAACGTCGGAGGGGAAGGGAGGGGACGGGAGCCGGGGGACGTCTCTGGTGGGGAATCAATGGGTAGGACAGAGTTTTTGCAGCACAGACAGGCCAACGAGTTGCTGATTTGCCAAAAGAGCAGAGCAGGTAAAATCTCTGGATGCTGGAGAGTTCATCAAATGAAACAAATTCAGTAGCATTATTGGTATTTTATTACAAATGTGTTTATGTTGGAGACAAAACAAGAAATAATCAAGAAATCATTGTAGCCCTAACTGCATCCAATTGGCCTCTTCTGTCTCTTGTTGGGATATTTTTTCAATTAAATGTTGCTTCTCCAGGTGACACAGTTAATGCATTGACACAAAGGTAATATCAAAAAACATCGACAAACAGGCCACTAATAGGTAGACACACATCTCAAAACGACAATTTAGTGTCAGTGGGATTCGTTAGAACTGCAGAATATCACTTTTCCATATAAACAACTGTCTGTCACATTCAAACCATTGTCAGTTGTGTTCACACAATGTCCATTAAGCCTATCAGCTCCGTACAACTCTCTGTTTTTCTCAGTATGGAGGTGTTTGGATTTCATGTCGCCCGGCAACATTCCTGCGCTGCACGCAGGAAGTGATTTGTTTTATGTCGAGAAAGACGGAAGCAACAGCAACATTGTGCTAGTAAAGTGAACAGGTTAGAGAGCGACTGAAAACACAAAAAAGCGCTCACGAAAGGTTTCATAAGTGAATTCTTCTGTTCAATTTGCTTAAGTGAAAAATCCTGTTTCCAGACAAAGGACACGGCATACGAACAATGTTACATTGTTGCTGTTCACAAAGACCAGAGGCAGATTAATAACAACAAGAATTAGCAGAAGTTATGTGCTGCAGCTTTAAGTTTAACTTCAGGGCCACGGGCTAATTATAAACCAATATTTTACCAAACCCTTCTCCATGATGTCACTTAGCCCGTTCCATCTGACACTATTGTATCACTCACACCCCGGCATTTGTTTTGCTTTACATATTAAGCAGAAAGACGTGCCCTCCACTGGCTGTATCTGATTAATCCATTATTTAGATAAGTCGCTGCTGCCCCAATCCCTTTGGTCTCCCCATGGTGTTTTCTTCAGCTCACGGTGGGCCAGCTTGGTGCTGCCGCTGCTTCTGCTGGGAGACTATTGGGATTAATGCTGTCGACTGACACTAATCTTATTGTGGTCAAAGCTTTGGAGTGTCTGTGTACACCCACTTTACTCTCACTCCCAAACACCCGCATTTGTGGCACCAATCCACTGGGACATTTATGCCCGAGGAGGGATTTTGTGTCGTGGGTTCCCTCGTTCACTTATTGATTTGATCTGACTTTGATATATGAACTCTCGAATGACTACCATTTAAGCTGCAACTGAGCACCTTGAATCCTATCAGCGTCATATATCTTTTTATATTAAAACACCCAACTCCAGCAGGGGCACTAAGGTTGGTATTGGCAGTCCTTTTTCACTCACTGCATCATAAACTACAGGATTTCTCTGTAATCTACCTGTGAACTATAGACTTGTTCCTGAGCTACAGAAATTCATTCTGAACCTTAATTATCAAAGAGCCGAGCGAGTCCTTCCATTCATATGAATGCATAATGAAAAGCTCTCTGTTCATGATGAATGAGAGTCGATGCTTTTATGGACTTCGGGGGCTGCTGTCACTATATTTAGCCTATATAGCCAGTGTTTCCATGGCTACAAGAGTTACAAAGTGTGGCAAAGGCAGCAAATTTACACAATCTATATACTCTGACATCATGTCAGCAATCACAGCATGTATGTCTATGACATGTGGATCAATTCCACCTGGAACCCATAATGCAAACCACCCTCAATTTAACATTTAGTTGCCCACACACTGCTGCAGATTTAAATGGGCTTTCCCAAAACTTTTTAACATCAAACGACAAAAAGCTACATTTAAAGTCCAAAAAACTGTATTGTCTATTTGACGTTTTCTACAATTATTGGTGTGACTAAACCTAATTTCCAGTCCTTTGACATTAAAACTGTAGTGCATTACTTATTACTACTTACTAAATATGAGCAAATGTATGTTGCATTTAAATGAGTTCAAACAATGCTGAGTCTGTGTTTCTCAGTAGGGGGGTGTTTAGTTCTTGTGTCGCCCGGTGACATTGCCCTGCTGCACACAGGAAGTTATTTGTGTTATTCGTTTGACTGAAAACACAAGGAGGCACCCACAGAAATATCAAGAATTTAATTCTACTGCTCAAAGATGGTGATTTAGCAAGCTGACTGAATACATGCACCCTGCCACTGTCCACTCCTGTGCTGCTGCTGTATACACACAAATGCTGATAGTATTGCTTGACAGAGCCCATTTTCAGAAGAAGGAACAAAAATCACCGAAAGTTCAGCACTGCAGTTTCATGACGTCCAATTTTCTGGCACAACAAAGCGTCGACTTAGACAGTTGAGGTTAATACCTAGCCTTTCTCAAATGTGACTTAAGAATGAACCTTTCAAAATACATCTGCACTCGTGGTCAACCTCTTCCAGATCATGAGCTTCTCAGAAAAGGTGAGTTTTGATAACAGCGTTGCCTTCCCTGCATTTTCACAGCACGGATAAACAGCCCTGTTGGCTCATGTTGCCAATGTTCTCGTCAAAAGGCCAGGTTAGTGCTGGTACACTGCTGTTTGTAGTAAACACTGAAAAGTCAAAGAAAGGAAAAGAAAGTTCCAAAACAGAAAAAAGAGGAGAACATCGAGTCAGACAGATGATATTTATGCTCCTAAATGAACTTCATGAAGAATTGTTTTATTGTGCGACGGGTCATCTCCGGACAGCATCTGTGACAGTAGCCATTAATCAAGAGGTACTGAAAGAGAAACATGATTGGTTTGATTTATACCATTTCATTTGTGAAAAGAAATGAGTCATCTTTATTCTGTTGACATAGTTCACATACCAAATAAAGGTTTTCAGTTTGTAGAAAACAGTTAAAGAAGCCAACACTTCTCAACTGTTTGACTTCTGCAGGTCGTTTCCTTCACCTGCAACTGCAGCAAATGAGAACTGCAGAAAGTTCTGATTGATTTTTTTCTTTTTGTAGGTCACCAGCGACTTCCTCATAGGAGCTCATAAATCTACCGCCCTACTCCGGTCTTAATGTCAACGTCACTGTCAATCTGCTGCAACATATTGGCCCGCTTCACTTAAATGGAGTTTTATATTACTTTTACGATAAAGCCCAGCTGGACTTCAAACATTAGCTGCAGTGGGGAGAGCAAATATGGCGGGGGCCTGCTGATCAATATAACAGGTGGCTCATCAGCCAGCTTAACAGGATCAGATAAATATGACTGACTTTCACAGACATGTGCCGTGTAGCACCCGCTCACTCCGCTGTCATATTCCCATAATGTGAGGACTAAATCTTTTTTTCACCTGACGTGCTTCTATTACTTACTTTTCTGTAACATGTGTCCACGTCGTGTCTGCAGCAAAGACGTGTAAAAACTGTGAGGGCTTTAAATGAATCCATGTGGCATCTGATGACGGCAGCAAAGGTCTGTTCCTTTCTTCTCTTAACCATCTGCAGACCGAAAGACTGAACATGTTACAGTTACGAGAGATGGCTTTGTACCACTCTCGCATGTCTCACAGACTGTGGCGAGTGCGGCGTTGTTTCAAACTAGTTCGACGTTCACAAAGGTTTATGAAGACATGATCGACTCAGTCAGCACCTGCCTCACCTGCTGTGGAGAAGACGTGTGTCCACATTGACGCTGACAGATCTGCAGCTGCACACAAGAGCTCTTTTGTACTGGAGGGCGATCTAGTGCGCATGCACCACTTATAACGAGAGTCGATGGGAAAGATTTTTGCGCCCCAAAGGAACAGGAAATACGTCACTTGACCGCTCACTCCCTGTAAACATTTAAACTATAGTTAAATGCAGATTACACACGGCACTCACGGTCTGTATAATGTATACCTAATTTATTAAAATTTTCATGTTTTTGTTAAATATTTATTTTATGTGATTCCTATCTTCTTCATGTGAGACAGGTGGGGCGGCACCCTAGTGCCCCCTCGTTTTCCAATATCTGATCAAGTGATTTTGATCTGCATCCTACTTTTATTGGCTCATTCCTACCGTTTAATGGAGAAATAAATGTGTGATTCTCTTGAATTGCATTAGATCTATGTTGAAATCAAATTAAAAACTGATTTATTAATTTTTTTTTATCTTTCCATTAGATATTAAGTATTTAATTTCAGTAGCCTCCAATCTGGATGACTCATTAAACTAGGTAATATAATGGGAGGCTGATGTCATGGTGGTGTTCTGGCTACATATTTAATACAGTAGCATTCTTCACATACCGTCCACCGACAACAATAGATATTCCCGTGTCCACTGTATGAGCAGTAAACCGGAACTGTTCACACTTCCTTGTCACAAGGATCGCGGTTTGGCCGAGACAACGGGCCAGAATGGTGAGAACAGGAACCATGGCGTTCTCCGCTGTCGTCCCTCAGATCTTCATCAAACAAGTGGAAAGGCATCCGTCAGGCAGACGGAGCAGTCGTAGGTGGACCTGCAGGTTTTCCCACTGCAGCGCGGAGATGAGCGGAAGCAGATGAGACGGGATGCTTTCTTCATCTTCCATGACACCCTCATATATACACACATGCAAACATCAAAGCTTTTGGACTAGGACTTGAGCCTGAACTAAAGTCTGATCAGTCAGAGCCTGCTATGTTGCTGGATAGCGAAAGTCTTTGATGCTACATCTTAATATATGCAAGGTCTCAGCCTGTGGTTCAGTCCATGGGTCCAAATAGCCTTGGTATGAGCCGCACCACAGCACTTGGTTTGTTGTAAGCTCCAGTTGTTGTCTGGCATTACATTAGAGTGCCATAATACAATGCTTTTTCAGGGAGGCGTGTTATAAATAAAACCACTGAAAGCTTTTGTTGACAGCAGCTTCATCTCTCCCTCCGCTCCTCTTTTGGAAACGTTTGTGAGTGTAGACATCCTGCAACATGTGTTTGGATTTCAGACATTTTTGATTTCATTTTTGGGCCTTTATCATTTTTTTTATACATATATATACACAGTATATATAAATATATATATATATATATATATATATATATATATATATATATATATATATATACTGTATATATATGTATATATATATATATATGTAAAGGTTTGACAAAATGCTTTTAGTGGATGAATGACATAAAGCAATATGTGAGATGTGTATGTAGCATCTGACAGCTGGTAAGTTTTACATGACATGAGAGAAAAACTAACTCCGCCTATCACCCTGTGTCAGCTGAAATTGGCACAGCACCCCCCACGACCCTCATGTGGAGGTAGAAGATGAATGGATAGAGAAAAAACTAATTATTGTGTTAAAACTTGACTTATAAAATACACATAAATAAATAAATACACTGAATTTAATTTCTAATTTGAAATAACACACTTTACATACACTACATTGTGTTCACTCAGACCAGAGACAGACTCAAGCTGGCCTGACCTGGTCTGCACATGTGTTCCTACTGTAAACTACCTGGAACAAATATCAAAATTCAGTGCAGTACATATTTTTCTTTTGAATTTTCGAGTTGATGCGTTGTCAGCTTCAAGAAATTGATAAATGTGAAGGTATTTTAACATCTAACAGATATATCTATCTATCTATCTATCTGTTACCTATCAGTGTAGTCTGCCTGCAGTCTGTGTCAAAAACTACAGAACTGATTTTCACAGTAATTGTGTGGAGGTGAATGGTGTGACCCAGCAAAGGACCCATGACATTTTGGATCTGATCAAGAGGGTGAAAACAAGTGCTTTAACATTGTGTGATATAAGCTAGGGCAAATGACATGCTCTCTGAACACTTAGAGAATGAATAATGAAACACTTGTCATCCCAAATGTGATTATTTCTGGCTCTGGCCTTGTATTTAAGGAGTTTTAGTGCTGTTTAAAGCGTGATTCTGCATCAGTGAAGTTTTTATGATCGCGATATATAAGTCGTGTAATGATTTGTTTTTTTGCTCACATGTTAATCAGCGTTCCTCACTGTGAGGAGAGCTCTGTGTTATCAGCAGCTCTCACCTGCTTAACCTACTATAAACTGCAATCGCCACCTTTTTTATGGCAGGTTCATGATAGCCAGTCTGGGGCATGACGCTATAAAAAGGAGATAAGATGGGTAACACTCGCCATCAGGAACCATTATCGGAAAGATAATGACAGCAAACATGGAATCACAACTCAAATCACTCATCCCGTGTAAGAAAAACAAACACATTAAGAACAAATGAAAAATGTTGCTCTTTTAGTGCAAGAGTGAACCATTTAATACAGTTAATCCAAACCTGGAATCTGAAATCTTCTGACAGATCACTTCATTAAATCACAAAGAATCAGCGTCAAGGCAATGTCAACATGTAACAGAATTAGCAGCCGAGGGCATATAGACACATGGCATTCAGGCCGGCATAGCCAATGCCATTGTGTCTCCGTGGACCCATTGGAGACACAACAGGTGTGTCAATATGACAAGCACTCAACCAATCCACTACGTCTGGCTCCTATAAACACTGAATAAATATAGACGCTCTCTGTTTTCACTCTCAGCGGCGCACAGCTTCCATACGACAACAGCAAACCAGAACGCAAACATTCAGCACAAACATCCAGAGACCATTCAGAGTTCAAAGAGTCCCTCAAAAAACAATCCATTTCACGTGAACTTTTCGTGCGCAACATTCATTAGGGATGAGAAAATACACAACGTGCGGGAAGAACGTGGTAGTTTGTTTGTCCACTTAAACTTTGTGCTTGTTATTTATACAAATTAACAGTTGTACATTTGTCAAAATGCAAACCTCAAGCAGGTCATGTATAGGACATATACTGAGTAGATAGATAGATAGATAGATAGATAGATACTCTTATTGAATCCTCACCCAGCCTTAGTTCAGCAGTAATTGAAATTACAGCATATTAATTTCTCAATATTTTGGTACTAATTAATGTCTTCAGTGACCCTGTTGTCACACCACGCTGACGCCTGCTGTGTCCTTAATGTGGACTAATTATGACATGTATGAGCGTTAAGTTGTGTGATGTTTCAGCGTCCACAAACACGGGAAACAGCATACTGTAGACTGACTCTGACTGTTATTACTGGATTACTGTAGTTCCCTTTCACACAAATGCACGAGCTGATGCCAAACTGACTGGAGATGAACAGGTTGGAGAAAACTGGCTCGCGCTCTCCGTGAACAGACGACAGAAACCGGTGCGTTGCGCTGCCAGTCTCCCACCAGATGGTAAATCAGAAAGACACGGGCGATCAAGTAACAGATACTTACAACCAGTCACGTGATCCAAAATAAACCCAAATGAAAAAATGGGTTTATTTGTTTATCTCTGTAGATCTTAACACACCCTTCATTCGTTGGATGTTGGATTTTGGGGACTTTCACAATTAATTAATAAGGTTCATACAATGCTTCAGTTAAATTGGGTGGTTGTTTTATAGGTTATTTTTTGTTAATTGACACCTTTTAGTTCTATGAAATCCTTACATTTCAGGCCATTGTTTACCTTGCGGTCCACTGGCACACGGGCTGCGCGCGTGCTCTGCGTCATTCCTATTGTTGTTAAAGGTCACGAGCCATAATCAGGAGATAGAATCAACCACTTCTACTGATGCAGGTGATGCGTTAGTGTGTGTGTGTGTGTGTGTGTGTGAGAGAGTGTGTGAGAGAGAGCTCATTTACATACAGCTGAATAGTTATATGTCTCCTGTCCCGCACTTTACACCCGCATGAGGGCGAGAGAGGGACACGTGCCGCAACAATAGGAGACACGCTGCCACTAAACTGTAAAACGCACGGGTGGGCATGAAGCGGCACACGCCGCCAACAAGATGAAACACACTCACGACACAACGTCTTACATCAGTGAATGTGAGTGGCTATATATGCCCGGGATCACGACATCATTGTAACCCATCATTTATGATTTTAGACTATAATTGTTTTGTTTTTTTAACAATTAAAATAATGTATACTGTTCTATTTCTTATGTTTGCCCTGGATTCCAGTTGCTTCTAAACGAGAAGACATTAAATAAAGTCACCTGAAATAATAAATATTGGTGAGATTGTTTCTTTAAGTGATGTTATATTATGTGTGATGCAGCCCTGACATCATTTATGACCCCACTGACTGACTGAGAGTGAGGGGATCTGAGAGGAAGCCGTGGTGCGCACTGCTCCACAACCAGTGGGGGCTAATTAGGCGTGCAATTGAGTGGAACCAAGGGCAAATGGGTGCGTGGGGGTAAGACAGTGATTGAATTCCTGCTTTTCCCCAACTTTCAGCTCCCCCTTCATTGTCCTCACTCACTGTCCATACAATGTGTGAATGTGTGTCCGGCGTATTGTGCGCTAAAAATAAGTCAACAGATGTTGGGGCTTGTTAATAATCGCACAGTATCCACGGTGGTCAGTCAGTCAGCACCGTGCCAGTGGGTATTAAATCTGGATAATTGTTGTTGGGTTGGAAGGGAAGGGGGTTGACTGTGCGGAGTGGGCGGTGTCACTGCCTTGACTGACAGTTTATGTAATGAGCCGCGCAGTGCAAGTCTATATATCTGGGAGGAGACACACTACGGTTCATTCACTAGTAATAAGGCGAGTGATGAACGTCCGTGGCGCACTGACGCACCTACTTCAGCACCAAAACAAGCACTGAGCCGCGCGCGCACAGCGGAGTGACCATTGTGGAGTACAGTACCATGCAAGGAGAGGACGCCTGCTGACAGACGGACAGAGAGACAGACAGACAGAGAGACAGGCGGACGCACGGCTGTGGATATTAGTCTTCCCTCACCTTTGGATAACTTGGAGATTGGAGGCGCTTTCTCTGGACGCTTTTGACGCACAGCAACGAGGAGCTACGGGAGAACTCCCCCGTTAAGGATTTACTTGTTTTTAGATTTTGTCCCCCCTGCTGTTTCCCCCGATTTGTTTACCTCTGTGTAAAAACACTTTGGAATAGAAAGCTTCTGCTGTGTTTTTTTGGCTGGTGACGCGGCTGCCCTGGAGAAGCGAGAAGGATGGCAGCTTGGTTCACCTTTACCATTGCGTTCAGCACCACGTTGATAACACAGGTATGGAGGAGGATAATGCATCTTCTTGGTGATCCAATGAAAACAAACGGAGAGCTGTAGTTATTTCCAGTTGTTTTATTTTCTCTGACATAATAAGATCAAATATAACCGATTCCTAAATTATGTTATTTTTTCTTTTGTAGGTGTTTGGATCCGGAGTTTTTGAGCTGGATCTGCACGAATTTAAAAACCACAAAGGTTTGCTGGCTAGCGGGAGCGCGTGCAAGCCCAACTGCAGGACTTATTTCAGAATTTGCTTGAAGAACTATCAGGCTGTGGTCTCGCCAGGTGACTGCATCTTTGGAAGTACAATGACACCAGTGCTGGGGACAAACTCTTTCAGCGCCAAGGACAGTGGCACTTTACCAAGACCGATTCAGATACCGTTCGACTTTGGGTGGCCGGTAAGAGCGTGGTGCATCCACTTTAATTGTTTTTATTCCAGTGACTGCTGCTGCTTCTGCTGCTGCTGCTGTGTTGTTTTCAGGAAACTGCTGTGCATTTTGGGAGCGCACCGGTTATTGGTCAGCTCATCTAATCCACACCACTATCTAATAATCTGTGGACAAACAGATTGCACTACGTCGTTCATTTAAAATACAAAAGCCACACTGTGCAGCACTGTGGCCTTCAGTGCAATTTACATTTATTTAAAAAAGCATGAAATAGTCTGCTATTTAATACACCAGATAATAAATCTGTATGATTTAGCTCTTAATTAATGTTGTAACATAAAATAATAATTAATTATCTACATGTGTTTTCTCCACAGGGGTCATTTTCATTAATAATTGAAGCCTGGCATTCACCTTATGGAAACCTACCTGTAGGTAAGTGCAGCATTTTTTTACCACAGGAGGGAGCTCTGTCTGTACATTTAACTCATGAGGCTGTGCAACTACATTTTCTTTTGCTCACACACTCAAACAAAATAATCAAAGATTGCACTGGTAAAAGTTGCTTTTCGTCATTCAACAAGTTCCTCACTGCCACTTATTTATTTGTTGGTAATTTCACACATTTTCATGCCTATTCACCCCGTTATTATGAACTTCAGAACACCTTTTTCATTCTTATACCCAATACAATTGAACTTCCTCTAGTTTATTTTTGGCGTGGGAAAGAGCTGTGGGCTTTGGTGAGAATATGCAATGCCTGCCAAAAACCCCTGACTACATCTTCCTGTATTTTACACCTTACTCTGTTCCGCCCTTTGGAAGAGGGGACTGGGCCTGGGAATGTTTTTGCTGACGGAAAGAAAGAGGAAATTTCAACCTGAGTTTATCTTTCATCTAAGCTGAATGGGATTTGATAAGGGATGCAGCTTGGTACTGGGCAGATTATTAAAGCGAAAGCGGATGACTTTTGAACCCACGGCCATTTATGATGCCATTCTTAACAAAGAAATATAATCAGGTTGCAAGCTTGGATGTCCTTCATTAATCCTGATTCTCCCCCTCCTCCTTGTCTCTCTTCCTCTTTCAGATACCAACAACACAGACTTTTTGATTAGCTTTTTTGCCGTCCAACGACAGCTAGGTGTTGGGACTGACTGGGCTCAGTATACGCAGAGTGGGAAGCAGACAGAGCTGAGGTATTCATACCGCTTAATCTGCAACGACAGTTACTACGGCGAAAGTTGTTCCATGAAATGCACGCCAAGGGACGACCGTTTTGGCCACTACACTTGCACCCGCGATGGGCAGTTATCCTGTCTGCCCGGCTGGAAAGGGATATACTGCGAAGAACGTAAGCAACTAAAAAATTCTTAATTTTAAAGTTGATTAGCTGTGTGGTTTGGCCCTCTTCATGTCTGACTATAAATACTGGAGCTTTGTGCTTCAGTCTTGGCACGTGTGATCGTGTTTGTGTGTTTTTTAACAAGCTGGAGATACGCAGGTGTTTGCAAAATGGGTTATAAATAATACAGGCTGTTCTGAAGCTCGACACAATAAGAACCCTTTGTATAGTTTGTGTGGATAATCCGTACTTTAAAGTGTTGCATTACCTGTGCAAGGCCATGATGATCCCGCCTCCACATGGTGCGTGACCTTTAATCTTCATTAGGCTCCTGAAAAGAAAAAGTCTGTGTGAGAATTACAGTTGACGTGTTAGACACAGGTCATCATCACTAAGGCCACACGTCAAGATGTCTGTCTGATAGGCAATTTTGGTTCGGTATGCATATTTTAGGGATATCTGCCACATGTAATTTGTAATCATATAATTCTGATGTGTAATTGCTCACTGGTTTGTGAACACTCATTGAATCAGGGGACACACGGCTTAGCATGACAACAGACACTTTATACTTGTGCAAACCCGCTTGGCCTCACAGACCATCAGTTCCGTGCTTTGGACGGCACTGAATGGGCCTGTAAAGGGGCCCGGTGCCATTTGGCTCCACAATAACCAAGGGCCCTTTTCACCAAAACAAATTAATCAAAGAGTAGATTGGAAGGAGGCACCGTGAGAGTAATAGTTACCATGTGCTGGATATGTGACCACATGGGTGACAGTGGATCTGTTATCCATGTCACTTGGTGGTGAAAGAGAAATTGGCATGTGCTATTTCCACCGTGGCGCCAAATTCTAACCAGATGGGCTCACGTGTCGCAATTACAGACACATCAATCGTTGGTGACTACAGAAAATATACATGAGAAAGATAGATTGGACATATCTTTCAGACACTATAATTTCTCTTCTCACTCACACTCCCATACATCAGTTTAAACAAGCCTTGTTATTTGGGCCTAGTATACATTTTTGGAAGGTTTTAAGCACAGTGCAGCAGACACACACTTGTGTTTTTTAGATAAGCATAGTAATCAAAATAGTTGCAATTATGTTTGAAATAAATGGGCAGTAGCAGTTTTTGTTTTTTTTACCTGAGATCCATAACTGAACTAAATGCTACTTAGAGGGCTTGTGCAGCGTAAAACAGCATGTGAAAAAACTTTTATATATATTTGCATTTTTAAACATGCAGTGACAATAAAGATATTCTATTTCTAAACACAGCTGTTAATTATAATAAGTGAGTATGAAACTTTTGTTTACGAAAAAATTCGCTTTTCTACCTTAAGGGGCTACTGTACCGCGCGTGCCCGGTAACATAATCCGGCGGGGGGGGGGGTGCGGAGGGGCGCGGGCATTGATAGGAGGAGCTCGGGCGACTGCACGCGCCAAGGTTAATCGCGGCATTATTATCCGCCACGCGCCACCGATATTTAGTCGCATCCATTGTTGGGCGCGCGTTAGTGGCAGCTGCAAATATGGTTGTGGCAGACCACAAACAACAATAGTGGCAGCTGTCTGCTATTGAGAGCAAGCATCTGTTCTGGACTAAACCGGCCGCTTACCGTCAGCCGCATGAAATGCTGCCCGCCTGCGAATCAGTGTCACACAAGACCGGTGCACTTTTAACAGGACAAACAAACCCCTGCGTGCACCGAGGCAGCTGTGGGTGTGTCAGACAGGTTGAGATCAAACGGATTCTGCAGAGGAAAGTCCACTTCCACACGGACTGAGGCTGTTAGAACGACTGTGGGTTACTTTTAAACAGTCTTCCGTCTAATATTTCTACTGCTATGTATAGCCATTTGAAACCTGAGGAAATGTTACTGATTGTTAAAGGTACAGTGTGTAAAATGCAGCAACATGTTACAGCTGAATGTCCATCACCTCTCCCCTCCCTTCAAACCTATGTCTTAAATTAGGGTCAACACTCAAAAAGTTGTGAAGTGTGTCCACTTTCTGCCAAAGGAAAATGATTTCACAAACTTTTACACACTTTAAGTGTGTGCCACACTGTGCCAACAGGTGGGCATCGGCAGCAGACTCATGCGTGTTTGTCTTTTTCTCTTTTCCTCAGCGATCTGTCTAGAGGGCTGCAGCGAGAGGAACGGAAACTGCTCCAGACCCGGCGAGTGTGTGTGAGTATGAAGACATTTTACGTATTGAAATGTGACTTGAGAAAGAAACACATATGGATCCATGTGGGAAAACTCTATTTGTGTTGCTCCAAACTCCATTTTCAAGTTCTCCTACTGTGTGTGTCTATGCACAGTTATGTAGAGCGGGATATTATATCATGTGACGGTTCACATCGGCTCGTCTTATGCCCACATCATTCATCAGACGAGGTTAAAAGTCGCTAAATCAACAAAACATCAGTCTGTGCCTGCGTCACTTCTCCACCTCCCATGCCCCCCCCCCCCTCCACCTTGTCACTAGCCCTTCTCATTCACTCACTCACTCACTCACCAGCAGAGATAATTCACTCACTCACTCTCACACACACACACTGTGAGAAAGTCCTCTTGAATCCTACTTTGCCCTCCTTTTTAGACATAAATCCACCATTCCCACCACTTAAACTGACCCAAATTGAGGTTAAACCCTGTAGATGGATACCCAACACCGTAAAGCTGCTCCCATGTCTCTGCTCACTCAGCAGAAAATGTTGGAGCCTTTAAAGCACATCTTAAGTCCCACAGTCTCTCGGCTTGACATGGTTGTGGGCAGAAATAGATATGTCCATGGGAAACAATAATAGAAAAGCTGTTTGGCTCGCTGCCAGAATTCTTTCACATTTACATTGTCAAGTGATCGTTTGCGCCTACTCTCTGCTCACCTCCACGATTGGTTGGCGCCCGACACTTACCTCTGTTTATTCTGTTTGTGATGTAGACACAGAGCTGACATCATGCGTCCCAATATTTTCCCACCAAACAATATTGTTTATAATAACCGATGTGTAGTGATGTAATAAGGTGGTGGAAAAAACTAAATCCGCCATGGTTGATGCATGACTTCACACTCAGCCTTCAGGAAAAAAACCCCCCGAAAGTTTCACTTTTACCTTGCCGAGCAGCACATTCCACTGATTTATACGCTTGTATACAACTGTGGTGACTCTATTAGTGTTATATTATACATCATAAATAATCCAGTATAGACCCAAGGGACGTTGTGTGCTCTATAATTCATTATTTATTTCTGTTTTACTTTACATTACAGTACAGTGACAGCATGGTAAAAGTATATAGTAACAATTTGTAATATAATTTTCCAGCAGTGTAATTACAATGTAAACTTCACTGTAATACCATGTTATTTCCAATGTAACATCCAAGTAATGATTCCACTATTACTATACTCTGTGTAATACCTTCAGAAAATGTTTGTGAATCAAAAATGATATAGAAATAATATAATATGATGTATCTAGTATTATTTATTATTGCTCTCTTATTACTGTACTGCACTATGAAGTATTGTCATATTATTACTTGTTTGTTTATGTATTTATATGACTAACGGGGGGAAATGTCTTGTCGTTTTGCAGCTGCAGAGATGGCTGGCAGGGCACATTCTGTGACGAGTGTAAGAAGTACCCGGCCTGTAAGCACGGTACCTGCCAGCTGCCATGGCAATGCAACTGTCAGGAGGGCTGGGGAGGCCTATTATGTGACCAAGGTACACCACACGACTTGGACCACTGCTGTTGTTCCTCTTGAAAAGATCTTCTCACATTACTTGTACACCGTTTTCATTTGAATTAACTGGAAAGCATTAGTAAATGAGCTTTTCTCTGAAGTGTTCCACGGTATGTGTTTACACACATCCGGGGGAGATCTTTCTTTTTCTTTTTTCCTCCCTTTGCGGGCTCTCTTGTAAACAAACACTCTCCCTCTCTCCTCCAGATCTCAACTTCTGCACCCATCACCATCCTTGCGTGAATGGCGCCACCTGTATGAACACAGGCCAGGGAAGCTATACATGCACATGCCTGCCAGGGTTCACAGGGGTCAACTGTGAGCTGGAGATGCAGGAGTGTGACAGCAACCCCTGCAGGAACGGAGGGATATGCACAGTAAGCTGAGACTGATTGATATATATATATTTTTTTTTTATATACTCACTGTTTTCTATTTTTGACTGGCTAACATGTTTTCCCTCTTTCTTTCTGTTTCCCCAGAATTTGGAGAGCAGCTACATGTGCTCATGTCCTCAGGGTTTTGAGGGCTCCCACTGTGAACACAGCCTGCTTACATGTGCCGATTCCCCCTGCTTCCACAGTGGCAAGTGCTGGGAGAAGGACAATGGCCGCAGCTACATGTGCGAGTGTCCCCGTGGTTACACCGGACTCAACTGTGAGAAGAGAGTGGACAAGTGCACGTCGCTTCCCTGTGCTAATGGTACGGCCTTCCTCCCCTCTTTGCCCCCCCCCTCTGAACTTCCCCTCACTTTGTCTCCCCCCTTCAAATTCCTGCAACTGGAAGCAGTGTGGAACAACAGGAATTGGTGGGAACTTGGTGTCTATTGTCCTCCGTATAAACACTCGGTAGCTCAGAGCAGCAGCTTGTAAATGTCACCACAGCTCGCCGTGGTTGTTGATGAAAGGGGACAAAATTTCCAGTGCAGCTCGATTTCTGTCTTGTTGTAAACATGGATGGCTCTGGGATTGTTCTGCGCTGGGAGAACAATACACATTCGAGCACACAATCTCTGCGGTCACATTGTGGACTCGATTTGAGATGTGAGACCTAAAAAGGGCCTCGTGGGAAGGTTCATGAAAAAGATGTTTCATATAACCTGTGTGCTTTTCTGTACCATTTGAAAACCTGTACTAACTGAGCACCTCCTCTTCTGCAGGTGGTCTCTGTCTGATCCATAACAGCATGCGAATGTGCAGCTGCCGAGCAGGATTTACAGGCCAGCGTTGTGAAATCAACATCAATGAGTGCGCCGGAAACCCCTGCCTCAATGGAGGCACCTGCCAAGACCGAATCAACGACTACTCCTGCACCTGTCCTGCAGGTTATGGTGGACGAAACTGTGACAGAGTCCTGGATGAGTGTTCCCTACACCCTTGCCTCAACGGGGGCATTTGCACTGGCGGTGGTGGGCCAGGCAAACCTCCTGCTACCTGCATCTGCAACCCTGAATACACTGGGCCCCGCTGTGAGTCCTTCGCCGCCGTAACTTCTCCTGTCACCAACCGAGACATCCAAGATGGCTTCCAGTGGGCGGCGATTTCTCTGGCTGTGGGGTTGGTGGCGTTGCTGGTGCTGTTGTGCATGGTGGGCCTGGCTTTGCGGCACATCCACAGGCAAGCCCAGAGGGAGACAGGAGACGCAGAGACTATGAATAATCTGTCCAATTTCCAGAGGGATAACGTGATCCCAGCGTCGCAGCTGAAAAACACCAACCAGAAAATCGGCCTGGAGGTGGACTGTGATTCCGAGAAATCGAACTTTATCCATAAAAACTATCACTTGGACTCGTACAACTCAAAATCAAAGGAGTTCAAGGATGAAAAGTCACAAGAAGATAAAAGTCTTATTTATGACAAGTGTTTAGAAGATAAAATGCCCTTAAGTAGAATGTACAGGTAAGAAAAAAACACCTTTTTTTTTTTACATTACATACACATTTATGTTGTGATAGCAAAGATGAGTACTAGGAAGTGTCTCCATTAAATGTGTCTATAGAGTAAATATGGAGGCCCGTAAACTTTATCTTTTTATATGATTGCTTTCCTACAGACCGCCCAGTACTTTTTGCTGCCTCACTGTGTGTGTGTGTGTGTGTGCGCGTGTATGTACCTAATGCATAGCACTGCCAGATGCTTCACGTTTGTGTTAACATAAAGTGTGATTTGTGTTTGCAGTGAAAAGCCAGAGTGTAGGATATCAACAATATGTTCCTCAAGAGACTCCATGTACCAGTCGGTATTTGTTATAGCAGAGGAACGGAGGGAATGCGTCATAGCAACTGAGGTAAGCCAAAAAAGAAAAAAAAGACGTGGGGGGGGGGAGAATCATATTTTTATCTGCATTTCTGCACAAATCCGTCATTTTTGTCCCAAGTGCACTTTCCCTTACAAGCGCACCGACCTTTACGATATGGGATGATGCTATTTTGAGAAAGACTGTGGTGTGGTGTTTGGACCACAGCTGGGAATAGCGCCGATCGCTTCACTCACTGGTTTCTGTAAATTACACTGGCTGATCTTTATCTTGGCCATGTGATGAACCAAAGTCAGAGAACCTCTGCTGTTTCCTCAAATGTTTGGCTCAACTTGGTCTCCAAGGTGCTACATTTTACTGCTGTGGCATTTCATGGAATTTTTAGGAGTTTTACTTCCAAGCAAATTGCTCTTGATGGTGACACTAAAGCATGAGAGATAACGGTTTGGAAAAATGCTGTAAAAACATCATTTTAGCCATTGCGGTATTTTAAATAATAGTTTTTTCCCCCTCTTTTTTTCCACAGGTATAAACTGTGAGGGATCTGAAAGCAAGGGGACGAAGGAAAAAGATACAATCGAGGAACACAATACAGAACAGAACACAATATTCTGGATTGTTTACAAATGCCGAGAAGAGACTGGAGATTGTTTTAGATGTCCACTGCTGCTCTGGAACACTTGAGAACTGGAAAGGGCAGAAAAACTCTGCTCCGCAAAAACAGAACAGGACTGAGAAACTCTATGTTGACCGAGTGTGTGTATGCAAAAACATGTACAGTGAAGGACCTCTCTCTCTTAGTTGTGACAATGGTTGAACGGAGTGGCGGAAAAAGACTGACGACACGACGTGTGAAGACTAACAGAGCATCGGGAAAAATATTAATTTATAAATTCAGCCATCCTGGACAGTAAAATGAGGCGCAGGTGGATGATTGCCCCTCATACCAGCCTTGTGTGATAATCATGATGACTTTGACAGCCAACCAATCAGTTAAAATGGTGCCTAATATGAGATGTGAACGCCCCCCCACCCCAAACCAACCACCGCACCACCCCGCACACATGCGCACACACTCCTGCCAGCTTCGCCTGCTATGCAAGACTCAGGGTCGAGACGAGTGCACTCGCCCACCGTCACAATCCAACCTCACAAACACTGAGAGCTATGAATGTCTGAAACTAATCTTCAACAGTCAATCACGTGAAAATGACTGGTTGGATTTTTCCATGCAATGGTGAAGATTGTATGCAGCCCAAATTCACTAGAAGCCTTAAATGCAGGGGTTAGAATGCTAAATTTGTGCCCTTTTCTGTCCTTGGATCAAAAAAAAAAAAAACAACAGCGGGGGGGAACAAAAAAACCCTTTTCAATCAACAGCGATTTGAAGACAAAACAAGAACAACAAGAACAAGAACGCAATAGCCACTGCTGTGCCAGCAAGATCCAAAAGAAGGGAAAAGTGTGCATAGAAATGCATTTTTATGCAACCCAATGGAGAAAAACAAAGCGGAAAGACTGTCACGCCACTGCCTGCCTATACGTTTCAAAACTACAGAACCAATAATGTAATTTTTTAAAATTATTATTTCCAGAGTTTAATTTAATGACACACTGCTCTTTATATGTTTTATAATATTATTTTGTATATAATGCATATTTATAAGGACCAAACTTCTGAAGAATAAAACTTCCTTGGAAATTGTTTTTAATTTGATGTCAGTAAAAGAAAATTATTTTTGAGGTGTTTTTAAATAATGAAATTGAGTACAAATGATGATCAAGTGTGTCTTGTATTTCTTTTTCGATCTTGACGTACTACAAGAGGAGGCTTGAATGACGTCTTGTACTCTGTATTTACACAAGTGAGTGGGTTTGTGAGTATGAAATCGAGCCACTATACCACATTTACACACTGTATATTATACAGTGTGTAATGTTTTGTTTTTGTGGTAGAGACTGTGACATCTCTACCTCGAGTAATTCCTGGAAACGCCTTTGGCTCCCACTCCGCTCACCCACCCACCCCTTCGTCCTCTCTCTGGCCCTAAATTGGCTTGAAATTCAAATCCGTTTCCACGGATACCACCCCCTCAAGCTGGAAATGGCGAAACAAAGCCAGGCGCAGGGCAAAGGGGAACACCCCCACCTCACCACCCCTCATAATGCTCGCACGCGTCTGCTCACACACACACACATACATATGTACACACACCGCCAATCAAACAGATGCCGTGGGGGAGCACAGAGTGAATCTGTAGTGCCATAAAAACAGCAGCATATGCTCGGCCTCTTGGCCCATGTGCATGACACACACAGAGTGCACAAAGCCCCACCCAATACAAAAAAAAAAAAAACACACTCAAGCACTTACAGGCTCCCCAACTGCCTGCCTACCCTTCAGGGTTAAGAGCAATATTTCAATGCCCAGTTCTGTACCACCCACTCCTGCAGACAAAGCTGTGGAGAAGAAGAGGTCTGGCACTGGGGCCTTCAGAGGAGGGAGGAGAAACCAGATGGGGGGCCAGTCGATCTGCTATGAATCCATATAAATAAATAGATCTCCCTTTTTTTTTTTTAAGCAAAGTTGAGTTTGTCAAAGCAATCCGGTCGATCTCTCTGCCCTTTGCCCCTTCTTGTCGTCCTGTAAAACACTGCTGTCTTGTCAGCGACGTTGCCCGTCTGGACTCGTCTTCCAGCACATTTTGAAACCCACTTTTCTGTTGTGGCCAAATCTCGTCCACATTATCAGACCCTCTCCTGCCTTCAATTAACAGGAATCTCGCAAGGGTCAACACCCCCTAATCAGGAGCAATCAACACTCATCAGAGAATCTGGATGGCTTTTCCCTCACACACATCCTGTTAGTCTGTTGACCTAGGCATCCTCATCTAAGTGTGTTTGTGTGTGTGTGTGTGTGTGTGTGCAAGTCTATGCTTGTGTTTCCCGCCTATCACAATGATTAATCATCTGTTACCTGACTCAGTCTGATATTACTCAAGAGCTCAAGAGTTACTTCCCACCATCATCATACTCACACCTAAAACAGCAAAACACACCCGTATTCTCACTTGATCGCAATGGCAGACACATGCTATGTCTCTGCTCTTTGGCCTCTGGGTCTTCGTAGCATGGCCAAGCATTTTCATTGTGTTATAATCACAGCATCCTGTTTGTGACCCAGTGACATCAGTTCCTGTTTCCTTTGTGATAAAAAAAAAAAAAAAAAAAAAAAAAAGGGTGAGAAAGACCAACGGCAGAACTTGCCGGTTTGGGCCAGCTGTTATTCTCACGCATTACTTTCTTCTGTCTGCACTTGTTGGCGCAGATGGCTCAGGTTTTGAGGAAACAACCTCAAAACAAGCGAGAGCGTGGTAACACAAGCTAATCAACACTAGTTATTCTGAGAAGAAGGAAATGTGAAAATGACTGGCTTGATGTGACAAGTGGCAGAATCAGGAAGCAGATTTGAAATTCAAATGTTCCTGTCTTTACCGAGCACTGCAAAAATCACTCTACATAGAAAATAATACCTATTGTGTTGCAACAGCTTCACTATGTATATGTTTAAATATGTATGAACACAGTATATGAGGCTGTTATCTGGTGCTCTGTTACTGTGTTCAACCTGCTGTCGTCTGAGTTGTCTCATTAATTAACACTAGGTGTCACTAAAAAACCCACACACCTGAAGAAAGTAAGGCAGTCAAGCAACTTCAATGAAGAGCAGCAAATAACCACAACACCAGAGTGCATGAAACTGTTTTTAAGTGCTAATTTTTCAAGATGTGTACAACAAATGAAGACAACTACACCTTCAGGGGACTGACCATCTTCAAGAAACTATTCCAGTATCTAAGTGCAGCTGCTGAATAGACAGTAAATCACCTTCTCAAATTCACTCTATTACAATCTGCATTTTCAGTTGAATCAACCATTTTCGGCACAAAAAGATTTTATTTTTAAATAAATCTGCAGATATAGTCTTACAAGGGGAGTCTATTTTTTCTTTGGTCTACTTTTAGATGCCTTTGATGTTCTCCAGTAACCTGACCTCAAACTCCTGACCTACAGTGGAATGTTTACATAATATATATTTATATATATACATAGGTTTGTGAGTGCTTCCCTCTCTCAATAACCAGACTACAATCTCGTCTCTCAAGTTATTTAGTACAGTTAAGCTCTTTTGTTCGTTTTAGATACATATATACACATATATATATATATATATATATATATATATATATATAAATATATCACTTTGATTATGTGCAAAGACATATAGACAGGTGAGCATTTGATAAATCTACAGTCAAAACACCAGAGCCGTGCACTGGATTAGATTACAACCAGTGCTGTCACCAAAAATCCTTCAGTGGCTGCTGGTGAGAGTAGCCCTGAGGGTGCTACAGAAGCAGCAGCCGGGGTGGACATGAAAGACCATGGCATTATAGGATGCACGCCCAGGGTCGCTCAAAGGCATGGGCTGTGTGGTGCTTTAGATTTATGAAGAGCTGATACAGTTGTCTGCCCTCTTATCAAGGCAGGTAATGCCAGCTATTTATAGATAATCTATTTAATGAGCGCAGATAAGCCTCTACTATTAGAACAGGTCCACCAGCAGTGGTGGGCATTTCTGAACATTTTTAATCTCGTTCTCTGTGTGTCTCTGTTTTTCCGTGCCTCTGCCGCGTTTAACATTTTAAAACGCTTCTGTTATTTCTACACTTACCAGCCACTTTATTAGGTACACCTATTCAACTGCTTGTTAATGCAAGTATCTGTCCAGCCAATCACATGGAAGCAACTCACTGCATTCAGGCATGTAGACATGGTCAAGATGACCTGCTAAACCTAACTAACCTATGACTTTTTTGTCAAATTTTGGATGACATACTAACCTATGACTTGTTTGTCAAAATTTGAACAACATACTAAGGTATGACTTTTTTGTCAAATTTTGGACGTCATACTATAGTATGACTTTTTTGTCAAATTTTGGACGACAGACTAACCTATTACTTTTTCGTCAAATTTTGGACGACATACTAACCTATGACTTTTCTGTCAAAATTTGGACGACTTACTATAGTATGACTTTTTCGTCAAAATTTGGACGACATACTATAGTATGACTTTTTTGTCAAAATTTGGACGACATACTATACTATGACTTTTTTGTCAAAATTAGGACGACATACTATAGTATGACTTTTTTGTCAAAATTTGGACGACATACTATACTATGACTTTTTTGTCAAAATTAGGACGACATACTATAGTATGACTTATTCGTCAGAATTTGGACGAGATACTATAGTATGACTTTTTTGTCAGATTTTGGACGACATACTAACCTATGACTTTTTTGTCAAAATTTGGACGACATACTATAGTATGACCTTGTTGTCAAATTTTGGACAACATACTAACCTATGACTTTTTTGTCAGAATTTGGACGACATACTATAGTATGTCTTTTTTGTTAAAATTTGGACGACATACTAACCTATGACTTTTCTGTCAAAATTTGGACGACATACTATAGTATGACTTTTTTGTTAAAATTTGGACGAAATACTAACCTATGACTTTTCTGTCAAAATTTTGGACGACATACTAAAGTATGACTTTTTTGTTAAAATTAGGACGACATACTATAGTATGACTTTTTCGTCAAAATTTGGACGACATACTATAGTATGACTTTTTTGTTAAAATTTGGATGACATACTAACCTATGACTTTTTTGTCAAAATTAGGACGACATACTAAAGTATGACTTTTTTGTCAGATTTTGGACGACATACTAACCTATGACTTTTTTGTCAAAATTTGGACGACATACTATACCATGACTTTTTTGTCAAATTTTGGACGACATACTAACCTATGACTTTTTTGTCAAAATTTGGAAGACAAACTATACTATGACTTTTTTGTCAAAATCTGGACGACATACTAACCTATGACTTTTTTGTCAAATTTTGGATGATATACTAACCTATGACTTTTTTGTCAAAATTTGGACGACATACTATAGTATGACTTTTTTGTCAGATTTTGGACGACATACTAACCTATGACTTTTTTGTCAAAATTTGGACGACATACTATAGTATGACTTTTTTGTCAAATTTTGGACGACATACTATAGTATGACTTTTTGTCAAAATTTGGACGACATACTATAGTATGACTTTTTTGTTAAAATTTGGACAACATACTATAGTATGACTTTTTGTCAAAATTTGGACGACATACTATAGTATGACTTTTTTGTTAAAATTTGGACAACACTAACCTATGACTTTTCTGTCAAAATTTGGACGACTTTTTTGTTAAAATTTGGACGACATACTATAGTATGACTTTTTCGTCAAAATTTGGACGACATACTATAGTATGACTTTTTCGTCAAAATTTGGACGACATACTATAGTATGACTTTTCTGTTAAAATTTGGATGACATACTATAGTATGACTTTTTGTCAAAATTTGGACGACATACTATAGTATGACTTTTTTGTTAAAATTTGGACAACACTAACCTATGACTTTTCTGTCAAAATTTGGACGACTTTTTTGTTAAAATTTGGACGACATACTATAGTATGACTTTTTCGTCAAAATTTGGACGACATACTATAGTATGACTTTTTTGTCAGAATTTGGACGACATACTATAGTATGACTTTTTTGTTAAAATTAGGACGACATACTATAGTATGACTTTTTCGTCAAAATTTGGATGACATACTATAGTATGACTTTTTTGTTAAAATTTGGATGACATACTAACCTATGACTTTTTTGTCAAAATTAGGACGACATACTATAGTATGACTTTTTCGTCAGAATTTGGACGACATACTATATAGTATGACTTTTTTGTCAGATTTTGGACGACATACTAACCTATGACTTTTTTGTCAAATTTTGGATGATATACTAACCTATGACTTTTTTGTCAAAATTTGGACGACATACTATAGTATGACTTTTTTGTCAGATTTTGGACGACATACTAACCTATGACTTTTTTGTCAAAATTTGGACGACATACTATAGTATGACTTTTTTGTTAAATTTGGACGACATACTATATATAGTATGACTTTTTGTCAAAATTTGGACGACATACTAACCTATGACTTTTTTGTCAGAATTTGGATGACATACTATAGTATGACTTTTTTGTTAAAATTTGGACGACATACTAACCTATGACTTTTCTCTCAAAATTTGGACGACATACTATAGTATGACTTTTTTGTTAAAATTAGGACGACATACTATAGTATGACTTTTTCGTCAAAATTTGGACGACATACTATAGTATGACTTTTTTGTTAAAATTTGGATGACATACTAACCTATGACTTTTTTGTCAAAATTAGGACGACATACTATAGTATGACTTTTTTGTTAAAATTTGGACGACATACTAACCTATGACTTTTCTGTCAGAATTCGGACGACATACTATAGTATGACTTTTTTGTCAGATTTTGGACGACATACTATTGTATGACTTTTTTGTCAAAATTTGGACGACATACTAACCTATGACTTTTTTGTCAAAATTTGGACGACATACTATAGTATGACTTTTTCGTCAGAATTTGGACGACATACTATAGTATGACTTTTTTGTCAGAATTTGGACGACATACTAACCTATGACTTTTTTGTCAAAATTTGGAAGACAAACTATACTATGACTTTTTTGTCAAAATTTGGACGACATACTAACCTATGACTTTTTTCTCAAATTTTGGATGACATACTAACCTATGACTTTTTTGTCAAAATTTGGACGACATACTATAGTATGACTTTTTTGTCAGATTTTGGACGACTTACTAACCTATGACTTTTTTGTCAAAATTTGGACGACATACTATAGTATGACCTTGTTGTCAAATTTTGGACAACATACTAACCTATGACTTTTTTGTCAGAATTTGGACGACATACCATAGTATGACTTTTTTGTTAAAATTTGGACGACATACTAACCTATGACTTTTCTGTCAGAATTCGGACAACATACTATAGTATGACTTTTTTGTCAGATTTTGGACGACATACTATTGTATGACTTTTTTGTTAAAATTAGGACGACATACTATAGTATGACTTTTTCGTCAAAATTTGGACGACATACTATAGTATGACTTTTTTGTCTAAATTTGGACGACATACTATAGTATGACTTTTTTGTCAAAATTAGGACGACATACTATAGTATGCCTTTTTTGTCAAAATTAGGACGACATACTATAGTCTGACTTTTTCGTCAGAATTTGGACGACATACTATAGTATGACTTTTTTGTCAAAATTTGGACGACATACTATAGTATGACTTTTTTGTCTAAATTTGGACGACATACTATAGTATGACTTTTTCGTCAAAATTTGGACAACATACTACAGTATGACTTTTTTGTCAGATTTTGGACGACATACTAACCTATGACTTTTTTGTCAAAATTTGGAAGACAAACTATACTATGACTTTTTTGTCAAAATTTGGACGACATACTAACCTATGACTTTTTTGTCTAAATTTGGACGACATACTATAGTATGACTTTTTTGTCAGTATTTGGACGACATACTAACCTATGACTTTTTTGTCAAAATTTGGACGACATACTAACCTATGACTTTTTTGTCAAAATTAGGACGACATACTATAGTATGACTTTTTCGTCAAAATTTGGACGACATACTATAGTATGACTTTTTGTTAAAATTTGGACGACATACTAACCTATGACTTTTTTGTCAAAATTAGGACGACATACTATAGTATGACTTTTTCGTCAGAATTTGGACAACATACTATAGTATGACTTTTTTGTCAAAATTTGGACGACATACTATACTATGACTTTTTTGTCTAAATTTGGACGACATACTATAGTATGACTAACCTATGACTTTTTTCTCAAATTTTGGATGATATACTAACCTATGACTTTTTTGTCAAAATTTGGACGACATACTATAGTATGACTTTTTGGTCAGATTTTGGACGACATACTAACCTATGACTTTTTTGTCAAAATTTGGACGACATACTATAGTATGACCTTGTTGTCAAATTTAGGACAACATACTAACCTATGACTTTTTTGTCAGATTTTGGACGACATACTAACCTATGACTTTTTTGTCAAAATTTGGACGACATACTAACCTATGACTTTTTTGTCAAAATTAGGACGACATACTATAGTATGACTTTTTCGTCAAAATTTGGACGACATACTACAGTATGACTTTTTTGTCAGATTTTGGACGACATACTAACCTATGACTTTTTTGTCAAAATTTGGACGACATACTAACCTATGACTTTTTTGTCAAAATTAGGACGACATACTATAGTATGACTTTTTCGTCAGAATTTGGACGACATACTATAGTATGACTTTTTTGTCAGATTTTGGACGACATACTAACCTATGACTTTTTTGTCAAAATTTGGAAGACAAACTATACTATGACTTTTTTGTCAAAATTTGGACGACATACTAACCTATGACTTTTTTGTCTAAATTTGGACGACATACTATAGTATGACTTTTTTGTCAGATTTTGGACGACATACTAACCTATGACTTTTTTGTCAAAATTTGGACGACATACTAACCTATGACTTTTTTGTCAAAATTAGGACGACATACTATAGTATGACTTTTTCGTCAAAATTTGGACGACATACTATAGTATGACTTTTTGTTCAAATTTGGACGACATACTAACCTATGACTTTTTTGTCAAAATTAGGACGACATACTATAGTATGACTTTTTCGTCAGAATTTGGACAACATACTATAGTATGACTTTTTTGTCAAAATTTGGACGACATACTATACTATGACTTTTTTGTCTAAATTTGGACGACATACTATAGTATGACTTTAGTATGTGATTTTGGACGACATACTAACCTATGACTTTAGTATATGATTTTGGACGACATACTAACCTATGACTTTTTTGTCAAAATTTGGACGACATACTAACCTATGACTTTTTTGTCAAAATTTGGACGACATACTATAGTATGACTTTTTCGTCAGAATTTGGACGACATACTATAGTATGACTTTTTTGTCAGATTTTGGACGACATACTAACCTATGACTTTTTTGTCAAAATTTGGAAGACAAACTATATTATGACTTTTTTGTCAAAATTTGGACGACATACTAACCTATGACTTTTTTCTCAAATTTTGGATGATATACTAACCTATGACTTTTTTGTCAAAATTTGGACGACATACTATAGTATGACTTTTTTGTCAGATTTTGGACGACATACTAACCTATGACTTTTTTGTCAAAATTTGGACGACATACTATAGTATGACTTTTTTGTTAAAATTTGGACGACATACTAACCTATGACTTTTCTGTCAGAATTCGGACAACATACTATAGTATGACTTTTTTGTCAGAATTCGGACAACATACTATAGTATGACTTTTTTGTCAGATTTTGGACGACATACTATAGTATGACTTTTTCGTCAGAATTTGGACAACATACTATAGTATGACTTTTTTGTCAAAATTTGGACGACATACTATACTATGACTTTTTTGTCTAAATTTGGACGACATACTATAGTATGACTTTAGTATGTGATTTTGGACGACATACTAACCTATGACTTTAGTATATGATTTTGGACGACATACTAACCTATGACTTTTTTGTCAAAATTTGGACGACATACTAACCTATGACTTTTTTGTCAAAATTTGGACGACATACTATAGTATGACTTTTTCGTCAGAATTTGGACGACATACTATAGTATGACTTTTTTGTCAGAATTTGGACGACATACTAACCTATGACTTTTTTCTCAAATTTTGGATGACATACTAACCTATGACTTTTTTGTCAAAATTTGGACGACATACTATAGTATGACTTTTTTGTCAGATTTTGGACGACTTACTAACCTATGACTTTTTTGTCAAAATTTGGACGACATACTATAGTATGACCTTGTTGTCAAATTTTGGACAACATACTAACCTATGACTTTTTTGTCAGAATTTGGACGACATACCATAGTATGACTTTTTTGTTAAAATTTGGACGACATACTAACCTATGACTTTTCTGTCAGAATTCGGACAACATACTATAGTATGACTTTTTTGTCAGATTTTGGACGACATACTATTGTATGACTTTTTTGTTAAAATTAGGACGACATACTATAGTATGACTTTTTCGTCAAAATTTGGACGACATACTATAGTATGACTTTTTTGTCTAAATTTGGACGACATACTATAGTATGACTTTTTTGTCAAAATTAGGACGACATACTATAGTATGCCTTTTTTGTCAAAATTAGGACGACATACTATAGTCTGACTTTTTCGTCAGAATTTGGACGACATACTATAGTATGACTTTTTTGTCAAAATTTGGACGACATACTATAGTATGACTTTTTTGTCTAAATTTGGACGACATACTATAGTATGACTTTTTCGTCAAAATTTGGACAACATACTACAGTATGACTTTTTTGTCAGATTTTGGACGACATACTAACCTATGACTTTTTTGTCAAAATTTGGAAGACAAACTATACTATGACTTTTTTGTCAAAATTTGGACGACATACTAACCTATGACTTTTTTGTCTAAATTTGGACGACATACTATAGTATGACTTTTTTGTCAGTATTTGGACGACATACTAACCTATGACTTTTTTGTCAAAATTTGGACGACATACTAACCTATGACTTTTTTGTCAAAATTAGGACGACATACTATAGTATGACTTTTTCGTCAAAATTTGGACGACATACTATAGTATGACTTTTTGTTAAAATTTGGACGACATACTAACCTATGACTTTTTTGTCAAAATTAGGACGACATACTATAGTATGACTTTTTCGTCAGAATTTGGACAACATACTATAGTATGACTTTTTTGTCAAAATTTGGACGACATACTATACTATGACTTTTTTGTCTAAATTTGGACGACATACTATAGTATGACTTTTTTGTCAGATTTTGGACGACATACTAACCTATGACTTTTTTGTCAAAATTTGGACGACATACTAACCTATGACTTTTTTGTCAAAATTAGGACGACATACTATAGTATGACTTTTTCGTCAAAATTTGGACGACATACTACAGTATGACTTTTTTGTCAGATTTTGGACGACATACTAACCTATGACTTTTTTGTCAAAATTTGGACGACATACTAACCTATGACTTTTTTGTCAAAATTAGGACGACATACTATAGTATGACTTTTTCGTCAGAATTTGGACGACATACTATAGTATGACTTTTTTGTCAGATTTTGGACGACATACTAACCTATGACTTTTTTGTCAAAATTTGGACGACAAACTATACTATGACTTTTTTGTCAAAATTTGGACGACATACTATAGTATGACTTTTTTGTCTAAATTTGGACGACATACTATAGTATGACTTTTTTGTCAAAATTAGGACGACATACTATAGTATGACTTTTTTGTCAAAATTAGGACGACATACTATAGTCTGACTTTTTCGTCAGAATTTGGACGACATACTATAGTATGACTTTTTTGTCAAAATTTGGACGACATACTATAGTATGACTTTTTTGTCTAAATTTGGACGACATACTATAGTATGACTTTTTCGTCAAAATTTGGACAACATACTACAGTATGACTTTTTTGTCAGATTTTGGACGACATACTAACCTATGACTTTTTTGTCAAAATTTGGAAGACAAACTATACTATGACTTTTTTGTCAAAATTTGGACGACATACTAACCTATGACTTTTTTGTCTAAATTTGGACGACATACTATAGTATGACTTTTTTGTCAGTATTTGGACGACATACTAACCTATGACTTTTTTGTCAAAATTTGGACGACATACTAACCTATGACTTTTTTGTCAAAATTAGGACGACATACTATAGTATGACTTTTTCGTCAAAATTTGGACGACATACTATAGTATGACTTTTTGTTAAAATTTGGACGACATACTAACCTATGACTTTTTTGTCAAAATTAGGACGACATACTATAGTATGACTTTTTCGTCAGAATTTGGACAACATACTATAGTATGACTTTTTTGTCAAAATTTGGACGACATACTATACTATGACTTTTTTGTCTAAATTTGGACGACATACTATAGTATGACTTTTTTGTCAGATTTTGGAAGACATACTAACCTATGACTTTTTTGTCAAAATTTGGACGACATACTAACCTATGACTTTTTTGTCAAAATTAGGACGACATACTATAGTATGACTTTTTCGTCAAAATTTGGACGACATACTACAGTATGACTTTTTTGTCAGATTTTGGACGACATACTAACCTATGACTTTTTTGTCAAAATTTGGACGACATACTAACCTATGACTTTTTTGTCAAAATTAGGACGACATACTATAGTATGACTTTTTCGTCAGAATTTGGACGACATACTATAGTATGACTTTTTTGTCAGATTTTGGACGACATACTAACCTATGACTTTTTTGTCAAAATTTGGACGACAAACTATACTATGACTTTTTTGTCAAAATTTGGACGACATACTAACCTATGACTTTTTTGTCTAAATTTGGACGACATACTATAGTATGACTTTTTTGTCAGATTTTGGACGACATACTAACCTATGACTTTTTTGTCAAAATTTGGACGACATACTAACCTATGACTTTTTTGTCAAAATTAGGACGACATACTATAGTATGACTTTTTCGTCAAAATTTGGACGACATACTTTAGTATGACTTTTTGTTAAAATTTGGACGACATACTAACCTATGACTTTTTTGTCAAAATTAGGACGACATACTATAGTATGACTTTTTCGTCAGAATTTGGACGACATACTATACCATTTATTTTTTGTCAAATTTTGGACGACATACTAACCTATGACTTTTTTGTCAAAATTTGGAAGACAAACTATACTATGACTTTTTTGTCAAAATTTGGACGACAAACTATACTATGACTTTTTTGTCAAAATAAGGACGACATACTATACTATGACTTTTTTGTCAAATTTTGGACGTAATACTATAGTATGACTCTTTTGTCATAATTTGGGCGACATACTAACCTATGACTTTTTGTCAAAATCTGGACAACATACAATACTATGACTTTTTTGTCAAAATTTGGACGTCATACTATAGCATGAAGGGCCACACGGTGGTGTAGTGGTTAGCACTCTCGCCTTGCAGCGAGAAGACCCGGGTTCGAGCCCCGGTTGGAACAAGGGCCTTTCTGCATGGAGTTTGCATGTTCTCCCCGTGTGTGCGTGGGTTCTCTCCGGGTACTCCGACTTCCTCCCACAGTCCAAAAACATGCAATGTGGGGATAGGTAAATTGGACACTCCAAATTGACCATAGGAGTGAGTGTGAGAGTGAATGGTTGTTTGTCTCTATCTGTGTGTGGCCCTGCGATGGACTGGCGAACTGTCCAGGGTGTTCCCCGCCTATCGCCCGATGTAGCTGAGATTGGCACAGCACCCCCCGCGACCCTCTGGTTGAGGATAAAGCGGTAGATGATGACTGACTGACTGACTATAGCATGACTTTTTTGTCAAATTTTGGACGACATACTAACCTATGACTTTTTTTGTCAAAATTTGGACGACATACTATAGTATGACTTTTTTGTCAAAAAAAGTGCTCCCGCAAGGAGCAGGCACTCACTACTAGAACATTCTGCAGCAAAAATTTTTTATTGTGCCTGCTTCATGGTGCCGATTTTGGGTGGATTGAACCTTTAAAACTTAAAGAATTTAGACCAGGGGTGTCCAAACTTTTATTAACAAGGGCCAGATTTGATCATGTGAAGATGTTTGGGGGCCAATGGTTATTTCACACCTTTATTTTAACAGTAACTTTTACATACAAATGCACTGTTTAATTAATTTGCAGCAGCAGGCACTAATAAACAACCATCATGTGTCCCTAATTATGTAGGTTGTGAGTTCACTTATTTGGTCCGCATTTTTTTTACTGGTTCATTGGTTAGCTTCCAGTGCAAACCTGAGGTGAAGACAGAAATCATCCTTTTTTATGGCTTGACACTCGGCAAAACATATATATAAAGAAAAGAAACGTGTGCGCTAAGAAATGTACTAACCTGCTGCCAAAAAGACTTTGATTCCTTTCAACAAGTTTGTTTTGCATGTTTAAAGGGGTTGGTTTGAAGTTAAGGAGAGGAGTTGTCTTAACCTCTGCCACACCATTGGATGTGTGAGCTGTGGGGCTGGACATTAACAGTCCTCAGTTCTGCTTCAAAAATGTGCATGTCTGCTATGTGTTAGGTTATATAACCCTCACTTGTCTTTTATCGCTTTTATCCTCCACACAAGGGTCGCGTGCCAATCTGAGCTGACATAGGGCGAAAGGCAGGGTTCACCGTGGACACGTGTCATATAACCCTGACAGAAAACATTCATTATTCATTTCAAAATGTATATAGATTGGTTTTTATTGTTGTTTTTATGCCATCTACTGAGTAACAAATTAACCCTCTTCATGTTTTTCCAGGGTTTAGACACGTTGGTAGGCAACATATGGTCATTACACCAAGCCATTTCATTGTTTTAAACAAGGGCAATACAGAAGGAAGTGTGTTTCTCCTAATTCACACAACCTACATTCTTCCTGACCACTTTAATCTGCCATTTAATTCTTGATGAGTCTGCTTCAACACAATATTCAGCACAGTAATTATGTTTGATTTAAAAATCTGTACATTATTTTGGTTTTAACATATGGTTTACATCAACATCTTTAACAGTAATGTCTTAGAAAACAACAGCATAGTTCCTGTTCTATTTCCTGGAACAAATCTGATGCAACGTCTGTCTCTGTTGCTGCTGCTGGCAAGGCCCCGAAATGCAGTGAGAAGTTGCATCAGCCGAGTCTGTGACAACAAATGCGACCAACCATCAAACGAATCAGTTTGAGTGACGTTTTATTGCCCAATCATTTTGAAGAATAGGGGAGGATCTAACATATATTTTAAACCAATGGGATAGTGAGTTTCACTCAAGGTCCCGCCTTATTCGGCGCATAGAAATCTGATTGGGTTTAGTGACCGAGGAAAATCCCTTTCTTAAATGTTATTGGCTAAAAACGTAGCCACGTAGCTCACGTAGACTCACCCGCCTACTGTGGACTGTATAAATACAAGAGCGGCTTTCCGCCATGTTAAGTACGAAACTGGACGAGATCAAAGCTGTGCGGAGTCGATGACGACTCGAATTCAACCCGTTAGAAACCGCGCTAACAACAAATCAATCTTTGATCTTTTGATTTGATAGCTTTTACTCCTCTCTGTCATCAGCCGGCGAAGCAGCTGGCTGAAGCGGTTTTTGACTTTTCCCCCCCTCCGACCAGAAGGCCAAAGCGGCTGCCATGGATTTTTAAGGCATAATGCGGCGGGTATAGCAATGGCAATGCATCAGGCAAAGAAATATCAACTGCGAGACTCCATCCTCGCAACTGCTAAGCAGTTGGGCTCGAATACCGTCCGCGGTATACCTGTGAGCCAGCCGGTCCCCCTGCTCCTCGACCGGAGGAAGCTAACGCTAGCAAGTTAGCCGCCATTAACTCGTGACATCGAGTTAAAAGATTTTGATCCATCGATTTCATTTGAACGTCATCACCAACACCGATCAAAATGAAGCCTCAAGACATCATCAGCGCGAAGGCCAGCCTGTGGATCTTCGGGTACGGCTCACTGGTGTGGAAGCCTGACTTCAAGTACAAGAGGAGCAAGGTCGGTTACGTTGAAGGCTACAAGAGGCGTTTCTGGCATGGAGACAACTTCCATCGCGGGAACGACGAGTTGGTAAGTTTTATTATTGTCTACATTGACATATGAAGTTGTTCTTGGCCTATTATGAAGTACAGGCCTTTCTGTTGAGGCGTTGCCCATGACGTGACTCATTTCTCTTCCTCTCCCCACAGCCCGGAAGAGTGGTGACGCTGATTGAAGATGATGACGTAAGTGGACATTTCTGTTTCCTATTGGCTTACTGTATAATGCGGGGGAGTTTCCAGGCAGAAGAAATTCTTCTCATTATGATTGACTTGAATTTAAAAGTGTTCTTCCTCTTCCTCCTCAGGCAAGCACATGGGGTGTGGCGTTCGAGGTGACAGGCCCTCAAGTCGAGGAGTCTCTGAAGTACCTGAATGTGCGTGAGACCGAATGCGGTGGCTACATTACCAAAATGGTAGATTTCTTCCCTGATGGGGAGAGCCACTCACCAGTGAAGGCACTCGTGTACATCGCCACAACCCAAAACCCCCTGTACCTGGGGCCGGCCAGTCCGGAAGAGATCGGCGCCCAGATCGCGGTGTGCAGAGGGAAGACAGGCCACAACCTGGAGTACCTGCTCCGGCTGGCTCAGTTCATGAGGAGCAGCTGCCCACATGTGGATGACCATCACCTGTACGCCATTGAAGCAGCAGCTCTTAGAGTGGTGTCCTGTCTGTTAAAAGTCCAGTAGTTGGTACCCCTGTCAAACACCACACATGTGCACAACACTGAGGCTTTCCATCGGTCACTCGTATCAAACTTATGTTGTTAAATGACACATTCATCCATTAAATACTAAAGTGATGAGAAAAGCTTTCGATCAACTTTTTTTGTGAACCGTTAGTACATCTACTAAACTAATGTCTGACTTGTTTTCTGTAAACATCTGTCACAACAGTGTACTGTATATATTTTTTTATTTGCACAGTTTTGATCCCGTCCAGTGTATTCGCACTACAGCGGTTGCTAAGTGACTACTGTTCAACTGTTTGCCTGTTTTTGGCCTTTGTCAATATTTCCATCCATTGCATCTGCCAATAAAAGGTTAACAGAAACTTTATTGTTGTCTTTTGTTAATGGTGGGCTTTTGTCCTCTAATCATGAACAAGCTAATAAACATGGTACAAGCAAACTTTAGCTTGTGCTGACTTGGTACAAAAATTCATACTGAAATCTGGTTCAAAGGCTTGAATTGTTTCCAGGAAAAATATTTTTTAATACCCTGTGTCTTCAGCTTTTGTGGTGAGGAATGTACTGGCAGTGGAATTTGTTGACATCCATATATAGTCAAGCAAAGGAGGCTGCTTTGCAAGGTAACTTGGAAAGTATGTGGTGTAGATCAATGTCAAGACAGTGAATCATGGTAACATGAGGAATGAAGGACTGAATATTTTACTTCTGAATGTGCTATGCTAAGTTCTTAGGGAAAAATAATTGCAATATAAGATTTATATTGAGGCTTAACATAAAATGTCATCCATATGCCTACTTTAGCCAATGACAACAGAAAAAAACAACTATTTAAATAATTATAGCCCAAAACACCAAATTAATGAAGGCTGAAGTTGAGCTTATAGATCATGGATCACTCAGTTTAACCTAGTCATTCCCACCTTTCATAGCAATAATGGACTTTGTTGTTGGCGGACAAAAGACACCAACCATGATGTTTCTACACACAGACTGTTGCTCAGCAGATTTATCCTAAAATGACCTCCGTGAACCTGTGTTTTTGTTTTGAAACATCACACACAAACATATGTGGGACACTCCCAAACACTGGACGGAGCAGCTTGTACCTTGGATGCAAGTCAAATCAAAAGAATCTATCTGGAGGCCCTGGCTTATATAACCATGATCAGGAACAAGCTCAGACCTGGAAGTCCTGTGTTTATAGTCTGCACTGTGGCCATGTCAGAGTTCACCAAGAAGAACATGCTGCTGTGGTGCTCAGTGAGATGAAAACACACTGGCCCTGCAGCAAAGCGTGTGAAAAAACCCAGCAGGGACTCAGATAAATGTAAGAATGTCGGCTTATCAGATCGACAGTGCATTTAAAGGGGCAGTTCACCCAATTCAGTCACATAACACCCATTCAGCCATTGAGAAAACGTCATTATGTCGTTTCTGATTCTGTTTCCAAGCACAACAGAGGGGAATTAAATCTAATTTGTGCTGCTCAAAGCACTTAAAATCTTCATTTGGAAACTCGACATTAGTATGTTTTTCCAAAGTGTTTCCAACAAAAATTGTCCTCAGTGAGGTCTGTAGATCTGCTGCAGGGACCTTATCTCTGGAAACACTACAGTAGAAATCTGAAAACCAAGAGCACCACTAATGCAATAAGGACTGACTCTTGGGCATATAACATAACAGTATAATACAAGTGGGATTTTAGTTTTGATTGTCGTTTCATACAGAGAACCGTGCGCACTGGAAGTGTCATATTTGCCAAAGGCTACAAAATTGTAGTTTTAAAAAGCCACAGTTGATTCGATAAATCTGTGATAATCTCGACAAAGGCTATTGTGAGGTGAAGCAGTCAGTGGATCAGGAGAAATATAAGACAGGGATATGTCAAACTGATTCTTTTGCACAGGAGGAGGTTCTTTCAATTACCAACTCCCCGACTGTTTTATACAGCACTCATCTCTGCAGCTTTGATCAATTTGATGGCCTCCAAATTTTTTATAGAAGCGTTTTGATAAAGTTTTCTTCTCCATTTATTTATTATAATGAAAACCGTAGCTTAGTTTATTTACCCACTGCTGTACTTTTGAGCAACAACCAGATTTTAGTGAACAATATAAGTATCATAAAAACAACCAAATACAGTAAAACCATTAGAAAATATTCAGAGGCTGATTTAGCACTGTTTTTTTTTTATTTCCAGTTGGCTCCTCCTGTTAGTAAAATGGCAGATGCATTTCTTTATATGTACATGACCTATAAAAATAGACGGGCAAATGAGGGAAAAGCCAGAGGAGATGTTGCTCTTATTAGTATTTACATCAATATTAAACAACATATTTTAATAACACTATCGACACAAAAAACAATCAAACCTCTAAACGGATGTAGTGCTCAACGTAGGACACTGATGCAAACCTTTTTTTTTCCTAAAACATCAATGACATCAAAGAGAACCACAGACTCATCATCACAAAAGTGACCTCTGAAAAATAAAAATAAATGGCTTCAGTACAATTTACACTGTTTCACAGGTGATTATCTCATTCACAATTATCATGAACCGCCCACTTTTAACACAGGTCAAATAACTTAAATATTAGAAAACCAAATAATCGGAGTGAATTTATAAATGTACTGTTAGCAGCGTAGCCACATAACCCAGAACTTCTTATTTTGTCATATGTTTAAATCATCCATTTTTTCCATTGGGCAAAAAAAAATATATAATTAATTTTTCTTTGCATTTATACTATGAGACCGGCCATGTTGTTGTTTTTTGGGTTATGATTGATTATTACAAAAATAAGCTTTAGTAGAAACACTGTAGACATATTGTTTGGTTGGTCTGATGTGGCTTCACATTAAGCTCTGTAGAAATGCAGGATCATTCGCCAGTTTGCACAGAGAATATCTACAGAACAATTAAATAACCTAGTGTACATGAATGAGAATTATTAACAAAAAAAAAGGGGGGGGGGGGGGGAGACATGGCTCAGTGCATTTGACAGAAACTCCGTTGCCTCACCATGCTGGCAAACACAAGGTTTTCAAAGCCCTTTGAGCTACACATGTTCATTCACGTCTTTGTTGTATTGTTAATGCTTAGTAGCAAATCAAAAGAGCTTCCTGTCAAGAATAGAAAATCGCAGTTTGTCTTCTTGAAAAAAAGCACTTGGAGATACTGTTGTCACTATGCAAGCAAAAATACTCAAGGCAGATTTCATCCACTGACCCAGACGCATGAAAATAAATCTGACGCAAGACACAGGGCGGCTGGTAGTAGAGACTGTACCTTCAAAATGACTGTGTGTTACAACACAGCATGGTCCTCCAGGTAGTGAGCCTTAGTTACTATACTCCCTATCTATTAGTATAAGCCTACACCTAGGGTGTCTGTGGGGATCACAGTGAGAGAGGGTCTGTTATCTCTGTGTTTTTATGTGTGTGCGTGTGTGTTCTACAGCAAGACAGCATGTCTTTAAGTGCATCATCGAGCCCCGGGACCACCAGGGCCCTTTCCCTTCCTGACAGCACCTTGGCTGCTGTGGTGGTGGCTGTGGGTCAGCTGTTTGTGAGGACTCAGGGTGGAGACGCCTCCTTTGGCCTGTGGGGACGAGCTTCTGCTCGGGTTGAAGGCTGGACTGGTACCAGACCGGCCCAGGGATGGCTGCAGGGGACTGGACGCAGTCAGGCCTCCTGGAGGGAGGGAGGGAGGGAGGGAGGGAGGGAGGGGGTGACGGGGTTACAGACATCAGTGTTGTTATTCTCATGATAGAAACTTGATAATTCCTTTTAGAATTTGCACAGTAAAGGTCCAGTGTTCAGAGTCTTGTTGCCATATTGATTGGCATTCAGAGTAGCTATTACTGCCACGACAGCAATGACAAAGCATGTATTATATTTGCAGTGTTAACCCAAAGAGGAAGCTAAGAGAGACGTTTGTAAGGTTTATGTTTCAACCAATGTGCAATGCTAGGGCTGCTGAGAAGGCAGAGAATGGAAACATGTAGGATCCTCTGAATGGTTGGGGGAACACGGAGCTTGCCATCTTGTGACACCGTTTTTTTTACAGTAGCCTAAACGGACAAACCAACCAGAGTTTTTTGTGGAAGCTTTCTATGCAAACGAAGAACAACAAGGCCACTGTAGTTCCCTGACATGCTCGAGAAAAAGACGGGTGAGTGGAGGGGTCCTCTCCATTAGATGTCATTAATTCATACACAAGTGAATAACAGTGCTGAGTGTAGTATATAGTATGTTAAAATATTACAACTGTTTTGTCTTCTAATGCCTGTATATGCAAATATACACATAGAAATATTGGTATTAAAAATGACCCAGGAGTACATACTATTGTCACTGACCTTTGGAAACACTGTAGCCATACGCAGCATAAGCTGCAGCTGATGCAGCCGCAGCACCGGCCATGGCTCCTGCCATAGCTGCTGCGCTGCCTGCTGTTGATTTGCGCCCACGTCCTTTTCCTCCCGATTTGGGCCCGCCCCCTGATCCTTTAGGCCTTCCCCGACTCCGCCCTGACCTGCCTCTGCCGGGACTAACTGTGTCTGAGGCTGAAACACCTGAAGACAGAAAGGAAACACATGGTTGATGAGGGGACATGTGTCCATCGTGGTTGGGTTCACTTTGTTGGACAAGGATGTCAGCAAATGAGAAAACAGCCTTGTACAAAAGCTCTGTATAGACACTGTACTTATACACAAAAATAGGATTTGATTTGCTAGCATCTGTGCCGAAATATCTGCATAACAACTGCTACCAAAGCAAAAACAGCCGAACCACAGAGCAGCTCGGCAATGCGTCAAGCTGCTCCGTTCAAAGTGAATGAGCTCCGAAAGTACAAAGCGGTAAATAACAAAAGCTATTGTTCACTAATTTAAACAAGTTCAAGTTCATATATTTACATAACTGGCCCTTTTTTGATTTCATAACGTTACAGTCAAACCAGAAAGAGTTAAGCAAGAAAACCCAGTACAGGTCTGGTTTGGCCAGGACCCAGTCCTTCAATGATACTGTGGTAATTATACTGTGATACAAAAGAATTATAACACATTCAATATTACTTATTACCTTAAGTATAGGGGCTCCAGCAATAACAAGAACCTTACTCTCATTTTCCGTACTGTTTGCAGAATCAGAGCCCAAGACTGCCTCACTGGTTTTGCACCTAATCCTTCACTACCGTCTACCCTTTTCACTCCAACCACTGTGGCATAAAACCTCTCTATGGGGGAGATGAGTCAGTCCTATCACTAACACACAAATCCCTCGCTCTTACCCACCCTTCAGAGACCTTAATCCCACACTTCCTCCCCTTTCGCTTATATGTCTGAGTTCAACCAATTACCACAACGCAGTTTCCAAACCTTTCATTACAACATCGCCTGCATCTCTGCTCGTCTGCACCGACTTTCTCCCAGCTCAGTGGGTCTGGTTAGCAGAGTCCATCAATAATCTTAATGGCAGGAATCTCTTAGCATGGCAGCAAAAGATAAAATCTAAATCGTTTCGGAGAAGCAGCATGTAATTAGGAGGGATTACGCTATTGCAACGCATCCAAAATACGGATAAAACACCACCTATACTTTCACTATTTATCTGGATTTCATTGTACAGAATACCAGCACTGCAGCCAAGGCAAAATAACACCCTCATAAATCTAAATAATCAGTTGTATAATACACATGATGTAACAGACTATTAATCTCAATGGACACAAGCCTAAAAAAACAACTTCTGATAGTGAAGAGAACATAACAACCCAGACTTCATGACCTTCACGCAAGTCCCTTAGATTTGCTTCTCCAGTGTCGCTGTAACAAGTTGACACAATCTCGCTGATAACACGCAGGTTATGTTTTATTTGGCAAGCATGGCACTTTTGGAATTAAGGGCGGCTAAAGAGATCACATGTATAAAGATTATCTTTATCAAATATGAAAACACAGGCTGTGTGACCTATACTGCTCGTCATGATGTACAGACATGTCCCCGAAGCAAGCACAACAGTTATATGTGGTAATTACCATTTCAAAATCTGACACCATTGTTTGGAAACATGTTTACTTTAGCTATCATTTTAGCTACTTGTTTACTTCAGCTACAGTTTTTCAATTAATTGTGGGAGAAGAACCTTAAGTCAAAGAATCAATTTACTCAGTAATAGCTTATCTACTGCCAGTATCTTTCAGTACAAAAATTCTTGAAGAATACTAATATGTGAGTAGTCTATATGGTAAAATACCTATACTATTACAGATAAGTAAAGAATGGATTTTGATGACATTTTCTGGCAATGTAGGTTATGTCCTAAGAAAGAGATGATAACATCTTGATGGTTAGACACTGACAAGAGGTTGGTGCTCTCCGAGTGCTTTCTCTTGCACATGCATTCATGTGTTGGCAGCATTACATTGTTGATGTTGGTCAAGGTGGAGGTGAATTACTTTATAAATTGTTATATATACTGTATATATCAAGTTATATTTTAAGGGGTGGTCATTAGAGGTGGGTCGAAATATTGATTTGGTGATATATATCGTCATCCTTCCACATGCAGTAATGTAATTGATACACCAGGGCGAATATCGATATTTTAATTAACAAATTAAGGCGCTCTAAAGTAAACAGTCCCTGCCAGTTTAACTCGCCAGGGGTCACTACTTTTGTGTCTTCTTGCGGCGGCGCTGCTCAAATGAATGAAGGAAACTAGGGTGGAAGTTACCTGGCTGAAGAAGAGTGAGTTTACAGTGGGATAATGGTGGAGTAAGCTACATGAAGAGATGCTCCATCCACGTTCAACACATACAACTTTATGCACCCTGTTCTCTATGTTGTGACAAAAAATAGAGAAATCCTGCCCTTTTTAATTTTCACAGACGTTTAGTTTTCTTCAGTTAGACAGAAATTCTGATGTATCACTATATGATTATCTTGCATTATGTTGATTATCACAGAATCGTTGTATTGTGGTATTAATGCTATGGTGGACCATGTTTCGTGTACTGCATTGTGAGGTGCCCTGTTATTATCACCCCTAGTGGTCATGTATGTGTGTGTAAAAATGTGATCATGTATTTACCATAGCTAGAAATACTCAAAGGTCAATATTAAATTGTGTTCTCACCATTCATGTTGTCAGAGACTGATCCAGACACAGACGCGGGGGAGTTGGTGGCACGAGACTGAGGCGCAGAAGACACCGGATCATCCACGATGACCAGCATGTCGCTGCTGCTCTCGTCTGCGTCGGCGTCCGGCGGCAGCGAGCCAGGCTGGAGCTCACTGCTCAGGGAGATCTGGCCGTGCACAGGAGTGGACACAGACAAACACACACGCTAGGGGTCAGACCCACAAGGAACATGGGAAGTCAGGCCGGTACAGTAAAGGGAAAGAATCAAGGGACAGTGTAAAGGAATAAAGAGGAGATCGTAGGAAGGAAGAGAAGGAAATATAAAAGACAAGTGAATGACAAAGGGAAAGATGGAAGAAAAAGAGAGGAATATAATGAAAAAATAATCAGTGTTAGATAATAAAAGAGTAGGATGAGCAAAAAGAAGGGGTAGGAGAATTTAAAAGCACAAGACAGAGCGAGTTTGTGGATAAATGCCAAATCAACGATTTACAACCTCCTGTGACATAAATCATAGTCATTTCCCTTCTACCCTCACCTCACTGAAGGGACTGGGCATGGCTGAGTCCATCTCAACACTGATAAAGGAGTCATCACCGTCTGCAGAAAGGTTGGAGTTGTCTGCTGATGGTGCATGGGAGATGACCAGATTCATCTCCTTTTTCCTCTTGCTCTCCGACTCCTCGTTCTTCTTCTGCAGACACAGAAAACACATGCAGGAGAGTGTGAGTGCATTGTTTAGGAATAATAATTTTCACACTAATTCCAATTTAATGTTGTTGTTATATCTCAGATCTTCATATTCTTCTCAAGGCACTAAGATCGAGTGCTCAGCCGCTCGGCCTCTCCGTCTGTCCAACACTTAACTCCAGAGCAAGAAATCTCAATGACCACAGGCCAGATTGCCATGTAATCTGGTATGGATATGGTCCCCAGAGGATGGCTTCTAATGATTTTTGCGACCTCCTGACCTCACGTCTAGCACTAATTTGGCCCATGACAAGGTCTCTCAAATGAACACTTGGATTTCAATGAAATTTGCTGTGGATAACTGTTGTCCCCAGAGAACTGGGCTTTATGTTTTTTGTGACCCCTCTCCCCTTCCCTCTGGCTTCACATTAAGCCAAACACTTAGAAGAATCAGATTGCAATAAAATTCTTTAAATGAATTAACATTGTTTGGTATCAGTATGGGAAGGAGCAGTATATGTGCTGCTTTTAAAATGTTTCCCTCACATCACTGACTTTCTAATTCTGTCATTCCTTGAATTCTTCCCTTGTTTCTTTTTCCCCCCACAAAGCTGCCTCTTCGTGTTCTTATTTAACCCACTCTTCCTCTTGGAAGACGGAGATAAGTGCAGATATTTGAGGTGATAGTGCTGCTGCAAATTACCTTCTCAGCGTACTTCTCCCTCTTTCTCTTGCGCTCCTTCACCTTGCTGCACTCTTCCTGTTGCCTCTTCTCATCCTGTCTCTGGCGCACTACAAGAAAAGACGACAATTTTATTTTATTTTATTTATTTATGACATTTTGTTCCATTTCATATAACCTTCATAACACTCACATTTCTTCTCCAGCTCATCGTCATCCAGCAGCAGACTGACCACCTCTTTGGGTTTGAGTGTGTCTGGTTTAAAGTTTCCTCCGGAGATCACCACCCTTTGGATCTTATCACACAAGAACAATGCAGCATTAATCAACTGTGTAATTCATTTATATTTACATCATGTTGCTGAAATGCCGCCACTCTATTACTTATGGGATGTTTATGTATTGATTGTTTTAAAACCCCATTATCCTTTATCATATTTGTTTATGTAGTACAGATAAGTGCTTGTGTGTCGGACCTCGCTTTTCTCCTTGGCCCGCTGCAGGATTCTCTCCTCGATGGTTCCCTGACAGATGAGGCGATAGACGGTGACCTGCTTGGTCTGACCCAGCCGGTGAGCTCTGTCCATGGCCTGCTGGTCCACAGTGGGGTTCCAGTCACTGTCGTAGAAGATGACCTGGGGGAGCAAACAACCACACAAGTCAGAGTCAACTTTGGTCCAGTTTTGAATTTTTCTGGTAGAATTACAGTGATGATATGACGTAGACACCCATCCCTCCACATTATCCCATGTGAACTATCCCTTAACATGACAGATGTCCTGTGTTAACAATCACTTCGAACTATTTGTGAGGAAAGCTAATCTTACATGAACAGTACTACAGGGAAATAAAGGAACATGTTAAGAGATGCTGATAAGCACAGAGATCATCATTCATATAAATGCATGGAAACCCCCCTTTAGCGCGCGCACACGCGCACACGCGCACACACACACACACACACACACACACACACACCACTGCGTCAACATGTTATTAACTCCTCAAAGGAGGTTATGTTTTCAGGCTTTTAGCAGGAATACTCAACAACTGCAAAACCCATTTCCATGAAATGTTGTGGGAGGGTGGAGAATGACCAAAGGAAGAAAAAATAAATATTGGAGCAGATCCAATTCAAAGGGTGGATACATTTTTTTTTTTTTTTTTGGCTTTGTTAAACCATCAAGCACGAATTTGATGTTTTCTGGCTCTGCTAGACAAATAAAAGCACTGCATTGCTATACTAAAAAATACGCATGCTGTTTTAAACAGAGATTCTGCATCAGTGGAGTTTTTCCTTGATTGTGTCGATGACTCACAGTGTCAGCGGCAGTCAGGTTAATGCCAAGCCCTCCGGCCCTTGTACTCAGGAGAAACACAAATATGTCCGTCCTGTTGGGGGGGGGGGGACAGCAAGGGTAAGGGTGGAGGAGGAGGGCGGGGGAGGGAAAAGGAGAGACGCACAAAATCGAAGGATATCATTTACACCTGGACTTACAGTACAAATATCCATACATCATGGCATAAAATTAAGTTACAGTGTAAGTTAAGAACCACTCTTGGGCATGACAGCCTGTTAAAACTTGGCATGAAAAATGAAACATGCACTTGATACTAACAGTTGAGTTCAGCACCTACGCCCTCTAGAACAAGAGCCTCAGAGCTGCACACTAATGTGAAACAGAACATGAGGACACACAAACAAACACACACTCGATTGTATCTACCCACCGACTCTGGAAGTCAGCCACCATGTCTCTGCGTTCCGAGATCTTGGAGGATCCATCAAGGCGCATGTAGGTGTGCTTACGATAAACCATGTACTCCTGCAGAGAAAGGAGAAAATGATTAGGACAGCAAATGAGACTGTCATGTGATTTGTTTCTCGCTTCCTCTGGTGCCAAAACTATGCTCAGCACAGTCCCAGCACAGAGGATCTTTAATCTAACAATGGAAAAATGCTTGCAAGAGAAAAATTGTCATATACAATCAGATATACAATCTGCTGATTACCAAATAAATAGCAGATGGTATTTTTCAACGGAACCATTTTTTTCCCTTAAACAAAGACACAGCCAAACCCAAGAATTCAGGACAAAAGCATACAGATTCAAGAATTTGCATGTTCTGATACCCATATTATTTTTATCACAGATTTTGAAACAAATAAACCAAACGAGAGGAGACTGGAAACGCAAACTACTCTACTTAGGGAATAGTCACTTTAGGTTGTCACTAACAACCTTTTTGTCTGTTGTGTTTAAAACATCAAAATTCCACATTTCTTTTGCATACTTTATTTACTGGAGCTGAAACCACAATTCCAGCGAGACATTGAGAAATGCTGAGACTAATATTCTAACCCCCCCCCCCCCAAACATCTTGTAAGCTGATCTGTGCTAATGTGTGTTTATTTGTGTATTTGTGTGTGAATGTTTAACACATGGACTTCTTCAGTGCCGAGGGCAGGGCAACAGCAGTGATGAGGTGACGTGTTGATGTCTGAGCTCCTGAATCTGTGCCTCTCAACCAGTTTACCAATCACATTTGCTGGCACACACCACACCACAACACAACACACATCATTACTGATGATATCAGTGACTTGACACCATGTTTTCACTGACCTCCCCGCATCATGACACCTAGGACCTGCCCTCCTCTGTGTGTGTGTCTGAACAGTCCCATATGCACCGAGTCAACACTACATCAAGGAGACCATTAGCCTCAGTGCTCACAAAACCCTGCAGGATATAACTCTGATGCTGCTCAGCAGTTTGTCACTCATTTTGTAATATGTTCCACTTTAAATGTTGTAAATAAAGACATGTGTTCAGATCACAGGCCATTAAATGTTTATATTTCTTGCATTTTTACATTAAATTAAACTGGGAATTTAATAATCTCTTAAAACAAAACATAGTAGCCAGGTTGCTCTCAACTTGCCAAACAATGAGTCTGTGAAGTTTTTAAAATCTAAAAAAAGACGTGTGTAGTCACAGTGTATATGTATTGTAGATCTTGTCCGGGAACCGTGTGCACAAGTCACAATCTGTTCTCACAAATCAAAGAAAAGACGAAGTGGTGGCTTTAAAACCTAATAATTTGATAACAGTTATTATTGCCTGCTTTCAGTACCATTAATACACACTGTGCCAGCAACACACAGTATTCTACCACAGCCAAACCTCAGGATTAACTCTCAGCAGGTGAGGTGCAGTCTGGGTATAACAGGAACAAGGTTTTGACAGATAACAATGTGTGGCATACAAAAAAGAAATCCCAACAACATGAAGATTAGCTTTTCAGTCACTCACATTTACGAGGATTCTGCAGGATTCTACATCTGAGACTTTAAGAGTTTGGTTTATTTCCACATAGAATGAAATGTTGTCCCTAAATTGAAAAACAAGTTTGCGCTTCAATAATGCTTCTCAGCAGAGTGCTTTACCCAAAGAGTAGCAAGTATGTTACAGTGTAAATTGGGATATGCTGCCATTAATATTTTTTGTTTCAATTTTAAATCCATTTATCACGTATGGAAGTATGAAGGAAAACGAGGAAAAACATCACTTAATACTGTAGTTATGTATTACATTGTGTAGTATATCATATTTGGCATTTTTCAGCAAGAATTAGCAAATAATACATTTAAACAATACTAATGAGATAAATAAATAAATACATGTGTTCAGAACTCAGTCATTTGCCGCTTTTATCAACTCATTATGTCTAATGTATAACGTACTGGACAATGATATTGGATAAAGATGAGCTGGTACTGTATTTACTAAATGTGAACTAACAACATGTGAGAGAAAATATAATTGTATAACTTATAGTCCTTGTTGTAAAGAAACTGAATTGAATGCTTTTTAAGAAGCTGCTGGACCATCCATCCATCCATTAGAGCTTCAATGTCGACAGCCCAAGTGAATAAAACTTAATGACCCACTAACACTTCAATGTGTCTTTTCATTATTTGTCACAGTTAACATGTTTTATATTGTGTTTACAACCACACCATGGGGAGATGAATTAAGTAAAGCAGTTAGTATCATAAAAAAAATCCAAGCCGAGTCCATGCTTTGTGTTATGAATCACTGTATCCATCTCAATTCAACAAAAAAAAGAGATGGATGGAAAAATTCAATCAGAGCTGGAATCGAAGCCGCAGACTTGTAGTGCTGTAAAGTGCCGTCTAAGCAGCCACAAACACAGCACTCAAGTAGAAGGGGGGTAAATTGGTGGTCTTGCTCTACGGTCGGCTGCTGCCAGAGAAAGTCAACAATGTTATTTTTCTTCAAGCCATCCGGATCTTGATGATCCATCACCCGACCATGTGATGTCACCAGAACCTGCAGCCAACCGGCGACGAAAACAGTGACGCTAATGACAGAGATTAACATCAGCTTCTCCTTCGCTTTTTCTCTTAAGTCACAGACTTATGTTCAGGAAATCAACTCCATCTGCAGAATTTTTATCCCCCAGACCAATGAGCAAGATGATATTGATGATTTCATCTGTGGGTGTCTTTAAGCCATAAAAGGAGACAATGTTGTCACAGCCCAATTACTGTATGAGGTCACAATGCAGCACTGTAGTATTGCTCCATAACAACAGGAAAGCATTGTTTGAATGGGACAACAAAAGGTGGTTTGAAGAACGTTAATGCCGTAAAGCTAGCTGGCTTTATCTTAACCATCTCAAGCATTCTCACCATTGCCGTTTTCCTAAACCACCACTGTTTTCCAGACACACAGGAAGACAGTCCTTAACCACCTGGGTTGGGTCCATCTGCCATCAAAAGATTTGGCTGTGGAAACACAGTACAGTGCTGCAGTGTGTGAATGGGGGAGGAATTCCCAATGACATCATGCCAAAGGCTTTTGGCTCCGTAATGATGTTTGCAACAAATATGGAAGCAACAATAGAGTAACGGACTAAGGCTGTCGACACATGATCACTGACATCATTAGTTTGTGCTATTGTTTTCCCATGGAGAAGCAGTGACGCAAATCATACTCAATTTTTCTACCTAAACTTCAGTCCCACTGACCTAAAATTAAAAAAGCTTAAAAGAAACACAGAAGCTTAAGAGCAGAGAAAGTGTCTGAGAACAGTGGATTGTTTTTCTTTTCAACCCGAATTTCTCTTTACCGATCGAAGGAGACTCTATGTAAATGAAAGTTTCTTGAAATTACCCTAAATTTTGTTTATATAATTTTCTTTATTTCTTTCCATCTCTCATCTCCTCATCTACCTTTGTCTTTATTTCCCTCCTCTAAACGCAGGACCTAGCCACACCCATCTCCCCCCTTTTCTCACCCCTTCCAGTCATCCCTCCCATCTGGCTGCTTTCCCTGCAGATAAGAAGCCACTAATTAGCCCTGACCTGTTAATTAGCCGTCTAATGAGCGCACTAACAAGGAACAGGCAGGCTGATTAAAGGAGTTCAATCCATCTCACAAGATGGATATGCAAATTACATCTGTTTTGATTAGGTAAATTTTTTTATTTTGGTGGTTGCTACACATACACACACTGCAATTGATATACTTTTTAATATCTAAGATAACACTGTGTATGTTATATTACATCAATACCACGGCAAAAACCTCAAACATCCGGCGGACAGTAATGCAACAATAGATGTTAATGACAATAGACAGAAAACCTCTGCCAGCATGTTTTGAGTCACTAATTCATTGTTTATGACTGGTGGTTTTGGTCTGTCTATCTTACAAACACACGCAACTTGGGAAATACTACTCTAATTGAAACACTTTCATTTTACTAGGACACTGATAAAACTTGTGAAGTTTAGTAGAGGTAGTAAAAAACATCTTTAACATCTGTACTTCTGTGTGTGCAGTGTACCACCACTACTACGACGACATTAATGAGCACTGCTGCAAAACTTGTGCCACTAATGATTATCATTCATAACCTGCATGAGTGAGCACCAAAAGCTGCAAATTTAGGTACAAATGACAACAAAATGAAAAAGAAATTAAACATAAATATAAAAATAAAAGATAATTATTAGGCTATTTAATTTAAAACTATTACAAAACTGCATGGAGTTTGCATGTTCTCCTCGTGTGGGCATGAGTTTTCTCTGGGTTCTCCCGCTTACTCTCACAGTCCAAAAACATAGAGGTTAATTGGACACTACATTGCACATGGGTGTGAATGCAAGAGTGAATATTTGTTTGTCTCTATGTGTTTGCCCTGCGTTAATCTCATGTCCAGGGTGCACCCTGCCTTTTGCCCTATGTCAGCTGGGATTGGCACCAGCAGCCCCACGACCCTCATGTGGAGGATAAAGTGGTAGCTGATGGATGGATGAATATGGGCCCACGCCATCATGGCATCCTCATCAACACTGGCACAACATAACTACTTCTGAAAAAATTATATGGAAAACACTGGTCTGTGTGTGTGTGTGTGTGTGTGTACCTCCAGCAGGTCTATCATGCGTGTCATTTGGGAGTAGATGAGAACTCGGTGTCCATGTGCTTTTAGCCGGCTCAACAGAATATCCAAAGTGTGGAGTTTGCCACTGTCAGTGATCAGGCTCTCCTTATCTGAAAGAGACAGAAAAAGAAGTGAAAACACCTGGATAGGCACTCACTTTAAGCATTCAAAACACATACAATTTACAAAATGGTTTCTTGATGGTTGTGTCTAAATACGTATGTAACCTTGCACAATACTGATTTTCTCATATAAAAATCAAAGCCTTATGCCATTTTTATTTCTCAACATAATATAATCAAACACATATGCTTACTGGCAGAAAACACAAAAGCAGTGCACTCAATATGGAGGTTATTAACTGTTCCCTAATCAATACATGTTTTCGATGTGGCTGTATTACTTTGGGTAAGGCTTGCCTGAGGATTGATCCTTCTATATATGTCCCTTATTTAGTTTGTTTAAATAAAGCATGTGCCCTTTGGTTGTACTGCTGATGAAAACAGAGAAACAAGGGTGACAACAAGATAGAAAGAAATAGTAAGATAAAGTGATTTACACTGCATTTCACATAATGGCACAGAGGATGAATAAGCAGGCCTGGCAGTTGGTGTTGACATGACGTTACTTACAACACCACATCGGGTGTTCTGCAGCTTTCAAATGATTGACCACAGAAAGTGAATGGGGAGCAATCTGACCCCAGCTCTGCTGTTGAAGTGGTTGCCTATGTGTCGAGCTGATGAGGAATTAACGTCATCTGACACAATGGCTGAATGAGAGAAAGGCCAGGGCAGCCATCGACCCAGTGACAGGCACACTATGGTGTTTGAGCAAAGGGTTGTGACCCAGCGTGGGGAGAACCTAAGGCCAGGTCCAGGGTCAGGTGACAGGGTCTTGGCCAGGGCAACAACAAAGTCCCTATGGGAGAGTCAGGCCTGGCCGCCTCATGCTCCAGTTGGACACTTGTTCCCAAGACCCCTTTTGTACAGTGAAAACATGGGACTTATAAATATTTCCGTCTAATTTCCGTGCTTTGTCAATATAATGTAACCAACCATGTTTAAATCACGTTCCATTAATCCACAACACAAGTTCAGATCATTTATACTTTAGGCAATAATGTGCACTGCATATGACAAAGTTGAGCCACAATGTCTGTAAACAGAGACATAAAACAATGTCTTAAAGACAATCAAATGTTTTCAAGCCTGCATTGTGAGCCAGTAGAGCCCACAAAACTAGAACCTTTTTTAAATTAAAACCAGTAACATTTGATGCTAATGAGTACTTAGACTGAACCCTGACCCATGACCCTTTTGGCACCCCCTCCCCAAAAAGGTCAGGCCCTGCAGAGGTGTTAAAGAGGAACTAATAGAAGAGATGAACAAGGAAAACACTCTAGGGAGGCATAGTAAACCTCACCTACAGGTCACAAAGAAGTGGTGTCAGCCCATTGCACACACGGACTCATGAGCATGAGAAAGTGATGACGGGCCAAGTTTTGACTCAAAATTATATATACACATGTCTTTAATTTGACTTCCTTGGTTTTTCACGAGACAGTTAGTACATTGTGGGTACAGTGTATTTGCTTTTCATTACTGTTCTCATTCTTTGTCATATTCTTAAAATGAAAAAAATTAAACGGACAAATTGGAGTACAACTCTCAAACTGCACAGAAAGAAGGAAAAAACAGAGATATTATGTAGTAGAAGAAAAATACATGCAGGATAAAGGGGAAGAGGAGTAAAGGAGGATATTCATGTACTGGGTACACTGATACCAAGATGCATTGAGCTAAAGATTCAACTTAACTGTAGATGTATTGAAAGGTACACATGTTAGACATTACTGTGGCTTAAAACTAGTGCATACCAAGAGACCAGTGCACCGCAACCCCCGAGATTCAAAAACACTGTATCCCATGATCAAAGGCCTATAATTGTCATTGGCGTCAAGAAAATGGATGGAGCAAAAAGCAAAAAGGAGAAAATATTGATACATACAGAGGATTAGACATATGCAGCAGAGAAAACGGTCCAGACAGAGGGGGACAGACGGTGGGTGAAGGGGGTCTGTGGTGGCTCCGGCTACAGGGGAGGGGTATTAGCGTGGTGGCGGCGGTAATGTTGTGGTTTAGATCAGACAGGGGCCTTCTCACCACAGGTGCCAGTCTAACCAGGGCCACTGCTCAGTCAAGGGCACCAACGAGCACTGTGGGCCACACTGCCAACCACCCAGATGCAAACCACCGCTTGGCAAAGATGGAAGTGCTCATATAAGGCAATGATGTTCAACCCCTGCCACCAATCTGTTTCTGTTTAGCAGATTTTATTTAAGCCTCCAGACTCTAATGTCATGTTTGTCGATGCATTAAAAACCCTTTTGGAGGATTTTTGTGGCTTTACAAGACAAAAATCTTAAAAAAAAAACTTAAATCTGAAAATCCCATTCTATCATCTTTGTGCAGTATGAAGAAACATCAGTCACAGGAAATCACTTCATATACGAGGAACTCTTATATTTGACTACACAGTTGTGGAGTAGCTGAGGACACCATCTGATCACTAACCTATGTGACTCTCAGTGGCATTCACCCAATGGGGAAATGATCTGTGTGAAAAATATGCTAAATAATCAAAGGAAGGCAGGGAAACAGATGTCCTACAGAAATGGCGAGATTGTATGAAAAAAAATCCCACCCCAGCAACTGTGCAAACTCCCCAAAGCCCAAAAATGTGGCTTACATAGAGAGGTGGCCGAGTTCAAACTATTTAGTGCATACAGAATATCCCTATGTCTAAATATTGCTGTAAAGCCAAAGCCATGAAAATGAATAATAGTGATTTAGGGAAGCTTTGGTGGTCTGTCCCATTCCAACATAACACTTATGGCTTACATTATAAGCTACATGTGGCTGCAGTGAAATGCATGACCATTGGTCATAAATGAGGGAAAACTGGATGTAGTAATGGCATATGTAATATTATTACAAATTATGAGGACTCAGAGGGATTAAAAAGGATATGTCTATACATGTAAACCCTGTCATGCGTCAAATGAATTGGGCTTCAAGATTTTGTTTGGATTAGAGACAAAATGTGTTCACATAGTAACACTATTATTATTAAGCTAGAGGGAAAACAAAAAGAACCTCAAATAAACCCGAATGATTTGGGGAAAATATCTTGTTGCCATTTTTGTGACAGATATTGACTGCAATTTTCTCTGCGATATAATCTTTTTAAGTCAATCTTCATTTCAATATTCACCGAAATGTGCCCTTTGCACAGAAGCCACTTTGACAGGTCACAGTAGGAAAATCACAGGTGTAAATAATCAAATTCAGGATGGTTGACTTCCATTTAGCTTCCTCAGTTTCAGGGTGCATGCTGGTTCTGTGTCACACTGTCTTGACTTACATTTACTAACAGAGCCACTGTTAATGTGATCAGTAACACGTGTGCTTTTCCTGCTAAAATATGTCAAAAAGAGCCCATTGTTTCCAGCATATCTGTATTACATTTGCTATGGGAAAAGAACAAGCAAAAGTAAAGTAAATAAATTGCAGCCTTTGTCATTTTGGTACAAGTTTCAAATTGCGATTTCTATTTGAAAATGATTAATTTTTCAGGTTGTGTAAAAACCCAACAGTGGATCATTTGGGATGAAATGTGTCCTAACACGTATGAAGACTTTGGACTAAATGCAATCAAATGGACACAAAACAACTTCGTAATCATAGATGTGACGAGGACAATGATAAGACCACATCCTAAAAAATACAAGCAAATCCCATGTGTTGTCACACCACTCCGTTGTTGCTATGGATACACAAATCAAGCTTCACCACCTGCCCTGCCCCATGTTCACAGCCTCCCCCTGTCCCAATCTAATCCAGTCTAACAGCAGTATTCATGCAGCCAACCCTCCCTGGCTCCCCCTATCCATACCTCCTGCTGGCAGATTAGGGTACACTCTCCTGTTTTTCCCCTCTCCCCCTTTTCACCAAAACCACTGCACCCTCCAGCTCCATCCTTCTCTCTTCTACTACTAAAACCTCTCCCCTCTGCTCCCCCATACACACCCTCTCTCCCCCTCTCTACTGTCTGTCCCCCGACACTGTAATCCAATCCCTGTAGGGCCAGAGCCAGGGGCCTGACACGGTCCTGACCCAATTAGAGGCCTGCTGCCAGCTAATTAACCCCGGCCCAGCCCTGGTGCCTGGCGCCTGATACTCCCAAACCAACTACTGCGCTAATTTCATTAATATGCCACTACAATATTCTGTCCTGTCCTGTTCTCTTCCTTCTCTACTGCTGCCAAAATAAGAGCAGAGCCACCCTCAACAGGGAGGGAAGCAGTGGAGATGCAATCAAAAAGAGAGGAGAAGCAGAAGGGAGATCGCAAAGCTAATAAAAAAGGAGCTGATGAAAGACGATAGATGGATGGATATGTGAGAAAGAGAGACAGATGGGGGGCCACAGAACAGGTCGAACCGACGATCGAACCAAGCGTCAGCTCCTCACTGTATAATGATACATTACACTGTGCAATCAATAAGTCAATGGACAACACTTGTTCAGCACTGCAGATGATGGAAATATTAGCCTGACACTACTTTGCTGCTTCTGCATGTATTGACAAAAATCAGACTTAAACTTAATTTTCTTACAGCATCAGTATAACTAAGAGCCAGATGCCGACAAGGAGGCTTTTTAAGCTGTGAGCAGAGTGACTGACGGAAAAGAGCTTTTTCATTGCTTATTAGGACTGTGATGTTTGACAGGAGCTACAGCAAAAATCTGTCTGCATCTAGAACATGGTATTTCGACTGAGTGAAATGACAAACATGCCATTCAGAAAGCCACAAAAATGAGTCTGCGTGACTATGTGCGACAGAAAGTGAATGATGGGCTGTGTACACATATATATATATATATATATAAATATAAATGGTGCATGTTTGAACACACATCACTGTCTTCCCTCAAACATGCAAGAGCTGCACTCCTCTTGGTTCCCTAAGAGTCTTTAACCAGGGGAAGAGACAGACAGTCTGATACGAGTTTCGCAGGGGAACCTCACCACACCACAGTGCCCCACGGTGAACTCTGTCATTAAGATCGATTACTGCTGGTTAGCCTCTGCCAGCAATGACTCAACACACGCCACAGATGACAGCTAGCTGGCTAAAAGACAGAGTGACTTAGACATTACTTGGCTTCCATGTACAAAGATGTCATCTTAGAAGTATAATGCAGCAAATGTCTCCCCCTTCAGTCTACTTTGGGTCTTTGAGTTTCTTAAATATCAATGAAAGCAGCACCATTTCCCCCCTCTTGATACATTATTGGCCATAAATTAGACCAGGAAACCAAAACATCTGTGTTTCCTTTTATTTACTGGTGCAAGAAAAAAAGCAGCACTCTGCAGACAGTTACCAGTGCCAGCTTAATGAAGACTGAAAGGGGCAGAGTCAGACCGTGATGTGGTGAGGCTGGCTGTCTGAGTTGTTTTGTGCCTGTCTATCAGAGGGCTGGAGAAGTTTCCTGCCATTTTGCTGGAGAGCAGAGTTTCTTTGAAGGGACAGGAAGGCAGGACTGCATTTCCCACAGCCTGGTGTGGGCTGCAGGGCCAGACCTAACACCCCCCCCCTCCCTCTCTCCCCGCACACACAGTCAAACTGATACATAAGCATGCACACAGACACGAATAAGACACACATAAATACCAGGTTCTCCACTATCTCCTTCACACACGTACTCTCTCCACAGTGGTGACTGTCGGTTCCCAGCTCACAATAATGTGTGCTATAGTGAGAAGGCCGTCATTTTGTGGAGCGATTCCTTCTAATTATTGTGCGTGACGAACACTGGCCACACAGACAGAAAGGATGTAATTTCTGTGACATTGGAGTGTTCTGCAAATACTCCAACAGCTTAACGTCCTTTGAACCTGATTTTTAACTTGACCAATAACGTCTCTTAGCGTCAAACTGTTCCCCGTTGTGTGACTCGGTTGTTGCAGCTTTATGTGAAGTTTCGAGAGAACGAACGCAATGACCGCAGAATTTCAGCAATTTAGCAAACAAACAAGACAGGCACGTCTCTGTAATTACAGTCAAAACCTCCTCTCCTGTCGCGTCCCGGTGGCTCAGACTGAGGGACTGCACCGGGCCAATTCTTCGCTGACAGAACCCTGGCGTCTCTAAAACATACAGCAGTATCACATCTTCTATATTAATATAATTAGCAGACATGTCACAGTCTTCCCGTTAGTAGAATTCCACCACCAGAAGAATAACAAAAAGAATCCGGGGCCCCAAGACGTTGCTGCCTCAATTGTTTTTTCCTCCTCTGTGGCCTGATTCCTAATAAGACCTCTGATTAGATTCCTCCATTGATATCAGTGGGCAGCCATACTCACGCCATGGCGCTCAAAACAAACAGTTATTCAGCTCTGCCATTTGTTCTGAAGGTGTGGGGCTGGGAGTGAGGAGGAGAGGGAGGGTGGGAAACTTCAGCGGGGCTACTGTACATATCTGGGCCTTGATGTGGCAACAATGTGTTCGGCGGAGGACGGGTGCCGGTGTGTTGGGTCACTTCCTTCCTACTGAGGCTGAGAAAGAAGTGGGAGACCAGACGGACTGAGAAGCAGATACTGATTTCAGATCAGACCGTGGCCCCGTCCGTTAACGGGAGAGACAGAGGTAAAGCTTGTCCTCCCTCTGTGTGTGTGTGAGAAAAGGTAAGGCTGCCGAGCGTGGGAGAGTGTGCAAGGGGAGAGGTGAGAGACACCTCAGTTCTCATGTGAACATTGCAGAGCTCCATGAATAGACTCAATGGTTCACACACATGTACACTCTCTTTCTCCCTCTAACACACACACACGCGCACACACACGCGCACACACAGGCACGCACACACAGGCGCGCGGACGGACGGACCATCTATTAGTGTTACCTAACCTAAGTATTTGAACAATGACCAGTAGCTAAACTTCCTCGCTTTGTCTCCCTCCGTATAACTTCACAAGAGCTTTCAGACTGTTCTCACACAGACACACAAACATTTGTTTTGTTTCTCACTTTTACATTTTCACAAGCACAAGTTTTGTGCACACACATATACGCAGAGGAAAAAGTAAGCATTCTGAGTGTGTGCCTTTTAAGAATATTATAAATCAGGCTTGAAGGCTAATTGGAGGCTTTTAAAACTGTAAAAATGTTTACTTTCAAGCCTACACTGCACACATGACAGACATTAGCAACAGCAACATTGTGCTCATCAAGTGAGACGGCTGCAAACGGGCTGAAATATAGCTGAATATACAAAGATGTTCCCACAAAACTATACAGAAGTGAATTGTAGTTCACAAAAAGCTTATTTGCTGGCACTGTTGGTGTATACACACAGGCACAGACTCAGTTGGGTCTGATAGTAGTGCTTGACAGAGTCCTTTTTCAGATGAAGATGGCAGCATACAAATAATGTTTCATTCATTCTGTTCAATCGCATCAATGAAAAACAGACAGAACAAAAAAAAAGTTAAATACTGTAGCTTTAAATAAAAGAGCCAGTAAGAAAAGACATGACATAATCAAGCAACTGTATCTATCTACCAATATCCATATATGTGTATTGCGAGCTTATCAAATAAGGATACAAGGACATATGTCCATTTTCGGTGCCGGGAACCTCTGCTTCCACACAAAACAAAAAGAGAGCCGTCATCACAATCCACGACAGCGACACTTTATCAGAGGTAGAAAGGCTGACCAGGTCGGTGAGAAGGGAAGTGTTGTCTGTAAAACTGTAATGGCCTCTTTCACCCTGGACATCCATCAGTCATCTAAATCCTGGCAGCAAATCAGCTCCAACTCTGCTCCAGCTGACCCTTAACTCAACAAGTCAGGCTCTTTTGATAAAGCACTAGTGAGCACACACATACCCCCACGTACACACGCATACACAATTATGCATTCACACCTTAATGGAAATCGCTGGTATGTGTTTATGCAAGTGCAGTTGTACAGAAGTTCTTTATCTCAGCAGTTCCATGAGACTATAAAGGTTTTGGCTGCATGACAGACAGACAGACAGAGGAGGGTGATGTGCCCACTGACCCTGGGCCGTCCACTGTGGATTCTCCCACGGGCCCTTATATTGCCCTTCTCTCCAGAGTGAATATCCAAACTAAACTATTAGCAAAATAACATGATAACAAATACATTTAAAGCAAACTCATTTTTGAAAATGGAGTTTTAGGGAGTGTTACTATCTCTTCCAATGTCAACATAGACTGCTGCTGCTTATTAACGGTCAAAAAACGGGTAGTAGGCACTGATGAATGAGGCACTTGTATAAACAGTTGTATTAACTAAGGCTGGGAAAAACATTTAAACATTGATAAATCGTGATTTTTTTCGACTTTTAAAAAAATTGTTGCCTGCCCCAGAATGGTGATTTTTCTACTGGCTTGATAAACAGATGCAGCTAATATTAGCGGCTGCAAATTTACCTCAACCAGTATTGGAAGTTCTTTTTTAATCAGTGTCGAGGTTTTGTGCTGTGTCCTGTTTTGCAAGCATTTTATTCTATTTACTTTCAGCAACTTGCTCAGCGAACAATGAGTGGGCATAAGTAAAAAAAAAAAGAAATGTATCATTAAACTGAAAATTGCAATTACTGAAGCATAATACAAATTGAACTGGCATCATGATACAATCAAATCGAGACAAAGGCATATTGTCCCAGACCTAGTATGCACTGGCCTTTAGACATTTATAGGTTGTCCTGATAGTCAGCCAATAGTGGAAGCTCATTCATTTGTTTTCCTTTAGTTGCACAGCATAAGGTCAGAAACTGCAGAGCAGAACACCGGACTGATGAAAACGCCAGAACAGGAAGTCAGTTTCGGTTTCCAAGAGAAAAAAGCAATGGCACATTGATCTTACCAGGTATCTGAATGAAGGACCATCCGTGGCGAGGGTAGAGGGCCATCACACCCCCAGGGCATTGTGGGTGGAAGGCATTGGCCCTCATACGCCAGTCTGACGCAAGCTCAGGGGAGCCGTAGAGGAAGCAGTTTTTGAAGACTGTGCCCCCTCCACTGCGCGTCACCAACCACTCGTACTCTGCACTGCGGTCGTTACAGTAACGCTCCATGGGAACTGTTGTCACCTAGGAAACCAAAAAAGAAGAATGTGTTTTTTTTTTCTATATTTGAAACAACTGATAATATTGAGTCAAGATGAGAGGCGTTTGCATGTTACATGGGAGGGTTTGTGCAGGTTTTTAAGTAACATTTGACTCATTTAAAATATAATAGTGTTTGTTTGGCATGTGACAGTTTTGCAATAATAGCAAAGAACACACACACTTCCGACCAAAGGAATTGTATTGTAGTCAGTGGGAAAAATCCCTGCAAGATGAGTGGTTTCAATGAATCAGCAAAATTCTGTGTGTGTGCGTGTGTGTGCGTGTGTGTGTGTGCGTGCGTGCGTGCGTGCATGTGTACAGCAAGAGGTCAGGGAGAAGCTGTAACAACTGGTGAAAAACCTGAATGAGAAGCCCTTTAAAGGCACGTTTGTTCAACATGTAGCTGGAAGCCACAGTGGTCACCTCCACACCCCATACACACATATATACACACACGTTTCACAGATAAGGGCTGCTCATTGTTGAAGGCCCACAAAAGCTATGTGCACAGCACTCCCCTCTTCCCTTTCCAAGACCACCCAAATGCTGGTCCATCTTTACACAGATGCACCGTCCACACAAACACAGAGAGGACTTGCATGGGTGTCTTTTCTCACATACACACACACACACAGTTACATACCCGGGGTGTGGCAGCGAGCAGGAACTTTGGTGGTAGCGTGGGCCGACATGGCCGCACTGTGAAAGTGGTAGAATTTCTGCTGTGGATTTTCTCATCCGTGTGTCCCACAATGCCAGGCCTCAAGGCTGTGAAAACCAGTTCCTGAAACACACACACACACACACACATACAAAAACACATTACCACCCTTGTTTCATAGTGCTAGTCCATTCAAAGCATCCAAATGCAATGATCATATTAGAGTGGAGAAATGTTTTTAAAATTATCTCTTCGAGTGATGTCACACCTCCCGCTGTGTGACTCCTGCTGTGATTTGTAAAAGAAAAAACATTGTTCACTGCAAAAGTTACAGTTGTTGAGTGCATCATCCATCAGTTTTATAACTGATAGTGTAGGCAGGTTTCCCTGGCCACATGCCTGAAATGTTATGTAAAAAAAAATCATCTAAAAGCTTTAAACATCAACAGCAACAAAATGTACGAATATTCAGCTTATATGATGCATGGATCTTAATGTGGGATAACACGGCTGCCTAATCTCACATTTGGGCAGAACATGGTGTGAGTCAAAAGGAATACATTTTGAGCTAAAGCTAATGCTCAAAAAATGCAGTGCTACAGTAGATTGGAGAAAAATATCCCATGGTTATGCTTATGTTTTTTCTGTTTACAGTGAGATATCAAAACAGTGGTGGATACACAGTGCCACCTGATGGTGCAAACTAGAAACAACATCCGTTCACCTCCACCACTTATCAGCAGGTACTCATTTCAACAATTACAGTGTAGGTGTTCAACTATCTCACTGCTATCTTTTGATATTTACTGCAAATTGATTTGTGATATTCGTCTTTATGAACGATATGAACTGTATATATTGCATTTTTTTTTAAATAACAAACCAATCAAAAATCTTGCCAGTGCAAAAGTGGGATAAACACAGCTTATGGGGGTGGAATGAGTGCTAATGTTTACACACGGGTGACATCTGACTGAAAAAGACAGAGGTAGAAACATTCTAAATGATATAAAGTATAAATATACAAATGCTGAAATGATTTTCCTTTAATTTCCAGTCAAATGAGTGACAGATGTTTCTCGCAAGGATGGACAGTGGGCGAAACTGATACACGAGGACAGACAGCCCGTTTGCAGCAGCGGCTCACAGCCATATGAGTAACAACTTTCCAAGTTGCCTGCTTCTCTCAGTTGCTAAACAGGAGCAGCAGGAGAGCTGAGAGCAATACTGACCACACTGTCATGTATTCAGCCAGGGAGAGATGAGCCAAGAAGAGAGATGCACTGTGTGCCAGCTCCATACAGTTTTCAAAAGAAAAATGAGGAGTTGACAGAACTTGGCCGAAACTCTGGGAGACAGCAATTTCAAGAAACTCAAGGGGGAGTCTGCGGTCATCATGGTCACACAGTATACATACAGTATTAGCTCTTCAGGTATCCTCAAGTTCTCACTGTCTCTCTTATATTTGAACTTAATTCTTATATTTTTCTGCTCTCTCATTCTCCAAGTCACTCCGAGGGTGTGTGTGTGAACTCAAGACAGGCAGCAGTTGCCTGACTCTGTGACATGAGGCGAGTGGAGCAAGAGAAGACGAGGATGGAATTACACAGAGAGAGCATTTTCTCCCGAGAGTTTTCCACACACAACAAATTAATTAAGGATCAGTGAAAGATGATAATGTGATACTTATCTGGAAATGCCTAACTGCTATGAAAGGTTCAGTGTGTTTTTCAACTAAGAGTTGAAAAACTAAAGAGAACAACTGCTCGAGCAGTGTGCTAGATCGTGTGCAGCATGCAGCTGTTTCTTTTCAGGTCATCTGCCTATTTGAACTAGCACCTATGTTTTGCAGTTTCCTATTTCCAGTACTAACAATTGGATTTCCATACTTCCAGGAAATATTTGTTGTCTCATCATAACCCTATTGTTCTCGGCTTCAGTATCCAACACATATGAAAACATTTGAGTGCAGATGAAAAGAAAACTGGTTTCGTCAATTTATCCAGAGCAACATGTAACCGACAGACATTGCAATACTGCAAGATTTAAGTGTTTTCCAGGACAAAGGCGCTGGCACTATTTACCTGTCTGTTTCAACAGTTACTGTCCTCTGAACCCATGCTTTTCTTTCATTATTATCACCTCTGAAACACTGAGCACCATGGGAAACCAAACTATTGTTTTCATACTACACTACCATGTCAACAAACGGACGTTTCCACCACAGGAACTTTACTTTAACCTAGAACAGAGATTTTTAGAGGAATTCAGCTCCCCTACCTGCATTTTCCATCAGAGCAATGCAAGTTCTACATGGAGCTCTGGGATATTTTCCACAGCGTTGTTATACACCTGTCATTTTTTTAAACCCTTAACTGTAAACACAATGGTTTGGCTTGTAGTTTGCAGCTGACAGAAATGAGGTTGGAGCAAGCCAAAACTGCTGCTCTTCCCAAGGATTTATCCCTGCTGTGGAAACACAAATCACATTAACCAGGAGGAACTTTTAATCCTGGAAATGTTCCTGGACATCACTCCTAACGAAATGTGAGTTCCCGGAATCCCGCATGAGTTTTTGGGGGGCTTTTTTTTATTTTATTCGATGGAAACAGTAAAGGAGAGACAGGAAACTGGAAGAGAATAGCAGTGAACAAGCAGTGAAAAGTCAGGGAACTGATGACCTGGCACTCAGTGCATATGCACCCATGTGACATGCCTGCTAACCATTTGTTTATCATCTCTCCCCAAAGATGCATTTTTAACCTTTAAACTGTATTTCATGATTCCTGGAGCTTTCTCTAACATGTCTGACAACAGACGCACAGACAGTCTCTGGTGTGTGACAGAGAGAGGGAGGACAGTGATACTCAGTCATAGAGCGACACAGAGATTAGGTTCCACTCTGGATCCCAGAGGAGGGAGAGGAAGCCTGGGGCAAAGAGCAAACTGTGTGGCGCAACACACACTAAAGCTCTGGGGAAAATGTCAGCAACATTAGTGCCACATACATCCCTTCTGGAGTTTCACCCATCTCCTACACACCAGTGTGTGCCACATATGGCTGCTTGAGAGTCTCTTGTGTGCAGAGCTTCTAGCCTGAGTGAGTCTTGTGTGTTTCTCACCTGGAAGACAGGACTGGTGTGCATGTTGGGAAAGGCGGTGGGTCTGTTCAGCCACAGAATCAGGTCCTTTTGAGACAGACACGTAATCCTGGGGTGTAACAAGCCTCTTTCCCCCTCCCCATCTCTGGCTTCCTGGTGCCTCTTTTCTTCAAGGCCAAACAGACGCTGATAGTGGAGCCGGTATGCAGCTTTCAGAGACAGAAAAAGGGCTAACCATCTGTGAGAGATATAACAAAGAACCTTTAAAGAAAATCATTTTAAAAGGAATTCTACTATCACTACCATGTAAAGCTGGCCATTACTGGATACAACATCATATTAAGAATAAGAACTCCTCCTTCTATATATGTTAAGCAAAGTGCAGCTAAACACATTTAGTCTCAATAAGAGGAAACTTAACTGAATATTCAAAGATTTGTTCAAAGAAAATGCACACTTATGTGTGTTTCAAAGCAAATATTGAGTTCACTTAAGCAGTAATAAGCAGTCGGTGGCACAAAAGTCTATGTCACCACAGAGGGATAACAAGGTGCAACTTGATGAAGTAAATCAAGTTAAGGAAGAGCGGCTTAAATTCATTATTGTAGTAATATTTGTTTTTTGAGCTGTGTGGAGGAATGTTGTGGTTTCCTCATTAGTCAACACATTCCTCCTCTGGTCCACTGTATCCACCCTTTCTGCTATTTTTTCAGTACGGCGAAATGCGGACGTAGGAGGGACATTTGAAGCCACATGATTTCTCAATGTCTTTTTTTTTATCAACTAATTCTGTTTCCATTGCACTCATTCACATCTTTCAATTCCAGTGTTTTAATGTACAATAAAAAAAATGGGCTGATTTAAACACATCTCACAGTCATTATTTTTACCTTTTTTCACAGACAAAGACATTATATGGTTTGAAAATTGAAAGGTGAAGCCCACCTCACTAAGGTGCCTTGCAGCATAAGGTTGGACATCTCAGCGGGTGACACATCAATGAAGCGCAGGAAAGAAAAACAACTTCCTTTGTCATCACCTGGGAGAGTAACAATAGAGAATGAACTGAGAAGAAAAGACAAAACGTGATAATAACATACAAAAACATCAGAAGAAAGAAAAGTTTTGAATGTCAAATCAATGTTGAATCAAAGAAATCATCTTTGCAGATGATATAACAAGCTCTTGACTTGACTTGTGCTCACCTTTTCTGTGAAAAAGAGACTGCTGGATGTGGTTTGGAGAGAAAGGGGACAACAGCACTTGCAGCAATCTGAGAAAGATTTAGATTGAAAGACACCACTGAATGTGAGAAAAAGCAAGAGACAAATCTTAGGATATAATCGGATCCCAGTCAAACCCACAACATTTCTGTGTGAAAAGTATAATTGGGATAATAGTCTTCTGTGAGTCCCAAACCAGCAAAAAGAGTTGGTGTGAAAACAAATGTAATTGACGACCAATTTGAAACAACTCAAAAGAAATCTTGCTTTATTTGTTTGAATTGGACTTGAACATATTTCTCAAGACCTAGATTGCCTGGATGTCTGTGTGTGTGTGTGTGTGTGTGTGTGTGTGTGTGTGTGTGTGTGTGTGTGTGTGTGTGTGTGTGTGTGTGTGTGTGTGTGTGTGTGTGTGTGTGTGTGTGTGTGTGTGCGTGCGTGTGTGTTTCAAGTCTGCTGTAAGACTCACTTGTTTTTGGCCTGGTTTTGTGCGTGGATGAGACCATGGCGGTAGACAAACTTGGACATGATGTAGGGCTTAATGGACATGTGGAACGGAGAGCGTGTCTCTTGGCGCTCAAACAAGTCAGGATGGTTACACACCTACAGAGAACAATACAAAGAGTGTGGTTGGCAAAAAATGTGCAAAGAAACATGAGCATTCCTCATTCTTGTGTTTATTCTACACATGCCAACTCATTGTTAAAGAGAGAAGGATTGTTCGCACCAATAAAATGCAGTGCCCTCATGACTAATGGGACATTAACATTCCTCTGGAATGCCAAATGTGGCTAGAAATTATAAGAATTCTGCTATTATTAATATTATAATTATTGAACAAATAAGGGTCATAAATCATCTACTTAAATAATCGAAACTTCATAGATGTAACCATTATAACCATAAACATTACACTCTGCCAAGGAGGTTATGTATTTTATTGCTGTCTGTCCGTCTGTTAGCAGGATCACTCAAAAACAATTGACCGATGGAAGAATCCATTGAAATTTGAAGTACACGTGATAAAGAAGGTGGATATATGTGTATTTTCCCCACTTCCTTTAATTTTTCAAGATTTTCTCAACATTTTCATTAGAAAAGAAAATATGTTTGTATGTTGATTGAATATTTAAGCAAAGGGATAGTTAACTAGGTTAAATTTCCTACCTTCCTGAACTGCATGACCAGGTTCATGAGGGAAGAGGTGGTGCTGTGAGACTGCTGGGATGTGCCCATGGACGACTGGAGCAGGTCCTCGATAGAGATCTTGTTCCTCAAGGCCTGGTAGAGCAGCCTCTGCCGGGATGTCACCTGGCAGTAAGTCAGGATCTCAATCTGTGCAAACGAAAGGTCAAGAATGAGCACTACAAACACAGCCATCAATTTTGTTGTCTTTGTTGTGTAAAGGATTCACGTCCACTGAAGTGTTTCTACATTATTTCAGTAAATGAGTCATTTAAAATGTTCTCATTCTGGCCTGGCAAGGGTAAAAAAATGCTGATTCTTTTAAATTTAAGTATAAAATAAGCCTACAGCAAGAGCAGACTGTTCCATTTTTGATTCAGTGCCAACATGATGTAGCCATTCCTTAAGACCACATTCAGTTTTTTTCACATGATCTCAACCAAAACTCAATTGATGGCTACAGACTCATTGGTCAGCTAACCCCACATTCTTTAAGCACACATCTTAAAAACACAGTGAAGTGGAACAACATACAATTCAAAACTTCTGTAATTCCTATTGGTTTTAATGGGTGGATTAAATAAGAGAAATCAACTACGGCTGAGCAGAAAACCTGAGAAGCTGGCAGGAACGTATGTGGGTGTGAGGGAAAGTGAAAAAGACAGATGTGTGGGTGTGGTGAACACTGCCATTCCTCTGACTCTGTGTGTCAAGACTCCCACTGCGTACGAGTGAGTATGTGTGCACCGCATCTGACAGCAAGAGACCCCGGGTCCAACATCTGTCAAGAGGATCTGCCAGCACAAGCATCACTCACCAGCACGTTACAACACTTTCTGTGTCAACGAGGTGCAGAGAGAGACAGATGGAAGACGGGTGCAGTGGAGAAGTGAGGTTAGTTTTGTGCTGAAAAAGTATAATGCTGCATTTTTAAAGGGGAGATATGTGAAAAATGTATTATAATAAAACCATGTGTGACCATGATGTGTCAATAGAGTCTAACACCAATGAAGATAAGTCTCTTCAATCATAACAATGGTGCAGGCAATTTATTCACAAAACACATTTTCATTTGCAGGCTGAATTTTTGTTTGTGTTTTGGTCTTTTGCACCACCCACCAAATAAAGCAGTTTATAGCAGTTAACCCTTCTGTGACCATGCGGTCATCGCAGACAGGATTTGGCATGCGTACTTCTCATTACCATATCTCCTAGACCGTTTGTGATATCTAGAAAATTAAAAAAAAACTATGGACTGGCAATCTGTCCATGGTGTACACCTCTATGTCAGCTGAGATTGGCACAGCAAACCGCACGACCCTCATGTGGAGGATAAAGCGGTAAAAGGCAGATGGATAGATACCGGAAAGCAGATAAATAGAGCTTTGCGCCCATATACTTGTCATTACGGTAGCCCTCAGGACCTCCGTGGAACAACTGTCCAATCACAGACAAGATTCACCAGCGTGTCACGTGTTTGTAATGTCAGCTTCTCAGTACTGTATTTCTAAACGGTTAAATAACTGCCAGATTTTGAAAGTGAAAGTTATCTTGAAAAAAAGGGGAAGAAGCGCTTAGTCATTGAAATTGTTTTGACAATTCTACAGACATAATATCAAAGATAAATCCAGTCGGCTTGATTACCATCATGGTCATAAGAGGGTTAAACTCACAGGCTGCCAGCAGAGAGAGCAGCTAGCTGGTATCTGTCAGAAATGCTGCACTATATCAAACCTAAAAAGCCTCTGTACCGTGCTCAAAAACACCGCGACCAGAGAAGAAGAAAACAAGGTTCTGTAGTGTGGATCATTTTAAATACAGACGGCTGAAATTTGAGAGGAGGTTGACAATGGACCGTGAGTTTTAAAGAAAACTATTTTTGTCTTTTATGCAGTTAAAAATCTAGGGCTTGTTTTGCTGCAATGAGAATGAAAGCTGTTTGCTCTTCTACCTTGTCTGAGAGCTCGTTTTCCACATCCTTCTTGATCCTGCGCAACATGAAAGGCTTGAGGATCATGTGCAGTCTGGAAAGTTGGTCTGAAACACAAAAATCACACAACACAAACTGTTACATGGAACACTGAGCAGGAATAAAAGGCTGGCACTGGCAGAAAATTGTAGAATGTCCCCACAAAATGAGGTGGAAATGAATAAGTGTGGTCAGTTGGAAAAACAAGAGAGAACTAACACATAGCCAAGAGGAATATTTTTTTTCTCAGCGCTAAGACTCACTCTCATCGATGGCAGACTTGTTTTCAGCATGGCTTTCGATGTCCTTGGAGAACCACTCGTTGAACTCTTCATGGGAATCAAACAGTGTGGGCATGATGAAGTGCAGCAGGGCCCACAGCTGAGAGACAGTAATAATACACACTTGTCAACAGCTGTGTATACACACTCGTAGACACACACACACACACACACACACACACACACACAGACACATATGTTGCTCACCTCAGCCATTGTGTTCTGGATGGGTGTCCCTGTAAGCAGAAGTCTGTTTCGACATTGGAACTGCAGGAGGATTTTCCACCGAACACTGAAAAAAAAACACACACAACAGAAACACTAAGCGTTGATTTATAGCATTCAGATAGCATTTATCATCATTAAAAACTGAACAGTACTTAAATTCTACATATTACTCACATTCTTAAATATAGTTTGCATGTGTGGACGCAGACTTTTGAACACACCTCTGTAAAAGGCATTTTCCCACTAAATGTGTAGGCTTTGGCCACCATCCAATGTTTGCCGTGAAATGATGCATACTGTATGTGTTTAGTTGTGCATGAGAATTATTCCATTTCTCAGGCATTCCAGAATGTTTGTGTATCGATTTCCAGTTACAGAAACACACGGTTCAACAGCTCTGAGGAAGAATAACTGACTTACTGAGACTTGAAACTCATTTTATGGCAATTGTTATGTCGATGCTTTTACCTGGTGCTGCTTTTCAGTGCCTGGGCCTCATCCAGCACCATGTACTGCCACTTGACCCTCTGGAAATACTTGACGTCCTGGACAACCAGCTGGTAGCTTGTGATAACCACGTGGAATGGAGCATTTTGTGTGTAAAGGGTTTTCTGTACACAAGTGGAAAGAGAGTGACAGTAAAGTCTTTACAAACGAAACTACACATCAGAAACTCTATGTTCCTTTTTACACCATCATCTCATCCTCACCTGGCTCCAGAATTTCCGAATCACCTTACGATCATGAGGGTTTCCCCAGTACGGCAACACCTAGTGGACAAATCAATAGCATTAACAAAACAGATAAAAGTGGGTCAAGCCTGTCATGAGAAACACAGCAGTGCCAAAATGATCTATCAAGTGTAACTTTTTTCACCTGATCTATGGTATATTTAAACTGAGCTCTTCCAAAACACTGAGCATTGTTACAAAAACAGAGCTACAGTGATGTTCCCAGAGGGAACATTTAGGCACCACTTTCACATATGAATCACCACTTCAGTTGTTGAGTTGTTGATGCTGAACAGTGATGTGAAAAGATTTACACATCATTACCTCACTCAACAAAAACTGGTTTCCCCATTGTTTTTGATCAGCCTTGCTTTGGGTGTTCAGGAAGCTTATCTTCAAATCACGTAATAGGGTCTTTTCACACTTCATTAGCAAAATAAGCTGCAATTGATTCACTTTCAATCAAGCATACAAAATGGGGATAGTTGAGTGCTCTGTGTCTGACACATCGATGTGCCTGATAAATAACTTCAAGGCTAAAAGCATGCAGAGAATGCAACAACCACACAAGCAATGATATAAATGCCCTAAGACAATACTGCCCCCTCCTGGATAGTTTGTCATTTTTTTACAGAATCTGTGAATACTTAGTGTGATTGCTGTTTGCTGCATTTTTCACCAGAACAAAGCACCACTGGGTCCATGTAAATGAGCACCAGAGAGCGGTCAGAATTAGGAACCATGATTCCTTCAGGCATGTTTCTGCAGGTGTTTCCGCCGGCGTGCTCACTCAGCAGCACAAAAAAAAGATTCCCACCTTGAATTTGGGCACGAAGCGGGTGAACTCCTGATGCCAGTTGTTGAGCGTGGACGCAGGGGAAATGATCAGGAATGGACCCCAGATGTTGTCTCTCTGTGTAGGAACAGAAAAGAAAAATACACCATCAGCCACTCTAACAGCTGGTCTTTGTATGTTGCCTGTGCAAGCACTGCAGCACCCAATGACAGGAAACCCTGGAGGAACACGACATGCATCTTCCTGTCAGCAACAGTTTGAACTGAAAGACTCACATTTCCCCTAAATTCCACTTTTTCTCCATTTAGAGTTTAGGGACCAAATAAATCAAAAATCAGTCATTCACAACAATGAAATACGTTATCTGACTCATTCAATGAAATGTTCCACCACCTGCAAACAGCTCAGACAGAAACTGGCGGCTTTTTAAAGGATGCAGGTGCACAGAGAAAATGGATGTCAGATGTTGTCAGCAGTAACAGCAGAGACAATTGAATATTCCACAGAACTCTGTGGAGGCTTGTAGTGCATGAGCCCCTTTGACCCATTGCTGTCTCTCACCTCTGCTAGGTGTGCCAAAAGGGCAATACTCTGGACTGTCTTCCCCAGTCCCATCTCATCTGCCAGGATTCCATTGATGCCCTTTGGATAAAAAAGAAAACAAAATGGAATACAAGTCATTTAACATGTAAAAAATATATTAAAATTAGCGGAAGTCAATGTACAATGACTGTTAAACCAGAAATACTTTAATTGATTCATGAATTTCAAATTGAGCATCCACACTGGCCTAAAGGGATGTTATTACGTTAGGGGTTGTGTGAGTGAAGACAATTTGACAGGTCAAATTAGGCTGCGTGGCTGAGTTCCATATAGTTTCCTCAGTTTTACTCTCCTGACTGAACAGAGCCATCATTAATGTGATCGGTAACACCTGTACTCGGTAACTCCTGCCAACACATGTCAAAATGGCTACTGTGAAAAGAACAATCCCACAAGAACAGGATACCGTTACCTCGAACCACAAAATGAGCAAACATAAATTTCAAACAGGAAAACTGACACAAGTAAAAGTCACAGAAATGATTCCTATAAATCAAAGATAGATACCCAGACAGGACAGAAATTCTCAGGACATCACCTGTTCATAGAGGTTAGCCAGCCAGTTCATGCCTTTGAGCTGGTAACCCTTGAGTTTGCCGTTGAAGATGGTTGGCTGAGGAATCTCTTCACCAGCATGGATGGATGGGTTGGAGAGGCTGTAGCTCTCTCCAAAACCAGAGACAGCACCTGAGGAAAAGCCGACAGCTGCATGCAGGGACGCGCAGCGACTGTCTTTCGCATCTTCATCAAACATTCGTGTCTACGGGCAGAGATTTGGCAGTTAGGACAGTATAGCACTGTGTGTGGGTGTGTATGTGTGTGTGTTGGGTGCATTATCTTACACTCGCTTGATGAATCTGGTAGGCTTCTTTGGCATTCCTCAGAGCCTGAGACTTGTAGTAATCACTATCTGAAATCACATGTAGTTTGTGATTAATTAAATTGTGGTATATAACCATTGATTATGAGTAGATAGTAATTGGTAGTAATAACTAATAAGTAATTTGTTGTTTGACAAACACTGTCCTTCATATATACAGTAGTTACTGGCATAAAACACAGACAGAAGTTGTTGAAGTTGAAAGACTTACATAAAAAGATAAATGGAAAAGTTGGGGTTTATTTTGGCTCTGGACACAGTTCAAGGGAAACTGTTTAACATTCCCACAGAGGGACTGAATACATATAACTGTCAACCATCACATTGCATTTCTTATTGATTGAGCTCCACAAAAACACATCAAACATGACAGAGTTGAGCATACATACCATACTCCTCCTGTCCCATGTTGACCATTACACCCCCTCCAATGTCTATCTGTCTTTGAGCCCCAGTGTCTTCAAGCTTTCTAAGAATTTCTTCCTGCGCGGCATCCCCTCCTGGACCACCAATGCTGGCTTTACCACTCATAAAGTGAGCGTACAGCTCCGTCTGAGTGATGAGGAAATTTAGTTTGCGCTGCTGACGCTTGGCCTGCAAAACAGAAAAAATCACAAATTACTATTCAGTCATTTCACACAGTGGAATATTCCAAGTTTGAGCACATTTTTCATGTTCATGTTTCATGTGAAACACCTCTGAAGACAAAAACTTCTGCTCCACCCACCTCTCTCATCTCCTCGTCCAGCTTACGTTGCTCCAGCGCCTCCTTCTCTGCCCTCTTCCTGTGCTCTTTCTCCACTTTCTCATACTTCTTCCAATAAAGCATCATCTCCTTCGTAAGGCGTCGAACTCGAGGTAACGTCTCCTTGCAGTTCTTCTGAGCCTGGATAGCTGCACGCCGCACTTCTCGCATGCATTGGTGAGCCAGCTAGTACAAACAAAACAGAGGTTATGGTTTTAATTAAGCTTGAAACTAATATTTCACATTCAAGAATCTTTGTCAAGTGGGTTATCATGTTTTTTCATAACATCTTTGAAATGTAGTGCCAACCTCATAATATTCTATACGCTTGACTTACCTTTTTAGCATTAGTCAACACCAGGTTCTTAGCAGAGGTCTTCTGCTTGAAAGTCTGCAATTTAAGTATAAATAGAATATTAAGTACTGAACATTTGACCAAAACTTAAAATTACTGAGCATTTATTAATGACCATAGCTATGATTAACATCATTCATACTAACTTTGGGGATCTCCTTTTTGGCAATGGTCAGCCAGGCTTTGCGTCTCCGGGCATTCAGCTGTTCAATGGTCAGATGTTTCTTCTTCACGATAGGCAGCGGAGCATCATGGGAAAACCTTGCAAAGACCTTGTTGATGTAAGGATGCCCCTCTTCCAGAAACTCTCCCTCACCCCGTTTCTTCTTCTTCTTCACCTTTTTCAGTTTAGCTGAATAACAAGAGTCACACACAAAAACAAATTCACATTTTTTCCAATAATTATCTGAACAAATCTCCAACAGATTTCAGCTTTGTCTTTACCCTTGAATTTCTTCTCATCTTTGATTTTCTTCTTCTTTGGGCCCAGTAAATGGCGATGTTGCTCATAAAATGGGTCATGAGTAGACAAGAGCCCAGTGCTGTAGTACTGATACTGGTGCAGCTGTGGGACAGATAAAAATGGACAGAAATATACAGATATATTTATTATATATAAGATATATAAAAAGAAAACATGTGTTTCGTGTTATCTAAGTCTTTCTTGGCACTGTATTCATGAGCACGTGTACCTCACGGTCAGAGTGGAACTTGCTCTGATGCTGCCTGGTAAAGCGATGCAGCCTCAGCATGTCGTGCAGCTCCTCCTGAGACAAATTGAAATCAGAATCATCTGAATCTGTGTCCGAGTCCGTGGTGTCATCACTCAACAGGATACTCTGTAGGAGGAAGAGGGAGAATGTGGTTCAAGGAAGTTGAAAGGAGTGTGTCAGGTAAAGAAAGGATGAGAACAAAACAATGCAGTGTTCAAAAAATCTGGCTTCCTGGAGGACAACACAATCTTAAATACTATTTAAATTTCTATTGTAAGATGTGAAATGTTTATACATACCTTGAGCCATTTCCTGTTTTTCTTCAGCTTGGAGAAATTGTAGAGGCTTGCTTTATCTGCTTTTTGGTCTATGGGGTTTTAAAAAAGAGACAAAACAAAGCCAAAATAAATGACAGCAGCTAAGGACATACTTGTGTAGTAATATAGGAGAAACATTAACAAAGTGTTTCTCTATGCATCTTACCTTTACCTTGTAGCAAAACTCCATTAAGAGTCTTACTTTCAGCCAATCCATCACCGTGTTCACATGACTCACTCTTCACTGTCAAAGCTGTATGTTGTGCTGAGTGGTCCAGGGAGAGCCCAGTCCCCAATGCACCATCACTGTCATCGCTATCATCACTACATAATGAGAAAAGTGTAGCTATAAACTCATTGTTTGTTTTCAGAGAAAGTTCTACTGTCTTATGTCTCATAAAAAGATGCCAACATTATATTTTCAAGCTTTTTAATGTTTTAATAAATATTGCTCCAACTACCTCACTTTCTAACATTGTAAAAGCAAAAGAACAACTCTTAAAGCAACACCCAATTGAACTTACATTAGATTGTGTCCTGTAACAATGCATTAATTAAATCTGAGAGAGTACCTGGTTATGTCTCTGTTGAAGATGGTAGCAGTTTGACGCAGGAAACTGTCCAACCTCAGTGATCTTTCTAAACGTTGCAGGTAGAGAGGTTTGGCCAGGACAGAGGTTCCTGAAGCCCCAACCTCCAGTTGGCCGCCCTGCCCTGACGCCATGCAACACAGACTCCTCTGCCCAGAAGGGCAGCAACTTTTACTGATGAGAGAGAAGCCGAGTGAAGATAGACAGTAATGGGCATATGATTCAAGATCAGAGTTCAAGCACAGGGCAAGGTTACCTATTTAAAAAGGTAGCATTTGAAGGTTTGGCAATTTTACATCCATTTACCTAAATAGAGTTACAGTATCTTAATAAAATTTCACAAAACTCAGAAGCAGTTTCATTTTGCCTTAATTTCCCCAATCCCAATCATTTTCTGACTAGTCAAATCTGGGTTGCAAGAGATATTCTCCATCCAGCCTGGTTCCAGAGTCCTTATATCCACCCACATCTCAGTTGTTTTCATAGTAAACAGAACAACCATTTATTCCAAGCCACCTTCTGACTTGCAGAATTGTACCAACTCATGGTTCAATAATGTACCTACCTTCTCAGTTAAGTACATCATTGCACTTGATTCCAAGAATAATGATCTGACAAAGGGTACAAACCCTGTAAAAAAGGAAATCCCAGTCACACAAGTGATATTTAAAGACAAATGCAGATTTATGAGGGGCTGGTGTTTCATGTGTTATGTGCTCTGCCTGGAGTTTTATTGTGCAGCACTTCAATGTTGAGTGTTTTGAGCTTTAAAACAGGGCACTGTTTCCACAAAACATATTTTATTCACATAATATTAAACTGCATGTGATCTCAGCTGTTAACGGTTTGCTTCATGTTTGCAAAAATAATCACTTATAAGAACTGTAGATTGATCCTCTTTTTTTATTTTAATTTAATATCCCTTTCCCTGACACACACAGACATGTGTGCTAATACATAGTATGTATTAATTTAGTTCCATTATACATTCCATATCTTATTAAAAGATCAGGCCACTGAAGTCAGAGCAATTGAAATCTTCGTATATTTGATTATATTAATATTTCATATAAGTTGAGTATTAAAGCTGTGGCGTTTCAATAGGGGAACTACAACACTTGTCCTAAGTAATTACTACACAACCTCTCTAATAAACTAGGGGGTGACATGAACTAAAGCCACGCAAGACTTTGGTATAATTATTAAAATGAATATATTCAGAAATAATGTTGGCCTTCCTTTGACATCGTGTGGTTGTGTTATTATTGGCTAGCTGACAAGTCCACGCTAGCATTAGCCAGGCTTTGCTAGCTAACCTTGGATGGTACAACTCCCGGGCTAACGAGTTGTAGCTGTTAGCAGAAGCTACATTGCCTGCGATCAATGATAGTTAAGGGTCAAGGTGGTGATTTGCACTCACAGTCCTGCTACAAGAAAACACTGCAGATATTTGCAAGCGCTGCTAAGTGATCCAACGCCCAGCCTTAGAAACAGGACCATCTGTGATACCACTTATCTCATGTAGCATACATCATTAACGTTAGCTTATGAAATACTGGTTTTCGCTAACACGGACCCTCACGCCGTTAATATGAAGCATTCAAATCGACTCTGTCTCTTTAAGGCCACCACCGCACTTCCTTAACAATGTATTAAGAAATGATATTGGTTTAATTGCAGTTCTTGGATTGTTCAGTTGCGACACAGCAACAGCCAGGCCCGCCGCCCGCGCCTCTCGTACCCTCAATGCGGACACGAGCGGGTAGTCGGTTGCCTGGTGAACGAATGATCCCTGTGTTCTAATTCTTTCTTCCTCCCGGCCATCTTCCCCCATTGCTCCTTCGCCATAACAACCACCACGGAGTCTCTCACCTGGGCCCCGTGTCCCCCTTTTCGCCTCTCTCGTCGCTGCTGCCGACTCTCGGTTCTCTGACTCCAAAATGGCGGTTTGAGGCACCAAGCGAGTCTGTGAGCTTTGAGTCGGCAGCAACAGCAGAGAGGCGGCCACTTTCTGTTACTGAGAGAGCAGAGACACGACGCCATGGCGAGGGTACAGCAAGGAGCAGGCGTTTTAATCAATCGCAGAAAGTGGGCCGTTCGCTCGTCGATGTTTACGGGGACGCAACATTGACAGTAATTCAAACGGCATATTTTGCAAACTGTGCAATGTACGCACCCACAATTTATTCAATTCTGAAAAGTTATGAAACACTTAAAACAAACGTATCGATGATTTTCCGATTTCGATTAGTGGTGTCTGCTCACTGCGAAGATTACCGAGCTACGTCTGACGTCACCAGAAGGGAACTCCGTTTATGGCAGTTCAATACTCACTAAATGTGACAACTATAAAGTTTTTCTCTGAAATTGTTAAAATGGCTGTCAAGTTATTTTACAGTAACATACTGATCTGCCCATGTTGTGTGTTATCACTCAAATCCTCCTGTTATACTTAAGCTTGATGCCAAACCATGTCAATTAAGATATGTGGTCTTATTCATGTCCCACCAGTACAACTAAGTAAAAGCATAAAGTGTGCAATGAACAGTGTACTGTAAATCATTGATGTTGAAATCAAGATGACACACATAACATACACAATTGTTCAAATGGATGTTATGCTTTAATCGACCAAACAAGTGCATAAGCTAATGCAGTTAGTAAACGTATAGTGCAGTTACATTTGAATCATTTTCAACCATCATATTCATAGGTTCAGGCACGTCTATGTACTGTACATCTCTGGCACTGTTATACCTCACCACATTATTTCGGATCATCACTCAATGTCAATGCTCCCATATAAAGTGCTACGGTCTCAAAGTCTGCTTCAAATACTACCAACAAAAAAGATGTATTCTGTAAAGAGCAAATGAAGCACACACAGTTTTCAACAGCAAGCACATTCATCATAGGCCTGTCCTATGGATGATGCAGTTTCACCGACACACAGATAGTGGGTTGACATAGGTGTACATCCTACTGGGAGAAGATGAATCCCCAATTCATAGCCAGCTGGATTTCTCCTCCTCAAATTTATGTGGATCAATGAATGGCTTGTCAATAGATTTGATCATTAGTTCGCCGCAGTACACGCACTCAGTTGCAATGATGTCATCAATGTCTGATTTTATCTGCTCCCGGCTTGTGCCAGCATTGCCCTTTCCCAGACTGGAAGTATCACCCTCATCCTTGGGGACTGGACGGTGGCGTGACTTGGAGGATTGTGTGGTTGCGGCAAGCTTTTTCTGTAGCTCCTCCAGGCGACTCTGCTTGTAGGCAGACAGGTGAGGGGTGACTTCCTGGAAGGAACAAAAAAAGTCATATGTGATTGGAAACTATGACTACGCTGAAGATGTTCAGAAATGTATGAATTTGTTTGATTTTCTAAAAGGTTACCTGAAACAGGCAGTCATTGTGGAACATGTGTCCACAAAGGAATAAATAGAAGGGTCTGTTGAGCAATGGGAAGTCACAGGCAGCACACTTTTCTTGGGAATCCACTACACCATATTTGTTCCTCATTTCTTGGATGTCTTCTCTTATTCGTTTGGCACTTTCTGTAGCTTCCTCCATTTCCTGCTTCAGCTCATCAATGTGCTGGTTATACTCCTCCAGGGAGCTGCAGATGGCCTCCTGAGACACAAAGGTGAATAGAAAAATGACGTACATGGCTTACTTTACTCAAAACACATGAGAGTAAATACTATGTAACAAACCTTGAAGTGGTCAATGGTGACAAAGTCTGGGAAGAAGGGCAGTATGTCTTCAATCTTGAGTAGATTGCAGCTGGACAGGCAGTTCATGGCTTTCTTTACATCTTTCTCTTCTTGCACAACATGCCGGGCAATCTTTAGCCAAAGCTTCTTCCTCAGTTCCTCATCATCCTCGGGCAGGTCAGCACATGACTTGGCCAAGTCCACATCTACCTAGAGATAATAAATACATCACACATTGGTGGCAATGAGTAACTTTAATATTAAATATGACTGGGCAAGCAGATTCCATACTTGAATGACTGAAATATGTTTTATTTTATCTACACACTGACCCAACAATGGGCACCACTTACTTTTAAAGCAAGATCTACTGCCTCCTCATACAGCTCCATTATCCTATAGACCAGGACACATTCCTTGAGGTAGCCATGTTCAGCACACAGCCTGAGAGCATACTTCAGGTCATAGTGTATCTCTGAGGCGTGTGTGCCTGCCTGCTCCAGATACAACAGCAGAGAGGCAGGCTTATATTTGGCATAAAGTGACAGCAGGTAGTTATGGATCGCCTCCTCTGTCACATTAAGCTCATACACACAGAACTCCATGTAGCGGATGGTTTCACTGATCTGCTGGGTGCTGCCCATCTGACTGTAGTTCATCAGAGCTGGAATGAGCTTCTTTGGATCCAGCTTCTTGCCCATCTGAATCCATGCATCCACCACGTTTTTGGGAATATGTTGCATGAGGACGGGGGAAAACTTGTAAAAAAGCTTCTCATCACAGTGCTTGGAGAGCACCCCAAGAGCAGCGCTGAAGTCATCGTGTTGGCAGTAGTGGGATATCACTCTTTCGTAGTCCTGCATGACAACGGAGAAGTACACCATGTCATCCACATTGCCGTGGCTGGCCAGCAGGTCATAGATGGTGCTGCGATTGTTGAAAAGGCACTCCTTGTGCTTCGAGCTACTGAGGAAGTTGCGGAACTCTTCACGGGTCTCCTGGAAGATGATGGTGTTACCATCACTCTCCAGCTGGCCAAGACGGTTCAGGTAGAGCTCGGTTAGCCAGGTGACCAGCAGGGTGATCTGTGTTCTCTCACTCATTTTCAAATTATTTAGCTTCTTCAGTAAGAATTCTTTTAAGGCTTCGTCCTGTTTGGCTTCGATGAACTTGAGTGCTATCTCTTCAAAATAGTTCTGTGTCAGCGCATAGCACTTGGCACTCTCCAGGTATCGTTTATTCTGGAAGCAGTGCTCAGCCTCCTTAGCCAGGACCATATCCATGCACTCAGGCCGGTCACGGCAGTACTCCTTTGCCAGATCAAATTTATTCATGCTCATGTACATCTGCCACACATCCCTGGCCTCACGTTGGATTTGATATCGGAAGACTGCCTGCTCAGTGTAGATCCATACCAACCCCCCGACTGGGTCCTTGATCATCTTCTTAAGGGAGCCAAATTTATCTGGGAACACATCCTCATAAACCACCTGCCCATTCAGGGTGCAGATGGCCTTGACTCGGTCATGAAGCAACAACAGGAAGTGGAACTGTGTCAGCACAATGGAGATGGGCTTGTTGAGGCTAATATCAATGTCCGGAGTGTACTCCCATACCTTTTTGAAACATGGAAAAGAATGTGAAATTACAAGAAGGCAGAACTAAACATTATTAAGATAAGTGAACATTCTCCCCCTCCTCCACACACATAGAGACATTTACCTGCACATCACTTAGCAGGGAATCAGGCCTCACGTAGTCCAGCTGACCGTAAAGAACTCCATTACCCATCATCCAGGCAAACGCCTTAGGGGAGGTTCGAAGCTTTGAGGTGTAGAACGTGATCTCACTGTAGCCCATGTTGGCTGGAAACTCCTGGAAACTGGGCAACAGGTCCTGGTTCTGGTTGAAGATAGTGCTGAAGCCTTGCTGCTCTGTCCCCTCGGCCACCTTACCCACAAACTGGAACAGGCGTTTGCGGGTGGTGGCGATGATAAAGTACTTGCTCTCCAGGCCACGCTCTATCTCCAGGCAGCAGACGGGTGCTGGTTTCCCATCCTCCTCCAGACAGTGGACCTGTCACGAGAAAAATTATATTATTAAGCATAAAATAAGACATGTAGATCAACATCATGTGCTGTTGGTAAAGTAATGTAGACACAATATTACCCCTGTAATATATATTAAAATGTACGTTATAATGGCCAAGTAGTTTACTGTCAGATAATCAGACAGACCTGTCTGAAGTATTGGTCTGGATTGGTGTTGAACAGGCTGCCCTCACTTGCGGAGATCTCAGCCTCAAAAATGATGCCTTGACTGGTGCCAACTAAGATGGGCCCTGTGTTGGTCTCATTGCCCAGCACCTTGTTCCAGCCAACACTCTCAATGAGATGGCCTCTCCAGCGGGACAAGCTGCGTGCCTTCTGTGTGTTCCTGTTGAGGTACAGACACTCACAGGAGCTCATGCTGATCAGCACATGGGAGCCTGCAGTGGGATAACATGGAGGAGGGACAGGGCTCCAGCTGTTAGTAAGTCACAACCATGCCATACCAGATCAATGCAGTGCTGCTATAGTCTGAGCCATGCTATATATTAAAAAACACACTAAACAATACTAGGCATATGTTTAATGGCTGGTAATGTGTAGCTGTGTTTGTAGTTTGTAAATTCAAAATAGAATACACATTGTGTATTTTCTCACCAGTGGGGTCCAGGAAGAGTCTGTGCACTTTACTGTCATCTTTCCTTCCTAATTCAATCTGATTGGGCTGATCTGGCTTGGCCAAGTCAATCCTACATACAAAAGAACATAAATACATCAGTATCAGAAGCAATGACAATGCTTTAATAAACAACTTTGACAATTAATCAGTGTAGAGCAGTCATTAATCCAAATTGACACAATCAAGACACTAGTGACCACTAAGGCAGTGTTGATTGACAGTGTGTTATTTGCCTCAGCAGGGTGTCCTTCCCCAGACTCATGCACAGCTGATTGTTGCAAACTGCAAGATGGTTTATTTTCTCTGGTGGAGTAAAATCGATCCTCTGCTTGTTGAATATCGGCTTCTCTTCTTCAAGCCTCACATTCACAAAGCCTGCAATTAGAGAAAACGCTTATATGAATACAAACAATTTTTTAAAAGTGTGTCCATCTGTTATTAAACATTAATAACCTTAAAATGCAATCTACCTGAGTGTGCTATTCCGATGTTGGTGCTTGACAAACGGCTGTGCTGCTGCCTTATGTTTTGCGAGTCCTCGTACTCGTCGAGAATGGAAGCCATAGTTGAAATGACCTTAATTCGCCTTATTTTAGTACCAGTAAATAAATGATCTCCACATAAACAGGACAGTGACGAGTCAATTCAGAGACGACATGGCTACAAAAAAGCTAGCTATCATGTCACAGCTTCCTCCCGTTCACCCACCGCCGCATTATTTCCTGTCGTTGCGTGAGCCTTTGCTGACGTGCGATGTGTACAATATTTCTGACGCTCCACAATAAATATGAAAACATAGGATATTTCAACCAACTCGTGCTATCATAACAGCTAGCTTAGCTTCCGCCTGCACCACACAGGACTGGATAATCAGGTGACACCCGGAATCATGTGATCATATTCAGTGCAGTGCCCTGACTTTGTCACTAGGGGGAGCAATTTGCCCAGTAATAAGAAAAACCTTATGCAGAATCCTATTGCGGTGCATAGTACTGCAGTCAGAACAGAATAGATACTTAATAACATTACATTTAATACTTCTTGATAAATAGATATTATAATAATACTCAATAAATCCCCAAAAAGTCCAGTTGCTACTGATTCAATAACTTGTATAACTTGTCCTTAATAAATGAGAATCTGCACAATTATTTCTACATCATGTTGTATGTGTAATATAAACATATATAATCAATTCATTAATATGATGGATAAACTATAATAATTATAAGAAGAAGACGAAGAATAATAATAATCACAATAAAAAATAAACGAATTAATGAAAAATAAGACAGAGAAAATACTTTGTTTCAGGTATTGCCTGAAATTAGGTAGTACAGTTGTAAACTTGTGTGCCTCACAGTTAACACATTGTATTATAGTCTTACACTTTTTTTAAATGTATTTGTTCGTTTACTTTGTTCTGTTATTGACTTCTCGGGACTAGAGGCAGAAAATAGCTTATATGAAAACCATATGAAAATATTTTGATTTGAAAAATTAGATTTGTATTAATCTATTCTATTTGACAGCTGCTTTCACATTGTCTCCATGTACGTACTTCCCATTGCAACTTGCACCTATGTAAATACAGTTGGTAATATAATCTGGTTGTTATATTTACATTTTTATTCCTGTTTGTCTCTTGTAAATATGTCCAACTGTTCCGGGTGCCTTAAAAAAAGTCAAGTTCTTTGAATTTGAATTAATTTAATTGTTTTTATAACTAGCTATGGAGACGTTTCGAGTGGGCGTGTCTATGCAAATCACAACCAGTTTGAGCACAAACTTCTCCACAAAGGCCCCGCCCCCACATGTGTCCCGTCAGTCAGAATGGAAGCAGTCAGACAGTCTGAAGGTATGTGAGACAGAGACAGAGGTAACAGCTCTCAGCTGACTTACAGTGTATAGTTTCAGCTCTCGGCGCAGACAGGGAGTAGGAGGAGAGTCTGCAGTCTGGAGTTTAATATGCCACCTCACATGGATTACTTCTACCACGAACCCCGAGTGCCTTCGGCCTGCGGCTTGACCCGGGAGGACGAGCTGGAGCCCGGGGTCATCAGCTGTATGCTGGTCGGAGACGGAGCCGTCGGGAAGACGAGCATGGTCGTCAGCTACACCTCCAACGGTTACCCCTCAGAGTACAAGCAGACAGGGTTCGATGTCTTCTCCGGTGAGTCACAACATATTTTCTACTCTTTTCCATTATCACATTTTCCAGGTTCTGTTTTTTTATCAAGGAAAATACTGAGTCTGGAGTATCAGTCTGCTGGGTTAGTGTGGAGCTTATTCAGTTTCCACTGAAGTATGGTTTATAGTTTAAATGTTCTGTCACCTACTGCCAAACTTCCATTTTGATGAAAATACAGTAAACGACACAACTATATTTTATGTACTTCCTTCATCCAAAAATGTACTTGACAAAAGTTTTGTTTTTGTTTTTTTTTCCTGTTTGATGTGTCAATATTATACAAAGTGTGTACTTGTTTTAACACATTCGAGTATTGATTGTAATTTTGGAACTGTTCACCCTACCTCCACCCCCAAAAACAAAATAAAACCCATATTAGATTAGGGAATATCATCTGCTATCATCTGCTACTCTCTGTGTGCCATAAATTACCTAACTTGTTTGAAAGTGAGTTTACGTTCAACTAACTGATTTGTGTCTCTGCTTTTTAACAGGTCAGGTCCAAGTCGAAGGATCTCCGGTCAGAGTTCAGCTCCTGGACACTGCTGGACAGGTAAGACAATAATAATGAAGTTAAATATCAATATGTTATCGTTACCATCTATTTCCTAGAAGGCAAATTATAGCGTTTAATAAGAAGTGGACAGTAATGCAGTATTTCAGATGACAACTACAACCAACGGCATTATTTTTCTGTCATTTATTGCCAAACTTCCCTCTTTTATTACAATATGCAGTTTTGTTGAATTGTTGTTTAGGAAGTTGATTATTGAGGTGTCTCATGTGTCATTCACTTGCTCAATCTAAAACGTGATGCACAAGGTTTCACCATACTTAAGAATGAAAGAGGTTTCAGTGAGTCAGTGACTTTCTCTCGGTCCTCATCCATCTTTTGTCCGGAGCTTGATAGAGACACTAACTCATGCTTTCTGTCTTCCTTTTCCCATCAGGAGGAGTTTGATGAGTTCAGAGCTCTCTCCTATGCCCACGCAGATGTCTTCCTCCTGTGCTTCAGCATGGTCAACCCCACCTCTTTTCACAACATCACCAAGAAGTGGGTCCCAGAGATCCGCGCCTACAACCCGTCCTCACCCATCATCCTCGTCGGGACACAGTCGGACCTTTTACTTGACGTGAATGTTCTCATTAACCTGGACCAATCGAATGTCAAGCCCATTCTGAACTCACGGGCCCGAAGCATGGCGGAGAAGATCAGGGCTGCAGACTACATCGAGTGCTCGTCACTCACCCAAAAGAACTTAAAGGAGGCGTTTGATGCGGCCATCTTTGCCGCCATCAAAAGCAAAACTCGCAAGACAAAGAAGAGGAGGTTCTCCGACAGGCGCACCAAAGCGTTTTCTAGGTGCAGCTGGAAGAAGTTCTTCTGCTTCATCTGAACTATGTTGACCGTTAACCCTATGGGTTGTGGGCAAAATTAACTTATTTAAGTTCTTTACTTTCACTTGATGCTACAGGTTCTATTTGTGGTTAGTTTAGCATCTTTCTCTGTGCAGTGTTTGGCTTTTTATTCGATTTTTGGGATGCCAAATGGAGCAGATACAAGGGATGGTTCACAGTCAGCAGCATAGACACAAATATCGGTGGGGACAGCAGAGGATTCTGGGTCATTCTTATCCAGGATCTCAGTTCATGCTCCGTCAGGTGGACTTAAGGAAAGCGGCTTTGTTTACAATATATTTAAAGGCAGAATATACGTCATCTATGTGTATAATAAAATATTGTCTGGTGATTTAATTTGTATGTATCATTGTTGACACATGTAAAAGAAAAGCAGTGATGTGAGATTTGAAAGGAATTGGAAAAAAAAAAATCTGATTTACTCAATGACTACTCAACGCAGAGAGAGAGAAAAGCCAGGCTCTCATGTAAATGCTTTGAATTTGCATGTCAAGCTTTGCCACCAACTGCAGCCTTTTACTGTAAGTTGGAGGGAAACAGAGAGAGTAAGGGCCATATTTGAGCAGATGGGCGTTAGCTGCCTCTCTGTTGTATTCTTGCTGTCTGGTTGCACCAGCTTTTCTTTTTTTTTATATATGCAGCAGCTGCAAGTTCAGGTTGCAGAGCATGGTGCCGCGTTCTGACCTGTGTGTGACAGATCTCTCCTAGCTGGTTATTTTCTGGCTGTAACAGCAATGCGATCACCAAGACCTGCATCTCCAATGGAATTTTATCAAACTGATGTCGCGATTAAGGAAATAGAAGCCGAGTGGGAGGATTTTGTTTGTGACAAATGTGTTTCCTTTAAATCTTCTGCTGAGCACAGGAACTCGTTTTAAAATCCCCCTGTCTGATGTGAAAGCTTGCATGGCAGCAGTAACCCATGCCTTTTTGTTCTCGTAACTCTCTTCATCTGCATCTGTAAAAGCAAGCACTGCAGGAGTCTTGACTTCCACCCTGTAGATCCTCCCACCACCTCCATCAGCCTGGCTCTTTTATATATGCCCCTCTTTGTTTACATGTTCAATACACTCCTTATCTCCTGAAAAGCCCAGTGTGCAGAGGTAGGTGATGCTCAACAGCCTCCGTGTGAAAGTCAGTGTATGCTGTGCACTTTTAAAAAAACAAAAAAAAACTCTTTTTTACCTGTGACAATTACAACTATCATACATACAATGATACGTGGTTGATATACAAGTGTATATATACGGTATGTTGCTGGACTTTACTATGCTTCTTGTGGAAGTCATTTTAATGTATATTCTATTCTGTTTGTTAAAACAGTTTATTTGTCATGTTTATGATTAGACAAAACATGGATTTAAATTGCATCTGTTTACACCACTAATGCCTTATATCTCTCTAACCTGTGTGTTCTTTTACGTGTCGGAGTGATGTGATGCAAATAAATGAAATGCAAATGATACCTTCTTTTGTCATGTGTATTTTGAGATCAACATTTTTGCACGTTTGACACAATTTGCACCATAATAATCACTGATCATGTCTGATTGTAAGTTACTTAATATTCAGGGAGGTTGGGTTTTTTTTTAAGGGGCCACCAAAACTATTAAAACTCAGCAAAGAACTGTTCACTCCAGGGAGTCTGAATAATCCTCATCAGCACACCAGGTTCTTTTCCTGAACCAGGTCCCTGTTGAAGGATATGATAAGTAGCCTCAGGTCTCCAGCTGTGCCATAGGTCAACCAATTCTAATGCAATCCACATGACCATTGATGGGGTCTGGCGGTGCCATACTGTGACTGATCACTGTGTCTTCTTTGAAAGGAACAGAGAGACATTCAGAGGAGATGGATTCACTTGTTCACAAAAATCTGCTTTGTGCTGATTTAATACAACAATGGAATCGGCACATTACTATTATTCCATTTTCAGAGGAAAACGTACCGTACAGACAGACGATACTTAAAACAACAGACTGGGGTGAACATGACAGGGAGGCTATAAAACAGTTGTGGATGCAACGGCTCTGCAGTGCATTTGTTCTGTGCAGGGTGGGTCAGTCACAGATGAATAGGAGGCTTAAAAACACCCCAATGCACCAGCAATGTGTTTGCCATCAGTCAGTGTGCCCTCCATCATGCAACCACGTGTCATGGTTCTGTTTGTACGGCGCTTATCGATGGGTTAAAGCAGGACATCCTGCGTCTCAGCCCAGTGACCTTTTATGGCGTGGTTACGAGTTTTGTCATCTGACACAAGTGGACTCATCATGACCTTTGATGTGCACATAAGGGAAGAAGTTAACACCAGCCATTGCCATTTGTTTGCCAGGTTTGATTAGTGGTCAACAAGGGGGGGATTTAAATTCAAAAGCTGCTCCAATCAATATTTTAACTACAGATTAAATTACAAATAACTCCCCCTCAATTTGATTCAGTTTGTTTTAGCATCTCTCTTTTAGTTTTTGAGGCCTTTCTTTTTTGTCAACTAAAAGAGCTCCAAAAGGTTTCTAATAAGAGACAAAGTCTTGTGAACAGTTGTCTTGTAAACATATAGAACAGGTAAGTATATTCCTGGTTGAGACCTAAACAGAGCTAAAGGGAGAGCGAGTGTTAGACTAATCATTAATTAGGTTGGGAGACAAATGAACAGTACTAAATAATATTTGGCAACACATGGTGACCATTAAAAACTTTAGTTGATAATGTATTCACTGTGGTGATTACAGGTTTTTAGCTGTTCTTATGACAAAGTTTGTATTTACCAAGTTAATACTAGTAAAATAGAATAAATTAAACTGACAAGAAGTCACCAAGAAACAAAAAATGAGTGATCTGACCAAGTTTTCAGAGTGACACCAGGTTGATCACTTGAATGTCCAGAATAGAATAGAATAGAATAGAATAGGTCTATTGTCTACCGAGGTGGAAAATTGTCTTTGGCTCACCAATTACAGACGACAAAACAACACTGATTACACTAAGAAAAAGACCTCAAACCTAACACCTAAAATCACAATAAAAAGTATTTGTAAATTTTACAATAAGAGTACAAAGTGAAAAGTAGAGTAGTGGTTTGGTCATTTTGTTGAATTAATGATGCGGATTTCCCACCAAATAATATCATTTTTTAGCAATTCTTTGCAGACCAAAGTGGTTAACAGTGGCACATATCAAAGGAACACTTTGAAATGTGAATGCTGTCTTTGATAAAGTTCATCTTGCTTTCCACCCTATCTCTCTTTGTTTTGCAGAAGAGTAAAGGATGAAGAAGGTCAGACAGGAACTCTATGGTTATTAGCAGCTTCAAAGGGAGCAGCAGAGCAGGGTCAAAACCAGCCATGACGCACCTTTGTCAAACGCATATGAAAGATCACGTCTTATTTATGACAATTTTCCAGTCTTTATTCAAAAGGAAAACACAGATGCTTTGCAAAGTTCTTCATGTTGGTCTGGGAAAAACACGTCAAATATGATAAATATTATTCCGCAGCGTGAAGGTGGTTACACACTCTCACATGACGTAAACACAGACAGTTGCACAGTATGTGCAGTCATCGTACACTCATTGAGCAATCGGGAAGGCCAAGTTGGACCGGTTTCAGGTTCCCAGGAGTTCAGTGAACTGTTTCTTCTCCTTCTCCTCCTCCTTTTCGTCTCTTCTCAGGGTTAGTCATCTTTATTTTCTCGTCTATTAGGGCTGACCCTCCTCCCAGGATCCCCTGCACCTAACAATTGTGTCATGAGTAGTCAATCAGCTCTTCCTCTGGCTCGCGGCCAGTTTCACTCTTGCTGGGTTTCACTGTAGTCGAAGATTGGCAAAGAGGCCTGGGAATCAGCAGGTGCACCGACAGGTCTGCCTGTACGAGTGGAAAGCCGATTGGCTCACTGCTGCTGCTCCTGGGTCCTCCGCATTGGCAGTTTGAACAGTTATGCTTAAGGGGAGACTTGGCATGACTCGCAGTGTCTTTTTCACACATTGTTGTTGTTATTGTTGTACTTCCACCTTTACCTGCTGCCTGTGTGTTTCTGAGAAATGGTGACGGATACGTGTGTTATTATGATTGGGTGGCTTTGCTCGAACTGAGTTTTAAATGCACAGTGTGTACAAATAAGCAACATTTATCGGTGAAGTTGCATGTTGCAGATAATGCAACTGTTGCAGATATAATCAAAAGATGTTTAGTTTGTCCATTGTGGACCGAAATGGTGGCCTCTGTAGCTCCTGATATAAATGTAAAAGGCTCATCAACAACAATCAGTACAATATGTGAACTGCTACTAGACCATCACATGCGTGAGCCACTGAAATGTGATTTTGCGCACTGCAAAAATAAAGTCAAAAAGATTGTACAATTGCTCAATTTCACAGCACTGGATCTTTCCAAAGTTTCAAAGTTGATTTACATAACAATCACTCACAGGACAAATTCTCTCAAAACATAAACTGTGAGTTTCGGTGTCAACCGCAGCCAATGAGACTTATCCCAGTTCCTGACTGTAACTGTGCCTGGAGGCAGCAACGATTATTTCTGTCCCTGCATCTGCTGGGCTTGTCATTCACGCAGCTGAGGAAAATATATGGGAACAGCCGAATGCAAACAACCTCCAACACATGCAAACAAAGTCAACATCTGTGCATAATTACAAGCTTTTGCTTCCTTTTAATTCAGATATGCCGTGCTGTCACGTACGAGGGGTTAGAATCACATCTGAGCCATTTGTAGTTTTGTCGCCTCAATCTTAATCTGCAGTCATCAAGTGAAATAATGGCTTTATAGTGACTAACAGTGAGCAGATACGAACAAAGTGGTGCAGAGATGAAGTTCACGCAGCCTGACCTGAGATGAGACAGCCGAGGAGGGTATTCAGGGGATGATTAGCTCATTAGCACTTCAATCAGGCCTCGTCTCAGGCCTTATTATGTTACTGGTGACACGTAGACACGACGCTGGACACCGTGAGCTATTCACAGCTCAGGACACACACACAGAAAGCTGTGAGAAAGTGGTGCAATCAACTGTGGTGTTTGTAGTGTAAAAGGAGAAGGACTGATGGGTGGAACAGAGCTTTCTCTGAATTCACGATCAAACTATGACACAATATTTGACTTACTTGTCAAAAATTAAACGTAGCTTTTAATAATTATGTTTGTCTTTTTGTCTTTGGCAGCACTTTGGGTTTCATTTGCATGTAAACACACATAAAAAGAACATACACGACAAAACAGCAGCAATACTGTGCAACAGTGACCCGCAGTGTCAATAATATAAGATCTAATATTATGATAAATGGAGAAGAATCAATGCGTTAAATGCAGTAATGCACATGCATTCGTATATGTGTTTAATGTACACATGCCAGCTATATATTTGAACACACTCACTGAAATACACAATACAGGACCCGGGTTAATGTTTTACAACAAACAGGGGACAATTACCTGACACGTGACGTATACACAGATGTTTATTGTGATAGCATCACATCCGACCCTCTGTGTGTCCAAGCCTGCTCCTGTGATGAAACAGACGTAGTCTGATGAAAGTCTGATTGATGGTTTACTCACTAAAGGTGTCACAATCTTATCAACACTCTCTGCAGGACACATCTACCGACGTATTGTCTTTGAGAGCGGCAGCAAACGACCACATTATCTGAGCAGAACAGAGAGCAGGAGTGATTTTTAAGTGGCAGATCGTAACACCTTCCTTCTGATTTGAATTAAAAGGGACAACGGTTTTCTGAATGGCTTGTTTGGAGGGGTGGGGGGAGTGATACAACTAGTCTATATTATCAAGTCTGAGATACACATTGGTTGTAGATTAAAAATGTCTTTGAGCTTTGTCTATTTCTCCAATCAACTCCTCTGTGACTGTAATCTCCAGTACTTGCAGTGAGAATAATAGAGTTGTTGGCCCTTTTTTTGCAAGAGTAATGCGATCATAGGATTGATTTTTAGCTCCATGTTGAAGGCCTATTTAGATTTGCACTTTGCACTACTTCAATAATAAATGAATTAAGAAAATGCAAAGTTTCTTTGGCACAGATTTAATATGATATTATAATAAAGGGTATTTAAAGGGGGCAGATATATGGCAACCAGGGGATAACTACAGTAAATATAAAATAGATTATGGGTTTGGTTCTTGTTTTGTCTTTTTAACATTCTGTTGTGTTGTTTGTTTCTGTTGAAATATTATGCACTCGACCTTACAGTATATGATTTGTAAACATGTATGTACATGAATAAAAAGGAAGTATGTTTACAGACGCACTGTTGATCATACTGTAACTTCAACGGCACAAATTGAAGTAAAGTTTAAAGGGAGATTCATTTGGGTTTGCCACTGTTTATCAAACTGCATCTAAATCCGTCGCAGAGCTGGAGATGGCGACACGTAACCACGGACCCTATACTGTAAATACGACTGTGTGCATGTCAGTTCTGTAAAGTGACAGTTACCTTGTTTTGGAGGGAATATTGAGTGTTGTTTGCATATGGGAAGGGTGGGATTTGATTGGAGGTGAGCCTGTAAATAGGGTGTGTCCTTGTCTGGGAATCAAGGGGGTGAAGTGTTCTCACAGTGGCACTGAGGGATGAAGAGAGGAGGGAGGCGCTGCAGTGTTGTGACATCTGTACAACACACATGGTGGCAGTGGAGCAAGCAAGGACATTGTGCAAGTCAGCACAGCTCTCATGTAACCTCTGCTGGATACACCACACACGCACACCACACAGTTTCAGTGTACACGCGCTCAAACACCAGGGATGTATTGGAGGAGGTGTACAGTGTGAGTGTGTAAACACGCAGCTTCCTCAAAACTCAAACAGGCAGACACTCGTGACCATATGCCGACACATGATGGAGCGCAGTTAATAATGACACACAATAGATATTGTTTGTTTCGCTCAAGTTTCTGAGCGAGCGATACGCTCTGTCTGGACATGTTGAGCAGAGAATGACTGGTTGCCGTCCAGTTACTCACAACACAGTACAGCGGCTTAGTCAGACGGTTTGTGACACCGGCATCAAAGGTGTATTATATGAATCAGTCCTTTACAACATACGCACACCTCATGAGGATGTGATGTAGTCAGTCGGAAGTTGCTGCCTTCGATGGCCTTGAATGTCTACATCTCAGTTTAACATCATTGAACCTGACATGCTTTTTTTTTTTCGTTTCACCACCGCTTTCTCTTCTGCAACTCTGCAGGTTTGGGATTTCACAAAGTACTTGTATGGCTCCTTCAGTCAACATGCTTTTTATGACTGTCATAGAGGAAACATTAAACAGTTAATGGCTGGTTACTGTATTACAATTAGGAAAACGTCAGACAAAAAACTCCCCAATGTTATACAAAATGACTCCTATTTATCCATCCATCCATCTTCTAACGCTTTGTCTTCCACATGAGGGCTGCGGAGGGTGCTGGTGCCAATCCCAGATAACATAGGGTAAACGGCGGGGACACCCTGGAGAGGTCATCAGTCCATCACAGGGCCACATAGAGACAAATGACCATCCACTCTCACATTCACACCTAAGGTCAATTTAGAGTGTCCAATTTGCCTCATTGGAAACAGGAGGAAAAACTGACGCACACGCGAGGAGAACATGCAAACTGCATGCAGAAAGGCCCTCGTTCCAACCGGGTTGCAAATATGGGTCACCTTTCTGCAAAGGCAAGTGTGCTAAACACTACACTTTTTACTATTATTTCAGAAATCATTTAAGTTTAGAAGTCTCATTCATAAGTTTTCATAACCAGTACATATATGTATAACTTGAGTGACTGTATTCAATTAATGTATGATGTCAGAGAATGGTGACACACAAGTAGAAAGTAGTATGAAATGAAAAATATTCTAGTAAAATGTCTAGTACAGTAAAGTACGTGGCGTACTGAATGTTTTTTGTTTTTGGTTTTTTTTAAACACGGACGTGTAAAGTATTCATGATGTAACAGAAACTTGCCGTGGGGCTTCCCATTAGTCAGGATAATGAGACAACCTCCTCCTGTTGCCTGTGCTTACACACTCACAGTCGTATATGGACACAGACATTTTGACCTTTGCCAGCAAAATGCAGGATCAGCTTTAAAGTCACTGTTAGGTTGAACCAAAAAAATAGTCTTTGAACTTTAAAGAAGGATATTAAAGCCAAACTTTAATTCAAAATAATGATGTTTATATTGTATCACTTGAAAACTTGGACATTTTTGGTCTGGAAGCACAGGTTTCTAGAGCGCCAAACATTTTTGTCACTGCGATCATTTTCCACTTCTCCCTCACTCGCCCTGTGTGACTTATTATTCCACATGTGATTGGCATGTGGTAAGCATAGGGGTTCTCGCCGAACAAGTCACATAGCATCTCTAAAAATTTTCGACTCCTTCTCATCAGATTAAAGATGAGACGTACTTATGCTTATGTCTCGCGTGTCACGTACAGTATCTTCACATACTTGTACTTATCTGTTATCTGTTATCACTCACACACACACACACACACACATACATACAGGAAGACAGCCCTGTTATCATGACATCAGCAGCTGTCTGGGGGAAGTTTCTGTCAATGGGATGAAAATTAAAGATGGGGCTGACCACAAAACAATAAATGACATCACCGGAGTCATAACAGTTAATGGGTCTGTTTGTGCTTTGCCTCATAATTATGATTGACTATTAAAAGTAATGGACCCAAACAAAACACTCCATAAATGTGAAGGGGCTTTCAAGAGGCTGGAGTCGTTGTTAATGGTCTCTTTTTTCTCTTTTTTTACAGTTTCATGCAAACCAGTGCATAAAAGTCACTGTTCACAGACACAGTGGTACCACTGTCAGTGAAGAAACTAAGCAGCTGTCAACAACAACACAGTATATTGCCAATGACAGCATCATTGTTGCAGCTCAAAGACAATGAGAGGATTTGAATATGGCAGTTTAGACCCGCCCTCACACACAGACACAGACATGGCCATATGTCCTGGCTCTTTTCTGTGAAGACAAACAGAGAAAATGGATGTGTGTTTGCAGGTAGCTCTCTGCTGTCAGCTCCCCTGACACAACCTGAAGAGCAGGCTTCTGCCTCTGCCAGCTGGTCTGACAAGAAATTCACCTCTCTATCTACCAGGTGACGCTGCAAGGGCGTGGCCTGAGAGGAAGCAGTTTCATTCGTTTAATTGTGCTTTTCAAACGACAAGTTTCCACTCCGAAATGAAATCGGATGGCGGGAGCTCAGTCACGACCAAAAAGGAACATCGACTTTTACACGTAGTGCCATGAAAGGTTTCTCTGAGCAGGGACAGCAGCAGCATGCAGGCTGGGTGCGGTGAGAAAAGCCTAGGTAAACATCTTTGGACAGCCTGTCTACTCAGGTCCAACACTCTCTCCTGTCAGAGGACAGAAGAAAGGCAGCGCTGGACTTTCCTCTTTGTGAGGAAATCTGGTTTCTGAGCAAATAAGTTTCCCCCTGAAGAAGAAAACTATGAATCAAGGTGGTTGGAGACGTCAAAGCAGTGTGTCAGCCTTTAGTTAAGGGGTTGATAAATGACCTAAATTCATCTTTGAACTTATATTGATGTATTACCAGCACAAAAAGAATAAAGATCCCATAGAGTTACAACACAAGGGTTAGAGGAGGATTTATAAATGACATATTATTATATATAGTGCACTTTTAGCAACGGCCATTAGAGCAGCTACCAGTTCAGTCAGTCAGAGGATCATGTTACTGAAAACGTTGCACAAAGCTATAAATGATCTTTTGTGCCAAGACCGGTTCTGCAATGCCGCCCAGCAGACCGTACTTATCCTCCCAACCTGCAGCTTAGTCTTATCTGTTCTTCTGAAACACCGTCTAGTTGAACGTGGAGGAGGCTGAGTACTGTTGAACTTGAATAGACTGCACATCATATTGGGTTGCACGGGCTTGTCCACGCGGGATTCACACAATAAAGGACGCCACACGCTGGCCTTCCGACAGACGGAAAGTGATCAAGCACTTTAGAGCGTTAGGAAACAATGAGCTGTACTTTGAGTCCCCAAGGTGAGCTCTGATGACAAGCAGTAAACTGAACTGTTTGACTGTGGAAATTATTACTTGGTCCAAATTGTTTTTACAATAACTCTCCATGATGAGAGAGTAAATGGGAGTAAACAAATACAAACACAGGTGCCCTACAGAGAGGTAGACTTCTTTACGAGACTGTATACATGTACATATAGATTCAGCGTCAAAGAATGAGGTGACCGGTAAATAAGACTGACTTTATGAGGCAAGGAGGGGGGGGGGGGAGGAGGGGGGAGTTTCTTTTTTTTCCAGATTCAAATCCAAACTGCCACCGAGTTACACCTGCCTGTGTGGACCAGTAGGTAGACTGAATACAGAGACGTGTTCCAAACAATACAGTGACACTCTCTTTCTTCAGTGCCCCTCAGCCGTGAACACAGAGAGAATACAAAGACACAGAAGAGTAGTTTTATTTGAAAATGTCGGGGTTTTTTGGGTCGGGTGAAGTGTGTCAAATGACAAACTTTATTGGTGTACATATCTTCTGTTAAATCCATTGTGTTGGACTTTTTTGGGGTAATGGGTAAAATATGCGAGTTAGTTGGACAGTTTGAGGAAAATGCTTTTTCTGTTGCTTAGACTTTGGTGACATTAACACCAATCTCATGTTTACATGACAAAAGCAGCTTAGCTTTGCCATAAACAGAAACTAAAATAATCAGAGCCTGAATCTGTTTGTTTGGTTTTTTTTAAATTAGAATTAACTCCTTATCTACTACTTAGTCAACACTACACCACTACGTTTTGAGCTCTAAATGTGTTAGTCTACATGTAGACATATTCAGACCAGCTGTTTTTCTGTTTTCCCTGTTTGTACAAAGAATTTAAAAGACTATAATATAAGAGATTCAATTGTGTGTGTGTGTGTGTGTGTGTGTAAACTATGGGTGGTAAAGAGACCCTCCCCAGCTCAGCAGGACGCTAAACCCTCCTCTTCCACTAAACCGATCCCCACAACCTAAACACCATAAGCTGATTTTACACAGTCGCCACAAAGATAATGGATCACTTAATGAACTGTCAAATGAAAATCAGCTGTGATGACTAACAGAATAGACGAGAGTTTGAACGTGAAATATAGCCACAGACATACATAATGTGGGCGAACTAAACAAGTAGCTGTGGGATCGCAACCCACATTAAAAACAGAGATAATTAAGAGTCCACCAAACCCCCACTGTACCTGTGATTTCACACACAGTGGGGGGGGGGCTGACTTCTGGTTTATAAGGCCTGCTCAGAGGCCCTGAGGTGTCACTCGTGGACACTCCCAGGCTTTGCCCTCTGCCTGGTTCCTGACCATTTCACACCTCAACGCAGGAGGGACTATTATCCTGTCAGAGGGCCACTTTTCACAGCAGAAATCACAGCAAAAAAATCACACCCTTGTGCCCGGTTTGTCGTCCTGTGGAGCACAGAGTTCACACACAGGTCTGACCTGCAGCTGCAGATGGTTGTCAAGAGATAAAGTGGATGGAAAATACAAGGCCTGGTGGGAATCACAGGCCGACTACTGGTGAAGGAAAGGCCTCTGAACTTCAGAGTGAAGGCAGTGGAAACCCATTACACTTCCAGACACGCTGGTATAAATTAGTGACAACCACAAGCAAATGTTCTGAAGAACTTTCTCATCTTGGTGGAAAATACTGAACACGTACTCTCACTTTTGTTTTTTCATTTGCCTGCACATACAGTACTGCTGTTTACACATACACTTGAATTACTTCTGCTAAGCTCTTTGGTCTCTTTGTCTGTCTTTTTAATAATATTGACACATTTTATATATATATATATATATGGACATTAATTAAAACACTGACCTTTATGAAATTAAATCTGGAAGATATTTATCTACCATCACAATTTCAATAGTTTGCTAACAATTCCTGACTTTGCATTATACCTAAAGCCAGGTCAACATTTACATTTCCATGTATTCTGAAACTGATCCTCCTCACTGTCATTTGATCCGAGTTTATCTCAAGTAATAGTTCTCTTAACAGGTCTCGCAGTATCTCCACGGACAACTGTCTTTGAGGTGAAGGTGTAGTTATGAGGAAGTGAAAATATGTTTGAGGAAGAAGGCGTTAATATTATAAAAATATATACAACACATCTGACATGATATAATTACACTATAAAATTAATTTATAGTGTCTTAAAAAGGTAAATTCAGAATGTTCCCGAATTGTCTGAATGTCTGTTTATTTAACAGTGGACAAAGACTAAAGTGAAATGGCTGATCAGCTCTTGTCTTATCCAAATACACAATGAGAAAAGTTTATTTTGGTTTCATGAGTTTAGCCTACTACTGCCCCCTACTGGGGAAGTAAAGTTAAGCTCCTCAAACCCTGACCAGAACCCCACTTCTCACACAGATTGGTTCCATGCCCCCTTTCAAATGATGAGCAGTTCAGCTAATGATTCAGTTCATCATACACTTTAATTGGAAGAATGTGAAAATACTTGTATATGAAAAATTGTGTACAATACAGAAATTGGTTCTTAACTACACAAGCATTAACAAAATCAAATCAGTATAAGACTATAAAATACACTGAAAATGTAATTATATTAAATTAAACTAAATTAAAGATAAACAAAACCGATGGTGTTCTACTTTTATTCACTAAAAACAAAACTAAGACTAAAGAAAAAAAATATTAAAGGCATGCTGTACAACCAGAAACGCATGTGCGTCATCAGCACTTTGAAAGAATCTCCTGACAGCTTTTGTAAACCTTCCTCAAGCAATTGAGCCTGGGCTTTGAACTCTGAAAGACAAAAAGAGGTTGCTCATTAGAAACAGGTTACTCTGAATGTTTACGCTCTCAACACAGCAGGTGGACAAACAAAAACCTTGAAAGTTGGCGAAAGCAAGTTTACGTGTTATATGAAACAGAAAGCTTACACTGTGCATTCGCCCTTACCTGAAACAACGGCACAACGCTGGACACTGCATTGGGTTCTGAGGGGTCCTTCAACAGTACACAAAGGTAGTAGATGATTTGTTGCTAAAATAAAAAGCATGATATATCAATTCACTCAGTTTTTAAACACATATACTGAAATAACTGCAGTATGAGAAACAAAGAATGAATTGATATTTGCATAGAGCTGAAACGTATCTATTCACCATATATATTGCTTCATTAATAACAATATCCTTGATCTTGCTGATCTCAATGAAAGTGGTCGTTTCGCGGCCTGAGGCATAGCTGGAGGACACCTGGATGCCTAAAGATCCAATGACGAGTAGGGACTCATGGTCCACCTTCACAAAGTGGATGTGCAGCATCATACCGACCAGGGTGATGATTATAGCACTGGACAGAACAGCGGTGTTCTGCAAGAAAAGGAAAGACGTTCACATGAGGGGCCTCTTCATGTGAATCCTACAGTACAGAATCAATAGAAATATTGTGACAATTTTAATTTCATTTTTATGAAATGTTGATAGGTGTTTCCCAAATCTGTTCTCAAATGTCTTTTTTTGTCCAAAAAACAAAACAAGGATTCAGTCCAAAAAGGCACAATTTTAATTTTATTTCTCAAAACTATGTCCTTCTCTTTGCCTAGTGTAAGTTTGTTTGCTTACCTTATACAACGAGAAGTACTCACTGTACCTTCTCTAGTCATTGAAGGTCAACAAACACAGTTACACAGTCAAAGAAAAGAACATAGCTTAGAACAAAGGATTCAGTGTTAATGATGTCTTTGTTATATGGCGCAAGGAAACCAGAAAATATTCACATTTAAGAAGCTGAAAAATCTGGAAACTTGTATTAATTATTCGAAAAAACACTCAAACCGATGAATCAATTATCACAATACTTAACAATGAAGTTAGTAATTGATTATTTATCAATTATTGATTAATTAATTGATCGTTGCAGGCTTAGAGAAAATGGTGATACATTACAAGTGTTTTCCAACATTAAATCATGACATTCTCAAATGGCTTGTTTAATCATCACACCAAAGATATTCAATTGTTGTGATTTCTTTGTTAAATGACACAAAGAGACCAGCAAAATATATACATTAAAAAGGCCGAAAAATAGAGAACTCCTATTTATTGATTATCAAAATAGTAAATGTTTAAATTAGAAGTAATTTCATTTCTGACAGAAGTGCACTGTACTTATTGCAGATAGGAGAGACATCCATAGCTGTTGATGATTAAATGTGAAACTGCAATTCCAAACTACTGTTTGTCAATATTATTTTTATTATGCATTATTATGCATTATTCATTATAATCACCCCCTTTTGAACACAAGAATATGATATTACTTTGTCTACACTTTTGTCTACAAAAAAACATGATAAACCACAGGAAATTAGGACATTTTGACTGGTCCTCACTTTCTGTCACACCTGTTTATGGGTTAAGGATAAGCTTTAGAGCTGGGTTTATGTCAGGGTTAGGTTAAGGGTTCAAATTCGGAATTTATTTATAATGGTTAAGGTAAGGGTTATGGGACTAGGGAATGCATTACGCCTTTGAGTGGCCTCACCAAGATAGCTGTACAAGAATGTGTGTGTGACCAAAACCAAAACCTTGTCCTTATAAGGCAGAACATCATTTCTGAGGATCTGGTTATGTTCAGGGCTAAGGTATGAATTGTGGTTAGGTTAAGGTTGGGGATAAATTAATGGAATTCATTGCAAAGTCCTAAAGCGAACCTCTATCCCTCTCTGTGTGTTCTGCCAAGATTGAGAATTGTAACATATAGAAGGAGAAAGCAACCAAAGAGCCGGTGAAGTTTTACCTCTGTGAAGAAGAACACAGCGTATGCCAGGAGCCAAACGGAGCAGGTGAACGCCATCACTTTGCCGATGGACACTTTGGGGGAGCTGACTATGAACTCCCTGCAGAGGCTTGAGTGGGTCTGACAGTTCAAAGATATGGATTTGCCACTGATGTCGGTGAACGCATCGTCTTCCATCGTGACGGCCTCCGAAAAGCAATAGTATCAAGGTTGAGAATAAAAACAGAGTTAGCTAAGTTAGCTAAAGATGAAAACGGGTTAGCTCGGAACTACCGTTAGCTAGCTGCTGTAAACGGGGAGGATAATCGAAACGCGCAAAGTCAACGGCGTTTACTTAGCGGCAGTGCATAGGAACCTATATTTAATGCTCCAGTTACATTAAAAGAAATGAAATACAAGATGTCAGAATTGCGAACGTTCCCACAACAAGTGTATTGATGCCATTAAACAAAGTCGAACTCGTTATCAACACCGGGGCACTCGGATTCGATAGAGTTCATGTGGTTCTAATAAACTAGAGCAAGCGACGACCCATAAACTCCACAGCAAACAGAATAATATCAATAATTAGAAGCCTATAAATAAATTATATATGCGTACGCACTCGATATTACTTCACCAAATGAGTATGAATTGCTGTCTCCGCCCACACCGGTGTACGCCGGCTACAAATTAAAAGTTCCCCCAAGAGCAACTTGAAGTTGCAACGCATTGTGGGTAGTCGTGGCATTTTGCTAAGTGCCGTCCAAGTTATTGAAATAACTTTTGTTCAAGTTCAGTTATACACAATTTAAGAGTACAGTTAAGTAAATGTGCTACAAGCCAAACACGACTCTTTATCAACGTAATGAAATTACTTGTTTATTGTCAACGACACGTAACGCCTCCATTACCCAGTGTGCATTGCGTATTTTACGACTTTTGACCTCTGGATAAAAACAAGCCGATCAGCTGATGTAAAAGCAACAACATCTACAAGGTCTGATGAAAAACAGCTCAGCTGGCTAACTGTGTGTATGTGTGTGTGGCAGCCGGTGTATGGTGTTGGTGTACGTGTCCGGTTTTAGACTGTGCTGAGGCAGCGACTCAGGCGTTGTCCGTCCGATCAGTAGCCGCTGCTAAGTCAGTCGACTGAAATGAAGGTAGCTTGTTTAGTCACAAGTGAGACTCTTTGTTTAGCCAATAATAGCTAGAGACTGGTAATTGTTGAGTGAGTTATATAGCGCTTTTCATGGGATTTTGACCAGCATTACAGCAACTTGGCATCGTCTGTTGAGGTGTAACATTATTAAAAACAACAAGAGGCAGCTAATGTTGGTTAGCAAATTGTTGTTCCAAAACATAAAGTAAACACTAGTCGGGACAAGTGTGTTTGAAGCTGCTGCCTGCATCGGATTTACTTCAGACTGAACGTCCTCGTTAACAGTAAGGAGTAACAAAGTCAACCGAACATTTTATTGTTTTTCTTGACTGCTTTTTAAACTTTTAGATAATTTTAACATAAAAAGTTGCATCACATCTGGTCTCAGACATTTGTTCAACTGTACCATGACCTTGTGTCTTCCACCTGCACTTCTTTGGCAATCTCGATATTCTGAGTAATATTTAAAGTCACAGCTCCCCCTTCCTTATCAGCATCATAGGTTGTGTCCTGTCCTGTCAGGTTTGACATGAGTGGTCAAGGTTCAGCCATAGATAAAGGAATGAACACGGTCCTAGTCTGTCAGGAGAGCTATGCCTGTGGGGGCTCGGATGAGGCTGCGTTTGAATGTGATGAATGTGGCAGCTTGCAGTGTGCCCGCTGTGAACTGGAGCTCCATCGGCAGGAGCGGATGAGGAATCATGACCGGGTTCGGCTTGTACCCGGACACGTTCCTTTTTGTGACTCCTGCAAAGGTGACAGCAGCTGCCCTATGAGTGGTGGGCGGCTCAGAGCAGTGGTACGCTGCCAGGGCTGTAAGATCAACCTGTGTTTGGACTGTCAGAAACGCACCCACAGTGGAGTCAACAAGAAGAAGCACCCACTGACACCATACCCTCCGGTCAAAGCTCCTCAGGCGAGCAGCATCATGGCTGGGGAGTCAGAGATGGAGATCCTGAAGGCCAAGCTGGAGAAAGTGTGCAGCTTCCTGTTGGTGGATGAGAAGGAGGAGATGCAGGTAAGTGTGTGAGAAAATGCCACTCACATCTCTCTCATGTGATGTCATGATGTGAAGCATTTTGTGTGGATTCGTAGGTGAGGGATGAGGAAGAATTTGTCAGTTGCCTGGGCTGCAGACCGGATGAGCTCCTCAAAGTTGTCTCCATCTTTGGGAACACTGGGGAGGGAAAATCCCACACCTTGAACCACACTTTTTTCCTCGGGAGAGAAGTGTTCAAAACCTCACCCACCCAGGAGTCCTGCACTGTGGGTGTTTGGGCAGCTATGGACCCTGTGCACTGGGTTGTAGTCATCGACACGGAGGGACTACTTGGGGCTGGTAAGGGACAATCAAACAACTGATTTGCTTAATAACCTGAAACATAAATGGGGGTAATATGAGGCTGTTTCCATCAGTTGATGTTTTTTGGTTTGCTCTCTTTATATTGATCACAAGGAGCCAATCAGGGTCAGCGAACCCGGCTGCTTCTCAAGGTGCTTGCCATTTCTGATGTGGTCATCTACAGAACCCATGCTGATCGTCTCCATGATGATCTCTTCAAGTTCCTGGGTGATGCATCTGATGCCTACTTGAAACATTTCAGCAGAGAGCTGAAAGCGACGACCAGTCGCTGTGGTCTGGATGTCCCACTGTCCACCTTGGGCCCTGCAGTGATAATCTTCCATGAGACTGTCCATACCAAGCTTTTAGGATCAGGTACATAAAAGAAACCCCGTCCAAGATTTGTACAGTACTGGTTCTGTCGAACTATATTATCAGACCTGACCTGGAGTGGGTTGGTAAGAAGTGGTTATTCCATCAAACTGCCGAACAACAGGGTTTTTTAAGCAGTAAAGCTCACTTCTGAAATTTCTCTCGTGTGCTTCTTTGTTTTTTCAGTCAGACGCCAACCTGTTTGCAGCTGTCTTGCTTTACTAGCACAATGTTGCTGTTGTCTCTATCTGTCTTGACTTAAAACAAATCCCTTCTTGTTTGCAGTGAAGAAATGTTGCTGGGCAACTTAATATCTAAATAAATACATGGATTGAATCTCATAGACATTTGTTTATATTTAAAAGTTGCACACTGCCATTTTAAGTGGTCCTGACCTTCACTCTCTTTTTTTCTTCTGTAGACAAGCCCTCTGAATCAGCTGACCGTCTACTTCAGGAACGTTTCAGGAAACTGGGTCTGTATCCAGAAGCGTTCAGCTCTATCCAGTACAGAGGAACTCGGACCTACAACCCTCCCACAGACTTCAGTGGTTTGCTGCGCAGCCTGGAGCAGCAACTGGACAACAACACCACCCGCTCACCACGTTCTGCCAGTGTCATCTTCAAGGCTCTGCAGGTCGTGGTGCTTGCTTGTATAATAAAATGGGTGTATTATAGCCATGTATCTGCAATGAGAGCAGTATTGACTCTCCTCTCCCACATTTCCTCCTTCCTTCTCTCTTCAGGCCCTGAGTGACCGTTTCAGTGGAGATATACCAGATGAGCACTTGACCAGTAACTCTTTCTTTCCAGACGAATACTTTACCTGTTCTAGCATCTGCCTCAGCTGTGGGTATGTATCTCTCACTTATTTACCACACTAAATAAGATTAAATATCTCTGTATATCATTTAAATTATAAATGGCAATAGGTCACTTATTGTGGAAAAAACAACTTTTTTTCTAAATTGGTGTTCTCCCACTTCCAGCTCAGGCTGTAGGAGAAGCATGAATCACCTAAAGGAAGGGGACGACCACGAAGCCAAACATCGCTGCCGCTATTCTGCACAGTACGACAATCGCATCTACACCTGCAAGGCAAGTACAAACCTACAACGTCACACACGCACATGTTAAAGTAAGCCTGATGTGATCTGAGTGTCTGTGCTGAAATTCTCAGGTCTGCTACGAGGGAGGGAAAGAGGTAATAGTTGTTCCAAAAACGACAGCCTCATCTGACTCACCATGGTTTGGTCTAGCCATCTACGCCTGGTCTGGGTGAGTCCATCTGCCACACAGCCATTTGGAAAATGATTATAAATGGCCTCCTTGTGAGCGTAAACAATACGTCCATATTTATTGTGGTCAAAAAATGGGAAGACTTGACCAAGTGTGGTTCAGCTGTCGATTAAACTGGAACTATTTGCTTGTTTACTTTTGTCTTTGCTTAAATGTAACAGTATCTCATCAAATCACAGAACCATAAGGCAACCTGATCTGTCTATTTATTAGTGGGTCTGAGGTCTTTTTTCTCTTTATTTAGGTATGTAATCGAGTGCCCCAACTGTGCAGTGATCTACAGAAGCAGGCAGTACTGGTATGGAAACCAGGATCCAGTGGAAACAGTGGTCAGAACAGAGATCCAGCACATCTGGCCTGGGGTGAGGCCACAGTGGAGCAGCTTATATAAGATTCTGGTTAAATCAATTCAACACACTTTTAGTCTCGACTACATTAACATTTAGTTAATGTAGTCGCATTCACTTTTGGTGTGTTGTGTGTTTTCATTTTACCACATTGATCGAGACAAAAGTGCTGAAGAGTTATATAAATAATGCCAAGAACAATTCACACTGTACCAAACTGCTCTTTTGTTGTTGTATCCTTGCCTTCTTTTCAGTCTGATGGCTTTTTGAAAGACAACAACAATGCTGCTCAGCGGTTGCTGGATGGAGTGAAATACATTTCTCAGTCCGTGTCTGAACTCAGCGTCAAGCCTGCCAAAGCAGTCACTTCCTGGCTTACTGACCAGATTGCTCCTGCTTACTGGAAACCAAACTCCCTTATCCTGGTACAGTACATGACTAAAATCAAAAGCTAAAAAAAAAACCCCACTGAAAGTAGAACTGTTTGTAGCATTTTTAGAGGCATTTCCCACATGCAAATTTTAAGCATGAAACTCAATTTAAGAGTCACATGTGTTTTTGTTATTGTTTGATGTAGAAATGCCATAAATGTGCAGAAGAGTTCCAGCCCAATGACACCAAGCACCACTGCCGTGCCTGTGGGGAGGGTTTCTGTGACGCCTGCTCCTCCAAATCCCGACCAGTTCCAGAGAGGGGCTGGGGTCTCGCACCCGTCAGAGTCTGCGATGCATGTTTTCACAACAGGGAAATCTCAACTGGTATGCAAATATAAAAACCTTACAGGCTAAGGCAGTTTGAGAGTGTGTGACCTGATAGGTGGATGTTTTGCTGTTATAGAGTTACTGGATGCTGCCCTGGAAGAAGAAGGAGGAACACTGATTGCCAGGAAGGTTGGGGAGGCTGTTCAGAACACTTTAGGTGCTGTAGTTGGTGCTATCGACATCCCTCTGGGTGAGCACTTGACTTATTTGCCTTATCAGAATCACTCCTTATTGAAAATAGCTCTGTCCACTGTTTGAAGTTGGAGGACTCCTAGTGGTCAGTTGGTCACAGTACAGGCCACATACAAACCCCATTTCTAAAAAAGTTGGGACACTTTCTAAAAATGCATTAAACTTTTACTTAAAACTTTTTACTGACAGACCTAGAAAGTTGATAAGAGGTGATGTGACCTAACAATAATGTTTGTTTAACAAATACAATTTAGATAAGTCAGCAAAAACTGCTGAAAATATTTTCTGTTAAACAGTTTAAGTGAATTAACAAATTACAGATTTGAGTTTTTATTGGCTTTTTAGAGATGGAAATGGGTTTTGTATTTGCTAGTTATTTTCTGCCCATCTGTTCATTAATTAATCAACTGATAATTTCAGCTCTAAGTGTAGCTTGTTATTTAATAATAAACTCTCTCATGCATCCAGGCCTGGTGAAGGACGCAGCTCGCCCAGCATACTGGGTCCCAGATCAGGACATCCACTCCTGCTGCGAGTGTCAGAGGGAATTCGCCCCACGTCTCTCCATCCACCACTGTCGTGCCTGCGGCCAGGGCGTGTGTGATGACTGCTCTCAGGAACGGCGCTCCGTGCCCTCCCGTGGCTGGGATCATCCCGTGAGGGTATGCAACGGATGCAACCAGAAACCTGGGGATCTCTAGCAGGACCAGGAGTGGGAGTTAGAGTGGAGAATGGTTAAAGATGCTAACTTGATGAAAACTGGAATTCAATTTACGTGGCCTTTGGCTGAAAGACTTCATATCCTTGTTGCTTTTAGTTGCTTGTCTTGGCTGCTGCCTGACTGTGTCTGTGTTTCAGTTTGGACTTTTTTTCCTGGTTTTAATAACTCTGTCCCCGTGTAATTTCAGTCCCTCAATGCTATTTTACTTTAATATGCCTATTTTTTTACACTGTGAAGAATACCAATCAGAGTGAGACTTGAATATAGCATGAAGAAGTGCTACTCAGAGATTATGAAAGTGAGTATTGTTCATTAAATGCTTACTTTTGTTTGAGTTCAGGGAAAAATGTCCATGTGCCCCTTTAGACCTTTTTCAATCTCTACTCATGTACATGATGAAACCCTTATCCATTTGACAATCCTTCCCAGTGTGATATAGTAGGACTGTTAGCACCTTTTGTAGTATGGGCCTCCATATGTAAACCATAATCATAGAACTAATTCCAGGAAAGCATTTTTTAGTCTAAGAATGTCTCTGCAGGAGCCCTGGATATAACATTTGGGACTGGATCAAGAGGAAATAATGGAACAATGATCTACCACAATTATTTTGATCCACGTTTGACAAAATCTACTGTGGTTTTTCTCTACTCCAGCCTGACTTAGCTTTGGCTTTCCTGCCATTTTTAAACCAGTGGGAAGCCACGGATGTACTGTAGCACCAAGATGCATTCCAGCATATTTACTTGGTTATTACAACTTACAATAAGCCCTTTATCCTTTGTGGTTGTTAGTATATTTGAATGGATGGATGATAATAGGACGGCTTTAGTCACGCTGTCCACGTTGACTGTTAAAACATTTGCATAGATTAAACATACAGTATATGGGGGAATTGTTTCATTTTAAATGGCCTCATTTGTTGAATATCTGTTATTGATGGGTCTGACTGCAGTAGGATAGAATACAACAAACTGCTTTCACCGAGCTGGCTCACGATATTCTACAGAAGAGACTTTGAACTTCTAAGCATCTTTTTGAGGCTGGCCCCTCAAAACAGGAGGTAATTAAAAGAGAACAAAACCTTTACCCCATCAGCTTAGGCTGTGTAGATTTCAATATGCTGCATCACCAATTGAGCGGTGTTACCTTATTAGTGCAACACAGTCGTCGTAGCATTGTAAGGTCTGACTCATTTGATAGTAACCGGATTTTTGTTTGTTGGATGTCAACAAATCAGGTGAAAGAACACCTGATATGTTGACATCCGTGTACACCTTCAATGAATACAGATATAACACGGAACAAATCAATGCCTTTGTTCATGTACGCTCACAGTATGTATTAAACTGCAGAAACAAAATTTGGGGGTTGTGTGTCATTGGATCCAAATAATTAAATACTGCCATTCATCTATGTACAGAACTGTCTTTAATGATTTTCAAACAGCAGTTAGAAAACGTATGAATGCTCAAATATTCTATTCAAATTCAGATCAAAAACATCTTGAATTACCTTACAAATTTAAGTAAAATCACACCTTAAGTACACTTTAAATGTCACCGTAAACAATGTGTAACTGTAGTAATTGTGTGCACTCGTGTATGAAGCACTTCCATTTTCCTTCGGCTCAAACAAATATTTCCCTGAGATGCAATTAGAACTTTTCTGAGGTTATCGTCCAAAACAAAAGGTCAGTACAACCTCGTGGAAATGCACTGCATACACTCTATATACAGTCTTACAGTTACACTGTATAAAACCTTTAATTAGTGACTTTGTTTTTTCTTAACTCACTCATGAGAGGAAGTGTTTTCATAAAATTGCCTGCTGCTCTCCTCCTTCCTGGTAGTCAGTGTTGTATGGGAAGTAGTACAGGTCATGTTTGACAGCCATTAGGAGGCCAGGAAGCCCCCTGCGGCCCCCTAACTTGGAGGAGAAGACGACGCTCGGGATGAGGTCATTAGCGGCCGGGTGAGGTGATGGGATGGTCCGCAGCAGGTGGCCGTCCTTCAGGCTCCACAACCTTGTGTAGCAATCCTGACCCACTGTGGAGAGAACACAAATTAGTGGTGAATGTTTTGAAAATTAAACTCAGTAGTGAATAGATTTATATGAAGCATGTTTTATTTACCTGCCAACAAAAGCCCTTCTGGTTCATTAACATGAATAGGAAGGTAGGCATGCTCATTATAATGCCCTTTGTACTCCTGCACTGCTTTTGTCACTCTCACATCCCACAACTTGATCTGTACATGAATAAAGGAAACAAAGTGCAAGCAATAATATACACGTCAGTTTACATATTCAACTTAATGTCTCATTCATTGAGATTGCTATGGCTTGAAGGCAAAAAGGTGAAAAGCACATTTTACATGTACAGTCTAAACTTCTCATGATGCCATTCCTTTAACATATAAATAATATTCAGTAAAAGACGTGGCTTTCTTCCAGGGTGTCGACCAGTCATTCTGGCCATGAAGTGACCATTGAAACACTTAACATATTTGTAATATAGAAGCAAATGTTTATATGGAGAAATATTGATATTTCACAAATTAAGGCGCTCCACGGTGACGCTGCTCAAATGAAATTCCTTGGCCGAAGAAGAGGAAGTTTACAGCGGGATGACGGCAAGAAACCTACATTAAGAGATGCCCCATCCTCTACAACACAAAGACTTTATGCACTTTGTTCTCTGTTGTGAATAAATAGAGAAATTCTGCCCTTTTAAATTTTCACAGACATTTTGTTTTCTTCAGTTAGAGTTGATGTAACGTTACATGACTGTCTTGTAATATATTGATTATCACAGAATCATTAAATTGTGATATTATTGGTATCATAGACCATGTATCACATATGGTATCGTGAAGTATCCTGTGATTCCCACTCCTACTTCAAAATGTCACAAAAAAACTCAAAACAAAACCCTGACCTGGCCCAGCATGTCAGCAGCCAGCAGGTAATTCTCGTCCTGGAGGACGCGTACGGAAGTGATGGCTGATTCTTGATGGAAGCGACTGGTCTTCCAGCTTTGATCCCTGCGACCTCTCTGCCGCAGGTCTATGCTAAAGATCTCTCCCGACCTGCAACCGTTAAACAGCACAGGGACCTGAGGGAAAAAGGGAGGTTGTTAATATTTTTTCCCTTGGTATTCATTACCTTTTACTTTGTGTTGTTCTTAGTCATATCAACGAAAAAATAAACACTGTATCTGGAAAAGTGCTTTAATTACTTTGATGTAACAAATGACTCACCCTGAGGGCAAACTGCTGAGCCAAGACGTCACTGCCAGCGCTGTACGTCTGTGTTCGGCCCGTCTCTGCGTCTTTCACAATTACCCTGCGAGACAGGCCTGCCAACACATGCAAACACCCATTTTCTTATATTTATAACTTTGTGCATGGGAAATTTGTGAAGCTGTCTTATTTGAATAATTTACAGCAATTATCAGTAATTAGGTTACTCTATACTCCATCCAAATAAACATCTGTGCGCCTCAGGCAAAGTGAAACCCAAACATGGCTTTGAAACATGTTTGCCTTTCTGTGCACGCAGCCTTTGAACAACTTATGATACACTCTTGAATTTGTACAGCTTCTGTCTAAGGCTGCAACTAACACTTATTTTCATCATCGGTTAACCCGTGTGAAAAGTTGTTCATTTGTGGATGTCTTTTCACCAAAATTATTCATGTTTACTTATTTCTTGTATCATGGAGCAAAGAAACTAGAGAATATTATAATTTAAGAAGCTGATGATGGTAAAATAACAAACCAGTGCTGAAGGTCTTGTCAAACTGTGGGTTGAGACACCAAGCACAAGACCAGGCTGAGGAGATCTTAAAGCTACACAGCATCCCGGGCTGCTCTGAGGAGAGAGGGGGAGGAAATGAAGAGGAAAAGAAAAAACACAAAGAACATTACAAATCACATGTATGAATTACTTGTTCTGTTGATTGGAATCCCATTCAAGGAGAAGCAGACTAAAAATGTCCCATATTATCACAACAAAGCTGTTTTACAAAGCAATTAATCACAAAGACAACTCTTGCAAATGCTTGGAAACCAATTCATGAACAACAACACTGAATAGGTATAGTGTAGAGGACATTTAGTTGAATCTAACCTGGGTTCGAGTTGCTGAAGAGGGAAGCAGGAAGCAAACTGACACAGCCAGGCGTGTCTACCACTCCAACCAGACAAAGCCTGACAGTCAACTCGGTCAAGAAAAACATCATTTAAAATATAACAGCATTTTAAATGTGTGAAAACACTGATAATTTCAAGAAAGGTACTTGGCTACAATGAGGCATTATAAAATATCAAATACAGATCATTTTCAAACAAAAACAGCACTTAAGATTTAGACATATGGACTGACTAGTGTTAAAGTTTCAGCTCAAGACGGATACAAGACATGAGAGTCAGGGTAGTTGACTGAGGCCCAGCAGATGGAATTCACCTGAAACACATTTAGCCAGTATCAGAATTATTATCAATGCTTTAAGAACTGATAATATTATAAACATTATTTTCTTGTACAACCACTTAAAGCAACTCAGGTTATCTAAATAGTTTTAATGAAAAGAAAAAAGATAGATTTAAAACATTCCACTATGACTTAGCATAGATAAACAAGGTTCAATTGTATCTAGTGAAATATCTGACCTTGCGGTTGGTGAAGTAGAGGTTATCACACATCTCTACAGACAGAGAGCCTTGGCTGCTGCTGCTGAAGTTCATGATGCCATATTTGCAGCCTCCATGAGAGACATCGTTGACTGTAAACACTCGCTCACACGCCGAATCTCCCTAAGAAAGACAAGGGGCACGAGGAAGATAAAGCAACAGCAAGTCATGGACACAAGTACACAAGACAAGAAAAAACTATTATGGAAAAAACGTTTTTTTTTTTTTTAACCCCAGGTGAGTATTTTGCATGTCTGTGAGTTCTCACCACTATAAGGCTGAAGTTGTCGGTGTTGGGGTTGCTGCTGTCCGTGCTCTGGATCTCTAGTTTGTGGCGTCTCATTGAACCCACCTTCACCTCATGGATCATCCTAAAGACACACAGTAACCATGGTAACCACTGTCTGAAGACCATCCATAGAGCAAGAATAATTGACTCACTTCCTCCCAGCTATCTGACAAAGTGAAGTGATTATTTAAATACATGTTCGCCGAGAGGCTGAATATGAATAATTTATGTTGCTGTAGCAGTTGCGAGATAAATTCATACAATTCAAACGGCCAGGGAACATAAAATGTTTACGATTAATCACAGTTTTGTATTTTTGTGGCTGCTTTTCAACCCAAATCAAAAAAGATTATCATCATTATTAGTTACTGACAGACCTTGAAACAAAACCTCACCATAAACACACAGAACTGATTAGTACTGAAGGTAGTCTTTGTTTCACTGGGGGTTACTTTCTGTAATGTAAGACAGCTGTGGGTATTGAATTGTACGGGATAAGGGGGCAGCTCTATGTCCTCACATATATGTGCACACTTGAGCGTGATTCAATACCTGCAGTAGGAGTTTCTAGGTAACAAACCAAGATGTCTTTTCTGCAGGAGCAATGAAGTGTTCAGTCCTCGTCTTGGTGCTTTCTACAAAAAACAGGATGTCATTAAGACAGGAATGAAGTCAGTTTTGGAACATAGCTCATTCCCAGCTCATGCAGTACAAATACACCATGTTATTACCCATTTGCAATCACCATGCAACAGAAAACATTTACTTTTCTCTGGAAATAAATCGGGAGGATATGCAAAAGTCCTGCAGTTTCTCTGTGCTGTGCCATAGCTCAACATGAGACTTATGCATTTGTGACAAAAGCAATTAAACCAAATTTAAAACTAGCAAATATGCAATATTAAAGGGCACTGTGTAAAAATAAGAACTATCGTTTTGCACGAGAATGGGTGATACGTAATCCTAAATGGCTCTTTGTATTGTTGGTACTTAACGCTGTTGTGTCTTTAACATCTATATTAGAATTATTGGTGTAGGTGTCACTGTGTACCGCTTTATGTGCATTGTTGTATGTTAACCTGCCTGAGGACTGCAGATAGAAATGAGCCAGTGGCTACGGTCTGGCACATTCACATGTAAATGTTCATTAATGTGTACTTTTAAATAGATGTTACTCTCAAAAGGAAATGTATGGAGAGTTTCAAGAACGAGAGAAAACATTTAGAAAGTGTATTTTCTTTCACAGCAGACTTACTTTTGTAGGCTTTTCATCCTCTGCAATCATCCTGTTTCTCTGTTTTTCCCTTTCTTTCTCTTGCAACTGCTCTCTGGTCAGTGGGTTACAGTTGTTGTGACCCGGCAGCAGGCGAAAATAACGATTTTTCTCCGGGTCAAAGTAGAAACCAGGCAGTTCTGTCAACATAACAGTCATACGCATCTTTGATTTACAGTACATTGCCATAGTATTCAGGTTAGAGCATTTCTAGGTTCAGACACAAAGACAAGTTCAAGTGCATTGTGCTGCAGTGTTTGCCAGTGGTGCCTTCAGGTGTAGTTTGTGGAGTGTAGCTTACTAACGGCACCGCAGGGGACTGTCCTCTCTCCCTTCCTCTTCACCCTGTACACCACAGACTTCAGCCACTGCACAGAGACCTGCCATCTTCAGAAGTTTTCTGACGACTCTGCAGTAGTTGGACTTATCAGTAAGGGTGAGGAGACTGAGTACAGGGGTGTGGTGGACAACTTTGTCACGTGGTGTGAGCAGAACCATCTGCAGCTCAACGCGACAAAAACTAAAGAACTGGTGGTGGACCTGAGGAGGACCAGGGCTCCAGTGACCCCTATCTCCATCCGTGGGGTTAACATGGACATAGTGGAGGATTATAAGTACTTAGGAGTGTACGTAGACAATAAACTGGACTGGACTAAAAACACAGACGCACTCTACAGGAAGGGTCAAAGCCGTCTCTATTTTCTGAGGCGGCTGAGGTCCTTCAACATCTGCCGGACAATGCTGCGGATGTTCTACGAGTCTGTGGTGGCCAGTGCTATTCTCTACGCTGTGGCGTGCTGGGGCAGCAGACTGAAGGTACGGGACGCCAACAGACTTGACAAACTCATCCGCAAAGCCAGTCATGTTGTTGGAGAGGAGATTGACTCCCTGACAGCAGTGTCAGAGAGAAGGATGTTGTCAAGGATTAGGTCCATACTGGACAACTCTCTTCATCCTCTCCATGATGTGCTGACCAGCCACAGAAGCACATTCAGCAAGAGACTCATCCTACCACGCTGCACCACAGAGCGCCACAGGAAATCATTCCTGCCTGTGGCTATTAAGTTGTACAACTCTTCTGTTGGATAAATAAGCTTATATTTCATCTGTATATATTGTAATATGGGGGGAGGGGGAGGTACAAGCTTTAAAGGTATATTCTGGAAATTTTTAACTGTGTAAATTTATTCTTATTTTATTCGTATTCTTGTAACTTTTTAATTTTATTCTTTGTTTTATTCTTACTTATTCTTATAGTTTTTGACTTTGTAATCTTCAAAATTGCTGCTATAAGATTCGTTACCTTTGTACACTGGAGCGCTGTGACGAAGGAATTTCCCGCAAGGGATTAATAAAGTATATTCAATTCAATTCAATTCAATTCAAAAGGTTAGTTTTTTGATGAGTGGGTGTATGAGGTATGGACACAGTCTGAACACTGACTTCACCAAGCATGCTGCCATTTCCTAGAACCAGCCTTGGAAGTGGACAGTCACTCAGAGATATGTGCCAATCAACATGGACAAACATGGAAAACTGATTTGGACCATTTAACAACAAAAAAAACCAAAAAACTAATAAAATCTAAACCTGCTTACGTCTATGGAGTCTTAAGATCTTTGCTACCTTTCCTTGCCATTAGACAGCCTTTTATGCCTGTAAAACTGAAGCTTGTAAACTGCTCTCTCCCCGCAATTTTATAATGGCACACAAGAGTTAATCCACTGCTACCTCCAGCAGTAAATTCGAAATGTGTAATTTTGTGACCTCACACTAAGAAATCCTTTGTTTGTATTAACCTGAAGTGACACAAACTAACCAAACAAGGCAACAGTAGACCAGCAGTTTCTGTGTCCCTGCAAGCTAAAATCACAGTTTTGTCTTTATAAACGTTGATGCAGGAGAGTGAACAGTTTACAAACTTCAGTTTGCAGACACAAAAGGCTGTCTAATGCTGAGACAAAGTGGGGAACATATTAAGATATCATAGACTTAAGCAGTTGTGTATTTCATGAGGTGAACCTTTTATTCAGTGGCTAAAATCTGTTCTCCCCTCTGTACCTATGGTGTAAACCATACTTTAAAAAAAACAATCCATATCCATTATGTTCACTCAGAAACCACAACTTAGGCAGATGTTAATGAGACAGTTATGTATTTATTCAAGGGTGATGCACTGACCTGGGGCAGCAGTGCTGGATTTGGAGGAAGACGAAGATGGGGATGAGGAAGAGGAAGAGGAAGAAGGCGATGAGGACGAGGAAGAAGAGGACTGGTTGTCATATCTCCTTTGTGAAGCTCTGTATGACGGCCCTGCATCACTGTGTATATTCCTGTGAAATGAAAGGAGGAAATGAAGATGCATGAACGCATTATTGAAGAAATATACAACATCAATGCTGATAAACATAGACTGTAGACATGCATCAAATCCTTCAAAGTTAGGTATGCAACAGCATCGTCAAATCTACTGATGACACCACACCACCATTGTAGGACTGATTAAGAACAAAAACGAATAAGCCCACAGAGAGGAGTTCCAGCATCTGAGGTGATGGTGTGACAGCAACAACCTGGTCCTGAACACAGCCGAGACCAAGGAGATGATAATGGAAGTGATGTAATTCACTATGTTTTAAATCACATCCGTTATTGAGCAAAAAAAAGATTTAGAAAAAATCATGCACTGCAAACTTTGGCAGTGAATGATGAGGACAGCTGAATGAATGATGAGGTGAATTGACATTAATTAAGGTCCCTGAGTGAGTGACCTTTTGACCTATTTTGACTGATACATTATGTGTTTACATTTTTGTCAGCACTTTGTATTTGTAAAGGGTTACCTGTAATTAAAACCAATTCATGTGGGATTTCAAGTGTCCTCTTGTCCTTTTAGCACAACACAAGAAAAAACCCCAACCTGGCTAAAAAAGTAACCAAGTTACTTTTACTCTTTTATACAAGCTATTATTTTTTTTTTTTTACTTTAACTTGAGTACATTTTTAAACCAGTACTTTTACTTGTACTTAAGTAAAAAAAAAAAATCAAAATAGTGATTCTTTTACTTAATAGAATATTTCAGTACTCTTTCAACCTCTGCTGCTAACTGATGACCCACTCCACACCTCTGACAACTGTGCAATACTATGCAACACCACCACTGACTCCATTTTGCACCTTATATTGTATATAGAATGGCTGCATGTGGCTCTGAATTTTATATAGATTAACTGCTCTTTCCGCAGCACTTTTCTTGAACTAACATTGCTGTTAAATGTAGAGCTGCTAAGCTGTTTTTCCATTGTCCCTGCAACAGTGAAGATTTGTTCTATGTCCACATACCACTGTTCGTCCTGAGTAGATCTCTCACGGTTGTCTCTGTGCCAGCCGCGGCGGTGACCGTTCTCCTCCTGTCGCCTGTACGGTCGCTGTCCTCGCCAGGTGAATTTCTTCATCCCTGCTATTTGAGCCCAGAGACTTAACAAAAGTCCTCACAATACAGTTTTTCGTTCACTTCCGTAAGCGTGTAAAGCTAGTGTTTCCATGTTAGCACGAGTTAGCAAGCCCCCATGGTTAGCGCTCTTCTTGAGCCAATGTTAGCTTCAGTTCCCTCTTTACACGTTGAACACAAAGCATTTGAATTTTCACTATGTCATTAAATACGCGTTAAGTTAACGGTCAACAATGTTTATTTTGTTGTTAAACTGGTAAATCGTTCCAGTTTTAGCACCTCAGTTCATGAGCCAACAACAGTGTTTGAAGTTCCGGCCATGTTGTCCCGCCCAAACGTCACTGATTGGTCCATTGCTGAAAAATAGTTTGTGACGTGGCAGGCCTTCATTGGTTGATTTCTTTACGAGTATCTGGTATAAATTGTAATAAAAAAGATGACGTATTTAATTTAATATGTATACACATGAGGTCAGCGCCTTTATTTATTTTTACCGCTGTTGATTCGTTTTCAAATATTATAAGAGATAATAATGTTATAACAGTAATGTTATTGTCCAAACACCCACCAAATGCCCATTCCAAAACCGCACAAACGGTGTGATGTTCGTGTAAATTCAGACATATGATCATGATAATCTAAAGACGGAGACATTGATTTTGACAGATTTCTCTGAAGCCACGCCCCCTGCCTGCATGCTGCTGTAGTATTGGTGGGGAGGACATTGCCCAGGACTGCATTGGCTGTAGCATTTTTTTTCCTTTCTTTTTTTTCATAAGGGTCCCAAACTATACAGAGATTTGGATTATTACGATACAGTCCTGCAGGGAAATGGCGGCTGTCATTCATAATCCTCTAAAATCGTGAGTAGTTTTTACAAATGTTACATGAAATGACTAAATAGTTAGTTGCATGCATTGGCCGCACTGTAGCGCAGTATAGGGCCAAACGCGCTTTCATATGTGATGCACAAAATGAACACTTTTGTCATGGACAGTCCACGCGTGTCTGTGTCTATGTGTGTTATCTGCAGCCTGTGCGGCTGCCTGGTTTGATACACGTAAAAGCATGCACAGCTGAGTATGTCCACAACCCGCGCGTAAAAAAAGCTCTGCATCTCACTCCACTTGGTCGAGAAAAAGTTGAAATCGCCTACATTCGGATTTTACAGAACAGCACTGACTGAAAACTTTGCACGCGGTGCTCTTTGTGCGTGCGAGACGCGTGTATTTGCAGATCATTTTATACAATTAGCGTCTCAAAGCGCTCATGTAGACACTGCGCGGCTCGTGCTGTCAAACAGATGCACACAAAGCATCGCGGATGCTGACCCTGTTTCATGCTCGTATGACAAATCTGCAGCGTGTAATAGTGATGTAAGGGCTTGCAGTTTCCCTAAAGATGTGTATATCTGGTGACTTTTGATGCTGCACTCTAATAATGTGTGTAAACGTCTGCCACGGATCTGCATAATTTATGCTGAATGTTATTTTTTAATATGCAAACATCGCCAAATATGAAAAAAAATATGTCAAGCTGTGAATGAGCTGAGATTCATTTGTAACTTTCAGTTCAGTTGTATCTACCTAAAGCGAGTAAAGATTATTTACTGTTAAGCAACACCATAAAAGTCTAAATTTGCATAATAAATGAATAAATAATAAGGACACACTGCACACCACAGCAACAGTGATACAATTGTTATAAAATAGTGATAACATTTTTGTGAATGGTCTGTGTCTATGCAGGCTGACAGCAGTTGTTTACTATCAATAATGTGGAATGTGCAGGGTTATGACAGTTTAAGAAAATCTGTTGTGAAGACCTTAAATCAGTGTTTTAACTAAACAAAGCGTCATACATGCCATCTGGTCTGCTTTTTATGGAAAAAAAAATGTTGCCACAAACATATCCTGTGAGCTTAAAGCTGCAAAACAGATCAGACTGTAGATAGAGAGAGTGTAGGTATATGTGTGTATTTGTGTTTTTTGCTGTTGTGCATGTAGAGCAGCAGATTAGAAGCGTCCCAGTATTTTCCTGGGTCCATCTGTTGACAGAATGAGAGAGGTCAAGAAAGAAAGTCTGCAAAGATAGAGGGTGGGAACCCCATCTGCCCTTCATATAGGGTAATACTTTCCCCTAACGCATACATTATAAGAAACGAAAAACATGTATGACTATAATAAAATCATAATAAATAAAAGGAAACTGTCCAAAACTGTATCGGCGTGTGTAGGAGTGCAAGAGCCAATATTGAATTACCATCATGGGAAATGATGTTGTGGTCCACTTTTCCAGGCAGTGCAGTTGTGTGAATTCACTGTCTGCTTGAAACAATGGGACGAACTTGTCATCTGTCCCCAGGATGTGGCCGGCAAATCATGTGCAGTCAATAAGGACAACGTAGTGATCTGGCCCTCCTCTCCCACCAGTGTTCAGCCTTTAAACAATGAATTACAATCGTAGGCTGGCAGTAAATACGTCTGAATCGCTCGACCCATTCAGTCATATTTAACCATCCAGATTTACTTGATTTATTTTAAATCTCTTTTTTACAAAGGCTTCTTTGTGATTAAGAGGAAGGCAGCCATGTTTGATGGGACTAAATGAAGAGCTGACATGAAAAGTATTCAAATGAGCAGCATAATTCATATGCAGAGATTTATGTGTGTGTGCATATTTCTGTGTCCTTTTAGCTTCTCTCTTGTCATTAGGTCTGGATTTACAGTGAACCAAATTTGTTCCTGGGAATGGCTTAAAAAGATGATATGGATACAATTTGTATTGGACAAGGGAGGAGGGTCAGTGCGTTTGGAATTGTGTTTTTATTGTGTGTATTTGTTACATGCGTGGGCGGTTGTTCAACCATGCGCCCCTCCCCCAATTGGCTTGAGTGATGGAGGTTGGGGCGTGCGTGTGTGTGTGTGTATGGGGTGGGAGCTGTGGTGGGGTGTCTGCCCGACTAAATTTACTGCGTACATTTGTACTACATCCTCAGCACACAGGGGCAAACCCTGGCCTTTGTCTATATGAGGGAATGGGAATGTCCAGGAATGGTTTCCAGACATGGGGAATTATATGTCCAGGAACATTTTCTTTTTTTCTTTTTTTTTTTTAAATGGAAAGCTCCTTGCAGGGATCAGTCCCCCCTTTTTCTCTGCTCTGCACATAGAGAATACTAATATCCCTGTGTGTATGTGCAGATAAGTGAGATGTGAGTGCATGCAATTCTTCACATATAAATTATTCATCTTGTATTCTGTTTTGACACATATTCTCATATTTCCTCCAGTTACCCCATGCTAAGTTGAAATGAGTTATCGTTCAGCGCATGTCTCCAGCTCTCACTCACCTCACCCACTTTCAGTGTCTCTCCCCCCCACCATCACACACAGTAAAACAACAGCAGGATCTAAATCAGGGTTTTCCCGTTGCAGCACTGTTTCCTTTTCAGCTGCTTGCTCGAGCTCTCCCCTTTCCCCCCAACTCAGACTGCACTCTGTACATTTCCCCTTTATTCCCTTTGTGTGTCTGTTTGTACATGAAAGAGAGCGTGCGTGTGTGTGTGTGTGTGTGTGTGTGTGAGCACATGGGCCTATACACATTCGTGACTCGGGAGAGAAAATGAGTGTGACAGGGTTTGAAAGGGAACACGTGTGTGCCCCGGGACACATCGGACCCCTCCTCTTCCCTGCCTCCTTAGCTCCTCCTTCTCCTCTTTGCTTGTGTCTTCCTCCTCTCACTGTGTTGCTTACTAAACGTCTCAAAGAAGCATATCAGTGTGCCCATATGCTGTTGCCCTAGCCTGCACTTCCTTTGGGGCCTCTTACTTATTCCAATCCCAAACTGGTTTTCATCTCCTCTCACTATCTTTGTGAAAAAAAAACACACTATTCCCACATAATAGCTGTTATTCACATTTCCTGATAGGCAAACCTGCAAAAGCTTCATTACAAAGATGTGTCTGTGCAAAGTAATAATTATGTTTTCTTATAAACTTAACATGTTTACATTAACATCCATCCATTTTCTAATGCTTTATCCTCCACAGGAGGGTCGCAGGGGTTTGTTTACATTATAATAACAAAAAAAAAGATTATTCTTTATGTGTCTGTGTCAGACTGTCCTCCCCTTAATTTATTTTGCAGACCCTAAGGACCTGAAGTGGTTTCACGGATGCTCTGACATATGCCATCAGTGAAGCTTTCACTTTAGAGCAGAGATGCTTTTAAAATGATTGATATGGCAACATCTCCTGGAAATCTGTAGCACTTTTTGCTTTAATGCAATGCAAAAAGGATACTTATGATAAATGAAATGGTCTAAAATGTCAGACAGCTGAAATGTTGCAGCAAATAGAATGTAGCATTTATAATGCCGTATAAAGATAATGAGAAGTGATTAAAACAAATTGGCAAATTTAATTATGGTGATTATTTCACCAATAACACAATGTGTCACAATGCGTCACATTCAACTAATCAAAAGAGCAGTAGAATGATTTATTATGCCACTAATCAGTGCTTTCATTTATTAATTATTCTAGTTAGGGAGTGTGAGAAGAAGGAACTGTGAGCCATATGTGAAATACATAGAGTAAGATTAAGATTAATGGAGAGAGGGTTGACCGCAGACATGTAAACTGATCAACAGAACTTCCACTCAACCTCGAGGGTTAGATTGAAAAGGAAAAGTGATTCTTAGGTTGTCACTGTGTGTAAACCTAAATCTGGTTACACAGTCACGTTATGGGCACTTGTCTTAATTACTACATTTTAAGGTGAAAATGTGTTTTACAGTTAGGGTTAGGTTATTGTTAGGTCAGGATTAGGTCTGTAGTAATTATGGTTAAGATTTGAGTAAGTCTCCACGAAATGAATGCAAGTCATTGCAATGTCCTCATGGAAACCAGACTGTATGCGTGTGTGTGCTTGTATGTTTACCTTTTCTGGCATAAACAGGGACCCTGTCAGGACCTGCTGTCCTCATAGAGACCAGGACCTGGTCCTAATGAGGCAGAACCTCTTTTCTGAGGAACTGGTTAAGTCTAGGGCTAAGATTAGAATTGTGGTTAGGATAAGGTTAGGTTTATGTTTAAGGTTTGGGATAACTCTCTGGCCAAACAAAATACAATGTGGATTTTCCTCTCCTCTCCACTGACATGTAAACATCTAGCATCGGTTGATAAAATTACTCATTACTTCTTCTTTACATAGATATATGATATAAGAGTGACCATCAAATACAAAGCCTCTCTACTGCAGAGTGGTGAAACCACACACACACACACACGCATACACCACAACTGCAGATTCCATCAGTAACCAGGAAGCTGTTGACCAAAAGGAATGTGTTCCCTGACATGCAAAAATCAACTTACATAAACAAAATCACTATAATCAGCCACACAGTCGAGCCCCGCACAGACTTCAGAATTGGGTTCAGCGGGGTGGGGAGGGGCGTCGTATGTCTCAGAACATGCATCTCATAGACAGATGGTATTAGAGTCACGCACATACACACATACGCCAGGAAACACCCACTACTTCACTTTACTTCTCTCTTAACCAAATGCACAGACAGATCACACAGACAAATGTGCATTAGGCAGACAAGCAGGCCCGAACCTTTCCTGATGTAAGAGTTTATGAAGCTTGTCTGGGGATGTTACACAGGCTAGAAACGGGACGGTAACATATAGGCAACGCAGGATGACATAGGGAGGAAAGACACATGAGGAGAAATGCCTGTTGGCCTACACACACACATACACAAACACACATGCCTAAGTTCAGGGAACAAAGAGTGACAGCAGAGATAACACTTTACCTCTGGGAATGTGAGTTATGTGACAGGCAGTCTCTCTTCTGGAGATTTGGACGTGACTAAATCACTGTGACTGCCAGTTTGTCATACTGCAAAAAAAAAAGATGTAGTACCAAAAACACCAGCTGCTCTCCTCATTTCTAAAGATCTTCTGACAAAAGCATCAGGCAGTTCACCGCCATGTGTTATACACAGTCTACACTTACTGTGGCACTATACTTTTAACCTTTGCTGCTGCTTCACCTGTGATTTATTTGGACTCTAAACAGTGATGTAAATACAGACATCCTTGGTTTGGATGACTTCTTATGTCCTTCACTACACAATCCTGATGTATCTGTTGATCCTCATAAAAAATGAATTCATACCTAAATGATTAGTTCCACATTTCCAGAAATGTGCTCATTTGGTTGTTGCCAGTAGATAATTCAGAAGAGACACATATTCCACTGTCATATCTGTTCAGTAACATGATGCTGAAGACCAATGTTAGTTTAGTATAAAGTCTGAAAACAGCTGCCTTGTTCTCTCTGACATCACTACAAAGTTATTTTTTGTAACAGTCTTATTACAGAAGGAATACATCTACATTATTCCCTCATCTTCCATCACATGTTGTCACATCACTTATTCAAATGTCTTAAACCGTTGTCCAGATGTGGTAATAGTCAAAAAAGCTGAGGTGTAATTCAGATTTACAAGTGTAAATGGTAAATTTTACTGAAATTATTTTCATAGCTTTTCTGAAACGTTTCCCTTTTTTCTTTCGTCCTTCACATGCAGTACCTGGTTCACTCTGCCCTCTCGTCCATCTTCCGCCCTTCCCCCTGTCCTTTTCCTCCCTCCCTCCATCCACTCTCCTGCTCCCTCAGCTCCCAAACACTGCACATCTTTGTGAGATTCAGTGTGACCAGAGTGCTGGTCTTTGTCCAGCCTGGCATTCTTTACATATCTATGTAGAAAATCCACACAGCACCAGCATTTCTGCTCTGGCAGATAAACTTGGAAGCACATAAACAGAGAGGCAGATCGTATTGCTTTGGGTTTATTCTAGCACTTTTACTTTCTCTCTTTTTTTAAAACCTCCCTGCCAACTTTATGTTCACTTAAATAAGGACAATATCTGGAAATTTAACACAAGATACTATCTATAAGGCAGCTGCTCCTGAAGCTTTGTCACATGTGGTCAAATCTCATTAGAATTATGTAATCTCTACTGTACTCTCTGGATTTCAGCTACGTAATTAAATATTGAGTAACTCACGGTGGATATTTCCTCTGTGGCAGAGTTAATGTTGTCATGATCTCAGCAGCAGAGATCTTCTATACTGAGACTGTGGCGGTTATTAGTGGCTTACATGCTGGTGGACTATCTGTGTGGGTGTACCTGTGTCTAGCCCATCTGTTGAGTGGACTTCAATTTAGCAGCCCTCATCTATCAGTTTGACAGGATGAAGATGTTTAAAACATTTCTTCTCCTCTCATGGCTCATAATTATTTCCTGTACACACAGTCCTTACTGTGTCCCCCCCCCTGTTTACACTTTCCTTTTCAGCCCAGCTTCATTCTGCTTCTGATGTGTTCACCATGTCCAGACTTTGCACAACAAACCAAGTGAAAAAACTAAGAAAATTCAAAATGTGTTTTTACCAGAGTTATGTTCATCCGGACTGAAGAGGCCTACTCATTCTTACTTCACGGACTGTGTCAACTCCTCAGCCTCCTCTGTTGGGGGGCGAGGTGGTGCCGGACCCAAGAGCAGGCAGGCGTAGACAGTAGGCAGTTTAACAGTTTATTGATGAATGGGTTAACAGATGAACAATGCAGGAACCGGAGGTGAAGGCTGAGATCAGATCCAGACGGCGGAGAAGGAAAGCGTCAGTGGCAGCATGCACGCGGGAGGAAGTTCTGAGCACAGGAGTTAACAAAGCAAATAACTAAGCACTAGAGAACTAAGATATCCTCAAGAGAGCCGTGACGTTTGCCACACAGAGGTCTGTAACAATCTGACAAGGAGAGGCTGGAGAACCAGGAAATAAGTAGAGGTGTTTGATGATTAGATTGGGAGCAGGTGTGCTCCCACCGCAGGTGAACTGATTGCATGCAGAGATGAATGCAGGAGAGAAAGGAGGAGATGTAGGCGGAGATGAAGGCGGAGCATGACATCCTCCGCCCATGTTATTATCATTAACTTACCACAATTATACAGAAAGCAGAAACTGAGGCAGTAATGGATCAGTAATATAATGTTAGCTGGAGGAAACTATTGATTGATGAATGATTGAAGCCGTTATAGTAAACAATTATGAGCTTGATGCATTGCATTAAACAAATCACATTATTATCTGCTCCTTCAGGTTTACCTCACTGTTTATCTGCTACTTTCCCTCTTTCCGTGTCTGTGTGTGTTCAGGCTCGGTGACCAGTTCTATAGGGAGGCCATTGAACACTGCCGCAGCTACAATGCCCGACTTTGTGCCGAGCGCAGTGTGCGTTTACCGTTCCTGGACTCGCAAACGGGGGTGGCACAGAACAACTGCTACATCTGGATGGAAAAGCGCCACCGCCAGCCAGGTGAGAAACAGAACTGCAGGGTCAGATGAACCGATGGAGTAAAACCAAAATTAGAGCTCTTCTGTGTAATCATAAGAGGTGTTAAAACGTGTTCATTGAGTAACTGTGTGTATAACAGGCTGTCACAGTGCAGATAATTATTGGGAAAGCATATGAAGCTCACCAGCATAGAGGTCACTTTTGAGGTTGCTGGGTTCTTGAGTTTTCAAGATCATAACAACAACAAAAATGAGCATAGACATGGTATAAAGAAATAAAGAGTGTGTGTAAGAATTAGTGACATCCTATGGTGAGACTGCAGATTGTCAAATAAAGAATTCCTCTGCTCACCACCTCTCTTCCGCACGAGCATCAGGGAACTAAAGTGACCTTTGCAAACCAGAAAGGATGTAAACACACTTTCACAACTCTCTCCACTCCCTCTCAGTCTGCCATTTTCTCCTTCTTTGTTTACGTATTGGGTTGATGTGGCTGTAGCCTGTACAAATATTTGAAAAAAACAGCTACAGCTACCGGTAAGGACAAAAAATGACTAAAACAATAAAAAAGAATAAAGCTATAAACGATAACAGATAGAAACTGCATGTATACCTTAGATAAGGTACTTACTTTTATTTTATAACATATACAAAGATACTTATGGGTAGAATTTCTGCCAATATGCTCTCCTAAATGTTATCCACTGGACCTTTAATGGGGCTGTTCTGCTCCTGTAATTGATATTTCCTGGAAAATGACGTAGATTCCAGGAGGTCACTGCAAAATCTAACTAACTAATGTTTTCACAGAGTTTACACTCTGCATATGGTGTGATTTATGAGTTATACGAGTAATTAGTCCTGAGACTGACAGTCACATCTGGGTCGCCTGTGCAGCCAAAGGGAACAATCTGCTCTTTACTGGGTGCTGGACACAAATAGACTGCGCTGCATCTCATATGCAAAGCCCTTCAGGCCACACCCTATACTTTGTGGCAGAGCTTACTAACATTATATGCATGTATTCTGGGTTTATCCCTCCCTCTGCCTTTTTTGTGCTCATGCACACATTAACCTCACCACCCCCAACCCCATGTTTCCCCCAAGTTAGGGGAGGAATATGATTAGAATATGATTACACACGAGAGGGGAGATAAACTAGAACAAACCTGTTTGCTGACATACTGACAATTATTTAAATGAATTGGAGCTAAATGGGATGTGGCTGATAGCTAATGTCAACATGATGTCAAGTTTCAACAACAGTGATACTGTACGTGTGATAAACAACCCAAAACATGTTTTTGTGTGAGAAACAGTTGTATGAATATGACCACAACTTGGTTTTGGATCATCAGCCCGAAATTGGCGCATGTTAAGTGCACTATTGTGCATGTGGTTGATTGAATATGTGTGGAGGAGTCTCAGTGCAGGTTTTGTCAAAAAGTCCAGCTCACCCAAGGTAGTTAAAGCTCTTCCTGTGTGCCTGTGTGTCTGCATGTGTGTACATTTACCATTTCTCTCTCTCTCTGTGTGTGTGTGTGTGTGTGTGTGTTTACCCAGGCCAGGCAGCAGGACAGATGTATACCTACCCTGCTCGATGCTGGAGAAAGAAGAGGAGACTCCACCCTCCTCTGGATCCCCAGCTCCGCCTGTGTGAACTGCGACTAGGTAAGACACAAACCCCACACACAGCCCAGCAGCACATTGACTTGCCTATACAGTGAAAAGCCATAGCCACAGCCGTACCGACCATGAAATAATATGTGTACGCAGTCATTTCTGTGGTCAAACTGCTGTCCCTTTGATGCGCACATGCAGTATATGTTTGTATGTGTGCCCTTAGTGTTCTGGTATTGCTGCACCAAGCCTTCGGTGTTCTGAGTGGCATTAATGCTCACTATCTGACCATCTGGCTCTGGTTAGCCCCGTCTCTCTCGCCAGGTCTCCAGGTTCATTCTCTCTCCTGAATCAATGCCTCCTCTCACTGTTCTCTGGCAGCAGACACACACACACGACTCTTGCTCCCTGTTACAGCACAGAAGCACCCCGACTGGGCCTCTATAATCATTTATCCATGCGCCATTAGAATGTAAGCGAGTCCAATGAGGTAGAAGTGCGCGTGTGCGTGTGTATATGCATGTATACATGCCTGCATACATGTATATGTGTGTTATAGGGGATTTTAGCAAAGGAATGTCCCAGAAACCTGATACAGGGGCGACATATAGTCAGATCTTTGTTTCTGCTTTGCCACACCATTGTTTCCCCCCTCGCTGTCTTCCAGATGCAATATAATACTCCACAGCTTTAAGAAAAGGACAGAGTCATTATCGGAGTAAAGGAGAAGAAAGTCACAAGAGCTGCAAACACTCAAACCACCCAGCAAACAACCGAAGAGAAAGAAAACTATAGTGATATGCTGTGCAGCTAGCAAGGGCACGAACGCCTTTGAAGCCAAGTATGAAAATATTGAAATCTACAGTTTTGTTTTTCTGAGATCCAATTCTCGACTTTGGCCCAGATATCTATCATAACACGACAGAGGAATGTGAGTGCTCCTCTCTTGGGCTAGTTGAAATGCTTTGTGTTTATTTAATGCTTCCTGAGCAGAGAGTCTTTTTCTGTGTGCGTGAAGATATACAAAGGCTCTGTCGCAAAGGTTACTTTGACAGAGTTGGAAACCTGAACTTAACTCCTTGTTTTTGTAGATTCTTGACTCTGCCTTTAATGCCACAGCTCAGGTGGGTGGGTGGGTGGCTGGAGGCTGTGCTGCAGCAGCCATTTTACTCTTCTCAGTATAAACGCCCTGTTTAAAACTGTAGTGCATAACCTTTAAGTGCAAACAGGTTAGAGTATGACTGAAAACACAGAGTAGAGTAGAGCCTATGGAAAGTTTCAGAAGTGAAATCCACTGCTCCAAAAACATTTTACATTCAGCAGTTTGACAAGATAAACACTTCCATGCTGCCACTGTATACACACAAATGCTCCCTCAGTCGGGTCTGATAAGGGCCAAGTCATACTTTCCACATCCACTTGTCTGTGTCTGCCTGACGTAAATTACGTCATCCGCTCATTTCTGTGTTGTCCACACGGACCCTAACCCATGCATTCTCCAATAGCTCAACACTATACACTGCAGTTGGTGTTGCACTCTCAGTTTTGGTCAAAAGAGACAATAACAAAGGACTAGGCTGAAAAAGAATGTATGGAACCACTGGCATGTACGCACAAGTGGACGTGTGAAGTGGCCGCTCACAGGCGCGGAGCATGATATGTATGACCTGCCCTCAATATTTCTTGACAGAGCCTGTTTTCAGATGAAGGATGCAGATGTGTCTGTTCATGCAGGCCAAACAGAGGCAGAATAACAACATCAGCAACAACAATCACCAAAGGTTACACACTGCAGCTTTTGATGTGTGTTAAAAATGAAAAGTTGCAAGCAAATGTGTGAGGTGAGATGAAACTGAGGACTGTTTGCTGACATTTCTGGGACGTTTATTTGGGGATGGTGCCACTCTTTTGACATTTAGGAGGAATATAAAATGATTTAACCGTATTTGAGTGTGTGCTTGTGTGTGTTCGGAATGGCAGAACACTCAGGTTCACTTATTCAAAGGAAAATGGTATTTATTGTAAAATATTTGGTTGTTAACAGAGAGCAGGGCTGAAGAAGGAGGCGAAGAAGAGGAAATAAAAGAGGAGACAACATGGGAGAGCAGCTCAATAAGAGTCTTACAGCCTCTGTAGCTCTGCCTTTTATATCAAATCCCTTCTTCCTTTCTGTATTCATTGTGGTATTAGAGTTCAAAGACGGGGAAAGATTGCTGTTGCTGAAGCAAGTTCATCTCCACAGAAATCAAAAGAAGAAGCGAAAAGAAAGATGAAACAGACTGGAAGAGAGAGTGAAATATAAGCCATGCTTACAAGAGGTGTTACTTTACATCTTTGGTTCATCATGTCCTTTGCTGCGCTGCACCTGGTGCACCTCATTTATTAGACCTGCTACGCTGCCATGTCACTGTTACTGGGATTCTCTTTCAAGTTTCCCTTGCTTTGTTGTCCCATCTACACTTAAAACTGGCTTGTTTCTCACCCAGAACTGAGCTCTTTGAAAGTCATGTGATTTGACATGAAGCTGGTTTTGCAGGTACCTCAAAGAGGAAGTGTATTTGTATAAAACATGCAATGTTGCATATGGTCAGCAAACCAATAGACAAAATTGTTAAATATGAATTACAAATTCTACACAAATACACACACCTGCCATATCAAGTGCCCTAGTCTTTCTCTTAAATCCGCTGGTCAAAAATCCAGTTTAATTCTTATTTCATCGAGGTATTTGTTTTCTTTTTGTCTTCCCCGACATGTTTTGTTTCCAGCATGTACGTGGCTTCACAATTCGGTCATGGGTGACACAGGGTTGAAAAAAACCCACCAGGTGTTTTCACCCAAGTTTAAAAATTCCACATAATCCCACTAATTTCAGTGCCATGTCCTCCTCAGAGGCTGAACTGGCCCCCAAGCGTGAGGTGCCCCAAGGGGAAGCCACAGCCCTGGAGGCCCTACTCAGGAGCGACAATCTGCTGGAGAAAAAAAACAACATCGCTAAGGAGGAGGAGACGTTGCTGGAAATACAGGTAGTGTGTTTGTTAAGGCCTGCTTAGGGTCTCACGCAGAGAGATTGGCACCCGTAGATCACATGCCCCTCAGAGGCTTTTGTCTGCAGGTTGCAAAACTCGTCAACAACTAGAAAACTGGTCTGGAGAGTCACACAGTGTGAACCCAAGCGAGGCCTGTTGTGCTCAGTACTTTTAGAAAAACACTGAATGACTCTGGAATCCTTCCCTCCTTTGTGTTCACACTCCGTAGAGAGTACTGGAGGCAGATGAAAATGGAGACGGTTTCCAAGATGACGACGACTTTGAAATGGACACTCCGAAGAGAAAAAACAGAAACCGAGGCAAAGTGAGTATCAGAGATGAAAGCACAGATTTTACACGTGGGAACCTGGTGTAATCAACACAAAATAACATGAGATAATCCACTTAATAAGTAGAGTCTGCAGTGTTTTGTGTTAAATGTCATTAAATAAATAATTAAATATCAGTCGTTGATGTTGATTTTCCTTTCAGAACAGAGGATCAAGTCGCAGGAGGACAGATCCTGCTAACACTGAAGATCAGGATAAACCTTACGTCTGTGACAGTAAGAGGGAGAAGAAAACGTCATTTGCAATCATTTACCACTCATTTGTTTGTGCTGTTTCTGTCAAACTCTTGAAGCTCAAGGAGGTAAATACATTCCTCTCAGAGCTATTAAAAAGGAACATTTGATCATATTGTGATTTTCTTTATGATGTGTTGTCAGGACAACTGTCTCCATATACCAGAAAACAGAGATAATCTTTCAGACAGGTCATTTTCTCTCATCTTCCAACAATAGCCCTCTTCTCTTCTGTTTCTAAGAGCAACCCTCTGCAGCATGAAGAAAGAGTGTTCTGTTAATCCAGACCTGACTGGCATGCCACTTACGTACTTGAACGAAAACCCCAGTAATGGATTGCCATGGGGAGGTGGACAGAGATTATCCACGCTGACTAAGCCTCAAACCAAATGATCTCTCATTCTCATTTTGTGTCTCGTTTCTGTCTTTCCTTTATTGTTTGCTTTTGTGTCTTCTCTGTTCCAGATAGATACAAACAAAAGCATAACTCAAAAAAGACTGAAGAAGGTATCTGTACCTGTCATCACGATTGCCTTTAGTTTCCAGGGACTCCATGAACTCTTTATGATTGGCATTTTTGCTTATGGGCATTTGGTGCAGGAATGGCTGACTGAAAACTAATCCTCTGAAGGTTCCTAATGCTTTCCAATGCTTAATGCAAGTGCAGGCCTCCCTTCCTACAGTGCAAGCATTGCATGACACTAACGCTTCTCCGCGCGCTGTAATGATGCTTTAGAAGCAGCTCAGCTAATCTGGGATGCATGTTTCTTAGTTGACTCTGTAGCTGTGATGTGATCCACGGATGTAGCCATTATAGAAGTGTTGACACTGACAAATGAATTTAGAGACGAGTAGTCTCACACCCAACCAACGAATGTTGAGGCAGAAACGGCTCCACAACAAACACAACTGTAACACACACCAGACTAACTTCTACACAGTCAATTTCGCAGTGTTAAATATGCAGTGTCAAAGTCCAGTGACTCTTACAGAGTTATTACAACAACAGATTGAGTAGAAAGAGTTAATTAAACACCAATACACCAAATACACTCGGACACAGTGTTGATTTAACACTGCAACATTTACTGTGTACAATGGCAACAGCTTCAATGACTGTGAAGAAGCCTCACTTATTCAAAATGTAGTGCGATGTTAGACTAGATTATTTTATTTTTAGTGCACAAAATGCTTTGCACATTATATTTGCATATTGAATAATGAGGCCATAGTGCAGTAACAACAGAAGAAAGTGTGTTTCAGTACATGCGCATTTGTGCCATTCTGTCCCGGTAAAGATTTTCCGTACGTTATCTGAATTATAATTATTTAGCATCACAACACAAACTGAATTGAACAGTTAGTTGGGCATGTTTGGCACAAATACACATAGTGTTACACTTCTACTAAACAGCAAACATAACTGAGCCACAGACGTCATTATTTGTTGAAATAGGCAGATTCTTTTGACGCGCCTCACTGCAGCTTGCCATAAATTGTATTCAATGTTATATTGACTGTGACACATTTCTAGGTCTTCGCAGTAACTACTGGGCTTGCAAAAACAGTTTGGTATGGTATTATACGATGAAATGCTTCTATTTGGATTTGTGCAGTGTGCTAATACTGACAGTGAGTTCAAATATACCTGCAATTTTTTTCATCAGATCTGTTTTTCGTTAGCCAGTGTTGAAAGCTGATTCTGACTTTTTAGTTCAATGTACTGGCTCTGGAAAAGACTTTACATATTTCTAAAAGACCTGTGATATTTTATTTTTAGTCTGTGGAAAGCGCTACAAGAACCGACCTGGCCTGAGCTACCACTACGCCCACACTCACCTGGCAGAGGAAGAGGGCGAGGAGGAGAAAGAACCAGAGATGACCCCATCTCCTCCTATGAGTGTGGACAACCACAAACGTAAGAGGCTACTTTGAGCCACACACTTTCGAAATATCCTATCCCTAATGCTGACAGCAATGCCTTCAAGTATGTAAGCCTGTATTTACCGACAGCTCAGAAGGGTCCTGATGGTTCCATCATCCCCAACGACTACTGTGACTTCTGCCTGGGGGACCAGGACTCCAACAGGAAGACGGGTCAGGCTGAGGAGCTGGTGTCCTGCTCTGACTGTGGACGATCTGGTGAGTCCCCAACCAATCATCCATTACATCACTGTTTGTCGTTGTCCATATTTTACTTTAAATAAATAAATGAATAAATAAAGGTTTTTACAAGTTAGTTGTCTGCTGGATTGATACTTTAATGTATGTCAGTTACACACCTCAGTTTTGTTTTGCTTCACTTCCCTTTGATCCAGTCTTGTTCATGTTTATTTCTTGCTTTCTTGCAGTGTTTATCTCTGTTACGCGCACTATGCCGTTATCACAAAGTCTAGAAATCAGTCCACTTTGCCAAAATACAGCCTAAGTCATCTTTGTTCAAACCAGCTTTTGTCTTAAGATGACAATGATTTCATACAAATGAAGTTCCAGTGGGTTATCAATGAGCCATGTAGACCAGAAGAACTGAGAGCCAATTCCATTGAAGATATTATTGATTCATCAGCTCCTCTGCTTGCTTCCATTTTGCATGTTTCTCCATATCAACCTTGTCCATCAGTGAGATCTTCTGCTTTTTGATGTCATGATTTCACTCTTTTGTTGCTGAGTTTTCATGCTTTATTACACAATTGGCTGCAATGTTTTGTTCCTTCCCCACCCTTTTTGTTCTTAGAATAGTCAAAGCCACTGCTGGATATCTCAAAAAAAATGTTTCTCGAGTCAGCTCAACCACGACTAAGATCCTCACCTCAGTGAGTGAGAAGTTTTCCTGCTACGGTGCTAGTGTGTGAGTGTGTGGACCTTGTCTGTTTTGCTCTGACGCTGATGTTTTCATGGTAGCTGGAAGAGGAGGAGTGAAGAAGGATGGGAGAAAGATGAGTGCTCTAGAAGAGTTGTTCGGCAACGCGTCCGACAGCGAGGCCTCCACATTTCATGGCTTTGAAGAAGCAGAGCTGGAAGACATTTTGTTATCAGATGATGATGTGGCTCACAGCTGATATCAGGACAGCGTGACCAGTTGGACCTTGTGGCAACAAAAAATTACTTTCTCATTAAATATTTCCTGAAGGACTCAAATCCCGGACTTCTGTGGCTCACCTTGAAGACACATCGACCCGGATTTCTTTGAATGAAAAAGCAGGCTGCTTCTTGAAAACTTTGTCTCATATGGATACAATGGCTTTTTTTTCCCCCAAAAAAACCAAAAACATTCTCATATGGATATTACTGTTATGACATTTTCCATAAAAAAATGAAACCCCACACTCTTGACCTTGCTGTCATCAGATAAATAAAAGATAAATATCAAGCATGTTGGACAAGAGAAAAGTGAGTAAAATACTGGCCGATAATGTGGAGGGGAGAGGGTTGAACGTGGATTTTTGAGTCACTTCATTGGCTAGAGGACAGAGGACAGATAGCCAAGAGGTAAGAACCTATCAGCACTTAATTGCTCCTCTCTTTCTTTGAGGACTACATTTTCTTTCTTACGTTAATAAATGCTGAGTGGAAATACAGTAATTATTCTAATTCCCCATGTTTATTTGAGAGGCAGACAGCAGCTGTTGTGTTTTTTAATGATTAAAACAAGTTCTCTGATTTCTCATCATCTGAAATGTTAATATTTTCTGGTTCCCTGCTTTAAATTCTACTCACATTTGTCTTTAGTCACTAGCTGATTGGGGAATATTCAGTACTTGCTGCTGCTTTCCCAGTCTAGATATAAATCATTTCATCCTTAATTATGGTTGATTCATGGCTCATTGATACCTGGGGTGGCTCAGATAACTGTGATCATTGGTTGCTGACAGTATTGTGAGGCAAACACCATTCTTAAAGTATTGTTTACTTTATGGAGGAAATGATATACTGCCCAACTGTGTTAACCCCCCCCGCACACCCACATTAAGCTTTTCCTCACATACATAATCACTTGTCTTTTGTCTCTAGATTGCTCTTGATGCTAAATGTTAAACAGCTGTGTGAACCTTCTGTCTAAATCACAGACAGACACAGACTTGTTGTTATTAGACTGAGGGATCCTTGTTCGACCGAGGGCCTCTCTGAGTTTGCATGTTCTCCCCGTGTGAACGTGGGTTCTCCAGTTCCCTCTCGACATGCCGAGGTTAATTAGACACTTAAAATTGACTGTAGGTGTGAGTGTGGGAGTGAAGCAGTAGAGGGTGAATGGATGAAACATATTGTAATGACTAATCCCTGTCTTAAAGTAAAAAAAAAACAACAATTTTAATTTCAACAGTGTATGTATAATATACGTGTAATGTATAATGTTATAAAGCCTTGAAAGCCTGAAGCCAACACTAGGTCAAATAGATCCAGCAGTAGATTTGACCTGACCTTTGATCTGACTTTGCTTTGTAAACCCACTCTTTCCTCCCTTCCCTCATTCTTCTCCTCTCTCCTCTCTCCTCTCTCCTCTCCGCCCCTTCGTAGGTCACCCTACGTGCCTGCAGTTCACGGACAACATGATGCAGGCGGTGACGACGTACCAGTGGCAGTGCATCGAGTGCAAGTCTTGCAGCCTGTGTGGAACCTCAGAGAATGATGTATGTGTCCTGTAGCAGAGGGAAGGGGAGGCTCGAATGAACGGCCAAATGTTATTGCAAGATTTCCTTTTGAATTTTTCTTTGAACTGCGTTGAATTGGATATGTTTTCTTTTAATACCATGACCTTTCCACCAGCCAGTCTTCAGCCTGCCAATGCCAGGCTGATGCTTTTAAGTTCATGTGAAAAGGTTTTATTTTTCATTATGAAATCATAACTCAGTGATTCTTTAATATATTCCTTGTTGAACAAAAGCTGTATTGTCATGTATTATTAACCTTTTGTTAGGGTTACGGTTGGCAGCCATGTCAGCCTTTTGTCTTGCACATTTTTACATAAATATAGAACATATTGATCTACAGAACAATTTATTTTTCTGCCCCCCGCCCCTGTGCACATTTCATACTTTATTTATTTACGTGCGTTTGATTGTGTGCTGCTTGTGCAGGACCAGCTGCTGTTCTGTGACGACTGTGACAGAGGATACCACATGTACTGCCTGAAGCCTCCAATGACCCAGCCTCCAGAAGGTACAGCAGCCAAGAGCCATTCTCATATAGTTGTTATTATTACATCAGTGAATGACTATTATATGAACTGTACGTTGTAGACAGGCAAAGACTATATATGGAAAAATAGCAAGGACAATGATGATTTCAGCCTCCCTCTGATTATCTCTCTCTGTCCTCTCAGGGACCTGGAGCTGTCACTTGTGTCTCGACCTTTTAAAGGACAAGGCCTCAGCTCATGGAGAAGCATAATGACGTCGCGGCTCATCTTCACTGCACGCATATACATACACACACACACACAACATATATTTGTACATATACATGTAATTGACACATATGAGCAAAAGCTTTATCTCACAGAGAATTAGACACACACTCGGATTAAAACACACACACACACACACACACACACTTCAGTGCATTAGCAGGCTCAGGGCAGTTTCCTGTGTGAGGCGCATAAATCCTCTACCTCTCATGGCCGAACAACACTCCAGATGCGAACGCCATCAACATGCAATCTCAACCAGAAGTCAGCTTAGAGCAGGTCGGCCATTCAGTCTCTTCTCTACCTCACCACTCAGCAGATGGCAGGAATCCAAAAGCAGGATTGAAAAAAGAGTCAATTCTGTTCTGTGTAGTGCGTGTAGACTGTTGAAACTGGAAACTGGTTTTAATATTCAGGCACATCAGTGTGTTTTTGGCTTATAGAAAAGAACTGAAAATACAAATAAGGATTTCATTTAGAGCACTGATGGATCATAATGAACTCTTTTATACTAGACCACATGAAGTTACACCAGCTACCTGCTTTAACGTGGTGTGCATTCATTTTAGACCGAGCATCTGGATGTTTTCCTCCTGATTTGACTTATTTTGAGTGTGATTTGGACCATGCTGCCGTCTGCTGAGGCGGTTTCACTTGGTGTTCCAGCTCTACAGTAGGGGAACCTGAGTGGGTTTGACTGATGTTTGTTTAAATTTCTCCCTCCAGTCTCTACTACCAGTCTCTCCTGTTTAAACTTTCCAGTGACATTCCTGATTTCATTTCTGGACAGACTCAATGTTAGATTTGTCACCGTGCACAGTATTTGTAAAGCTTGGTGAAATTTATATCCAATGCTAAGAGGAAATGGGGAGATAAAACAGCCTTGACTATAATTCCCGTTAGAGCATGTTGACATTTAAATCCATGTCTGTTTTCTGTACTCATGCAGTTACTGGGTCACCATTTTAACATATCTTTAAATAGGTGATGAAACATCTATTTATGCTTTGTCTGTAATGGTCAATTATTACTGTCACGGAGATCATTATTATTGTAAATCAGTGGTTCCCAGACCTTTACTGTCATGTACCCTGTGGATACCATGAAGCTCACTGGCCCTTCACCTCACCTATAGAGTGTTTGTAAAAATGGATACAGTCCTCTGGTTTCAGAGCAAAATCCTGTTGTGAAGCCTTTAGATTCACAATTTAACCAGTGCCATGTCAGTCATTGATACGTCACATGCAACCAGGCACCCATTAGACAATACAGCTGTCAATTATAGTGGTTTCTACACACATGTACCCTACTTTATCATCTATTTTCTTCAAAATTGAAACATTATTTACTTATCTTCTACTGTACAAGACCTGAAACTATGAATTGAGACCATGAAGTTTTTTGCAACCAGAGGAGCTGCCCCCGGTGGCTATTCAATACATCGTTGCTTCCAGGTTAGCCCCATCTGGCAACACAGAAGACCACGTTCACTTTATGGTATGTGACCCCACCACAGCCAAACATGCAAATAAGTAGCATTTTTCAAGTTGATGCTGAAATAACAGTGAGATAAACATGAACTGCATTATGTTTTTTCTCTTTAACATCATGTTAAACAGACACAGGGGAAACAACAAGAGCGTCATTCAAGAAATGACTACAATGTGTAGTATTTAACCCTTTGATAAGCTCTGCTCTGCCTCAGTGACTGTTACTGAACCTGGATTTTATTTTCAGCCGATTGATTTTAAACAAGAGCACTGTCACAAGGTTGAATGGCTATCTACTGTATGTACTAAATGTGGCTCAGAAGAAGCTACAGTTACAGGCAGTGTCAGGCAGATGTTAATGTACTTCTGGACTCCGAAAGGAATCTTGGCTTCAATGAAACACGATCCAGTCCCGATCAGGGATGTCTCTGACCCGTAACCTCACATAATGTTTCTTGGAAAGGTGGAAGTATAGATTACAAGCCCATGGTTCGGGAACCACTGCTGCAAGTTAACCAGTGCAGCATTTGTATCATCGTCAACTCTCCCAAGTATTACTGTGTTAAACGGTCTGTCTGTGTCCAAAGTGTACAGTATTTACTGGTGTGTCTGGAAGCTGGCACAGTTTATGTGACAACTGTAATTTATGTAGTCATAATCAGATTTATTCTGGATATTCTGCATTTGTTTTGTCATATGAGTAAGTGGTTTGCTGGTAGTTAAGTGTTTGAAATTCCATCAATGCAATTTCTTTATGTTTTTGTAGTTAGCAAACGTTTTGGCAGCACGTTCGGTAATGAACCTCCTTAAAATACAAGCCTTGACAGGATAACACATTCTGTATTTGTGTTTTGTTATTGTAAGTTTGTGTTTGACTTTGCTTTTCCACCGACAATCATGAGTTAGCATAGATTTACGATGTTGATAATGTTTAGAGGGTTTTTGTATTGTGCTTTTTTCATGCCGGGTGTAACAAACCCCCTTTGTGTCTTACTTTTGAAAATGTCTTGGATGTCATTCTGATTTGATACCATCACCTAGGGTGATACACATTGTATGTTGTGTTTTGTTAAAGTAAATGTTACAGATTTTTGTTGAAATAAAAACATTTCCAAAATGTGTTGTCGTTGCTGTTTAAAATGAGCCAGCCAATCAGGCAGGATTCCCCGTCATTCCTTCTGCCTGGCAACATCTTTTGCATGTGGACACGTTTAGTCCATTAAAGGCATCAGATTAAACTGCATTTGACTGTCTTTTCCATTATTACTCTATGCCGTGCTGCTTGGATAATACAGTGGTTTTTCAAACATTTCAAAGTATTTTTTTCCCACACTGAATGACAAGAAACTGAATAAAATTATTTCTCATGTAAATTAGCCAGGTTTGTATTTTCACCACATCACCACTAGGGGGCACTGTTGGAATGAAGTGGAGCTCCAGGAAATGTTGTGATTTATAGACGAATACTGGTTTCTTTAATAAAATAATCATTTCATAAACATTTTATGTACCAAGAGTTTTATGTAATCTACAACATGCATCATATTTAATAATAATTGAAGCCACGGGACAAAGATAATTGGCACACACTGCACTTTAACCTTCTACAATTACCCCCATAAGCTTCTGTTGATCTATATTTATAGTTCATTATTTTTGCA